>NC_066322.1:28455060-29655060 GCF_022539315.1 Serinus canaria | reverse complement strand
GGAACGGGGACGTGGCATAGGCACTGGGGTAGAGACGTGTCACTGGGACAGGCACTTGCATTGGAGCCAAGCACGAGTGTGTATGTGTTGCTCTGGCACTGAGACTGGATCCCTGCGCTGTCGCGTCCCGATCGATCACTGTCGTCTCTGTCGCGACTCCCGGCACTGCCCAGGTGCCCGTGCGTGGCGCGAGTAACCACTGCGCATGCGTAAATAGGCGTGGCAACTACATATCCCGGCCGGCATTGCGTGCCGCGCACATGCGCGGGAGGCTGGACTTGGCCGCCATCTTGAAATCTGAGCCAGAAGCCGGGCGCCGCCGTGGCAGGAGCATCCTCGGCTCGGGGCGGTGGGGCCGGGGCGGGACGGGCAGGGGCAGCCCGCGGTGAGGGGCAGCCCCGGGGACGGGGACTGTGAGGAGAGAGGGGGAAGCATCGGGGGCTCGAGCTGTGAGGCGAGGGAGCAGCATCGGAGGGGCGGGGGGCAGACCAGGTGTGGCTGTGAAGATGTGAGGGAGGTGGTGTAGGGTGGGGTGTTTCTATTGAATTAAGAGTCCCGGCGTGTGACCACCCTATAAAGAGGGGATTGGTGCAGTGAGACGTGCCGCCGGGCTCAGGGATTGAGGGAGATGTGCTGACCTCGGGAAGGTCTCCTGAGAGCCCTCAGGAGTGGGTTTGTGTGCCGCGAAAGAGGGAGGATGAAGGAAAACTGCCGGATTTGCGGCCGGGAGCTTTGCGGCAACCAGCGGCGATGGATCTTCCACACGGCGGCCAAGCTGAATCTCCAGGTGCTGCTCTCCCACGTCCTGGGCAGGGAGCTGTGCCGGGACGGCAGGTCCGAGTTCGCCTGCAGCAAGTGTGCCTTCATGCTGGACCGCATCTACAGGTTCGACACCGTCATCGCCCGTATCGAGGCCCTCTCCATCGAGCGCTTGCAGAAGCTGCTGCTAGAGAAGGACCGTCTCAAGTTCTGCATCGCAAGCATGTACCGCAGGAACAACGACGACTCTAGCACAGAGGACAGGGCTGGGGAGGGGACTGTGGACCTTTCCAGCCTGCCTGATGCACGGTACGCTGCCCTCCTCCAGGAGGACTTCACTTACTCTGGGTTTGAGTACTGGATGGATCAGGAAGAGCATGGCGTGGAGCCGCACAGCTGCCAGGGCTCCGAGGGGGCAGGGAGCCGCCCGCGGCGCTGCCGGGGCTGTGCTGCCCTGCGGGTGGCCGATGCCGACTATGAAGCCATCTGCAAAGTGCCCCGAAAGGTGGCCAGGAGCATCTCCTGCGGGCTGTCCAGCCGCTGGTCGGCCAGCATGGGCAACGAGGAGTCGTCTGTGTGTGATGTGGCCGAGTCCACCAGCTCCAGGGTGGTTGTGGATGGAGACAGCATGGAGGAAGGCACACCTGCATCCTCTCTTGAGTCTCTGGACACCACCGTGGAGGCCAGCCCTCCGCAGCAGAAAGATGAAGATGCAGACAAGGGGCTGAAAGGGAATGGGAAATGTGACGATTTCTCAGATGATCGCATGACCCCGAGCTCTTCACTGAGTGGGAACAGGCTGGAGCTGGCCCTCAATTTGATCAAGACTTTGGACTACAAACCCCTTCAGAGCCCCCGAGGCAGCCGACTACCTATTCCTGTGAAGTCCAGCTTGCCCCCTCCCAAGCTCAGCCATGACTTGGCAGATGGCACTGCTGCTGCTGGCTTAGCATGTGCTAGTTCTGCCTTCCTGAACACAGACAGAAAATCGTTTTCCAGAGCTCCTTTGGGCCTTTCCCTGGAAATTTCAGAGCTGCAGGAGCTGTGGGATGACCTCTATGAGGATTATATGCCGCTGCGGGTACAGGTAGAGGTCACGGTGCTGCTCTTCCATTGAGCATTGTCCTCGTGGTCCAGTGCTGAGCCCACTGGGGATTTTTCTGTGCTGAGATAATGCAGACAGCCACGTGTGGCTGATCAGGGGCTAAGAATAGGCAACTCGGTCCTTTTTAGGTGTGCTGCCTCTCTCCTCAGTCATTCTCTTGTCTCCTGTTTCCTCCCGGTATTCTGGGAAATGAACTTCCCCCCCCCCATCAGCCCTCCCTGACAATGCAGCTTGTTAGGTGGGTCTAAGCTCTTTGTCATTTTCCTGCTGAGAAAACACCAGTTTCACTTCATCTTTAAGCTTAAAGTTGGTGCAGCTTTTATCCACAACTAAAGGGAGTATGTTAAGCTTCTGGGCATGTGTTTTCCAGCAGGTGTGTTTTCTTTGTGCCTGAGTAATGGTTGCAGTATGGGGAACGCCTGCCTCCAGCCCCGCCTCTGCAGGTCAGGCCTCCACCTGCCGAACATGCAGAGCCACCCAGGCATCTGCGGTGTGTGCCCTGAGGAAAAGGTGTTTTCCTCGCAGGTGGATTTGTGCCAGAGGATGACTTTAGGGTTGGTATTCAAGATAATTGGTTTATTTTCTGATCCTTTGAAAAGATCTATCAATTAGTGGCAGGTGTTGCTGAGAGGGGATGAAAGCTCCTGCTTTTGGGATGCTGTTGTCTCTCTTGATAGCAGTTCTAGTTCCAGGTTGCCTCTGTTTAGCTGGCTTTAATGAAACGTCCTTTAATATGCAGTCAAAAAGCCAAACTCACTTCTTTACCACGTCCAGTAATGAATAGATGGCCTCAGTCAGCTTCAATTCTGGAATATCCGTGTCAGCCTAATTGCATTCCCATTAGCAGCCTTAGTGCTGCCTAATGCTGTAGGTAGCCTCGGGGATTAGGAAAATGCTCGTTGATTACTATGGCAACTGTAGCAGTGCTGAATTGCTCTTGCTCTTCAGCCGGCTTACTGTCCCATCTGCTTCCCGGAGCTGTGTGCTTTTTTCCATAAAAGCCTGCTCGAGAAACGAGGCTAGGGAGGAGCGTAGGAAAACTAGTTTTCATCTGGAGCACAAAGGCATCGCGCTGGCAGCTAGCAGCTGAGGATGTGAACAAGGGCATCGTGGCTCATTTGCTGATGGTTCTCACTGGGGTGTGTTTGCAGGGTAAAAACGGGATTTCTCTGAGCACCGTGGTGTGTTTACAGATCGGCTTTGTGTCACACATTGCCGTCCTCTTCTAGGAACTGTGTTTTGAGGAGTTTCTCCAGCCTCTGCCATCCAACTGGCCCTGCTAGGATTTTATCCTGCGGGATTTTTTTACTGACGGTTCCTTGCCATGACAGCAGCAGCTCTTCAGCGCAAGGTCTGGCTGAAGGGGGAAGAGCTTAATCCTTCGGATGGCTTTAAGAGCAAAAATGGGAAAGCAGATGCAGCTAGTAGGCTGAATAGTTCTTGCACAAATGATTTTTCTTTTGGTTTGTAAAAGCAACACCCTTTCTGTAAGTCAGGTGCTGCTGCTGTCCAGCGATTCCTGTGCATAAATGTGAAAGGAATATCTAGAATATATAGGACCACAGTTCTCTTACTGCTTTTGCAGTTCTTTCAATTTATGGAGCATTCTGATGTCAGGGCATGTGACCTTGTAGGTACTGTCTTCCTGGGCATTTTCTTGAACCACCAATTCCTCCCCTTCCCCACCACAGACCCAGGCAGGTGGTACCAAAGGGAGCCTTTGTGTGACACTCCTGCAGCTGGCTGCGGTGCCCTCCTGACAGCCAGGCTCTTCCCCACTCTGCTGGGCAGTCTGAGCTTGGCAGGCTCAGAGAGTGCCGTGATTATTGTTTTTAAAGAAGTGTTCTCTTAGGGTCAGTGTGTGCTGAGGAGAGATTAGCAGTAAAATGCTGATGTTGGAGAAGTCTACATGGCTGTAGGGAGGCACAAGGGAGGCAGCCTGGGCTTTGGAACTTTGGACTCTGGAGCTGGCTCTGCCTTTCCCCTCCCTGCTCTTAGCTCTTTCCAGGTTTTCAGCCCTTTTTCTAATGTGAAAATTGAGGAAATATGTTTTCCTTTCCCCCCCTTTCTGTTTTAATCAATCTTATTTCAAAATAGCTGATGTGACAGATTCCAGCAGCTCTTTCTGTCTCATCCAAAGCCTTCTGGCAGAGAAAATTTGTAATCACCGTGTCTGTAAGTGTTCACTGAAATCCTAACAAAACATCAGGGTAAAGGGAGATGTTACTTCTGTCTGTGAGAGGCAGTGCACAGATCTGAGGGAGCTCCTCTGTGCTGATGGCTTCCCCACAGACAGCATTTCTGTGGCCACTGAGGATGAGGATTCAGCCTGACAAGGCTAATTGGAACTGACTGCTCTGGCTGTGCTGCACTGCCTGGAGCTGGTGTTTGTGTGTGTGCTCCAAAAAGCCCTGTCATGTTTCCACAGCCTCTGTGCTGCATCCCTGCAGCCCTTTCCAGGGCTCCCACATAGAGTAGGCACCACTGCAGTCAATCTTGTGTCGCTGATAATATTCGGGAATACTGAAGGAGCCCTGTTAGGGCTGCAGAGGGTGCTGGGATGGAGGGCTGCCCTAAGGAGTTAAAACACTGGGCGGGGGACAGCAAAATTGTAAGGAGGGGATGACAAGGGATTAGTGTTGTGCTCAGCCAGCTGGCTCTGGCAGGCCACGTGTCACAAAGTAGGCTGTTTACATTGCCAATAAATGGGTATGTGTCATGAAAAAAAATCTCAGCTGTGGCACTGAATTTGCTCCTGTTTGAGGAGCTGCAAGGAATTGTACATGATGTGGGTGCTGGAGAACGGGAAGTGGTGAAGGAGAACCCAGAAAATCACAAGTGGAGGGGTTCAGAGCAGGGCGTGACTGCTAGGTTGTGGCAGGAGAGGAGCTAGTGGGAAGGATTGAAAGTTGTAGGCTTGATAAAGACACAGAATCTCAGTAGAACTTGGGAACCATTTCAGTGTGGGTTTTGAAGCTTTTTTGAAATGCCAGCAGGGCACATGGGCAGGAGAGCAGGTTTCAGGGATATGGCTTGGGTGTGGGGAGAAGATCCATCATTAGCCCACAGACAGTGGTTAGAGCTAAACAAGCTGCTGGGCTCGTGGTGCAGCAGTGAGGAGAGACAGGGAGCCCCATCAGAGCCTTGGGGCACCAGGGCACTTGAGGCAGATGAGGCAGAGCTGCTAGGTGCCAGCCTGCCACCTTGGTGAAGGGAGGCACGAGCAGAATGATGTCTCAGAACCAGTTAAAAAGCACACAGGGCGTGTTTAAAGCCATGCTGCAGGGTCTGTGATGGCTGACAGCTGAAGAGAAGAAGCCAGTGCGGGAGTTGAGCCATTGTCTCATTTTTCACTGTGTTTCTCCTTTCAGAATTTGCAGGATGAACGGCAGCAGGCAGCTCCAGGCAGCGCTGCGGCAGGGGAGCATGCGGCTGATGTGCGTGCAGCAGAGCTGCAGGGCAAACTCCAGCACTTTGAAGCTGCCAACAAGGTATTTCTTCATGAAGAGTACATCCAGTGCTATGAGTCTGATGTGGTTAGTGTCAGAGGGTGCCTCCTGGCCTGGCTGGAGGCCAGCACCCTTGCTCTCCCAGCAAGGGTGTGTGATTCTCAGTGCTATTGTCTGTCAGATTCAATTAAAAGCATTTGTTTTTTTTTTTTTTCTGCAGCTGGGCTGTGTAAATTTTCCATGTTTAATTTTGCAAATCATTATTTTGAAGGAACTTTCGCCTTGCCTAGTGAGCCTTCCAGGAGCTGGTGAAGGAGATACACAGGGCTGTTTCCCTGTCTCTTGGATTTGCATGGGCCGAGCCTGGTGTAGGAGAGAGGGAGTCCTGGTTTCATTTCTGTTTAAATACTTGGGAAGGAAACATATATCTGAGTTCTCTTGAGGCAGATCAATAGTAACACATGTTGAGAACGGTATATGTTCTTAATTATGCTCCTGAACTCTAAGGTAAATTATATCTTCTGGAAAAACAGGTTAAATGTGGGAAAAAAAATTGGGCTGGAAAATTTATTTAAATTTGGGGATGGTCATAAGGTGCTGCAGCTGCCTGGACTGCAAAGCTTGACAGAAATAGAGACCCAGGGCCCAATTAGAAGTGTTTAAACAGGTTAGTGGGAGTGTCTCAGGTCAGAGATAACAGGACAGGTGTGACAACAGATGAACAACAGGAGGAAATTATGTGGCAGCACCAGCTCCAACTCCAGAAGTTGAGTCTGGAGTAAGCTCTTAGGAAGAGGTGTATCATCCAACTTTGAGAATATCAGCAGGCAGCATGTTTAAAAATGCTAATAAGCACTTGTTTAACTGCACAACATGTCCTGTGTCATGAGCTTTATGGTGAAAGCAGCAAACTGTCCAGAAACTGAGGTGGGTAGTGTTCTCTTTAGGGTGAGAGTGTCAAAGGCAAAGGTTTCTCAGGTTGTGAATCAGCCATGGAGACTGGTGAGAGGTTCCTGGCAGTGGCCAGGGTCTTTTGTGCTGAAGCCAAAACTTAATGCTAAATAAGCCACTGTGGTCAGTGAATGTGTAGCTTCATGTTGACATTTTTCTTTCAGATTTTTGGGAGGATTTTGGGCTGAAGCAACCCCTTTCCTTTTGAGTAAAGAGAAACAAGTGATAGAAACTGGGAGGGAGGGCTGCGGGCAGCCTGAGTGAGGCTCTCCTGGGGTATGTGGGAGGCAGTATGGTCTGCGAACCCAAGCCTGGAACCTCTGCCCTGCACCTGAGGGAGCAGAAGCACTGCAACAAGTCCTGTGAAGGGCCTTTGTGTTTACTCACCGGCTTCCACCCACCTCCAAAGGTGTTTACAGACTCTAGAGGGAGCCACATTGATCTCGATATGGTCAACACCAGGGCTGTATGGAGTAAGGAGTGGAAGGAGTCTTAAGGGTGTTTACATAGAGCATTAAGCAGGATTAAATAAACCCAACCTATTTCTGTCTTCAGTTGTTACAGGAAAAGCTGAATGAATTGAATTTCGAATTAAAATCTATTCAAGAAACATCACAAAGGCAAGATCGTACAATCCAGAGTCTGAACGAGGCCCTGAAGAGCAAAGAGAGTAAGGTAATAGTTCAGGGTGGGCAGGGTGGTGCTCACAAAAACAGGGAACTCTGCTCTAGCCCTGGGGGCAGTGGCTGAGAAGGAATGCTTGAGCCACTGCTTGGCGTCCTACATCTCACTAAATTATTTCTTGCAAAGCCTCTTTCATGTGGTGCTGAGGTGTCATAATCCAGGCTGGAGGCTTGGGATGGGAGAGTTTGTGCTTGTTTTGCCACTGACTGGGCTTCCTGTGCTTGGCCTCAGACAGAGGAGCTCTACCACATCATCGAAGGGCAGAATGAGACCATGGCCAAGCTGCGGGACATGTTACACAGAAACCATCTGGGACAGCTGCAGGTATGCCCTGGAAAGCCTCAGATACATCAGGTTTCATTCTGCAGGGATCTTGGTTTTTAAATCTCTCATGTGAAGAGAATCTCTTGAGTTTCTGTGAACCCTGCTTTTTGGTAGGTGTCAGAGAGCCCACTGTCACCCCAGGAGCAGCAAATGTCACCACTCGATCTTCAGAACACACTTTTCTGCACCAAGCTGGAGGTGCAGAAACTGAAGAGAGCTCAGCGCCAGAAGGAGCATCAGCTGGCTGAAGCCAAGAGAGCAACCCAGCTCCTGGAGACCATGGTCCATGAGGAAGAGCAGCAGAAAGAGGCAACCTGGAAACACAATCAGGTATGACAGGCACTTAGCCTGGAAGTTTCTGGGTTTGCAAGACTAAGGAGCACTGAGGTGGTCGGTCAATACTCTGCTTTTGTTCATCATTTCTGCTGGCAGCAGACTGGGCACACTTGCCTAACCCCTTGTCACATGTGGCAGGGAGAATTCTCCAGCCTCCTCAGTATCATAGCTGAGGATTAAGAATCAGCAAAGACCCTTGGTAGTGGGTATGTTGTCACTTGTACATCACTGGCTGGTGCAAATGAACCATCTCTTTTTGTGATGTTCATGTCCCCTGCTGTACAGCTGAGCTGTGATTGACTAAAGCTCTGCCTGTGGCCAGAGCAAGGGGTTTAGATGGATGGATACCCTGGGCAATGAAATAAATTCAAACACCATGGCAGTGTGTTTTGAGATGTGAAAGTTGTAGCATTGCAGATAGCTGTTCCCACAGCCCTTCCTCGGACTGGCCTACTGTTTATGGTTGTGTTGAGGACTGAATTCCAAGATATTTGCCTTTTTCTTGCAGGAGCTGCGTGCTGTGGTACAACAGCTGCAGGCAGAGCTGCAGGACAAGGCTCAGCAGCTCCAGACTTTGGAGTGGGAGAAAAGCCGTGAGCTGCAGGCCCAGGAGCAGAGGGTTCAGCGTTTGACTCAGCAGCTGGCTCACAAGGAGCAGCTTCTGCAGGTGAGATCAGCAGAAAGATCTGACTTGAGCATAATTAAATGGAGTCCCTGATCCTGCTTTGGTGTTTGGCCATGCAAAAGTCTGTCTGTAGCTTTCACGCATGTCCTTTGAAGAAAGGAAGGAAGGAAAGGGCTTCTGGACCCCCAGGGTGAGGAATAAGGCACAGGTATCCACGTACCTCAGCCCACAGCAATGCCTGGTGAGCCCTGGCAGGGGTTAGTCAACCATTTCCAGGTGCTGGCACTACCAGCCTTTAATGTGAAGGCTAGAGCAAGCATTGAGTGGAGGTAGTTGTCCCTCTGTGCTCTCTTGGGGGTGGGGGAGGTTTCTGTACTGTCCGTTGTACTAGGGGGGGTGTGTGTGATCTCTAGGAGTCCAGGGAGCTTCTGCGATGCCAGCAAAGCTTGGAGAAGAGCCCTGCAGCCATGAATGCCATGTTGGAGAAACTGCAGCAGCGTGTCAGTGACAGGGATGCTGCTCTGGAGGTGAGCACATATTGTAGGCAATGTTTCACCTGTCCCTGAGGCTCAGCCTTTGGGTTACCATCAGCCCCAGGCTGAACCCAGGGGTGACCATATCTTCTGCATGCTGTTCATGGCTTGTCCTTTGAGAGGAGTCCCCCTGGCAGGGGGAGCTAAGTCCAACATACAGAGGGTGTTGGCTGCAGAGCTCCATCCCCCCATTGTGAATGATCCCCTCTGTCACCCAGCGAGCAGTAGATGAGAAGTTCTGTGCCCTGGAGAAGAAGGAGCAGGAGCTGCAGCAGCTGCGTGTGTCCATGCGGGAGCGTGGCAGCGACATGGAGAGGCTGCGCAGTGTCCTCTGCAGCAACGAGGCCACCATCCACGTGAGTGCCGGGCCTGCACAGCCCAGCAGGGCTGTGGGGACATGCTGTTAGATACACCTTCCTGCCAGTGCTCTGGGGACAGGGTCTGCAGGTGTTTGGCTTCCTCTGGCCTTGTGTGTGGGGCAGGTTCCTGGGCCAGTCTTGTTTCTGGGCTGGGCATAGAGGCCACCTGGAGCAGATGGGTGAATCTGTGTGACTCTGCTAGCAGTAGAGAGAGTATTTCCAGTTTTGCTTAATTCAGGATTAAGTTTGTGTCCCTGCTTGAGCTACTTCTGTTGTGGTACTCAGAGCCTGGAGAGCCTCCTGAAAGCCAAAACCCTGGAACTGGAGCAGGTCTCAGCAACCTGCCAAAACCTCCGCTGGCTCAAAGAGGAGATTGAAGCCAAATCTGGCAGCAGGCAGAAGGAGCAAGAGGGTATCATCCAACAGCTGCAGACCTGCCTGCATGACAGGAACAAGGAAGTGGAGGTAAGGCCTTAGCTTGGCTTCCTGAGCCTTCAGCCAGTTTGTCTATGGAGTGGTCCCAAAGCAGAGGCTGCTGCCTGCCTCACCTGAAGCTGTGCTCAGCGTTTGAAGGTTGGCTGCTTCTGGCACTTGAACATGCCTATGCCTGCTGGCGCTGCTCCCTCAGCTACTCCCAGGCTGGAGAGTCCTTGAACATCTTCCAGTCTCACTCCTTTCCTCCCCCTTGCTCAGGAGCTTACAGCAACTCTGCTGTGTAAGCTGGGCCCTGGGCAGAGTGAGGTAGCAGAGGAGCTGTGCCTGCGTCTCCAGCACAAGGAGAAGATGCTGCAGGATCTTCTCAGTGACCGGAACCGCCAAACCATGGAGCATGATGCTGAAATTCGGGAGCTGCTGCAGGCTCTGAGCGCCAAGGAGCAACAGAGCAGAGTGAGTTTTGTGCAGTGCCACAGTGGGAGGCTGAGGTGGGTGGCACTGACTTTTGTTAGGCAAAGAGAAGCCCTGGAGTGGACTGAGAGAAACAGAAGAGTTTGTCCCTCTGTACATGAGAGGCTGGTGAGAGAGATGAGAGGGCTGCACTGGTGTGGGCGTGAGTGGCCAGAAGCAGTAACTGCCAAGCTGGTTTGCAGAGCACTTGGAGTCTCCAGTGACAGATGAATATTGAGATGGTTTCCCTTAGGAAGGTCTCCAAGGAAGAAGAGGGACCAGGACCCTACCCTATCATGGCCCTATCCCTAGTTTTCCCCCTCAATCAGGTGGCTGCAGAGAAGATGACACAGGCTTTGGCTGAAAGGAGCTATGAGCTACAACTGCTGCGCCAACATGTGTTGGGGAAGGACCTTGTTGGGACCCAGTCAGCTGGTGCCAGGCCACTGAAGCAGGACAAACAACCCATACAAGTAAGAATCATGCACTGAGTTTCTCTGCCTGTGGTCTTGGGGCTTCAGAAAGAACTGATTGCCACAGAAAGAAATAGGAGAGAAGAGCACCACAGAGAATGATAGAAATGAAAGTGGGATTACCAAAAAGTCTTCCTATAGGAGAAGAAGAAACTGAGGAGCAGGAATGCTGCCTGAATGTTCTGATCTTGATTTCACCAGTCTTTGTCACTCAGTGTCTCTTTTTGTTTTGATGGAGCAGTAATTGAATCCCTGGGGCACATGAGAGTATGAAAGACATCCACCCTTTGACCTTGTAGCATTGACCCACTCCTTCCTTGGGCTGGGCTGCCTTGCTGTATTGTAATCCCCTCCCTGACATTGTCACATTCTGGAGGGGACAAGAGAGCTAAATTTAGGTCTCACTAATTCTTGGCAGAGCCTGCTGGCTGTTTGCTGTCTCTTCCACAATTGGAGTTGGTATTTTTGAAGCAGCTTTGCTAAAACCCCCTTTCAGGCTGAACACAGCTCCAAGGCTGCGTGTGCCATGGCTCATACTTGAGCAGCTGTTAATGGTTTGTTGGTGAGCTGAAGTGTTGAAAGTTTTTAAGCAGCTGTAAACAGGTTTCTGTTCCCAGTTCTAGAGACTTCCAGAGATGTGTTTTCCTTCCTGCATGGTCTCTTTGGGCCACATCTGAGATAAAGATGAGTCTCAGTTGAAAGGTGGTCTTGCTACAATTGAGTGAAACCTGTTTAATCTTTACTGTGAATGATATTTGCTGCCAGCAGCTTCCCAGTGCCAAATGAAATGAGATCAGTGCCCTCTTCCCCACAAGTACAATTTCTGGGTGAAATTCACTTGTTCCCACTGCCGGGCTACATCCCCTTCATTGTTTTTTCACATTTTAGAGGTGTCAGCAGAACAGCCAGCAGCTTTGCTGTAGTCCTGGAATTCTGGGGAAGCTGTGTGTTCCCCATGCAAATGCAAACCTGCAGACTTTTATGTTTTCAGGAGATACTGCAAAGAGTTTATGGAGCTACAGTCATTGCTGGATCCCCACAGGAAGACAGCAGCTGCAGGACAGAGGGAGGTGAGTGTGGGACAGCGTCTTTTGAGGTCTCCAAATATGACTGGGATTTTCTGCTGTGGGGGAAACATGATTACATAAAACTGTGGAACAGTAGAGAACTTCGAACAAGAGTATTTTGAAATAAAGCTCTGCCTCTCTTCTGGGTGATATCTGAGGATGGGAGTAAGGGAAAGAGAAAGGCTGCTGTTCAGTTTGAGGTGAGGTGTTTCTACTCAAGATCTGATGCTCTCTCCTGTAGATTTTTTGTCTTTGTTTCAGGATGAGCTGAGACAAGTGTGTAACTGTTTTGGGTTTTGCCTTGGGACCAGGATATGTGAACTTTGCCAGTGGTAGGACAGCAGGCCTGTGATGTTGCCATTGCTTTCAGCTGCTGTTGAAAGACCAAGCAAGGAAGAAAAGCAATTACTGAGAAAAACAGTGTGATAGGGAGCACAAGCACCAGGGACCTGTCTTGCCACAGAGGGATTGTGTGTGATCCTGGGGTCTGAACTGGCACACGGTGTTCCTGCAGTAACCAAGCTGTCTTTGCAGTTACAATGTCAGCAGCAGAACTGGAGAAGGATCTTGTCAATGCCAAAGAGGAGCTGGAGCTAATGGCAAAGAAGGAAAGAGAAAGCAGGGTGAGCTTGTGATGGAACCTGTGCTGATCTCCTTTGCTTTTGGGAGACCTTAGGGCTGCCCCTCACTGGAGGTTTTGGACCCTGCTCTTGTGAGAGTACCCCCAGTGAGAAATGGGGGACAGTGTCCTGCAGGGGGGTGTTGGCTTTCAGAAGTCTCTGAGGGGCTTCTCTTCCCTCTGCAGCGGGAGCTCACTGCTCTCCAGTCTGTTGTGGCCACACAGGAGGAGGAGCTGCAGGTGCAGGCCTCAGATATTGAGTCCTTGACCAGAACCATCCAGATGAAAGAGGACCTCATCAAGGTGAGATGCTGTGCTAGGCTGGGGGAGTTCCACCTGGGAATGCTGCAGGGGAGTCTCTTTGTTCCCCACATCCTCAGAGCAGTGTGGCTGGCTATACCAGATGCTATCACTGCTGGTTTGCCTACAGCTCTCTGTGTTCCTTTGGCCAGAAGGCAAAGGCCCCAAACCCCCAGACTGTTCTTATTTGGTGTTTCAAGTCCTTTAATCAGAGTGCATCCCTCTCGTGTCCCATCTTAATTCTTACTAAACACTCTGGTCTGTGCCTAATCCACTGTCAGTGCTTTGGCATTTTTTCCTTAGAAGACCTGGATCTTTCCAAACACTGGAAACTTCTGGCAGTTGCATTCCAGGGAAGTTTGTGAAGGTCCAGCTGTCTTTGTTACTGATCCCTTACTCATTGAGATCTCCTGCTGTTTGTTGGGTTTCAGGATCTGCAGATGCAGCTGGTGGATCCTGAAGAAATTCCAGCCATGGAAAGGCTGACTCAAGAAGTGCTGGTGCTTCGGGAGAAAGTGGCCGTTGCAGAGTCCCAAGGACAGGAGACTACTGGAAACAGAAGGCAACAGGTAGTGTGCCAGTGGGGCAAGCTTGGATGTGTTTGTGTTTCTGCTGGCACTCAGGTTTGAGGTTTTGTTTTCAGCCTTTAGATAGGCCAGGATGTGCTTGTTCTTGGAAGCTGGCTGTGTGGTTGTGGAAATACAGAGGAGAACATCAGCTTTCTTTAGCATTTGTCAAAAGAGCAAAGGCTTTTGGGAGTCCAGGGATGACATGGACACAAGCGAGAGAGGAAGGGGAGCCCCCAGTTTGTCAGGGACAGCTAGATAACTTCCTTTGGTTTCTGCCTCTGTTTAAGAGTTGCACCTTGTCTCTTCTCTCCAAGCAGTTGTTACTGATGCTGGAAGGGCTGGTGGCTGAGAGAAATCGGTTAAATGAGGCTCTCCAGGCAGAGAGGCAGCTCTATGGCAGCCTGGTGAAGTTTCACACACAGCCAGACAGGTAAGTGAGGCTGCCTTGGCTCTGTGCTGCCCAGCTCTGCCAGGGCAGGCGTGGCTGGTCCAGTGGGGAAATCATTCTGCAAGTCTGAGTTTTCAGTGGGGGCAGAAAGAGTCTAGGCAAAGGACCAGCCAAATGCCTCTTTGAGAGTCCAAGTTTTAGGCTGCCTTTTTCCATTGAAGAGGCTGCAGTGGGCAGCTTTAATGGCTCCCTAAACTCTCCCCATTGCCATGAGATTTCTCTTGCTTGGCTTATCTTTTCCCAGCTCAGTTTCCCACCCACACTTGGCCACCTTTCAGAGACTGCTGTCAAATTCTCAACCAACTGTTGGGTTGATAAGGATCCCTCTAGGTGCTTATCCAGGCAGTTGCCTGTCCTCTGATTTAATCCCCCTGCCCTTCACAGGGCTGCAGCCTCTGGGATATTTGAGCTACCTGATAGCTAGGGAGCTCATAAGTGGAGTGCTTGGGAAAGTACTGCAGAACAGCTGCGACTCCGAGGCCCCTACACGGGCTGGGGCCTTTTTTGGGGGTGGCTGCGCTCTGGGGAGGTTCGAGGTGAGGCAGGAGGTGGCTGAGCCGCCTGGGAGCGCCCGGGGGCTGTGCCTGGCTCAGTGTCCTGAGGGCGGGGCCGGTGCGGGCTGCGCTGCCGGTCTAACCCTCTTCCCTCCTGTGCCGCGCGTCGCTCAGTGCTGCGAGAGACCACGCCCTGCAGGTGGAGCTGGAAGGGGTCCACGAGCTCCGGGGACAGCTGGAAGAAGCTCTTGGAAGAAGCTTGGAGTGTTTGAGCAGGCTGGAGACACAGGGCGCCATAGGAGGTGGGGAACAGGAGCGTGTGAGAGTCCTACCCCAGCATGCCTTCTGAGCACTGGCGCTCGCCTGCCTGCCACGGAAACGGTTCACTAACCTGTCTCACTGACTGAGCTTTGGTACTTGCTGATGGTACGATAGAACTGGTGCAGGGCTTCTTTTTTTTGTTGTTTTTTATTTTATTTTTGAGCTGCTTTGGAAACGGCGATCAGTGCAATCCACCTGTGTCTCGTGTATGTTCCTGTCTGACCCACCCTGATGGCCACTGATGTATTTGCACATTCAAATCATTCCATTTTAGTTATTCCCCTCTATCTCCTTTCTTTTCCAACCACCATGGGCCAAATAAAGATTCCCTATCCCTGAAGGAAACACCAGATGTTTTCTATCATCTCCCAAGTGCATGAGTGTGAGTTTTTGTATTCCCTCACTATTTTTCTTACCCAGTGACACCCACCCCTTGGGTTGATGGTGGCTGGCCCAAAGGGAGACAGTGTATATGGAAAAGTGTGTTCCAGAGACGGAGAATCAAGACCTGGGGACATTTGCCTGGGCCTTTTACACAAGACTTGAGTGTAGAACCAGCAATTCAGTTTATGCTTAAACCAAGTCCTATTCCAGTGTTCATGATTTTACTGACTGGCTTTTTTTTCGTAATTGTAAGTTGTTTCACCCTAACTTGTGAGTGCCTTCATGGGAGAGTTTCCTCCTCTTTTAGATGGTTTGGGGGGACTGAGACCTGTCCCTGCTCCCAGGCTCTGGGCTGGGTCTGCTCCTTTACTCATACATGTACATATCCTTTACACGCTCCATGTGCCCCTTGGGCTGTGGACAAGACCCTGTTTCTGAGGTGTCTGTCCCTCTTGGCACCACTGCATACTTTTTCCAGGCCCTCTTCCACCTTCTCTGGGAATGTGGGAGCTGGTGTGAAAGCTGAAAAACAGTAGCAACAACCCTCCAATGAGCAGGGCTTCCCATGCACAGTGGGCTGTGGATCTGCTGTCTTGTACTCAATCACTTCTCAAAATGGCAGGAGCAAATTTTGCACCTCTGAGCATCTGTTTGTGCTTGCTGGGGAGGCTGAGCTAGGGGCAGGCAGAGCAGAAGAGCTCTGTGGTGCTGGGCTGCACACCTGGACCTGAGACTGCTCTGCTGCACGGTTCCCTGCAACTGCTTCAGATGGCACCACCTGTGCCTTGTGCTGCCCCGGGGGCTTCTCCTCCTTGTGCCCCACAGGGGTGGGAGGCAGCAGAGCTCCCCTTTGCAGGCAGCAGGGCAGCACTGCCCCTCTGGGTCAGCACTCAGCTGCACTGTGACTGCAGCAGCTCCCCTGTGGCTTGAAGGGACCCAGCTGGGGGCTGCTGGGCAGCTCTGGACTTTGTTAGCTTTTCCTTTCTTTGTTTCATCTCATTCCCTTCTCACTTCTCTGTGTAGCACTATCTTCTCTTCATCCTTTTGCTTCTCACTTTGTAGAAGCCTTTGTGTTCCTGTTCTTACCTTTCCATTTTCCCCCTGCCATCCTGGCACTGATGCCCAGCTGGCCCCCTGGTCCCTTGGGTACCATGGAGCCCAGGACCCAGCCCAGACTCATTGGCATGGCCTGAGAGGAGTCTTGGCTGGTGCTCAGGTCTCTCTCTTCCCCACCTGTGTCTGTTTTGCTCTAGATGTGCCCCTGCCTCTGTTAGCATCAGTGCTGTCCTAGGCTCAGGTGCCCCAGATTTTCTGGCCTGTTCTTTAAGGCCTCCTCTTATCCCTGATAGTCTGGCTGAGCATTCCCTGCCTGAGATCACCCTCTGTCAAACTGTGAAGTGCTTTGTGCTGTCTCGTAGCTCTGTGTGGAAGTCATTCCTTCCTCTCTGAACTTCCCCGAGGACCTTGCTTCCTGTCCCTTGTTCCCAGCAGTGTGAGGGCTCCTGTGCAGCCCCTGTACCTGGGTGTCCTGTGCTCTTGGGCTGTGTACAGTTTGCAAGCATGTAACTAAATCTCTGTGCCTTCAGGCTGGGCTGAAAGCCTGAGGAGTCTGTGGAAAAGCAGAGCTGTGGCTGCATCTCTTGTCTCTTGTGCTGGTGGCACACACAGAGCTGAGCACCCTGGTGTGCTTGTGCTGTGATGGGGGGCTCAAGCACATGGTGACCACCAGCCAGGGCACAGCTGCCCTGCGTGCACACATCTCTGCCCCTTGGTTTCAGTTGGTTTTGGGGTCCTTTTTCCTTGAGAATGGTGCTCCCTTTTACTCCTCGGCCCTGGAACACTGGGAGGCGTGTGGAGCCGTGGGTAGTGGTGAGAAGTGGGATGCTGTGCCCTGGCACAAGGGCTGATTCTCCCATGTTCCCAGAGCAGCTGTGTGTCACCCTGCTGTGGTCCCTCAGCCACGGTGACCCACCTTGAGAGCCTTGTGGCCCTCAGCCCCCAGCAAAGTCTGCGGCCGACGGTCTGATCTCCTCACCTTTTCGGGCTCCCCAGGCACTGCTTCAGCCACCGGCAGGTTCTGTCCCTGGGGCTCCCGGGCTGAGCTTTGGCTGTGCCGAGTGCTGCCTACAGGAGCTGCTGCTTCCCTGCGCTGCTGCTGCCGCTCAGCCATTCGCTCCCAGAACAGCATTTCTCCTTGTGTGACAGAGATGGCTGTCCTTGCTCCCCGGGGCAGTGGTGGCTCTCTGTGCTCCCTGGGACACGCCTGCTTCTGTGGACAGGCTTCACCGTGCAGGGTGGTGTCTACCCAGGTTCAGCAGTGAGGTGCCCCACAATTTTGCAGCCTCACGGCACACGTGGGTCTCCTGAGTGTGTCCCTATCTATGAGCACAGTGCAAACACCTGCTCTGCTGCAAGGCACGTTCCTGGCTGGTCCTTGGCTATTCTTCCTGAGAGCCAGATGCATCCCTGCTGGCTTCCCCTTCAGCAGTGATGCTTGGCTTCTCTCCTGACAGCATCTCTCTGTGTTCCCCTGCTCTGTGTTCTGCCTTGCATGGCAGCTCCAGAGTAAATAGTGATGGATTTAGCAAAGCATTTACCTCTCCTTTGGTGCACAGGCAGCTGTGGAACCTGGCCTTTCACAGCCCTAGGGCATAGTCTTGAGCCCTGTCTAAGCATCTCCCCTTGGGGAGAGGAGGGATTGGGGATACACCCTTCTCCCAGCTGCCCAGACAAGGGGCTCGAGTCCTCACACAGGGTTTGGCACCAAGGGGACAGGAGCAGAGCTGTGTGCAAGCAGAAAAGCATGACCCCAGCTCTGCCCAAGCTCTCCATGCGCATGTGGGGACACAAGTGTCCCTTTAGCTCTGCAAAGTCAGCACAGGGCTTGCAGGGAGCCCCGGGCCTGCCTGACAGCACAGCTCAGGCACTGTGGGCAGGGTGGCTGCTCCCGAGCTGCCCCTGCCTGGGCAGGGGATGTGGGGTGTGCACCCCAATCCTCCCACCGGGTTGGGGCTCCCTGCCCAAGCTTGTGCTGCTGCTGGCTGCGGCGTGTGAAGTGACTGCAGGGTGGGTGGTGCCTAGGTCTGTCTGTCAGGGCAGCAAGCAAAGGTGTGGATGGGGCAGGAGCCGTTGCTCTGCTCCCGTCCCTGGGGCTGTCCCCTCCCTCAGAGATGGGCCAGCACAGAGTTCAGTGTGTAGGGAGGGGGTGGCAGCACCCAGGGACGGCAGGGGAAGCTCGGTCCAGCCGAGTATCCCAGCACCAGGTGTGTGTGAGAGCAGACACCGGCCCTGGGGCTGCCCGCAGTGACCGTGGGTACCAGCAGGGAGGAGGGGACAGAGGCAGCGCTGCCAGTGCCGCTGCTCTGAGCGCCCTGTGTGCTGTGCTGTCCCCTAGGTCAGGCTGCAGGTACGCACACCGATGCCTGCACCAACTTCACAGACAGCATGAAGGAGGAGGCAGCCCGTGGCTTGGCCCCCCAGCAGGTGAGTCGGGGCAGCGCCACGCCGGGAGCGGGGGTGGCGGAGCTGGGCATAGCGCCACCGCCAAACTGCGTCCCAGCCCTTGGGAAACGTCCCTGTCACTCTCTGTCTCTGTGCCTCTAGAGCAACTCCCGGGCCTGCAAGGAGAATGGGGGCACCGAAAGGAGCGCAGCGCCCACCGTGCCCGAGCGGGAGCTGCGGGCTGAGGAGGAGCTGCGGGAGCTGAAGGCTCAGCTGGAGGAAGCCGGCTTCTCCTCTGTCTCCCACATCAGGTAAGAGCTCTGGGGCTCTGGAGCCAGGGTTGGCAGTGGCCGGAGGGGACACCCTGCATCCCGGCCTCTGTCTGTCCTTTACCGTGCCCCCAGGAAGGCGATGCTGAGCCTGTGCCTGGAAAACGCGGAGCTGAAAGAGCGGATGGGTGAAGCCACGTCGCTGCTGGAGAGCGGGGAGCAGGAAGAGCCGGGGCTGGGCAGCCCTCTGGCCCCCGAGCCCCGGAGGCTGCAGCGGAAGAGCCGCGGGTCCCTTGGGGACCGCCCGGCCGGAGGCAGCGGGGATGGCCCGGGGCTCCCGGCAGAGAGGGGAGCTGTGCCCACCAAACGCCCAGCGCTGGAGACCCGAGTCCAGGATGACATGCCCAAGAGACCCTGCCCTGGCAGCCCCGGTGGAGGGGATGGGAGCCGTGTAAGTGCACAGGGTACCGGGATGGAGATGAAAATAGAGCTGGGGATGAGGGTGGAAATGCGGAGCTGACGGTCCATCTTCCCTCCGGCAGGTGGAGGGCTCGGTTCCCAGCGGGGGCTGGCCGGGCCTGGGCGCAGAGCTGCGCTCCCAGGTGGCACAGGGCCGAAGGCAGTGCCAGGAGTTGCAGGACAAGCTCGCTGCCTCGGAGGCCACAGTGCGGGCACAAGCTGAGCAGCTGGAGAAATACCACGTCCTGCTCCGTGAGTTAAAAACCAGGGTGGAGTGGGAGCGTTTTCTGAGCCCTGTGCATGGGGCAGGGTGGTGAATCCTGCCCAGGGGGCCCTGAGCTGATGGCGCTGCCCAGCAGGTGAACCTCAGACACAGCAGCTCAGCAAGCAAGTGCAGGTGGATTTCCAGGACCTGGGCTATGAGACCTGTGGGCGCAGTGAGACCGAGGCTGACCGGGACGAGACCACCAGCCCTGGTAAGGAGAGGCAGGGCTCCAGGGATCCCTGTGCTCCGCCCCCCTGGCACAGAGAAGTGGCACGCTGTGCTCTCTGCAGAGTGCGAGGAGCCAGATGTGTTCAGTGAAACCAGCCTGGGTGAGGAGCTGGGGTCCTCGTGCCAGCCAGGGATGTCCAGGCTGGGCAAAACTGCCCAGAAAACCATGGCCCTGGAGGATGTGGAGGCCCTGCACCAGCACATCCAGGACCTCAAGGCCCAGCTGCTCAATGCCAACAAGGTGATCCAGAGCCTGCAGCGCCGTGCCCGCTCCATCTCTGTCACTAGCGGCTACACCTCGGGTGCGGAGCGGCCTCTGTCGGCTCCCAAGGCCTTGGCCTCCCCAGCCCACAGCCTGACGGACGAGGACGAGGGCTGGCAGTCGGACGGGCACGGCACACTGTGCCCACCCGCCCTGCGGGCACACCGCGACCTGCAGAGCCTGGTGCACCGCGTCACCCTGCTCGAGGCACAGCTGCCCACGGCCAAGCATGGAGTCACCTTGCCCAAGGAGCTGCAGTCTGCCACTTGGCCAGGGTATGGCCCTGGGGGCTGGGAGCAGATGGATACAGGGATTTCCAGGAGCTGCCCTAGGCTGGTGGCTCCTCGTTGCTTGGTTTCCCTGCAGGCAGGTTCCTAGGGTGTTTGTGTGGTGGGGCAGAGTCCCAGCAGTGGATGATGCACAGACTCCCTCCATGGTGTAGGAGTCTGAATTGTTGCTAGCATAGTCCAGGGGAAGGAAGGAAAAAGGATCTTTGCGTAATATCCACAGATGTTTTATTCAGCCACACAGTGAGATGTTCAGGTCCCAGCTCCCACACCCAGAGGGTCTCACTGTTTCTCTATGGGGGCCTGGGGGCTAACCCAGGTCTTGGGGCAGTGCAAAGGTGAGGGCCAATCAAGGAATAGGGAAGGAGAGGCTGAGGAACATAGGAACAGACATAGAAACAGGGGAAGGAGCCAGTGGGGTCTAACAGATATTTGAGCTTTTTGTGTCTCCCTAGACCAGGGAATGCCCCCCCAGAGTCTCCACACCATGGCACTTTTCATCCCTGCTGTGTTCTCAGTGAGTCTGGCTGCCCTGTGAACACCCTGCTTGCCCATCTCTCCTAGGAAATACAACTCTCTGATCCAGGCACAGGCTCGGGAGCTCTCCCACCTGCGGCAGGTGCTGCGGGAGGGCCGTGGGCTGAGCCGCAGCCTGGCCCAGCACCTGCAGGACGCCCTGCGCTCCTTCGAGGACCTCCTTCGGGGCACTGACATCGACTACTACTTGGGCCAGAGCTTTAGGGAGCAGCTGGCCCAGGGCAGGCACCTGGCTGAGAGGCTCAGTGACAAGCTGGGCATCAGTAAGCACCTTGAGGGGGGCAGTGGGGCTGGGTGTCATGGGCATGTGATGATGGGTCAGGAAGGGATGCTTTGATGGGTGAAGAGCAGGAGACACTCTCACATCATGTGCTGTGTGGGATACCTGCTTTGGTTTGAGCTGTCCTATCCTGCTATGGCTCTGTGTGGGACCAGGCATCCTGGGGCATGGAGACACTGACTGGTTCTTCTCTGGCTTGCATTTTCAGGAGATCGACAAGATGGGGAGGATAAAACCAGTCATGAACTCCTGGCACAGAGGTACCTGTTCCCAAGGAAGGTTTTGTGGGATGTGTTGGGATGGGCACCCTGAGGTCTATCACTGCTCTTAGGGTGGGGGCGCAGGGTGCCCTTGGGGTCTCTGCCTCAGGTGGATGTCCTGGAGCTGCCTCTGCTCTGGGGATGGTGAGCCCCATGGGCACTCTGCATCTCTGAGCAGCCATGCGTCACTAGTGGGACATGGCATGTGGGGCATCATGTAGGAAAGGGCTGTGGGATGGAGCTCAGACCTGGTGTGGGCCACCTCCACAGGCTCAGCCGGGAGCTCCAGGAGAAGGATAAGGTGATTGAGAGCCTGGAGGTGAAGCTGCAGGAGCGCTCCGAGTCCCCAGGTAGCAGCTGCCCACCCTCGGAGTCATCCCACTCTGCCAGCAGCTCATCCTTCACCTCCGAGGGGCTGGAGCCCTGCTCCGATGGAGATGCAGCCAGCGAGTACAGCCAGTGCCACGAGGAGCCCGCCCAACACACAGGTGCCACCAGGGGCCATAACTGCAGTGCCTCTGGACACAGGGACTTGGCTTCTTGGGGTGTGCCAGGGTTCCCAGAGCACCAGGGAGGAGTGGTCTCTGCCAGTCTGAGCCAGAGCCACTGCAACAACCTCTCTCCATCTCTCTCCTGTCTCTAGGCCTTCACTTTGACTCCTTGTCCCAACCTGTTAGTGCCCCCCTGCCTGCCCGGGCCCCCGGGCTGTCCCCCTTCCTCCCTGCTGGGCCCCCTCCTCCTGCAGCCCCGGCACTCCTGGGCTGCTGTGGGAATTCTGTCTGCTCCCTGGCCGAAGCACAGCAGGAACTGCAGGTGCTCCGGAGGCAACTGGGAGAAAGTGAGAACACCACCTCTTGGCTTGGGTTTGGTCCTGCCTGCCCTGCATGCTGTGCTGTGACATATCATCCCCCATCCTCTCTAACCTGCATGTCCTGCCCTTGTTCTTCTCCTTCTTCTCAGGGCTATGGCTTTGAGGTTGGGTCCCACTGCTCTGGCTGGAGGACAGTGGGAACCTGTGGCTTTCATGTAGAAATGACCTGGTGGGTTGGAGGGACCCATCCTGAGACAGCATTAGCCCTAGGTGTAGACACTGGCATATTCCAGGTCTTCTAGGAAAAGGCTGATTTGTTAAAGTGTTGTGCAGGAGTGGGGCTGAGACCCTCCACCTTATGTCATGTAATCATCAAGTCCTGGGAGAGCCCCTGCTCCTCAGGGGGAATAGATTTGGTTGGGATGGGAGGTCAGTGATGGGGACACTGGACTACACTGTTGAGCAGAGCAACAAGGGGGCTGAAAACAGGTGGAGGGAGTGTGCTACCCCACTCTTCCTACCTGCTCATTGTCCTTCTCCTCCTCCCTGCTGTTCTGTGTGTGCAGGTGTGACACTGCCCATGGCACCAGGAAAGCCCACAGTGCCACTGGGCCCCTTTGGAGAGGGCAGCAAAGCCCCAGCATCATTCTGCCGACACAGAGCCCTGCAGGGCCCAGCTGAGCTCCCCGGGGCCCCCGACCTCCGTGGCCTCTGGGACGTGCCCCCGCCTGGCCAGCTGCTCTATGGGGCCCTGCCACCGGGGTACACCTCTGGCCAGAAGCTGACAGGTATGGTCCATGGTGGAGAGCACAGGGACATCCCACCTGCCTGTGGGGTACAGGGAGGAGATCTGGCACCACAACAGCTGTGGGACTGGGCTCTGCTATGGAGAGGGGCAGGCACAGCCTTTCCTGCCCTGAGCTGTGTCCCTGGCTGTGGCAGGGGCAGACCTGCTGGAGGAACATCTGGTGGAGATCCGCAACCTGCGCCAGCGCCTGGAGGAGTCCATCTGCACCAACGACCGGCTCCGGGAGCAGCTGGAGCGGCGCCTGGCCTCCACCGGCAAGGGCAGTGGTACGGGGCTGGGGCTGCGGGGGCGAGGACTCTGCACATCCCTCTGCTCACCCTGTGCACAGCAGGGTATTGGGAGAGAGACTCAGCACTGGTCCCCTCCACAGGATTGCCCAGTGATGTCTATGCCCAGACACCGGAGCTGGGGCTGCAGCTGAGCAGGGAGAACCAGGCTCTGCACGAGGAAAACCGAACCCTGCGGCTCCAACGTGACCACCTCTCCCAAGGCAGGGCTGGGCTATCATCCCGGGGCTGAGCCCCAGAGGGCACTGGCTGAGTGGGGTGGTGGTGACACCTCCGTTCTCTCTGTCCCCAGAGCTGGCACGGGTGCAGGAGACACTTGTGGCTGCCTGCTCCCGGGCACGGGAGGCTGAGGCAGAGCTGGGCCAGAGGCGTGGGAAGCAGCGGAGGCTGGCGGAGGAGCTCTCCGAGTGCCAAGAGAGTGTCCGGCAGCTCCGGGACGAGCGGCGCTCTCTGCAGGAGGACAACAACAGGTAAGGTTTGGGGCACTGTGGCCTTGGGCCCACAGGACTGGGAGGGATGGATGGCACTGGACCCACATGTCACCTCTGCAGACTGCAGCATTCAGTGACGCTCCTGCAGCAGCAGAGTGAGGAGCAGCGCCTGCTCCTGCAGACCCTGCGTGCGGAGCTGCATGTCTATGAGAGCCTCCCTGGCCCCTCTGCTGAGACACGAGCAGGTATGGGACCCATGCACGGCATCCCTGCCCAGCTCCTGTCCTTGGGGTGCCTGGCCCCTCTGCAACCTTTGGGTGCTCCCAGACACTTCTCCTGGGGCAGCAGGTGTTGCTCAGTGGCCCTGCTGGCAGGCAGAGGGAGGGCATAACCTCAGCAGCCCCAGGCACAGAGCTACATCTATCTACAAGGGGCTCAGATGTTTCTTGTTCCAGGCTGCTTCCCATCTCCTCCAGTGCGGGATGTTGGCACTAACTTAGCAGCTCCCCTCCTGTCCCCACTGCCCTCTGGCACATCGGTGCTCCGGCGGATGGACGGTGGGTTCTGCTGAACTCGTGGCAGCACCCTTGCTGAGCAAGACTGGAGAGCTCAGAGCAGAGTCAAGTGCCTGGGATGGGACAGGGTGGGTCACCAGGGGAATGGGCAGTGGCCCTCACCTAACCCAGCTTGCTCCACAGAGCCACGGGGGGCAGACGTGCCGCTGAGGAAGAGCGAGGGACTGATGGGGGCTCACGTCGTCGGCCGCCTGGACACCTACCGAGCCCTTGAGCAGCACATCTTGGAGGGAAGGGCCTTGGCCCGGGAGCTGATGTGTCTCACACGCCCAGCACTCGGGCTGCCCAACTGCCCGCTCCCGGGAAAGGAGGTAAAGCATGGGCAGGACGGGGCAGGCAGCAGCTGGGGGCCAGACCCTCGGCGCACCGTGCATTATGTGGCTCCCGAGCCCAGAATCAGCCCCGAGGGCTGCAGGGGCAGCTAGAGGCAGGGAGCCTCCAGGCCAGGGAATGCTGCCGGCACTGCCCAGCTGTGCCGGGCTGAGCATGGCCACTCCCCGGCTGTGGTGGGGTGGGGGTGCCCCGGCAGCACCCGCTCCCGCACCCTTCTCCTGCAGGCCCTGGGATGGACGGGCACGGGGCAGGGGCATCCGTGGGGCAGCGCCAGCACCCTGCATGGCATCCTGGAGGAGTGCGTGTCTCTCCTTGCTGCCTTCTGGAGCACCGTGCTGCCCGTGAGCCCTGCACAGCACCAGGGCAAGGTGAGCAGGGGCTGGGGGCCGGCAGGGCACTGGGGCCGGGTGCTCACTGCTCATCCCCTCCTCTGTCCCAGGAGCAGGTGCTCCAGAGTGAGATCGCAGCGCTGCGGGCCCGGCTCTCCGAGAGGGAGGATGCGCTGCAGAGCACGGCCAGGCGGCTGCGCAGCACAGCCCAGCTCAAGGACAGCATGGAGCAGTTCATCGTCAGCCAGTGTACGTGCTCTGGCGGCACAGCCAAGCTGGCTTGCTCCCCACGTGCCCAATATGGTCCCTCGTGGCACAGGGACCTCACTGAGCCCATCTCTCTCTCCTGCAGTGACCAGGACCCACAGTGTGCTGCGCAAGGCCAGGACAAATCTGGAGGTGAGTTCACCCTGATGCCCTGGGGATGGACACAGAGGGCACAGACCTTGTGGTGGCTGTCCTGGAGTGCCAACTAGCTGGGACAAGCATGTGTGGGACACAGGGACACATTCTCCTTGTGTGTCCTCAGCTAGCATGTCCATGCTCCCAGGGCACAGCAGTGCTCTTCCTTATTGCCATGCTCTTCCATCTCTTGCCAGGTGAAGGCCCAGGAGGCCCTGCCTGTTGCGTGAGCCCTGTGCAGGGCAAGGAGCAATGGCCAGCATGGAAGAACTCACTGGCTGTTGAGCCGAGCTGTGGCAGAGGGCCCGAGTGGACCCTGTCCCTGCTGCTCTGAGGGCTGGGGTGAAAGGGGTCTGGGGTGTCCAGTGCTACACAGTTAGTGGGTTTGGGCTGCTGTGGTGGTTGCATGCCCTCCACCAGCCTTTGCTTGGCATGGCAGCAGCAGCTGTTGGCCTTGGTCTGGCCGATGCTTCAGCACTTGCTCCCTTCCATCCTCCGTGCTCAGAGTGGGGTGACACAGGCCCCCATGCTGAGCACACCCTGCCCTGGGACGTAGTCCCCTCTGTAACCCTGAGTCCCTGCCCCTGCTTGTGGATGTATCTATTTGTATATAGACAGAGGTACTGGAAATGCGCTATGGGGACTCCACACATGTCAGGGCCCCAGCGCAGGAGAAAGATGTAAGAAATGCCATATTCTGTTCAGTGGCTGAAGAGTCCCCAATAAAGGTTTCCTTTGGGTTGTGGTGTTTCTGGCATGCCTATCACTGCAGCCGTGCTCCCCCTCCTCAAACCACCTACAGCACAGGGTGACAAAGGCCCCAGCTGTCCCCAGGGGGTGGCTCTGTGCCCTCTCCTAAGAACCCAAGGGCAGACCTGTGCTGCCCTGGGTGCTCCCTTTCCTCCTCTTCTAGACCCCCTCTCCAACACCAGGCAAGCAGCACCGAGAACAATAAATACTGTAATAAATAGAGAACCCTCTGTCCCACGGCACTGCTGCTGGAGCAGGCGGTGCAGCCGGGGTCCTGGAGTGCCTGCCTGGCTCTGCTCTTCCCAGGGCATGTGCCAGTCCCCCTCTGGTTGTGACAAAGTCAGCCCTGTCCCACAGAAGCAGCTGATATTTGGGACAGGGCATTGCAGTCCTCGATGGTGCTCTCAAAGCAGCAGGTAAGAGTGGCTGTGTCCAGCTGTACTGTCCATCATGCTGGCTCGACGCTGAACCTCGCAGAGGTTTTAAAAAGCTGGGGGGCAGCCCCACAGCCAGGGCTGTGGAACAGGGGGCAGGTGTCAGGCTGGAGCGTCACAGAGTCCCTAGCAGACAAGGTGGCCTTGGAGATTCAGCACCAGGGCAGCAGCACAACCTTCAGAAGAACAGGATGTGTTCCTGGAACCTGGACTGGGTGCAGTGCCAGGACCACCTTGAGGCCCTCACAGGCTGGAGAAGACAGGCAGGGTGAAGGCCTTTTTGTGTTGGGCGTGAAGAAGGGCTGTTCTGGTGAGCAGCAAAGTGGTCCCAGAGACTCACAGAAGCCAAGGGAAGCTGCAGGTGGGTGGAAACCAAGGGCTGAACCACACCAGTAGGATGGGATAGCGTCACAAGCCCCAGTGGCCCTGAGCTTGTTGCCGGGGCCCGTGTCCCTGCCAGGTTGGAGGCTGGAGCCAGTGGCCAGTTGTCACACAGTCCTGTGGCCCAGTGTGTGCAGACAAGCGGCGTTTCGTGTCCTGCGTGGGGAGTGTGCGAGGCCCCGGCTCAGATGGGCTTGTACAGCAGCGTGGTGACGTACTTCTTCTTGTAGCGGTGCGTGGCACTGAGCACCATCACCCCATCCTGAGGGAGACAGCGTCAGCACGTAGGGCCAGGGCACCCCTGGGGCTTAGGGAGCTGCCCCAGCCTGTCCCTGCTGTCCCCAGTCCCACAGCCAGTCCAATACATAACAGGACAGCAGGGCAGAGCCAGGGCAGGGTCTGATACACGCTTAGCTCCCCCACGCTGCAGGGAGGCAGCTGAAGGGAATTGTCAGGAGGTCACACCCTCTGCCCCTGTGTATGCCACCCCTCACCCAGCAGCCAGCTCCCATCTGCACCCCCAGCTGAGCAGGTTCTGCTCCCTGCAGGTGCTGTAGGCTCCTAGGAGCCAGAGCAGCTCCTCACCTGCAGCCTTGCAGGACTTGCCCTTACCTTGATGGAGAGCGCGTAGAGGTGATTGAGCATGACGTGGTTGGGCTCGGGCAGCAGGGCTGGGTCACACTAGGAGGAGAGGAGTGTCACAGGGGAACAGCAGAGCCCTGATCCCCCAGCCCCTGCCAGCACACAGAGCTGCTGTCTCAGGCAGCTTGAGCTGCCACTGCCTCTGGCTGATCTGAACAGGAACAGAGCTCAGCTAAGCACCAGAGGCCAAATCAGTGCGGCAAATGGGAAATACCAAGGGCTAGAACCCAGCCAAGGGGAGCTCAGACTCCCCTGCAGACAGGACTCCCTTCCTGACCCCAGTGTGGCTCTCTCAGTGGGCAGTATGCTGGTGGTACACACCGAGATGTTGGTATCCTTGTTGAGGATGACCTGGAGGAGGTGGGGTGGGAGGATGGGTGGGGATTTGAAGCGCTCCTCGGGCCGGTACACGTACATCTCCTGGCCATAAGGTCCTGGTGGGGAGCTGGATAAATCTAGAGAGAAGACAAAGGCAGGGACATGAAATGACTGAAGCAGGATGGGTGAGCACAGAGCAGCTCCCTAAGAAGCTGAGAAGAACTCAGCAAGGTCTTTCAAGCACAAACATCCTCCACAAGCCATGGGCAGGGATCTATTCTATAGCAACAGGTCAGCCTTTTCACAGCAGAAAAAGCAGCTGGGCGAGCCCCTGGCAATTCCAAGCAGGGCTGTAAGCTGGTACATGCACTGACACAACACAGGCACTCCATGTTACCCATCACAAGACCCCTCAAACACAGCTCTCAGCTCAGCCAGGTCCCTCTCCCTGCAGGAAGCAGCTGACTTGCTCCAGAGCTGTGCCCTCAGCAGCAAGGGCACAGGGAGCAGGTTGCTCCAGGTGCTGCCTGATGAGGAGGTCCAGGGAAGGCAAACAGGAACTCTACACTGAGCAGGTGTTCCAAACATGGGAGGGACCTCAGGGCCTCATGCTGGACTGGCCACATCTCCCAGCCACATTTGATCTGAACCTTTGGGAACAAGCAGCCCCCAGAAGGGCTCCATCTTCTTGGGCTGCTGCTGCTTGCTGGCTTCTCTCTTGCATGGGCTGGGAAAGGACATGGAGCTGAGCCGTACCTGAGATGGGGCTGTGTTGTGGTGTAAAGCTAGGTTCTTCCCCTCAGCTGTGACTACTTCCTCCTTGCCTGTCTCCTGCCCAGTAAGTTCAAAAGATGCCCTTCAGGCCTGCGGTCATTGGCCTGTCCAGATGTCATTGTTCCCTGAGATCCTCCCCCTCCCACCTGGTTGGTAGCTCACCTGTCCTCCCCCCCCCCACGTTCCTGTGTGCTTAAAAGGCGTTGCGGCCATGCGGTGGGGGTCTGTTCGGAGCAGTACTGAGATTCAGAACTGTAATACCTTGGAATAAACTCTGGATTTAACTCTCCGGCAGAACACACTCTCTTCCTCTTCACTATCGCCTGGACTTTTCTACTAGAGGTAAACTGAGTTCTGCTTTGCATGGGCCTATCTCGAGTGCTTAATAGTAACTGCTTGCGAGCCGAAGGTGTCTCTGAGGAGAAATATCCCCAGTAGCCACTATTAGCTCAAGAGAAAGCATCAGGGCTGTATCAGGGACACACACACGACTGAGCTTCCTGCCAGCATTTCACACTGAGCCAGCACCACCAGTGCCTGTGTGGTAACCTAACCTGCTGCTGTAACACAAGCAGATGGGGAGGTTTGCAATGTGCTAGCACTGGTACAAATTACCTTGGCATGAAAACCAAGAGTAGCTGCTGAAAATAAACTGGATCCTACTATCACCTAGCTTGTACCCTGGATCAGATGACTTACAGTTGACCAGACAGAAAGGGCTGATGTTCCTGGCATTTCCCAGTCCGAAATGGCTCCCTCAGCCACGCACTGCAGCAGCTCTGCCCTGGGATGGTGCTAGCACAGAACAAGTTACACCAACACAGCTCCCCCAGAGGGATGAGGCCTCAGCTATGGGCTGAGGAAGGCACGCTGCCCAACACTGCTCACCCCAGTGAAGGCCCACACCTCTGCCCAGGGGGTCTGTGCACCCAGAGCAGCGAGTCTCAGAGCAGAGGAGATGGAAAACAGCACATGCAAAGCTCTAATGCCACAAAACTCACCCCGACCTGAGGTTTCTGAGCTTTCCAGGGAATCCACCTTCAAGGCATCAAACACCTCGAAGTCAGACTTCTTGACGTGGATGAGGTTGTTTATCGTCCCCATCTGGCTGGTAACCACAGGCTGGAAAGAACTGGAGTGAGAATCTTCCTGTGTTCAGCTCCAACTGAGGCACATTCAGTGCTTCCTAGATGCTCTCAGCCCAAGCTGTCTTTGCTGCAACACTACCTCCGAGCACAGGTGGCTAGTGTCCCTCTCTGCCCTACACTTGTAGATCTCTGCTGTTTAACCTGGGAGGATTTTCCTTTATCACAGGCTCCTACATCCCCTCCTATTTCCACCCTCCATCCTGCTACATGCCCATGGTTAGGTGTGTTGTCCTTCCCATGCTGCTCCCCCATGATTCAGTTTGGAAGAGAACTTGTGAGTGCTGACCTCATGGCCCCTCTTGCCATTGCCAATTCTCAGTGGGACTTGAGGGCCTTCTGGCATTTACTTGCCCTTTCCCAATGCTTCCCAGTAAATCATGACTACGTCCAGAGGAACCAGCCTCTGAAATGAGTCAGGGGATGGAGGTGTGCCTTTTGTTTCAGGATACAGTCTCTGCTCTCCCTGTTACCCCTCTGCTGCAGTTACATCCCATCTAGTTCCCTGAAGAAGACAAGATCTGAAGGGATAAAGCTTGGAGCATTACCTCAGATGGATCATGGACCCACTGGCCATCCACAAAAAATTTGTACTGGTGCTCTCCTTCTGGAAGGTCCAGGATAGCAACGAAGTCATTGTGGCTGTGCAGAGAGAACAGATGTGCAACAGCATCAGCCTGCTGATGCTCTGAATTCTGCTCTTCCATGGGGCCTCAGGAACCAGCACTGCCCAGCCCCTCTACCCCAACACCTTCATGCAGGGTCAGGCTTGCTCATCATCACTGACCCAAGGCATGGCAGGACAGGCATGAACATTCCAATGCTCCTTTGAGCATTCCATGGCTCAGCCTCCTGGGAGCCCAGCTGCAAGTGGCAGTCCAGCCCTCTGTGCCCTGAGAAAGTCGATGTGATAGACACCCTGTGCAAGACAGGCTAAGAAGAACATGTGGGCCAAGCTCCTGCCCTGTGCTGGCACAGTAGGACAGGAGCAAGTGGAACAGCTCTGTTTGTCAAATCTGTAATTGAGATAAACTCATTCCAGAATAATTGCTAGAGTCCTACATGAGCTTCCATGTAAGTCAGAGATGTGCTGCAGAACAGTGAGAACACCATTAGGGCAGGAAGATATGTGAGGGACAAACAACTAACACCCACTGGCAGCCATACAACTAGGCATGGGATAACGCTGCAGCCAAGGGAAGAGCTGACAGCTTCCAGAGGACTGCTGCATACCTGGGCAGGGCTCTGCTGCCAGCACTGGATGCTGTGTGTCATCCAGCTGGGCATGCAAAGTGGCCCATCCTGTCCTGTCCCTGTTTCACAACTTCCCACTGTCCCTGCAGCACCACACAGGGATGGAGCTGCCTGTGTATTTGCCTCAGACCCACAGCTTGAGTGAAAAGAGAAAAGCCAAGAGAGCAAAGGAAAATGTTCTCCGCTCTGGAGCAGACATGAACATAAGAGTAAATGACTTGAGGGACTGGCTACCTCTTGATGAGTGGGATCTTGGTGCTCCAGTTGTTGAAGGATCCAGAGATGAAGACCTCCTTGCCTCCATCAGCCCAGCGTATGACAGTTGGACGAGCCTGCTGGGATGGTTTCACTGACTCCTCCAAATCTGGCTGCCACGACACAAACTCCTTGTCCCCAGGAATCTAGGCAAAGAAAACCAGAGAGATGTGACCAAATGAACACATTCATACAGCTGGCCTCTACCAGCCACACACAGGAGCACCACAGATCTCCTCCAGGCCCCCAGCTCCCCAGAGACCCCTGGCATGGCTGGAAGCACAGTCTCACACAGGCAGTGTGCCGAGGCTCTGGAGGGCAGGCAGGGAAGAGAGCAGCCGGCCCCTACCTTGGAGTCATGTGAGCTGAAGACACTGGGGTCGTCAGTGCTGCCCACCATGATCTTGTGTGGGTGCTCCTTGGCAGGGTGGGAGGCACTGGAGCCGTCTGAGCGCTGGGACTTGGAGCCATGGCGCTCCCCCGACACCCGCTCACTGGTGGTGTTCCCCATGGCCCCTCAGCAGCCCCTGGGAGGGAGACATAACAACACTCTGCCTTTGCCCACGGGCCTGGCAGCAAGGAGAGGAGCAAAAGAGCCGTCTCCCAAATGTTCTTTGCCAGTGGAGACAGACAGCAACCCTAAAAAAGGCCCCAAGTTCATTTCCACTACCAAGTTTGGGAGCTGAATGGGAATTCAACAAACAAGACAGCTTGACCTAATTATAGTCACATCCTTAAAACCATCACTCTAGTTAAGCTGGTAATTGTTAAGACTCCAAAACCAATACAACTTCACCTGTGTCCTACGTCAGCCCTTGGCAGCCAACACAGTAGAGCTGATGGGAAAAATAAAGCCAACTTTTATTGTCAAATCAACTGCCTGGCATTAACAGAGCCTCTTTCACAGTCCTGCAGTCAGGCTCTACAGACAACACAGCAAGAAAACAGCCAGGGAGTGAAAGTAGCAGCTGTTTTACAGTCCCCAACAAGTCTCCAAGAGTTTGCAGGCAGAAGAGCAGAGCCTGGCACCTGCAAAGGCGACAGGGAGCATTGAAAGTGTCCAAATGGAATCGCCCAAGCTGGAGCTTGTCCAAGGAGCAGGGCTAATGCTGTGGTGTCTGCAAAAAGCTCAGCTCTCATCAGCATTCACTTATGATTCACCAGGCAAGTCACTGTGTCAGCTGCAGCACAGCACAGCGAGCAGGACCATTTGTTGTCACCAAGCCAGCACCTTCCTGGCTGTCTGGAGGGACACGGTGAGGGAAGGGCAGTCCTGGCCACCTCAGTGTCCCTCTGCAGCTGGAGATGGGCCCCTATCCCCAGTCTCACCCAGCTCAGAGAAAGCAAATAAGAACTGACCAAGCCATGAACAACCACACACCTTTTAGAATAAAGAACAAAGCCACTGCAATCTACAGAGGACTTTTCAGGCCTTACCCTCTTTCCAGGAGCCGAGATGGACTGGGGTTTTTGCCCACTTCCAGGCTTATTTTGCAGCTTGCAGCTTATCACGGGCTCTGCAGAGCAAGCAAGGGGACAGCCAGCCTTGCTTCATGTGCTCACTTGTGACATTTGGAAGTTTTGTTTAAAAGATCAAGTTAAATGAAGGGTGCCAAGTGAGGCTGCCAGCCAAAGCCAGGCTTTAGAACATTATGGAGCAACTACTACGGTGTTTCTTAAGTCCTGAGGGCTAAAAGGCAACTCAAGTGGGCCGCTAAGCCATACCCCCACATCTCTCAGTGCAGATCAAGTATACCTGAAGATCCAGGTCAAATGAGCTACACCTCTTGCTCTGACATCTTCCCCCTCTCCTCTCCAGAGGCTCAGACAGCTCCTCACAAAAACTGCCCCTGTACCACCAGAACTGCTGCTGAGGAGTTTCCTCTCCAGTATCTCCACTAAGGCTCCCTTACTTCTCATCTACAGGGAGAAAGGTGGGAAAGGCTCAACTTCCCTTGCAGCAGGATAGACCTGGGAGATATGTGCAGGTGTTAACAGGTGTGAAGCTTCCCTTTCTCTTCTCTAAAAAAACTCCAGTCCTTCTGTGTCCCTTACCGGTCACACTCTCCAAACACTCCCTGAGGCTTATCCCAAGTTCCTGTCTGGCGTGTGCCATCTGCATCCCCTGCATCACACACACAAGCACCCGGCCTGTGCCAGGACAGATCTTTGTACACAGCCTGCGACACCTGGCTTTGCTGAATTAACTTTTACAGTTCAAACCCTCCTGCATCCAGGCCAGCCCTTGTCGCACTGGGAGATGGTGTCACACAGGTACACCCAAATCAAGGACAGAAATGTTGCCCAAACCACAGCCCCAGGAAACCTCCGTACATTCGCTCCCAGCGTGGCAGCAAGCCCCTGCCAGCCACAGCCCACAGCAAGGTGGCTGCCTGCCTGCCCCATCACCAGGGCCCTTCTGCTCCAGCCAGCCCGAGCTTCTCATGTGGAAAATGACACGTGAATTACACACATTTCCCTCCGAGGGATGTGCCACGCTTGCTGCCTCTCCCACCGGCCACTGACCGCGCTAGGAAGCACTGTCAGGCAGCGCGAAGGGGCTTCTGCAGGAGGGACGGGGTCTGTCCGGGAGCACTGGCAGGCATTCGTTCCCAGGGGCTTGGAGGGAGGGATGCGGTCCAGCATCTTGCCGGGCTGACACCACCCGGGGAAGCCCGATCCGCCCGGACTCTCCCTCTTTCAGAGACGAAAACCAGAGCTGAGCCCTGAGCTCGCCGTAAGGTTAAGGGGATGAGCTGGGAAAACGGGGGCGGAAAATCTCCCTCGGAGCAGACAGGGCTGGGGCTGGGGCTCTGCTCAGCGGGGGCGGTGGCGGGGCTGTCACGGCGGACTCAGCCCACGGGCACCCGCGGGTCTGCCGAGGCCTGGGGGAGGAGCGGGACACACCGGCAGGGCCGGGCCCTCCCGAGGGGCTGCCAGACGGGGTCTGCCCGCTGCAGGGTCCGGGACACCGCTACTCGGCGGAGCCACGCCTCACCCACCGCCTCCCGCAGCAGCATCCGGGGAGCCGCCACCCTTATACCCACCCGTGACACCCGCCCCGCCGTCCCCGGGCCCGGGCCCGGTCCGACCCCACCTGCCGCCGCCGCCGCCGCCGCCACCGCCCCGCTCTCCGCCTCCGTCCAAGATGGCGCCACCCCCCGCCGGCCGCTGCGGGGCGCTCTGACCCGCCCCCGCCGCGCTCCGCGGCCGCGCCCCGCCCCCGACCCGCGGCCCCGCCGCTGGGCACCCGCCATGTTTGCTGCGGGCGGCCGGCCCGCCGCTGACAGGGGCGCGCGCGAGGCGGGGGCCGCGCCGCCTCAGCCGCCGGCGGCCATGTCTGCTGCGGACAGGGCTGATGGGCGCTGCGGGGTGCCCGCGTCCGGGGTGCTGCCCGTAGGCCGGCCGGACCCCCAGGACGGAGCTCAGACTGACGCAGCCAGGCACTGTGCTGTCCGGTCCCCGCGGCACGGGGACAAGCTTTATTCCCTTTTCCCGAGGCCCCCCGCTTGGGCACGTTCCCAGTTTCTCCACCACCTCTGTCACTTAACCCACAGATAGAGCTCGTGGGGCTGCCGGGCCAGGATTTAGGGAGCTGTTCCCAGAGCAGCCCGTGAGCAGACTTGGTGGTATCACAGCGGGAAAGCGCAACAGACCAGGCTGCACCTTCAAAGAACGGCTCCCTCCGTGCTCCGGCGCAGCTTGCGAGAGACAACAGACTCAAGCCCAAGGGAAAAGGAGAAGACTGCCGACAGCACCCGCTGTCTCCTTCCCTTTAGGCTAAGCAGAGAGCGAGACGTAGACGAGGGTGGCCACAATCATGCCGATGCTGAAGAGCACCGTGAGGACGTGGGGCAGGGCGCTGGGGCGGGCGGGGCGGCGGGCGGCCCGCGGCTGCAGGGCGCTGACCATGCGCTGCCGCTGCCCGAGGATGGCGGCCCTAGCGCCCGCCCAGGCACCCGGGCCCCGCAGCCGGTACTGGTACGGCGTGCAGGGACCGAAGGCCACCTCCATGGCTATCTTGGGGTCCGTGAGGAACAGGGAGAGCAGGTTCGGCTTGACCCCCAGCTGGTGGGCGAGGTCGTCCATGTAAGGGATGTAATCCACCTGGATGGTGTGCCGCTGGCTCTTCACGTACCTGCGGGCAGGGAGTGTTTGACACGAGGAGCACCGGGGGTAAGGGTGGCAGGGCCGTGCTGCGCAGGGGCCTTACCGCTCAGCCATTCTCTGCTTGGTTTGTGTGATTTCGGCCAGCATGTCGGCGGGCGGCGGCAGGCCCTGCAGCCCTGGGCAAAAGGAGGCTGGAGTTGGAGGGTGGGCTGTGCTTCTGCCATAGTCTGGATGGCTCTGCAGCCCAGTCAGGAGCAAAGTGGGAGACATAGACAAAGAAAGTAATAGAAGGAAAAGAAAGGAAAGGAAAAGGAAAAACGGAAAAGTATGTGGTTGCAGGCAACAGGACCAGTTAGTGACCCCCACAAGAGAAGACCCCCGCAAGAGTAGTACAAAAATGCAAAGTGGGATTTTATCCTCATGAAGAAGCAAAAGGAGGATCAAAAGGTGAGTGTGGAGAGGCAGCATGTGAGAGCACCAGCAATAACTGAGTATTGGCATGGCTGGGGATGCCCAGCTGCATCCCCCAAACTGCCCTGACTTACCTTTGAAGACGTAGGTGGCCCAGCGACACTGGAGCTCTGAGATGGGCATGATGGCTCCCCAGGGCTGGATGAGGCCAATGAAAGCCAGCGTTGGCTTCTCCAGGTCAGGGGGGAACATGAATTTGTAGAGGGGAATCTGGTTCTCCACCACCTTCACGCAGCCCTCAAGGAACGGGAAGGAGAAGCTGTATCCTGTGGCAAAAACTACGGCATCGACATCTTCCCTGGTGCCATCCTCAAAGATGGCAGATGTCTCTGTGAACTCCTGGATGTTTGGCTTCACCCGCACCCTGCCTGAAATGATGCGGTTGGGCAGGTCGTCGTTGACAGTGGGATGCTGGTCAAGAACCCTGGAAGGCACAGACAGACCTCGTTCGGGTCTTGGCAGGGGGATGGGCATTGCTGGAGCGGGTACCTGGGATGCTGCTGGGGTTCTCACCCATGCTTGGGCTTTAGGCCATAGAGTGTGTGGTCAAAGCGGGCATTCAGCTTCCACTCCATGAAGAAATTCAGGATACTTGTAGGCACCAGGTTGTGGATGAGCTGCATGAAGCGACTGAGGTAGCTGAAATCAAAGGGGTACCCATTGTCCGCCACCCGGTACAGCACCCAGGACCCACGCCTGGTGCTAAGGAAAACCTGGAAGGAAGGGGAAGAGAGGTTGTGGCACGGCAGCATGCTCAGACTGGGCTGGGCCTCTGCTGTGCTCCAGGGACAGGGAAGCCAGCACAGCTACTGGGACCACAATAGCCACCCCCACAGAGAGGGGACAGGGTGCTGAAGGCTGGGGAGCACACAGAGGATGGTGGGTGATGATCAGTGCCCTCTGGGGTCCTATCCCCGTGAGCTCTCCCAGCACACCTGCTTGGCTGTGTGGCTCAGCTCCACTGCAATATCGATGCCTGAGTTCCCAATGCCAACCACGACCACCCGTTTTCCGAAAAAGGGCTGAGGGCTCTTGTAGTCCCGGCTGTGCAGGTAGCAGCCCTCAAACTTCTCCAGCCCTAGAAGAGAGGGAAGCCATGCTGGGATGCAGAGCAGGAGGGTGGCTGCCCCCTGTTCAGACTGGTGGTATCTTTTGGGAAAAAGCTAGCAGCAGTGTGACCAACCGGAGTTATGCAGCCCTGGAGTAGTTCCCAGAGAGGTGGTGGCATCACCAGCATGGAAGATTCTCAGTGTAGCCCTGAGCATCCTGCTCTAGCTTTGGGACTAGCCTGGCTTTGAACAGGGCTTGGACTGGAGAATTCCATGCTTCCATCCCAAAATTCTGCTGCAGATCCTGTCTGGTGCTATGCATTGCCAGTAGAGGAACAACCAGGGTCTGTGCCATCTTGCCAGACCCTGGTTGACAGTGTGCTCCAGCCTCTTCCCCAGCCAAAGAGGGCCTCCACAGCTGAAAGCTCCCCTGACATTTTCCCCAGGCCCACCACCAGTGCTGAGCCCTCCAGCCTTGGTGAGGAGCTGGAGGGCCCAGCAGGTGCTTGGCCAGCAACATGGGGAGGGAGCCTGTCTCAGGTGGGAGAGACGCTGGCAGCGGTGACATCTGCCAACAGGATGCTTTGGACACTCTTGCAATCCCACTTGGTGTGTTAAAACTGCAGAGGCATTTAGGAATGTCAGGGAGCAGGCAAGCAGCCCACAGGCAGTACCTGGGAAGGAGCTGAGTGGGAGATGAGCGTTGGTGTGGTGCCCGCTGCACACCAGCACGGCGTCAAAGATGGCCGCCTCCTGCTTCCCCTCGCTCTCCGTCACCACCTCCCACTGCCCGCTGCTGGCGAAGTCGGGGCGCTTGGACACGCGGCACACGCTGGTCTGGCACAGGGCAGCGGTGTCAGGCACCCTGTGCCCCCGCTCCCGCTGCCACCTCCCCCTGGGCCCCCAGGCCTCACCCTGAAGCGGATGTGGCGGAGCAGGTCGAAGTGCTGGGCGTACATGCGGAAGTACTCCATGATCTTGGAGTTGTGCATGTAGTTGGGGAAGTCTTCAGGGATGGGGAAGTCGCTGAAGCACATCATCTCCTTGGAGGTGTTGATGATGACGGAGCGGTAGATGCTGGCACGGCCGTCCTCGGGGTGCTCCTGTGGGAGCGGGGCACAGCTCAGCGCTGGCCAGGGAACGATGGGCCAGCTGCCTGCCCCGTGGGTGCAGGATTAAGCCACAGGTTGTTGTAGCACCCATCCCTCCACCCAGCAACTCTCTTGTGGTAGAGACCCCCCCCCACCCCAAAAAACCCAGGATGTATCTCTGGACTGGCAGGAGCCAGGCAGTGGTGACAGTAGGGCATGGTGGTCTTGTGCCTCAGTTTCCCCACTTCCACTCCTTGCCCCTATGAGGTAGTGCATTCCCACATCTTCTGTGGTGCCGTTGCCCTGGCTGCCACATCAGGTCTCACCAGGTGTGGAGGCGGCTCCAGTGCTTCCTGCTGAGTGGTTGCTCCTGCTTACCAGGTCTGTGCCTCGACAGCTGGATGCTGCTGCTCTGGTTCTGCCCCACCAACCCTGTCCCTGACCCATCACAGGTAGAACTAGTGGACTGTGACAGATCCACCCCAGATTCCACTCTGACATTATGCCACCTGTTTCCTCCCCGGGCTTTCCCATGGTGGGAACGCTGGTCATTTTGTTGGTGGGTCCATAGGATTAAAGTCAGCAGTTTCATTAGGTGGGGGCACAGATGAGCTGCAGGATTGCTCCAAGGCAGGGAGAGCCAAGGCACAGAGAAGGCAGGACACGGTATCTCTGTGTAGGTGAGTGGCACAGAAGCAGAAAGAGGAGCAACCATGATTCCAGGAAAGGGCTGGGCAGGATGGGAACAGACAGTGGGGTCAGATAAGACAAGATAGGTAGGCAAGGGCTGGGAGTGACCAAGAGCAAAACAGCGGAGGTGTGGATGAGATTGGGAAGGGAAGAATGGGAAAGGGGAAATCTATGCTGGGGGAGCAAGCCATGGAATGAAATCACTGAGGAGGCTTCATCCTGCTGCTGGTGAGCAGGAGCTGGGTCCTATGTGCCTGGCACACCAGCTGGCACTGTGCTGCCAAATCACTTTTACTTTCCTTGGTTTTCCTCGGAAAGCTGCCCGCTGCACGCATGCAAAGCAGGGGAGCGGTGTGCGGTTATCTGCCAAGGACCAATCCCAAGCCTGTCCGTGCTGCTGCCAAGGAGCAGCCTGGCTGCTTGGGGCTTACCTCGAAGCGCCAGAGTCCCCCAATGTCCTTGCTCCTCTCAAAGCAGGTGGGCTCCAGCCCCTCATCCAGGCAGCATTTCAGGGCGCACAGGCCGGAGGCACCGGCACCGATGACGGCTACTCTCCGAGGAGCCATGTCCCACGGGCAGCTGGTGGCAGGGGTGCAGGAGAAGCTGTGGCCAGGAGGTGCAGAGCCAGGCACGTCCCTCAAGGGAGGCTGCCTGCTGCTGCTCGTTTTGAGGGTGACTGTCCCTGTATTTCCTGTGGGTGGCCAAGGTGTCACAAGATGTTCTTCCAGACATGATCTACAGGTTTCTCTTTCTCCTTGCCACACCTCCTGGCCTGCCCTTCCCTCTGCAAGAGGTGCATTAAGTTCTGTAAGCATTTAATGATGCTGACAGTGCCCCAGGACTTCCTGGGCAGGGCAGAGATGTGGCTATGCTTTGGATTTCGGCAGGTTGTGGCATGGAAGACAAACCTAAGGGACTGGGGGGGTGACTGGCATGACCAGCCCAGGCATCTGATGGACAGGACCGCCATCCTTTACCCACTCTGGGTCCCCAGCCCAACCAGCCACCTTCTGGAGGAGCTGTGTGCAGGTGACTAGGGTGGCACTGAGCTGTGCCACGTGACCACCAGGACCCACAGTGGTGGGACACACCTTGGGAGAGGCTGTCTCGCTGTGGAGCATGTCTGCACGTCAGCCTATGGTGTAGGCGGCCAGTGCTACGAGGCTGATCTCAAACCCATGAGCATTCCCACAGCACACAGAGGGTCTCGATGGTGTCAGTAACAGGACAGACACTTGGATATCCGTTTATTGCATTTATCCACTTAGAAAGTGTGCTGTGCCTTTGCTGCTTAGCTCTGGTGTGCATGTGGCAAAATTGGCATGGCTGGGTTACAGGGGACAGAAAAGCCTGGAGCGCTGGCTGAGAGGGACTGGAATTTAGCCTGCAGTGAGCACATTTCCACCTTTGTCCATGACAGCATTCCCCAAGGGGAGGTGAGGAGCAAGAGCCCAAGCATTATTTTGGCAGCTGGGGAGGTTCTGTGCATCTCTCGTTCCTGGTGTGGTCAGAGCTGGAACATGCCAGGCAGGAGGAAGGTTTCTGCCACCAGGTAGGCTGCCAAGGGGCAGGGGTGGCCAGCCAGTCCCACAGCACATTGCAAAGCTGTCCTGGTTTAGGGAGTCACCCCAGGACAAAAGCCTCCCTTCTTGAGCTTGCAGGGCACCTACAAGTAAGCAAAAACAGCTGCCAGGATGGCCATAGCCCCAATCAGCTTGAAGATGAGGGGCATGGCAGGGGCTGAGGTGCTCTCTTCCACGTGTCGTGTCTGCAGAGGCTTGAGGATGCGCTGCTGCTGGCTGAGGATGGCCTCCCTGGCACCTGCCCATGCGCCCGGGCCCCGCAACCGGTACTGGTACGGCGTGCAGGGACCAAAGGCCACCTCCATGGCCAGCTTGGGGTCTGTGAGGAACAGGGAGAGCAGGTTCGGCTTGACCCCCAGCTGGCAGGCGAGCTCATCCATGTAAGGGATGTAATCCACCTGGATGGTGTGCCGCTGGCTCTTCACGTACCTGCGGGCAGGGAGGGAGGGAGGTAGGTGCTGGAAGCAGAGCTGGCAGATGGCCTGCATACCAGGAAGGACTGTGGGTAGTGCGGCCAACCACATCTCTGCCCTCTGTTGGCATACAGCAATGTGCCAGGACGCATCCATGGGACGGGATGGATGCCCATGAGCAGCTGTGCCTAAGGCATCCCCGCAGGGATCTTACCGCTTTGCCATCGCTTCTTTCTTCTGCTCAATGTCGGCCTCCATGTTGTGCTGCAGGGGCAGCTTGTTCAGCCCTGGGGAGGATGAGACACAGTGGCCACTGTGGTGCTGGCCTTGCCTGGGTGCTGCGCCTCTGCCAGCACCACCGTAGTGTGTGTGCTCGCACCTGAGGCATGTCCAAGTGCCATGGGACAGGAAGGAGCAGCCTGTGGAGCTCAGAGTATGGATGTGCCTGTGCCTCTCAGAGAAGAGGCCATCTCACTGTGACAGCCACAAGGCAGAGTGCCATCACCATGGCCAGGATGGCACAACCAGCTGCTGCCTTCTCAACATGGCTGGGCACCATCTGCCCTCACTCCAGGACTGCATCTACAGGGCAGGTTTGCCTGACTTACCTTTGAAGACACGGGTGGCCCAGCGACACTGGAGCTCTGAGATGGGCATGATGGCTCCTAGGGGCTGGATGAGGCCAATGAAAGCCAGCGTTGGCTTCTCCAGGTCAGGGGGGAACATGAATTTGTAGAGGGGAATCTGGTTCTCCACCACCTTCACGCAGCCCTCAAGGAACGGGAAGGAGAAGCTGTATCCTGTGGCAAAAACTACGGCATCGACATCTTCCCTGGTGCCATCCTCAAAGATGGCAGATGTCTCTGTGAACTCCTGGATGTTTGGCTTCACCCGCACCCTGCCTGAAATGATGCGGTTGGGCAGGTCGTCGTTGATGGTTGGGTGCTGGTGAAAGACCCTGGAAGGTGCAAGAAGCCATTAGGGCTGGGAAGGGAGTGTCTCTGCTCCGTGTCCTGCTCCAGCTGCTGCTCCCTACTCTGGGGCATCTGCCCCTACACTGCTGTCTCCAAGAGTCTTTGGAAGGGGCAGTGGTGGCTCCCTCAAGCATTGCCTGGGTACAACAAAACAATAACCCAGTCCAAGCACAGGGAGCAGGGAATGGCCAAGCTGGGCAGGACATAGAAGGAGGCAGACAATCCCTTCTGGGCAGGGGGAGTGTTTGATGATACCTGTGCTTCGGCTTCAGGCCGTAACGTGAGTGATCGAACCTGGCATTCAGCTTCTTCTCCATGTAGTCACATGCCACGGATGGGCTGAACAGCCCCTGCAGGAATGTCTTCAGGCGGGTGGTTAAGATGGTGTCAATGGGGTAGCCTCGATCTCCAACGCGGTTGAAGATCCATGCACCCCGGCGAGTGCTGAGGAAGACCTAGACAAGGAAGAAGGATCACTGCCTGAAGGCAGTGGTGGTCCTGCGAGGGCTGCCCTGCAGGGCACATGCCCTTGCTCTGGGATCACTCTGCTTTTTGCTGCCCAAGCACTGGGGCAGAGGGCAGAGGGAGCTGGTGACTGGCATCTTGCTTGGGACTAAGTCTCAATTGCCTGGCAGCTGGGATTGGCAGGAGGCAGCATTGCCAAACACAGGGAGTACTGGCATGGAGAAGGAGCTGTGCAAGTGCCTTGGTCCTGGTGTCCCTGCAGAGCTGACATTGTCCCACAGAGGTAATCCTGCCCACCAGGACCCTACTCCTGCTTACCTGCTGGGCTGTTTGGCTGATCTCCACAGCCAGGTCTGACCCCGAATTCCCAATCCCGATGACCACAACCCTTTTGTCTGTGAAAGCCTGAGCATCCTTGTAGTCTCGGCTGTGGAGGTAGCGGCCCTTGAACTTCTCAATTCCTGTGCGCAGAAGGAGGAGGGATGCTTGGCTTCCTGGTGCCAGGCTGGAGGATACTAAAGACTGGATACATTCCCTTACCCCACCAAACCACTCCTGGGGAGCACAGGAGCACTCCTGGAGTCAAAGTAAACAGGGAAATGTTTGGCCAGGGGGGAAGCAGCAGGGAGAATAGGGACAGGCATGGACTAGCTTTCTAGTGTCTCTGGTGTCTCCTCACACCGGTGCACAGGGCAGTACCTGGGAAGGAGCTGAGTGGGAGATGAGCGTTGGTGTGGTGCCCGCTGCACACCAGCACGGCGTCAAAGATGGCCGCCTCCTGCTTCCCCTCGCTCTCCGTCACCACCTCCCACTGCCCGCTGCTGGCGAAGTCGGGGCGCTTGGACACGCGACACACGCTGGTCTGGCACAGGGCAGCGGTGTCAGGCACCCTGTGCCCCCGCTCCCGCTGCCACCTCCCCCTAGGCCCCCAGGCCTCACCCTGAAGCGGATGTGGCGGAGCAGGTCGAAGTGCTGGGCGTACATGCGGAAGTACTCCATGATCTTGGAGTTGTGCATGTAGTTGGGGAAGTCTTCAGGGATGGGGAAGTCGCTGAAGCACATCATCTCCTTGGAGGTGTTGATGATGACGGAGCGGTAGATGCTGGCACGGCCGTCCTCGGGGTTCTCCTGTGGGAGCGGGGCACAGCTCAGCTCTAGCTAGGGAACGATGGGGAAGGATGACTGGGGCTGATGAGGATCTTCTTTTCATGGAGCCCCTGCCCTCAGTCTCACCCAGAGGATCCCACTATGGCCGGCTGCCCCCCCAGCAGCCACCACGGACCCCTGCGGTGCTGACCCCAAGCAGGACAAGTGGCCAGTAGGGTTTACCTCAAACCTCCAGAGGCCTCCGATGTCGCCTGTCCTCTCGAAGCAGACGGGCTTCAGCCCCTCCTGGAGGCAGGCTTTGATGGCGCACAACCCGCTGCTGCCCCCGCCGATGATGGCCACCTTCTTTGCCATGCTGCGCTCCACCACCGGCTCTCTGCCTGGGGACAGCGTTGGACAGCGGGACTACGCTGCCAGGGGTGCGATTGTGCAAGACTTCGATCCTGCTCAAAGAGGTCCCAAGCAAAAGAGGCAGCCCCTGAAAGGTGTGTCTGGGGTTGCACAGCCACTGCTGTCCCCTGCCAGGTGTGGACCTGGCCAGTGCTGGGTTTTGCAATACTGTGGTGTTGCCTCTGGAGGCCTTGAGGAGGAATCCTACCGACTGTCAGGAAGCCTCAAAACCACCCCGTCCATGCCAAGTCCCGGTGATGGAAGTGCCCTGGAAGTGCTATGCCCTGCTGCGGGAACAGACAGCTCCCTCCCAGGTGGGTGACAGCCCCCCTGCCTGCCCTTTGCCCTCTCCCTTCCCCGGGGAGATTGCTGTTGTACTGTCGCGGTGCCCGCTGGTGCCGGCAGCTCGGGGCACACCCTTCACCGACCTGCGTCCGTGGGACGAGCAGCCCAGGGAAGGCTGGCGGCGGGCACGGGGCCGTGCGAGGGTCTCTGCCGGGCTGCCCCGGCCCGTGAGGCCGGCCCGCGGCCTGGCTTTGTGGTGCGCAGCGTCCGGCACTGGGGCCTCGCCCTCCGTCACTCCTCCCACGGGCGCGGGGAAAGGAAGCCCGGACCCGGCTGGCTCCCGGCCGCCTGCACGGCTGTTCCGGCAGCGGCGTCGCCGCAGCCTCGGCCGGCGGCTGCAGGAGCCATTCCAGGCGCTGCGCGGCGACACGGACACCCAGCCCATCCTTGTGGTTGCGTGCTTGGTAAACAAGCGCTGTCCTGGACTTTGACCCTAGGATTATCGGGATCAGCCCACGCCTGCCTATTCTGGTACCCGGGGTGGCACACTGCTCTGGCTGCTCCATTTGGTAGTCGGCGCTGGATCGCCCACATCCCCTGTGCCCCTGGGCTGGGCATGTCGGCATAGTCTCCCTATAACCACGGCTCACCCCTGAGCTAGCAGAGTCCTTGGGGCCAGTGGAACCCCGGTGAGAGGAGCACCACGCTGCTGGGGTGTCCCTGGTGTGAGGGTGGTGGGAACAGCCAGGAAAAGGCTGTCCCTCACAGCAGAAGGCACAGACCATGTGGATCCAAACTTGCTGCTGGCTCCTGGCACACTCATAGCCAGACAGCCCCTGAGGCTGCAGGAGAAATTTGCTCTTCCATATGCAGAGAACTTTGCTGTGGAGTTGAGCAAGCAGAGGGGCCAAGCTCTGCAGCTGAAATGGTTTTAACCTTCTAAAACTCACAGTATGTTTGCAGTAAGCTTAATAAAGCTCTTTCTGTCCCTTGCGGTCAGCAAGGACTGATCTCTGCCCGCGGTAGAGATGCTGAGCTGCCAACCCACACTCTGTGCCTGACTGTCAAAAAGCATCAAAAGCATCTTACCAAGCAAGGGATCCGCACAGGAATGGAGAGCTGGCAACACTCGAAGTGCTACTCTTCCTGCTCTGCTGTCAGCTGGCTTCTGGCTCTTGCAACCTCTGCACAGACTGCCCAAGGGCAACAGGTACAGGCATAGCTCTCCACCACTCTGCTGTTGCTATGAAACCTCATTACAACACACATTAACACTGCCTGGTCTTAATATGACTAAATTGGTGCTTGCCAGGGCCTGAGTGCACTAACAGACCTCAATGACCACAAAGAACCTCACCTGGGCCCAATCCCTTTACCCACATGCCAGGAGCACTGTTGAAGCTGATTATCTGAGCTCAGTCTAGAGCCCTCACTCCCTGCCTGGCTGTGGTCCCTGCTGAAATGCATTCTATGATTTTCTGGCTCAATCTCGGCCCCAGCTCATTACAGAGGTTCCTTGTGGTCCCCTCCTGCCAAGGACCAGCAGCCCTCTGTGAAAAACAGGCTACCAGTGGTGCCAGGGGAGGAAAACCAGCCTGCTTGGAGCACAGGGAGCCGTGGCTGTGGTTGGCATAGCCAGGGCCTCTTGCTGGAGGAGGTGCAAGCAAGGCTCAGACCTGGGGCTGGGTGTATTTCTGGGCTGTTGGGAAGGGGCTGGCTCTGCAGGACTCTCTGCAGTCTGGAGTATGCTATTGATCAGGAATTGCTGTGAATGTGTTGTACCCCCTAAGAAACTGAAGACCCTGTGCAGGGAAAAAGGAACTGGGAAGCTCTGGACAAGAGCCTGAGGAGCAGGCTGCTGCTGGGAGCTGCTCACCCTGTTGCCCACTGAATGATCAATCCTTCAGTGCCACTATCCTTTCCCAATGACTCTGGGGCCATTTGCTCGACATCTAGCCTAAGTGCAGCACTTAAATTGAGAGCAATAGCACTTAAGTTGAGAGCAATAGGGAAGAGATTGCTTAGGGAGGCAAAGCTCTGTTACTCTGAGGAAAGAGCCTAGTGGGTTCCCTCCAGGCAAGTGTTGTAGAACAGGCTGTGCAGGGTATGCTTACGACAGCAGCATGATCAGTGTATTTTTAGGATACAGATACAGGGGTGATTGCAGAGAAACCTCTGCAGAGTCACAGCTACCACGTACACCATGGGCCATTGCAGGTGCCCAGCGAGAGCATGCAGATTCACAGTATGAGCAGCGAGCTGCCGGCCAGGTGTGCTGAGCCCTCCCCAGGCTCTGCAGAGACTGCTTTTGGTCACCAGAGAACAGTCAGCGCAGCCCCTGCCTGACAGCCCACAGGAGGGCAGGACAGCACCAGACATCCGAATGCAGGCCCTGGAGCCTGCAGCACCACTTGTGTGGAAGTCTTGGCCGGACTGACGGGGTTCAGGATGCCACTTCAGCACCAGAATCCCCTCCCGTGCGTGCTCAGAATGCCGGCGCACGGCCCCTGCTTTGTGCTGAGGCCGGCGGGCGGTCAGCGGCTCCAGAGCGCAAAGAGGGTGGGCGCGGTGGCCGGGGACAGCCAGCAGTGCTCCACCACGCCGTAGAGCGCGTAGCCCAGCAGCAGCCCGAAAAGCACATCCGTCATGTTGTGCCTGCCCAGCATGACCCGGGAGATGCTGACGATGAGAGCCCAGAGCACCACGAGCACGCGCAGCGGCACGGCCAGGACCAGGTGGCGCAGCACGAAGCGGCAGACGAGAGCGGCCCTGGTGGCGTGGCCCGAGGGGAAGGAGTACTTGTCCACAGAGATGGTGACGAACATGTCCATCTTGTTGTGCGTGGGCCGTGGCCGCTTGACGAGCCCCTTCACCACCGCCACCATCACCAGGTCCAGCAGCAACGCTGGGAGAGACAGCAACAGTGGTTACTGAAAGCAGAGCTATCAGCCAAGGGCCATCGGCTGTCAAAGCTGCCTCAGGGTGATGTTCTCCCCATGGCTTCAACACCCAGGCAGGGAGAGCACAGCACACAGCTGCTCCAGGCCTTCTGCAGCAGAAGGAGCACATCCTCAACCTCTGCTCCTCTGCACGCACCCCTCCTGCACCATCAGCCCCTTGGCCTGTCACAGCCGACAGGGCCCTGCCCGGCCTGCACCCCAGGGATTTTCTCTCTGTGCAGAATCTGATCTTGCCATGACTCTGGGCCTGATCTGCTCCTTAATCTGAAGGCAGCAGAAGCATGAAGTTCCCAGAGCTCCCTTCGTGGCAGTGCTGACTCTGCATTGCTGTCTGCCCTGCTGACCAGGGTCAAACTGGCTGGGTGAATGATCAACCCACTCCCCTCGGGCACAGGTCAGTGGGAAATGCTCAGGGCTGGTGGGCTGCCAGGCTCCTGGGGTCTGCCTGCTCCCTGCTGCTGGGGGAAAAGTTAACCCTGCTCTGGTTCTTAAGAGATAAGGGTAAGTTATGGTGGCTTGCCCCTGAGGGCTAAAGGCTGTTGTCACAGAGGAGGCAAAGCACCTGTGATAAATGTTCAGCCAGTATTTGCCAAGAGCAGCTTCTCATGTAGGGCAGAGGGTGCTTTCTCCATCCCTGTTAGCTCAGCTTAGCACAGCACCCACACCAAGGGCTACTTCTTGTGTAAGACACCAACTTCTGTGTGTCGTAAGACACATTTCTGGACACCAAATCTTTTGGTCACTTCAGTTCATTTCCTTAGGTTAATCATTTAAGACTAAATTTCCTTTCTTTCCATGTGTAAAACTAGATCAATTGCTTTTTCTCTTTCGTCACGGGATCTGGGAATTCAAGCTGGACACGAGGGAATCCTTCTTCCCCATGTGGGTGCTGCAACCCAGGGATAGATCCCCACAGAGGTGAGTGGCTCTTGCCCAGAGCACTGAGGCGCTGGGACAGCTCTCCTTGGAGCAAAGGTTAGGCTGGAGGCATCCAGTTCTGCTGTGGGGCTCCAATTTAACTATGTACTGCTAGATGAGAAAGAAGCACAAACCCATGTTTCCCACTAAGCAAATTTCAATTCAAAATTGAAATGTGAGATCCTAATTATTTGCAATATAATACAAGACTAACAACAGAGAGAAGGTCTGGTGCCCTAGAGCTATAACAGTTTCTAAATAAGCATAAATTAATCCTGTTAAATATACCTAGGCTGTTCTCTATGTGTGTGAAAAACTACAGCACGCAGGATTAAAATTGTGCTTTAAACCAGGTTTCCTCACTGGCTGGAACAGAACAATCCATGAAGGCCCTGCAGGCAGGGAGGCAAGGGTCTGTGTGCCAGAGCAGCTTTTCAGGGAAAGGCCCGATGTCTCAATACTCGGCACTGCACCTGCAATGTACTGTTGTGACATGCGTGGCGAGCTGAGCGGATTCGGCCCCGACAGCGTTTTGTAACCGCGGGAGCAGTTTGCAGTCGGGAGTTTGCCAGTGCGTGGTGGCAGCTGTGCCAGGTGACTCGTGTCGCTGCCACCACGCCCTTAAGCCGCAGGGTCATTCCTCTGCCGCCGGGCATGCCAGGTGAGCCCGCACAGGCTGCTCAAAATCAGCTCTTGGGGCTTCGGCTTACCCAGCTCTGCCCCACCCCTCGGGTCGCCCTCCCCAGCCCCGGGGCGGACCCCCGCCTCACCGAAGAGCAGGTTGAGCAGCACCTCCCTGGCCGCCGAGCTGTCACTGTGGCAGAGCCCGTAGAAGGTGCCGAGCAGCCAGGGGATGCCGTGCCCCGACACCTCGATGACCTTCATCAGGGGCCGGGCGCTGCCCCAGGCCGAGCCCTCCCCAGCGCACACCCCCAGGCGCTTGGAGGCCCAGAGGTCGATGGCGAGCAGGGAGCTGAGGGCGATGCCCACGAAGGACGGGTTCAGCTTCATGCAGTCCTCTTCGGGCAGCGGGGCGGCGGCGACGGCGGGCTCCCGGCGGCGGGACGGGCTGTCGGGAGCGGCGGGCCCGCGCTGGCTCAGCGACAGGAACTCCAGGCGGCCGCCGCTGCCGGCGCGCCGCTCGCGGCCGCTCCGGGGGCTCGGCATGGCGACGGCGGGCGGCCTGCGGGAGGCGGGAGGCGGTCACCCGCTGCCAGGCCCGCTCGGGACCTAGCATGTCCCCCTGCCCGGGGCCGCTTCCCTCCTCCCCTCCCCCCCGCCCTGCCCCGTTATCCCCGCCCCGTTCTCGGCGCGTCCCCAAGGACGCGGCGGGTGCGGTACGCCCGCGCTTCCCCCGGTACCGGGCGGCCCCGGCCCCGCTTCCGTTTCCTGTTCTGCTTCCGCCCGTGACGCACGCGCCGCTCCCGGCGCGCCCCGCCCGCCGGCGCGCACGTGCCCGCCGCGGCCGGCGTACGGCGGCTGGCGAGGGCCGGAAGAGACGCGGCGGCGCCTTCGCCCTGCCGGCGCCGGTGCGGGCGCCGTGCGGCGGGCGGCGATGCGCGGCGGGCGGGCGGCGGCGGGACCGGCCGCCCCCCCGGGCCCGCGGTGACGGCGGCTCGGCCGCGGCCATGGGGTGCCTGCAGAGCGTGGCCTGCAAGGCACGGGTGCGCCGCGAGCAGATCGTGGTGTCGGACGTGTCGGCCACCATCGAGCCGGCGGCCACGGCCATCGAGGAGAGCTCGCCGGTGGTGCTGCGGTACCGCACGCCCTACTTCCGTGCCTCCGCCCGCGTCCTCATGCCGCCCATCGCCCGGCGGCACACCTGGGTGGTGGGCTGGATCCAGGCCTGCAACCACATGGAGTTCTACAACACCTACAGCGACCTGGGCGTGTGAGCACCGCGGGCACGGGGGCGCGGGGTCCGGGCTGGGAACGGCGGGGGCTCCCCGGGGCGGGCACCCGCCCTGCCCCGCTCCGCCCGCAGGCACCAGGAGCTGCACCCCGGCATTGGATTCTGCAACCCCGACATTGGGTGGGAGCTGCATCCCGGCATTGGGAACTGCATCCCGGCACTGGGAACTGCACCCCGGCACTGGGAGCTGCACCCCGGCACTGGGAGCTGCATCCCGGCATTGGGTTCTGCAACCCCGACATTGGGTGGGAGCTGCACCCCCGCACTGGGAGCTGCACCCCGGCACTGGGAGCTGCACCCCGGCATTGGGAGCTGCATCCCGGCATTGGGAGCTGCATCCCGGCACTGGGAGCTGCATCCCGGCACTGGAAACTGCATCCCGGCACTGGGAGCTGCATCCCCGGCACTGGGAGCTGCATCCCCGGCACTGGGTGGGAGCTGCACCCCTGCACTGGGAGCTGCACCCCGGCATTGGGAGCTGCACCCTGGCATAGGGAGCTGCAACCCCGGCACTGGGTGGGAGCTGCACCCCCGCACTGGGAGCTGCACCCCGGCATTGGGAGCTGCACCCTGGCATAGGGAGCTGCAACCCCGGCACTGGGTGGGAGCTGCACCCCCGCACTGGGAGCTGCACCCCGGCATTGGGAGCTGCATCTCTGGCACCCCAGCCCCACTCCCCAACCCCACAGCCGCCCCCACACGGTCCTGCTGGCCCGGACTTCGCCCTTCCGAGGGCTTTGTGGCCGCTGTCTCCCACCAAGCATAGGTTTTTCTTTGGGACTGGGACGGGAGCACGGGCTGTGCTGGGGCAGTTGCCCCCTTGGCTTGTGTTAGAAGAGGGAAAGGTTGTGGTGCTGGGCAGAAGCGGCAGCTGGAAAACAGCCTTTTCCAAGGCTGAGTGTGTGGGTGGCTTGTCATCCCTTTGGGGATGCTGAGGGGCAAATCTGTTGGCTTAGTATTTGTGTCTTCTGCCTTTGGAAAGGGGTAATGCAAGAGGGGAGATGTCCAGAGGGGTCTGCTCTGCAGCTCGCTGGTGGGCTTCTGCTGCTGGTGCCACAGCTCTGTGGGTGCTGGGGGAGCAGTAGGTCCTTGTGCTGCATCCTAGTATCACCACAGACTGGTGTGCGTGGGGCACTGGGGCACTTGGGGCCGTTGGAGTGAGTGGGGTGATCGCTTGGAGGGATGGCACAAGTGTGGCCCCAGCCCCTCTGCTGCAAAGACAGGCCTCGCCGTAGCCACACGGTGTTGGTAGCATGGCCAGCAGCAAAGATTTGGGCTGAATACCCACCCCCCAGCCATATTGTAGGGATTTCATGGTGCCAGTGGCAGGCACCATTGTGGGATTCAGTTGTTGTACGTGCCTCGGTATTTAAGGCATAAAAATCACAGACCTCCTGCAGGAGGGGGCTGCTGCTAGGCTGGGCCCATGCCCTGGTCAGCTGGGAGACAGTGAAGGCTGTTCTGCAGCACAGGAGCTGATCAGGGAGAGAGTGACCCCAAAGAGACTCAGCAGTGGGTTTTGGCCCAGGCAGTTTAATTGCAAGTTAATTAAAATGGCATTGTGTTGGCAGAGCACAAGGCTTGAGCTGGATGTGCTCAAGGAAGCTGAATTTGTTCTTTAGGGCTGTCCCTGAGCATTTGCTGCAGGCAGGCAGAGGGTCCCTGTGCTGCTGGCTTCCCTGTCCCTCGCCGGGTACTGTTGCTGCCATTTCTCTGCTCATCTTCCTCTTCCTCTTCACTAGGTCGAGCTGGGAGCTGCCCGACCTGCGGGAAGGACGAGTAAAAGCCATCAGCGATTCGGATGGGGTGAGCTACCCCTGGTATGGAAACACCACAGAAACCGTGACCCTGGTGGGGCCCACTAACAAGATCTCCAGGTTCTCGGTGAGCATGAATGACAATTTCTACCCCAGCGTGACGTGGGCCGTGCCCGTGAGCAACAGCAACGTGCCGCTGCTGACCAGGATTAAGAGGGACCAGAGCTTTACCACGTGGCTTGTGGCCATGAACACCACCACCAAGGAGAAGATCATCCTGCAGACTATAAAGTGGAGGATGCGGGTGGACATTGAGGTGGACCCCATGCAGCTGCTGGGGCAGAGGGCACGGCTGGTGGGCAGGACTCAGCAGGAGCAGCCGCGGATCCTCAGCAGGATGGAGCCCATCCCGCCCAACGCACTAGTGAAGCCCAACGCCAACGATGCCCAGGTGCTCATGTGGAGACCCAAGCGAGGGCAGCCCATCGTGGTGATACCTCCCAAGTAGGGCGTGCAGCTGAGCACCTGGCTGCCCCTGGCCCGCTGCAGACGGACAGGGCTGCCGAGCCAAAGCTGACCTCTCGGGTTCTCCTGCCTTCGTTGTTGTGGTTGGAAACGTGGCTCCTCCTCGGTCAGAAATAGAGCCTGGCTGGCACAAGGCCGCAGAAGAGGGTTTGCTGAGCTGGAGGATTTCCCGGGAAGCGGAATGGAGTACTTGCAGCTGGCACAGAGGCTGTCTGACACAAAGGACTCGCCTTTCCTTGCGGGGTGGCTTGAGGAGCATGAGTGTGGTTGAACCGTGCCTGTGGCAGATGCTGCTTCCCACCCAGCCGGAGGGAGAAGCAGAGGCTGTTCCTGCTGGCAGTGGGGGCTGCTGCAGTGCCCGTGTCTCTGCCATGTCCGTACCTATGCATTTCAGATCCGTGATCTGCCCCTCGCCTGCCCGCTGGGACCGGGCGGGAGGGCCGGCAGCGGGGTGGGACCGGGCGGTGCTGGGGGCGGGTCCGAGCCCGGTGCCACCGCCTGGGAGGGATTTTCTGCAGCCCGGGGACAGCGGGACACGTTTTGCATGCGTCTGGGTGTGTTTGGAGTGGTTGTGAGTGTAGGAGATGCCATAGCTCTTTTCAGTCTTGGGGTGAGGTCTAAGGGCAGGTTAGATGTCCTTTTGTTGTAAGGTGCACTAAGTCTTTGCGTCCCTCAGCCTCCCCTCCCGAGTCCACTGGCCCTTCTCTTTCGGGAGCGGGAGGGATTCCCAGCCCAGTCCAGACGGGAAGTGGGGGCGGTGCCGTTCTCCCAGCCCTGTGCTCTGTGTGTGTGTGGGGTACCCAAACCAGCCCAGAGGTACCCCTGGACTTGCTTTGCTTCACTGCACACCCCGCTCCCTTGCTAGCAGTTGGGTGCTTGCTGTTTTCCATGCAAATGCTGGCTCACGTGGAGGCCTCTTCCCCAGCCACCCATGGCTACTGGCTGGGCCACCAGTGGAGGGGCCAGCACGCTTTGTGGTACCTCCCCAGGCTCTGTGCAAGGCAGGGATGTGAGTGGAGGCTGTTCAGGGCAGGTCTGGGTTTTCCTGGGAAGGAGGAGCTGAATGTGCTGCCTGGGGCTGCCTCCTGCTGCTGCTGCTGTGCTTGGGAGGGGTCAGAGAGGGATTTACTTGCCTTTCTCCTCACTCCTTGCTGCCTGGATGGCTGGCATTGGCTGGTCTGTGGGGCGGGCAGCACGGTGCTGGGGGATGCAGCTGGCAGTTCCCAGGATCTCACCCTGGAGCTGCAGCAGAGGCATAAACCATGGCTGTGCTGCTGCTGCTCCAGGTGCTCCATCACTCCTGGGCAGGTGCTTACAGCTTTTGCTGCTCCCTCTGCTCTTTCCTCCCTGGCACGAACCCTGCAGCTCCTCCAGCTCACAGCCCTGCCTTCTGCACACTGCGGGGAGGTTGTGCTGCCCTGGGGATGCAGGTCATTCCCGCAGGGAAGGTCCCTGTGCTATCCCGCTGGTAGGACAGGCTGGGGAAGAGTGCTGGGTGACACTTCCCTGCACCCCGGGCCCCGCCAGCACAGGGACTCCCGAGGCATCTTAGACCAAAAATCCCTGTGAAATTCCTGTGCTATTTATTGCCCTCAGTAGCGTTTGCTGCTGATCCAGTACTTTATTTATTTTTCCTCTGGGAGTGTTTCCTTTGGATGCCTTGGTGCAACAATTCCGTGTGCCAGGGCTGGCGCTCACGCTCCTTCCGCCCGGCCTCCCGCTGGGCTGGGAACCCGCTGCTTTCCGTGCGTGGGTCGGGTTCTGCAGGGGGCAGGCTTGAAGGGAGAGAGGGCTTTGAGCTTTGGTTTGCTGTATTTTCTGCAGCAGAGCTCCCACAGGGAGCTTGTGGTGTGGGAAGATGTCCTGCTCTTGTGAGACTGTGGCTTTGTCCTGGTGTGGGACCAATGGCACCTTTTGCCATCGCTGATGTTTTGTTTCTCAAAAAGTGTGTGTGGAGAGGGGTTAGAAACTTGAAATAACAATTTTCCTGAAGGACTGGGGGAGGAGGGGTAAGTATCTTTTGGTTTGAAGTAAGGCAGGTGTATACTTTTGACCCAGGGGGACAGAAACATCTCTGGCAGCATCAGAGCTAAAACGCCAGAGGAAGGGGCTCCCCAACAAACAGGTGGCTCCAAGGTGAGCTTCCTGCTGGGAGAGGATGCTGTGTCCAGAGGCTGTGTGAGCCAGCTCCCCAAAACCCATGGGAAGTGGCTGCAGGCTGCTGTCAGCCCAGGGAGCTGCAGTGGCACCACTGTGGCTCCAGTGCCTGGGAGAGCAGGGACACTGCTGCAGGGATGCTGTTGAACTCAACATTGCCACCTTTTGGGATTTGCTGGCCAGTCTGAGCCTTGGCACGTGGCTGATGCCATGACACCGAGACAGCAGTAGCTGCATTTCTGTCCATGAATGTCTTCAACATCCTGGTGCCAGGGTCAGGCTCCGTGCCTGGCTGTAGCTGTGTGCCTGATGCCCCAGGGCTGCCCCAGCCTGCAGGCAGGTGTTGGCTGAGCCCCGGGGCTGTGCCTGTGTTCACCTCTCCAGGCTTCTGCCAGGCTTCCACTCCCACTCCTCTGACAGCTGGATTTGATGCACTTGGTTTGGTGCATGGGTTGTCTTTGTGGGCATTTCCCCATTAAAAAAGAAGGGGGGGGAAAAAGAGTTTTCAAAGAAACACATGCACAGTATTTACAGAAACGTGCAGGCATTTTGCATGTTGGCAAAAGTGCATGTTCACACCTGGGTGGAGATGGAACTCTGGGGCTGTTGGTGCTCAAAGGAAGGAGGGAAGGTGTGGGGGAAGAGTTCCCATGTAGGAGTCTGAGTTTGGCTCGTTCCCTCTGGCTGGTTGAGCACTCACTCCTGGGCTTCACCCCACGGGATGCTCTCCCTGTGCCCCCCTTCCCCACCAGCACCCCGTTATCTCAGGGAGGGGCAGCCCATGGAAATGCCCACCCTCATGCTCCCTTTGCCCTGAGCCTTGGGTGCCCCTTCCCCTCATTCCCAGCCTCGGGTCACTTATTTATCTATTTATTTATTTATTTAAGTTATTTATTGGTATTTATTGACAACTGGAAGTCCGGGTGGGGCGGGGGGGCTCATTTCTGCTGCACAGTGGGGGCAGCTGGGTCTCCCCCACACCCAGCCCCCTGCCTTTTGGGGTGCTGCTGGGAGCACCTCTGGGGAGGAATGCTAGTGGGTCCCCAGGCTCCCATCCCCTTTTTGAGAGGCAGGGGAGGCAAGGGGAAGCACACCGTGCCTGCAGGGAGGGCACCCGGTGCTCGCCCCCTCCCTGCAGAAGCTCGGTGCCCCTGTGCTCCCTCCCCTGCCCATCCCTGTTTACTGACCCTGCCTCCTGGTGCCTCTCCCGCTGGATTTGATGTTTCCAGCTCCTGGAAAGGGCGGGAGGAGCCAGGATGGATGAATGTCACTACGGAGAACAGACCAAACCAGGTATTCTGCTGCCGCGTGGGGAAAATCAGAGAGAGAGGAAAGCTGGTTTTGCAGAGTGCCTTAAATACAAATGACTTTACCCAGTAGGGAGCTTGGACTTCTGTCTCTGGATGTTGTTACCAACTCGAAAAATGTTGCATTTCACTTCTCTGGGATTAAAAGAAAACTACTCGAGCTGTCCTGGAGCCAAACCATGTGTTTGCTTGAGTGTCTCTGGCTGGTTTGTACCTCTGGGGCCATGGCAACACTGGGGAGCAGGCAGGAATTCATGAAATTTCAATCAGCCCCTGCCTGCCTCAGCAGTGGCACCAGTGGCTGTCCCTGCTGGCTCTAAGCCCTTGGGTCTGGTGACAGGGTTTGTTCCACTTTGTCCTGACTTGCAGGTGGCTTCTGTGCTGTCCCAGAGAGGTTGTGCTGGCCCTGCTGTGCCCTTCCCCAGGGATGCTCTGAGCAGGTTGCTGGCACAAAGGCTGCCATGGGGCCGTGTCCTCACACTTCCAGAAAATTGGGCAGGTGGTTAAAAAGCTTGGAGGGGGCAGATGTTCTTTTTTTCCCTTAGGAAACCAGATCAAGGTGAGGGAGCAGCAAGAAACCCAGGAATTTGTGCAGCCCGGCCATGGGAACTAGGAAAGCTGCCCAGCTTGATAAAGCTGAAAAGCTACACTGAAACAAAGATGTTTCCCTTTTGAAATTGCAGATTCCCTTTTGAAATTGCAGATTCCCTTTCCCCTTCCTTGCAGAGTGGAAGAGTGAGAACAAAAGTCAGCCCAGAGACCAACTGTTCCCATCTTCCAGTCAAAATAATACATGGGAATAATATGGAGTTTCATAATGAAGGCTCATTTAAAAGCCATTTGGGGAAATACACCAATATTCACTGCATAGTTCCTGAAGGCAATTAAAAATTAATAAATCTTTTTTTTTGCGGGGGGTGGGTAATGAAAGAGGGTTGTGGGTGCTGCCTGAGGTTTAGTCAGGAGATTTCACTGCATTGGGTGAGATCAGTGAGATCACTTTGCTCACCTTGAACATCAAACCTGTCAGTCCCACTTGCTGGGGGGCTACATTTGTGCCCAAGTTAGCTGATTCCTTTAAGAGCTGCTCCTTTTGAGCATTGCTGGCTGTGCTGGGCACTGAGGGGTGCTGGTAGCCCCCCCATGAGCTATTCAGTGAGCAGCTTTCTTTCCTACTGTTATATTAAAACATTGCTCATCTCTTGACAAATCCCTGAGATGGAGGTGTGGGAGAAGGAGTCTGCATGGCTCCTGTCACGCCTGCTCGTGCCCCAGGAGCAGGGAAGGACCTGCCCTGCAGCCAAGGGCAGACCAGGCTCAGGCATATTCTTCCTCCCCAGCAGGGAAAGCACAGCTGCCTTGCCTGAGACCATGTGCCCTAGGACAAGCTGTCTCTCCAAAACTCCTTCTTGCAGAGCAAGAACAAGGGCAGTCTGTGCTGCTGCCACCCCCCTCCAGAGCCTGGGCACAAATCCCAGCTGCGTGCCCACAGGGAACACAGCAAATGTGGGGTGCCAGCAGAGACAGACAAGGGACGCTGCAGGTAGTACTGAAGGTCAGTTTATTTGCTTGATTCCCTCTTCCACAAAACCTGGAAACCATCACCTTCCAGCAAGAGACGAGAAAGCAATTAAGAGGTGAGAGATTTAGCTCTGCAGCTCCTCCCTACTCATGGACCACAGGTTAGATGGCTGCTCTGAAAGGCACACAGCAGCTTGGAGCCCCCAGAGCTCCCTGTCCCAGCAGGACACCCCTCCTCACCACGCCTCGAGGCTGGCACCAAATGGGAGGGACACCACAGCAGGAGCCCTGCAGTCCCCACTGGGCTGCTCGTGTGCTCCTGGCAGGACTGAGGCAGGGAAACAGCCAGGGGTTGGTTCTGGGGAATGGAGGGACAGGAGGGCTGGGTCAGGGCTGGTCCAAGGCAGGAGAACACCCAGGGGCTGGTTCTGAGGGATGGAAATGGAGGGACAGGAGGGCTGGTCCAAGGCAGGAGAACAGCCAGGGGCTGGTTCTGAGGGATGGGAATGGAGGGACAGGAGGGCTGGTTCAGGGCTGGTCCGAGGCAGAAGAACACCCAGGAGCTGGTTCTGAGGGATGGGGATGGAGGGACAGGAGGGCTGGTTCAGGGCTGGCTCAGGGCTGGTCCGAGGCAGCAGAACACCCAGGGACGGAGGGCTGGCTCAGGGCTGCCCTCAGGGCTGCAGCAGCAGTGTGACAGACGAGGCCATGGGTCGTGGGGTGTCAGAGGGGCAGGAGCTGGGCTCAGGAAGGCTCCAGCACACCAGCAGGACAGATAGACAGACAGACAGAGCCCTCACTCTGGCTGTGGGGTGTAGCGCAGGTACTTCTTGCCTGATGGCAGCTCCTTGGTGAAGACCCCTTTGGGGAAGAGCTTCTTGGCCTCCTCATCAGGTAAGGTAGGCACGACCATGACGCTGTCACCGGGCTGGGGAGCAGGTGGGGACAAATGGGGACAGTCAGGAGCTGGCAGGGCTGGGCACAGGTGGCAGTGCCTCCCTGTGAGTGCTCAGCCCTTGGGCCCCAGGCGTGCCCCGTGCCTGGAGACAGCAGTGAGGGCAGAGAGGGAGCTACACCAGGAGCCAGGGGAGACATCCAAAGGGAGAGCTGTGCCACCTGCCAGCCCTGCCAATGGCATCCCACAGCCATGGCACTCCCAGGGGAACAGGGGGTAAGGAGGGGGAGGTTGAGGCTTTCTGTGATGCTGGATGGAGCACAGCTTGCCCACGTCTGCTCATCCATCCCTATAGTTCAGCTTGCCCATGTCTTCTCATCCATCCCTATAGTTCAGGCACCCCTGGACAAGGTGGTGCTGGCTCCCCCTTGACTCCAAGCCCTGGGGAAAGATCTGCTTTCCTGGGAGGTGGGTGAGCTGGCCCAGCAGGGAACAGAAGCCTTCAGAGGCAAGGCTGCCTCCAGCTGCTGCTTCCCCCACCCTGTGGCTGCCCCTCCAAGGGAGGCTGGCTGCCATTTCCATGCCTGTTCCCAGTGCCTGGCTGTGAGCTTTGCCCTGCTCCTCACCTTCCAGTCCACGGGGGTAGCAACCTTCTTGTATGCTGTGAGCTGCAGGGAGTCCACCACTCTCAGGATCTCATCAAAGTTTCTCCCAGTGGTGGCTGGGTACAGGATAGAGAGCTTCAGCTTCTTATCCGGGCCAAAAACGAACACCTGAGCACAGGGAGACAGTGTCAGGGGCTGGGCTAATCTGTCTGGCTGCTCTGCTGCATCTGCTCAGCCCTGATGCTCCTTCCTTTCCCAGGAACTGCCTGACCACAGGTGTTGGGACAGGGGAGATGCCATGGAGGGGATCTAGAGAACAACTGAAGCCCAGGAAATGTGCCTTTGCTCTGGGAGCTCCTGTGTCCAATACCAGCTTGTTTTGCTACCTGTGCCCTTCTAGTGCAAGCACATGAGGGGAAAGGCAAAGTCCAGCAGATCCAGCACTGACAGAAATTAGTTTGGGACAGGCACGATCAGGATCGGTGGGTTGCCGTGACAGAACCCAATGTTCCAGCCCAAGGGAGCCATCCCAGCTCCTGAGGGTGGCCATGCCCATGCAGGTGAACTGCCCCACAGGCACAGGGCAGGCTGGCAGGTGCTGTGCTGCTGGGCAGCACTGGGGGCTGTGGGGACAGGCAGGACTCACCACACGAGCGGTCAGGGGCATCCCGTCCTTGTCCTGCTCGTCCGGGTCCAGCATGCCCAGCTTGACAGCCAGCTCCCGGTTCTTGTCAGCAATGATGGGGAAGGGCAGCTTCTCTGCAGGCTGCTCCCCGTTGTAGGCATTGATGTCCTGCAGGGACAAAGCCATGGGACGCTCCTGTGGCACCAGCACAGAGAGAAGCCAGGCAGAGCCAGGAGCTCCCCACTCGCCTGGCCCCAAGGCCTCGGGCTGGGACAGCACAGCCAGGGCTCGTGGCCTTCCATGGAGTTACCAGAAACCAGGTGACAAACCAGAAACCTTTGTGCCAGGCTGGGCTGTGCTTTGTTCTGGAGGTCAGGCTGTCTGTGCTCACAGCCCGTGTAGCCATGATATTTTCTGAAAAATCCCTTTGCCAGGATTTTTCTCCTGAGAAGCTGAGAGGCCTCAGGAACAAAATGTAAGCAATGATTATCTGCTGCTGTGGAATGCAATAGGTGCACCTTTGATTGGTCTCATATGGTTGTTTCTAATTAATGGCCAAACACAGTCAGCTGGATCAAACTGTCTGGTCAGTCACAAGATTTTATTATCATTCCTTTCCTTTCTATTCTCTGCTAGCCTTCTGATGAAATCCTTTCTTCTAGTCTTTTAGTATAGTTTTAATATAATATATATCATAAAATAATAAACCAGCCTTCTGAAACATGGAGTCAGATCCTCATCTCTTCCCTCTTCTTGGGACCCCTGTGAGCACCCCCACAGGGTGCTGCCCCCTTCGCCCAGGCTGCGGGCATGGAGCAACAGGGAACTCCTGCCCGTGCTAGGGACACAGAGAGCTTTAACTGAGAACTGTGGCCCTCTCCCAGCTCTCTCCTGCACTGCTGACAGGTGTTTTGGTGTCACAGCTGAACTGGACTGTGGTCCTAAGTTGTTTCTCTAGTGGCAGAGCAAACCAGCAGACAAAGAAAGGTCCAACACTCCACGGGTCTTGTGCGAGGCACCAGTTCCATCCAGTGAGTCACTCACAGCTTATTTAACTAAAGGCTCTCAAAAAACTCCAGTGGAAGCCTGAGTGCAGGTGCTGGGACACTGCTCACTCCTGAACCATGTCTGGCACAGAAGGAAAAACCATCCCCCTCCACAGCCCCGGAGGCTCTGCCTTGTGACCATGGTTCATGAGGTTGTACTAGTCCAGACTGGACCTGATTCACAAATATGCACAAAAAAGTGTATTTTGAGCATCTCCAAACTTGGTCTGGACTCAACTAGAGTTTTTAAGTTATGCCTGGAGTCTGCAGTGCCACCCTCACAGGTTACAGGGAGCCCCAGCAGTGCTGGGAGGAACCTGCTCAGGGCAGCACAGGCAGGGCAGCTCCAGCATCAAAGCAAGCAGAATTCAAGGCTCCTGCCCAGAACAGGGCAGTCTGTTCCTTTCACCCTTTTCATGCTACAAGGAGACAAGAGTGACTGCAGTGCTGCTGTGAGCCTCCCTCACACTGCTGTGCTGCATTATCAGCTCAGCTGATACCCTCAGTGTACGAACCTCTCTGCCTTCCCCAGGCTCTGAACGTGGGGGAGCCCAGGGAGGGCAGGGTTGGAAATTCAGCCCCTTGGCACTGCTCAACAGCAGCAAGAGCAGGCAGGCCCTGCACCCCTCCTCAGGCCCCATGGCTGCTGGTGCTGACAAAAGGGGCTGTAGCCCTGCCCCAGCTGCTCAGGATGCTGCAAGCAGGTCAAGTGGTGCACACGTGGCCAAAGGTTTCCTTCCCAGCTTTGTTCTTTGCCTGTTTTCTCCCCAGGCCTTTCTGTGTCACCACAGCCCTGTAGAAAGGGGCTACTGATCTCAGCTGGGCTGTGGCCAGGCCTGCCTTGGAAGGAAGCAGGGAATTGGTTCTGCTGTCCTGCAGACCTGCCTTGGCAGAGCAGAGCAGGAAAGAGAGCAGAGTTCAGCTGAGGAGAAATGCAGCTGAATGCTCCACAGAGTCACAGGAGGCTGCAGATGGACATCAGCAAATGAGAGCCACCCACCCCTCTCTTCAGAGCAGGGCTGGAGGATGAGGAGAGTTTCTGAGAAGTATTATCTGAATCCTGTGGACTGTAACTCGTTCCAAAATGCACGTAATTTCCTGGCCTGGGGAGAAAACAGCCTCACAAACCACACTCTCTGTTGCAATAAAACACCCATGACTCCCTTCCCTAATCACTGATTTTCTTTCCAGAGTCCAAGCTGAAACCAGAGGGATTGATTCACCACTGAGTCACCAAGGTGCAGGTATCCCTGGCCAGAGAGAGCACTGAAACCTCTGACAGGCACAGCATGTGCCAGCCAGGCCTGCTCAGGGAGATCAGGCATTCCCCCAGCCCTTGGAGAAGCAGCAACCTCCTGCCTGGGGAGGTGGGATCAATGCCTGGCTGAGCTAGAGTCCCCAGTCCTGGAGCAAGGCTCTGCTCTGTGCCTAGGGATGGCTGAGAACAGCTGTGACATCCCTGGCTGGAAAGCACGGCTGCACAAAGTGACACAGGGATTCTTGGCTGCCCTCTGGCCCCTCCTTTCCAGGCAGATCCATCTGCCCACTGAAACATGGCAGCAGAGCAAGCAGAAGTTTCTGTACTGTTTCATGCAGGAGCTCAGCCACCCCTCCTGCCCACTTGCTTCCTTGCAGGCTGTGCTCCAGGTAAAAGCAGCTTCACCCAGACAGGAAGCAGAGGTGTGTTTGGGAATGCTGTGTGCAGCATTCCCAAAATTTTGCTCGCTCCTGGTCTTAATCCAGTGAAACACAGGAACTGTGGATTTGTCCTCACCAGTTGGATCTTTGGCTCTGAAGGATTTTCACCTGTTTCTTTCTGACAGGTGCTGAGCTGACACTTCCAAACCTCTGGCTCCAAGGCTTCTCCCAGCCTCACAGAAAGCTCACCACAGCTTCAATCACTGCCTCTCCTGGTTCTTCTGGAAGGCTTTCCTGCTCTGCCTCCCCCCAGCCAGCATCAAGGTTGTTCTGCAACTTCTCCTGGTCTCACCTGAGCTTGTGCCATGTGAATAATTCCATAGGATCAGCAGAGTCAGCTCCTAGTTCATCTTTTTTTCAGATCACCTGAGCCTGCTGAGCCCCATATCCCTGCAGGCCCTGAAAGAGCTCAGCACTTCCCTCCCTTGACACAAATTCCTGCTTTCCTGCAAGAAAGAGCCTGCCCTTCACAGAGCTGACTTCATGGAAAAGCTGCTTGCAAACTCAAAGGCTTTGCAGAAGTCAGCAACACCCTAACACCTCAGCTTTGGCCAAGCAGCAGATGAGTCTCCCTCACAAAAGCACAACACAAACCTTCTGTTCTGGCTAATGACATGTTATTTGCTAATTTCTCTGCTGGTTTCAGCCAGTCTGAGCAGCGCAGAAATCTCATTTACTGGGATTTGTACACTGCTTTTCCCAGGCCCTTCTGAGGCTTGCTGGGGCAATGGCCATGCATCACTCAGGTTCAGAGGCTGATTTAAGCAATAAGGCAATTAGCTAATTTCTAAAGCCAGTCAGGCACAAAATAATGTCCAACTGAGTGTAGAAATTTCTCACCTTTTATTGCAAGCACCTCTTACCCCTAGAAAATATGTGAGAACACTCCCAATTCAAGAGCTAATAGAGTGGCAGGTAATTTCCCCCAGGATTTTAATACTCTGGCCATTTCTGTCTGAAATACTCATTTTAGACCCCTGCCACCTCTAGCCCTGGAAACATTCCCCCTGGTAGCACACCCAGGCTGCCTTTGAAGATTTTCTTAGTTCCTTGCAAGTTCTTTCACCGAGTTATTCCCCTCCCACCTCTTTTTAATACTCCCTTATGTTCATTTCACATTTAACATTTTCCTATTTGTGATTTTACAGTTAACATCTCTCCGTTTGTCCTGTTTTCTCCTCCCTGCTCGAGGATGAACTGCAATTTTCTCCTCACTTCTAATGTCTCTTTTCCTTTCCTATTTTATTACAGAACTTCCTGAGGGTCTGTGGGTAGGCTGCCTTCCTCTGAGATTCTGGCATCACCTCCACACATTTTAACCCTTTCAGCAGTGGTGGGACAGCAGTAATATTGTTTTCCTCTTGTATTGATGCCTCAGGTTTGAGCTTTTCTATTTTTCAGATTCTGTGCTGCTTTAGTATGTACTTCTGGGCTTCGTGTTAGGGGATGTTGAGCTCTCTGCATAGGGTAGGGAGAAAAAACAATTCCTGCTCTAGCTGGGCACCAAGGACCAATGATCCAAATCTCAGCCCAAGAGCACAAACAGCATGGGCTGAAGAGAGAAAAACAAGCAGGGTGGGCTGGAGCTGGAATTGGACAATTAACTTCAACATGCAAATGGAGCAGAACTTATAAAAGTGGGAGACCCCGTGACCAGTTGTCCATTTTGTGACCATTTTGGTCCCTCTTGGGTGCAGCCCTGGCTGGGCTCTTGTGCTGCCCAAGGTGGATCCATTGAGGCCTTTTAATAAATCCCTGCTTTATTCTTTACCTCTGTCCAGCCTCTGTTCTAGGTCAGCCCTCACAAAGCATCAGCATCAAAGGGCAAAGAGCACCCTGACTTTGTGGGGTGCTCCCCGAAGATGCAGAAGACTTTCCCCATTCCTGCCCTGAATTTCCGCACTGCCACGCTTTGGGATGTGACACTTGTACCTCCAAGGCTGCCTGGGCATCTCCTGCAGCCCCCAAGGCCCCCCCAGAGCCCGTACCTTGCACCAGGAGAGGTGGTCCTGCACGCTGTCAATGGAGAGCGCGATCATCTTCACGTTGCGCTTGCTGAACTCGGGGGCCAGCCTGGCCGCCCGGCCCAGCTCCGTGGTGCACACGGGGGTGAAGTCCCGCGGGTGGGAGAACAGGATGCCCCACCTGCAACGGCAGGGAAGCAGCTGCTGTGAAGGTCAGCTGTGGCTCTGGTTTGTGCTGCAGACAAAAGCTGTGCTGTAAGAGCCTGAATGAGGGATGCAGGACTCCAGAGGCTCTCCAAAATGCAGTTTATTCCATCCAAGACCTTACAGCAGTCCAGGGTGGTGGGTGACAGAGCTGTGCCTACAGCTGTCAGCTCCAGCTGCAGGCAGGCCTGGAGACCCTTTGGGTTTGGTTACAGTGCATTCTGTACTTTTCTTTGCTGAGCATCTTCATACAGTAGAACCAATCTATCCCTGAACTATTGTCCATAGCCCATCATAACTACTCTAATTACCATATTCATGTTACTGTTCTCCAATCACTTAAAGTTAGTATATAACTGAAAAACAACTTCTAGCTTAAACTGTATTCTTGCAGTGAAAAATTCTGAGAGCTTTTTTCTACTTGCAACATTTGCTGACTTGTTTGCCTGTGCCATCTTTCTGCTTGGTAAAAACATTTTCTTGTTTGAGGTGGGTTTATCCTTTGCTCTAAGCCATAAAAACCCCTTCTAACTAACACACCCTTTGCCTCCTTGGTTATCCAGTAAGGCTGGCTCAGCAATTCTTTTCTTCTATCTCAAAACTTGCTTCCTTCTCTATTCTTTCTTCATATTCTACATTCAAAAATCTTTCTGCTAAACATACATATCTGTGAGACTTTCTTGTCACACTTTCATCGTTCCCAACACTGTGCATTCTGCATGGCGTGCAGGAACAGCTCGACTCACTGATAAGCAATTCCTGCCCCAGCAACTCTTTGTTCCCTACCACCAGGAACTTCCATGAGATAAGCCCTGCTTTGAGAAACTCCCTGCACCTCACTCCCCACTCTGCCTCCAGGATCCTGCAGGAGATGCTGGGATAGCCCCTGGTTCTTCACATGGAGGTGAACATTGTGCCATGTGAGGAAGTTTGGGGGAGCCAGGTGTTCAGTGCAGCCCAGAGACCCCAAGTGTGAGGGGATGCCTGGCCAGGTTATTGCAGAGATGGTCACTGATTCATGAGCTGGCCACCACCCCTGCACCTCACCTCCACGAGGAGACACACACAAATGTGCATTATGCAAATCAAAAGAATGGGACAGGACCAAGCCTTAACCCAGCTGCTGCTGTGAGCTGCACTTATTTAAAAGGTAAGAATTAATCAATAGCAGGGGAGGCCAGAAGTTAACATCAACTGTGGCTCCTGTTACAATGCCACAGCCACCTCACTGTTGCCCACAGCTTGGCAGCAATGGATTTTGACTCTTCAGAGCAGCAAACACTAATCCTGCACCTGCCAGGTATGGGAGGCAGTGCACAGAGAAAGGCAGCAATGCAGCCCAGCAGGATGAGCTGGAGCAAAAAGGCTCTCAGGACTTCCCAGGGGCTAAAGCAAAGCCACCCCCAGCACTCCAAATTCCCTGCCAGAGACTCCTTCCACCATTTCTCAGCTCAAACCACATAGATCTTACTGCACCGATCTTCACTGGGCACCCAGCACCACAGCAGGGGGAAAGTCCTGCCTGAGAGATTTGGGAATGCAGCTGGAGAGATCAAGTGAGGGCTCCTGCAGCTCTGCCAGAGCCGTGTGACTGCCACGGGTCACCAGGAATTCATGGGGCAGACACCTGGCCACTGGTGCCAGCAGGCTCTTCAGACAATCCCTGCGCTCTTTGAGCAAACAGCAGCGGGCAGGAGGAGAGAGCTGCGTGCCCAGGCCGGAACAGCGGGTTCAGAAGGGCTGAAGCTCACAGGGTTCTCTTCCCTCTGTGCCCAAGCTCACAGTGCCGACAGCAGGGGCTCATTCAAGCCTGCCAAGCGCGGCCGGGAGCGGGGCCCGGAGGCGCCGTGCTCGTGTCGGGAATGGGGCAGCGGGCCCTGCGGGAGCGGTGCCCGGCGGGAGCGAGCCCTTGGTCACCTTGGCACTGCCGGGATACCGAGCTGTCCCCAGGGCTAAGCGCCGCTCTGGCAAGCCGGGCTTGGCCGTGCGGCGGGCGCTGCCTCTTCTCTGTCCTCGGGAGCTCGGCTCGCCCTCCGGGGACGATGGGGACGGGATTCTGCCCACCGGGAATCCCGCCGGGTCCGGCCCCCCGGTTCTACGAGAAAAACCCACATTTTGGAGCGAGCCCCCGGAACCGTGTGACACGGAACTCAGCGTGAGGAAGGAAGGAAGGAAGGAAGCCCACCCTGAGAGGCAGCTGGGGCTCTGTGGGAAATCTGGAAGGAAGGAAGGAAAGGAGGAAAGGAGGAAGGGAGGAAGGAGGGAGGAAGGAAGGAGGTGAGCGGTCCCGCTCGGTCCTGGCTCCCCGGGATCCCCGGCGGCGTGGACATCCCACCCCCTGCCTCCAATCTCTCCACATCCTCAAGCACTCACGAATCTCCCAGGAAGTCATGGAAGCGGATGCGACCCTGCGTGGTGTCCGCCTCGAAGTTGGGCGCCTCATCCCCCAGCAGCAGCCCCGGCATGGCTGCAGTTCCCGGCGCAATCCCCGGCGCGGCTCCCGGAGCCGCCGCCCGCTCTGCGCCTGCGCGCCGCCGCCTCCCTCTGCGCGGGCACGTGAGCGCGGGCACGTGACGGGCTGAGGCGACGCGGCCGCAATGGCGACTTACGTGAGCGAGCTGGAGGCGGCCAAGAAGAGCCTGAGCGAGGCGCTGGGCGAGAACGTGAAGCAGTGAGTGCCCTCGGGGAGCGGGGGGAGCGGGGCTGGACGCTGCGCGACCCTCCCGGCCCCTCGCGTTTTGCCGCGTCCGTGCAGAGCCTCGGCGCTGCCGCTGTGGTTGGGAGCAGCGCTTCTGCTCCCCTCCCTCAGCGGAGTGGCTCGGGGAAAGAGCCAAGGTCTGCTTGACACGGGGGTGTTGAGAGGTTGGACCCGATCGTCTCGGAGGTCTTTTCCAACCGTATTGATTCTGTGGTTCCCTGCTCTTCCCGAGGTACTGGGCCAACCTGAAGCTCTGGTTCAAGCAGAAGATCAGCAAGGAAGAGTTTGACCTGGAAGCGCGCAGGCTTCTCACGCAAGACAATGGTAAAGGAACACGCGGGGTTCGCTTCCCTGCGTTGCCCGGGAAGCTCCTCCAGGCTCCGCCGTGTTTCCCGAACGGGGGAAGTGCTTGTGAGGGAAGTAGCAGCGGCCAGGGCTCCGGCAGCGATGGTGTTAAAATGGTGGGAGCTGCCCTGGCCTGCATTGGGGAAGTCCTTGTGTAACCCGGCACCGACAAACAATTTGGCGTTGTGTAAATGTGCTAAAAATGTAAAACGTGCTGCTCGAGCAACCAAAAGGCCATTTTTTAATGTCACTGTGGAGATGCAGTCTGTTCTGCCCTTTCCCTTTGGCTGTAGCTGGAGCAGGGGAGGGAGCCCTGGGTTCACCGGGGTGCATTTGCAGCAGGCAGGTCCTTCCTGGCCCTTGGGACTGGCAGGTGGGGTGCTGAAGGGTGAGATTCCTCGGTCCTTGCTTCTCTGAGTGTCTGCAGACATGGGTGGGTGCTGCTGAGCTCATTGTGGGGGCTCCTGGCTTCCAAGTTGGTGATCCCTGTAGGGAAGGGCAGGGAGTTTTTTTGGTGCTTAGACTCCAAAGAGGATCCTGGAACTCTCCGAAGTTGTTTTCACTTTCTCCTGTGCACATTAACCCTATGTTGCAGAAAACCTCTGCAATGAAGTTCTGTTTTGTTAGAACCTGTTTGAGCTGACTTCATCTTTGTGGTTCTCATTTTGGTGTATTTTGTAGCAAAACCAAAAGCACTGCAGTGGGGTGCTTGCCTGGCAAGAAGGGACAGCTGCTCCTCTGGCTGAATACACCAGACTTGTCAAGCAGCTGTAATACACTGTGTGTGTAATACTGAGAAGTGACCTCATTGTTTCTGTGCTGTGTCTAGTATCCTCTGTGTTGTTGTCACAGTAATAGATGCTCAGCCAGTAGAAGAAAACTCTCTAAAAAACTTAAAATAAAAATCGACTGAGCAGGTGGGGAGAACACAACAGTGGGAAAGCTTAGGGAGCAGCTTTAGGATGGCTTTGAGGGGGTGCCTCTGGGCACTGATGGGCTACTAATGAGCTCTCTCTTTCTCTGCACAGTCCATTCTCATAATGACTTCCTCCTGGCTATTCTCACCCGGTGCCAGATCTTGGTTTCTGCCCCAGGTGAGTCCTGAGAAGCCTCATTAAGCACTTGGTGTAACACTGTAACTGCCACTTGTGTCATGGGGGGTGTGTGCACAGTACCCCAGTGGCCTCAGCCTTAATATTCATGGGGGTTTTTGCCACAGGTAAAAATGAGGCAAAATAATGTTTCAGCAGAGGTGCTTCTATGGTTTAGCTGTACGTGCTCGGTTAGAGGCTGATGCTGGATTGCTGCCTGTGATAATCTGGTTTGATCCCTGGGCTGGTGTCTGCTGGGAGCTGAAGGGTCAAGGCAGATGCAGCCTTCTCTTTGATGTGCTTTGCTTACCTCTTTCCCTTGCCTCTGAACTTTGTTCCTGGTCATTGTGGAGAGCTGAGCATTCCTGACTCAACTTCAAGTACATATCTGATAGAAAAGTGCTTACTTACAGGAGCCTTGGTTGAGCTATGACCTATTAACCCAGTCATCTGCAGATAGTTAACATTTTACCTTTGTGAGCATCTAGAGTTACATTTTACCTTTGTGAGTGTCTAGAATGGCTGTCCTCAGGTTGTAGGTGTGTTTTGTTTGGTCTCCAAAAGAGCTCCCCACCCAGAGATGTGGGAGCAAGGGCAACTGAGCTGCAGTTCAAGATATGGAACTGCTGTGTAGGAAGGGAGAGAAAATTGTTACAGCTCACGTGGGCCAAGACCTGAGAGATGAGTTTTTGGAGAGAATACCTGTTACTGAGGTGCCTGTTGTAGCTAGAGGAAATAATGCCTGCAAAATTCATGGATGCCCATGGGTATTTGTGTTGGAGCTGGTCCTTAGCTCTACTAGCTGTGCTAATTAAATGTTGATTGCCCCCACCTCCAAACTTGCTTTGTTTGCTCCTGATTGAACTGCAAAAACACCTTGAGTGTCCTATACTTGTTCCGTTTAGGGAGCTGGACTTGTGTAAATCAGAAGGTTCATGTCTAAATCTGCTGCTCCTTGCTTTTAACTTTAATTACAGCTGGATTATAAAGAGACTGCACAGGAACAGTGATTCCCCTGATGATCACCTGGAGCAGCTGAGTCTAAATGAGGAGGGGAGGGAGGCGGTGCCTGTTCTCTGAGCTCAGCAGTGAGCTGCTGTGAGTGTTGGGGTGCAGTCCACAGCTCAGAGGGCTTGCTTCTCAGAGGCAGTGGTCAGCCTAGAGCCTCTTGCCATGTGGCTGAGGTTGGGGTTTGTTATTCCTGTGTGCACACTCTGGGCTCAGCTGTTCTGAATGTCATTTGTGTCTGTATCCACTCTCTTTATGCCACTTAGTCGTGGTGTGCAGCTGTCTGCTCAGGTTTCCTCAGCAAACAAACTCTACAACTTCTGTGAAAGTTGTAAAGCTGGTATGTTTATTACAGTGCTGGACGCATGTGGGGATTGTTCTTTTTAAAATGACATGCATACTTCTGGTAACTTTAGATTTCTTTTTATTTTCCTTACTAACTTATATGCATGGAATTTCATACCAGGTTCATAAATATTTATTTCACTGATTTTGCGTTATAGTTGTAGCTAGGGTTTTTATTAGAAAGTACAGAAAGAACTTTTGGGTCATCCTGCTGTGTCTTTTGCAGCAGTTTTTTGTTTGTTTCAGAGTTTAAGGGGCTCTCCCTTATCTCTGTCTTTCGGCTGAAGCAGTTTCTTCAAGCATAGGTTTGGGGTTTTTTTTGCGAGTCAGACTAAACAGCTATGTTTGCAAGCTACAGACTTAACTTAAAGATATACATTTCACTTAAACCAAAATGGATTTCTACTCTCTCATTCTCCCAGGTGTCTCTTTCCAAGGCTGTTTAGGATTGTGTTAAAGGTGGGAGCCCCAGCACAGAGCAGGGTGCTGCTCCACAGGTGTTTTCCATATGCTCCTTATTTCCTGCCTGACCTGCTTTAATTTCAAGTCCCTGGAGGTCGTTTTCTCTTGTTCCATGGCAGCTGCTCTCTTCAGAGCCCTGGAAGGAGCCTGCTTGTAGTGGTTCAGCAGGTCAGTGGCTGCATGTGGTGGTGAGCCAGCTGGCCACCAGTGCTGGTCACCTCCAGGGCTTTCAGGCAAGGTTTGGCTGGCTCTGTGTCCACAGACTGCATAAGCCAGCCTGAAAAAAGTCAGTTTAATCTTGGGTGTGTGGTCTTAAAGATGTGGTTTGGTGCTCTGGAGCTAGCAGTGCTTTCTGCTAGTCCCTTCTAGCAGCTCAGCTGTGCTGTCCACAGATCAGTGCAGTCTCCCAGTGATCTGGGAGCTGCTTTGTGCTGAGGTTCCTCTTTCTGGCCCACTGACTGGGAGATTTCTTACAGGCAAGATCTCCCTGTCATCTGTGTGTGCTGTAGGGTTGTACATACAAGCCCAGGAAAATGCAGTATCAGTAGAATACTAGCTTTTAACATCTAAATTTCTCTTTCTTCCCCTAGATGCCAGTCTGACACCTGCTAGTTTTTTTGTTGTGGTTTGGTTTTCTCTCTCTCTCTTTTTTTTTCCCCCTCCATGTAAGAATGGAAAGCTAACAGGCTTTTGTCTCTACCACTGTCTTTTGGGTAGAAGGTGTTTACTTGATGATTCATGGAAATAAGTAACTTTAAAGAAGTGTTTTTGAGGCACTTGCCACGCCATCATGAGGGTTACTGATGTACTTTCCACCTTCTTGTGAGAGTCGGGGGAAGTAACCATGTGGTCAAGTTATACTTGATGCTGTACTGTGTTGGAATAAGAACCCTTGGGGAAGGTATTTTTCAGGAGTGATTATAGTATATGTTGAACATGCAAACAAACCCATCTGGTCCCAGCTTTGCTGCCTCTAGTACTAAGTGGTTCCACCTGGGATTTAGGGAGCACTTGGTGAATGTCACCCTTTTTGAGGATGCTTTGCATTTCCCCCTCTCATCTGCTCAGGTTGTCGGTCACCCAAACAACTTGAAATCCCAGTTGCACAGCCTCTCTGGCTTGGGGCATTTAGGGCTGGGTGGTGCAGAGGCAGGGAGGTGTGTTGTCTGTTCTGATGTGAAGGGTGGCCATTTAGGGTCAGCTCTCCTGGCTGTGTCCTCTCCCAAGTCCTTGTGCACTGCCAGGCTCCTAGCTGGTAGGATGGGGTGAGGAGCAAAAAATCCCTTGGTGCTGTGCTCTGCAGGAATGAAAACATCCCTGTGTCACCAACATGGTTCTTGGCACACATCCAAAGCATAGTCCTGTGGCAACTACCATGAAAGAAATTAACCCTCTTTCTCCCCAGACCAGCACACTGGGATTTTTACTTCCCCAAAAAATTCCATCAAGAGGGACTCTGGTTTAAATCCTTTCTTAACCTTGCATGGACTTGCTTACTAAGCTGACCTTGTTTGTTGGACGGTTGCAAGCACTCGGGGTAGCAAGGTCTCTTGAGTTAATGTGTATCTTGTTTGAACTGTTCCTTCCCTTCTTAGCTAAATGTTAGCAATAAAACTGAGAGAATTGCAAACACTTGAGTTAGTGATGTAATGATTTAATTTATTTAATTGTGGTCTGAAGCCAATTAAGAGATGGTTCAGTGAATTAGAACTCCTGTGGAATAACAGGAGTATTTTATTTACTCAGGTTTGTCCAGGCTTTGCTTAGAGGGCTCTCGGCTGTGATATTGGCTCAGGTTGCTTGTGTTTGCTTCTCTCCAGAGTGCTAAGAAGGGAGGAAAAGTAAGAAAATGGGAGTGTGAGTTTTTGGCAGAGGAGAGTCGGCAGTGTATCAGTCGGATATCAACGGAATAGCTGACAAAACCCTTATTCTCACAAGAAGATTAAAACAAACAACCCCCTCCAAACTGAAGATCAGGAAAACAGGTGTGGGAAATGTGTGTTTTCTCTCTGTCTGCTTCCTTCTGTGGTGACTTTCTCTGCATCTTTGTCCTTTCCTCATGTAGCATGTCAGGCAAACCTGACCGGCTCTGTCTGGACTGGCTGGTGTCATCATGATGGTGCCATGCAAAGATGTGGCAGCTCCTAGAAAAAGATTTCTATCTCTTGCTGATCTTTGAAGGCAGAGCAGCAGCTGTGGCTTGTCAAGGTCTGATTCCTTTGCTATCAAGATTAAATAAAAGCTGCATTCATCTCTGAAGTTTCATGTCTGAGCCACCCCAGCCTTGTCATTTGTGGCCAGGAAGGCAAGTACTGGTTTCTTAGAATGCTAGAGGGAAATTCTGCTTTCTTCATCTAGTGCAAGTCAGGCTTGGTGATATGAAAACCTGGAAAAGGAACCAAAATTGTGCTATGGGCTCATTAGAGTGGGGAATAGGAGATTGTATCTCACCTTTTCCTTGCTTTAAGCTGAGTTTGGCTAAGTTCTTGTTAAATGTGCACGTTGCAATTCAATTAAGTTGCGTCTTTCAGATCTACTGTCAAAGCCTATAAATATAGTTGCCATTTAATTTAAAACCTACTGTATTATTTTTCTTAAAAAAGGTATTTTAAAAATTCAGACTTAACTGTAACCTGTTATCTCTGTAGAACATTGTCAGAGAAAAGAGTGTTTGCAATTTCCATCTCCATTCATTGCACTTTCTTTGGTCACAAATGAGGCTGTGAAGGAGCTGTGTGAGACCTGATGTGGTTCTCCACAGTGGTTTCCTATGCTCCATAATTAGGGCCTCTCCTGTAATGTATTGATGAGCAGTGACACCAGCCTTACAGTTTTTGGGGAGGTTTTATTTATTATCTTTTAATTTCTTAAATTGACCAGTGGATTTTGACAACAGGGTTTGTAGGCTATGGGTTTCCATCTCTCTAATAGGATGTAACTAAACTTCTTGGTCAACTTTTTTTAATATAGGGAAAGTGTCCCATCTGTGTGTGTGTAGGTTGTTTCTAATCCCTTCTTAGCAGCTGACCATTCAAAAACTTCACCTGAATCCTTCAGCTGAGCCTGATCTTGTTAGATTTTTGGGTTTTTTTCCTATAGCAGAGGACATGGTGCTTGTGCTCCATCTGAGTGTGGGAAGCTCCCCATAGCCAAGGACTTCTAGCCAGCCTCATTCCTTACAAGGGCTGTGGTATAATTGTGTTTGAGTTCCTGACTACAGCAAATTAACCATACAGATTCTCAATTACAACAGATTAAGCATAGTTAATCTGTGGACATATGTCTGGGACAGCCAGAGATAAACCCAGAGATTGGTGTGAAGCTGGTGAGAACTGTGAGAGCAGGAGAGAACCACAGCTGGGTGTTGGTCAGTGCTCAGTGGGGCTAGCCAGGCTGTGGGTGGTGAGATGTGGAAAGGCTGCTGTCACTTCTTGTCTCTAGAGGAAATGGCAAATTCTGGCTGAGGTGAGGCCAGGGAATGTCCAAGACATCGCTGTGCTGTCAGAGCTGCCAGGCAGCAGAGCTCCAGCCTCTGCTTTGGGGGCAGCTGAAGTGCCTTCAGAGTCGAGCTGTCCAAGCTCCCTGAGGGCAGGCTGTGCTCCAAAGGAAGAGGATGCTTACTTGCAGGGCCAGGCTGGGGGAGGAGGGTGCTGGAGGCACACAGCACAGGCTGCTCTGTAGCCACGAGAGGGCTGTCCAGTGTCTGAGTTGCACTTCTTCCCTGCCAGCAAGCACACACACTTCCAATGCAGTGCTGTCCTAAGTCAATATTCCTGAAGGAATTAATTGCTCACAGATGCTGTAAGCCTGTCAGCAGGAAATTTGCTAGGCTGTCCTTGCCAAGAGCTGTGTGATTATCAGGATGTGGTTTGGCCTGCTGTAGGGGTAGCTGTCAGACAGCATTCAGTGGACTTTTGAGCTGATAATACACTAAATATATTTACTTATTGGTATTAAACAGGAACCTCTTTTTCAGCTGTTTGCTCACTGGTCACATTAGTGACATCTGCTCCTGGGCTTAGTGGCCTTTGCAGTTCTTCCCCCCTCTCCTTCTCTTCAGTGTAACAAAACAATCAGCTTGATGTAGTGATGTTTAATAATTATCCATGACAAGTCTTGCTGAAGCAGAAGAACTGGGGAGTCAGGCTGCTCAATTCAGATGGTTTAACATCTGACCTGATCCAGGAGTGGGTGAGAGGAGAACCCACCTCCAGGTAAGAGCTCCAGGTGAGCTCTTACTTTCCTGATGGAACAAACAGCTTGTTCCTTCCTCTTGGATTTTCTTACAGGCTGTGCTTATCTCTCTCCTTCCACTATGGGTTTTGTGTGGTGTGTGGACAGAAACTGCTGCATAAGTCATGGGTGTTGTGAGTGAGTCAAAGTAGCGAGGGGCTGACAAAGGAAGGGAGGGGCTACCAAAGGTGTTCTTCCCTCTTTGCTATGGCTGTTGATTTTGGGTTGAGGCTTAACAGGTGGCCAGATGTTAAGGGTTTCATCCTGGCCCTAAACAGCAACACCGAGTGGGTGTTTTGTGTTTTTTGGTTTATTTTTTGTTGCCTGTTTGTTGGTTAGTTTGTTTTGGTTTCTTTTTCCTTTCAATTTGTAGAAGGTGCTGGATCTCTGCCATGGCCAGGTGGCTCTGCAACTAAACCTGGAAAACCCAAAGGGAAGAAAAAGATTTCTTCAGTTCGCCAAAAGTTCGATGTAAGTGTCTGTGGTTTTCTTTACACCTGCCAAATTCTTAAAACAAGTGATTTACTGTTTATTCAGGCAGTCAGATAGAATTCTCTGACTAACTCTCAAAGTGTTAGAAGCGAGATCCTGCGTGTAAGGTTTTCAGAAGGTCAAGTTGCTTCAGAGCTGAGAATGCCTTTTAAAGGTGCTATTTTCTGGTAGGTGGCACAGGAACGTGCAAGATCCGGTTCACTTTGCAGCAGAGGCTCTGTACATCCACCCAGCACTGTCACACCCCTGCTCTGCACTTGTTTCTGTGCTGCCAGACCAGTGTGCAGGGGCCTGATGTGACAGAGATTTGGGATGAGGCACGCTCTTCAACAGACAGGGCTTGATAAGGTGCATACTGCCCTTCTAGGGACCATGATAAGGCACTCAGTGTGTGCTTCAGAGACTAGTGTTCCAAAGGAATGCAAGTCCAGCTGAAGGCTCCTTGTATTTAGGAATTGTCAAATTAATTTGCAGTGCTCACAGCTGCAACCTGTATTGTGATGTTCTCAATTCAGACTGTGTTACCTTGCCTGTATTAAAACTTCACTGTAACTCTACAGTTCAGTTGCAAGTAGATGAGAGTTGGAGAAGCAAGTTGTGATGTAGTGGAAGTCTTAGAATTTGATTTACTCCCTACCCCTAGGACACACCAGATTTCTAGTGTGTGTTTGTACACATGTTCAAGAATGCTTGGCAGTAAGCACTATCTGAAGTGCACGTTACGATTAATGGGCTTTTCTGGTACTGGTGGAATTCCTGAGTAGTGTGAACTTGGAAGTGCCTTGGTATTTCATAATGTTTCCCTCACTGGTCAGAATAACAGTTGTGAATGACCACAAGTCCATTCCAGTTGGCTTTTGCTCTCCCAAACCACATTCCTCTTGAGAGTTGCTTACATTTTGAAGGTCTTTTTTTCCAGGCATGTGAGTTTCCTGTAATGAAAGCATAAATCTTTAGAATTATGGGGAGGGAAACCTGCTTTCACATCACCAGTGGGTGGATTGGTTTTTCACTCTGAGTTAAATGCCACACTGTCCTTTGACTAAAGCAGCCCCCCTTTCTCCCCTGAAACTAAGATGTGAGAAATCCACTTTGCTGCATAGTCATTGTTCATATTTAAAGTGTGTTTGTCCTGGTGCCCCATAAGAGCCTTGCAGCAATCTCCATTCTACAGCCACTGGAAAGTAGAGGGAATGTGTTGAGTCTGTTTCCTTGTGGGTTAGGGCTGAGCCAAACGCATGGCTGGGCTCAAGGATCAACAATTTCCATTTGCTTTGTTCCCCCCTTTATCTGGGGACTGAGGAGCCATCACAGGCACTCAGAGCTTGAGAGACAGTGCAGCCAAGGATTTGTGCTGGAATACTTACGGCCTGGGAAATGCCACCTCCTAGTATGAATTCCTCTTCTGTGATGAGTATTTTTGCTAAATTACTGAGTCAGTTCTGAAAAATAGTCATGTTCCATCTCAGTGGCTATTCTGTAACACAGCTCTGCTTAGAGCAGTGAAAGTACACAGGGAGACTGGAGTACGAAATTAGTGCTGGAATTGGGCCAAGTTCACAGCATTAGAAAAATGTAAGAATCAATCACACAAATTTAGGATCATGAGTTTTAATCTGGAGGCTAGCTGTACAGATAGTAAGTAAAAATACACCCTTCTGTACAAGGAATTACTAAATACATGAGAACTCTTCAACAAAGAAGGTTTCTGAGAGATGTGAAAGTCCAGTCACTGGCCTGGGTGGTGTGAAAGGAGAGAAAAAGGGCAGTCACTGACTGCATTTGAGATTCCCAGGAGAATCAAACAAATCTAGCAGGTGGGGAGGTACAGAGCAGACCAGAGCAGGTGAGTCTTCATGTGGTGTGTAGAATTTCTTGCTGCAGTGTGTTGTGGATACCCAAGGTTCAGGTGGTTTGGGGTGCTACTGGACAAGTCCAGTGAAAGGATACCAACACTGACTTACCAATTTCTTCAGTCACAAGCCATTGGGGAGGATTTTTTGGGGATTTTTTTATAGGTGCATATTCTCTGACTGGAGGAGGGATGTCCCCATGATGAACCAAAGGGTCTCAATGAGTGTTATCTTATGCTTTAATGTTGTGTTCCTGACAGCACCGGTTCCAGCCTCAGAACCCACTGTCAGGAGCCCAGCAGTTTGTGGCAAAGGATCCTCAGGAGGATGATGATTTGAAGCTGTGCTCTCACACCATGATGCTCCCAACACGTGGCCAGCTGGAAGGAAGGATGATTGTCACTGCCTATGAGCATGGGCTGGACAATGTCACCGAGGAGGCAGTGACAGCTGTTGTTTATGCTGTGGAGGTGAGGCTGGGCTGGGGGGCTGCAGTGGTCTCATGACACCAGCAGCAAAAGGCTCTGTGTGCAGTCTGGGGCATTGTCCCCCTGCATGGGGTGGAAACCTGCTGCTCTGATTGTTCTCCAATTGCCCTTTTGCCCCCAGAGTAAAGTGAGAATGGAGAAACTCATGCCCTGGATGTAAAGTCTTGCACTTCTGCCTGCAAGCATTAGTTTTCATGTACTTGCACAGTACCCTAGGCATGCTGAAGTAGCTGTTGTGGAAAATGCTATTCCTGTCACTTAAAAGCAGGGACAGAATGGGAACACCAGTTTGACTAGTTCTATAAAAAGCAATCTGTTACAGGCTCAGTGTCTGGCCTGGCCATGAAGGGACATGATCAGGTGATACCTGATCCAGGTGAAGTCTTAGTTTGGTCTGGCCACTGGTTGTGCATCATTGTACAGATCCCAGGAATGACACAGCCACTGCTTGGAGCGTGAATGATTCGTGCAGAAAACCATTCACACACTGATGCGTGAATGGTTTTCTGCACTCAGCATGTGGAGGCCAACATGAGTTCCCCTCTGGAGTGAGGCCAAATTAAGAAGTTGTCTGTTTTTTTCAGACAGTTCCTTCTCCAGCACTATTCAGGCAAATGAAGACGATGAGTGAGGGGCTTTTCACTGTCATTTCAGGGTGTGTATTTCAGTTCAAGTGTAACATCCAGTGTCAGTTATGAAATCTTAACCTTAATCAGAGGTTGGGAATTTCCTAGCACTGAAGACACCCCCTTGACATTTGAAGCAGGACATCACGTATAAAGTATAGTTCACAGCTGATGCTTATGTCACTCACAAAGTGCCATGTTCTCTGTATCCAGGGCTGGATAATGAAAACCTCCTGTAGCTTGTCCAGATTTGGTTCCCTTCCATCTTTAGGTCCCTGTGGACCTAAAGAAGCAGCACTGCTTCTATCTTGCCATTTGTTGAGGCCGTTCTGTCTGTGAGTGAATGTATCAACACATGTCACAGGATTGGTTTTCCTTGCAGAACCACCTTAAGGATATTCTGACCTCTGTGATATCCAGGAGGAAAGCCTATCGTCTGAGGGATGGGCATTTCAAGTATGCCTTTGGAAGCAATGTCAACCCTCAGCCATATCTGAAGAACAGTGTTGTTGCTTATAACAACTTAATTGAGTGGTAAGGAGCTGGCAGCACACTGATGTACATGGATTTTGCGAGTCTTGGAATTACTCCGTGGCTCAGTTGTATCTTGTATGTGTGTTGATAGTGTCTTGCTTTTACCAGCTAGGAAGGCATTGGTATGGAGGATTGTACAGCGAAACAGGGAGTGAGAATATGGAGATTTCCCAGCACTAGACTGAAGGGACAGTGTTACCTCTCTCTCCCTTACCTCTGCTTGTCCAGCAGTTCATTACTGCTTTTTGGAAACAGCAATGCTCTGCCTTTGTGGAGGCACGGCTGCTGTGCCATAGGATTAAAATGTCAGTGAGGACCCGCAGGACACTGCTATCCTGTCATTTCCTGCATGCAAATGTGTTTATGGTTCTGTGGCACATCTTTCCAGTTAGCAGGGCTTTGAGGTCCTTCGGTTTGGAGTCTGTGTCAAAGAGTTTGTGCGGTGCATCTGGCAGCGTTTGTGTATGAGAAGGAAGTTTTGTTTGTCTGTGGCAGCTTCTAGCAGTTGACAGGAGGTCGTGGGTGTTTGAAGATTTGATTGTAGCACTACAAACAACTCTGCCTAATGGCCAGTGTTCCAGCTTAATGTTGTGTGTGCCTTAATTTTTTGCTGGATAGAAACTATTGGCTGCAAGTAACAAAAAGTTGCACAACCGAGACTGTTTAAGCAGGGCTGGAACATGTTGAGGATCAGTCCACACTCCTTGTTAAACTGGAATTTAAAATAAATTTTTATTAGAGCTGAAATAATTTTATGTACCACATCAGGTGGTGCAGAACAGCAAGGCTCCTGCTGTCTGACAGCCACAGCTGGTGCTGGTTTGTGACTGGGATGTTTTCTGCCTGCTCTGCCCCCAGCCCCCCAAGCAGCACCACGCCCTCGGCAGGTCAGAGCCTGGCCCCCCCGCCCGCTCCTGATGATGCTGAGCAGCAGGCAGCCCTGCTCCTGGCCTGCTCTGGGGACACCCTGCCAGCATCCCTGCCTCCAGTCAACATGTACGACCTCTTTGAGGCACTGCAGGTAAGCTGATCATGTCACACCTTCGTGTCACAGGCAGCGCTGTCCTGGGTGCCAGCTGCCAGTCTTAGGTGTGGTTTACGTGCATGGAGGGGGATTTGTTTTTTCTTCCCATAGTCTCTTTCCTTCTTTGGCTTTAATTTGTTCCCACTGTTAACTGCTGGTTTAATGCCTGTTCTGATCCCCTTGGTTACGGAGTTGATGAGGAAATCCCTGTCTCACAGCTGTGCAAGATGGGTGATTCTGCAGTGATTCTGTCCAACTCAGTTCTGATATATGTTGACAGTGCTGCAGCAAAATATCTAACCTGGCATGTCCCTTCTTACTCCTCATGTTCCACCTGGGTATTTAGAGGAATGCTTAGTCCTTGCATGCAGGGCACTGCAGTGGGTTAGCTGTGATCACCCCAGCCCTGGGGAGGCATTTAAGGTCAGCTGGGTGAATTTTCATTGGCAGTGTAAGGCTGTGGTTCCCTCCCTCTCTGGCAGTTGTGGGGGCATTGCCTACATTGAGTGTTTAAAATTAGTTGTTAGAAATTCCCCCTTGATGATTTGTGTTGTCGTGAACAGGCCTTGGGATTTTGTCTGACAGCTGTGGATACAGACCACAGAGCTGTAATCAAGCGTTCATCTCATGTTTTGTCAGAATTGTTATTTCTATGGTTTTGATGATCAATTATTGATTGCCACCCCAAGAGCAAAATTACTATTTCCTTAGCAAGTGGTGTAAGAGGTGGTGGTGCTGTGCTGGCAGGGAGCAGCTCTCCCTGTGAGCTCTCCCTTTGTTCCCACCCTGCAGAGCTGGCCCCTGTGGTAGAGGGAGGTTATTCCCTGATAACACAGGTAAATGTGTATGGAAGTGTGCAGCTTGTTTCCCACCATGCCTTTTCAGGTGCACAAAGAAGTGATCCCTGCACACACAGTCTATGCTCTGAACATTGAGAGGATTGTCATGAAACTCTGGCACCCCAACCACGAGGAGCTGCAGCAGGACAAGATCCACCGGCAGCGCCTGGCCATGAAGGAAGGCCTCCTGCTCTGCTAGAGCTGGGCAGCCCTGCCAGCCCTCAGGTGGCTCCAGCCTGCTCCTGGGACTTGGCATTCAGGTGCTCCTTACAAACCTGTGTCAGCATCTCCAGGATGATGTGATTTATGAGTCAGCTTTTCCTATGGAAATGGGACTGAGTTGTGGGACACTTCTCTGCTTCCCCAGAGTCATGTGCTGTGGAGGACTTGCAGCAATGCCACTGAATTGGGAAAGAGAAACAAGAGACATTTGCAAGGACTGTTTTTAGGAAAAATAAATGTGAGAGTGGAAAGAGTTGGTTTTAAATAAGGTGTGCTCTTGTCTTCTTTTGTGAGCATGGAGAATCTGTCTCCTTGCCCTCACCTCTCAGGTAGTTTCCCTCCTGAGCTCAGACTCCAGAAGCCTTGTCCAGCTTCTGTTGGTGGGATCCTTTTCATTAACTGGTCATGGGGTGGGCTCTTGTGCAGATGAGCAATTCTGTTAGCTGATGTTCCTCTTCTGCCAGGGGAACTTCTGATTAGAAACTGTGACAAAACAAAACTATGACAAAAGGGAATTGTCTTGGTGTTAAAGACTCCTTGGATTTGCAGCATGAACAAATCTCTCCTCTCACTTCCTTGTAAAAATATGCAGCCTTGTATTACTCCATTATGAAATTAGGGAGCCACACCTCTCCACACGGGAGATGTGCAGATCACTGTGTAAAAGGAGAAATTCCATCTTGTGGGTTTCAGGTGCTCTGCTGTATTCCTGAGTCAGCTCTAGGAACTTGCCTATCATAACAAGAGAATTCCATTAAAGTGTCTTAATTACGACATGGCCTGGGTTTGACCTCAAACATGAAGGTACCTGCTGAAGTGACTCACTTACTCTGCCTCCAGATTAATGGAATTGAAACAGCTTCTTCTGGGGGAATATGAAGGAGGAAGTTCATGGTTCCACTTCGTTCTGGTTTTCCTACTTGGAAGGTATTTGGATGGGAGACTTGTCATATTTCTTGTGAAGTTTTCCTCTCTGCTGTACCCTCAGGACTGAGGAGGGTGTTGATCCCCGATGTTTCTTCCAGTTACTGTTTTTATAACTTCCTTTCCTGACCCCTGTGACTGTTCATGTTGCACCAGCATTGTAACAAGGGGCTGTGCAGCTGTCCCTGTGTTCCTGGCTTTCCTGCATCCCCTTTGGGATGAGCTGTGGAGTCAGGCATAGCAAGAGGCAGTGTCTGGATAGGTATTGGTGACTCTCTTCATGAGAAGATCACTTTAGGATTATGAAGAAACTGGGAAAGGCAAGGACACAGAACTGCAGCAGGGCCTGGCAGGATGGGAGCAGTTGTAGGTAGGTCTGACAGTGTGTGGTTCAGAGGAGAGTGGGAGAGAAATGATGGGCAATTCCTTTTGGTCCTTTTCTTTCTGCTGCTTTGTTTTTCTGTATTTAAGCTGGTCAGAGTGAGTCTGAACTTAAAAGCTGACCTCAGTGGCTTTTACATGAGAGTTTTTAAAAGCAGTATTTAACCTTAGTAATTATGTGGTGGTGAGATCATCAAGCCGCCCAAAATACAGCAGCCTGTGGGGTGTGGGAGGGAGATTTCCCAGGTAGTTGTGATGCTTCTGGTGTAAAATGAAAGCAGTAAGTTTGTTTGCTAGAAACTCTGGGGCAGCTCTGAGGATCTCAGATCTGAAGAAAACACCCAGCCTCCGACAGCATCACAGGCAGGTTGTGAAACAAATTGCAAAGTGTGGCACTAGAATCTCCCTGCTGTTTCCCTGAGCTCTGTTCTGAAGAGCCAGGTCATCTATTCCACCCTGCCAAAGTGGGGTGTTTGGTACAGCTGCTGCACAGCAGAGGCTCCAACAAGGAACTCATGTCAGCTGCATTGCAGAGATCTGAAAACTGAAAGGCACATGTTCTCGAAGCACTTTGCCATGAAGTGTGAGTTTTGGTGCGAAACAATGCTTTACAGGCTTCTTGGGTGATGGAGCTGCAAGGCATCTCATTCTGAGTTGGAAGGGAGCCACAAAGACCAGGAATCCAACACTTAAGGGAATGGCCCATATGGGGATCAGACCCATTATGAGCACTGTGCTCTAACCAACTGAGCTAATCCCTGTGGCTGGCTGGAGGCTGCTTTTCCAGCCCCTGCTGAAAGAAGGACCAAGCTCAAAATTAGAGCAGGTTGTTTATTTCCAGAGATGAGACCAGAGAAGCACTGCCATCTGCAGTTCTGGTGTGTGAGCATGTGGACAGTGAAGGTTTTCCTTGGACCCCTGCCCTGAGAGCAAGGTGCTGGTACTGACAGCTGTCACTGTTAGGCTGTGACATGACATGTGTCTCTTCAATACAGTAGTCAGCCCTCTAAAATGAATAAATAACACTGCTGAACTTCAAAGCAGCACAGAAAATAGTTTGGCAGGGTCTGGCTTTTGCCCCAAGATCCACCCAGAACCTGCCAGCTCTGTGGCAAGCTAAGCTTGAGGAGATGTTAGCTCAGAAACCTTCAGTGGAACTTCAAAGTTACCTTGGGCAACCTGGTGTGCTTTTAGTGGCCTTCACCACTGAAGTCTTTTTCCTCTGACCCCTGCCTCTTGCTGCAGGCCTGGAATTTGTTACAGTTGTGCTAGAATATGGAAAGACAGAAGGGAAAAAAAAAATCACCTGCCATGTCCTCAAGAGTGAGAATTGCATCTTACGTTCCTAACCCCATAGGAGCTATGCAGCGTACTGAAAGTTGCCACTTTGGAGTTTCTATTGCTTCTGCTTCCACTTCTAGATCTGTAGTGAAAAATCACTGGCCACCTCATGAAGAGGGGAGGAAAAAGTGCTTGAGGTCTTCACTGGGCTTCTTCATGGCCTGGGTTGGAGTTAAGTTGTTCATCTTATCCCAGAAATGACCAATGTGATCTGCATCCTGGGAGTGTAGGAGTCAGAAAGAAAATCTGTTACTTTTCAGACAGTTTCAGCTGCCAGACCTGGCTTAAGTCTGACCAAACCTTTCCAGCTGTGTGCCAAGCAGGATGCCAAGGATGTGAATGTAGCACTCATCAGCACCCCCAAACAGCCAACCAACCCCTTGCTCCCCAGACTTTGCCTTGCCTCCCTGGGGCTGTGTTGGTTATAACTAAAAAAACACTGTTTCCATTTGAATTTCTGAAACCAGTTTCCCAGTGCTGAGCTGAGTTGTAGTTAATTAAGGCTCCCACAATCAGATATCTCCTCCTGTGCAGCAACAGCCACTTCTGAAATGCCACTGTGGTCAGAGCAACGAGCAGGGGCTGGGGCCACTTTCATCTCACAGGAAGGGCTGCTGGCCTTTCCATGGAGCACCCTGTAACCTCTGAGTGCTTTAGAGGCTTTTAAACCCTGTTTTGGAATGTGTCTGCAGGGCTCCTGCCCAGGTCCTGGCAGCTGTGCGTGTTCTTCCCTGCTCTTCTCTCTGTGTGCACAGCTGGTCAGCTCTGCATCTCAGGAGGTGATTTGGTCCTGGCTGAGGAATCTGCCCTGTACTTCTATCTATATCTCACAGAGATGCTCCAGATGGACTTGGCAGAGGAGCAGCAGGTGCTTGTCTGTGCAGTGTAGGCTTTCTGTGGAATGGAGGCTTGACTTTTAGGTATTTGTAGTTTGTTGGTGTATTGTTGATGGGAGCAGCCATATTTCAGACTTCTATTTCTCACTGAAACTTTCATTTCTCACTAAAATGCTTGTTTTCCCACCACAAAGAAAGCAAAAGGCAGCTTAGCCTGCTTTATTTTCACCTCTGTCTCTAGCCTCTCCAAAATACTCACCAGAAGTTTGGCCCAAGTTGTCAAATGTGGGCTTTAGCTCTATAATAAATAGAATATTGTATAACTCCATAATGAATGGCTTCAGAGTAATTCTTATCTACTCTCTGCATTCCCTAAAGACAGGAAAGGAAGGGAGCAAGAGCCTGGCTCTGCTCCTGTGCCAGGAGTGCCTGGTGCAGTGCAGCCTTGCTTTTTCTCTGATGGCTCTCTAAAGGTTGATGCTGCAGGGTCATTCTCCTTTCTCATGTTGGAGATTCATCTCTGAATTCCACCTGCTCTGCAGAATGTCTCAGCTGGACTCCATGGCTTCCCCTGGAAGCTGTGAGAGGGGGTATGTGAGAGCTGGGCTGGACCTTCACTGCAGGCAGCAATGATAGTGTGCGGTTCCTTATTCTGCCAGTACAGCCACCAGCAGTGGAGGGTGTGAGACAGAGGTGTCAGAGCAGAGCTTTGTCTTGGTGTCCCTTATGGAACTGTCACTGGGGAGCCATCCTGGGGAGCAGCAGCAGCTGCATCTCACAACTCTTTGTGTTGATAGTGCTAAAAAATGGGAGTAAAAAGCCCTTGGAGCAAAAAAAATCAAGTATTTCCTCTGCTGCCCCAGACCAGCTTGTACACACTGGTGCAGCAAGTCCTGAATCCTGTCAGAAGAGAGCCAAACCACTTGTCCTTGCCCGTGGGACAGCAGGGCCCTGAGCAGCACATCCCAGTGTGGTGGGGCTTCTTCTTTTTCATTAGAAATGTTGGAAAAGCTAACACAGAAAGCAGATGGGAAGGAAGGCTCAAACCTGGTCTCCAAAGCCAGGAAATGTTGAGGGCAGCCTTTGCTCAGCCAGCTGGGTGCAGGGAGCAGCACGGGGCTATGCAGCAGCTCCTGAGGTTTGCTGACCCTGGGACCTGCCCTGCAAGGACATGGGGAAGGCTGGGAAACCCTTCACCATTGCCAAAACAGTTCTCTTGCAATTTCCTGGAGCTTCTCAGCAAAACCCAGCAGGCAAGGCTTGATTTAGGGTGTTCTCCCAGAGGAGACCCCTTGAGCCAGTCTCTGCCAGAGGAACATGTCAGTGCTTGTCAGGGCAGCTGCTCCTCTGACCTCGTGGCTTTGTGGGCTCCAGCTCCCCTCACCCTGCTCAGACACTGCTGGGGTTTGTGTCATTTGAGTCCTCAGGATGAGTGGAAAAAACAAGAGAGGCAAAGACAGGAACCCAGCAGCACACACAGACACGTTGAGAAACCACCTGAGCACAGCCCAGCCGTGGCTGGTCAGCAGCAGTGGGTGGCACACCAAGCACTGTGCTCATGCCACTCCGAAAGTGCTGTCTGAAGGCTCAGCCTGGCTGTGCCCTGCTGCAGGGGGGATATTACAGCTCATCCCAGCCTCCTGTTTCCAGCTCCCAAGACTTGCTGTGCTAGTAGTGGATGTATTTGCAGCTTTGGCATTGTAGAGGGCAGGCCATGCTCTGGATCCCTGTAAACTGGCCTCCCCCACAGAAGTGCTTGAGGGAGGAGCTGCCTCCACACGCTGCTGATCTCATTAAAACCTAACGGATACATCCACAGCCAAAAAATAAAGGAATAAATCAAACAAAGTCTCAAGTGTATTGTTAATACAGAGCAGCCCTAGCTATTTGGAAATCACTCTTTGAAAAACTGAGTCCCTCAAGACTTGAACCAACTTTGCAATTTCTTTTCTTGAGTCATTAATCAGTGGCTCTAGCTACAAAGTTATGATTAGACAATTGCGTGATGAATGTTTTAGGCTTGGCTAATCTTTTGTTTTGAGGAAAAGACAATCCCAAGATGAATGAGCTGTCTGGACGAGAGACACCAGGAGTGAGCTCAGCAGGACTGAGCAGTAACTTGGGGAAGGGTAATTCTGACCACCAATGACCCTGCACCATCAATCCAACCCATTCTGCCTATCTTGCAGAAATGACAGGACAGTGTGAGCAGAGGAAGGAGCAGCTCCCCAGTGCCCTCCCAGCATGTGGCCTCCACCCAGACCCTCACTGGCTCCTGGGAAGGTGGTGATGGACAAGTGGGGCTGTGCCACACTGCTGCTGGCTCACTGGGGACAGGGGGGCAGGGCTGTGCCTGGATGGCAGGGATCAGCTCCGCAGAGAGGGCTGGGCACAGCTGTGCTCCTGCAGGAAAGGGCAGCCCCAGGCAGAACCTGGCAGCGACATCAAAGGCATGCAATGCAAATGAGCTGCACCTCAGAGCTGGTGCCTAACCACAGCTGGGCCTCTGCTTGGGCTGTGCAATTACCTCTGCTGGGTCCCCTTCTGAACCTTCTTGCTCCACCCCAGAGGTGATCGAGGTCCACTGGGGCAGAGGTGCCAGGCCAGGCGTGGAGCCAGCATGGTGGAAGCACGTCCTGCATGTGCTGAGGTGCTGATGGAGACTGGGAGAGAAGCAGGCAGAGCACAGCTCCCATGGGTGTCTTTGTCAGCATCGTGGTGAGCACACACATCTGCTTCCCCAAGCACTTTGTGGCTCTTGATTTTGCTACAGCTAAAAGAGAATATGTGAGAAATAAAAGCACAGGCCTGACTGCCTAAACACAGATTGTCCAGACCATAGAGGAGCATATTGATGCTCCCAGCAAACCTTCACTCAGTGTCTGGTCTCATTCCTATTACTGTAACTGTTTTTCATTCTGTTATAAACTTGGAGGAAACTTGAAGACCATTAGTCACAGCTTCTGCTTTTCTGGGGCTTTAATTGCTTATTTGTTAATATTTTCAGAAAATGGTAACCACAGGGGAAATTGTGGTCCTTAGCCAGAGGCTGGCTGGGATGATTTTGACTATTACAGTTTGTTATGAGAACAAGATTTCCAGTTCCTGCAGAAATACGTCCTTGGTCTCATGCTCCCCTCCCTGCTGGGCTGGTATCAGTGCTCTAGGTGGGTCCCACACCCATGATTCCCAGCATGAGAGGGCCCTGGGCATGGGTCTGTGCTCCCTGTCAGTGTCATGGGTGACAGGGAGGAGCTGGAGCTGCTTTCCAAACTGAGACTGAGGAGGAAGAGAAGCAGGAAGGATTTCTGTCAAAGAGCAGAGTATGAAGGCGTGTGTGGGCCCTGCCTGAGGCACATTTGCTCAGGGTAACAGCACTGCTGCCTTGTGCTGCTCTAGTGGAGCAAGTGAAGTTTGCCCCAGCTCGTTTAAAGCCTGGAGAAGTCCAGAGGCTGAGGGAGCAGCAAGAAGTGCTGCTGGCAGCCATGCAGGAGAAGGCTGTGGCAGTGCCCGTACCTTTTGAGAGGTTCACAGGGAGCGGGGATCTGGGAGGCTGCAGCTTCTCCTGTGGCACAGAAGGGGGTTCCAAAAGGCTCCTTTTGCTGCAGTGCCCAGGTGGGAGGTGGGGCTCAGCCTGTCCCTCTGCAGCAGCTGTGTTCCTTGAGTCACCACTGGTGTCCTGGCTCGCTGCAGCAGTCCCAGGGCTTGTCACAGCTGAGCAGTGCCTCACAGCTGCATTGACCCAAAAAACCCAGGGGCAGGTGTGGCAGCCCTACTTGACATCACTGCCAAATCCAGAGCTGCCATTCCAGGGACTCCAGTGCATTCCAGGAGCCATAGGACAGGCAGGCACAGAGGCAGAGGGAGGGAGCAGCCACCCCACCACCACCACCGAACAGCTGCGAGGTTCTGGGCTGCAAACCCAGCCATGACTGCCCAGAAGCAGCTGTCTGGATGCTGATGGCACATCACATCTCCTCCCAGCCCCTGAGGCTGCCAGGCTATGGCCAATGTCTCCTCTCCATGGTGCACAGCTCACTGAGTGGGCACTGTGGGGCCGTCACCAGTGTGCAAAGGAAAGCCCACAGCGCTGTGGGACCAGCCCATGGTGTGCTGCTGCTGGAGGCTCCTGTCTGTTCTTGGGTCTTCTGGAAATCCCCTGGCACCGTGGTGGCTGTGTGAGTGTGGCAGAGGCTGAGGTGGGGCATGAGGGAGATCGGGGAGGGCTGTGGCTGCCACCACATCTCGCTCTGCTGGGGAAATTCCTTGGCGGTTTAACAATATCTTTACATCATCCTTATCTATGGTTTTCTGCTCACTTCAGGAGTGAGTTTTCTATTTAAGGCACAACATCTGAAGTCTAATTCCTTCACAGGATCACCAGGCAGAAGCCCATCACCCTTCAGGAACAAAGGCTGACGTGTGTCCTTGCTCCCAGTCCCCCAGTTAAGAGCTTGCCTGGGGAGGGGCTCTGGCATCTCACATGGCGTGGGGATGCTGCTTTTCCCCTTGCTGGGTTGGGCACAGTCAATTACATGTCCATGGGATGACAGAGAGGACTGGGGCCTATCTGGGTAAGTAAGACCTGTGTATGCCTCCTCCTGTGGTGTTTGTCACTGACAGCTTCAGTTTGGTTGGGAAAGACCTCTGAGATCAGGGAGCCCAGCCCATGACCCAACACCACCTTGTCACCCAGACCATGGCACTGAGGGCCCTGTCCAGTCCTTAAACACCTCCAGGGGCGGTGACTCCACCGCCTCCCAGAGCAGCCCGTTCCGGTGTCCAGCCACCCTTTCTGTGTTGAAATTCCTGCGCATGTCCAACCTCAACCTCCCCTGGCGCAGCTTAGGGCTGTGTCTTCTTGTCCTCTCAGAAGAGCCCAAACCCCACCTGGTTACAATCTCCTTTCAGGGGGTTGTAGAGAGTGATAAGATCACCCTGAGCCTCCTCCAGGCTGATCCCTGGGGACACCCCTGATGTCTGGATGCCAACTGGATGTGGCACCAGTCACCACCACTCTCTGGGCCTGGCCATCCAGCCAGCTCTTAACCCAGCCAAGAGAGCTCCTGTCCAAGCTGCAGCTGTTCCAGGGAAGGCTGTGGGAGACAGTGTCAAAGGCCTTGCTGAAATCGAGGTAGACACATCCACAGCCTTCCTTGCCTCCACCAGGTGGGTCAGCTGGGTGTAAAAGGAGACCAGGTTGGCGAGGCAGGAGCTGCCTTTCCTAAGCCTGTGCTGGCTGACTCTGCCCCCTTGGCTGTCCTGTGTGTGCTGTGTGACTGCACACCAGGTGATCTGCTCCAGAACCCTCCAAGGCCAGGCTCATGGGCCTCTTGCTCCCCACCTCCTTCTTGTGGACAGCCTCCAGTCATCTGGGATCTTCCCAGTTATGCAGAATTGATCATAAATGAGGGAGATCAGCTTAGCAAGCTCTTCCTCCAGCTCCATCATGACTCCAGGATGGTTCTGATGCCTTGTGCAGGCTGAGCTAGAACAGAGACTAGACAGTGTTAAAGAATAAAGCAGGGATATATTAAAGGCCTCAATGGATCCACCTTGGGCAGCACAAGAGCCCAGCCAGGGCTTCACCCAGGAGGGACCAAAATGGTCACAAAATGCACAGCCCGTCATGAGGTTTCACACTTTTATAAGTTTTGTTCCATTTGCATATTGGGGTTAATTGTGCAATTACAGCTTCAGGCTATGAAGTCCCATCCTCCTTGTTTGCTCTCTTCAGTTTCCTGTTGTTTATGCTTTTTGGACCTGAAGCTCATAACTGTTGTCCTTGGTCTCAAGCTGGAAAAGGAATTGTTCTGTTTACCTACTCTGTGAAGAGAACTTCCTAACACTTAGTATGAAGCTCAGAGCTCCATACCTAGGTAGCACAGAGTCTGAAAAATATGAAAGCTGAAACTTAAAGCATCAAACCCACCCAGTCCCACTGAGCACCTGAGCTCAATTAATCTCGGTGGGTCAGGGAGCCACAAGAGTACAGGAGAGTCACCCCCTGAATGGGCCCTGTGAGGCTACCCCTGCCAGGTGCTCTCACAGCCCCTGGGCAGTCACACCTGGTGGGACATGCTCCTCCAAAGCCTGAGGAAATGCAAATACCTGCCTGGGGAATTGCCCCTGGCCCACTCTCACAGCCCATCTCTGGTCATGGGCAGCCCACCAGGACTTTGCTCTGTGTGTGTGTATGTGGAGAGCTGGAAGGGTCAGTGGGGATGCCTGGGGGGAAAAGGACTGAAAAAGGGGGAACTGAAGTCAGCTACCAGCTCCTCTGAGAGCTCTGCACCCATGAATAGGGTCCACAGCAAGCTTCACGTGGTGGGTGCATGACAGAGCAGTTGCCCTTCCACCTCTGCCTCTCTGTGAGCTCGGTTCCTGCAGTTTACCTCCTCTTGGGAAACTTGTGTGCTGTAAATCATTCAGCTTGGAAAAGAGCTTTAAGATCAGGTGTTAGCTTGGCACTGCCTCAGAGAAGTGTTGCATCCAGTAACTCCAATGAGTTAATTTTGTGAGAGTGGACAGGAAACCTGAGAAATGCAGAATTATTTCTCCTGGAGTCAGCACCAGCTGGCCTGTGTGAGCTGTGCTGCCTGCTGACGTGTATAAATCCCAGAGAGCAGATGAAATGCTGCTCCCACAGGAGGTTAAGCCATTACCGACTGCAGAGCTCTGCTATCAGTGACCTGGCTCCCCAGACAGGCAGCCCTAACCCTAACCCTGTGTCTTGGTTTGGAAAGACAGGTGTTTGCTAAGGAAGGCAGGAACCTCCCCTGAAATGGAGAATGCAAACCCTCCCCACCCCTCTGAATTGCTATGAATTTTAAATTAAGGGGCTCTCAGGCAAAAAATATGGGAGCAGGAAATAACAGTTCTTTACTAGGGAAGAAAATAAAAGGATAAAATGAACAATGAAGTACACTAGAACAACACTGACAGAGTCAGAACTCAGCCTGACACCCTGTGGGTCAGGGTGTTGGTAGCAGTCCAGTTGGAATTGTGGCTGCAGCCCTCCTGCAGTGTCAGGTGTGGTTCTGCTGGAGCAGGGATCCTGCAGAAAAGGGTGCAGTCTTCCTCAGCAGATCCAGTGGAAGAAGAGGCAGCTGCTGTTCCTCTGGGAAGGAAATCCAGTAGGATGATGTGCTGGTGTTCCAGAATCTCCAGATTCTATCTGGGTAGGAATGCTTGGCTCCTCCCTCTGGGCTTCCATCTCCCAGTGGGATGCTGTAGTTCTTATCAGCCATGCAGGGACATTCAGTGGCCTGTTATCAGCAGATGTCTCCCCCGTTCTGGAAGAGATAAGGAAAACTGCCCACTGAACAGAAGACAACTGCCATACAGATAGTAAATAGAATACAATTTGCTTGACAATCCAGGACACCCTGACACCTTGGCTTTCCAGCTGTAAGTAGCCAGAAATACGTTAGTAACTTTATTCCCTCCATTCCTCCCACACGACCTCCCAGAGAAAATCATGCTCCATTCACCGGGTGGTCACCAGATGGCGAGGGAAGCTGATAAAATGGTCCCAAGATTTCTCAGCTTGTGCTGATTTTGAGCCAGGGGAGGGCACAGGCACCAGCCCAGGAAAGCCACCCAGCCCTGCCAGGGTTGTGCAGCCATGGGTGCTGCTGTGCTGTCGAGTCTTAACTTCTTTTAGCCAGCGTTGGGATTAAATGTGTGAGATGGAATTTCCTGCTGGGACTCAGATGTTTATTAGTTCTTATCTATGTAACAGTCTCACAAACCCTGAGCTCTGTAGCACTTCACTCTAACAATCTAAAAATGGAGCCCTGTCTCTCTCTCTCTAAAGGCCTTTTAAGGATAAACTGTCCAATTAAGAAATGACACCTGAATTATTTTTACTTTTAACCCAATAACCAACCACCTGTGCCCTGCAATGGGGACTTTTTAACCCAATTGTACAAAACCACCCAAACCCTTGGAGAAGAAGGTGAAGAAGGACCAGCCACTGCCCTAAAGCCTCCATCTTGCTATATATATATGTTACTGTATTCTAAACCCTTAAACTCTAAGTTTTCCACCATGTGATATTGCACACTTCTACTCAAACTCCACACCCACAACCCTAGTTCTGTCATTCCATTTTGGAAGCTTCTCCAGGTCCTCAGGTCAATGCAGTGTTCTCTTGGGGGTCAGAGCCTGTCAGCACAGAAAGTCTCAAATTCTCAGCAGCCAGGCTCCAACACCACGTGGCACTTAGCAGTCATTACATTTGTTTAAACTGATTATTTGCTGGATTAGCTGGCAGACAGCAGATTGCCAAGAGACTTTTTGAGCCCGGGAGGCATCAGCTTGAGAAGAGGTTTAAAAAAAAACCACAAAGATCTGGACTGGTGAGGAGGAGAGGGGAGACAGGTGGGGTTGGTTTGTAGTGACATGGATGGAGCAGCAGCAGCTCACAGGGCTCGCTCCAGTGGATCCCCTGCCACTCTGTTATGGCTCCAGGGAAACTTCTCCCTGCTCCCTACATTGCAAAGCTGCTCGTTGTAGAAACCAGCCAGTTATTCTTCCTTTAGATCTCACGAAACCCAGCAAGCACAAAGACAGAGGGACTGGTATTTCTGCAGAGGCAAGAACTGCTCAAAAATAAGATCTGCCCAAGCAATTTGTGGTTTGAGACAGCAGGTGCCTGTGGCACCAGAGAGCTGCAGCTCAGATGCTCTGGGCTCTCTGATCCTCCAAGGCAGCTCTGGCTAGGCACAGACACACAGTTCCCTCAGCTGCTTGCCTCCTTTCTGAGGGTTCAGAGCACTGCTGGGTTCCTCCCAGGCTTTGAAGGCGACCTGGGGCAGCCCCTGCAGTGAGGGCAGGGTGAGGACAGCACTGGGACAAGGCTGTGTCCCTGCTCTGCAGGCAGTGCTCCTCTCCAGGAGCTGGTGTCCAGCACAGAGAAACCCTCTGCCCCACAGGACTGCGAGCATCTGACAGCTGGGGCTTTGCTTTTTCATCTTTAAAGGCTTCAAAAGCCTTGAGGATGCCAGCCCTGGGTTGCTTTGGCTTTGGGGAAATCACAGCCTTAAGCAGCACATTTTCACCCCACATTTTACATTTCTGTTTGACTACTTGCATGCTGTGTTATTGAAAGCCCACAAAGGACTCTGCATGAGGAGAAGAGAGGACACCAACCCACAACTCCCAGCACCAAACTCCCCTGCTCAGCTTGAGGGACACTGCTGAGGCAGCAGGGACCAGATGGCACCCACTGTCCCTGGGGTGTCTGCCTGAGAATCCTGTAATGGTTTGGTTGGAGACCTTAAAGCCTATTCAGTTCCAACCCTCCTGCTATAGGCAGGGACCCCTTCCACTAGAGCAGGTTCTCCAAGCTCAGGATGGGGCATTCATATCTCCCCTGGGCAACCTTAGCCAGTGCCTCTCTGTCCTCACAGTAAACAATTTTTTCCTAATATCTAGTCCAAATCTACTTTCTTTCAGTTAAAAGCCATTTCTCCCTAATCCTTGCAAAGAGTCTCTCTCCATCTTCCTTGCGGGCTCGTGTCAGGTCTCTTTCCAGGCTGAACAATCCCAATTCCCTCAGCCTCAGGAGAGCAGTTTTGCCCAGGGCTGTCACATGAAGGGGCTCCCAGGCTCTGTCAGCACATCCAGGGCAAAGGCACGGGGAGCACTGCTCAGGAGTGCACATTTCTGTACCTGCAACCAGAGCTGGCCAGAGCCTGACAGAGCTCCTGGCCTGCATCTGCCTCTCTGGCAGCCCCACAAGCCCCTGGCTCTCATTCCAGCTGAAGGAGAATCTGCTATCTCCACTTCACAGGCTGGAATCTTTCCTCCACCTCTGCTTTCACCATCCCAGGGTCTCTCTGGCTGCTGGGGTGTTCTTGCACTTGGGTGTGGCTCTTGGGCAGGGGTGGTTCTGCAGCTGGGGCTGCCCATTGTGGTGGGCCCCTGGGAGGCAGCAGACACACACTCCCCCTAAACATTTCCAGCTGACTTGAGCAGCTTCAGTTTTTCCATCCTATCTCCTGCCCAAGTCATAGCAATATTGATGATATGGCAGGGTGGGGAGACATGACTGCACTGCTCCTGGCACTGTGCAGATGGGACTCCTCCACATTATCAGCTGAACTCCTCTGAGATTTTTTTTTCTTTTATCTTTTTTTCTTTTTTCTTGTTTTGCTATGTTTAGCCGCACAATACCAGAAGAATTTTTCTGGGAAGAAAAACCCCAGAACAAAACTGATTTTTTGCAGTTAAGCCTAAACCTAACCCTAAACCCTTATCGAGCTAATGCTAGGAAGCAAAGGGGCCAAAAGGAAGCTCTTCAGACACTCCTGCTGGCATGGTAAGATCCCAGGGAGACAGTGGTTTTCAAAGTCTCTCCTTCATTCCAGTGTCCCTGTGGGAGGCAGCGTGGGCCATCAGACAGGGCTAAGAGCATCACAACCTTGGGACAAGTCGGAGTGCCACTGAGAGCCACAGGGCTTCCTTTTCCTGCACTAAGCAACATCTCAGATCTGCAAGGATTTTGTAGATGGCAAGTGTGCAACTACCAATGAGTCATAACCACAAATACTTCTATCCATTAGCAAAATTAGCCTGCCAGGATTGACATTACTGCAGAAAAATCAGTGAGGGAGTAGAAAACTGACTGGGAGAATGTTTGCCTGCAAGATGGGCATGAAACCTGGCAGAGCACAGCCCAAACCCTTGGAGATGTGGTGGCAGCTGGGTCTCCTGCCACAATCCACCATCTCAGCAGGATGGGAGCAGTGAGCTGCCTTCCCCTCTGTCCCAGCCCAGTGGGCTCACTCCCAGCAGGACTCACAGGGCTTTCAGTGCCAAGGGGATGTGGAGAGTGAGCCTGAGGGAGGACAGATGCCCCACCACCTCCACCCTCAGCCCAGGCCTGGAAAAGGTCACAGATGGGCAGAGCCTGCGGCTCTCAGAGCAGAGAAAGCCCCGCTGGCAGCAGGGCTGCCTGTCCCTGTCACCGCCGCCTCGGTGACCTAGTTGAGTCACGGGGGATGGCAGCCAGAGACATCCTGCACTGTGGCTGCACTGACACTCTGGGGAGAGCCAGGGGCTCCTCCACAGCCCACAGAGGCAGGGAGCAGGGCAAGAGGGGGTCACAGACATGTTTTATGAAAAATCCTTTTGCCAGGATTTTTCTCCTGAGAAGCTGAGAGACCTCAGGAATAAAATGTAAACAATGATTCTCTGCTGCTGTGGAATGCAACAGGTGCACCTTTGATTGGTCTCATGTGAGTTGTTTCTACTTAATGACCAATCACAGGTCCACCTGTGTCAGGACTCTGGTCAGTCACAAGATTTTATTATCATTCCTTTTTTTTTTCCTTGCTAGTCTTCTGATTAAATCCTTTCTCTTTCTTTTGTATAGTTTTAGTATATAGTTTTCTTTTAATATACTATATATCAGAAAATAATAAATCAGACACACATGGAGTCAAGAGTCTCATCTCTTCCCTCATCCTGGGACCCCTGTGAACACCACCATAAGAGGGCACACCACATCTCCAAGGGTTTGGGCTGTGCTCTGCCAGGTTTCATGCCCATCTTGCAGGCAAACATTCTCCCAGTCAGTTTTCTACTCCCTCACTGATTTTTCTGTGTTAATGTCAATCCTGGCAGGCTAATTTTGCTAATGGATAGAAGTATTTGTGGTTATGACTCATTGGTAGTTGCACACTTGCCATCTACAAAATCCTTGCAGATCTTAGAAGAGATGTTGCTTAGTGCAGGAAAAGGAAGCCCTGTGGCTCTCAGTGGCACTCCGACTTGTCCCAAGGTTGTGATGCTCTTAGCCCTGTCTGATGGCCCACACTGAGGCAGGGCAGTTCCTGCTGGCACCCATGGACCACCAGCCTGCTCCCCATGCTGCAGTGCAAGAGGTTTTTGTGATTTATCTTCCTCTGGCCAGAGTGAAGGATGCAGTTGATGTGTGGGAGAAATGGTTCTGATGCCTTGTGCAGGCTGAGCTAGAACAGAGACTGGACAGAGCTAAAGAATAAAGTAGGGATTTATTAAAAGGCATCAATGGTTCCACCTTGGGTAGCACAATCCAAAATGGTCCCAAAATGGACAACTGGTCACAGGGTCTGACACTTTTATCAGTTCTGCTCCATTTGCATATTGGAGTTAATTGTCCCATTCCAGCTCCAGCCCAGGCAGTCCCATCCTGCTTGTTTTTCTCTCTCCAGCCCACGGGGTTTGTGCTCTTGGGCTGAGATTTGGATCATTGGTCCTTGGTGCCCAGCTGGAGCAGGAATTGTTTTGCTGCTCTGTGCACAGAGCTCACCATCTCCTCATATGAAGCCCAGACCCACACACTAAAGCAGCACAGAATGTGAAAAATATAAAAGCTCAAACCTGAGGCATCATTTCCCCCTTTTAGAGGCTCAACAGAGCCTTTACCTTGTTGAGTCTTTATTCTAATATTTACTAATAATAGGTATTTAATAACAGATGATTATCTGACAATAATAAACAACTATCAATACAAACATCTAATAACAGATAAATATCTAACAGTAAATGTCTGACAGCAGTGATGTCTTGCACAGTTGGGTATCCTGCAAAGAACAATAATGATTTTTGTGAACAGTTCTTTGGACACAGAAGAGGAGGAATCATTGAAAACAGGTTTTCCTCTGCATGAGTCTCAGTTTTTACAGCTGTCTCAGGCACAGCACAGGCTGCAGGTGTCTGGACCCAGGACATCCCTCTGGCTGTCCTGAGCAGCCAGGACCCCTGGCAGGGGGCTCAGAGACCCTGGCACACAGCCCAAGATGCCTGTGGTTGTGATTATGACCCATGGAGCGAATTACCAACCTTAGATGAAGATCTGCAAGCCATGACAAATTAAGTAGAATGACAGTGAATTTATCACAGGGTGAAAAATAGATTTTTGGGGTTTTTAGAATGGAGATCCAGGGGGCAAGATAGAGGAATCTGGGCATGTCCAGCCTTTCTCCTTCTTCTTCTTCTTCTTCTTGGCCTCCACCTTCTGCTGTGATGGTGGCACTTTTGGATTGGTTTAGAGCAGAAGCTCACTGTCTAACACAGGTGATGGGTATTGGGAAGCTATTGTAAATATTGTACACGTGGTTTTTAGTATAAAAAGATAACAGTGCCCTGGGGCAGGCAGAGTGCCTCTGTCTGTCCTGCTGAGCGACCTCGGCTGGACAGGAGAAAGAATTTTATAGATAAGGAACAATAAACAACCTTGAGACCGAGAGCTGAAGAGTTCTGAGTCCTTCTCCAGTGCTGGGCTGGGTAAAGAGACTTTCCAACTTTTCTCGGGGTCACTGTGAGCAGCGAGACACCCTGACAGCAGGCAGAGCTGGGGCTGAGGAAAGGAGCTCTGGGTGAGCTGCTGCAGGGCTGGCCGGGCGCTGAGCCCGGGTCAAGCACGCCGAGCCTGCCCCGCTGTGCCTGCAGGGCTGGCAGTGCCACCGAAAACAGATCCACGTGCTGAGCTGCTGAGGCATGGCTCGGTGTTTGATCACTGTCACCCCGTAGAAGCCATCCCATTCCCACATGGCACAGCCACCTCAGGGAGCAGGACACCTCTGGCCTCCTCCCGAGGCTGCAGCCCCCCAGCACCCCCCATGCACAGACAGCATTTCCTGGGAAAACGCATGGATCTGCTGCTGCTCTTGGCACTAAAGGCTGCTCAAAATTGCGAAAGAAAGGCTGAGACAGACTTTTAAATATTTCGTTTTTTTTCCCCTGAAGTGTTTTTTTTGTTTTGTTTTGTTTTGTTTTTACATGCGTAAATTTATTTTGTTTTTTGCAGGCTGAAGGCTTCTCCAGCTATAAAGGGCTGGGCTGGGCTGGGCTCTTTCTGCCCGGGGGTTTCTCTGAAGGAGAGGCAGGACAGCGAGGCTTCCCTCACCTCTGAGGTGCCACAGGTGGCTGCAGGTGACCTGAGCTGCTCCCACGGGCGCTGCTGGCTCTGGCCACCACTGCTGCCCCCTGCCTGGCACAGACACACCAAAGGAGAGGAGATGCTGTGAAAAACAAGGTAATCTGGGGCCCTTCCTCCCATGCCCAGCCTTGTAGGGGGCTGAGAACATTGGCAAGGCAAAGTTATCTTAAAAGAAGAAACTGTTTTGCTCAGATCTGAGTTCTCTGTCGTGCCTGTACTGAAGATGCAGCTGAAGGAATTCCTTTTTCTAGGTTCTATGTAGCTGCAGACACTGAAAAAGCAAAGAATCCCTAAACACAAGATGAGGAAGAGATAAATTATCAAGATGAAGATGTTGTCAAATTCCTGAGTTGTAACTCACTGATTTTGCAGTCATGCAATGAAAACATTTAAGAGCTGTTTGATGTCAGTCTGGGAGTCAGTCTGAAGGACTCTCGGAAGGAAAATGAAAGGCATCAAATGCCCCAAGAATCTGTTCCACATGTGAGCTCTGGTGGCCTGGTGGGGAGAGGACACTGCTGGGTTAGTGTGCATCTTCTGTGCTCAGGAACTGGGAAACCCTTCCCAGCTGCCAGGCAAGGAGGGTGATCAGCACATGGAGCTCAGTGCTATGTGCTGGGAAGAGCCTTCAGGGCTTGTGGGATGTGTGGGGAAAGGGATGAACCAGGGTGGGAGGAACCACTGGGGGGAAACAGAGGGGAAAGGGGACAAAAGGGGCTGCTCATGGCCTGTCTGGCCATGCCCTGTGCCTGGTGGTTACAGCACATCCTATTGCTTTCCAAACTCTCTTCAGCTGTTTCCCTGCTGAGGGTCTCTGTTTGATGTGGACAGGCACATCTGGAGGTTGGAGCACCCCTGTGCTGGTTCTTGGCTTCTTTTCTGCCTCTGTCCAGGTCGGGATTGAAGGCACTGGAGAGGATATTTGGTGTTCAGACTCAAATGTTTATCTTTTCTTATCTATGTTACAGTCACACAGTTCTGCAGTATTCCACTAACAAGCTACAAAATAGCTAACTATCTTTCTCTACAAGGTCTTTTAAGGCTGAACTATCCAAGAGAAATGACACCTAAATTATTTTTACTTTTAACCCAATAACCAATCACTTGAATTCCGCAATGAGGACTTTTTTATCCAATTACATAAAACCACCCAAACCTGTGGACAAGAAGGTGAAGAAGGACCTGTCCTAAAACCTCCATCTTGCCCCATATCTATTGCTATATTCTAAAACCTTAAACTCTAAGTTTTCCACCATGTGATACTACACACTTCTAATCAAACTACACAGCCATAATGCCACTTCTGTCATGCAGGTTTTTTTCTCCACGGCCTCAGGTCAAATGCAGTGTTCTCTCCAGGGTCTGTGCCTTTCAGCACAGAAACTTTAAAATTCTCAGTAACCAGGGTTCCACCAGCCTGATGGGAGGGACACCATAGGGAAAGCACCCTATGTGCCAGGATGGCAGCATTCAGAGAGGGGGCTGTGGGTGGCTCTGTGGGCTAGCAGTCAGTGAGCCAGGCCAGCTGGAAACCAGGATAAAAGGCTCAGGAGCCAGGAGGACAGAGTGCCAAGACTGTACATCTAAGACTAGCAGCTGGAGGAATTTATATTTGGTGTATATATCTATCCAACCAGGGGCACCCCCGACGCTGGTGAGGGAGAGAGAAAATGATGCATCTGACTCCATCATCAGAAGGCTGATAATTGCTTTGTTTACTGTCATATGTACATTGTATCTACACCGAATCTGCCAGGCACTGACCCTTGCTCACCACGGCACAGAACTGCACTCATCTCTCATTGTCTCCTGACTGTCCCGTGACAGTCCCACACACACACACTCTCCTTGGCCCTGGTAGGCCAAGGGAACAAAACATCCTCCCTTTGGGTAAACAATCTCCATATTGCATTCTACTTTAGCACAACACAGGCACAGCAAGAGAGATAAGGATTGTGTTTTCCTTCTTCTCTGCTTGTCTCACAGCTTCTCTCTGTTCAGAGGGCATGTGAATACCACATGTGTCTTCAGGGCTCTCATCCTGATAAGCCAGGAAGGATGAGGAGGATGCCAGGAACGGGATGAGGCCACTGGTGTGGCTTGGGTGAGGATTGTGCATTTTCTGCCAGTGGCACACCGGTGTGAGCTCCTTCCTGCAGAGAAGTGTCCCCTCTCATCCCCCGGGAGAGGCAAGCAGGGAGCCCCAGCCGTGCCCCTGGAGCCCAGATCTGTCAGTGTGCCCCGGGGAGAATTGGCTGGGCTGGTTTTCACCCAAGGACTAGTGAAAGTGGCAGATGGAGAAGAGAACAGAGGCAGCCCCGGCTGCCAACCCCCCGGGAGGGGCTGATGCTCAGCCTGCCCGCACTCCGCCCTGCCCGCAGCCCCGCGCTCCTGCCGCGCCCCGGGGGCTGCCAGCGTGACACGGGCAGGCAGCCAGAGCCTCGGAGCTGCCGAGCACGGCTGCTGCAGTGTGTAAAACAGAGAAACCTCGGGCCGGGCTTACTCATCTGGGGCTCTCGGTGCCGCCCGGCCGCGGCCCGGGCAGGGAGCGGCGCACTCATCCCTGGAGCGCAGCCACGGGCAGGGCCCGCAGCGCCCACGGGCTGCTCCGGCTGCAAGCCGGGCACACGGGCTCTGCCTGCCGCCTTCACCGCCGGGGACAGCCGTACACAGCTGGGAAATGCCCTGTAGCTGCACAGATGAAATTGGCTGTAACACACCTCGGAACTCGGCCAGCTTAGTTTGTTGAAGAATAGAAGTTAACAGGGCCGTGGGTAAGACAATGATTAAGTTAGATTCAAACTCAAACAGGGGACCCCAGCCAATCTTATTTAATCTTGAATGCAGACATCTAGTTCGTTAGTGAGCTGGGCACTCACTCTAACCCTAAAGTGTTGAGACTTCCACTAATTCAGTGTTCAAGCATGGGAATTTTAAACCCCCTATAAAAGGGGGAATCTATTAATGACCATTGGCTGTTGTGGCATGATCTCAGCGTGTTCAGTCGTGTGCCCATCTCCACAACTGCCACTAAAAGTAACAAGGGGCAGAAACCAGAAACCCAGGAGAAACCAGAATGATTTGAATTTGCAAGACTCCTGGCAGCCTCTGGTTTGCATTTCTCCAGGCTGGAGGCTGTCAGCGATGGGCTCCCTTCTCCAGGGAGGAATCAGCAACAGCAAAGCAGCAGGAGTTCTTCTGGCACTGAGAGCAGAACTGCTGCTGGGTAATGTCGTGCAGACAGTGAAGATTGAAGATTGAAAGCCTCAAGGACTGCTCTGCCAGGGGCATCATTGGCTAAGGGGCCAAGGACTGCCTGATTTTTGGAGATATGGGCCCTTCCTCATCTTGCCCAAAAGTAGAAGTTTAAGCCTGCAGAAACCCTGTTGTGATGAGAACTTTTCAATCATTCATTAAAGCTGCACCTAAATAATTCAGTGTTTTGGAAATGAAAGGATTAAAAAGAGAAAATGAGCCCTTTTTTTCCTGTGTGCTGTGTTAAAACAGAGATTGGCACCAGGGCCAGCAACCCTCCCCTTGCAGAGTGCAGAGAAGGGAAAATCTCCATCAGGACTTGTGTGAGACCAAGGAGAACGTTGGGAGAGTTTGCAATGGCTTTGGATGGACATTTCCTAATACTGAAACAGTTATGGTGGAACTGTTTTACTGGATGCAAGTGCAATATTTGGTGGGTTTCAAGTGCTGAAGTTTTTTAATTGCTGAAGAAGTGGTCAGGGCTTAAGGATTGGTGACCATGATGTGACTGTAGTCAGTATGAGCAAAAGGAGGGCAGCCCCAGCCAGTAATACAGCTACTAGATATTGCAAAAGAGCTAATATAAGTTAGGGGAAATTATGAGCCAAACTGACCAGGTGGAAAGAACAATAGCTAAATGACTGTGAATGGAAAGTGAAAAAACTCTTTAACATGTATTTGAGAGACAGCAAAGGAAACAATTTAGCCAGAAGGTTAACCTGACAGCTGTTAGAAATGAGAAAACAATGCTGAGAAAACAGAAAAGGAGAGAGTTCACAGTGTTCATGAAGGTGAAGCACTGCTCTAATCAGTGTGTTTTTATTGACACCAGATCCTGACTCAGTCTCTGAAGTTCCACAGTGAGTGGATTAACCTTTGCTGGTGAAGCTGATGGTGAGAGGCAGGTGAAGTGGTGCTGCATGCATCCAGCAAAGGATACTAAAACATCATCCCAACAAAACACTGGCCAAGGGGTGAAGTGTCTTAGGCAGAAAATGGCACTTGGATCTTTCTTGCTGGGCTTGGCTGGGGCAGGAATAACACCTAACCCTTCTCCACCTCTGCAGTGCAACAGTTTGAAGTAAATGCAGGGCCATCACCACTGCTTAAAGAGCACAAGTCTCCCCAAAACAGAGGCTGGGATTTGCAGGCAGAGCTGTTGCAGTCTCCAACCTGTCTCTGTCCCAGAAAATTCACCAGCTCTTAACTTCTTTTCTTCCTGCTGCAGTCTCTACCTGCCCACCACCCAACTGCTCATGCTTCAGCTATTTAAGGGAATTAATAAGGCTAAAAAAAGGAATCACCTCTGCCTGCAAATCCTTCCTCAAAGCCTGCTTGCAATTTCTCTCAAGTTTAAAAGAAGTGAACAGGTTAGAAACACACAGGAAGACTCAAGAGCTGCAACAAAACCTCATTTTCAGAAGGGATGACATTGAGACCATCTTTGCTGGCCAAAAAACTCCCACAGGGGTGATTAGGGGAAGCAGTCAGGTTAATGATGGCAGGGCCAGATAGGAAGAGAAACCACTTCCTTAACCCAGAGCAGAGCTGTATCTGGGGCATCAGGGTCTTCATGTCCCTCCTGGGGATTTCTGACACCACAGGAATGAGTGGGAATGGAGCTGGGCTACCCAGATACCTCTGCCAGAGCTCCATTTCTGAATGTCAGCCCCAGAATTCTTTCTTTTCTTGTCATAGATTGATTATTGTCTGTACCAGAAAAATGTCAAAAGATGCATTTGGTTTTTCTCTGTCTATACCTTACAGCAGGATGGGCAGTCATGGTGGGATTTCTGGCTGAAGCAGCTGTAAGACAAAGGAAGGAAGATGTGTGTGACTAAGTTCACCTCGACCTTTCAGAGGTGCCACACAGAATGCTTATGTGCCTTAAGGTGTAGCTTTCACATTTCCCAGATTCTGCACTGCATTAGTTTATAACTCTGAACTTCTTATCAAGTGTTGGCAAGTTCTCCTCACAGCTCAGTCACTCAGAACAATCCTTTTCCAGCCCCAGGACCAAGGGCACCACTGCAGCTTCAGGCCCAGAAAGTGCAAACAACAAAAAGATCCAAAAGGTCCAAAAAGTGCAAACAACAGGGAACTGAAGAGAGCAGACTGGGAGGATGGGACTGCATCACCTGCAGCTGGAATTGAACAATTAACCCCAAGATGGAAATGGACCAAAACTTATAAAAGTGTGAGAACTCGTGACTCAGGGTCCATCCTAGGTATAGCCATGGCTGGGCTCTTGTGCTGCCCAAGGTGGATCCTGTGAAGGCCTTTAATAAATCCCTACTTTATTCCTTTAATAAATCCCTACTTTATTCCTTTAATAAATCCCTACTTTAATCATTTCACTCTGCCCAGCCTCTGCTCCAGGGAGCCTCTGAAGGCTCATTCCTTAGCCCTGACCCACTCAGCTGATGGCTGAAAAGGGGAGTCCCCTCCCAGGAGCAGCACAGGGAGAGGCAGCTCAGGGCAAAGGCCACCACCAGCAGTGGTAAATCTCCTGTCACATCCAAAAAGGGCCAGCAGCTGCCCCTTGGAGCCCCACAAGTCTTCTGTGGGTGGCTGCCAGCTGGGAGGGCTGCACTGCTGCCCCTCAGGGCTGGGCTGGAAACCACAGAGCTGACCTGGAAAGCCACCACCGAGCCCCAGGCTCGCAGATCCCACCTGGCCAGGCACCAGAGCTGCTGCCAGCACTGCCAGGGGGCAGCTCCTCATCCTGCCTGGCTTTGCTGTGCCCAATGCATGTCGTGTTGTTGGGTCCCAGAACGAGGTGAGAGATGAGAATTTGCCTCCATGTTCTCAGAGGGCAGATTTATTATTTTATGATATTATATTATATTCTATTAAAAGAAATTATATACTAAAACTATGCTAAAGAAAGAAAAAGAAGACATCAGAAGGCTGGACAAGAATGAGAATAAAAACCCGTGACAGACTCAGAGAGCCTGACACAGCTGGACTGGGATTGGTCATTAATTAAAAACAATTCACATGGAACCATTCAAAGATGCACCTGTTGGTGAGCAACCTCCAGAGCACATTCCAAGCAATCAGATAATTACTGTTCACATTTCTTTTCTGAGGCTTCTCAGGAGAAAAATCCTGGCAAAGAGATTTTTCATAAAATATCATGGTGACACAATGTACCTCAGCATTGTGTCCTCTTGTCCCTTCTCTTGGCCCAGGGGCTCTGACAACCAGGAAAAAGGACTCTGCTCACAGCAGCTGCTGCAGGTGTGCCCTGGGGAACCCATCCCCTGCTCATCTCCCTGCTCCCATGAAGCAGCTTCCCAGGAAAAGCCCCAGTGCAGCACTGTGGGATGAGGCACGGTGGGATTCACCCCAGCGAGCTGCTCATGCTCCTCTTGAGGGATATCTGCACACAATCCTGTGGAGATATCCCCAAAATGTCAATGTGTCTAATAGTCACATAGATGTCAATATTTTATTTGTGATTTCACAGCATTTCCAAACTAGCCTGACCAACATGAATCCCTCCTCACTGGCTCAGTGCCTTTACTGTCAGAAACCCTCAGCACACACATCAGCCAGAAGGTGGCTGCACACAAGGAGCAAGGAAAAGCCACATGAAGTGAAATTAATCACAGAATCATAGGATATCATGAGCTGGAAGGGATCCAGGATAGTTTAGTCCATCTCCTGAATTTTTAGAGGGGCCTCTCCACCTGCCACCTCCGGGAATAACTTTTCAGCTCAGATTCATAATCTATTTTAGCAAAGGAAACATATATAATATTTTTTTCCAGTTTAGCAACTAAAATCAGCCAGAAATCATCTGATTCTTAGTGTGCCCAATGTGAAAGACATTTTGTCTTTTGCTGTGATGATCAAGGGAGACAAATTGTTAATGTGGTCCAGAGACACTGGAGCAGGACTCCACAAACCTTTTAGGCAGAAGTCCTTGACTTAGACAAATAAATTTGCCTTAATTATAAAATACTGTATTTCTGGAGTGGACAGAGACATTAAACAGCAGATTCTGGGGCACACAAAAACCTTGCCTTTGTAACGCTTTGCTTCTCTCCCCCCCAAAAAAACTTCCTTTGCTATTCTCTACTGATTTTATTAAATCAAACCATGGCACCAGCTATTCCTTGCTGGAAGATAGGCACCCACACACAAGAGGACAACCCAGCATCCAGTGTAAGTTCTATTGCTTGACTGCAGCTGAAATTACAGATAAAAGTTAAATTATAGAGAAAAGCTATCAGCAGGAGCTGAGAGGCCAGATTCCACCCAGATCTGTGAGCACACCCCCCTTCCTGCCTGGCCTGCCAGAGGATCCCCAGGGAAAAGAGCACACTGCAGAAGGGCAGGTCCAGGGGGACAGGGTGCATCCTTCCATTCTGTTAAAAATAATTTTTATTAATTTTAACATGAAATTATTATATAATTACATATAATTTATATAATGTATAAAATTATTATCGTTTTATTAAAATTAAAATTATTAAAACGAATTACACACAATTAAAAATCACTCCATCACCTCCCCACCTGCTGAGCAGTAGTTTCACACAGACCATGCCTCACAGGTGTTATGCAAAAGAGGAGCAAGGCTCTTGCTGAAGATGCAGTGCATGCCCACAGCTGCGCTTCTGCCCAGGGGTTTTCCTTGCCCCACAGGCAGCACCTGGTTTTGCTCTTGGAAGTCCACCCTGCTTGCTGCTCGTTTCCTTTTTCCTTGTAGCTGTTTGCAAACAATTTAATTGGTTCTTCCACTGTTCTTCTGAGAAGTTAAATTCTCCTGTATTGTCTGACAATCCCCTTTTCCTGACCCAGAGAGGGGCAGCTGAGAGGCATTTCTCATCTCAAAGTTTACATACAATACAAACTGTGTGAACCTTCTATCAAACCCTAAAAGCTCTCCACAAACCTATTTCCTACACTGCATAACTCCCCAGTTCCTCCTTTTTGAGGGGATGAGAGCACTTTCCCTGAGAAATGGGGGTTAAGTGAAGGTGGGTGCAGTCAGGGCTGCCCAGTCTGGGTTAAAGGCTTTGCTCTGTCACTGTCACACCCTGAGTGTCCCCGTGGGCCAGGGGCTCTGCTCTGTGCCCCTTCCCAGTGACCTTGTGTGGGAACCCAGGACATTCCTCTGGCTGCCCTGGAGGGCTCCAGCCCCTGCCCAGGGGGCTCAGAGACCTTGGCACACAGCCCAGGACCCTGTGCCTTTGATTTAGCCCTTGGAAAAAACAATTGCCAACCTTGTATGAAGAATCACAAGTCAAAAGAGTTTAAGTAGAACAATAGTTAGTTTCTCATGGGGGGAAAAATAGATTTTTGAGGGTTTTAGAATGGGGGCTCAGGGGGCAAGATGGAGGAATTTGGGTGTGCTTTGTCCTTTTTCCTTCTTCTTGGCCTCCATCTCCTGCTGTGATGGTGGCACTTTTGGATTGGTTTAGAGAGAAGCTCACTGTCTAACGCAGGTGATGGGGATTGGGAAGTTATTGTAAATATTGTACAGGTAGTTTTTAGTATAAAAAGATAACAGTGCCCTGGGGCAGGCAGAGTGCCTCTGTCTGTCCTGCTGAGCGACCTCGGCTGGACAGGAGAAAGGATTTTATAGATAAGGAACAATAAACAACCTTGAGACTGAGAACTGAAGAGCTCTGAGTCCTTCTTCAGTGCTGGGCTGGGAAAAGAGACTCTGTGACCCATCTGGGGGTCACTGTGAGCAGCAGAGACCCCGAGAATCTTGGGCACTGCCAGCCCGGGGTTCCAGCTGAGTGCTGGTAGCCATGGCCCTGCAGGATTCAGCCTTGACTGTAACCATCAGCCTTCAGCCAAAGGTTAAATCACTCAGCTCCCCAGTCTGGGAAAGCCCAGAAATGACTGACTGATGTAGGAGATATTGGATTGTTGTCAAACCCAAACAGAACAGCGTGCCTGGTTACCAACCCGCCCTGCTTTCCTTCAGTCCTCGCTGGAATGAAGCTCCTGTGTGAGTCCCCCAGAGGCATTTCTTTGGGAAATGACAAGGCACGCACAGCAGCACGTGCCCAAAGCCATCCCAGCCTGCCTGCTCACCAGGCTGACCTGCTGACTGCAAAAGGTTGAGGCAAAACCCCAAGAGACTCTGACTTTAGGGCCCTTGTGGAAGAGGAACCAAAGTAATCCTGCTGAATTATTCTGCTCTGATGAACGCAGCAGATTTTGGGAAACGCTGGCTGTGTGCAGCGGGTCTGGGATGTGTCAGGATTCCAAAGGCCTGGGAGGATTCAGAGAGAGAGCAGAGCCTCTGAAAGCCTCCAGGTAGCACGTGCAGGGCAGGAGGAGAAGCTGAGAGCAACCAAAGCCACGAAGAGTCTGTGCAAAGTGTTTGTGATGCCCCTGGAGGTGTTGTCCTCTCTCCTTTCTGGATACCATGCCAGGGACACACCTGAAATGCAGCTTTCCTGCTGCCAGTGCTGTAACTCAGGCTCAGAGACACTTGCTCTGGGGGAGTTCAGAAATGACAAGACAATTCCAGAAATACATAAGCACAACCTTCACTCAGAGGTTTCTTTAGAGTTTTAGGAGGAAAAACCAGTACAAAATCCAGGGTCAGGGAGAGAGGAGTTGGAGATGGGGAAGAACTCGTGTCTGGTTCCCAGGCATGTATGTAAAATGGGAGAATCACAGCCTTGCCAGGGTGTGGGGTGTCTTAGCTCAGCATGCTGGTGTTTTTGCAGAAACTGAGCAGTGAGCAGCGAGCCCAGCTTTCCTTTCCTGGAGGGAGCAGGTTGGGAGCACTCAGAGCAGCTTTCCTGTTGACCTCATCATGCCCAGACATGACACCGCAGATCCACAGAAGCAAACAATCCTCCTCACACCCCTCCAGCCCCCAAAGGCCTCTGCAGCACCTCAAGGCAGTGTTTCCTTCCTCTGCAGGGCTTGGCCCAGCCTGGGTCTCATCCCTGCCCCAGTTCCCAGGTGCTGTGTGACACAAAACTCCAAACTCAGGCTCTGCACCCCAGGGAGCTGCTCTGGGGCAGCCCCAGCCCTGCCTGCTGTGGCTGCAGTCGTGTTCCTGCTGGAGGAAGGACAGCGAGGGCTGTTCTGGGGCTCAGGCAGGAGCTCCAGCACACCCAGGCGCTGACCAGAGCTGGGAAGGGAACAAGAACTTCCGTGCCAGTGGTAGATGTGGAAGCTGACCCTTCTTCACTAAGCTTCTACGAGCTGTGGTGTGTCCTGCAGCCAACACCAGGCTGTGTTCCTGACTCACCCCACCCTCAGCTCAGCCTGGGGTGTCCTCACAGCAGCTCCTGCCCAGCTGCTGCACTCCCCTCTTCATCTGGTTCATCTGGTTCACGTTCACAGGAAATCTCCTTGCCTGGATGGGAGAACACATCAAAGACCATTGCTCCTGCTTGCTCTGCATGCAGGTTACATGACAGGACATGTGCCTCGTGACAGGCTAAGAGGGCACATTTTGGGGAAGGGAAACTTTCTGACAGCTCATCCCTAGAAGGCAGGCAGGTAATTGTACTCCCATCCTCACCAGGAAAAGGCAGCACCTGACTTTGGTCACGATTTGGTAATTTACAGCAGCAGAAACAGCAGTGGAAAGAGCCGTGCTGGACTGCCCCCAAGAGTGATGCAAAGTCTGACACCCAAAATAAGCACAGGAGATGGACCCTGCTTCAGTCAATTGACATTTGGCAGCTCTGGGTGTCACAGAGAGACCAACCAAAGGCATCCCAAGGGACAGGCTTCCCTCTGCCAGGAGAGAAGCCTGCATGGCCAGGAAATGCCCCTCTGGAGGCATCCTATGGACTGCAGGTTTCCAAGTGTGCAAAAAGGCAATTTGTTCTCAAACAGTTCTCTGTTTTCTCCTTCCTATGTTTTGCACAGCATCCCAAGGCTTTGAAGACAGAAGAAAATTGTGAAAAGGGAAGAGAATGTTTTCTCTCCAATCCCTTATGCAATCCACCTGTCCCACATCCTTTCCTAATCATTGCTTCTTTGCAGAAAAGGGATTTCAGGAGCATTATAGGATGCTGGAAGGGAGAGAGCCAGCCCTGTAAAATCCTCACCTGAGGGTGAGCAGAGAGGTGAGAGCTTTTACTGACAAAAGGCTGAGTGAAGACAAGCACTGTCCACCCAACTTTTGGTTATTATTGGAAAGAACACATATCAAGACATCCACAGTTGAAGCTATGAAAGACATAAACACCTCTCCTTTGAAAGGCCCTTACTCAAAACTGAACTGGGATGCAACAAATCAGCCCCCACATTCACACAGAAAACCAAAAAAAAAAAAAAAAATTTAAAAAAATAAAGAAAAGAAAGAAAGAAAGAAAGGAAGGAAGGGGAAATTTAGATTAGTCACAAAGAAGTTCCCCCGCCTGCTTCTGTGTGCATAAAGCAATCTCCTGGAGGCTCTGTGTTCACTTCACCTCTGCTCTGGGACAGGAGCTCCCAGACCTGCTCCCAGCCCTGCTCCCTGCCGGGCCCCTGGCCCTCCCCAGCCGCTGGCATGGAAGGAGGGGCTGGGATGGACGGACAGACGGACGTTGAGCCAGGAGCTGGGGAGCAGCTGAAGCAGCACAGGGAGCGTGCAGAGGAGGAGTGGAGGCTCTGGCAGGGGAACCAGGTCAGGAGCTCGCTGCACCTCATCTCTGCCGTGGCTCAGTGGGTTTTGCTGCTCGCCTGCTTGATCTACCTGGGTGTGCATTTCCTGCGGCCCTCCAAGGTAAGAGCTCATCTTCAACCCTCTGACTGTTGGCCTGGGAAGCTCTGCAGGGGCTTCTTTTCTTTTCTTTTATTTAGGAAAAGAAAAAAGCTTTTAAGTTTACTCCTATTCCTATCCCTATTCAAGTTTTTAACCCCTTCTGTATGACAGTATTTTTTAAAAAATTCATTTTATTTTAATTTTAATTGCCTGTCTTCAAAATGACATTTAGTGTTGCCCAGTGCAGGATTTGGGCCCAGGTTTCCAGCAGAGTGACTGTTCCAAGAATGCTTTTTACACTGACTCCAGGGGAGGGAGGTCTGAGTCCCTCCCACCCTTGCCCCTCTCTGCAGTGACTTGTGCATATTTCCATTGAATTGAATGAGATTGTGTGTGTGAATGACAACCCACCGTGCTCATAAACACCTCCTGGACTTCCAGGGTGTGCTAAATGGCAAGCAGGTGTGTGAAAAAGCAAGTCACCCTTGTGACAGCTCTAGGAAGACCTCCTGACACCTTTGGGTGCTCTCAGCCTGCCTATAAGGCAGGGTTAGGAGCAGCTGCCTCCTTCTGTGCCTCCTTCTGTGCCTGCCTGAGGAAGGCTGGGGGGTCCAGAGAGAGTTTTGTGTGCCCACAGCACCAGGACAGAGGACAGAAATGCTGAGGGCTCACAGGGCTCCAGCACAAGCTGCAGCAAAGATGGGTTTGCCTCTCTCACATGCTTGCAGGCTGCTGGATTGTCAACAACCTTTCACTGCTGCTTCAGAGCCACCAGTGCAGCAGCAATTTCTCCTCCCACTCCTTCTCCAGGAGCTTTGCAGCACTCTAAAGCTTGTTGTGCTTTGTTTTACCCCAGTTCATTCTCTCTTCCCACCCAGGCTGGGCACTGAAGTGAGCCAGGCATGTACCCATGGCCTGGTGCTCCTCGTGCTGCTTAGTGAAAACCCTTGTGCTCTGCACAGCTCTCACTGACTTGGGGCTCACAGGGGCTATTAAACTGCAGAACAACCATCCAGATAACACTGAGAGATAACACCTGTCAGCCAGGTCAGTCCTCTTCTCCTTCCCCTGCCCTGGGAGAGAGGAGTTGCCCTGTGAGGCAGCAGGGCAGTGTGAGCACTCGCAGAGCTCATGCTGCAGGAACCTCTCCCAGCTCACACTCTGGCTGTGAAGCCTCAGCTCTCAGCATTGGCTCTTCTGTAGAAATGTTCCTCTTCCAGAGGAAGAGAGCAGGGCCTGGCATTGCTGCCTGGGAGCCTTACAAGCCCAAGGGAGCAGCAGCAGGCCAGGGGACACAGAGATGTGTGGAGCTTCCCCTGCTCAACAGAAATAACTGAAACAGGGAGCAGCAATGGCAACAGATGAGAAGTCCAGGTCCTGAGGATCCCCAAAGGACCTTTTCAGTTTTAAACACTTGCTAACTACAGGGTTAGGACTATTATTTCTGTTATTTTAGCAGATAAGTGTCCTGGTGTCCTGTTTGGAGTGCCCTGCTCTGTGCAGGAGTGGTACATGGGGAGATTTCATTGCAGTGCAACCACAGGGCTCAGCTGGATAACCCTGCACTGGCCACAGAAATGTCTCCTGGAGGGGCAGCAGCTCAGATCTGACTGGACTTTTGGGGCAGTTTTGGGGTATTTATGGAAGTGGGGGCACAGCAGTGTGAGAGAGGTGGGCTTGGGAGTGCTGGCCCATGGCAGTGAATGAGTGGCTCTCCCTGTCCTTGGGAAGAGCCTCTTGGGAAGAGCCTCTTGCTCTCCAAGGTGCAGAGTGCCATGCTAACTTTATTTGCAAGGGGAAAAAACTGTGTTTTTTCATAGAGAGACCGTATTTGATTCCTTTCCATTGTCCTAATGGAAACACAGCTCTTAAAAAAAGCCCTCCTGGACTGTTCTGTGAAAGCAGAGCATGAATAATGGCATGGCACATCCTCAGTAAAAGCAGTACCTGCAGCCTCGGCTGTGCTGAACAAAAAAGGACAGTGATCTCATTTCTGTCATGGTGCTGCTTGGAGAACAAACCTCAGCTGAGATTTCCAAATGAGGAAGTTAAAAAAAAAGGTCACTGACAATCTGCTTTTGCATCTGCAATTCCCACCTCTGCTGGAATTGCCTTCTCTTGCCACAGCTTTCCTCTTGCTTGGGAGGTAAAATCCCTGATCCTGGTGAGGAGGAGGTACAACCCCCTTCCAGAGGAGTGTCACCTGCCACCTGTGGGACACCTCCATGTGTGACACAGGCCCTCAGTCAGCCCCTGAGGTTTGTGCTTGGTGTGATCCAAACTCATTCCTGAACCTGGTGCCAGGTGGGATGGCCCTGGACAGTGTCCCAGCCAGGAGAGTCCCCTGTTTGGGGATCCAGAGCAGGCAGGAAGGAAAGGTCTGTGTGTAAATGGCACAGGAAAACCTGAGGCTGTCAGGAAGAAGCACCTCTGTGTCCTCAGCCCTCCTGGCACATTTTCCCACGTGCCCTGTGAAGGCAGAGCAGAGAAAGAGAGGACTCTAACTTTGCTACGAGCTCCCAGAGTCCTTCCAGTGCCACCAGGACAGGGTGTCCTCAGCAGGATTTACCTTAGGTACCTGCACAGTGCTCTGAGATCCCACAATAACTGCAAGAGACACAGAAAACAGGCAATTTGCAATCCTGACAATGGGGTCGAGATTCTTATAAGTGCAGCAATTCTGTCAGTGTTGGATAAACACTGTCCATCAGTGGCCACATCCCACAGATTGTGGCAGGCCTTTTGTGACCCCAGACACGTGCTAAGTGCTTTGCTCTTGTCTTGTTGAGAACCTGGAAATCCCGGCTTCGTGAGCCAGGACAGAAATGCTTGTGCACTCAGGAGGAAGAGCAAGCGGGAGATTGCAGCTGAGGCAATGGATAGGGAATGCCAAGGGAGGCGGTTCCACCTGCTCACCTGTGATTAAAGCTGCTGTTCTCCAGCGGTCTCCAGCCCCGCGGGCACGGAGCATCAGCCGTGGCAGCACTAGAGGGTGCCAGAGCAGCTTTTCCAGCCCCAGCTCCCACCTCAGCCCGGCACAGAGCGCTCCCAACTCCGCAGCCTTCCCCGAACCTGCAGAGAATCCGTGCTCACATAGCCTGCACAGCCCCTGCTCACACCCTGCACAGTCCCTGCTCACACCCTGCACAGTCCCTACTCACACCCTGCACACAGTCCCTAATCACACCCTGCACACACCCTACTCACACCCTGCACAGCCCCTGCTCACACCCTGCACAGTCCCTGCTCACACCCTGCACAGTCCCTGCTCATACCCTGCACAGTCTGTACTCACACCCTGCACACAGTCCCTGCTCACACCCTGCACAGTCCCTGCTCACACCCTGCACACAGTCCCTGCTCACACCCTGCACACAGTCCCTGCTCACACCCTGTCTCTCCCTGTGCCCCTGTGACACTGAGCCCAAATCCAGGGATCCAGCCCAATCCCCATCTCACGGGCACACCTCCCTGTGATGCCTGAGCCCGAATCCATGGAGTCCCGAATCAGCCCAATCCCCATCTCAAGGCACAGCTTCTCCCTTAGGGAGCCTTTGGCACAGGTAAGGAGGAGAGCACAGAGCACTGAGCCCAAGATTCACTCTTTAATCAGGCAAAGGCTGAAGATTTGTGGTTGTGTAGAGGGCAGATTTGGGTCTCCTGTGGTTATGATGACAGACGAGTTTGAGATGCCAAGTTCAGATTTAAAATCCAGCGCAGAAGTTTGGTGTTTTGCATATCTGAGCAGTAAGATACACACTTCTATATTTGCATTCACTTTCTGTTACATTCATAAAATTCAAATCACAGTCACAGAATGATTTAGGCTGGAAGGGACCTTGAGGATAATCTCTTTCCAACCCCTCTGCCACAAGCAGAGAGGGACACCTGCCGCTGTCCCAGGCTGCTCCAAGTCCCTTCCAGCCTGGCCGTGAACACTTCCAGGGATGGAGCATCCACAGCTTCTCTGGGCCCCCTGTGCCAGGGCCTCACCACCAAAATTAGAAAGAATTTTTTCCTAATACCTAACCTAAACCTGCCCTCTGTCATTTTAAAACCATTTCCCAAGACTTATCACTCCAAGCCCTTGTCAAATTCTCTCTCCAATTCTCTTGTATCCCCTTTAGTTACTCCAAGGTGCTTTAAGTTCTCCCTAAAGCTTTTCCTTCTCCACGCTGACCAGCCCCAACTCTTTCACAGGGCAGAGGTGCTCCAGTGCATTTTAAACCCACCCCACTGCACTGAAGAGCGTCCGAGGGACCCACAGATCCAGGAAGGGCCCGAGCCAAAGTGCAAGGAGCCCCAAAGGCAGACCCACCTGAAACTGGGGTCTCCTCCAGCCAGGTCCCATGAGCTCTTGGAGATCTATTTCACAGCCAGGATAGCTCAGCTACCTTAGAAGGTGTAAAATCATCAGGATGGCTCCTGTGGCAGTGCTGGGAACAAAAAGGTTTAATAAAAGGCAAAATAACAAACTCCTTACAGAGAAAAACCGAGCCAGGTGCAAGAGGTCCTCGGCCCTGGTAAAACACCTCACAAAAGCCATTAGTTTCTTTGTTCTCTTCTTTTTCTAGTGAATTGCTCAGGTGGGGTTTTTGGCTCCTGTCCAACTGGCCATCCTTAAGTTTGAGGTGAAGTCCTCCAAGTCCTATGAGATGCCTTTTCACCTGATTGAGGAAAGAAACTCCTGGGCTTATTATTTCCTTTTTCAGGAGACAAAAGATAGTTTATCACTCCATCAGCCAAGGGCACAGTCCTGTGCCCAGGTCCTGGTGCCCTGCAGGAGGGTGGCACAGCAGCCTGGCCCCTGCTCTGCCCTCTGCCAGCTGCTCTGTGCCAGCCTCAGGCAGAAAGGACTCTGCACACTAAAGTCCTGATGAAATGTTTTTGGTGGGCTTTTCTGATGAGGAGATTTTTAAAAAGTTTTGTGTTAGGAATGAGAGATGGATGGCATTTTTTTTTAATTTTTTTTTTAGTAAAAGTTTGGTACGTTGTTTATAATTTAGATTTGTATTAAGAGAAGGTATCAAAGGTTATAAGATATATAGATTTAGGTTTTTTTAAAGTTTTTTTTGTCTAATTAATTTTTAGAATGTGTTTTACTCTAATTTTTATTAATAACTAATTATTTTTTTGTTTATGTATGTAATATTTGTATTGTGGTTTTTAAAACTAATTATTTTGTGGTTTTAATATTGTAGAAAATTGAGTAGATGAAGAATAAGAAGGAGATTAGATAACGTTTAAAAAATTATTTTGTTTTTAATTTATTTTTATATTTATTTTTCATATTTATTAATTGTTAATAATTAGTTTGATAATTTATTAAAATTATAAATTATCAGTTTAAAATAAATAATTTAATAAAATTTATAACTTAATTTATTGTTTATTCATTGTATTTTATTTTTAGTATATATTTTTATATTAAAAGCTTAAAATTTTAAGGGTTTTTTGTGATTAGATATATTATTAGTTATTTTATATATTTGTAGATTTTAATTTATTTAAAAATTTTGGTAGCTTTTTTTATGGATGATGGTTAAAAGTAGTGGGGTTTTTTGGGATTAGGATATTTTAGGATAGGTAGAGAAATATCCTTTATGTTTTCCTTGCTGCTTGCTCTGCCTCGATGCCCACACCAGCGTGGTTTTCTAAGCAAAACCAACCCTGCTCTGGAGGGCTCAGCACTGGGCTGGGAGTGACACTGGCTGGGAGCCAGGCTTGAATAATATTCTATAGTAATGAAATAATATTCCACATTAATGAACTAATATTCCTTAATAATGAAATAGTATTATATAATAATGATGAAATAATATTCTATAATAATGAAATAGTATTCTATAATAATGAACTAATATTCTATAATAATGCAATAATAGTCTACAATAATGAAATAGTATTCCAGAAGAATGAAATAATATTCCATCATTATGAAATAAAATTATATAATAATGAAATAGCATTCAGTAATAATGAAATAATATTCTATAATAATGAAATAGTATTCATCATAATGAAATAATATTCCATCATAATGAAATAAAATTATATAATAATGAAATAGTATTCTATACTACTGAAATAATATTCTATAATAATGAAATAGCATTCCATAAGAATGAACTAATATTCTATAATAATGAAAGTGTCCCATAAAAATGAAATAATATTTTATAACAATGAAATAATATTCCATAATAATGAAATAATGTTCTATCATCATGACCTAGTATTCTGTAATAGTGAACTAATCCATAATAATGAACTACTATTCTATAACAGAGAACTACTATTCCATAAGAATGCTATGCCCCGAGCCCAGGTGGGGCTGGCTGGCAGCAGCTCTCTGCCCAGGCTGCCTCTGTGCCCTGGGAGATGCAGCTGCTCTGCCCTGCAGGGCCAGTGAAAGGGAAGTGAAAGGGCGGCAGCAGCAGCAGCAGCAGCAGCAGCAGCAGCAGCAGCAGCAGCAGCAGCAGCAGGGAGCTGCCAGCCCGCTGCCTAAGGAGGATTTATCTGCTTTGTTTTCCAGAGCCAGAGTGACAAAGTGCTGTGGACCCACATCCGATACTCAGGTGGGTGTTGGGGTGGGGGGACCCTGGGGGGACCCTCGATGATCCCCCAGTGCAGCAGCCACAGCTGTGCCACATCCCCCTGGCACACTGGGAGGGCTCCCCAGCCTACCACGGTCCCCAGGGACCTCTGTGGCATCCAGTGGCCCCTAAAACACCCAAATGGCTCTCAGGTGCCAGAGTCCTGGCTATTCCTTCTGATGGAGAGGGACCAAGCCTGCCCGGTGCTGCAAGGGGACAAAATGAAACAGTTGGGGTTTCCCAGAGCAGAGCAAAAAACCTGAAAATCTGCGTGGATCCCTGCAGTCCTCACCTGTCTCCTAAACCACTCTTTCACTCAGTGAATGAACAAGAAAGTAATTTTTGACAATTCACTAAATGCACGTGGCACGCTCTTGGGTTTTTCTAAAAAAAACCCATGGTTCCCTGATTTATGAAAAATGTAAATGATTTCCTCAGGAGGAGTGGGTGAGAGCACACACCCTGTCAGATGTGCTGCTCTGTGTGCCAGCTACACTGGAGGTTTGATGATTTCACACCTCAAAGATAATCAGTAAAACTTTTAAAATAATACTGAAAATATTATCGACAGTTTTACTTTCAGTTAAAAGCGTGAGGCAGCAGGGAGTCCAACCTAATAGAAACTCATGTCCTCTAGAGGAAAAGCTTGAGAATCTGGCCCCAGCCCAGAGGGGCTGTGCTCCCTGCCTGGAGAGCTCCTGGGTGCCCTGGTCCCAGGGGATTCAGCTGCTGTGCAGAGAGCCCAGGGGCACAGCACAGAAACATGGCCAGCACAGCCTGGGAAGTCTTCATTCCACCAGAAATCCTTTCTTGCCAAGTTCCCATATAATTTCTCCTTTTTCTGCTCTGTATTAATTAGTTCCTTATGCTTCTGTCTCTTTACTGCTCTTTCATCTTGTTTTCTGGGAAAAAAAAAAAAAAAAAAAAAAAAACACAAAACCCCACAACCAAACCCTAAGACAAAGGCTTATGTTGCCAGCATCTCCACAGAAAGCACTTTTTGTCATCCAGCTCTGGATGCCTTTTCCTCATCTTATTTGCTGTCCTAATTTTCCTGTTCTTTTATGAACCTCTTCTTTCTAAACTCACACTGATGATTTACTTGCTGCATTTTTCTGTATTCTGAGACACAGAGTAAGTAAATAGCACATGAATAAAAATTTGGAGGAATAATCCATATGAACTATGTGCCAAAAGGCACAGCTTAGTCAAGGCTGGTAATCTGTAAATTTTCATGGTAGATGATGTCTGGCTAGGGTAGATAATATTCTAGCTCTGGTCTGTTGGATTAAGCTTTTTTTTTTTACTTAGAGATGGAGTAACTGAGAGGTGTTTTAAAAACTTTTATTTTATTTTTAGTCTTATGTGAAGGGTGAGACAATAGAGATGTTATCATTTACGTTATTATAATTAGAAGATAATTATTTCTTAATTACAATATAAGTGTTTCTTGGTTTATTAGTTTTTGTTACACTATGTTGTAAATGTTTTAAAGTTAATAATCTAAAATTACTCTTTGTGGGTTGTACTACAAGGTATTTTTCATAGTTTTATTTCTCCAAAGTATTTAGTCTTATTTGTAAGGCTATCTTTTGAAACTTCTAGTTTCAAATAGAAACTAGCCTTACAAATAGAACTTCTAGTTCTATTTCTTTCTCAACAATGTTTGCCTTATTCTAGGGTATTTCTAAGTTAGTATTTTTTATTTCAGAGTTAGTATTTTTTATTTCAGAGTTTGTGTGCAGATGTATACTATGTGAGTCCCTTGTTGGGCTTTGAGAATTCTCTACAAACCTATTTCTCACATTGGCCTGCCCTGTTCTCTAGTCTGTTGTCACTGACATGTTTTCTGAAAAATCCTTTCCTTAGGATTTTTCCTCCTGAGAAGCTGAGAGGCCTCAGGAACAAATGTAAGCAATGATTCTCTGCTGCTGTGGAATGCAGCAGGTGGATCTGTGATTGGTCTCATCTGATTGTTTCTCATTAATGGCCAATCCCAGCCCAGCTGTCCAGACTGTCTCGGTAAGAGACAAACTTTTGTTATTCATTCCTTTTCTGTTCTTAGCCAGCCTTCTGCTGAAATCCTTCCTTCTATTCTTTTAGTATAGTTTTAATATAATATATATCATAAAATAATAAATCAAGCCCTCTGAAACATGGAGTCAAGATTCTCGTCTCTTTCCTCGTCCTGGGACCCCAGTGAACACCATCACAAATGGTGACCCCCATTGACGAAACCACCACAGTTTACTCTCCCCTTTTTTTCTATATTTTCAATCTTCCCTGCAGTCAGGTGGTGTCAGCCAGCCCATTTCCTAGCAGGCATTTGTCCCCAGGGGATCACCTTTGCTCCCTTGCATTGCAGGCAGGAGCACCAGGGGAGCAGCTGTGAACCTCTCTGCGGAGCTGGGGCCCATCCGCATCCACAACGGCTCCGTCCTGGTCCCCTGCGATGGCCTCTACCTCGTGTCCCTCTGGAGCTCCATCTACCTGGAGGAGGAGGAGGGGGACTGGCTGAGGCTGACCCTGCAGGGCAGCAGCAGAGTGCTGTGGGAGCAGACTGTGCCCAGCAATGAGAGCATAGTGAACCTCACCACAGTGCTCTACCTGTTTGAGCAGGACAGCATCACGCTGTGGACCAGCTCCAACGCCATCCTCGGGGACCTGTCCCTCAGCCTGGTGCTGGTAGCTGACAGCAAGTCCTAGCTGCAGGAGCTGGTGCAGCATGGAAAGCACAGCCTTCCCCACCGAGCTGCAGGTTTTGGACTTGTATGGGCTGCCTGCCCTAGAGCCCTCCCTGGGGCCGTGGAGGGCCTCACTGGGAGCGCAGATGAACCACGGGCTTTTTATAGTGCAAGACTTGCCTCTTTGGAGCTCTGTGCAGCTGATTTGGCACCCAGGATGGATCCTTCCAACACTGGGGAAAGGGATGCGTGGAGCTCTTGAGAAGAACAGAAATGAAAGCCAAAGAAAGTCACCCAAGCTTAACTCACATTCAGAGAAACCCTGAATTTCTCTATTTACTTGGCAGTATCTGTATATAGTAGAAATGTGTTGTGTTTTTTCTCAAATAAAAGTCTGGTGACTCAGGAAGATAACCTCAAGTGTCCTGAAGCCACTTGGAGCAGGAGGAGCAGGAATCTGCCTGGCAAGATGGAAAACAGGGAAGAGGCAGCAGGGAATGCCTTTGGAGTGAGCCAGATGAAGGCTGTCAGAGAGCAAGGGCCGTGAGAGAAGGTGGTGTGTGGAAAGGAGCTGGCAGGACTGCACTGGGCAGCAGGAGCACTGACTGTAGAGTCTGGGGAGCAGCTTTGAGAGCAGAGCTCCACTGGCTGTTCCAGCTGTCTGCAGACTCCTGAAGCCTGAGCCCATCTCCTGGGACATTCACCTCCTGACATGTAAGGCCTCAAAGGAAAACCTCCTTCAAAGCACACACACACTGGCTTGACCCAAAAGTGATCCAGGCACATAAAATTTGGGAAAACAGGAAGACTTCTGGATGTGGTGACCTCTGTCTGACAGACCGAGTGGAAGCTGCAGGTCTGTGCAGCCTTTCCCCAGGGAGCACTCAGATGGTTCTCATGGCTTTGTCCCACAGGTGGGCACCAGGGATTCCCAGCACAGCCTCCACGGGGCACCAGGCACGCCTCTCAGTGACCCTGGGCTGCTCCTCCCTGTTCATCCCTGCTCATCCAGCTGAGACAGGTCCTGCCCGTGCTGCAGGCAGTCCCTGACCCCAGCACAGCCAGCAGCTGGGGGTTTTGCTTGCAGCAAGGCAGATTTTAATCACCTGCCAGTTTTTGACTTCATGTCTCCCAAGGAGCTCCGCCAGCCTTTCAGCGTGTGGCAGCTGACTGCACACCCCAAAGTCTTTTGTTACAAGTATTTATGTATTTAAATGATGGGCAAAAGAATGTTACATCGGATTTCTTAGGAGCACTGGGAAGGGCTCAGACCAGGTTGTGAGCCCTGAACTCCTCTTTGAAAATGGTCCCAATGCTCTGGGCTGGTCCTGCTTAGCAGACCCAGACCTGGACTGAAACACTCATGGCTGAGCGCTCCAGCAGCCTCAGGTGCTACAGGCAGCTAAGGACATCCTCCAGGCCTTGGAGAGCTTTCCTGGGCTTTAGGATAAGGAGCTTCCCCACCTGGGCCAGGCCAGAGCCACAGGGAAAACTGGCTGAAGCAGTCAACTCATGTAGTGCCAAGAAGCAGCTTTTCTCCCTTCACCTGGGAAGCTGTGGCTGACCAGCACCCACAGGATGCTCGTCATTAAGGGATATTTTGGGCTTTTGACTCTGGCCACGCTCACCACCACGGGGGCTGAAGGCAGCTGCACCCTGCCCCGAGGCTGGGGACTGTCACACTCCGCAGCAGAAGTGAGAACGTGTTTCTAAAAAATAATAAATTTTTCCTTTGCAACATTTGGGCTTGTAGTGTCCCTTGGAGGCGGGGGCTGGGGAGGAGGAGGCTGGAAGTGCCTGGTGAATGGTACATTCAGTGTTTGAGCAGACATTTCCAGAGCTATGGAAACTCTATGCAATTTTCACCTACTTCCTTTTTTTCACAGTTCAGCTTTTGTTTCAGCTCTCCACGAGGGTGTGCAGGGCTGGTGCTTCCCAACTAGTGCTGACACAGGGCAGACCATGCCAGTGGTGTCGCAGGGCTGCACAGGACAGCGAGAAAGATGGAGCCTGGAGAGCACAAATGGATTTGTTCTCTGGAAGGCTGCACCCTTTCTTCTTGTTTAGAGCAGGAGAGGGCATTTCACTCACTGATCCCACTGCACTTCCAGGCTGAACTGGACTGACCTACATCTATCCACACACCTGCACTTGCCCTGAAATACAGGTTGAAATAATTAAACTCCTGACATTGGTTGTTTGATGGACTAACTGTCCTCACCAGTAAGTTTCCATGCCTCAGCTTTTGTTTGTATCCACAGACCCCTTTCTTCCACCAGGTTAAAAGTCTCTTTTGTTGAGTTTGAGTTGCTGAAATGGCTCCTGAGGTATTAGAAAGTCTCTTTTATCCTAGCCCTGTGCTTGAAGAAGTTGATTCCTCAGCTCTGGTTTTCAGGGTTGTTTATTTTTTCTTGCCTGTTCCATTCTCTCTCTGCCCTGCTGAGATCTGTCCAGCAGGTCGGGTTGTGGCACAGTCCCTGCCCTTGGGCTGGTGTTGGCTTTTCATACTAAGAACTACCTGTACTTTATTTACAATGATTTTCCAATACCCATCACCTATGTTAGACAGTCTGTCTGTGCTCTAAACCAATCCAGCAGTGTCACCATCACAGCAGAAGATGGAGGGCAAGAGGAAGAAGATGGACAGGACAGGCCCAGATTCCTCCATCTTGCCCCTTGAACCCCCATTCTAAATCCCCAAAATTCTACTTTTCCACCCTGTGACAAATTCACTGTCATCCTACTCAAACTCCTGTGGCTTGTAAATCCTCACACAAAGTTGGGAATTGTTTCCATGTGATAAAATCCAAGGCACAGGTGTGTTTGACTCCGTGCCAAGGTCTCTGAGCCCCTGTCAGGGTCTGGAGTCCTCCAGGGCAGCCAGAGGAATGTCCTGGGTTCTGACACTCTTTGATGTGAGAAACAATTTTTGTTACTGGGCTTGTTAAGACCTTGTAGGAGCTCACAGATGGTGCTATGGTCCCACCTTACAGCTCTGCTCAACCAGGCCAGTGCCCCCAGGTCTGAGTCACCCCCTGCAGCCAAGGCTGTGGAAGTGAGGGCTGGACCAGGCAGTTCCTGCAGACAATCCCTGACTACAGAGGGGCAGCACACTCCTTTTCCTGTGCTTACAGTCACGGCAAGGGGGCTCGTGGTGTGTCCTCTGTGGCAGATGAACAATACAATTACCAGACAAATATCATGTCTATAGGTTAAGAAACGTTTTATAGATTTATAGTTCTGTTTTACCCTGCATTGTTATCTAGGGACTGCCTGGGTTTGGGACATTTGGGACTGTCAGTTTGTTACTATGGCAAAACCTGACCTCCAGTCAAGGTTTAAGGATGTGATCTCCATCACTGGAATTCAAAGAAGGAGTCAATGGACAGGACTTTAGGAGAGGTTAAAGGGTTAAAAGGCAAAACCTCCATTGTGAGGGTGAGCACATGGTGGGAAAAATCCTGGGATATTTTCTCTATTCAGTCTTCTGTTGTATTTTTGATAAGGTTTAATAAACCTTTTGTGAAAAGTGCCAATCACTTGTTTTTAAAATTTTAAAAGTTATTAGTAATAAAATGGTTATTAAAATAGCAGTATAATTAGAGTAATAAAAACTCGGACAATTTGAATTAGGACAATATGAGACAATAAAAACAAAGAGTTATGGACAGTCCAGGTACCTCTTTCTGAGGAAAATAACCCCAAAAAGGCCCCACATTAACAGAGGATTAACCCTTAAAAGCAACAGCCTGTTGCACATTCATACACCTCATCCATGATGCATAAATCCCATTCAAACACAGGATTCTGTCTGGGCAGTGTCAGCTTCTTCCTCTGAATCCTGACGGCGTCTTCAGGGCTGAGCAAGGCAGGAAGAAGTTCATTTCTGATAATGGAACAATAAATTTTCTTTCTCTGAAAGATTCAGGTGTCCTGTGGCTGCTATCTCAGCGTGAGTCCTTTCTTTTAAAAAAGTATCTTACATAGCGTAGTTTCTATTTTAACCTTATGTTATAACCTAAAACTGTATTATATTAACACACTACTCAAGAAAATGAATACAGCATCACTTTCTAACACAACACATATAATATTCCTTTCAATAGTTGCAAAAAGCCAATCATAAAATAGGCATTTTTCACGTTTCCCATCTCTCCTGGCTGACATTAAGGGTGACAAAGCTGATGTGAGAGCCACGGCCACCCTTGGGGGAGAAGGAGGTCCCGAAGGTGAGGCAGAGCAGAATGAGATGGAGGCTGCCTCTCCTTACACCAGAAATGAGGGGAAGCATTCACAGTTCATTCCCACCTGTGTGCAAATGACCTCATTTTCTAGCACATAGGTTATCAGTAATAATGGCTAAGGAGCCTGTGGTTTTTCAGACACCATTTACATTTAATCAGTTTTAAATTTACATTTACCAGTGTGAGTCACAGCTGTTGCCTGACAGCTTCACTGGAGAGAAGGAGAAAGCCATGGTGTGCTTGGCAAAGTGCAGCTGGCTGCTGCTGCTCTAGAGCCAGCACTGTGCAGCTGAGGCAGCAGAAAGCACAGGAATTTCATTTCCTTATTCAGCAATCAAAATGGGAAAGCATGACAGAGACTCGAGCAGCTTCCTGCGGTTGGGAAGGTTTGACTTATGAGACTTTTCTCAGCAACATCTCTAACTTCACAGCTGGTTTTGAGCTGGCAGTTGGTTCCTGTTTTCCAAGAGATCCAGACCAGCCCCAGAGACGCTTGCTTCCAGCTATGGGGTAATAATCCACCAAAATAAGCAAATTGAGCAATACACTCGCTGAGGACAGGGAGGAGCTGGTGCCAAGCCAGAAAAGAACAGTGGTGAGCATAGCAGAAGGATTTATCTGCAGCCTTCTGTGCCCTAAGGCCGGGGAGGATCAGGAAGCTGTTTGCTCATTTTCCAAGTGGATGAGGAAGGCTGCTGAAGGCTCAGTTCTCCAAGTGGATGAGTGAAGCTGGTAAGGGCTAGAGAGCAAAGCAAGCAGAGTGGAGGCCGGGGCACATCTCCCCATGGAGATGCTAGCCAGGCAAATTTCTGGCAGCTGTTCAGGATCCCAGAGCAGAACACACCCTTTGTAAATGATCAAATCGGCAGCTAAATTTATTTAAAAAAATTATAAATTTATTAGATCTACAACCAAAAATAGAATATTATAAAACCACCACAGCCAAGCAGCGTCAACCCCGGACTGTGACGCTGGGTGACCTTGTGTCAGACCCCCAGAGTGTCACCCCAACTGCTCCAGGTAGCAAGCTTATATACAGTTTATTCTGCCTGGAGCAGAAATGACCTCAGATTTCTGTAAGATCCTACATATGTATAACGGGAACTATACAGATGCAGTCCCGTACAAAAGTCAGTCCATAGGTTTGGATGGCTGTCTGGGCTCCTCGAAATTGTCTTCCTTTCAGCTGTAGCCAGGACTTGTCTGTTCCTCTATGTAATCTCTTTCAGGTGTTGTTCTGTGAATAATCTGGCCATTCCTGGGAAATGGCCGATGATTGCCCGGGAAGGACTCATTCATTCATTAATGGTCATGATTTTATCTGGGTGAGTCCAGGAAATCCTTTGAATAGAGAGGAGGGCCCTGCTTCTGGCCATGGGGGTCAGAGGCATGGTTGGAGCTTTATAATTTTTATACAGTTACAAAGCATGAATTATCTCTATCATATACTACACACCCCATGAAATAAATAGGGCAGATCTTTCTCTTTTTAATGCCTTTAATAAAAGTCAGCTCGGGTGGGAAGAACTGACGGGTCGCGCTCACACCTCCACTGTTCCCAGGAGTGGCACGGAGTGGGTTGACTATATGATGCTTTTATCCCCAATTGTCTCGTTCCGTTTATGCTGAATAGTAAGTTTTGCACCTTTAAGACTTGCTCCAAGGATTGAGGGGGGGAGAGGAGGCGCGCAGTTTGTGCTCAGACACTGAACTCACTCCTACACATTCCTGCTCCTGTACTGCGTTGTCTGCGGATGGACAGACGGCGGGACAGGTCTCTGTGTTTTTTTTTTGCTTTTAGTTAGTTTAGCTAGCTGAGGCAAAGAAGTTCCCTGGACTGTGGTTTTTTTCCTTCTTTCCCCTTCTTTGGACCTGTTCACACCTGCTCTGGACTGAACAACCATAAGAGCACCAGCAGCTCGCATCGGTGGCCACCGGGCCGGGCTTGGGCCACGGCATTTCCAGCGTCGGAGGGACTGATAAGGGACTGAGCGAGCTGAACTGGAATCTGGGGAGGGGACTTTCTGGGTTTGTCATCTCTTTTGGAGCAGCAAGGGGTTTTATTGTTTAATATTGTTTAGGTTTTCTTGTTTTATAAACCCAGAAGGTCCCCACCCCAGATTCCAGTTCAGCTCACTCAGTCCCTTATCAGTCCCTCCGACGCTGGAAATGCCGTGGCCCAAGCCCGGCCCGGTGGCCACCGATGCGAGCTGCTGGTGCTCTTATGGTTGTTCAGTCCAGAGCAGGTGTGAACAGGTCCAAAGAAGGGGAAAGAAGGAAAAAAACCACAGTCCAGGGAACTTCTTTGCCTCAGCTAGCTAAACTAACTAAAAGCAAAAAAAAAAAACAGAGAGCCCTGTCCCGCCATCTGTCCATCCGCAGACAACGCAGTACAGGAGCAGGAATGTGTAGGAATGAGTTCAGTGTCTGAGCACAAACTGCGCGCCTCCTCTCCCCCCCTCAATCCTTGGAGCAAGTCTTAAAGGTGCAAAACTTACTATTCAGCATAAACGGAACGAGACAATTGGGGATAAAAGCATCATATAGTCAACCTAGGACAGGCACGGAGTGGGAGGAAAAGTGCAGCTTTGTCCACTGGTCTGCAGGCAGAGCTGGGGCTTCTGTCCTCAAAAGAACACCAGGAGATTCCCAGTTTTTAATTTGACATTCGGGGTCCTCTTTCTAGCCGACATCTTTTAGGTTAGGGTGAAAGGTAGAAAGGGTCTCAGCTGACACTGGATTCTGTTCCTCACACCTAGACATCACTTCAATCTCTTAATTTCGTGTTGGTGTGTTGTCTTTAGGGGGTTTTGCTAGGTTTGGTGAGAGGTTTCCTTATTTGTGTGCTAGCCCTGTCGTCTCCTCTTCACTTTCCTGGGGGGGGGGGGGGGGGTGGGCATCGTCCAGGCAGCAGCAGGGTGGTACTCGACTAAAAAAGGGGAATTCTCAACCATCAACAACAGGGAGTTAATGACCAACTACTGACAACATGAAACCATCAACAACGAGCAGTTAGAACTCCACCCTGGCAGCAACTGGCCCAACCTGTGAACTCTGCAACTTTTAAAAAAAATGGACAACCTCTCTACTCATAGCACCCCACATGCTGGGCTGGGAGAGGTTCCCTGTGGCCCCTGCACCAGGAAGGAGGAGCCTGAGGATGAGAAAAACCCCAGACCAGGGCAGGAGAGGACAGTGGGGCTGGCTGACCTGTCCCGGGGGGGGGGGGGCGGGGGAAGGACGCCAGGCAGAGAGCCCGGTCAGGCACAGGGAAGGAGAGCTCAGGAGGGATGTGAAGCTGGTAGGGGTCCATGGACTGACTTTGGCCTTTAGGAACCTAGGACATTTGGAAGGCAGGACTGAAGCAGTGTTTCTCCTGTAAGCTCACTCTCAGTGAACCAAACCTCTGCAAACACCCAAACACAGCCACTGCCTCCTCAAGGAGCCGCTTCCTCCTCTTGCACAATTACCTTGTCAGCAGGACAGCTCTGTGCTGTGCTCACCTGGTGCCCCAAGGGCGTTAGGAGCCCCAGCTGCTCAAAGAGCACCCCCATTGCTGGGACTGCACTTTCTGCTGCCTCTTCATGTCACAGGGGCTGGGAGTCCATGCTGCTCTCTGGTAGCCAGCCAAGGCACAGGGCAAAGTTTGGGGCAGGTCAAAACTTGATGTGGGCACAGATCTACTTTCCTAATAATTGCTTTCATTGTTTACTTTGAGGAAAAATTCACACTTATTTCCTGGCAACCCAGGGACCTGTTTCATTTCTTATATAGAAAAGGTGGAAGTGATCATACTGCAAGGACAAACATTTAGCCCAGCATGGATCTGATTCATAAAGGACACAGCAGCCCCATGATTTCATCACCACATGCCTGAGATAAGACATCACTGGTGTTATCCCATGGAGTTAAAGGACTCACTTTCCTTTGTCTCATTTTGTTGATCTAATCAGTAGAATGCATACACCTAATGAGGACAAACAGATGAGACTTGGTTTCAGGCTTTTTTAGGGTTTCTGTTTTGAATCATTGCTTGATCTGCTTCTCCCTTTGTCACTTTCCATAGGACTCAGAAACATTGACACACCTCCCAGCAAGAAACTTCTTTAATGTCTTCTATGTCTGGGATAGCAGCTGGATTTGATACTCTGAAAGCCTTTTTCAGCCTAAACAATTCTGTAGTTCCATGTGTTCCACCCTGGGAAATTTGAAGAACTAACTCTGGTAGCCACTCACCCACTCTGAAAAGACTCATTATCCACAGTCCCAGGCAGCATCCATACTTTACAAGAAAAGGTTTGCTCCAGCTCGCAGGAGAAAAAAATCTCACTGCCTTTCCAGTTAGTTTCAATAACTCAGGTAATCTCCTTGTGTTATGCTTGATCCTTTCCCCAGAAATATCCTTTCTAGAAGCAGGGCTAGCTGCTGCTTTCCCGAGCCAGTGCTTCCACGGCCCATGTGCCAAATCCTGATGTTTGCACTGACTGTGCTGTCATGGATGCAACCAGAAACCTCACCTGGCCCATCCCAGAAAAGCCAGGATTCCTCCTTGCTGTTGTGGGTTGTGAAAAATGCCAATCAGGTGTTTTTAAAATTTTAAAAGTTATTAGTAATAAAATGATTATAAAAATAGTAATATAATCAGAGTAATAATAATTTGGACAATTTGGATTAGGACAATATGAGACAATAAGAACAAAGAGTTATGGACAGTCCAGGTACCTCTTTCTGGGCAAAATAAGCCTGAAAAAGGACCCACGTTAACAGAGGATTAACCCTTAAAGCAACAGCCTGTTGCATATTCATACACCTCATCCATGGTGCATCAATCCCATTCAAACACAGGATTCTGTCTGGGCAGTGTCAGCTTCTTCCTCTGAATCCTGACGGTGTCTTCAGGACTGAGCAAGGCAGGAAGAAGTTCATTTCTGATAATGGGGCAATAAATTCTCTTTCTCTGAAAGATTCAGGTGTCCTGTGGCTGCTGTCTCAGTGGGAGTACCTCATTCCTCTCATTTTAAAAAAGTATCATATATAGCAGAGATTCTATTTTAACTTTATGTTATAACCTAAAACTACATTTAACACACTACTTAAGAGAATTAATACAGCATCACTTTCTAACACAACACATAATATTCATTTTAGTGTTTGTGAAAAGCCAATCATAAAATACCCATTTTTCACACCTGTAAGGATTCTGGGAAGAACACACAGGTTGGGACAGCTCCTGGCTTGACAGCTTGTGATAAATACATATTTTATGATTGGTTTTTTGCAAATATTAAAATGAATATTATATGTGTTATGTTAGAAAGTTATACTGCATTAATCCTTTTCAGCAGGAAAATATAGTTAAATATAGTTTTAGGCTACACCATAATATTAAAATAGAAACTATGCGATGCAAGATACTTTTTCTAACTAGCTCAAGGAATTGTTTGCACAGAGATAACAACAAGAAGACACCAAAATCACCAAGAGAAGAATTAGTGCCTCTTTATTGGGAAAGACCAGACTTGATGGGGACCGAGATGACTGATTTACAAGATGAGGGGGGGAAGTTGACAATAACCAGAGAACACCCTTTGTTTGAAAAGCATTTTTGAATCCTATATGAGATGTATGAATATGCAACAGGCTGTTGCTTTGAAGGGTCAATCCTTTGTTAGCAAGCCATGCTTAAAGAGGAAAGCATCTGAACATTCATAATTCTTTGCTTTTATTGTCCTTTATTGTCCTGATTGTCCAAATTCTTATTGCTCTAATTTACATTACTATTTTTATAACCCTTTTATTACTACTAAACTTTTAAAAATTTAAAACAAGTGATTGGCATTTTTCACAAGCTCCCCAGGGCAAAGGGCTAAATCTTACAGCATTGGGAGTCTGTAACACAGCACACCATACCAAATGCATGGAAGGTCACCTTGTTTCAAATTGTTTGATTGGAAACCAAGCTAGCTTAGTCAGAGAGCACAGTCATAGTCATAAGGGAAGAAGTCCTCTCAAGTAATGAAAAATGACCTTATCTGTTGAGGGCCACCAGCTAAGCACATTGATTAAGGTGTTTTGTTCAGCACTGATGCCTATCAGATGTCTCACTTCTTGTGAGTATTTTCCTTGGGCCTAAGGCTGTACTAAAACCCACCCTGAGGGAAACATTTTCTGGCCTTGTCCATCTGGAGCATAGCTCTGAATGAGTGGCTTTGTCTACACCAGTTCTAGACAGCCAGCACTATCTGGTCACTGTGGCCCCAAGGGCATCTGAGAGCAACTTGGTTTTTTTTAATTTGTCCTGTTTCACACCCTCTGTCCCAAACTGAGCACAGTGAGTCAGACCTCGAGGTCTGAAACTCTGTTTTTCTCCTTGTCCTCCTGACCACGATCATCAAAAGCATGAGTATGTTAAGATACTTCAGAGGAAAGTACATTTGGTCTCATTCTTGCAACACTTTTGCACTTGCACTTTCTCCAAACCCAGGAAGCTGCAACAGTAAATTCAGACAGACTAAGCAGGGACTGCGGTTACGTATTGTGTCACAAATATCTGAGGATTGCCCATCTCAGTTTAGCTACTTCTGACTCTGTTCTGCAATGCTTGCACACTGTGAAAAATGCCAATTTTATGATTGGCTTTTCACAAACACTAAAATGAATATTATCTGTGTTGTGTTAGAAAGCGATGCTGTATGAATTCTCTTAAGTAGTGTGTTAATACAGTTTTAGGTTATAACATAAGGTTAAAATAGAAACTATGCTATGTAGGATACTTTTTTTTAAAGAAAGGACTCTCGCTGAGATAGCAGCCACAGGACACCTCAATCTTTCAGAGAAAGAGAATTTGTTGCTCCATTATCAGAAATGAACTTCTTCCTGCCTGGCTCAGCCCTGAAGACGCCGTCAGGATTCAGAGGAAGAAGCTGACACTGCCCAGACAGAATCCTGTGTTTGAATGGGATTTATGCACCAGGGATGAGGTGTATGAATATGCAACAGGCTGTTGCTTTTAAGGGTTAATCCTCTGTTAACGTGGGTCCTTTTTTGGGCTTATTTTGCCCAGAAAGAGGTACCTGGACTGTCTGTAACTCTTTGTTTTTATTGTCTCATATTGTCCTAATTCAAATTGTCCAAATTACTATTACTCTAATTATATTACAAATTTTATAACCATTTATTACTAATTAACTTCAAAAATTTTAAAAACAAGTGACTGGCATTTTTCACAAACACCCTTCACACAGGGGCAGATACTCCAGGTGTGCCACGTTTTCCTCCCAGCTCCTGTGAGACCACCTTCAGCAAATAGCAGGGCATGAATTCAGCAACGTGGTGGGAAAATGAACCTCAGGCCTGGACTCACAGTTTTGTTTGAAATGGTCCTGAATGGCTGTGGTGGCTTTCCATAGCTGGAAATATCAGACTGGCCCCTGGGGGATGCAGGAATCTCTGTGACACACTGCAGAGGGTAGATGAGAGTTTTCTGGCCGCTGCTGTGGTGATGGCCATGGGATGAAGGCAGCAGGAGGTGACACAAGAAGGCAGTGGGCAGGAGGCAGCCTCAGGCAGGGGTCAGGGCTGGTCCCCATCCAGCACCGAGCTCAGAGGGCAGCCAGCACAACCATGACTTCACACACACACGCTGCCTGCAGCCCCTGAGCCAAGGAGAGAAAGGGCAGGTCAGGATTGGAGCTCTGCTCTCTGCTCCTGGACCTGGTTTGGTTAAAATAGAACCTATGCTGTGTAAGATACTGACCCAAAACAGGCCCTAAAGCAAAATCCATGAAGAATGTGCCACCCATCACAGACTTGCAAGTGGAGTTGGAGTCCCTCTGGCTCGTTCTGGCTGTCCCAGCCCTTTGCAGGGTGACACAAGCTCAGCAGGAGGGTTGAGGTGGCTGCCAGGGAGCAGAGAGAGGCCCCACCGTGGGGCTGAACAATGCCTCTTGCTTGTCTTACACGTGGGATTTTTCCCCATGCAAAAGCAGACCAATGTCACTGGCAGAATTCAGTCTTTGCCTGATTTTTCAAGTTTCCCTGGGAAGGAAGGTTTAGGTTATCTCCCATCTCCATCCACCTTGCCAGGGAACTGGAGCAGGGTGAGAAGAACCCAGCACTGCTGAGAGCAGGCACACTGAGTCATGCCAGGGTGACAAAATTAGCTGCCCAATGTAATAGATGAGTAATGCAATGATTGACTCTCACAATTAACAGACAAATATAATGTCTATAGGTTAAGAAAAGTTTTATAGATTTATAGTTCTGTTTTACCCCCTTGCATGGTTATCAAGGGACTGCCTGGGACATTTGGGAGGGTCAGTTTGTCACTGTGGCAGCACCTGACCTGCAGTCAGGATTTGAGGGAGTGATCTCCACCACTGGACAGCAAAGAAGGGGTCAATGGACAGAATTTGGGAGGGGCTGAAGGGTCAAAAGGCAAAATCTCCATTGTGTGGGCGAGCACATGGTGGGAAAATTCTTTGCTTCTGGCGCTGTGACCTTTTTCTCTATTCAGTCTCCTGTTGTATTTTTGGTATGTTTAATAAACCTTCCTAAACTATGAAAAGTGAGTAACCATTTCTCACAGCAGGGAGCTTCAGGCTCAAAGGAGACACTTCTAACTGCAGTGCATGCCAGTGAGCTTGGGCAGCCTTGGGGGGAAAAGATGCCTGGGATATCCCTCGGTTTCTGAGGTCTGGGTGTCTCCTGATGTGCTGGCAGGAGGTGCACACCTGGGAAGTGAGAACTGGGATGTGTGGGGGAACATCTGGATCTTTGTAAACAAAACCAGCACTGTGTGGATGTGGAAGTGGGAGCTCCCAAGGAATTGCTGCACAGCAGGAGACAGAGGGAACATCACAGCCCTGACACCACAAGACTTTTCTTGAAGTATGTGAAAAACACCAATCACTTGTTTTTAAAATTTCTAAAAGTTTAATAGTAATAAAATGGTTATAAAATAGTAATATAATTAGAGTAATAATAATTTGGACAATTTGGATTAGGACAATATGAGACAATAAAAACAAAGAGTTGCAGACAGTCCAGGTACCTCTTTCTGGGCAAAATAAGCCTGAAAAAGGACCCACGTTAACAGAGGATTAACCCTTAAAGCAACAGCCTGTTGCATATTCATACACCTCATCCATGGTGCATCAATCCCATTCAAACACAGGATTCTGTCTGGGCAGTGTCAGCTTCTTCCTCTGAATCCTGACGGTGTCTTCAGGGCTGAGCAAGGCAGGAAGAAGTTAATTTCTGATAATGGGGCAATAAATTCTCTTTCTCTGAAAGATTCAGGTGTCCTGTGGCTGCTATCTCGGTGTGAGTCCTTTCTTTAAAAAAGTATCCTACATAGCATAGTTTCTATTTTAACATTTTGTCATAACCTACAACTATATTTAACACACTACTTTAGAAAAAGAATACAGCATCACTTTCTAACACAACACATAGAATATTCATCTTAATACTTGAAAAAAGCCAATCATAAAATACACATTTTTCACAATCTGGATCTTTGTAAACAAAACCAGCACTGTGTGGATGCAGAGGTGGGAGCTCCCAAGGAATTGCTGTACAGCAGGACAGAGGGACAGGTGACAGCCCTGTCACCTCAAGACCTTTCTTGAAACAATTCCCTGGGATGCCCTGAGGTCAGAATTCCTGCAAACACACAAATACCACTCCTTTCCGGCTGCACCTTCCCTGCCAGCTCCTCCTCTGGTGGCCTCACCCCAGGAGAGGGGCAGCTCCCTGCAGCACATGAGATCACCCTGCAGGTGCTGTGTGGGCAGTGGGATCTGTCAGCAGCCTCTCCCATTGCTGAGCCCATAAATGACATCTCTCTTCACCAGAAGGGGCAGGGGAAAAGTTTCAGTTCTTTTGCCTGGGGGCACTGATGGGAAGGGCTTCCGAAGGTGGTTGAGAATTAAAAGAATGCAACAGCTCCCTGCTGGTAGTGCCAGCTCATCAGTTTTTGGGCGAGGGAGAAAACCTCACTGATAAAACTGACTAAATCTTAATTTTTATTCTGCCCGAGTGTGAAAAATGTGTATCTTATGATTGGCTTTTCGCAGATATTAAGATGAATATTATCTGTGTTGTGTTAGAAAGTGAGGCTGTATTCATTTTCTTGAGTAGTGTGTTAAATATAGTTGTAGGTTATAACATTAGGTTAAAATAGAAACTATGCTATGTAAGATACTTTTTTTAAAGAAAGGACTCTCACTGAGATAGCAGCCACAGGACACCTGAATCTTTCAGAGAAAGAGAATTTATTGCCCCATTATCAGAAATGAACTTCTTCCTGCCTGGCTCAGCCCTGAAGACGCCGTCAGGATTCAGAGGGAGAAGCTGACACTGCCCAGACAGAATCCTGTGTTTGAATGGGATTTATGCACCAGGGATGAGGTGTATGAATATGCAACAGGCTGTTGCTTTTAAGGGTTAATCCTCTGTTAACGTGGGTCCTTTTTCAGGCCTGTTTCGCCCAGAAATGGTACCTGGACTATCCATAACTCTTTGTCTCCATTGTCTCATATTGTCCTAATCCATATTGTCCAATTTATTATTACTCTAATTATATTACTATTTTAATAACCATTTTATTACTATTCAACTTTTAAAATTTTAAAAACAAGTGACTGGCATTTTTCGGACTGAGTCTCAATCAGCTTTTCTGTTCTGACAGTAAACGGAGAAGGCACCTGGATGAAGAGAGGGCTGGCTTTCACTTTCCAGCCTCCAGGCAGCATCAGGAAAACCACTGCTCAGCTGCCTGGCTGTGTTCCACCACCCTGAGCTGTGCTGGGGGGCTGACTCCTCCCTACTCCCAGCTCCTCCTAAAACAAACTCCTGAACTGGTGCCTGCATCCTGGAAAGGGCAGAGGGCAGGGTGGATGTAAAACCTCCCAAACAAAGAGATGATCTCAGTGGTGAGAAGAGGTCAGCAGAGCAGGGGTTGGAGTACACAGATGGCAGCTCTTGACACAATCTCTGCAGCATCCTGCCCTTGAAAGGTTAGATTTTAGGATAAGGTTGGTGACTGTCCTTAATCAGAGGAAATAGACTTGATTTGGGTGAAAATCCCTGAATTTCTGCAAATCCTCCAAGGAATGCAATTCAGTAGTTTGATAAAATCAGGGTTGGACTGAATCCTGTAATTTTGATACAAGTAAAGACACATTCCCTCAGGCAGTAATTTTCTCTTGATTCCTTTCAAGATTGTTTCCATGTTTCACATCAAAAAAGGGCTTCATTTCAAAAATAACAGTGTTTTTTTCAAAGACAAACAAATAAAAGCCTTAAGCCAAAATGTTTTACATCTTACGTCTGAACTTGTAACATTTGTGTCTGCAAGGAAGAGCAGATGCTTTTCCTTCTTGATCTTTACAAATTTTCAACTCGTAAACCAGTCACACACTCCCAGGGAGGCTTTTCATATAAGCCATGGGATCTGGCCAGGACAACTCCCAGATGTTGGGAAGTCTGTGCAAGGAAACAAACCTGGGGAACTTGGCAGTGATAATGCATAAAGGTGTCTGCAGGGATGGGGTTTTTTCCTTGCTTCTGGCGGACTCAGGATGACTCCTGTTTTTCTAAGCCTTGCTGGAGAGAGCAGGAAGAGGAGCTGAGCTTTGGGAAGACAAAAGTCAATGTGCAGAGAGGGTGGGCAGCAACCCAGCTGGGGGGGGGGGCTGTGGGCTTGGGTGGCAGAGCTGGCTGAGCTCAGGGACGTCAAACACTGAGCTCAGGGGTTGGAAGTCTCTTCCCTAGCTTCTAGGCAAGCAGCAGGGGAGAGGGGGCTGCCTTGGGTGGTTGAGGGGGATCCCCAGCCTGCTTTCCCCGTGGCATCTGCACTCTGCTCGCCGTGCTCTGCACAGAGCTCAGAGCCAAGCGAGCACGGGAAGGAGATTCCTGCTGAGGAGCTCTGACAGAGCCACGGGGTGTCTGACAGCACAGCAGGGTCACAGCTGCCCAGCCAGAGCAGCTCAGAGCAGGAGAAGCTGCTGAGGGTCCCAGGCCAGCAGCCAGGGGCTGCTCACAGTGTCCACAGCGTCACAGGAGCTGTGCTGCTGTCCCCAGGGAGCAGAGGCAGGATAGGGCCAGGCCACTGACACGTGCTGCTGGAGCCTGTGGTGCTTTGGGAGCACATTTGTGAGGCTGTGGGCCCCAGCACAGCATGGCTGCTGAATTTATGACATGGTTTGCTTACCACAAATTGCACAGAAGGCACTTTTTGGTCTTCTGGATGGCGCGATGCTACGGATTCCAAAAAACCCTGCACTGGGGTTATCCTAACTCCTCATTCCTGAGATTTTTCTCCAGGAGATCCCTGCCTCTGTCCCAGGATCATGATGGTCAGAGGAGAAAGGAGCACCCTGAGCTGCCTCACTCTGGGAAGACCAAAGAGGACCCTGCAGCTGCAGGACCCTGCATGGACCCTTGGACCCAGGGGCATCAGGAGGGTGACATGGGATCTGTGCTGGCTGCTCCTTACAAAGGGAGCCCACATAGAAGGGAACATCTCATTAAATGAACAGATAGCAGGATTAAATGGAAAACCAGGATTTCCAGAAGTCTTTTCATGCAACAGGCCATATAAAATAACCTGCTGAAGTCATTGCTATAAGAGGAAACTGAAAGGCTGGACAGGCTCAGAAAGCAGCCAGTCCACGCACAAGGAATTCCTCAGAAACTGCTGAAAGGAAAGAAACAGAATACACATCAGCCCTGGTGTCTAAGGCAGGATACCACACTGCATGGGCCTCTGAGCCCACTCAGCTCAACCACTGTTGTACAAGGCTGAATGGAAAGGGCAGTACCCCAAAAAATGGGTTCCCAGAGCTGAGTAGCCAAAGCACAGCAGTGGCAAGGCCAGGCTGGCTGTGCCCAGCGTGGGCAGCTCCATGCCACATCTCCCTGTTGAGCCCCACAGGGCCCAAAGCACCAGTCAGAAGCTGTTTGGACTTCTTTATTGAAGCAGCATGTTGCTTTTACAGCTTTACAAGTTTTGAGTTTAACAAACACATACATTGTTCATAAAGGAGAAACAAAACTCTCAACAGGTGAAAGGAGCCACACCACCTGTGAACCAGCCAAAGTTCAGGTCTTTTGCTTGTGCTTTTCTCTCTCATTCCTCCAGTTTGTCGTGGTGATAGGCTTGGTAAATTCCTTGAGAGAGATATGAGGCTCTCCTTATCTTGAAGAAGCCTTTGTTGGCTCACAAGAGCAGCACAGAAATGTCTTTCCCACAGCCACATGCCAGGGCTGGGTGTCCCTGTGGCAGTTCTCGTCATCTGCTGCCCTGCCAGGGCAAAAATCCCCTCCTGCAAAGCTCATGTGATTGAGGGCAGGGAGTTGTGCAAGGCAGCCCTGGAGGTGCTGATGGCACAGTCCCAGCTCCATGGTAAGGCAGTGCTTCTGCACATGCATGGAGGAAATAAAAGCAGCATCTGGTGATGCAATGGGAAGAAAGTCAGGAGGGGGGACCTACAAAGACATCCATGCACAAGGAGAGGGTTTAATTGGCACAGCCACCCTGGAGCAATTCTGTGGGGATCAGGGACAGCCCAGGGTCCCTGGGAGCTCACCCCACAGCTGGGCTGTGCCCCTTCGGGGCACTGAGGGAGGCAGGAGGTGCCTGGCTCACACTGCACAGCAAACTGACGTGGCTGAGCTAAAAAGCAACCCAGGTTTTCAGCCAACATTTTCAGAGCTGTGTTTCTTGGCAGGCTGGCCCAGAACGGACGCACAGCTCCGAGCTGAGTGACAGCAAGAGCAGGGAAGTTTCATTTTACCAGGGAGGGCAGAAGCAGGGAGAGGCAGGCTGCCAGATGCTGATGCAATGTGACATTCTGAGCCCTGAGTCTCTGACGGATTAGAAGATGAAAAATGTCAGTGTCTGGGTGGGTGATGCAAAGCCTGGGCTGGGAAAGGACCATGCCAAGGCTTCACACCTTTCAGAAGGATTTCTTCTCTCCCTTCTCAGCAATCTGGGATCTCTGCCAGTGGAGGAGCAGGATGGGTGAATAAACAAATAGTACTTCACTTTCCTAGAGCGATTTGTAAGGCAACTGAAAGAGCCAAATGAGGCAACAATTGCTCTTTTCCTCCACTCCTCCCTCTGGGCTCCTCTCCACAACGTGCCCTGGGTATGCCAGGCACCCCTGCACTCCACAGCATACCCAAGAGCTCGGAAATGTCACACAAAAACCGAGTGCCATCCTTCTGTACACAGCCTCCCACACTGGAAAACACATTGTTCCATGCCAGAGCATCACCACCCTCATGGTAAAAAATTTCTTCCATGTCTCTCATCTGAACTGACCTTCTTTTAAAACCATTTATAGCAATGGTTTAAAACCATTACTCCTTGTCCTGTCCGTCTGAAATGTCAGTCCTCACCTTTCTGATAAGCCCCCAATAAATACTGAAAGGGCTCTCCCTGGACCCTTCTGCTCTTCAGGCTGAACAACCCCAGCTCTCTCATCTTTCTCCACTGGAGAGGTGCTCCATCTTCCTGATCACTTTTGTGGCCTCTTCTGGACTCACTTCAACAAATCCATGTCTTTCCTGAGCTAAGGGCCCCAGAGCTGGATGCAGACTCCAGCAGGGTGAAGGGGCAGAACCCCCTCCCCTGAGCTGTTGGTCACATCTCCTTTCCTGCAGCCCTCATTTCCCTACAATCCATTTGGATTAATGTGCAGGGCTGGGTACAGAAGTACGAATGTCTCAAACCTGGGCACGAGAGCGAGAGTGTCACAGGAGGGCAGGGTGAAACTCAAATGGTCTGGAGAGAGTACCTGAAAAAATGAGACACAGCTGAGGAAGGAGAAGGTGCAAGTTCCTCCTCTGCTCAGGCAGGAATGATCTGCAGTAGAAATGCAACAGGGAGTGAATAGTTTGTGAGAAAAGCATCTGGGGGTTACAGAGTCCTGGGACCAGGCTGGAAAAGGTAGGAATCACTCTGAACATGGAAGCTGGAAGGTGTGTGTGGGAGGGCTGAGTCTTCCTGAAAGGGCATGAATCAGTCACACATAACCAAAAAGGAAAACTGGGATATTTGGAGATGTGGGAAACATCTCCCAAGAGTCCTGCTGACCTCTGGGAAGATTTGTCCATAAATGAGTGATGCAGAGAGAAAGGAATAGCCTGAGCACACTGCACAGGGGCCAAGGCTCAGCCTGGAAGCCCAAGGGAGGCTGAGGACAACCCCCCCACTGTTAAGGAGAATGAAGACCTGGAACAGAGTGCCTCTTTGGGGTCTTTAGGTGGTAAATTCCTTTCAGGTACCATGCCAGAAGCAGCTGGTGCTCCTGCCATGGGATGGGCTGTGGTGAGGGGGCAGAGAAGTTCCCTGGGCTCATGGTGCTTGCTGCTGAAGGGGAGAGCAAGCATCAGGTCTCTGCAACAGCCCTGCTGAGAGCTGGAAAATGAACTCACCCATCTATCTGCAAATATCAAACATTTTCTGAGACTGGTGCAGAACCACTGTGATTTTCCAGATTAGCCATGACCACTGGTACTCTCTGGGTGAGGAGAGTACAAATATGTGAACAACCACTTCCCTATTTGGTGTCTTTGGAAGACCATAATTAGCACTTTTTCATCCTGTCCCATTCACACAGTTTCCACTCACACAACTCCCCCACTCCTGCAGCAAGAGGCAGCAGAGAAGAGGCAGCACTGCTTCCTCCAACCCCAGGGACAAGGGCTGAGGCATCAGGAAATACTTTTAAGAGTTTTGAACTAGGTAAATCACTCTTTTACTCCAAGGTGCCAGACAGAGCTCCCTCTCCGAAGTCCTCTGATCCTGTTGTGGTTTGAATGCAGGACTTGGCCAATTGGAATGAGACTCTCAATCTGAATTTTGACAAATCTGCACTTGCAACAAGAGACCCAAAGTGTTGCCCCTGCAGCTCTGACAGCTTAGATGGCCCTGACATCCTTCACCCAAGCAAGAACTGCCAAGAGCCTGGAGCAGGTCTTCCTCCACTGGCCCAAAGGGCAGCCCTCACCAGTCACTGACCCCAGCAATGCTGAAAACTCAGTCAAAGACAAAATTGCTCTCCAATTTCTCTGGGTTTCACTCTTTTTCACTAGGCTGATGAAGACACTCAGCCCTTGTGGTTATACCCAGGTGGCAAATTTCCAGGATCCCATTTAACACAGACCCACCAATCATTTCAGACACTGTTCAGATCACAGCCCTCACCACCTTAGCAGCCAGGGGCTGAGTGGAATACAAATGTGGTATTTTTGGGGTCCCCTGTGGCAGGAAGGAAATGATGTGGCTCCATGTTCTTAGAAGGCTAATTTATTATTTTATGTTACTATATTATATTAAAGAATGCTATACTAAACTATACTAAGGAATACAGAAGGGATACAGATAGAAAGCTTAACAAGATACTCATTAAAAACCCGTGACTCTCCAGAGTCCTGACACAGCCTGACTGTGATTAAGTAAAAACAATTCACATGTTGGATAAACAATCTCCAATCACATTCCAAAGCAGCAAAACACAGGAGAAGCAAATGAGATAATATTGTTTTTCTTTTTCTCTGAGGCTTCTCAGCTTCCCAGGAGAAGAAATCCTGGTGAAGGGATTTTTCCAGAAAATATGACAGTGACATACAAACAGATGGAAAACAAGGGCAGGCAACGCATGAGAGACCAGCCAGGACAGGCTGACAGAGAGCTCCAATCACTTCCTTCCCTCTTAACACCCAAAATTCCCACTGGGGCACTCACCACTGTGGTCCCCCTGATAGTAAAAGATTTTAAAATCATAGAAAATTTGGGGAGTTAGAAAAAGCTAGGCTTAGCAGGCCCTGGGAAATAGGCCTTGTATTTACTAGATCATGTGAAACTGCCCCTGTGTAGTCAGTATATGATAAATGATATAATGGTTAGATGTGATTAGATATAATTATTATTTATAGAATCATAAGAAACTATGTTAGGGGTTTGAGGGGGATCACGAGAAACCCATGCTTGGATGAAACCAATGTATACAATAGAACAATGAAAGTTTAATAATTAATATGTAAGTTATATAAGGATAGACTATAAAACATGTTCAGCTAGAAACCATGTCGGAGTCAGATGTGGGTCTGTACCCCTGGCACCCAGAGTTCTTCAATAAAAGCGTCTGCATGTAATCCTTCTGTGATTATGTGTTCCTGAATGCTAACATATTGGAATAATTACCAGTATATCCAGATGGGACTTGTCCGGGCTTGACTGGCCTCTGCTGCTTGATCAGAGGTGGCAACTGCGGTGTTTTCACCTCAGAGACACCTCTGGCTATGGTGGATGCTGCAGCTGGCACTGGAGACAAGCCCAGACAGGCAGGAGCTCCGTTTTACCTCTGTGCAGATGCTTTAAGGGGAGGTGAAGGAAAGGAGTCGGTTCTGCTAGAGGGTTTCGATCCAGAGTTTTATTCCTACCTGCAAGCCTCTGAATCCTGTAACAGCTCTAACAGAACCTCACGAACTGCCTGGTTGCCGGCTCTGTTAATCCCAGGGAGAGCGGGAGGGAGGGAGTAGGGGTCTCACCAACCAGGTGCAGGGCGGGCAGGTCGCAGGTGCAATGGACAGCTGGGTGGGCCAATGGCCCCCAGGGATGCAGAGCATCCTTTGAACTCTGCCAATCACATGACACCCGTCTGGAATGCCAGGTTTGACAGACAGCACTCAGCAGGGGTCAGGGTGGGGGAAGGAGAGGTGATTGGCACCTGGGAAGGATCGGGATACCTGAGACAAACTATGACATCACACCACAACACTAACCCCCCCTCTGGCACTGTGCCAGCTGCACAGCCTGTGGCCCTGAGATGGGGACTCAGAGTACCCAGGGGCTGCCCCAAAGGGATCCTGCCCTGGCTTCCTACTGGCTTTTCCCCCATGGAGCCCCAGGTTTTTTCCCATTTTTACCCACTGATATTGTTGTGACCCCAAACCACTCAGTTTGGGAGAAACTGAGGGAAGCAGGAGTGCCCGGACACAGGGTGCAACAGAGACCTGAAACTCAAATTAATCAATCCTTCTCTTTCTTTGCCTCTGTGGACTGCTGCTGAAACTCCCCTAGGGCTTTTCTACTCTTCTTAAGCCTCTCTCATATTCCTGGAAAGCTATGGCAGCTGGAAACATGCCAGCCTTCCCACAAAAGCACAGAAATGCAGGCTGCACCACAAGTAAAGACAGGGCAATCTTTGTTTTGAAACAAGAAAACAAGCTGGTCAGGAGTTGAGAAACCTATTTCAGGGTTAAAGCAAACTTCACACTCATACCAGTGGTGCCTTATTTGGTGATGAAAAATGCAGATATGTATGAGGCTTTGGAAAGCAGCTGCCCAGAGCAAGCTGCAGAGCCCAGAGGGGTGGCATCTGAGCCAGAGGGGCTGTGACAAATGAGGGCTGTCACAATGGCACGCAGAGTCATGGAAAGTTCCTGCCTGAAAACGCCTGTGGTCAATTTGCTGCTTCCAGTCTGTGCCTCAGACATTACCACAAGTCCCCAGGGCTGGGCTTAGGCAGAGGAAGTGAGGCCCCCAGTGAAGCACATGATAGTCCCTGTAATCATTTGAACAGATATTTTGGATTAAGAAACTGGCAGGGAGTCAAACCCTGCACCTCCGCACCCCGGCCCAATGGAAACTCAAAGGCAGAAATGAACTTGGTGTATTTTGGGCTGTGGCATTGCCAGTGTGAAGCCTGCCAGATACTCATGTTCTAAAGACACCAGAGAAGGGAAGTAAGGGCAAAAAGGCAGGTAAGAGTCACACCCTGTTCCTTAGAACCATTTAGACTGGAAAAGAGCTCTGACATCCTGGAGTCCAACCACGAACCCAACACTGCCAGGCCCACCACTAAACCACGTCCCTGTGTCCCTCCATAAATTTAGTGTGGAAGCAGAGCACAACTGCTTCCACACTAAATTTATTTCCATACCTCCCTAACAGACTGTGAGGAGGGAGATAGAAAACAGAAAAGGAAGGATGACAACAACATACAGTGGGCATCCTGTCAATTTGCACACTGGTTGCAAAATCCCATTCCGAGAGCTGAGGCTGCTTTTGAGAAGTGTGAGAAGTTAGGAAGAGAATGAGCCCAAATCTGGTTGTAATTGAATATTCTGCTCTGCTTAGCCCGAGTCTTTTTTTTTTTTTTTTAACTGGGAGCAACAAGGCTAAACACTGGCTGAACAAAAACTGCTGGGGAACTGTTGTAGGCAAAATACAATTGAGATGCAGCCATAAATATTCTTGTAAGTAGAGAGAGAGAGCCTTAATTTAAGGCAGTGATTTCAATTCAAACAGTGATTTCATTGCTCCCAAACCTGGCTGAGGCTGGTGGGACCTGCAGAATGAAATGCTGCTTGCTGCCTCCTGCCATGGCTCCTCCAGCCCTGCGCAGGGCTTGTGGCATCACTGGCATGCTGGCACAGGGCTGCAGTGCCAGGGCTCTCTCTCTGGCAGAGTATTTACAAATAACACCACAGAAAGGCAGATTTATAGTCCCTTGCAGTTTATTTACAAATAACACCATGGAAAAGCAGATTTACAGTCCCTGACCACTGCCCTCCAGTGCTGCCCCTTAACAGTGGGTCACACAGGCAACTGGATCCATGCTTAATGTAACATGACCTCATGGATATAAAATACATGTAACACTAGCTGGACTCAGGGTGGAGTCCAGCCTGTTCAATATTCAGAAGCATTCAGCTCCAGACCCTTTTTGGTCCTGTATGACTCTGCCCTTGTGTGGTCATTCCCATTTAAACCCTGCATTTGTTGAAGTAACTGCCAAATTCTGCATCCCAGGACTGACATTTTCTGCCCCAAGCTCTATCTGTGGTAGCAATAATAGCTCTGTGTTTGATCAAAAGCTCTCCCCACACAGGCCAAGTCCTTAAATGATTTCCTTTGGAAGGAGTTTGTGGAAAGTACCTTGTGTCCTTGACATCAGTCGTGTGAAATCACCACCAAGTCCGGCAGGAAACCTCCTCAGGCTGCAGGGGTGACACCTGAAAGTCACCCCGAGGCTCCCCTTTCCCACAGATTTTTCCCTAAAAAAAGGGGAGCCCTGAGGCTCCCCTTTCTCTAAAGCTGCCCCCAAAGGGTGCCCTGGAGGCCAGGCAGCCCTGCCAGGGGCCAGCCCCGAGCAGGCAGCTCCACACAGATAATTAATTTTGGTTTTACGCAGCCAGAAGAGCTGAGGTTTCATCTAGAGGTTGGGAAGAGGCAGAGAAGAACCAAGAGTAAAGTTTATATAGTTCATTTTTTATGCATTCCATCCCCAGAAAGGGAGTGCAGAAGAGCTTGCAGAGATCTCTCAGTGACATCTTTGTGACATCAGAATTTCTATTCTAAATAAACACCAATGAAGAACACTTTTTCCTATTAAAAGAAAAGAATGTGCAGAATGTAAAAATAGAAACAACTTTCTTAAAATATTTCTTTTAGTTTTTTTTTTTTTTTTGTTTACATTTGTTTTTTACTTCTCAAGCCTATTTGCTTTTTTAAAACTTTTTTTTTTTTTGCCTTCTCCACACAACGCTTCAACCACAGTTTGGTTCCCACAATACAGAACTCAAAAAGCAGGTGAGAATAAATACAGAACAGGAAAAGCTAAAATTTATTTCAGGAAGTCCTTGAAAAAAGCAGGTAAGAAAAAAATATAGAACAGGAAAAAGCTAAAATTTATTTCAGGAAGACCTTGAAACCCAGCTCATTTCAAACTGCAAGCTGAAAGCCATCCCCAAACCCCCAAGCCTATTCCTACTCTTCCTTGTCCTTGGGTGGTGTCAGGGGGAAGCTGGGGCTGGCATTTGGATCCCATTTGCTGCAAAGACTGTTGTGGCGTCACAGTTTGGAGTGAGTGTGGTTTCACTTTTACTGAAGCGTGAATCACACATCCCCAGGCAGCTGGAAAAATGCCCTGCTGTCATCTGCCTCAGAATGAGCGCCAGATCTCACCTGCTGCCAGGACAGAGCAAGCACAGCACTGGCAGCTCCAGAGACAGCAGCAGGTAGGGTGAGGTTCCTCAGCTTGGCACCTCATCCCTCCATCCCTCATCCAGTGAACTCTGTGCTCCCTGCAGGGTTTTCACCCTTGACCCCTGGCACTGCTATTCCGAGGTGATTTTTGGAGCCCGTTGCCGGTTCCATCTCTCGCCTCCTGGGCCAGGAGCCAGCTGAAAGCTCCCTGCCTCAGTTTCGTGAGGAAGTGCAAACTCGCTGCCTTGGAGCCTGGGCTGATGATGAAACCCTGTGGCTCCTCCTCTTGGCCTTATTAGCATGGGGAAATCACCAGCATAAAATCCTGTCCATGTCCCGCCACGGCAACACGGAGCTCAGGAATCCCGGCAGTGCCTTCCTCGGCCCTGGTGCTGGTGGCATCCTCACCCTCCCCTCCAGCTGTACCGATGTCGGGCATCATGGAGCCACCAGCCATGCTGGAGGGTGGGAGTGCTGCAGAGAAGAGGAGATCCATGTGTCTGCGGGTGGCTTTTCGTGCTCTCGTTCTTGTGTTGATTCTCATCTCAGCCCTGGTTCCCATCGTCTTCTGTTTGCTCCATCACCAGCAGGTAAGGACAAAGCAAAACTCTCAGCTCTGCAGTGTTCATTCCTAATTATTAACAGTGCTGTGTTGATGCTATCAGCTGACTCCGACCTAGTAATTCTCTCCTCTTTCAAGAGTGGTAATGCTTTGGGTTTCCAAGATTTCAGCTGGTAATGTTTTCACCAATCCCTTATTGTCTCACCAATTCCTCGATGTCTTCAGCATTTTCCTCTCATTTCCTTAAGCTTAAAAAAAAAGTCAGGTTTTATTTCTCTGGTTTTTCTTCTCCTGCACCAAACGATGTGCACTGTTCCAATGTGATATCAAGTGGTGATGCTCTGTGGGGACCAGAGAGGCTGAGAAGTCGTGGTAATTCCCCAGGCACAAAGCCTTTTCACACTTGGTTTTTACAATCTAGCATAAAAACCAGTTATTGAACCAAGTTCTGTGTTTCGTGAGCTAATCCCAATGAGTTTTTTCTAACTGTACACACAGTATTAAACAGAAATACTGGGTGAGCCAAGTGATTCACGGGCTGAAAGTCAGCTTCTTATTTTCTGCTTTCCAAACTGTGAATCTGTGTCCTGGAGGAGCCAAGAACTAATTTGGGATGCTGGGTTGATCCCGCTGTAATGTACCTCCCTCCAGTTCCACTTCTTCAGGGGAAGACACAAGGACAAAGCCCCCATCTGTTAAGAGGAAGGGTAGTTTGTTCTCATGGTCGGGGAGCTGCTTGGGGCTTAAAGATGCCAGGAACCCCTCTGAGGACTGATCCTCAGGAAGGCACAGAATTAAAAAAAATAAAATATGAAGTCTGCTAAATTCCCACAAGAGAGATACGTTCTCTGCACCTTACAGCAGGAAAATATAAAAAACCCAAAATAAATTATTTGATTTTAATCCACTTTTAGCCCCAAACCCACAGCTTCCATCACCCATTTGGGAGCTGTGAAGCACCAGCTCTGGGAGCTGCAGTCACAACTGAATCCCCCTGATGGCAATGAGCACATCAATGATCACGTGTGTTCCACTCCTTCCCTCCTTTTATTCAGGAAAGTTTTTCTGTTTACTAACTTTCTGTCAGTAAACTGAAAGTTTCTTTAGTAAGTGAAAGGACTGCTTTCAGTCCTGTTGAGTCCTGGGGAAAGCAGAACAGGGCAGTGGAAGCCTTTCCCTGCAAGGCAGCTGACAGCCTGCCCAGCACTCAGGACAGCTACTTCCTAAGGAAGGAATGAGGTTGTGCTCCAAGAGCAAATTCAAGCATTTCTGAGCTTGCATTCACTCAGATGTGAGAGGTGAGGCAGAAGCAGGGCCCTGTGTCTTTAAGCTGATCCCAAATCTGCTTTTTGTGGGCTCTGCCAGAGGGAGAGCGGAGCTGCTGTGCAGGAAGAGCAGGAGCTCCACGAGCAAAGCCCAAGCTGTGAGTCATGGGGACAGACTGAAATCTCTTGCCATGGACAGTTTCCCACCCATGAAGACACCCTGGGCTGGAAAGGCACTGCAGAGCTGACTGCTGGATCAGAAAGCCTGTGGCCCTGAGCTCAGCATGTGCAGCACTCACAGGGAACGAGGCTTCAAAGCAGCAGCTGTCCTGCCTGCTCTGCCTGCCTGGTGTGGTAGTGATGATTTTATTTGCCAGAGTCATTCCACACTCTGCCCAGAGGGAATTAATGGGTTTAATGAGGGTGAGTTAGCACAAGGCTGTGCAGCTTCCCACATTTATGCACTGGCTTTAAATCAAGTCCTTGTCCACAGAGCCATCGCTTGTGAGCATCCTCAAGAGCTGGGTCCAGGCATGGAATTAAATCCTGTCACCCAAGAGGAATGTAGGACTTTTACCAGGTCTGCTGTAGGTCACTGCTGATTGGTTGTCTTTTTTTTTTTTTTCAAATTTTGTGAAAATACCACCTAAATGTATATGAAAAAAATTGACCTATTTTAAACATTTCAAAACTTTGTTGGAAAACATCTGGTTGTTCATAACAAAACAGTGCTTGTGTTTGTAATGGTGGATAGAAAAAATAACTTTTCTTCCTGGGAGAATTCTTTTGTGCTCTTGTGATGATAATGCTCCTCTAGTGAGCTCACTGATAAATGGAAAATCACAGGAGAAAACACTGACCAAGCCCTGCCTCTCTCCACAGGCACCGGGGTCATGCTGGGCACATGGATCTTGTAAGTATGGAGATTCTAGAGCTGCTTTCTGGCTTGTGCTGTGACACAAGCTGGCTGTGCCATAGGCCTGGTGTGTTTAAGGACGGGGTCAGCACTGACAGAGCCCCCAGAGCACTGTGACAAACAGAGCTGCCCAGCTCTGCACCCAGGGCTGGCAGCCAGCAGCTGCCTCTCTCTGTGTGAGTCACCTGCACCTCCCCAAAAATGGCCTGTGAAACCCACTGTGATGCCTTAAATCTGAGCTTTCACATTTCCCAGATTCTGCACTGCATTAGTTTATAACTCTGAACTTCATATAAAGTGTTGGCAAGTTCTCCTCACAGCTCAGTCACTCAGAACAATCCTTTTCCAGCCCCAGGACCAAGGGCACCACTGCAGCCTCAGGCCCAAAAAGTGCAAAAACCAGGGAATTGAGGAGAGCAGACTGGGAGGATGGGACTGCATCACAGGAGCTGGAATTGGACAATGAACCCCAAGATGGAAATGGACCAAAACTTATAAAAGTGTGAGAACTCGTGACTCAGGGTCCATCTTGGGTGTAGCCATGGCTGGGCTCTTGTGCTGCCCAAGGTGGATCCTGTGAAGGCCTTTAATAAATCCCTACTTTATTCCTTTAATAAATCCCTACTTTATTCCTTTAATAAACCCCTACTTTATTCCTTTAACTCTGCCCAGCCTCTGCTCCAGGGAGCCTCTCAAGGCTCATCCCTTTTACAGCTGCTGGGTGCTAATCACCAGCTCTCCAAGCAAACCCCAGGGCAGCTCTAAAGTAATGCCCTGCAGAGAGGTTTAATTAATCCAATGAAAAACTTCTGCACACATAGAATTTCAGCTAATGACTGTTTCCCTCCTGAAGGGCTCTAACCACAGCAGCCAGCAGGATTAATGTCATCCTCATCATCCTCAGATCCAGCTGAAATTCCACCTAGGAGTTTTTTGTTATGAGACCAGCTCAGACCCAGCCCTCAGTGTTGGAGATCCCCAGGGTGCTTTCCACAGCTAAGCTGTCCTGGCAGGGAGCACCTCCAAGCCACCCATGGCCACATACGTCCTTCACAGCCTCTCCTGGCAGATTGAGACCCCTTCCTAACATTTCTTAGAAGTCAGTAAACTCAAAAAAAATGGTCAGTAATAATTAAAATAACAGCAAGTAGAATAACAAGTAAATAATAATTGTTAGAAAGTCAAGAAGTGAATGGGGAGTGGGAGAATGGGAAGCAGTGATAAAACAAGCTGATGTACAGAACAAGGTGACATAATTCCTCTGACATAATTCCTCACCACACTATTCTGTCTGTGCTTTCCTCAGTGAACGAGTCTTCTTTACAAGACCCATATGTGTTGATCTGGAACTGGGAATTACGGCACTGCAAGGGGATTGTGCAGGGCCAAGGGCAGTACCTCATCATCCAGCAGACTGGCAAATACTTCATCTATGCTCAGCTCTACCGCAAGGAGACCCTCAAGGAGCCTTTCACAATGATGCTTTACAAAAACAAAATAATCCCCCTCAACAACGCTGTGGGGCCTGAGAATGGCACAGTCAACTTTGCCAGGCCCTTTCTCCTGCAGAAGGGAGACAGACTGCACTGTAAGAAAAACGACAAGAAGAAATACAGCCTGCTGGAGAATCAGACTTACTGGGGCCTGTTTAAAATGTAGCAGGACTGCTCCGAGCCAGCTCCTCCCTTATTTCCTCCAGGAAACCTTAGGTCGTGGATGAAGAATCTGGAATGTCTCTTTGGGTGAAATTCAGCTGGCTGGAATACGTGCCACAGTAAGCTGGTGTCCTGCAGTGACAGTGAACAGCAAACTTTGGTGGTGATGGATGGCTGCTGATGGACACAAAGCATGAGCAGAAGATGGAGGAAGAAAACCCCTTGATGAGTTGTGGGGTTGACTCTGAGATCCTGGAAAAACAAGTCCCTATACTCAGCCTGTTCTGAGCTGGGGAGGAGCTCTACTCTGCAGCTGGCTGCATTTCAGAGCTGGGTCCCTTGGTCAGTCCCCCGGGTCCCACCAACAAGAGGTGCTACATAAAGATATTTTATATCCTTCCCGCACAACCTGCCAGTGAAGCAACCTGTCCACAGCAGAGGGACAAAATTATTCAGAAACAGCACAAGAAAAGCTCCTCAGCCCCCTCCACGGCCTTGCCACTAGCAAGGGAAGCACACCAGGGAAGCTCCGTCTCCATGGGCAGGTCAGAGCACTGGGAGCTTCCCAGGGAAGCACAAGCACATCCAAGGCAGCTCCATGGCACGGCGCAGACAGCCCAGCACAGGAGAGATCCACAGGGAGCCTGGGATGCAGCCCAGGGGGATGGATCACTGCTGGCTGGGCAGCACAAAGCTGCTGAGTGTCACAGAGGATGTGGAGGAGAGCTAATGGTGGAGGAGAGTGAGCACAGAGGGGAGACAAGAGGATAGAGGCTCGGAGAACTGTTCCCAGAATTTTCTTTGCTGTGCTGTGTAGTGGGCAGGGCAGGGCAGACACGGTCCTGCCATGAAATGGGGAAGGGTTGAGCATCCCCCCTTCCCACAGACACAGCTGTGCCATGCAGCACAAAGCACTGCCAGCAGCACAGCAGGGAAGCGTGAGCGGGGAGGGAAGTAGGGCACCCCTGCCCTGCTCGCTGCAGGCTCTCTCTGCTGTGCCCACACAAATGGTCACCTGCAGATCACAGCACACCTCAGAACCTCAGCAAAGGCCAGGTGCTCTCAGAAGAGCAGGGGGCTGTGGCTGCAGGACAGCCCAGCTGCCTCACAGCCTTTTCCCTCCTCTCCCTTGCCTGGGCAGGCTCTCCCAGGGGCTCTGGCTTTGGCTTTCCTGCCCCCCAGACCTTCATGGGTGACTACTCCCACCACTAGTCTCACCACCATGGATTTTCATGGGAAGCAAAGCAACTGAGAAGTTGGATGGAAAGAAATGATTACTTGGGGTGGACTGAGGCAGTTAGGAGTGCTATTTGCTCTTATAATTTTATATTCTATGTATTGTAACTTCAGAGAATGTAAAGTCAAGTTTTTGCAGCTGTGTCTGCAGTCCTGTGTTCAGTTTCATACAAGACATTACCAATTAAAATTATACTTTGGTTCTTATATTGCTTTGTTGATTCCTTAATTTAAAATTAAAACTAAAAAAAAAAAAAGAAAAAAAAAACAAACAAAAAACACCCTTAAAAACCACAAGTGTGTCTCAGTTCTTTGATACAGGCTGAAAAAATAACTGACTGACACATTTTTCTACCCTTTATCTGCTTTCACTAAAGGACCTCCTCTCCTCTGAGAGGCTGGCAGTGTCAGCACACAGTGAGACCAGTTTGCACTGCACAGTCCTAGGGCAGAGCTCAGGTGTCCTCCCAGCACACAGGGCAGCTCCATGCACCCCCCACCCTCCCCAGTTACTTCTGAGGAAAAGCAAGCCCAGAAGGGTCTGCTGGGGATGAAGAACTTCTTGTTCTGCACATCAGACCTGCAAAATCCAGACCCTGCAACAGCTGGCATGAAGATCTGGCTCCAAGACCCCAGTGATCAGCTCAGTCCAAGGAGAGGAAAATCCTTGCAGTGCCCAGTTCCTCCTCTCTCACTTCATGAGGAAAGGATCCTGCCGGCAGCAGAGCTGGAAGCAGCATCCTGTGCTTGCAGGCAGAGACAGCTGAGTCCTTCCTGGGCTGAGAACAGCCCTGAGCACCCCAGGGCCCACAGCCCAACCAGGGAGCTCCAGGATCTGCAGGGACAGGGCACACAGAGGCCCCTTGGAGGACTCTGGCAGGGACAGGACAGTCCAGGCTGCAGGGCCACCAACCTGGAGGGTCTGGGCCACCAACCTGGGAGGTCTGTGTCACCAACCTCACCTGTGGCAATGTGCCTCTGGGGGCTCACCAAATGTGGAATTTTTCTTCACCCGGGGTACCAAATGTGGTGGTGTTTGCAGGGGTCCCAGGACGAGGGAAGAGATGAGATTCTTGACTCCATGATTCAGAATGCTGATTTATTATTTTTATATTAAAATAAAATGATATATTAAAACTATACTAAAATAATAGAAGAAAGGATTTCATCAGAAGGCTAACAAGGAATAGAAAGGAATGGAGTTATAATAAAATCTTGTGACTGACCAGACAGTCCAAGACAGCTGGACTGTGATTGGTCATTAATTAAAAACAACCACATGGACCAATCCAAGATGCACCTGTTGCATTCTACAGCAGCAGAGAATTATTTTCTTTTCCTCTGAGGCTTCTCAGCTTCTCAGGAGAAAAATCCTATTGAAAGGATTTTTCATAAAATATGTCCATGACACTCACCAACCTGGTGGGTCTGGGTCACAGCCTGTGGCTGCTGAGCCACCAGCCTGCCTGGGTCTGGGCCACCAACCTGGTGGGTCAGGGCCACAGCCCGTGGCCAGCTGTGCCAGGATGTCAATGGTTAAATGCTCCAGAAGCTGCCTTGGTGCAGAGCATGCAGCTTTACCCAAGTGCTCTTCCAGCAGGACCTGAATCCACCAGAGCTCCTCTCCTCAGCTACCCAGTCCCAGGCTCTGTCTCCTGCCTTTATTCTCCTGCTGGACCCCCACAGCTCCTTCTTTCTCCCTCTCCCTCCCAAAAGGCAGTAACCCCTCCCTTTGTGCCTCCCTGGAGCAGCATCAGCCTGCTGTTCTGGGTCCATCAGCTGCAGAGCTCTCCTGGGGACAGCCAGGAACCCACCAGTGCTGCTGACACAGCAGCACATCTCCAGCTCCTTTCAGCCACTGTGCATCTCATCCTTGTCCCAGCTTCCCTCCAGGGAAAGGGAAATCATCTTTTCAGTCCCATGGAGGGTGCTAAACATCTGTATGGAAGCCTCTATCCAACTCAAAAGTCATTATTAGTCTTGTTCATTAAGACATTAATGATGCTAAAGCATGCAAAGTACATTAAAAACCTCTTAAACAGCAAATACACCCTGTGGCTGTGAGGGTCAGTGCAGACTGATATATATGGCATTAGTGCTGCTGCAGTGCTCATTCTTTTTCCCAGGGTATGAAGTTACACAGATCTGGCCATCCCAGTGAATAAACAGGTTCTAATCAAATGAGCCATCTGGCAAAACAGCCTGAGAAATTCACTTTTATGGGAATAATCAATAAATCAATAATCAATAATCAATATATCCCACCAAGCCTCCTTTGGGGTCCTCTGTCCCCAGCGGACTCTGGAGAGATTCTGAGGTACCTTGTCCCGTTTTCTCACCACCAGGATTTGAAAGGGAGATCAAATGGTGACTTTGCTCTGCCTGGGAGCTGCAGATGAGGATGTCTTCAGCATGTGGGGAGGCAGCACAGCCTGGCAGGGCTGCCACCACCAAAGAATTTGGTGCTCACTGTTGCTGCCTTCCCCTTGTTCTTTGGAGCAAGTGACAGGAGGCAAAAGGGCAGTTTGGCCTCTGCCACTTGTTCCACTGCCAGGTGGTGCCAAGGTTGTTTCTGTGCACCCCTGGCAGCTGTGACACCCCTCTGCCCTTTCAGGCAGCACCAGCTCCCTCCTGGAGGCTCAGCCTTTGTGCACAGTGCTGGGCAGCCAACACCAGCTGCTTTCAGGTCTGCCCCAGCTTTCAGTGCCATGTGGTGTCAGTGAGGCCTCGCTGCCTTCTCCCAGCACGAGATAAAGGTGCTTCATTGCACAGAGCTAACAGTGGGGTTTGTTCACACATTACCCAGAGGTGGCACAGTCTGTACTGGCTAAAGGGAAATGTTCAACCTGTCACTTCAGCAGGAGACATCAGAATGGGCTGATGGGTCACGCTGGCAGAACAAATATTCCCAAGGTAAATTGATGAAAGGCTGCAAAGGGGCAGATGTGGGAATGCTGCAGCATCCACAGCCTCTCTGTCACTGGCAGCTGCAGCATCAGGTGCCAGAGCAACAGCTGCAAAATTGGAATCTGCACACATGGAGAGCTCCTGCTTGTCCCTGTCCCTTCTGAAGAGTCCAGCCTGGCACTGCTGGTCTTTTGGCACGCGGTCTCTAGGCTTGAGATTGATCCTGGCCTTGAAAGAAATCCAGAGACTACAGCACATCCACTCCATGGAGCAGCTGCACTGTCTGACTCAAAAATTATTGTAGTCCCACAGCACCAAATCCCTGCTGCAGGCTGGAGTGGGATCTCTAAGGTCACAGCTGATTTGGCCCCACGAACAGCTGCAGCCCCAGGGTTTCCAACCTGAGAGCCACCCTACAAGCAGCTCCACAGCTGGGCACTGCAGAGCAGCAGCAGGTTTGGAGGACAGAGGTGCCATTCCCCACACACACTTGTTCTCCAGCCTGGCCAGTGGAAAAGCCAAATGGGCACTGGCAGATTATGGCCAATGACCAGTGGAAAAGCCAAGTGGACATTGAGAGATCATGGCCGATGAGAGTGGAAAAGCCAGATGGACACTGGCAGATTATGGCTGATGAGCAGCAATTGAGTGCCAGTACTAATTGTTTGTCTTTCTTTAGGAGTAATCAGTTCCAGCATCAACCAAATGCCAGTGTTTTGATTCCTTCAACATTTTAATGTTCCTCCTTTCCTCGCTCCTGGCATCTGGGAATGCACAGCAGGTCTAAAAGACATGTTACCCACACACCTCAGGATGGAAATGCTGCCTCCCTAAAAGAAAATCTCTATGCAGAACTGTCAAATCAATAATTTACATGAAAACCCCTCTTTTTGTCAACATTTTGAAATGAAGACTTGCCTCTTGGAAAGCCTTTTCACTAAGGTGCAGGGTTGTGAAAAAGTGGTGTATTTCTTTATGTCATTATGCATTTTAATTAAATGTGCTTTCAAATCTATGGGAAGTATAATTTCAAAGAAAATGAATACATCATGAGATTGACTGTATAAATAGATGGTCATGTGCCTTCAACCATAGAAAAGACTGTGGGGGTTTTTTCAACAGGACTAGGGGATTTTTCTGCTTTGTCAGAAGCTTACTGCACCACACAGCCTCCCCAGGATCAAAGATGCAAATGGCCCTTGAAGGAGACATTTCAGTCTCTTTAGAAGTTAGCCAAAATGTAGACCTAAAAAAGAAATAATCAGATTTTTAAACAGATAAATACTTGAATACAAGTAACCACAATATAATCAGCAGTGTTTTGTTCAACAAACAGCCACAGCCACCTGTCACCCCCACACCCTGGTACTTTGCACTCCAGAGTTAATGGAAGTTGTTCAAGGATGATCTGAAAGTTCATCCAGAAAGTGCCTCAAAGCACATCAAAACCAGCACAGAAGGCAGAGATGTAACAATGTATTTAGACAGCTTAAATCGCAGTGTGCTCCAGCCAAGCCACTTACAGTTATTCTTACCAGAGCCTTCTAGAATTCATCAAGAGGTCTTGGTTTGAAAAGCCAGGTGTCTGCTAAGGCAGGAGCCTCCCTTGAAATGGAAAATATAAACCTCCTACCTCTGAATTATTATAATTTTGAAATTAAGGGGCTCTCAGGCAAAGAGATGGGAAGAGGAATAACAGTTCTTTATCAGGGAAGAAAATAAAATTAAAAAAAAAAAAAAACCAAAAAAACCAACAAACCAATGCAGCAATACAAACCAACCCTGCCAGAGTGAGACCATGCCCTGTCCCCTGTGGCTCAGGGTGGTGGCACAGTCCCATCCCAGGGGGGCTCAGGGTGGTGGCACAGTCCCATCCCAGGGGGGCTCAGGGTGGTGGCACAGTCCCATCCCAGGGGGGCTCAGGGTGGTGGCACAGCCCCATCCCAGGGGGGCTCAGGGTGGTGGCACAGCCCCATCCCAGGGTGGCACAGCCCCATCCCAGGGGGGCTCAGGGTGGTGGCACAGTCCCATCCCAGGGGGGCTCAGGGTGGTGGCACAGTCCCATCCCAGGGGGGCTCAGGGTGGTGGCACAGTCCCATCCCAGGGGGCTCAGGGTGGTGGCACAGTCCCATCCCAGGGTGGCACAGCCCTATCCCAGGGGGGCTCAGCCCTCCTGCAGTGCCAGCTGTGGTTCTGCTGGAGCAGGGATCCTGCACAAGGGGGGAGTTTTCCTCTGCAGCTCCAGGGCTGCTGGAGATGGGCCTGCTCTCCCTCTGGGAATGCAGGGCAGCAGAAAGCTGCTCCTCTGGGAATGCAGGGGGCAAAGGCTGCTGGGCTGTTCCCAGGTCAGATTGGATCCAGGTAGGAATGTTTGGCTCCTCCCCTGGGTGGGGATCTCCCCATGGGATGGTGGAATTTGATCAGCCTTGCAGGGACACTCAGTGGCCATGGACAGAAGAGATCTCCTGGAGGGAGCACTGGCTGTGGGAGAGATAAAGAAAACTGCCCCATGAACAGCAGAGAACTGCCCCAGCTCTGACAGATGGTGATAGAATATACACTTATCTCACAATCCAGGACACAAGGTTACTAAGACATAAATGGTACTAAATTAAGAAAAAAGAAACTAAAAAACAAAATTCCAAGACCACAAGAACTAAATAAAAAAGAACAGTGAAATACCTGAACTGTAACCAATCACATCTCCTGAGAAGTACATATGAACCACGTGAACAAGACAGAAACACCAATCAAGAAATGCATAATCAGTATGTACAGTAGTGTTAGAAAATAGTAATAAAATAATGTAAACAACAAAGTAGCTTCTACCTAATCCCATTAGTTAGTTGTCCAAGAGTCCTAATCTCCCACACAGAGACATTTCTAATGATGCTGTGCAGACCCTTCTTGTTGGGGACACTTTCCCTGCAGTGTCCCTCAGGCTGCTTTCAAGTCACCCCACCAAGCCTGTGGGGTGAAGCAGCCCCAGTTCTGAGCTGCCCAAAGGCACAGTGGTTTCTGCCTGGGTCTCCAAAACAAGGCAAACTTCACTGGGTCAGTGAAATGAGTGGATGGTGCTGTCCCTCTGCTCACAACCCATGAGCCCAGCCACTGAGGAAAGGTAAATGAAAACCTTTAATTTGGGTTGCTTCAAGCAAACTACTGAGGACCCACCTTTACAGAGTAGCTCCTATTGTGTAAGCAGAACTATCATTAATTTTGGTTCTAACTTCCAGTGCTCAAGACTTCTGCAGCTCAGTGCAATAAAATGAGGCAGATGAAGATGTTGCAGCTAAGAAATCTGGCTGGTTCTGGAGAGATGATGGCTGCTCTGAAAAGCCTTTCCTCTCCATGACACAGCCCGTGCCTCCAGGGCAAAAATAAACTGTCCCAATGGGATTTTTCCAGGGAGTGAATTCAGTCTGGCACCACGAATTAGGGACTGTTAATTTCAGCTCTAAAGACAAGTGCTTGGAAAGATCAAAACTGCTGAAACAGCCTGCCAAGAGAGCCAGAGGAGATGCAACTTCATTCTTCCCATCCCTGAAGAGTGACAACAGCTTTTACCTGTTAAATTATACGTCCCCTAAATCCTCTTTAGGTGACTGGAGCAGGTCTTTGTTCCACAGCTGAGTGGGGGTTTAATGGTGCAACCCAAAAGGTTTCTGGTGACAAGTCACACACCCCAGCTGAGGCACAGCACTGTGGATTTCTGCTCTCTCCTCCCAGAGCAGAGAAGGGCTTGCACCATCCACAGCTCCTCCACCTCCCAGGCACACCAAAAGCTGCCTCACCATGGGAGGTGAGCAGATGCTTTGTGAGGAACCAGCCACATCCAGGTTTCTCTGTGCCCTGGGGGTTCACTGTGCTGGGCACAGCACCTTTGCTTGCAGTACAAGAGAGCTCACAAGAGCTTAAAGTTGGAAGCTCTTTAAGTCTTCCAACTAGGCTAGAAAATCGGGCACTTCTGCACATAGATAGAATAGAGACAGTATTTTGAAACTGATTTCTTAACAGAAGTTGCTTTCCCAGTTCTAGTTACATGAATGCTGCTATCTGATCTCTCACAGATTTTGGTCTAACAGGCAGAACACCTCTTGGAGAGAATGAAAGCATCATCAGCACTTTAGAGAGAGGGAAGGAAGTCACAGCAAGATGCTGTGATTGTCTTAGGGTCACCAGAAGTGCAGAGATGAAACCCAACCACGGGACCCCGGGGAAGACACCTCGCCTGTTACCAGGAACAGTGTGGCCAGCAGGAGCAGGGAAGTGATTCCTCCCCCGTGCTCAGCCCTGCTGAGGCCACACTCCAGTTCTGGGCCCAGTTCTGGGCCCCTCTGTTTAGGATGGATGTTGAGAGCATGTCCAGAGAAAGGCAACAAGGCTGATGAAGGGTTTGGAGCACAAGTCTGATGAAGAGCACCTGAAGGAGCTGGGGTTGTTTGGCCCGGAGAAGAGGAGCTCAGTCTCGAGTTTCTGTGGTTGAAATGGCTCCCCAGGTATTAAAGAGTCTCTTTTTTCCCAGCCCTGCACTCAAAGGAGAAGTGGAGATTCCTCAGCTCTGGTTTTCAGGGTTGTTTATTTTTTCTCACCTGTTCCATTCTCTCTCTGCCTTGCTGAGATCTGTCCAGCAGGTCGGGTTGTGGCACAGTCCCTGCCGTTGGGGTGGTGTTAACTTTTTATACTAAGAATTACGTGAACTTTATTTACAATAATTTCCAATACCTATCACCTGTGTTAGACAGTCTGTCTCTTCTCTAAACCAATCCAGCAGTGTCACTATCACAGCAGAAGATGGAGGGCAAGAGGAAGAAGAAGAAGGACAGGACACGCCCAGATTCCTCCATATTGCCTCTTGATCCCCCATTCTAAATCCCCAAAATTCTACTTTTTCACCCTGTGAAAAATTCACTGTCATCCTACTCAAACACCTGTGGCTTGTAAATCCTCACACAAAGTTGGGAATTGTTTCCATGGGCTGAAATCCAAGGCACAGGTGTCTTTGACTCCGTGCCAAGGTCTCTGAGCCCCTGCCAGGGTCTGGAGTCCTCCAGGGCAGCCAGAGGGATGTCCTGGGTTCCAACAGCTCAGGGGTAACCTTATCACTGCCTGAAAGGAGACTGTAACCAGGTGGGTTTTGGCCTCTTCTGCCAGGTTATTTTTGAGAGGACAAGAAGACCCAGCCCTAAGCTGCGCCAGGGGAGGTTGAGGTTGGACATGCGCAGGAATTTCAACACAGAAAGGGTGGCTGGACACCGGAACGGGCTGCTCTGGGAGGCGGTGGAGTCACCGCCCCTGGAGGTGTTTAAGGACTGGACAGGGCCCTCAGTGCCATGGTCTGGGTGACAAGGTGGTGTTGGGTCATGGGCTGGGCTCCCTGATCTCAGAGGTCTTTCCCACCCGAGCTGACCCTGTGATTCTGAGGTTCTGTAACCAAACATCCTCATCATGGACCAAAACCAGTGATAAGAGCACAGAGGAAATAACCCAGAGAGTGCCACATACCGACTCAATTATCAAATTTTTTCCTTCTGTTGAAGAAAACTGCCTATTCAGAATAACCCAGGAAGGGACCAGAGTGCCAGGAACACAACTGTGGTGCAGCCCTGGGTGGTGTCACCAGGCTGGCCAGCACAGGCTCACCCACCACTTCTTCTGCCCTGCTTGGACACTTGCCTCTGCTATGGATCCCTGGACTTTCTCAAGCTCAAGAGCAAAATCCACTTCTGTTTTGGGTCTTTTGGAGTAGGATTTCACACTGAATGGCTCTCCCAGCACAAATTTGGCCAATCCCACATTTCATCTCATTTGAGATGGAAACACACAAAAGCATTTCTTTCCTCTGCCATACAACTTCAACCTGTGAAGAAGAAATTCTGATTTCAGGCCATCCCTCCCTGGAGCACCTCAGCTGCCAGTGCCCCCACAGCAGTCACTGGGTACTGCTCCCACAGCCTCTACTGCACAATGCAGAAAACACATCTGCTTTGGGACTTTTTGATAAACACTACAAGGGGTCCAGACTGGTTTTGGGAGAAACTGTTTCATGGTGAGGCCCTGCTGCTGCAGGAGATATCTGCTGACATGGCCAACAAGCTGCCTCCTCTTCTGGCAAACCTCTGAAGAAGCAGAAAGGATTTGGAGGCAACACATCCTGTCCTTGCAAAGTAAACAATTCACAGAAGAGCCACAGAAGGGAAGTCACAGGGGTATGACTCACTCCCAGTATAAAAATCAGACCAAGAATTCCATTGCACCATACTGCCAGAGGGGTCAGCTGGATGCTCCTGCATCCTGCAGCCCCCAGCTCACTTCTTGCTATCACAGGTGACACCTTCCCCAGCTCCATTCTCCTGGGTTCCCTGTTCCCTCCCAGCAAGAGGGCTTTGGGTCCTTCCAGCCCTTCAAACACTTCCAGGAGAGGGGTGGTTGATGCCCTCTCCTCTGTGAACAAGACTTCTGCTCCCAGTACTCCTAAACCCTCCTGGAATGGTGACAGCTCACTGCCACCTCTCCTCAAACAGTACCACAACATTTTAAACAGCAGCCTTGCCACTGACCTCTCACAGCTCCAGCTACCAGCAATGCAGGCTTCAGTTAAAGGGTTTGGTCTTTTCCTGAGAGGCTTTGGAGGAAAAGGAAAAATTAAAAAGAAAACGAGGTATCAAGAGATTCTAAGATAGCAGAAATGAAGTATTCTGCTTCTGATAGTCTCCAGATTTTATACCTGCTTTCACAGTATTTGAGGCCTTTACCAAAATGTTTGAATATTTGAGATTAGCAATAAGAGAAGATCAAGTAAACCATATAAGAATAATAGCAATATTAAGTAAACACTTTAAGTGTTCCCTGCTATGGACCCCATTATGAGACTTAAGTTTGAAAAACTTTTACAAACTTTTGAGATGCATGGAAGGTGTTGCAAGATGTGGTGAAGAGAGGAATACAAGAGCAAGCTCCAATTTTAGCTATTTTTGTGCCAATCTCAACAGCCCAGGAATTTACTGAGGGGGTGTCTTGAAAAGAATCAGTAATGAAAAAAAAAAATCCAGATTCCTTCAACTGTGTGTCATGACTGTATAGCTGGAGCTGAAGGATGGGAAGATCTTTCAAATTCCAGATCTAAAGCTAATCCAGGAACTTGCATTTTAGGCTAGAATGAGTAATACCACTGGCTTTTTATCCTCATCAGATTAAATTTTAAAAAAATATTTGCAGATCAAGTTAATTGTATGTGCAGCCCTTCTCTTAAAAGGTCATGCGAATTCTTCCCATTCTTCCCTCCTGAGTATTCCCTTCACATCCAGCAAGTCTAAACCCATGGCAAGAGAAGTGAAGCAGGGACAGGTAATTTCTCACATGAGGGAGAGGAAACACCTGAGCAGCACCCCATGATCTGGCCAGCCATCTGAACACCTGCCTGAGCAGCAGTACTGACATTGGGAGATGTGTTAAATACTTTTAAGACAAGGGGCTACAGAAAAGCTGGTGGGGATGGGAACCAGGGGTGAACCTGTGACTGTTAAGTCTTGTCTTGTTAAGTCTTGTTTTTCTCTTTTTGAGAAAAAGCTGGAAAATCTTGCAGTGCACAATGAAAAATTAGAGATGGCTTAACCCTTTACCCCTTGGGCACAGGGAAAAGCTTTGGACTGTGGCAAGCTGGGATCTAGTGCTGAAAATAGATCCAGCTCTGAGAGAAGCCCTCCAGAACTTGAAGCTTGCACTGTCCTCTCAGAGGATTTCAGCTGAGCTCTGTCTTGTACTCATCAGCCTTGCTGTGCCAAAACTACAGCAATTTGGGATGATTCCCCTTTCAGCTGTGCAAAATAGGTGGATTATGGTCAGTGCAGAGGGTTCAGAGACACATGCAGAGGCACAGGCTAATGCCAGCCTCTTTCTGCCCCTGAGGAATATACAGCTCTTTCATGTAACTGATGTTGACATCTTCTCTGGAAATGTGACACTTTAATAAGCTTTCTGTTCTCAGCATACATATGTCTTTTGATGTGAGGTTCCCCTTTATGTGGAGAAGATGACAATTTACAGTAGCTTGGTTGACTGTGAAGAAACACATCACGAGATCAAATATTTGGGGATCCAGAGCAACATGCACCAAAATCTGCTGTTCAGCCACAGACTGATCACCTGACAGTGGCAGCAGGAATTTCTTTTTGTGTTGTTAAACACACTGCTCTGTGAAACCTGCATTACAGACTGAAGAGTGACTGTTAATAATAATATTCACATTGATTTCAGAATGATTCCCTTGGTTTTCCTATACCTGCCACAAAAACCCTGCAGGGAATCATAATCTTACATCTCTGGAGAAGCTCTGTGTGGCTGGGAAGACTTCAAATGTGTGAAACCTGCCACGCCCTGAGGTTCCCCTGATGGGGAGACCCCTAAAAAGTTCTGTGCCAAGATTGAGAAATGAACGGGACTTTTGTTTTTTTTGGTCTTCAGTCTGTTATTTATTTTTCTCTTATCAGAAGTTCTGCACACCATCTACATCTCAGACTTAGAGTACAAAGAGAAGGCACCAAAAGTCACAAGACACACAGGTTCAAGGTCTTTTAAAGCTATTTTGTCCAATTAACTCTTAGAACATATTTTATTTCTACCTTTCTACCAATAAGTAATTATTTTTCTGTTCACACAACATCTGCATTGCTGTTCTTCCTAACCAATCACTCTGTGCCACCAATGCTGCAGAAAATGGAGCAGATGAAGAACAAGAAGGAGATCAGACAATGCCCCAAATCCTCCATCTCGTCTCTTATCTACCTCCAGACTAAAAACCCAAAACTCCAAGTTTTTCACCCTGTGATAAACTACACCACTGTCTGTCTCACACACTCGTAGATTCCAATCCATCCCAAAGTCTTGGAAGCTTTCCCCATGGTGAAGGGTAAAAGCAGTGTTCTCCTGGGGATCAGGACTTCTCAGGACAGGAAGAGAAATATTCCCTGTGCCCTGGGTTCCAACAAAAGAACTTGCAGTCACTCTGCCCCAGCCCTGTCTCTTACAATCACATTTATGCAATCTCATATTTATGCTCCCTTTGTATTCATTCATTCATTCATTAACATGTGTATTTTCTACCCTAACAGTGGAGCTGCTCATTGCTGTCCTCCTTTGTGCCAGAGCTGCTCAGTTTGCTGATGAAGACACCACAGCCAGCTCACAGCCATCTTCCCTTCCCTCTCACTGCAGACAACTGTCTGGACAAGCTCGGAGCCAGAAGTCAGACTGGGGCAAAGAACAGAAAACCCTGTGCCATCAGCTCTTCCTAGCACTGGATAAGGAGCAGATCTTGTTTCTCTGCCACCTGGAGGCCCTCAGTGCTGCCCATGGGATGTTCTGCTGGCAACTGCAGCAGGTACCTGCTGAAAGGCTCCCACCCTCCCTGAAGGACACCACCAATGATCAGAGATAAGAATTTCTTCAGAGATAATAATTTTAGATTCTCACCCCTCAATTTGAGGGGTTCCACAAAGAATGGGCTCACATGAAGCTGCTACCTCAGACAACAGAGGTTCAAGCCCTTAGATGAGCCTCAGAAGGAATTCAGACCTGCTCATCCCCTCCCTGGGATGGAGCCTCTACCTCCAAGACAGCCACAGGAACAGCAGAGGCAACAAGGACATTTTGAGAAAGCACTGGAAAAAAAAACCCAACCATCCTAGGCACCACACCTACATCAGATTTTGATCCAAATCACCCTGGATTTTGTTCATTCTGAACAGGAGAATGCATGAGGTGCTTTAGGCTTCCAAGACTTTCAGGTTCCAATCTCAGGGAGGACATCCAAACCTGGGCTGGAGGTTTGGATGGACATCCAAGCCCTGCTGGGCTGGAGCCTGATACACAGCTGGGTTACTGACAAGGAAAGGGAAGATATCAAGGAATCAAAACATAAAATAGTGCACATCCTGCAGGCTGGCTTATAAAATCACTTATCACCAGTCTAAGTGAAACAATTTGTTTTCACTGCTGATAAAGATCCATTAGGAAATACTTTCCTGGCCACCAACATGTTTATATGTATGTTTTATGTTTTTAAAATATGATATTTGTTTAAAATATTTTATTTTTTTAAAATATGATTTTTTGTATGTGCTGAAATTCAGACAGTTTCACAACAGTCCTGACACTGGAAACACAAGCTGGGTTATATACTAATATTACTTGCTGGGGAAATCCATATAAACAGTTTATCTCTAACAGTTTATAGTAAGTCCTACGTAAATGGGGGGAGACAGGACATCAGTCCAGCCCAGTAACATCATCTTAACCATGTGGCCTTTTAATATGTGGGACACTACCCTGCCCTCAGCAGTGTTCATCCCTAGCTTTGTGTTGACAGCTCATCTGGATAACTTTAAAAGAAGCAGGAATTTAAGTACGCCTTCAAAGGAATTTAAGTATGCCTTCAAGGGCAGAGACAAGATGAATTTTTACTAGTAGCTATTAAATAATTGTTCAGTTGTTACACTTAATTAGTTGATAGTCTTAATTAGTTGATACCCTTAATTAGATGAGCAAAGAAATGCAATAAGGATATGGTTCCTGTCGTTGCTTCAGTGATTTTTCCTGGAATCCCATTGGAGTACTGCAGCCCAAAATGGAGCTGTCCTGCCTCTGCTGTGATGAACTTGGACCAGTGCTATGAACATAAGATCAGAACTGAGAGCAGGAACCATTTCTACAAAGAGTGCTCAGAAACTGGAACTGAATTCCAGAACTGCTGGAATTCACCTGCAGACTTCATCTGAGCTCTGCCTGTGGGACTGGGCAGGTAACTCAAGTCTCATCTGGTCAGATCTGCTCACACCACTGGTGGGACAGCTCCTGATGTGCCTGGAGGGGTCCCTCCCTTTTTCCTGCTCTGGCACTCTTTCTTCACTGCTGCAGTTTCAGTGAGAGGGCTGTGGTGAGTAGGACTGCACCATCATGGACTCCCTGCCCAAAGTGCCTTCTGTCCCAAGGGCAGAAAAGGGGAATTCACATCCCAGCTTGTAGGGAAACAGAAGTGCTGAAGTGATGAGCATGGAGTCAGATGAGCTGAAATAGATCTGGAATTGTAGGACATCTGCCTTGATTCCTGAGCCAGGACTCCAGTGACAGGGTGACTGATGGCTGTCCCCACTGTACCCCTTCCCCTCACAGAGCTTTATCTCACTTCTTTGGAGACAGAGGAAAAAATATGGGGACACACAAAGATGAATGTTTAATTTTCATTAAACAGTGGGAAGATGTGATCCCTGCAGCACCCTGCATCCAGCCTAGCCATTAATTTTGAGTAATGCTCAGCAACACAGACCACATCCCCCACAGAGCATGGCCTTCCTGTCACTGGCTGTGGCACTCAAAACTGGCAGACCAGGAACTTCAAGCTGCTTTGAGGAGACCCAAGTGCCTTGCAGTACAGACATTCACATGATTCTTTCTCTTGAAGGCAGTGCTTGGTCTCCTTTCCCTCTCTTTCAATGTATCATTTCCCTTTGTGCATGATCTCTTGGAGCTGTGTGTCTGGAAGGACTCAAAGTTTCTCAGTTTTTCCTCCTATACACTTGTGTGTCTGTTTCCACTTGGATGAACTAGATGAGCAAAGCACACAAACAGGGGATTCTCTAAGTCCACCTCCTACAATTTCCTAGGAAAGCAGTTTAAAGCAGACAACAATTTCTTCTGAGTGCTTGCAGCTGTTCCACACCAGCAAGAGATGCTGAGTGGTGGGGAAAAGGCACTGGGCTGGAGCTGTGCCTTCCTGGGGCTTTCCTGCTCTCCTTGTGCCCTTTCCAGGGTGGGGGTGACAGCCAAAGAGAGTGTCTGCTCTTTAACCACAGGCAGCCAGCTTCTGGCTCTTCACTTGGCCAAAATGTTCTCCTTTGAAGATCCTGATGATGTCTGCTGGATAAAGGCCCTGCAGAGGGGGCAGCAGGCAGCTCCTCCTCCACCCAGCACTGCCAGTCCTGTTTGCTTCTCTTTCAGTGCCTGCTGGGTTTGCTCAGCCTGGGTTTTGGTAGCAGGGGGGGCACAGAGGTGGAGGAGCTGCTGGGAGTTTCCACCATGGCCAGCAGAGCCAGTCCCTGATGGCTCTGAGGATGGACATGCTGCTGGCCAAGGCTGGGCCAGGTAGGGATGTTGGTAATGCCTCTGTGATAACAGATTAAGGAAGAAAATCAAAACAAAGTGGGCACATACAGATATTTTTTTCTTCAAGTCAGAGAAGAAAAGGAGATGAGAACTCATGAGGGAAACAACGTGGAGACACCAAGGAGAGGGAGGGGCAGGAGGTGCTCCAGGTGCCAGGGCTGAGATTCCTCTGCAGCCATGGGGAGACCATGGTGAGGCAGCTGTGTCCCTGCAGCCCCTGGGGATCCACAGGGAATGCAGAGATCCACGGGGGATGCAGAGATTCATCCACAGGCCATGGGGATCCACGGGGGATGCAGAGATCCACCCACAGCCCCTGGCTGAGGTGCCTGGAGGAAGCTGTGATCCAGTGGAAGACTCAGTGGAGAGAGGACTCTTGCTTGCAGGCTGGAGCAGCCTGACCTTGGAGGGCTGCACCCCTGGAAAGAGCAGTTTTGGGAGCACGGCTGCTCGTGAGAGTGGAGCCACGCTGGAGAAGTTCATGGATAACTGCCCCCCATGGGAGGGACCCCACGGTCTCACAAGGGAAGGAGTCCTTTCCCCAAGCACCAGAATAAAATCAGGGGTGACAAACTGACCAAAACTCTCATGTCTTTTTCCCTGGGATGGGGAAAAAAAAAGGTGTTTTAAAGGCTTATTTTACTTCTGATTTTCCATCTCTGAGTCTGTTAGCAATAAATTCAATTTATACCTTAAAGTTGAGTCTGTTTTGCCCTTGGATTGTTTTCTCCTGGTCCTTATCTCAACTCATGAACCCCTGGTTAATTTTTTCCCCTCTCCTCTACCCAGCTGTGGCAGGGGAGGGTAAGCCAGAGACTCTCTGGATTTGGCCAGTGTCGAATCTTGACACACTGTTAATAATACAGGGGTACAAAAGGAACATTTTAAAAAAGAATATTTTCATGTCATTGGCTGGAGTATTCAAAGTTGAGGAAATGTTAGAATGCAAACTGCTTTGCAAATGCTAAATATAATTCTAGTTATCTGTGTGCAGGTGAACCACACATCCTCAGGACACCAGGACTCATTTGCTGCACAGCAAGTATCATCCATTAGGGATGGATCTGATCCAGTAAGAAAGGAAGATCTAGTTTGTCTGTAAATGCCACATGTCATTGGAGCATACCTGGGGTGCAGAGCAGAGGAGTGCAAGCTGACAGACTGCAGACTCACAGCTGACTTCAGAAGAGTTGGATCATTTCATTTTATCCCTCTACAAACAGCATTTCTATGTGTTGCTGAGCAAATAACAAAACCAAAACCTCCAAAAGTGGCTGCTAATCGTGCATTCCTCATTCTCTGAGATGCCTCTTGTTTTCACAGCTACATAGGATCCATAGCTGCAGGTTAGATGAAAAGGTCATTTGCACTCTGACAAATAAAATAAAATTAAGGGACATCCTCACCCTTGCCCTGAAGGCAGTAAGGTCTCTGAGCAAGAATATGACCAGTGAATAAAAGCTTGCCCTGATTTCTGTACACAGCAACCCAGTCAGAGATGCAGGGGCAGCTCTAAGGCTGCATTTCCCAGTTTGTGGGTGCTCAACCCATTAGCCTTCAGAGTAATTTAACACACAGGTGCAGTCTGAGGTATTCAACAGAGATTTCTGCTTTGAATTTGATGTCTGGACAGTGGCCACTGCTAGTTTTAATTTTCAGTTCTTTTGTAGCATTCCTAGTACCAAAATTAATTTGACATGGATTCTTCTTGAGAACAAAGAGCTGCTTACTCAGCCTGTACAAACAGGAGAAGAATGGCCTCCGATTTAGAACATCCACACCTGTGCTCTGTCAGCTCAGCTCTAAACACAGACATCAATTCACACATTCACAGAAACGATAGAGCCTTAGAGCCTACCCTCTGCTAGGCTGATCCTCGGGCACCTAAAATTAGACTGAGTTTTAAATCAAAGCACTTAATGTCACCTCCGCATCCCACTCAAACCCCAAACCGCAATGTCACACCCAAACACTGGTGACACCTTTCTAGATGTGAAGTGGCAGCTACCTGTTTCACTTGTAGTTTGAATGGAGTCTGTCCTACTGGCATAGGTATCCTCCTGCCCAAAAATACCACCAGATTCCCTCCTCCTCAAGCCATTTGCAGAGCCAGATGTCAAAATTTCACCTCCCTCCTTCCCCGATCCAGCTATTCAGGGATTATTTGAAAGAATTAAAAAAAAAAAGAAAAAAAGAAAAAAAAACAACCAAGAAAAAACCCCTGTTAGATCTTTACACCAGGACAAGCTGGGACTCAATGTTCTTTTTCCTCAATCAAGCAAGCCCACAACAGATTGAAACAATTATTTGTGGGTGTACTACCCAAAAGCAGGACAGACGTGAATCACAGACGTGGTACCGCAGTGCCAACAGGGATAACTGTGGGGTGACAACTGCTAATGACAGCGTGTAGGCTGTCACACAGGGATGTGTTTGGGGTCCCTGCAGGTCTCACCTAGAGTGGAAACAGTGCAAAGGCCAGGAAGAGTTATTCCTGGGGGGAGGCAGTTGCTTACAGCTCCCATTTGCATCCAAGTTAGCGTTGGTGTCCTTTGAGTTGGCTGCATTTCATTTACACAAAGTTCTTGTTCCGAGAAGAGATTTGCTGCTTAGGGCACACAGAAAAATCAGCAACTTCAGCAAGACACCCTGAGTGGTTCCCCTTTCAGATCCTGATGAGATTCCTTATGTTCCTCCCTTCACCATCTGATGGCTTCTCTGAACTACACGTGAGAATTGGGGGCCACCAAAACTTCACCAATTTTTTCCAACTCCTTTGTGACCAAAATAGATAACAGCATCAAACAGCACAAGAGATGGTGAGACTCCCAAACAGTACTGAAAGAGAAAAACACTCCACACTTCAAACACAGCAGCTTTCTGTGTTTAAATCTCAGGTCTTGGGTTTATTCAACATGAAAACATGAAATACTTCTCACCCTGTAATGTAATGACTAAGGCTAGGATTGCAGGACAGCACATAAAAGAGGTGGAATAAAAAAAGTCAACTGAAATTGGAAATCACCTTGTACTTTTAAGCCTTTTCAGAGCATTCATTGGGGTTTATTTTTAAAAAGGCTGGTGGCTCTGAAACTATATCAGACATGACCAAATTCTCTGTTTCACCTTGCCTTTTATGGCTCAAATCCATCATGTACAAATTACTACTGTTATATTTTACATGTACTTATCTAAGATTTTAACCACTTTTAGGCATGGGGTATTTGAAATAGTGGCAAGGCATTATCCTAAAATCCTATTTTGGGTAGCAGCAAAGGGATTATCAAGGAAATTATGGCAGATCCTGGTGAAACAGTAAAGGTTTTATCCATCCCTACAATTGAACTTCCTCCAGACCTAAAGCTGACCTGTGAATCAGCAAAGAATCTGTGCCAGGAGATGTTTAGTCAGTCTCTGCCTTCTGTGTGTCTCACAGCTTTTTTCCCAGTACTGTTAGCTGCAGAGAGATTATTTGACATGGACCCATCAGTCAGATGGTGCAAAACCCTCTCATTTCCTTTGAGAACAACACTTCTCAAGACAGAAAAATTCTATTTAAAAAACCCACAGTTTTTAACCTGCAAGGCCAGGTCCTGCTGCAACAGCCTCAGCAGAGCTGTGATAACTTCCACAGGCTCCATTTAGAAAGCTGCCAGGGGAATGCAGGGAAACATCCTGCCCTGCAGCTGAAGGTTGCTCAGGGACATTCTGGTTGCAGACTTTTTTTATTTTCTATTTCTGCCTCATTTCCAGCCCTGCACCATTCCTGGACTTCTCTGCCTGGAGCAAACGTGGGACACCTTCACGGGTGCTCCTCAGCAGAGAAGGGAAAGCTGAGCTGTGCTGCAGTTTGGAAGGGCCCTCCTAAGGACAGAGCTCATCAGATTTTGGATTTAAAGCTTTTGGGTTTTAGAAATAAAGGTTAAGGAATTGCCTGTCTTTGAGAGCGGTTAGCAGTCTGTTACAGCTGCAACACAGCACATCCCAGAGATCCCAGAAAGGTTTGTGCAGATCAAAACTCTAACAGCAGCTCAGATCAGGGCCTTGCCATTGCCAAAGGGAGTCTAAAGTTAATGTCTTTTGCTGCAGGCACTATGGTGGAGGGATTCAGGAGTGAGAGAGCTTCTGACAGAAGAGATCAGGAGCTGTCCCTGTCCTGGGCAGAGAAGAGTCAAGAGTGAAGCTCAGCCTGGGAAAAGTGGGGCGGGAGGAAGAGTTTTTAAAATTATATTTTTATTTCTCACTGTCTCATTCTGTAATCAACTGGCAATAAAACTAATGAAATTAAATTTATTAACAAAAAAAGTAAATGAACCAAATTGTTCTGATGTCACATCTGGTTTTTTATGTGATGGTAATGGGTGAGTGATCTCCCTGTTCTTTTCTTGACCCATCTTATTTACTGCCCATATCCTATTGAGGAGGGAGAGCATCCCAGATGGGCACCATCTGGGATGGCAGACTGGCATGTTTAACCCCCCAGAACCAGCAAAATGCACACAAATCCCAGAAGAGAACAGCAGAGTCCTCCCTCATCTGAAAAATGAGATAATTCGAGTCACATGGGAATCACACTCTCTCCATTTTTGTTTCATTTCTGTAAGACACTTCTCTTTGATTTCAGGGTATGAAAATGTCACACCCAATGGGGATGAGGGCATAAAAAATATGTTTAGAAGTCTCAGGAGCATCTCAATAAAAGCCTAGAGAAGAGCTGAAATTGTCTGTGGCCGTCCATGTCTCTGGCATTATTGCACAGCTGTGCTGTGCAATTTGTTGTGGTTATTTGGATCCTGTGCCAACTCTTTCATGCAGGACAGTAAGCATCAGTCATAGGAGGGCACATGGAAGTCAGGCTGCCTCATAATTATGTGCAATAAAACACGTGGACAATAAATACATCCTGATTTCATCATCTTCTTAAATAAGTGAGGCTGAGGAGCCCTTCTCACTTCTTGAAATTCTGCTTTTCTCTTGAAGCCTGTCTTTGGCAGGTTAGCAAGGGGGAAGCACTGAGTGCAAACTAAAGCCTCCAGGATAGCGACAACATTCCTCAGGATATGATTTAATTCCTTATTTTCCATGGTTGGAAAAAATGGAAGCAACTCACACAGGGGTTTACAAGGCAGGAATGCACAGTATGTTTCAGCATTGCTTTCTTTTCCTCAGAAAACAGAGAGTAAGAAAGGAAAAGTAAGAAATCTTCCAAATGGAAAGGCTGCATGTGATGAAGCCACAGGCTGAATGTGCTTCCTTTGTAAATTTTTAACAGACTCAAGTCCTCCTCTTTCCCACCCTTCCCAGATGATGAGTTTCCAAGAAACAGCCCCCATTCTTAGTATTAACCAAAAGAGAGGCCTCCAGTCACCAGGTTAAGAATGCTTGGAGACAAAAAATGTTCTCTACTTGCTTGGCAAGAGAAGGAAATTTTTCAGGTGGAGCTCCCTGCTTCTGGCTGGGATGTGTCTGTGCTCCACATGTCAGTCTCAGAGGAAAAAATTCCCTTTTTTTCTGCAGTACAGCCATCTGCCAAGTCAGAAGGACATGAGTAAGGTGGATCCCTGAGCATCAGAGCCTCTGATTCCAGCAAAAGAGCCAGCACACTGCAGTCCTCCTGACTCCAGTGATCAGCCAAGTCTCACACTGGCACCAGAGCCAGAAATCAGCCTGCACCAGGGAGAAAAACAGGAGCCCCCTGACTTCAGTGGGTGACTGACAAATCCCTGAGCAGAATGTCAGCATTAGAAAAGATTAACAACTGTGAAGCACCCTGCATCCCTTCCTTATCACAACCAGCTTTCCTGGGAATCCAAGAATTGATGCCATTAAAATTTCCACCCCTCATTCTAATATTACCCTCAGTTTATCTCCTCTTTTAAGGAGCAACCTCACAAATCTCCCAGAAAGCTGCTCAGAATGGTTACAAAAGTTTTGGCAATTTTCAGCTCAATCTACTAATGAGCTATTAGTTTTGGTCTCAGAATTAAACTTAAACTGAAGGAAGCACCCTCTTTATGTGTTTATAGAGAAACTTGGCATGCTTTGTAAATCTACCATCTGGCCAGGTTTAAACAACAAAAACTCCCCATTCTTTTTTATTTATTGGAAATGAACCTCTGAAGGCTGACCTGGCCATCCTAAAAATCCTTCTGCACCATTCCAGGTAATTTAGTTATTTAATTTCTTTTAAATATCAGGAGTTAAAACTGTATACAGTACTTCAAATAGGGTCTTCAAACAGCTTCTACAATTATACTAATATTTGAGATTTGTCTTTAGCAAGAATTCAAAGTGTTATAAGGTCTTCCTACATTTGAGTCACAAAGGCAACCCACCCTTTCCTCTCCTACTCCACCCTCTCTCAGGAACAGCTTCCCACGATATTGCAAAAATTCTTTCTCCATTTATCTTAAAAAAGCAACTTGGACATTTGTTGTTGTTGCCTTCAATTCTCAGATCTAAGGAAGATAACTGAGTTTTCTAAACAGTCCTCCACAGGAATGGCATCAATCCCAGCTGTGACATCTGCAAACTTCGTGGCCAAATTTCTAATTTGGCCTAATTTGGCCTAATTCATAAGCAAGGAATATAACAAATAAGGTCAGTCCTAGATTCAATCCTGACTTGGGCCATCTTTATCTGGTAATTTCCATGACTATTTCTGCCACTGAAGGGAAGATCCTTATGGAGGTTACAGATCAGAGTTTTGCTTGACTCTTGGTTATGTCCACAGCATTACCCTTCAAGAAGTTAGTAATCTTTTTGCAAAATATAATAAATTAGTTCTGAAATGACTGCTCTTGTGTGAAGACTCTTTTTCTTTATCCCGTTCCACTGCCTCCCCACCCTCAGTCATCCTTCCTCCCCCATGTCAAGAGTTGATACATTAAGCAGAAAATTAGGAAATGTATCCATTTCAGGGCAGGAGAGTTTTCCATTTTTGAAGATAGGCACTGTATCTGCTACTCCTCTGTTCCCAAATTTACAGATTAATAAAAAAAAAAAAAAAAAAAAGCCTCTTCAAGTCCATCTGCAGTTTCAAGTGCCATTTTTTTTTCAGTAGCCAAGAAAGAGCTCACTCAGGGACCATCATATTTTCATAGCAATTATCCTACATTTTGCTTCTATTCCAGTGTTAAATTTACCTTACCACACTTACATTTTCACTATAGACTCTAACATTAACTTTATGAATCAGCCTTACTGAAAACTGAGTTAAGGCATTAATTCAGGATTTGGGCCATGCCTCAACCTATACCACTTTCTTCAAGTCCATCATCTCCACTTCCTCCACAGCTGCTCTCCTTCAGTTTATCAGGCCAACATTTTTTCCCTTCCACTACTGATATTTCTTTTTTCATGTTTAACATCAACTTATTATCCATGACTAATCTGAACCTGTGTGATCCTTGGACATTCAGTCTATCCTTGCTCTCCCTGGAGATTCTGGATTCCCCTTGCTTGGGGTGTTTGCTCAGCTTGGGAGGTCCATCACTGGCACTACAGAGTATGAAACAACACGACACGGACTTGCTGCTCTTTCTAAGGTAAAAAAGAGACATTTTGTTTTCTGACTCCAACTTTTATAGATTTCCAAAAGTGACAGTGGATTGGAGGGTGACAGTGCCACCCCTCCAGTGACACTGGACAAACCAACAGTCCATCAAATTTCTTCTCCTCCATAAAAGAATGCAAAACAATGAGTTATTTACAGAAAGTGTGTGAGAAAGTTCGTTACAAGAATGTAAACATCAGAAGGCTCAGAAAAATCTTAAAAAATCAAGCCAACACATCACTGTTCTTCATGGCACCTTCTTACTTCATGGAAATGAAGCTGAAGCTTTGTGATTTTGGCTGAAATTCTATGCCCAGAGTCTGATACTCCTACTTCAGTTTAAGCTCAGCCTGATGTTTCTGTGTGCTAGCCCAGCCTACCTTTAGAACTGACAATACCAATTTGTGCCAGGATTTTCCCCTCCACCTGCTATCTCCATGTAAAGGCCAGCATCCATAGTCTTTTTAGTTAGATTGATGCCTCAGGTTTGAGCTTTTATATTTTTCACATTCTGTGCTGCTTTAGTCTATGGGTCTGGGCTTCACATTATGGGATGGTGAGCTCTGTGCACAGAGCAGGGAGACAAAACAATTCCTGCTCCAGCTGGGCACCAAGGACCAATGATCCAAATCTCAGCCCAAGAGCACAAACAGTGTGGGCTGGAGAGAGAAAAACAAGCAGGATGGGACTGCATGGGCTGGAGTTGGAATTGGACAATTAACTCCAATATAAAAATGGACCAGAACTGATAAAAGTGAGAGACCCCATGACTGGTCATGCATTTTGTGACCATTTTGGGTTGTGCTGCCCAACATGAGGCTGAGGAGCTGAGGAGCCCTTCTTACTTCTTGAAATTCTGCTTTTCTCTTGAAGCCTGTATTTGGCTCTATTCAACTTCTATTGAGGTCTCCTAATAAATCCCTAGTTTAGTCTTTAAATCCCTGTGTCTAGTCCCTGTTCTAGGTCAGCCTTCACAAGGCATCAAGATTAAACTTCTTGTGATGTGACCAAACTGTGACCAAAGCAGTATTATCCTCACCATGGCTATTCCCAGCAAGAAATTCTCTCACTAAGGCAAACAGCTCTTTCCCACAAATGTAAAATAGCATCAATCTCTTCTGAAGGAGCAGGTCTGGTTTTCATTTTAATGCATCCAAAGGAAACCATGCTGCTCATATTATAAAGACTAAAGGCATATTTGCATACAAAACCAGTTTGGGCTTGGCATTTCATAGTTCCTTGCTGAAATTATTCTCTCTAATCAGGACTCATCTTGGCTTTCTTGAATTGTGTTATCCTTGAATTTGTGATTCCTCCCTAACATTATTCCAAAATAATTGGCAGGAAGGTAGATATAGCACAACAACAACAAAAAATATAGATAATTTTGCAGCTCATTTTTAGCAAACATAATGATAAACCACAAAGCACTTTGGTCTCCTTTACACTCCTCAAAGCTTTCTGGGCTTGGTGGTCTTGCAAACAGATCCAAGCTGCTTCTGCTGCAGCCATGAACAAGTCACCCAGCTCTCTCTGCCTCACCTGAAAGGCCAAACTGATGAAACACTCACTTTTCCAACACAGCTTCAGGAAGTTTAGCTGCATTTATTTCCCCAGTTACAGCGCAGATCTCAGCAGAGAGGATCAAATACCTCAGGCTGATCAGCCCAGGCTGTGGGTGGCACACATTGCACACACTCCCCAAGGGCATCCAAGCCCAGATGGTGTCTGCTGACGTGGTCTCAGAAGTCATGAGACTCTGCGGTGCTCAGATATTAGAAAGGTACAAAAATGCTTAATGGTGACACAAAACCACGAGAGCAGAGCAATAGAAGTACCTCTGTTGTGGGAAAGAAAGTGTTGCATGTTTCCTCCCGTCCTGAAGGCTGATGCCAAAAAAAGGGATGTGAAAAACACTGAGATCCTTCCTGCTTTGGGAAAGATGATCTTGGGTGGGAAGATTTAAGTCATGTCTATAGCATTCCAGTTAAGAACACCAAAGTGAAGAATTTTGGCAGCAGCTTCAGAGGAAAGAATAATCCCACAGAAATAAAATAGTTTTGAGACTCTCTCATTCTGTCTTTGGCAATCAGGAAGATTGGAAAGGGGAAGTTTCTAGATGGAACCCCTAAAGCTGGCTCTTTCATAAAGGCAGAAACCACAATGCCCTGAGATCCTTCCACCCCAAAGAAGACCAAGACCTTTCTCTTTTCCTTCATTCACCTTGCTGATTTCTGCACACCTGCCTTTCCCACATCACAACAGCTCTGTGCTCCACCACAGCCCTTTCCAAAGACACTCATTGTCCCTGCTGACACCCTCAGCTGACACCCTCATCTTCAGCTACTCCATGCCATTTTTGCCCCCACCCATGGGGACTCAGATCTGTACACAATGTCTGTGCACTTTACACCTGGAACACATCTCACACAGGGTCCCACCCTCAGCCAAGGCATCCTGGCATCACTGTAGCTCGAGTGCTGCTGGTCAAATCTTCCTTAGCACCACCCCTTTTGTAGCCTTGGCCACACAGTGAGGGCCAGCAATGGAGTTCAGGTCCCAAATGCTTTCAGAGAAGTGTTAGTGGAGTGCCAGGGTACCCAAGGTTCCAGCAGCTCAGACCTAGATGATTTTCTCTCTTGCTGTATAGCCCACGACTTTCACTGTACTTGTCCCTACAGCTGCTGCTTTCCCTCCCTAGCTTCTCTCACCTCCTTTGGGATATTCATCCTTGCCATTTCACTTGTCTCCTTTCCATCCCTTTTGATCCCCACCTAATGACAAAGCACTATGGAGGCACCAACTCATTCTCATGCTCCTGCCACCCTCTTTTCAAAGGGCAACTGTGGCATCTCCAGATTCACTGACCTAAACTTGAATGCTGCCATTCAAGCCAGGAGAGTGAACAACTCAGCACATGAACACAGACAGCACAGAGAAGAGAGGCACAGATAAATCCTTTTGGAAAGGAAGGGTCATTCTCTGGTAAGTTTTTTCCCTAATGTCACTGCAGCTGTGCTTTGTCACTCTGGGCAGCACACACTGCATTGATCAGGGGAAAAGGTCCCTTGTTCCCTGGGAATTCTTTGCATCAACCCAACAGCACAGGTTTCTGCTGTTATTCAGTCCTGGGAAACATCTCAGGGAAAAGGGAAGGCTGAAACAGCAAGAATTCAGCCCAGAATTTTTTGCCTAGAAAAGTGATTCGGGACGACATCACCATCTGCAAGTCCAAAGCCTGCTGTTCTTACAACATCTGAGGGAAATCCCTTGGCAGAATGCTGCAAAACAAAGACAACTTCTCCAGCCTCCTGACTCCCTTCTATTCACTTGGCTTCCCCTGCCTGCATTGCTAATGCACTACTACCTTCCCAAAAGCAAGGGAAGCTGTGGTCCTCAGATGGGAAGCTCAGTATTGCTTTCCTCAGCTTCTGCAGTGTAAGGACTTGAAGTCTTTATGAATTGAAGACAGATAATGGGGAAAAAAAGCATCCAAGCCCAAGGAATGTAGGACATAAATTCTCCACTAGCCCACTGCAAGATGATCATGGCAGATATCAGATACAGGATGCTCGGTACAACCAGCTTGGCTCGGTGTCTGAGACTGGAGCTTTAACTCCCATCCTGTTCACTCATGGATCTGAGCCCAGCTGGTATGATGAACCACCAGCCTTCCTTGGCTGCAGCCTCTCTTTGAGCCCAGAGGATGGATGGAAAAGCAAAAGGAAGGGTTAGGCAGAACAGCCCCATCTCCTCATTTCCCACACCAGGTGTTTGTGACTGCAAAGCCCAGGACAAAGCTTGCATTCCCTTGGCACAAGCAGTGCTTGGCTGCATGTGAGTTTGGGACAGGACTGGTGTCCCCAGGGCCACAACGTGTCCCCACTTCCCTGCAGTTCTGCCCAGGGTTGTTCCTGGAGAGTCTGGTCCAACCTCTGAGCTGCTGCCGGGCCCAGCTTAACAGCCAAGGCACAAATAGGGAGAAATGGCAGAAAACAGAAGCACTCCGACTTCCTACTGCCAGACCTCCTTCCTGGTCACACAGGAGCAGGAATGCCCGCTCTGGCAGAGTGCACATTTGGAGAAATGCAGTGTTATGAACCACCCACACACTGACGCAGTTTTACCACCAACACAAAAACCTTTTTATGCTGACTTCAACATTTTCCACCCTCACTTCTCCATGATGAGACCAAAGCCTGGTGAGTGCAGGGATCTTGTGGGACGGATACCAAGATGCTCGGAAACCACCAGGCAGGTCAAGGGGTCACTGCACAGAACTGGGAAGATTTTCAGTCAGTTTCTTGCCAGTTACTGGGTCCTTTGGTGGTGATCACAACCTTGATGTATTTTGGAGAAAATTTTAAACTCCTGGAACAGCTTACTGGGGAAGGTGATGAATCGTCCATTTGGTGCTTTTTCATTCAAGAGTGGTGTACCCAGCAAATACTTCACTAATAAAAGCATAAGCTGTGTGTTTCCAACAATCCCATTTAATACCAAAATACTCTGGTTTTCATCACTGGCCTCCTCTTCAGCTGGGCAACACTTTGTCATGAGGAGCAATTAAAATCCCCACTCAAACTGTTGTAAACAGCTAATTATGCTAAAATCCCAAGATTCATTCAGATCCTTTTTTTTTTTAGATTCAAAGAATTCTGAATGCCAAAGACCAAGGTACGTTTGTGCCAGCTTTGACTGCAAACAACAAACCCAGAAATTTTCTATGACTCACGGGTGAATTTCAGCACAGACACGTCATATTTGCAGCTATCCCTTTCTGCAGTCGTTGCAAAAAGTTCTGAGATGCATCAAATCCAGAAACTGAATGAAAAAAGAAACTGAAACGCCAAGCATGCGGAAAACTGAAGGTCTATTATGTAATTATTGTTACTGGCATGGAAAAAGAGGAATGTTATTTTTTCTGTCAGTGTCAGAGGACACGCTGCAGACAGAGTGCACCTTCAAACATGGGCAATGGTAAGGAACTATTAGCAGGAGAAAATAAGCAGCTGATCTAGCACACAGCAGAAAGGCCAATTCAGCAGGACTTGAAACAGAATGCCAAATTTTAACAAGAACATGTTACAATCTATTCTGAAACAACAACAAATACACCAAGGAAAATTACTTCGTCTCGGGCAATGCTGGAAATCAGATTTAATCAGATTTTTGCTCTGCAGCGCATCTTCACACAGTAGCACTTGACTTAACAATCCTCAAAATAATTTGCAGAGGTAAAAGCATTAATGTTGAAGTGAGGGCAGGGTAAAATGAGTTAGAAAGTTGTTAAAGAAATAGAAAGCCACATCAAATACTGCAGAGTGGCACTGCTCCTATTTCTGCCTAGTTTGGGAGAGGGTTCCCTGCAGGGTGTCCTGTACAGCTCTGCCTTTACTTCTTTCAGTGCTGTACGTGGGGAGCCTCCTGCTTTGGCTCAAGTCCCCTTGGTCCTTACCTGTGGCAGAGGTTCTGCCTGCCTGAGTGCTCTTACAGTGAGACCACCCCCAAGCCTTCCCAAAATGAAAGAAAGAAAAAGGAAAAAAGGAATCATGATGAATTGGATGTTATACACTAGAAAGTGATTACATTATTAAAAAGGCCAAGAATGCAGGCATAGACAGCAGCAGGACACTTATTAAAATAGATAGAAATCAAAAAAAGCAACCAAAACAAGGAATTACTGGGAGAAGCTTAGAGCCTGGACATCCAACCCCAAGCTCTGCTCAGCTCTTGTCTGCAAAGCATTGCAGTCAATGAAAACAGCAGAACACAGGAACCCTCTCCCACTCATTTCATTGCCAAATCACAACTCTGGAAGTGAAAAACATTTCTTTTTCTCACAGATGTCAGAGGACACCCAAGACTAGTACATTATCTAGCCAATAAAAAATCTCCTGTAAATAAAACCAGGAAAAATTACACACACTCAGTTTTTTGAGCTGAGCACACCAAAAGCTTGTTATCACTAACTCCTTTGATGTCTGAACTACTTTGGCCACATCTCTGAAGAACAGGCCTTCCTCAGAGGTATTCCCAAATAGCTCAGGACTTGCTGGGTTAGTGGCCATGTCAGTACATCGTGTTTGTGACATCCAGAGCATCTCATCCACATGACATCATCACAAAATGCTTGAAATGTCAGGGCAGAATTTGACCACTGATCACCTGGAGAAACTGGATCCACCTTCACAATTATAGTCCTTACTATTGTGTGGCCAATGCAGCCTCAGCTATGCTGTCAAAATCCTGGTGCTTTATCCTTGGAGCTGAGATGAATTGGCTGCTCTGTGGTTCTGTGTGATAATTGGTTCAAAGACCATCACCCATCAAGCTCAGCTTGTAATCAGATAATCGGGGGTGGGCAAGCCTCCAGAGCAATTCCACGTTCACCAACTGGAGAATTACCTGACTCTTGTGACAATGAAATGTGAAGCATTTCACAGGTGGAAGTCTGGGTTAGTTCCTAATGGGGCAGAAGGGTTAAGAAGGGCAAATCTTAGAAGAAGAAACCTGTTCAGGAGCTGTGGTGATTCACAGCCACAGGCAGGAGCCAGTGGATGACTGGACAAAGATGGAAGTGGCCCTTTCCCACTGTTCTTCCAGACCTTTCTTTCAGCACTCTGCCAAACCCTGAAGGAATTCTGAGCTCATGGACACAGGGGCTCCTCCAGCTCATTCCATCCTGCAGGCTGTCTATAAAAGCAGCACCATGCAGCCTCACACATGCTGCAAAGAACTTTTCTTTCCAAAGAGGCTGAGCACCTGTCTCTGGGGGCTCAGAACACTTCGTTTCCAGGTACTTACCTTGCACTGGGGCAGTTCCGCTTCCCATGCACAGGGATATTTTCATTATCTCTTTCCCTTCACACTCCTGTTTCCCACATGATGAAATACTTGATGACACCACCAAGGCACCAGAAAAGCAGGACAGGCTGGCAAAAGACACAGGAGCTGTTCTGGCACTCTCATTCAGCCAGGATCTGTCGCTGCACTGTCATGTCTCAATTTATTTGGAAATCTCCAGCTCAAACACAGGGAGTGCATGTGTGCACACCTGCACAGGCTTAGCCCAGCAGCTGCAGGGAAAGTGTTCTGTTGACACAGTGCCTCTTTTCCGTGCTGAAATAGTAGCAAAAGTTGAAATAGCATAAAGAGAAGCAGCACAGGCTCACACAAGCATGCACCAGGATACCAGGACACAAGGAATCCAGGGGAGTTTGTGACAAAGGAGAAAGTCTTGCACAAGAGAAACCAAGCAAATCAGAACTTCCTAATGGAGTGAAATGAGGGCAAAAAGGGTATTCTGCCCTCGAGAGGGTGAAAGGGATGAGACTGCAGGTGCACTTTTATGTCCCAATGAGAACATCTGCCTACAACTACATCTACAAGCCACTGCTCTTGTCCAGAAAAGCTGTGACTTTGGAGCCTCAGCAGCTGCCATGGATGACTGATGACAATGCCTCACTATCTTTACTACTGGGAGACATCTCCTCCAGCTCACTACCTTTTTTCCCCACTCACAAAGGATCTGGAGAATAATTTACTTTCCTGCATGGGGTGATTTGCTTGTTTAAATACTGTTCTGCCCCTACTCACCCTTCTTTTCTTACATGGAGTAGTCCCAGGTAATTTGAGCTACAGAAGAACATATTTAAGACCTCCATGGAAGAACAAGCAAGCTCCTGTTCTGTGGCCACAGATCTCTTCACAGAGAGCAGCAGGCAAAACTTCCCAAGGATTTTTCCTGGGAAGGCAGTGAGAAGCAAAGAGAGAAAAAGAGAAAATTCTTATCTCTAGTCACTGCTCCTGTTTTTGCACGTGTGGAATGTGTTACAGAGATTGTTTACCCAAAGTGATTTGGTTAATTGGACACCAGTGAAAGTTGTTTTGAGTGATTAGCCAACCACTCAAAGCTGTGTCTGATTGTCTGGAGACAGTCATGGGTTTTTCTTTAGTATCTTTGTAGTATAGTAAAGTATCTCTTTAGTATGTAATTTAGTACAGTATTAATGTAATATAGTATAGTTTTAATAAAGCAATTGTTCAGCCTTCTGAATCATGGAGTCAGAGCACATTGTTCCTTGGCTAGGGGATCGCCTGTTTCTACAATACTGTTCCACATCAGAATCAAGAATTGTCAGGCTGAGTTTGTAAAGCACAGCTTCTATTTCTAGTGATAACATGACAGGCTCCAGATCTTAAAATTAAGTTAATAGCTAAGAAGTTCTTCCCTTCAAATGAAACATCTTTGATCTGAAGATAAAGATGGAATAAACATGGAAACCCAAACTCATTCCTCTCTGCAGGATCTACATCAGGGAGGTACATTTGTGAAAATGAAAACAATTGTGTTGTTGACAAATAAGGAAAAAAAAGCCACTAGAAATAATTTATTTATGCTTCTTGCTGCTATTTCTGGGTGCTGAATTGCTAACACCACTCAGAAAAAAATGCAGGTGGGTTGTTCCTGAAAGCTCAACTCAAACAGCTGGGACACATCTGTAAGCAAAGGAATGTCTTCTGATCAGACAGAAAATTCAGACAGAAAATTCTGCCACTACACAATCTGTGTATCCCAAAGGTTGGACAGGTCTCCATTGCTGTGTGTCCAGCCAGCTCTTTCTGACTCCTGGCTTGCTCCTGCACAGCCCTGACACTCTCCATACCCCACAGCGCTCCTCAGAAACCCCACAGGCAGCACCAGCCTCCCTCTCCCAGATCCATGCACCCCAGCTCTTCCACATCCCCACACTTCCCCTCTACTCTGCATCTTATCCTACTTGCCTCTATAGGATTTCCTTCTCTTTAAGGGAAGGGGAAAGCTGGCAGCATTGAGAGTCCAAGGCACCTCTTTGCCCTTGAGCCCACCAAAAGGAAAATTGCTTGATGCAGAAGAGAAATGACATGGCAAAACCACAGTCCAGACGTGGAGACAGACAGACAGACTCCCCTCAGACACAGACACTTGGCTGCCAAGCAGGAACTGCTGAGGAGATGCAGATGAATCCCCTCAATCTGGCTGGCTTTAGTTTCTGCTTTATTACAAAAGAGTGCACAGGGTTATTCTGCCAAATTCCAGTGGGCATTTGAGGGGCAGAAGGAAAGCCCTGATCAGCACAGGAGCTGCAGAGGGAGCAGGTTGTTCTCTCCTGGGCAGAGCTGCACAGTGGCAGCTTGTGTCCATAAGTCTGGCAGACTGACAACTAGCTGAACCCAGCATTTAATTGGAAAGTATTCCCATTTCACATTGCTTCCCAGCAGGAGATGAAATTCCAGGAAAAAGTGTAGTAATTGCTAATCACCTACTAATACTGGAAACTTGATGTGTGCATACAGAGTTCTCAAACTAAGGAAAACTCTCAAGTCTTTACAACTGACAGATAAGAGGAGAGGTTTGTGAATGGTTGAGATACACCTACCCCTACCAAAAGCTAGATTGTGGATAGCTCTGAAAAGACAGTGACAACAAAATAAGTTGTCAGGGGCTGAAGGTTAAAAATGTCTCTTTCCCCAGAGGTCTTAAAATAGTTTCAAGTTTTGAATACTCTAATTTCAACAGCTGAAATGTGTGCTCCTCATGTTGCAGATCAATGAAATTCAGGGTGATGGATGAGATGATAAATTTTGCTCAAATATTCATAATAATGAAACCTGAAGGTGAATTTGAATGGTCACAGAGGGCTCTTGTGGGCCAGGGTAAGTGAGCAGAAAACCAGCAGACAAAGCTCAGTGTAAGTAAATGCTGTGTAACACAACTGGGGAAGAAAACCTGCCAGTGTACAGGCATGCCAGTAGTTACTGAATTAATCTGGAAGGAGAACCCAATGTCCTTGAACAGAGCACTGAGGGCAAATTCATGACTCATGAGAGGTAACTGAGCCTCAGGAATTACCCTTCTGCAAGATGCACTGGAGTCAGGCAAAGAGAGGGGCAAGTGAAAAAAAAAATGCTTGGAAGCTGAATAAGGATTAGGCAAAGCAGGATTTTTCAGTTTGGAAAACTTTACTATAAGAAGAAGAGACAGCAGACAGACATACAACTATAAGTGACAAGAAGATTCCTCATTGCACAAAATTCAAGGGCAGACAATGACTTTTTCAGGGAATAGATTTATAAGACACAAAAAGAATTTTTTTGCTTTACTGCGTACTTCTACACTGACTGTGTGAGCTCCCAGGGGAAACTGCAGGGGCTAAAAATAAAAGCTGGTTACAAAATCATTTACATCATCATGAAGTATCTTAAAATCCATAAACATCATGCTGATAAAAATGATGCAAGATGCTGTAAGCCAGAAAGTGAAAGAGTGCATATGCTGGTGTCCTCTGAGAGCATCCCCCCAAGCAGAAGGGCAGGATGCTGGGATGCTGTGTGGGTTGGAGGCTTGCAGGAGAGCCTTCTTCCTCAGCACTGAACATTTCCATATTTTTCCAGATTTGGTAAATAAATTCTCTTTCTCTTAGTAAGGAGAGTTACTCATCCAGCTTGAAGTTTCACCTCCTTGTGATTCTATTATGGCAAGATAAAGCACCTATCTCCCAGGAAAGGAAGCGGTTCTTTTTATACCTGTGCCAAATAAACCTATTTCCCTGAGAGCTACTTCCACTAGAAAATGCCTTGGGGATTTTTGAAAGTTCTGGCTGATACCTGGACACCAATTTCCATGGTTCCTAGTGGAAAGTTAGTACCACCTTTTAGCTGGGAGGGGAGCAGGGACTGTGGGGTGTTCTAATGACCTGTATTTCACAAAGGCCATCATTTCCCAATGAGAGAAAAACAAGGAAACAGCAGAGCAGGTACAGAGAGACACCAGGAGCTGAACAATCACGAGAATGGGAAGCACCAAAAGGCTAATTTTCTGTGAATGAACCTGGAGTATTTTTCAGAGTATGGGTTTGTGGGTGCCCTGGCTGCTGAGAATTTGAGACTTTCTGTGCTGACAGGCACTGACCCCCAAGAGAACCCTGCATTGACCTGAGGCTGTGGAGAAGGCTTCCAAAATTGAGTGACAGAACTGGGATTATGGGTGTGGAGTTTGAATAAAGTGTGTGATATCACAGGGTGGAAATCTTAGAGTTTAAGGGTTTAGAATATAGCAATATCTATAAAGCAAGATGGAGGTTTTAGAGCAGAGGCTGCTCCTTCTTCTCCATGGGTTTGGGTGGTTTTGTAACTGGATAGAAAAATCTGCACTGTGGAACACTAGGGATCAGTCATTGGGATAAAAGTGAAAATAATTCAGGTGGCATTTCTTAATTGGATAGTTTCACCTCAAAAGGCCTGGTAGAGAGAGACAGCCATTTTGTAACTATTTAGCAGAATGCTGTAGAACTCATGACTTGTAAGACTGTGATATGGATAAGAGATAATAAACACCTGATTCTGAACAAGAAACACCATCTCAAGTGCTTCAGTCCTGACCTTGACAGAGGCACAAAAAGAAGTTACAGAATTGACACGGGTTTTGCAAAATTGTTCAATCTCAAGCAGCATTTCAGCCTCAAAACAGCTCCCAGGTAACAGAAATTTGGAGGAAACTTCAAGAGTTGAGCAGAGGGACTAACAAGTTTGCCTTGCTGCCCACTCTGCAGAGGTTGTTCCTCACGCTGCCCCAGTTTCAGCACCCTGGGAGCCTCCAAAGGCAAGATTTTGTGTTTTGGTTACTCTTGAGGTCTTAAAGAGCCCAAAACAATTGAAAAGCCTTGGTTATTTGTGTTCTCCTAACAGTGTGGAGATATTCTCTGTAGTTTGGAGAGGGATTGATGTGAGCCATTCACAATGGCAGAAGAAAGTCTCCAAAAGAAGGTGGGGCCCCTGATTTCCCATTTCCCAAATCCCAGCTCCTACCTGAAGTAATCTGGTTTTCACAGCAGCAAGGGTTTGAGCAAAGTCTCAAAGTACAGAACTGGATTTGTGTGGAAGGAAGACTCCAAAAAACTGCATATTAGTCAAATAAGTGAGCAGAATAGTGAAAATCTCACCTTAGCCCTTGATGGGTGATACCACATCCCCACTGCCAGGCCTATGACCAGGTTAACCTTAGCTCATGCAGCTGGGGATCTGTCTGACTTTAGGACATTAAATTGTCAAACTCACAGCAATTCCTTAACACCAAATCTCCAGAACACCTATCAGCAACACTAAAACACAACAAAAATTTCCCTAAGAATAGGGCAGCTCCCCATGGGGTATGGAGTTCCTCAACACAGCTCCAATAGAAGTTAGAATTTACTGTATAAAATACAGAACAAGTCTCACATTTACTCTTGGGATTCCTTACAGACTTTCTCTCTCAGAACCAGTAAAACATGGCAGGACTGAAACCAGAGTTGGAAGGAACTGAAAAGCACTGCAGAGAAGTTTTGCGATGCCTAAGATGCATTCTGCTCACCACTACTGAAACAGAAAGCAGGTGAAATCCCTTCTCTCAAAGGAAATTAGTGAAAGCTTTGGCATAGCCCTGAGTAGGGTCAGGATTACAGAAAAATTACAGAGGAAGACAGTAGAAAAGCAGGTAATTGGCAGATATTCAGATGATGCATGAGTTGCAGCAATTCAACACTGCACTAAGCATTTAAAATCTGTGGTTTGCTTTGCATAGGTTTCTTCAAAGGAAAACTGATGGGTTCCCTCTTAAGGTTGGATAGAACATAATGGCCACAGTTTTCTCACAGGAAAACCGAAGTTTCCACAAAAATCAAATTGCCCCCTCCCCTTTTTTATCTTTAAATTTTGGTTTGAATTCCTGGAAGAAAATTATAAAGCAAAGTTTTGGTCAGATAACTCCTTTCTAATTAAATATTTCACTTTGCTGACCTGTGCTGCAGCTATTTCATTTCCAATATTAGATAATGCAGGGATACACCTTCCTTGCAGTCTGGGAAAAATTACTCTTCCTAGGCTCTTCAGAGGACTGTATGTCTTGTACAATTTTTAATTTACTCAAGCTGTATCCTGCTGCAGGAGCCCAAACCCCCCACAGACAAAACTCTATTCAAGATTAGAATGGCAGCAGCCTAATCACAGCCTGTAACTCATGAGCTAAGAGGCTCTCAGAAAAAGACTGTACTTAATACTGAACTACGAGAAAATACACAAGCCTGACTCAGTTTTTCAAATCAAAACTGTTTTCATCTGGAGAAATGCCAAAAATAGCTCAGCAATTTAAAATGCACCATTTTTTCCTGACATGCTTCAGTCTAACACTTCAGAGTTTCTGGATTTGATGTTGAAATTCAGAATTTTTATCAGCTTCTTTGGTGATTATGCAATGGGCAACAGACATAACCCAAACAAGGCATGTCCCTCTTTGAACCCACCTGGACCTCTCTGACCTTTGTCTTGGGAGGAGGAACAAGATGTCTCTCCTGAGGCCAACATATTTACTGTATCAAGGCAATCAACAGATTTTCTTTCTCAATAGAATCTGGGACATCTTTTCCCCATATTTATTTCTGGGACATATTTGCCCTAGCCACGGCAGGAAGTGTAAGAATTGCCTGTGGAGAGAGGAACGCTGTGCTTAGGAGAAGCTGCATGTGATGGCTGAGAAGAAAACAACTTTCTGCTCTGCACATTCACTTGACCAGCAGCTTCCCCCTCCTCTTCTGATAAATCACTGGCAACTCTTCCCAAACCACCACACAGCCCTGCAGCCTTATTTAGACTAAAACCCACTGGAATGCTTAGTTATACAACTAAAGGCAGCCAGTGCTTTTTACTATTAGGGTTTCCATATTTTCTTTTTGAGAAAATAATGGAATCCTTAAAGCCAACACTCACCTGACAGTGGCTTTGCTTTGGGCAAAGGCACAATAATCAAAGACTAAAGAGAGAACCGAACAGCAACAGTGCCCATTTTCTGTGGGACAGCTTGGAGGTAGGTCACTGCTAGATCACCCAAGGGACAAATCTCAAACCTAATCCCAGGGAAATCTCTCCACTGCTTGTGCTCAGGGAATGAGAGAGGAATATGTGATAGCAGAAGAGCCAACAAGTGAAATTAGTCACGAGTTATTCTCCTTACTCCCTCATCTCTTCCAGACTAGTAGAAATATCACTGGAAATTGTCAGAAAATTTCCCTGAGTCAGAAGAATGAAATAGTTTCTCTCTAGTTAAAGATGTTTATATGAGATGGGCAACAATTGAATCAAAGAATGTCTTGTACATACAGCCACTAGGAAAGTTCACTGCAAAACAGAAATCAGCAACTTCCAGGCTATTTCCAGAGCTTCTTGTTGTGCAAACCAGAAGATAAAGTCTCTTGTGTCACCTGTGTCGTTTTCCATGGTGCTGGGGCTGAACACAGGAAGCAAGTGATGGGAGATGATGTGTCCCACTTGCCACTATCCCAGAACCAGGAGGCTGTGGGTGGCAAAGCTCTGGGTCATCTTGCCAAAGACAACAACTCAACAGGGGTACAGGAGGGGAAGAGAAAATAAAAAACCTTGTGATGCTAAAAAAATTGCTTCCAACCCAAGGCAGAGTTCTCCAGCTCAGGACACCTGCAGCCACCCCAGGCAGCTCCTGCAGCATGAGGAGCCCTGGCTCACTGCAGCTCTTTGCCCTGGAAAGCCAGGCTGGCAGGAGACAATGCCAGCTGGAACAGGGAGTTTGAGGCTACCCTTGATATTTTGGGATGCTGGGCTTCACAGAAAGAGTTCTCAGAATATGTCAATACAGTCCCTTGATCTGCCACACACACCAATGAGAAGGTGAGACAGGTTTCAGGCCTCATCCTGCCCTACCTCTTCTGAAAAACCTCAGTTGAGTCAGAATGAGTCACTGTGCCTCTGCCCAATCACTTGTTAAAAAACAAACAAAAAATATAACAGCCTGTACTGCTCTGTGTCAAAATAAAACATAGTTCATTATTTTTGTGTTCTGAAGAAACTGAATAAAAAATCCCAACTAGCAACAGAATATAAACACTGGAATAAGAGCACAGAGGTGCAGAAGAACAGGTTGTATAACCCAACAGAGCTCTTTCTGCCAACACCTGCCAGCCTGGTGAGCTCCAGCTCTATTTTGGAGGCAGCCTGGAACCCACATGCAGGACCAGACTAAGGACACTCCTAAGGAAACCATCCTGCCCAAGAAAATCCTCTCAAATCCTTGCAGCATACAATAGTAGCCCTAAAGATTCTAAAGGATGAGGGGCTGTAATTTCAAGTGGCAAGAGCATGAGCTGGGTTTAACTGAGCAGAGCATGGCAGAAAGAGGCAGCTCCAGCACATCCCCCAGAGACAAGCAGAACTAACCCAACAGTCTGTTTTCTACTACTGTCTTTAAGACTGGTGGTTAGCAGAAACAAAATTATGAACCAGAGGCAAGTCATCAAGAAATATCATCAAAAGCCACTTTTCATCAGAGCAACCACAAGATGGTATTTAAATATGCTTTCACCCCTACACTTCTAGTCAAACCTCACAGAAAAATAAAACCACAGATTTGCTCCAAATTGTTGAAGAAGGCAGAAAGCTGTTAATATAATTCTCCTAAGGCCTGGGTCAGTGCAGCTTTACCACTGCAGAGAAAGAAAGGACTGGACAGAGACTTGCACAGAAAAAACTTCTTGGACAAAAAGACAATAAAGAACAAGTATCCTAACAGCAATACAGCTTCTCATGGGAAACTTGAGAAAGAGGAGAGGTAGATGAGGAGAATAGAGGGTTGTCTAGTTAACAGGAAGCAGCCTACAGTTTGTCTGGAAACATTTAGAAAATGAAAAAGTCAGAAAAACAAACAAGCAGCATGAGATCCCCAAACAACGTGAGAAGCTTGTCACAGAAAACCCTGCTGGATCACATCCACCAGGCTGCAAGGGATCAGGACAGAGCTGTGCTTCCTCCTGGGGACAAGGGTCACAGGGAAGAGTTTGGAAATGTCCCTCGAGCAAGAGGGGGGAGAGAGAGAGAGCAAGAACCATCAGGGGCACATTCAGAGCCTGCAGCACAGGCCTGGGGTTCTGTGTCCTGGCACTGCCAGAAGAGGGGCACACACAGGGACGAGCAGAGCTGCATCTCCTGCTTTATGCTCCTATTCCTGCTTTGCTGCCTTCCCTGTTTCTTGACCTCCTGATTCACATCCTAGGGGAAAGCAGATGAATTTCCCACCCACCAGGGAGGTGGTGCCATGTTTCTTTTTTTGCTGCACGCTTCTTGTGTTCCAGAAGAATAATTAAAGTCAGGAAAAAGCTGCATGGTATGAGCTTGAGTCCAGACTAGATCCAGGATAATTACAATCAACCTGTGATACTGGCCAAGGTGTGTACTCAGTGTTTAACACAGGCTGAGTGAAAAGTGTGACAGGCAGTTGTTCCCCCAGGACCATCCCACCACATCTTGTACCCTCCAGAGCAGCCTCAGCACAGCTCAGCAGCTCTGTGAGCTAAGGGTGACTCAATTAATTCCTTGCTGCTCCTAAAATAGTCCTATAAAAGCAAGACCAGGAGGGGATGGGACCAAGGAGGCCACAGATGGAACTGGAGCCTTATGAGGCAAAGTTTGAGGACAAGAGCTTCACTCAGCTCTGCATGGGCTGAGCCCCACAGAGCCCACCCAGGGCAATCCTTCTGGTCTTGACAACTGTAAAACTTGCTCTGGCTGTCCTGGAGGGATGATAGAGAGTGTGGGAATCCATAAAATCAGAGGGTTTTGGGAAAGCTGCAAAGGCAGGCCTCAGAGATAACAGAACTGTGATTAGAGCTAAGCAGAACCCATGAGATTGGTCAGCAGAAAAATTATGTAAGAAGTAGAAAAGTAAAGACAAATAGTGAAGACAAAAAGTAAAGACAAACTCTGGCAGGCAACAGGAGGAAGGGACATCACAGCCAGAGTTTCCAATATGAGCAAGATTCAGGCAAATCACAGATTTATACATTTGTCCTGCACCTAGACCAGGGCCCTGGTGCCAGGACCCAACACTGTTGGCTTCTGGGGGGGTCAGGCACTTCCAGCAGGGCTGAGAGGGAATCTGTGAGCCAAAAGGCACTGCTGTCTCCTCAAAGTGAGGAGAGTGAGAGGCTGGAGCCAGGCCAGGCACTGAGCAGAATTCAGACCCTGCTCCCTGGGGAAGCCACTTCTCAAATGGAGGGGGGAGAAAGGGCAACACAGACTTACAAATATGTCAGGAACAGTGTCTGGGTCAGGCTTTGCTGGAAAGGCTTGGTAAGACAAAGACCTAGAAACTCCTGACCCCAGGAAGAAAGGGACACAAAGCATGACTTCAGCCACTCCTTCCAGATGCTGTGCCTGGCTTAGGGACAAATGGTCTGGGCAAGTAAAACTAGACTGCAAAAAAACAAGCAAGAAATCTTGTCTGTGGAGCTTCCCAGCAAGGTCACCATCTAGGATTCCTCACTTTTCTCATTAGCTCAGATCTTGGGAAGGCAAAAGCCTGGGTGTTTCCAGGCATCCAGAAGGAAGAGAGGAGCACGTTCCCCCGTGCTGTGCATGCACAGCTGAGGAGTAGCAAAAGCAAACAAGCCCAAATTCAGTGTTTGGGGAAAATGTCATATCAGAATATGCCCAAATTTGGGTTACAGGACAAGATCATAACTGATGCTGTGCTCCTCACTAGCTGAGAAACTCAGTTCCCATCCTTTCACATGTCATGGGGAGAACTGAGTGGGATATTCCCAACACAGCCACACCCCAGAGTGCAGACATCTCCTCAGCCTGCTCCTGGGGTCTGCTTTATTGAGCAAGCCTGAAACCATGGCTTTGCTCATTTGGCTTTGCAATGTATTAGGGTCTGTTAGTACACCACTACTCACCTGAGAAGCAAAACCTCCAGGTCTGCTGATGTCTTAGTAAGGAACTTTTGTCTTTTCCATTAATAGTTACTTTTCTTTGTAAAGTTCCAGAACATGTATATAGATTGATCTCTCTCTCTCTATATCTCTATCTATATATCTATATCTACATCTATATCTATATATCTATATATCTATATCTATGACTACTACATTCAAATTCCATGATAAAACCTGCTCTACCTCCACTTTCAGCAGCTCCACGAGGAGCTGTGTGCCTGCTCTCAGTGCAGAACACTTTCCTCAGCCACACCCATTTCCAGGTGCCTGTGAACACACCTGCTGTGTGCTCCCCCCAAAACTGTGCCTTGATACCTCCTTTAGCTCGAGCAGTGTATTTCCAAATCAATGGCTTTATTGTTCATTAGCCATTTGGTGCACTAATTAAACGTTGATGACAGCTTTCATCTGAATTCCTGCGGGTCTTACAAGCTGTGAGCAGTGGGATCAGCACCCTCTGGAAGTGCAGGCATGATCAAACTGCCCTCTAGTGGGAAAGCCCCAATCGCATCCACAAATTCTCCGGAGAAGAATTTGGGGGTCCGGAGCACAGCACTGACCCCCAAGAGCTGGGGCACACAGCAGCCCCGGGCTGTGACACTGTCCCTGTGACACTGTCCCTGTGACACTGTCCCTGTGCCTGCCTGCTGCACTCCCAGTACACCAGCGTGACCAGAGGTGACACTGCTGTGGCTTTCTCCTACACTGCCATTCAGCAGGGCCTGCAGGGGAGATCCTCTGTCAGCTGGCACCACCTATCAGCTGGGGAAATAACTTAGGGAACCAAACTGAAAAAACCCAAAGATGGGTAACTATCAATGCTGGGCAGGCAGCTCAGCATTGTTAAAAGCCTTCACACTCACCCTGGTGCCTGCACCAGGGCTCAGTGCATATCAACAGTGACAGCTGGAGATGGAGAAGTGTCCCCAGGGTCCCCCCCCAGAGATGCCATCACGCTGGACCAAAGAGCTGAGCATCCCCAAAAGCCCCACCCTCCTGGCACCTGCACCAGACAGACCAGAGCCTTCAAGATGTTCTGTGTTTTCCCTTTTTTGCAGAACTGTGGGTGAGGCAAAACCTGTGTCCACCACCAGCCCAACACTCTGTTTTACAGAGCAGCACCTCATCTCCTAGAGGAATTATACAGCAGCCAGGCTTCAGGAGGCCTGTGTGAAAAGAAAATTAGGTCCAGATAACTGTATGGCTCAATAGTGAGAACTTTTACCAGAAGGTGGAAACAGGGAAAGAGAAATGACAGCACAGATTGTGCAATGGTTATGGCAGCCCTCTGCTTCCAAATGGGCCTTACCCATCTTTAACTTTCAGAGCAGACATTTTGGAGTTTGGGGGGAGGACACACTGTATTTACAAGGCCACAGTGTCTCTCTCTGCCCAGAACTGCTGTCTGGCTGGTTGGCTTCCTAACACAGGCTCAAATCAACCTTCCTTGGCTCCTGCAGGCTCACCTCCAGGAGCTCCTGCACCCCCAGACATGCCCAAGCAGACAGACCCCACTGTGCCCAGATGTGCCCAAGCAGACAGACCCCACTGTGCCCAGATGTGCCCAAGCAGACAGACCCCACTGTGCCCAGATGTGCCCAAGCAGACAGACCCCACTGTGCCCCAGATGTGCCCAAGCAGTCACACCCCACTGTGCCCAGATGTGCCCAAGCAGTCAGACCCCACTGTGCCCCAGATGTGCCCAAGCAGTCACACCCCACTCGTGCCTCAGACATGAGGCCTCACCCACAGGAGCCCCTTGGTCCTGCTCAGCCCATGGAGGAGCCAGGCTCAGCGTGTAGAAGTCTTCTCATCAACAGAACCTCACACGAGGCACCTGCCTTGGGTTACTCTTCTGGGAAAATGTGTCATGAGCTCCAGAGCCCTCCCTGGTGTGACCTTCTGAGGTTCCCAGGTCCAGGATTGATTCCAGGTTAATCCATTAGTCCTTTCCCACCATCCCACCCAGCCTCTCCTACAGCCACAAGCTCTTTAAGCTGCCACAGGCTTGGGATCCTTGTTTTCACCACTCAGACCACCTCAAGGTCATTCACAACCCTCCAGCAACTTCTGCTGTCCAACAGTATTCAACAAAGCCCATTTCAACAAGACCACTTCCAAAGAACAGGGCAGTAAGAGGGATGGAATAAGTGCAAGGCCTAAAACTGCTGGAAAGGCTTTGTGAGACAAAGACCTAGAAACTCCTGACCCCAGGAAGAAAGGGACACAAAGCATGACTCCTTCCAGATGCTGTACCTAGCTTAGGGACAAATGGCCTGGGCAAGTAAAACTAGACTGCAGAAAAACAAGCAAGAAATCTTGTCTGTGGAGCTTCCCAGCAAGGTCACCATCTAGGATTCCTCACTTTTCTCATTAGCTCAGATCTTGGGAAGGCAAAAGCCTGGGTGTTTCCAGGCATGCAGAAGCAAGAGAGGAGCACGTTCCCCCCGTGCTGTGATAATTCAAGATTGCAGCACCACCTCCTCTTCCTTTGTGCAGGGATACATGGAGAAATGAGAGTGTGTTTTTCGGCATTATGAGTCAGCCCAGTGAAGTTCCTGCTGCCATTAAACTCCAAACCTCACATTTGAATGTGACCACAACAATGTCACACCACTCCTCCCAGCCCCTGCTTCCTGTAAAGCAAAGTGAGAGCAGAGAAGGCAGCTCAAGGTCCTGCCTTCCTCCATCCCTTAGGCTTCTCCCTCTGGACCAGGACAACAACAGGGCAGTATTTAGCTGACCCTCCACAGCAGAACAGTGATCCCACCTTGGACTCTGCTCCTTCTTTCGACCCCACAGGATCTGGGGCTCTGGCCCAGACACCAGAGACAGATTTGCAGCTCCTGTGCAGGACCATCTCCTTACAAAGGTTTGTTCACACAGCAATAGATTATAAAAAGCCACCACAGCTCTTTCCCATAAACAAACCACAGGATCCATCACTCTGGACAGCATCCCTTCCTTCCTCCAAGAGCCTGGAATCAGCTGTGAGCATGCTAAACCTCTTACAAATTATTCCCTTCTTGAGCTAAAATGGCCACTGAATGGAATCACCTCCAGCAGGACTGGTTTCCCACTGACTGAACCTTGCAGTTGATTTCTTCAGTCTAACTCAAGGCTTATTTTCTTTTTCCTCACAAACGTCTACACATCTGCTCCTGTCTGCAGGTTGTGCCAGTAGATCCTTATGCTGACAGCAGGCACAGGCTGTCAGCATTAATCTTAGGGCTGGAAAGGCTCAGCACTGACCAGGACAAGTTCTCAGTGTTTGACTCCAGAGATTCCACTCACCAACTTAAGCAGGCCACCAAATTAACAAATATTTGCAAAGTGGAGTCACTTCAGCAGGCATTTTAGGCTGTTTGCTATTCTGAGATAGGAACATTCTGTATCACACATCCAGTGGCTTCCTCTGATCCTGTGACAGGCCTTTGGGAGCAACCTGGAACTGTCCTCCAAGTTAATTCAGAACCTGAGAAGATCACATTACACAAGACAATTCAAACATTCAGATCCAAGAGGTTTTGCCTTTGGCTACAGCTGTAGAAGTGGCCATTTTACAGAGTGACACCACATGGCCAGCAGCCCTTTCTTATTTAAGCACTGATTTTGGCAATGGCTGTAACCAGCCCTTCTTCAGGGCCAGCAGAGTCCCAAGGTCTATGCAAGCACTTCCCTGTTCATTGTGTGCTCCTGAGAGTGGCTTCTGCTCTCCAATATTAGGGCTAAAGCTTGGATACAAAGCAAAAATTCTGCAAATGAATAGAGCTTGCAAAAGGAAAGATGTGCAAGCAAGCCTTCACTCTTCCCTCAGCTCAGAATTTAGTCCTTTACTGTCAACTTCAAAGTTACATTGACAACCAACAAGGAAGAGCTTTGCTCCAGACTTTGTCTCCACAGTTGTGATTTTAGAATGATGTTTGGATTAAAATATTTCAGTGTCTACTCCTACATACCCTTAGAATTTAATTGTAGGAATATTTGCCTGATCCACGGGGGACCAGTGTAGTTTGCAATGTGAGGATTTCAAAATGAAGAGGATGTCCTTTCTCCAACACTGACAGACCAATCTGACATATTATTTCTTATTAGAGATTTGCCCAGCCCAGGTGACAGTTGTTTGTCTCAAAACATGACTTAGAAGCACTCAACTGAAATGCATACCGAGTTATAAACCAGACTAAACCTATTTTCTGCATTGACTTGAAGAGATAAGGTGTTACTGGCACTTCTTCAGGTGCTCTGGGTGAGCTCCTGCCAACTCCACAGGTCTGCAGAGGGGACAGGGAGAGAGTGAGCACAGAGTGACCCTCTGCACCCGACAGTGGTGTCTATTTCCCCCCTTCCTCAAAGGCAATGCTTGCCAAGGGACCTGGGACATCAGAGAGAATTAACCAAGGGAGTGGTGGGTAGAAGTAACAAGACCACACAGGTTTCACTGTGACTCCAGCACCAGCTCAGCTCCAAGTCATTTTGAAACTACCCTATACCACAGTGGGAAACTCCTCAGGGCTGGCAGAGCAGCCTGGCCTGGCCTATTTGAGCAGATATTGCTTATAGCTTCAAGTCAATTGGGAATCACCACTGCATGTCAATCTCTTAGCGTTCCCCTCAAAACAGAGCATAACTATCGTGGCAGGAAGACTGGGTGTGGGGTACAGGCAGTGCCAGTGAAACTCAGATGCACAAAAGCAAACGCTGTCCTGGTTCTGAGAGCTTTTCCTGAAAGCACAGCAGCGAAGACGGAAGGAGAGGCTGCCAAGGGGGCCAAAATCTCCATCAGGAGCTCAGTCCAGGATGGACACAGCACACACTGAAAACACTGAGAGGAAGAGCTTTGCTTCTAAAGGGGGGTCCTTGGTCTGCCCTGGCATTTTCTTCACACTGCAGGGTTTGGGCAGAAAGGAGGGCTGTAAACTACAACAAAATGTACTTATAAACCCACCTTCATTCAGGATTCAGCTGCAAACCAGCTGCTATTTTGCATGCAGAAGCCAAGAGAAGTGCTGCCACCAGCAGTGAGGCACAGATTCCCTGGCACCAGTGTCAGTCCGTAGGAGGAGACAGCAGCAGGTCAAACACAGGGAGGTACCAGCACAAAACCAGCAAGTTACAAGGACACCAGTGCTTCACCCAGAGATTCTGTCACACAAATGACATGAAATGCATGTTCTGACCACAAAGAGTGGGATAAATAGGAGGAAGCAATAACTTGGAATAAAAAATCTGAAGTCAAGATAACTCCTACACAGAAGTAGTTTTGTCATGCAACAGTGAATGCACTGACCAAGGAAAGAGTGGGATAAGCAGAAGGAAGCAATAACTTGGAATGAAAAATCAGAAATCAAGATAACTCCTACACAGAAGTGGTTTGTGTCAAGCAAAAGTGAGGTTTTAAAGAGGGCATGGTAAACTAAGAAGCTGGAGGACTAAGGGAAGTGAAGACAAAAAATAATTTTGCTCTTCTCATTAAGAGATTGTCTCCTTTTCAAGAAGTTTGAGAGGGTAACAGAAGGAAGACAGTTTTTTCATGGCCTTGGGGCTGGTTTCAAGAAGAAGCATTTGCTCAGGGTGACTCTCAGGTGCAGAGCTTTTAGTTCACAGAACTGGGGCAGGTCCTGGCTGGGAGAAGAGAGGTTCAGTAACGGGAGTTTCCAAGGCTAGGGGGATTTTTTTTTTTCCCTCTCTTCTGAGAATCTATCTGAAGAGAAAGTGCTGTGGCAAGGATGGAAGGAGTCCCTCTCTTAAACCATACTAACCACAGGTGACAACATGCAATTAACAGCTCATAAACAGAGAGGTGGGGCTGTTACCCTGCTCAAAGCACTCCCTTGCTTTCAAGGAAGAGGAAGGAAGATCAGCCATTTATCACCTGATACAGGAAGGGCAGGAAGAGCTGATGCATCCCTATCTGCTCGTGTCTCATCACAGGCACCTACCAGAAGCAAGAACATCCCAGAAGGGAAAGCTCGATAGCACCAATAACCACGAAGCTTTGCCTGAAACCTAAAGCCACAATAATATCCTGCTCTGCAGTCTTGCGAGACATGTCAGGCTCATCAGAGATTAAAAAAATGACCACTCTGCAGGTCACAACATAAAAAAGTGCTGTTGCTCAGGGAAGGGAGGGATTGGTTATAAAATAGCCTGTGCCTATTTGGATTATGTGCCACCAGCCAAGAGTCCATGCAGATTCACAGTGCAGCAGCCACACATCCAGCTTCAAAGCAAACCATCAGGAAAGGTGCAAGCACTACTCACTGCCTCTCAACCTCTGCAGAAGTGTCCCAGATTTTTTTTTAAGTCCCTTGGAATCACCCTTGGATACAGCAAATGCTCTCACAGCATTTTCCAATGAATATTTCAATTTCCACTTGTCTCTGCCGGTGACCCCACAGTGAAGCTGATTTTCTAAGGTTCCACCACTCAGTGAGCTCCATTTCACCTGGGCACTCATCATCAGGTGAGGCTAAAAAGCCCTTTCTCCATCACTGCCATAAAGATGAGGAAATAGCACAGGCCCAGGAAAACCAAGCATGAGAAGGACAGCCCCAAACACTGTTTTGCACACACAGTTCTGCATGTTTGCAGTTAAGCACAGACTTAGCTGTCTGGCTAAACTGGTGTGTTATCATCCAATGCAACAAGAAATGTGCCCCAAAATTATCATTATCATGTCTTAGTCTTGTATTCTGCTTAACACAGCCAGAATTTCTCTCCTGTTTACTACTGGTTTCCTCTCATTTGAATGCAAATAATGATACCAGCATTAAGAAGCAAAAATATTATGTTCTTTCCATCCCTCTGCAAGATAAAAAAATACAGAGAAGAAGTGAAATTCCTTTTCTTGGCACAGGCAGGCACTCATGGAAAGCCAGAAAATCACCACTGCACCTCTTTCAGAGCTGTGCACACGGGCCCTGAGCCTCAGGGAGCTCCAAGCAATCCCAAAGAAAAAAGCTCTACAGCTTCCAAAACAAAGGGAGCTTGCCAGGAAACCTTACTCAGAATAAACCACAGTCCCTCACTGTGGTTCCCTCAATCCAGATCCAGAGTAAATTTTTTCTGTCTCAGGTTCAGCACCACCAGAGTCCCCTGCTTCTGGGAAGGAGCACAGTGTCTCCTGTGACTACACATTAAAAATTAAGCATGTAGTAAAACACACACATTCCTCTTACCAGGCTGCCCCAAAGTTCCCAGCTGCTGGCTACCTGTTCACAGTCACCACCAATGAAGAATTTAACTCCAGGACAACAACAACTACAACAACAACAACAAACCTCCCTGCAGAACAAATTCTAAGGTTTTCTCCCCTTTTCTCTTAGGCCATTTGTGGTGGCCAGTGATGAAAATGGTGACCTGGGGTAGATTAACCATGTGCTTGATTCACCCCAGAAAGACATCTTGATACACACAGAGCTTGCTTCTACTATTTTCTCTGCTCTCACATTGAGCTAATTGCCGAAATATTTCCCACTGCTTTTCATCTTCCAGCCAACGATCTAAAAAGATGCATTACAAGTTTATAATAAGCCCCACAAGCCCTGTCTGGTAAAATAAACAGATTTTAGCCCCCAGAAATTGAAAGAGAGAGGGGAAAGTTACTTGGACCAGACCTACTGGTAAAACTACAGGGAAACAGGCAATGAGCAATGAGCAACTTCATTTGTTTGAAGTCAGCTTAAGATGCTCAGACCAAGGGGCAGCACACAGTGCATCTTTCATGGGCATACACACCTGTGAATAAATGGCTGGGTGTCCCTGACCTGCTTACACCACAGCAACACCTGAAATATCTCCCTGATTCCAGCACATGAAAGCCTTTGGTCACTGCTGACACTTCCAGGTGATGCTGTTCCCCCAAAAGGCTGCAAAAACAAGGGGTGCTTTGCACTGCCAGGCTGGCCATGCTGCAGAGCTGGTGCAGCTGCACTGGCTCTCCTGCTGAATCACAGCAATCCCACATCAGAGCAGGAGAAATCCCCACTGCTGGAGCAGGACACACAAATCTGTTTATCACAGAGGCAGCTAAAGGGAGAGTGTTACAGCTGGGGGCATAAATGGGGATTTCACACAGCTCAGAATAAGAAAGTTCAGTAAGCAAACAATTCATTTAGAAAGATTACCCTGACAAAGGTCAAACATTACTCCTCACATATTTTTCTCCACTCCTTTCCGACATCCCTGTCCCTTTTTCCTCTATCCCCACTTCATTGCTCTCCCATGTAGCACCTCAGCTAGAACAGGTCTAGCAAAAAGGCAGATTAAAAGCCATATTTGATGCTGTCTGCGTTAGTAGATGGCAGTGGCAGATTGTGTGTCAAATTTGGCAGCTGCTAAAACTGAAAGAAGTACTGGTCCAAGGCCTAAGGATGCCTAAAGATAATGCCAAAATAATATGCAAAAGTAAAAGATGTTTGAGGTTTTTGAAGCTGAGGAATTTGTAGTTTAGATAACAGATTGCTACAGAAAAGAATTCTAACTATTTCTGTCTCAGTAAGTTAGCTTTGGCCAATTTGGACAGGAGAAGCAGCTCTCACCTTGCTTGGATCCAAGCCAGGACCAAATCAACCCAGTCTGCTCATTGTCACAGGGCAATGGAGGCTCCTGTCAATTGTAGCTGCCACAAAGCTGCTCCTCAGTTTACCAGACTTGTTTGTTCTTGACTGTGTGTGCAATGCCTCACAGCTATAAGGCAATAAAGAGAAGGACAAGATAAAACCTGACCATGGAGAAGAGGAAAGACTGATGGTGTGGAGTTGGACACAGAACTTTGAAATTAACTCTTTCCTATGGCCACGTTAAAGCTGAGTGCTGTGGTCACTACTGAAAACTGCAGTTACCAGTTCTGTTAATGTTTCACCAGTTTTGGTAGCAGCTTCTGCAAAACCTTTGTGCTGGTCCAAGGAACCACAAACGCTGTGGCAACAGCAGGGAATTCTGAAATGCAGTCACTCAGCCAGATGTATCTGTGCACGAGTGTGGCATTCCCATTCTCTGAATATGATTCCTTCACCCAGGGTTTTTCTCCTGGGAAGCTGAAAGGCAGCAAGAGAGGCCTCAGAGAAAAGGAAAACAATTCTGATCTCATTTGCTTCTCCTGTGCTGTGCTGATGTGGAATGTGTTTGGAGATTGTTCACCCACAGGTGATTGTTCCATTGCATTCTGCTGGGAGTTGTTTTCACTCTTTGGCCAATCGGTGCCAAGCTGTGTCTGGACTCTGGAGAGAGTCACCAGTTTTCATTATTATCTTTTTAGCTTTCTGTAAGTATCCTTTCTGTGTTCTTTAGTTGTCAGAACCCAGGACACCCCTCTGGCTGCCCTGGATGATTCAAGACCCTGGCAGGGAGCTCAGAGACCTTGGCACGGAGTCAAACACACCTGTGCCTTGGATTTTAGCCCATGGAAACAATTACCAACTTTGTGTGAGGAGTTACAAGCCACAAGAGTTTGAGTAGGATGACAGTGAATTTGTCACAGGGTGGAAAAGTAGAATTTTGGGGATTTAGAATGGGGGTTCAAGGGGCAAGATGGAGGAATCTGGGCCTGTCCTGTCCATCTTCTTCCTCTTGCCCTCCATCTTCTGCTGTGATAGTGACACTGCTGGATTGGTTTAGAGCAGAGACAGACTGTCTAACACAGGTGATAGGTATTGGAAATTATTGTAAATAAAGCATACGTAGTTCTTAGTATAAAAAGTTAACACTAGCCCAAGGGCAGGGACTGTGCCACAACCCGACCTGCTGGACAGATCTCAGCAGGGCAGAGAGAGAATGGAACAAGTAACAGAGAATAAACAACCCTGAGAACTAGAACTGACGAATCTCAACTTCTTCAGTCGTGGGGCTGGGAAAAAAGAGACTTTCTGATACCTTGGGGTCATCTCAACCACAGAAACCCAAGATTTAGTATAGTATAGTATTCTTTAATATAGTACAATATAATGAAGTAATAAATTAGCCTTCTGATAAGATGGAGTCCTCCTCATCATTCTCTCCCCTCGTCAGGGTTGCCTGCATTTACCATACATGAGTGCCTTGGCAGGCTCCCCACACACCACAGAAGGGGATTCATGAAAATCCTGTTCACAACAGTTCTGTAGGAATCTGAAATCCATCTCCTAAACACTGGCTGCTAAATCAGAAGCAGGCCTGTCCACTTCTGGATGCCCTGCTTGCTGTGGCTTCATCTTGAGAGTCACTGGTAAATCAGCTCACAGGGAAACACAAGACAACACAGACTCCACCCAAGGCAGGTGACAGAAGCTCTACCCCATAACTGAGCCACAAGGGAATACAGAATTGTTTTCTTGCTTCAGGGAGGAGAAAGTATCCAGCTCCCAGAATGACTGGGGATCATGTTCAGGCTGCCAACAGGGCCCTGCCAAGCACAAACCACAGCACTTAAAATCCTTGTAGTGGGGAATTCAAACAAGCAAGACCTGCTCCTGTCTGTGCTGAGTGAGTGGCATCTGAAATGCAGACAAAAGGACAAGAGGGAAAAGCACACAGGCAGGAGGAATGCACAGACAGGTGATGCTCCCAAACCTCTGAGGCTGGAAAACGTGGCTGCTTAAATGTGTCATTAGAAGAATTATTTTAATTTACCAGCAGGTGAATTTAAAGACATTACCTTGGATGATGTTACCCCACTGAACTTTGTATAACCACAGATTGGTTAATTGTTTCACTGGGCTCTAGTTTTATGGCTTAATTAAAGCGTTTCTTCTAGAAAAATATCCTAAATCACAACAAAGCTCATTTCTAGGTTAATTGCCTCCATTATTACCTGCTCTCTAATAAAACAATGTCTCCCAATCTCTACTTCCCAATCTCTACTTCTTCTACTTCTATTTTTTGTTAGATACTTTGATATTTAAGCTACAAATTTCTTAGCAAGAAAATATGAAAAAATCTGAAAAAGCTACAAAAGAAGCTACATCAAAAGTTGTTAAAAAGGTTTACATGTGGTGGGGCAGGTTTGTTTCCAGCTATCTTAAAAATCCTATTGGTCAGTCCAGAAGGGACTAAAGAACAATTTTCTGTTTGTTGATAAAAGACTAACAGGAAGACAAAATCCACAAAACTTTTCGATTTAGGAAGGGGTTCAGTTCCATGGGCAATGTTTTTTTTTTTTTTTATTTAACCCAAAGTAAATAATTAATGTCTGCTTTATTAAAATATTCTCACCCCTGTGACCTTATCATAAGAAAGCCATTACCAAATATTTGGGTTTATATTTACAATACAACATATTTAGAAGATGAGTCCTTGTATCAAAAATATTGCAACAGGAAAACACATCATAGCCAACATCCTTTGTCTAAGATATAACAAGCAGCATTAACCACAAATGGCCAGAATGAGCAGTGATCATCACCATCATTTTCAAATCAATTCTAAAAATTCTTGTCAGCCCTGGACCAGAGAAAATTCCATGGCTGTTGTGTGGCTGTCAGGGATTCCCAGCCCCTAAAGGTGGTGAAGTGGGGTGATCTCCTAAAGCTCAACAGGAAATATTTTCTCTTGCCCAGGCTAGTTTGCAAAGCAATTTTAATTATTTACAGAAGGTATATGAGAATAATAATAGATAAGAAGAAGGAAGAAGAAGAAGAAGAGAAAGAAGAAGAAGAAGAAAAAATAACAAAGAGAATAATAATGAGAATGATGATGATGATGATAATAAAAATAAAGAGAGTAATAAGAATAATTATATAATAATAAGAGAAGCTTCCAATGAATGTAGAGCCTTTGGACAGGAGTTGCTGCTCTCTGAGTAGGAAAGGACTTGTGTCTCAGGAGGGAAAAAGGGTAAAATGTATATAAATGGCAGAGAAGATGCTGCTTCTGCAGGCATCACAGGACAGCCAGAGAAAGTGGGAACCCCAGAATTACCAAACACAAGTAGGGAAAGGAGATTGCTTGGTGTCACTCAAGTGGAAAGAGGGAACTTCCATCAAGGATGCTCCTGTTTGTCAAAACTCATTTAAGTGGCAGTGCTTTGCAAAGATTGAAGCAGCACAGGCTGAGCACTGCCCAAGTTGTAAAGCTCCTCATCTCTCAGCTGGGGGAACCCTGTGCTGCTGAGCAGAAGGAAGCACAGAGGTGATGTGAAAATCCAGAGTTACAGGTAGGAAGACAGCTGCACACTGCCCATCTAAACCAGCTCCAAAAAATCCCCCTTTTCTTTGGCATTCAGAGCAGGAAGAGGCTCATTTTTCAGAACCATGATCCTTATTTAGAGCCCTACTGCTTTGCTAATAAACTGGATAAAATAACACAAAGCAGAGGGGCGATTCTTGCCACTGGAGCACATTTCTTACAGGGTTATCTTTCTTTAAAAAATAAAAAAGACGTAAGCAGACAGTTCCACTGAGGAAGTGAACAAAAATGAAAGCATATGGGAAAGTAATTATTAGCAAGACAAGATTCAGGTGTTTCCTGAATTAAGCTTGCCTTTGTCCCTTCGAACACTCATGGTGTAATCACCCCTAAAAATAGTGGTTTTCCCTAATCATCATCACCCACAGAACAGCCAAAAGATCATTTGCTGAGTGTTAGTTGTCATTTGTCATGTCCTCATTGTTCACTACACAACCCCAATCCTATTTAAAACCACTGACAACTTCCTCTGATGTAAGACTCTTTAAAACTTCCACTAAAAAGGAGTAATTATTCCACTTCTCAGAGAGCTTGCTATAATTGTCTATACAAAGCAGAGAGCTTTGCAGCACTGTGAGCTGTGCACAGAAATAGGAGTGGGATGGGGCGACAGGACAGCCTGGGGATGTACAGGGAAGAGGTGGCACAGCCCGGGGATGTACAGGGAAGAGGTGGCACAGCCCTGACGCAGCTGGCTTGTCCAAAAACAGCCAGAGCATGATTCTTTTGGGAAAGACCTGACAGGAACTGGGATTAGGCTGCAGGCAGCCCCACCCAGCACAAAAGATGGGCCCCACCATGCAGACTTCAAGGCACCACAACCCCAAACAACCCTGTCACTGTGCAAGAGTTCAGGAACCCCTGGCTGCAATCCCATCCCTTTAGCCTTTGGACAGGCCTGCTTTGGCCCCTGCTGTCCAAAAATCCAAAAAGGCCTGCACACAACCTGCTTGATCTTGGTTTCCTGAAGAAATTCTGCCTCAGGATAACTCACATCACTGATTTTCAGCACAGATAGTTAAGATGGTCCAAGTTTTAAAAACTGAAAACATACGTTGTTCCAGGCTGAGCCCTCAGCTGTTTCATTACAAAGAAACCATCTGCACCTCCAGCTCCTTCCAAGAAGTCAAACCATTGGGAAGCAATGTATTGTAAATGCAGGGCCACCAGCGAGGGGAGAGAATGATGCATCTGACTCCATCTTATCAGAAGGCTAATTTATTACTTTATTATAATATATTATATTAAAGAATACTATACTAAAGAATACAGAAAGGATACTTACAGAATGTTAAAAAGATGATCATGAAAACTCCTGATTCTCTCCAGAGCCCCGACACAGCTTGGCCCTGATTGGCCAAAGAGTGAAAACAACTCCCAGCAGAATGCAATGGAACAATCACCTGTGGGTGAACAATCTCCAAACACATTCCACATCAGCACAGCACAGGAGAAGCAAATGAGATAAGAATTGTTTTCTTTTTCTCTGAGGCCTCTCTTGCTGCCTTTCAGCTTCCCAGGAGAAAAACCCTGGGCAAAGGAATCATATTCAGAGACTATGAATGCCACATCAGTGTCCATCCTATTTTTACCAAGATGGACTCAAGACAAGTGAGGGTGGACACACCTCGAGTTTGAAGCAATTCTCTTGCACAGTAAAATACTCTCATCCTTGGAGTTTGCCTGACAGAGTCTGACAGAAATGCACAGCTCAGTTCTGCCTTGACATTTGACATGGAAACAGCTGAGGATTTGTAACATGTACTTGTGGTTCCCAGGATGAAGGAGGAATTGAGAAACTGACTCCATGTTCTTAGAAGGCTAATTTATTATTTTATGATATTATATTAAAGAATGCTATACTAAAACTATACTAAAGAATACAGAAAGGATACAGACAGAAGCTTACAAAGAATGATACTGAAAACTCCTTCCAGAGTCCTGACACAGCTGGTTGTGATTGGTCATTAAGTTAAAACAATTCACATGAAACCAATCAAACAACCACCTGCTGGATAAACAATGTCCAAACCACATTCCAAAGCAGCAAAACACAGGAGAGAAAAATGAGATAATATTGTTTTTCCTTTTTCTCTGAGGCTTCTCAGCTTCCCAGGAGAAGAAATCCAGGTGAAGGGATTTTTCCAGAAAATATGACAGTGACATGAATCTGTTGCTGTGGAGAAAAAGCTATTTCTTTTTTGCCTCTATCTTACAGCAAACACCATTTCCCAAAAACAACCCAGCATGGGAAGCAGGAGGTGTCAGAGATCACATTCTTCATTCCCCATTGCTGCTAATTCCAGAAGACATTCCAAAGTCCTGATGAAGCCTTGCACTCTTCCCTTGCTGTTGCACAGACATCAAAGCACATACAGAAATGAGTTAAGGAAAATTGATTTTCTTAATGAATTGATCTCTGATTGCCTGAGTAGTTTGTATCTGAACTTCAGTGCCCAGACAAGAGGATACCTACAAAGGTGCTGCTGCTGACTTCCCACCTTTTAGGACTCTGTGATTCCCTTTGGCAGTGTTAGGGCAGCAGCTGGACTCCACCTCAAAGGTCTTCCCCAAGCTCAATGATTCTGTGATCCCAAGAGCATCAGCTGCCCTGAGGACTGACCACTGACACTGTTTAGGGGCAAGTTAGCCACACCTTCACTCCAGGTAAACATCACCCAGGGTGCTCTGCAGAGCCTAAAGAATGCTCAGAGATTTTAATTATCATCCCAAAAAAACATTTATCATTCATGAGAAAAGCTAAACCACATTTATGCTGGTTGAAAGCCATGGAAGGTAAAGGGAACTTTATCAAAATCAAGCCTGCAATAGTCCATGTGGAAGAAAACCATCTCCACCTAGAAAAGCAAGGCTCCAGTCTGCAGAAGCATCCTTTAGTGATTCTGGCAAGCTGAATTCAGGGTGCTCAATCCCTGAAAAAATGAAGAATTATTTCAACTTATCACTATGTCCCTAGGGCTGGTAGACATACCATCTCCCTCCTCAGATGGACTGACACTCTAAAAAAAAAAAAAAAAAAAAAAAAGCAATATTCCAAAGCAAAATTCCAACATTATTGTGGGTGATGAGCTGTTCTGTCCAAGCACCAGAGAGCTCCAACCCTGCTGTTCATCCTCAGAGCCTCCAAGCAGCACGTTCCTCCTTCCACCAAAGGCAGGCAAAGGTTTTGTGTTTCCCTACCAGCTGTGAACAGCTCATGGAGAAGCTTTCAGCTACCCAGACTTTGTCAGGATCCAAGGAACTGGACAATATTTAGAAAAACATATCCCTCACAGGTTCTCTCTTCTACTTCCTCCCTGGTAAATGCAGGTTTAGGCCTGGAAAAATGCTGACAGGGAACATTTTTCTTCAGGAAAAACATAAAATGCACCATTTTCCCTAGAAAAATCACTAACTTTTTTTTTCCTCAATTACTTTTTATTCTAGAAACATCAAGTAAGCTCCTGGTTAGGTTTTCCAAAAGAAAAAGTAACAGCTTTTTAAAGTGCTTTTATTTAAGCCGTATTTTCCATCCAGATACATCAACTTGAAAGGCCTGGATGAAACACCAGGGCTGTCATCCAAGGGTTTTACTTGTTCATGTTTATGAGCTCCCAAAATGCACCCCAGCTCCTCTCCAGTAGCACTGGATGAGACTTTACAGGAACTTCTCCTAAATGCAAATTCCCCTGCAGCACATTCCCTGGAGCCAGTGATGAGAAAATGCTCCAGCTGGGAGATAACATGATGACATTTTTCTTGAGGAAAAAGCAATTTTCAAGTAACTGTTGATATCCCACCTCCACAAATAGTTCTGAGATTGCTTCTACTCAGTGCAGGACAAAAATGGGTTTTTTAAACATTCCCATTTTCCATGGGAAGAGGGTAGAGTTTATTTTTTTATCAATGAAACCTCTGCAGTAGGTTCTGCAGTGATTCCCACTCCTGCTCATGGACAGGTTGCATTCTCTGGGCAGCTGGAGGCAGCAGGTCCATCCTTTGGGGAAGCACAGTTTATCAACCCAATGCCTGATCTCATTAATATCTTTATTAAAGAAGGCATTAATTTACCTTGGATGAAGAAAAAGTCAGAAGTGATCCATGCCTAGGAGACCAGAGCACCTCCTTTGTTTGAGCTGTGCCATCTCACCTGCTTTGGAAAAGGACTGTGCCTTTCTGTGACAAAACTTTTGAAATTCAAAAACTATGAAAATAAAATAGTACCAAAATTCTGCTTACACAGACTGTTCTGAAATGCTCCACCAGAAATTCAGGTAGTAAAGGAAAGTACCAAGAGGCATCAGAGCTCAGCAGTGGGAGGATGACACAGGAAGGAAATGCGTTTCTTTTCAATGCCCACATTTAATAAGACAGTAGGAATATCAGACAGGATTTCTGCTCAGTGACAGGATATTTTCCAGCACTGCTACAGCTGCTGTGCAGATAACCACAATTTCCCTGGAATATGAACCACAGCAGATCTCTGTTGTAAATGCATGGTGAGCCCTGTGGCAGGGAAGAATGATGCATCTGACTCCATCTTATCAGAAGGTTAATTTATTATTCTATTCTATTCTACTAAAGAATACAGAAAGAATACTTACAGAATGTTAAAAAGATGATCATGAAAACTCCTGATTGTCTCCAGAGCCCCGACACAGCTTGGCCCTGATTGGCCAAAGAGTGAAAACAACTCCCAGCAGAATGCAATGGAACAATCACCTGTGGGTGAACAATCTCCAAACACATTCCACATCAGCACAGCACAAGGGAAGCCAATGAGATAAGAATTGTTTTCCTTTTCTCTGAGGCCTCTCTTGCTGCCTTTCAGCTTCCCAGGAGAAAAACCCTGGGTGAAGGAATCATATTCAGAGAATGGGAATGCCACAGATCTGTAGAGGGGGAGCAGAGCAAGCACAGCAGTGCCAGGACAGAGTCACACTGCAGTCAGGTCACACACCTGGTGCAAAGGACACTTGTCCAGGTGCTACACAGCACCCAAAGGCTCAAACCTCAGGGCCAAGAGGGGTCCGGATGGAAAGCCACAAGGTTAAATCTGTCACAGGATCAGTGCCTGACTGCCTGATAGCATCAGGAGAAAAGAGGAGACATGGAAGGCAGAATTGACTCTCAAAGAGCAGCGTCTGCATGTGCTGATGACAAATACTGTAAATATTTGTGCTGGCAACACCAGTGAGAAGAACAAACCCACAAGAAATAACTGTTAGTGCCTCTCTCCAGTCAGCCAATGCTTCTAAAACAGAAAATCAAACTGAAAAGATGTAAAGGAGGAGAAGGATCAGGCCACAAGGTGACAACAAGGCAGGAGGGCACCAGTTTTGGCTGGAGCTCTAGAATAACAACTCCTGGCCCAACTGGATCTCAGCCACACCACTCCTCTCTCCAAGATAAACCCATTAGAGGAGGTGGTTTCAGAGGTGATTTCCTGTACCCTGTGCACTAGGGAATTGATCCTGCAGTAGGTGAAGCACATTGATGAGACACTGGTAAGGGCTTAGCCTTGTGTTTGCCTCACAAGAGTTCAATTTAATCTCAGTTCTTTCATTCCTGAGATATTGCTCTCAATGCTTCCAGTAGATGTGTCCCTCACTCACATCAGAGCAAAAAGGACCTATCAGGCTCACCTAGCTTCTCTCAAGATACCTTACTTCCCCCCTCCTCTTGTCTAAGGTCATCCATTTTTTCTCCAACACACACTATGCCAACTTGCATTTCCTACTTTAGGCCAGAAATATTTACACATACTCTTCCCAAAAGCTATTTCAAACGTGTGCTTACCCAACAGTCAGAGCAAAAGCGTGACCATCATCACATTAGCAGGATGAGGGACACTCCAGTCTTGAACAATTGCACAGAAAATGATCTTGTATGTGAGAGCAAGGCCAAGAGCCAATCACTGATCACACAAAAAGCTGAGCTGGTGGCAGCATGCAAGCCATGTAAATAAACACTCACATATGTATAAAGGATGAAGATTACCCGGCTCAGTTCCTTAATTCACCCCTATAAACTCCAGAAGGAAGCATTTTTATAGCAGACGTGGGAAGAAGTAACCACACAAGCATCTGAGCCAGCTGGTTTTGTTGCCCAAGTGTAATACCCAAGTACAGGCTCAAACACCAGGAAATCACTAATAAATGGTCAGATTCCCTCTGGAGAGGGTCAGCACCCTGCTGTGTCCTCCCAGAGAGACTTTATTATCACCAGCTTTCTTACTTGTAACTTGACAACTCTTTGTTTAGGTGGGAATGCCAAGCAATGAAGAGCAAAGATGATAAAATAGAAGCTTTTATTCCTCATATTGCAGATATCCAGTGTAGGGAGACTGGAAAGGACAAACACAACACCCCAGCTCCTCAGATTTCAGCAGCCAGGTGAGATGAACAAGCCAAGCCCTCCCCCTGCCCTCTTCAATATCATTGCAAAAATTATTTGCATGGCAAGGAGCAGATCTGTGCAAGGCACCCTATCAGACAGATTCAGGGCTCTTGTGCAGATTTAGGAGGCAACAGATCTGCAGGCAATGTCACACCATCCTCTGCAGAGTGTGTGAGGCTACACATCACCCTCTGTGGGAAGAACAGTAAAGGCAAGAAGGTTTTCAGAAAGCTGTGAAAGCAGCCCTCAGAAACAGAAAGAGCAGAGAACTCAGAGCTAGCTGCAGCTGCAGAGTCTGGAAGCAGAAAAGTTACAATGGTACAGCAAGCAAGGACATGAAACTATAGTTTGTGTTTTAGGCTTGGCTAAGATGGACCTTAAGACTGCAGGAAGATATGCCTAACAAGATAGTAGAAGGTTTTCAGCTTAATAATGCAATATTGGGTATTGTTAATAGAGAGCAGACCAGCAAGCATTGTGTGAAGCAGGTGTAGGTGTGCCTTTAGTGACTGGCTAGAACAATTGTCTGTGAGCTTCAGCAATGTGCTTTTGGCTAGAAAGTTTTTAAAATGCTGTGTAACAAGGAAATCTCTGGGTGCTGCTGGCTGTACATGAGCTGTTGCCATCTTCCAATTGTCTCAGCCATGTGATGAGGCCGGTGGCAAGGAAAGCTCAAGAAATATACCCCAGCAGTCCTGTCCCAGCTGTGCAAACCCCCAACACAGCCCTCCACCCCCTGTGTGATCATTTGGCTAAAACCTAAGCAGCTTTCCTGCACAGCTGTGCTTTCCAGCCCTTGCAATTTAGAGATTTCAGCTTGGAATAGAACTTTGCATCTTGTGGAGCTTTCTTGTCTCCCTGTGCTGCTGCATCCAGCTCTGTGAGAGCCACAGACCCTGCAATTTGTGAGCAGCTTCTTGGTGGGAAGAAGGGGAACTACAGACCCATTTTCACTATGATCCCAGCAGTCCAAGTGACAAGAAACAACTCTGAGGGTGAAGAACTCCCAGAAGGTCCCTTCAGACAAGGCAGTGGAGTCACACATGGAACACAAATTGCAGGACTGACTGAAGCAGCCCAGCTTGGCTTGCAAAACCCCAGCTGGGAAGGGCAAGTATCTCTGCACTGGAGACTTCCACTGCTGTCTCAGGCACCTCTCAGCTTCCTGCAGGACAGTCCCCTAGGGGGAAGGGGACATAAAGCAGATTTGCAGGCAAATATTCACTGAAAAAGTGTGTCTTTGCATCTGTGCACAGGATCAGGCACAGGATCAGGGTAGCTGGGATGAGAAATCTCATTTACCTCATCCAGCAAGTGCTTTAGAGGGAATATCACTGTGAGGATACACCTTCATCCTGTAGATCATCTGAGCTCAAATAGCAAACTGTTGTTATGCTTTTCCTAGCAGGAAATTATACCAGGGTCCACGTGGGGGATCCATTTCTTGGTGTCCTACAACACACCAAGAAATGGAGAGACAATGAAATCCCCAGGTCAACCACAGGTTCCTGAAAGATCTTCAGCCCTTTTTTAGGAACCTTACACAACCAAATGCCCACACTCTCCATAAGTCATAAATATATGGAAAATTAGCAGAACACTGGGTCTGCCTTCTGAGAGAAGATGCAGGGTCTGACGGGAAAGCTCAGGGGACCAGAGAACAACCACCACACCCAAAAAGGGCAGCTATTATCCCAAAGAGAGGAGGACATCATGCAAACAAGGGAAATCTGGCTTCTCTTGTGGGAAACCACAAAAAACTATGTGAAGCTTCTCCTTCCTTCCTCTTCCTTTCATTCTGCCCACACACATCCTATGCAATCCAAGCATGAGAGCAATGAACAGAACACAGCTGAGCATTAGAGGGGTCCTCTCAGAATGAAACCTCTGCAAAGCAGCAGACTTTAGGACAGTTGCAGGCTGGTTAGCAATTGCTAAAGTTCTGGTAGTGTGTTCTGAACACATGCTCAGCTCTACTCAGTTACTCTCCTACAGGATCCTCTGGATCTCAGGGTTTATGCTCCATGCCAAGAAGGAGAATGGGCAGCAGGCTGGAAAACCAACTCCTCTTTCCCTGGAGTCCTCAGACTGATAAAGCACATGCAAGACTGTTAGCTTGATTTTCCCCTAACATTTCTAGGTAGAGCTTGTGCAACCTTTGCTAATGTTTCCCTGCTCACAGTACAAAGTGCCTGCAGAGGAAAGGGAGTACCAGGATATTCCAATTAAACATCTCCCAAGAAATTAAGACCTCCCTTCCAAGCTGTCCCCGCATGTCCCTGACCAGCACAGTGCTCTCAGTTCACACAAACATACTCATGGCCCTGAGCCAGGACAACTGGTCCCTCTAACCCAACAGCCTCTTTCTGACACTGCTAAAAAGGGGTTTGCAGAGAGTATAAAAAGGTGTGTGCATAGGGCAGGACCCTGCTTTATCCATCCCAGCAAACAGAATTTGCTGACTTCCCAAACTGAGAAATTTAAGTCAGTCACAGACCTACTTTCCACAAATGTAACTAACCCCTGTGACCAGGTACATTTCTGGCCTCAAAACCAGCCTGCAGCAATTCCCTGCACTTGGATGGGGTCTTGGGAAAACCCCACTCCCTTTGGCTCACCTGCAGCTGAACCATTTCACCCTGTGCCTCTGCACTTGTGTTTCACCTGTGATTGCTTGTAGCACATTTCAATTCTCTGTGGATAAGTGCACCTCTGTCCCAAACTGCCTCTTTCTACCCCAAAACTGCCTCTTTTTAAACAAAGAAGCTTTGTGAGGGTACCTTGCACATGAAATCTCACCACCCCAGCTGTCCTCCTCTGCATTTCCTACCCCTCTGCACTGCAGTTTCTTAGGCTGGAAGTGCCACCAGCATTGCAGATGTCTGGGTTTCTGTTTCACTTGAAATTAACATTTTGTATTTATAACAAACATGGATTTGTATTTCACTTTGCTCCAAATTCCCCCTGTTTGCTCCCTTTGAGAGCTGCAGTGAGGTTTTCAGCAGGATATACGATACCAGCTGCCTTCCAGAGAAGAAAGAAGCAATTGCAATGTCAATTTTTATGTTCCTAAATCAAGCCCTTATTCCCCACACCCATTGCTTTGCAGTGATTGGTAACAAACTTCATTTGCTACATTCTCATCCAGCCACATGGATTTTGTGACATCCCCAGCACCCTCTCTGTTAATGGACAGACTGATGCAACTGCCTTTGTTTTGCAAATATTTCTGGTGCTTTGTGTTTTGTTACTCATTTCCAAGGAACATGTTGCATTAGGAAAAACCCACATTTTTGTTAGTAGATAGCAGTGGTGGTAAATACTTTAAACAGGCTAAACCCTCACAAACTTATTTCATAACTTCACTATTACCAAATTCCTTTTAATTCCTATTTTCAGGCAGCCTAAAGAGGAGAAAACAGTATCAATAGCTAACAAATAAACATAATTACAATCCAAATCACATAATTACAATCCAAATCACAGCCAAATCAGAGCTAACTGTGAAAGATTTCCACCCTCTCCTGAACTGCAAGGGTGTACATGGGAAAAGATTTCTGCTCTTCCCTGGGGTGTGGCACCTGTGCTCCTCTAGCCCGATCCTCAGGATTTTAAGCATCACCCTCTGAATGTCACTCCATGTCAAAAAATCAGCCATGAGAGTTGCAAAGTTCAATACCCACACTCAGGAATCCCAAGGGCTCCACCAGCACCCCAAAACCATGACAGAGAAAGCCCCAAGGTACAGACCAGCTATCACTGACGGGGGCTGAGCTCAAATCTCAAACAGCACAGGACTGCTAAGAGCTGAAATGAGGGATGCAGGGTTCCAGGGGCTCTCCAAAATGCAGTTTATTCCATCCAAGACCTTACAGCAGTCCAGGGTGGTGGGTGACAGAGCTGTGCCCACAGCTGTCAGCTCCAGCTGCAGGCAGGCCTGGAGACCCTTTGGGTTTGGTTACAGTGCATTCTATACTTTTCTTTGCTGAGCATCTTCATACAGTAGAACCAATCTATCCCTGAACTATTGTCCATAGCCCATCATGACTGCTGTAATTACCATATTCATGTTGCTGTTCTCCAATCACTCACAGTCAGTACATTACAGTTTAAGCCAGAAGTTGTTTTTCAGTTTTCTTGCAGTGGAAAATTCTGAGACCTTTTTGCTGCAACATTTGCCACATTTGCTGACTTGTTTGCCTGTGCTACCTTTCTGCTTGGTAAAAACATCTTCTTCTTTGGAAGGATTTATCCTTTGCTCTAAGCCATACAAACCCCTCCTAACTAACACACCCTTTGCCTCCTTGGTTATCCAGTAAGACTGGCTCAGCAATTATTTTCTTCTATATCAAAACTTCCTTCTTTATTCTTTCTTCAGATTTTACATTCAAAAATCTTTCTGCTAAGCATCCATATCTGTGAGATTTTCCTGTCAAACTTCCATCCTTCCCAACAGCTAGGAATGTGCCTTGAGCTGTTTTATTTTCCAGCATCAGTCTCATTACATGTGTCTTGGTTTAGGGCAAATTTGGGAGGAAACCTCCAAAGGGGGCTTCACCAGAAAGCAAACCCACACGGCCTCTCCCCCCAACCGATTCAGGAAGGATTCCTCAGAGAGAAGTGGAAAGAACCTGTTTATTTAACAGGCACAGCACCCCAGCACACAAAATGAACCATACCAGGTGTCACCACTCTTTCACCACTCTGAAAAAGATGACAAATTCAGAAAGTTTCTCTTGGGGGTGGTCGCTCTGTTATCAGGCCCTCTGGTGCTGGGGCAGCTGCTGCAGCCACAGGGTGCAAACTCTCGGTGTTTCCCAGGCCCCAGTCTGGAGCAGGTTTGAGTAGGTCCAAGAAAGGGGAAGGAAAAACAATCCAGGGTGCAGTAATCCGTGTTTTTCCTGGGCCTTATATGAGTCCAATCCAGCTAGCTTAAGACTCTAGCTCACACGGATCTGCATAGACGAAAGTAAAAGATGAGAGGCGCTCTTCTCCACGTGGGTGCAAGTATCTTGTTTATTGGCTTGGGACAGGACACAGGTGATGGGTCACCCCGGTAAAAAGAGAGATTGGAGCTCTCACACAGGAGGTTTTATACCCTGGGGATGGGGGCGGGGGAGAGAGAGCCGGAGCCAATGGGATGCCACTGGGGAGGGGCGAAGCACCTGTGGGACAGACCAGGTGTGTGAGGGGGAAACCATGGGATGAGGGAGGGGGAAAACCCATCAGCAGTGCAACAACTAAATAAACTATTTAGTGCAATACAACACCAGGGAAAAATTCAGACTGCTTAGCCAAACTAACTAATGAGCAGAAGCAAAAAGCAAGAGCAAAGCAAAAATCCAAGCAAAAAGCAAAAGCAGCACTATGTACTGCCCTGTCTCTGTGTCCTGCCAGCTGTGGGGGAGCAGGCTGATAACAAAACAAACCAAAACATTCGCTCTTCAGAGCCAGTCTTGAAGGCACAGAACATAATATCCAGCATAAACAGAACACATGAATGGGGATACAAGCATCATAACATCCTGGGTGGCCACTTCAAGGCATCACCACCAGCAGCAGACAGGCACCACACAACCCTTACTATCCTGTTGGGCTGTGCTTTTTCACCTTGCCAAGGTCTCTGCAAATTGTTTGGGCTGCAAATGAAAAGCGCAATCAGGAAGACCCAGGGTTTTCTCACCCACACAGAAAATATCTCTGCACTGAGATGCCACAGGAGGAAATCCAAGCAGGTAACACCAGCAAGGACTCTGATGTGTAAGAGTTATTTCCCCATCATCTGTAAGCACAAGGTAGCAGGATTGGCAAACAGCAAAGTTCATGTGTGTGTGTTTAGGAGGAGAACAGCTGGCCAACCCAGAGGCTCAGTGAGCAGCACAGCACTGGTGCAGTAGAACTGGTCTCCAGGGCATTGGCAAACTAAAACAACAAGATTACTGTCTTCCGATGAATTGCACATGGGAAGAGAGTGCAGTATCCAAGTCGTTTAAAAAAAAACAACGAACCCAAAAAAAAAAACCAAAACAACAAAAAAAAAAAAAAAAAACCAAAAAAAAAAACCCAAAACATTCCCTTTCCTGCTGAATCAGTCAAGTCAGGAAATCCTACAGAGGCAGCAACATAGTTGTCACAGTTATTTTTGGTATCAGCAAGAAATCAAGAGGGTTGCAACTGTGCGGAAGAAGATTAATGTGGTGCAGAAGGAAGTTAAAGTGTAAATATTTAAACAAAGGCAATAAATCTGAAGGGAGCTTCCTGCTTTAAAAAGTAATTTGGCTCATCAGCTGATTTTGATTTAAAGGTGGTGTGTGCTGGTTTTGGCAAAGCCATCAATGCTTCCCTTGCAGTTACTGAGATATTTCAAGACACTGCTTCTGGCTCAGCTCTGCCTGACTTGCAGCCCCAGATGGCCTTGGGGAACAGTAACATCATCAAGCCCAACCACAGTGGCAGCCCCAGCATTTCTGCTGGGCTGCCACAGAACAGATCACTGCAGGAATATTTGCTCTTGCCACACAGGCCTTTGAAATCCAACCACTTTCAGGGTCAAAGGTCCCAATATCCTGAACCACAGCAGTACCTCAGTATGACTGCCCCAGTCACAGAGGGGAAGTGCTGCCTACACAGAGCACGTGTTTGGGACAGGAAGGTTGCCTCTGAGTGATCTGCAAAAACCCAGAGCAAACCTGAGCAAGTGGAGAACTGAGAAGTGCTGTAACCCCTGTGGGTAGAGCCAGAAGGGCCCCAGCAGCTCCAGCACCCTCTTCAGCTCAGCAGATTTCAGGAGGCAGCCACAGCTGTGCTGTGTGGGATGGAGTATTTGCCTGCCCCACCCAGGCAGATGTGTGTGCCTGAGCCCAGCTTGAGAGGAGGAAGAGGGATAAACCAGCCTCCTGTTGTATCAAGTACCAGCCTGCCCTTCTGCCAGGGGCCCTGCAAAGGACACGAGCAGCCCTTGGCATTTGCAGATAAATACTTATGGGGAAGTAAAGATCTATCTCTAGAGACAGAATATTTAATTTAATTTACAAACATAGAGTTAAAAGTACAGATAAATTGAAATAGCAGGTGGAGGAATAGCTGTCAGGTCCCACATCCCTCAAAGGGTGCATAAGAAAGTAGTGCATCAGTCAGGAGCAGTTTTCAGGAAGCAAGGCTTTCCCACAAAATGTCCCACAACCTGGGAAACCAGAGTTAAGCTTCCCCTACACTGACAGGCACTTCATGACCTCACCAAACAAAACTGATAAATGGCAGGAATTAACTGAAAAGTCATCTATTACTTGGGCAAGAAGTCTGATCTGCATTTGGAGGCCAGATCCTCTTTCCATTGTGCAACAGCCAGAGTCTCTGATGCTGCCACTCCTAGTTTGGGTGTCAGTCTGTGTGTCCCACCCTCTGCAGACCCAGGCTGGTGAAGTTCTGGATGCTGAGAATTTTAGATTTTCTGTGCTGACAGGCACTGACCCCAAGAGAACACTGCATTTGGCCTGAAGCTGTGGAGAAGGCTTCCAAAATGGAATGGTAGAACTGGGATTGTGGGTGTGGAGTTTGAATAGAAGTGTGCAATATCACAGGGTGGAAAACTCAGAGTTTAAGGGTTTAGAATATAGTAATAAATTATAGTATATTAGTTTAGTATATATATTATTATATACTATATATATTAATATAGTGTATATATTATATTATACTATATATTTAGTATATGATATTAGTATATTATATATATTATAGTAATATATATAGAGCAAGATGGAGGTTTTAGAGTGGAGGCTGGTCCTTCTTCTCCATGGGTTTGGGTGGTTTTGTGCAACTGGATAAAAAAGTCCACGTTGCAGGCCACAGGTGGTTGGCTATTGGTTTAAAAGTGAAAATAATTGAGGCATAATTTCTTAATTGGACAGTTTAGCCTTAAAAGACCTTGTAGAGAAAGACAGTTAGCCATTTTGTAGCTTGTTACTGGAATACTGCAGAACTCACTGCTTGTGAGACTGTAACACAGATAAGAAATAATCAACATTTGAGTCTGAACAGGAAATACCATCTCGAGTGCCTTCAATCCCGACCTGGACAGAGAAAAGAAGCCAAGAATTGGCATTTCATGGTGCCCTCTGTGAGGATTGAATTCATGACCTTCGGCCCAGGCACCTCTCCTGAGCCCTTTCCTCCTGGCAGCAGCAAACACCTCTCTCCAGTGCTTTGTCCTCAGCGCCACCAAGGATGGCTCCAGAGGCAGACTCCAGGAGCTCTGAACCACCCTGGAAGGAGAGGTGCCAGCAGAGCCCCAAAGGGGACCACAAAGAGCTCAGCAAGCTGTCAGCAGTTATTCCTCTGCAGCCAGAGCACGAGAGGCAGATTAAATCTGTAAAAGTGCCCATGGTTCTTGTGTGAGGGAAACAAATGCACACTCTGGAATGAATAACTCAAAATAAGCACGTGGATTCTCCATGTCAAATCTGGGGCCAAGGGTTGTCAATTTAGGCACAAAAATGACACAAAACCCCCTGCAAAGCAGCAGTTGAGTTGATTTGCATGGAATGGCAGGGGTAGAACCTACAGATATTTCTCAATCACTGTTTTTCTCCAAGTTCACCCTCACATACCTGTTTGTAGGAAGGTACACTTTACTGTCCCTGTCTCCTAGGACACTGAGGGTATCAGATTTGTGCTGTATTTGCTGAGCTCCCAACCAGCTCCCACAAAACAGTGAAGGAATTGCTCCTCTCCCAGGAGCAGACATGAAGAGGTATCAATGCAGGGCCACCCCCAGGCTGGGAATAATGTGCTCTGACTCCATGATTTCAGAAGGCTGAACAAATGCTTTATTAAGCTATTTTCTATTACACTAATACTATTCTATATTATAACTAAAGAGATACTACAGCAAAACTGTCTCTAAATAGTCACAACACAGCTTTGACCCAGTTGGTCAATCAATCCAACCAACCATCACCACTGGCTAATTAACAAATCACCTTGGCTAAACAATCTCCTTAACCCATTCCACATGTGCTAAACAATAGGAGCAGCAAGTAGACGTAAGAATTGTTTTCTTCATTCTTTCTCTGAGTTCTCTCACTGCTTTTGCCAGGAAAAAATCCTGGGAGAGAGAATTATGTCTGTCTCTGTTCAGAGAATGTGAATACCACAAAGAGGCACCTGAGCTCAGGGCTACAGCTCACAGCACAAGATTTAGGGTAAAATTGCTCCCAGTGCCAAGTCAGGCTAAGATGGCTGGGAGAGGTGGCAACCCTAAAAAGTCTTGTAGTTAGTCAGGCTCATCTACCCAAACCCTCAGTATTGATGGCCCAAAACACCTCCAGAATCAGAATTCCCCAGCTGAAGCTTGCAACTATTTCCAGATAAATACCCATGTACATGAGCAACTGCTGACAGTCTGTCTTCTTCCTTTTCTCCAGAAAAGAAAATACAGAAGGCTTACAGTAAATAAAGATGACAGTTTAATTGTCTGCTGATAAAGTCCAAGTTTCAGTGTATTTCTTGGTTTTATATTAAAATCACACCCAGTTAAATTTCTTTAACTGTAATAAGATAGACCACATCATTAATACACATCAAGCCACAAGGAATTTATTAGTGGTGCTGTTTGAGCAGAGGTTTGGTTTCATACCATGACAGTTTATCATGCTGCCTTGCCAGTTTATCTGTAATTTGTAACTGTCTGACTGGCAGCTATGAAAAAAGAGCCTCTGCTTTGCTAAGTGAAACCCTGAACAATTCATATTCTGCTGCTAAAGAAAGCTTGACCTGTTTAGACTTTACTGTAGAAAAATCGACCTTTTCTGATCCAAAGACTTTCCTGCGCTCAATTTTCAGGAAGTTTCAACAACAAACTCTTACTAGAAAGTCAGTCTTGGTAAGTCAGCTATCTGGATGATTTCACTGCCTGGACCAGGAAAACAACAAGCTCCAACATGTACTTTGGCTTAGAAACACAGTCCTGAAACAAAAACAAACACATGTGCCATTAACCATTTCACCTTGGAGTCTGAATTTCACAGGAATTTAAACAAACAGACTACTTCTAAAAGGGGCTATCCCAGCACCTGCTGGCTCAAAACTGTACCAAAACAGGAGAGTCTGTGGTGTTCCCATAAAAAGAAAAACAGCCTTAGTCAAAGTGAAATCCTAAATTCTCCAGTGGTTCTTTTAAAACCAGTGGCTTTAGGAGTAAGCTTGATATTTGGCAGTTGCTACACACAGAGAGCTGCATTTAAAAATACAAGAGCTGCTCCTGATTTCACTCATTAATTCATGGGAGTTATTCTTAACCCCCACATTGAGGGGGTTAAGAATAACTCCCATGAATTAATAAGAAATGTTACACCTCAGAAAGGAGGATGCAAGTGGGAAAAGAATGAAGCCCACAAGGAGACTTCCCCAAATGAGAATTTCTGTTTAAAACACATTTCTGAGTGACCCATCCAGCACTGAGTCACTGATAGGTGCCTGTAGAGCTCCAGGCAAAATACACCTCTGGTGCTAAATCCCAAACCCAGCTCACTTTCCTCCAGCCCTACCCAGACCAGCCTTTTCCAGCCCCTCCAAACAACACAGAGAGAAGGCAGGGCTGGATAGCCACTGCTTCACACTTCTGTTAACATCAAGAGCACAGATCAGGTGTTCCCACACTGCTCCAGCAGCTTCCCCTTTGTCTTGCCTAAGCCAAGCAAGGAACTGAGCCAAGCAGAGCTGCCCAGAGCTCCATTAGCAGCAAACAGCAGTCCTGCTTCAGCAGGACCCCCTGGCTCTGAGCTGAGCTCTGGGCTGTTCCCAGAGGGCAGCCACAGGGGGCTGGAAAAGGCACCCATGGGAAATAAACTCAGCAGAAAGCAGCAATACGAGAATGAGCCCCTGCCAGGGAGTTTGGAGCAATTCTCAGAACATACAGAATTCACATGGAGAGACGATGATTTTAAAAAAAAAAATATTAAAAGCTGGGTTTGCTAAGGTGTAAGAGCTGAAATGAGGGATGCAGGACTCCACAGGTTCTCCAAAATGCAGTTTATTCCATCCAAGACCTTACAGCAGTCCAGGGTGGTGGGTGACAGAGCTGTGCCCACAGCTGTCAGCTCCAGCTGCAGGCAGGCCTGGAGACCCTTTGGGTTTGGTTACAGTGCATTCTATACTTTTCTTTGCTGAGCATCTTCATACTGTAGAACCAATCTATCCCTGAACTATTGTCCATAGCCCATCATAACTACTGTAATTACCATATTCATGTTGCTGTTCTCCAATCACTCACAGTCAGTACATTACAGTTTAAGCCAGAAGTTGTTATTCAGTTTTCTTGCAGTGGAAAATTCTGAGACCTTTTTGCTGCAACATTTGCCACATTTGCTGACTTGTTTGCCTGTGCTACCTTTCTGCTTGGTAAAAACATCTTCTTCTTTGGGGTGGGTTTATCCTTTGCTCTAAGCCATACAAACCCCTTCTAACTAACACACCCTTTGCCTCCTTGGTTATCCAGTAAGACTGGCTCAGCAATTCTTTTCTTCTATCTCAAAATTTGCTTCCATCTTTATTCTTTCTTCAGATTTTACATTCAAAAATCTTTCTGCTAAGCATCCATATCTGTGAGACTTTCCTGTCAAACTTTCATCCTTCCCAACACTAAGGGCCAGCCTGCTAGACACCAGTTCTGGAACAAGTACTTTGGGTTGCAAGATGAATGTCCCCAGGGATGAGTGACCAGTGCCATGACCCCACAGGACTGCAGATGCCAGCCTGGGCTGGCAGAGCAGTAGATGCCTGCTTTGTGTAAGAGCAGTCACCACGGCAGGGACACAGGTTTGGGGCTGGAACAATATCAGCTCACACTGGCTGTGACTTCACACCACTCCAGCTGTACGTGGATGTCTTCTCTAGGCTTATTTCCAATGCGGAAAGAACATTTCCAACATTTCCTCTGTAATAAACACCCAGACCTTTCCAGCATCATTCCTCACAGCTGCACCATACAGGGGACCAGGGCTGGTCACAAGTCACCTGCTGGATCCTCACACTCAATTTGCCTTTTTCACCAGAATATAATATGGATGGTTCCTAGTCATCCTGTGAGCAGCCCCTACACTGACATCTTCTCTCCTTCTCAGTATTTTCTAACTGATCAGGCTCCTGCTAAAGAGCAGTTTTTCATTATTAGTCACTGCTGAGTTTCACCCTTTTCTTCTGGTCTCAGCATTCCTGGTACCATGTTCTAGCTCCTTTCCATGCTGAAGCTGTTTCCTAACTTCTGTCCAAGGCATATTTTAACTAGCACCAGGGGAATTAAGGAAAACAGTGGCTAAGGTAGAGCCCTAAGGAGCACCTCTCACCTCCAGCCATGCCAGGACCCCATTTTGCTGTAGCTGGTTGTCTCCCAACAGAGCAACTCCTACTGCACTTTTTAGCAATCCCTGTCTTCTCTCACTAGGAGCTGTTTTCCTGTTTTCCCTCATGGAATGCTGCCCAGCTGGTGAAGGGGCACAGTGAGCTGTGCTGGGGCAGTCTGAGCTGGGAGCTGCATCTGCTGAAGCTGGACAGGCACAAATGCTCTGGAAGCTCATTCTCATTTAGGGAATTGTCCATCTCCTGTCAGCTTTAAATGACTCCTACTGAGCTGAAACCAGCCCACAGCAGGCCTGGAGCCACTGCCTGACAGGAAAACCTCTGGGGGCTTGCAAATCATCAGAGGCACGAGCATGTCCATGCATCAGTGGAGAGAGGCATGGCCTGCCTGTGATGCCTTAAATCTGAGCTTTCATATTTCCCAGATTCTGCACTGCATTAGTTTATAACTCTGAACTTCATATAAAGTGTTGGCAAGTTCTCCTCACAGCTCAGTCACTCAGAACAATCCTTTTCCAGCCCCAGGACCAAGGGCACCACTGCAGCCTCAGGCCCAGAAAGTGCAAACAACAAAAAGATCCAAAAGATCCAAAAAGTGCAAACAACAGGGAATTGAGGAGAGCAAACTGGGAGGATGGGACTGCATCACCTGGAGCTGGAACTGGACAATTAACCCCCAGATGGAAATGGACCGAAACTTATAAAAGTGTGAGAACTCGTGACTCAGGGTCCATCCTAGGTATAGCCATGGCTGGGCTCTTGTGCTGCCCAAGGTGGATCCTGTGAAGGCCTTTAATAAATCCCTACTTTATTCCTTTAATAAATCCCTGCTTTATTCCTTTCACTCTGCCCAGCTTCTGCTCCAGGGAGCCTCTCAAGGCATCACCAGCACCCAGGTGCAATTCCCACATGGTCAGAGATGGCCAAACACATTTCCTGTTGCTCAGCAAATCCTAAAGGCATCCTAAACCAACTGCATACCCAAATCGTGAGGGTTCCTCTGCAGGCTCTACCCCCATTTGATGGGCAAAGATTTTAATCACAGCTTCAGTTAAATCCAGGCAGCTTTCTTCCTTGTTTCCCTACACATGGATCCCTGTCCCAACCCACAGAAGGCAGAACGCCTCATCCCATCAGCAGGTCAACTCACTGACAGGACCAGTCTTGTGTTCCCACAGTAAGGGCATGCCCTGAGGATGAATCCTTTGCCTTGGCAGATGAGAAAGACATGACACGGAGCCATGACAAGGAAACATCTGAATGCACATTCCAGATACCCAGGCCCCATCAGCCCTCCAAATAATGCAGGAATACAGCGGCTGTTCCTGTAGCTGAGACAGAAGGTACGGCTTCAAAGAGACTTCTCTGGATTTACTTCAGAATTTCGGCTGCACTTTCTTCAGTCTTTGGAAGATATTGCCAGAGGCTCCCAAAGTCAGATTTTTATAGAGATCAGTTTTCTCCTCCCAGCTTCCCACTGGGGAAAAGCTGCACAAAACACAGATGGAGTTCACGTGCATTTAGACCCAACCCCACTGAGCAGGTTGATTGGGCTATGTTGGACTGGTGACCATCCCTGAGGGATTTTGTTAGAACCCTGCTTACTGAGAATTCCAGACTTTCTGTACTGACAGGCACTGATCGCCAAGAGAACAGTGCATTTGACCTGAAGCCGTGGGGAAGGCTTCCAAAATGAAATGATAGAACTAAGATTTTAAGTGTGTAATTTAAATAAAAATCTGTAATATCACTGTCCTGGGTTGACTATATGACCCCCTATATTAAAAAACTAAATGACCCTAAGATTCTAGAAATAATTACAAACTAACTAAAAAATAAAAACTTCAATCTTGCTAATTAAAGAAACCTAAAAGTAACACATGCTAAAAAAACCCCACCATATAACCAACTACCAGCAGAACATGATATACTCTTTTTACTAATAATTCTTGCCACATTGTAAAAATAAAACAAAAATAAAAAACAACCATATAAAACTGCACACAACCAAATAATAACCAAACTCTACCTCTACACTAATTCATAAATAATAACTAATGCTCTATAAAATAGCTGGGGAAAAAAGCTAATTAACAGCATAAAAAAGTTTAAACTACTAATAAATTTAAAAAACCACTACCAAAGTAAAAAAGCTACCTGTAAAAATCCACCATATAAATGCCCATATCCCCAAAAATAAAGCCAAAACAATAACCAAGTAAACCAAGCTACAAAAATAGGGGGGGAGGAGCCAATTAAATCTGCTTTCCTAAAAGAACCCCTTTAAAAGAAGTTCTCTCCCAAATTTGCCCTAAACCAAAACAAATACAGTCACATAGTGAAAAACTTAGAGTTTAATGTTTTAGAATATAAGAACATATATAATATAAGATAAAAGTTTTAAAACAAAGACTAGTCCTTCTTCTTCACAAGTTTAAGTAGTATTGTGTAATTAAATAAAAAAGTCCACATTACAGGCCACGAGCAGTTAGTTATTAAGTTAAAAGTAAAAATAATTTAACTATCATTTCTTAATTAGACAATTCAGTATTTTATATCTGTTGATGGTGCAGTGACCCACGTGCCTTAGACAGCTCCCTTCCTTTTCCATGGCCATGGTGAGGCACAGCAGCTGCTGTCCACATCTGCCTGCAGACGGGAATGGCTGCAGCACACAAAGACCTCTTGGGCTTGGAACCCTGGCAGTGCTCCAGGAAACTGTTGCAGTCAAAATTCAACTCATTCCCATGGCAAAACTCTCCTGGGCTCGGAGAGGTGCAGCTGGGGAGCTCACTCATCTCCAGCCCTCCGAACATCAAAATTAGAGGGCTGGTGTTGACCACAGGCAGCCTGCCCTGCAGCCAGCACTTTAATCCCCTTCTCCTTAAAACCCACACTGGCTGAGCAGAACCTGGGCGGAACCACTGCCCATCCTGCAGCACTGGGACATTTTTCTCTGCTGGCCAGCCCTCTCCACCCTGAGAAGGCTTCTTCCTTTGTTACAGCCTCAGTCAGGGCTGAGCCGTGTCCCTGTGGGATTTTCGGAAGGGGAAGCAGATGAGTGAGGAGGGACTGGTTTCCTCTCTGCAGTGCAGGGTCACTGGGGCCCCAATGAGTTCCCCAGCTGCTGGAGTTCTTGCTGCTGAGAATTTTAGACTCTCTGTGCTGACAGACTCTGAATTCCAGGAGAGCACTGCATTTGACCTGAGGCTGTGGAGGAAGCTTCCAAAATTGATTGAGAGCACTGGGATTAGGGGTGTGGAGTTTGATTAAAAGTGTGCAATATCACATGGTAGAAAACTTACAGTTTGGGGTTTAAGAATATAGCAAGATATATGGGGCAAGATGGAGTTTTTAGGACAGAGGCTGGTCCTTCTTCTCCATGGATTTGGGTGGCATTTTGTAATTGGACAGAAAAGTCTGCAGTGCAGACTTTCAGGGATCAGTTATTGGGTTAAAGGTGAAAATAATTTAGGTGTCATTTCTTAATTGGATAGTTTAACCCGAAAAGACCTTGTAGAGAAAGATAGTTAGCCATTTTGTAGCTTGTTAGTGGAATACTGCAGAACTCTGCTGTGACACTGTAACACAGATAAGGAATAATAAACACCTGGGTCTGAACATGAACTATCCCCTCAAATGCCTTCAATCCCGACCTCGACAGAAGAAAAAGGAAGGCAAAACCCAGAACCCAACTCTTTGAGGTGGCAGTGGCAAGGCAAGGGCACTGCTTTCAGTGGTGTCTGCAGAGCCGCCAGCCCACACGGGGGCCAGCAGCTGCCTCGGCTCCTATGCTTGACAGGCTATTAATAGCACCCCAAAGTCACCTGAGACTGGGACTTCTTACCTCAAATATCACCCCTCCCCAAACATATCTACAGCATCAGAACCTCTTAGTGTTCTCTGTTCTGCACTGGTGCCTTCTTGGAACCTCATCAGATACCACTGCTGGGTTGTACACAGAAAAGATTAAATGAAATGAGAAAAGGATGCTGCCAAACAAGCAGCGTGTCTGCCTGGCACTGCAGCTGGGGCCAGGAAATCCTTAAATTCAGGCCCCAAATGCTGCCACTCATACTGAGGCCACAGCTGTGACCTTCTAGGATATTTATCTGTCAGTGGCAGGCAAGAAAATCTGGTGGGATGGCAGAAAAAAAATAACAGAAGAGGCACCTCCTCAACACCTGCATGGCTGAGGGGAAGGATTCTGGATAGGATCCCCAGAGCCCACATGGCACCAGCAGGAGCAGGGGCTGTTAGTTGGTGACAGGAAATGTCACAGGATTAATTGCCACAGGAAATCTCAATCCATCCTTCAGCATCAAGCAAATTCTGTAGTGAAGTCCTTCCCCCCTGGGCCTGCCAAAACAAAGCCTCTTGCAAGTGAGTAAGAGATAAAGGTCACAGCAAAACCAGCGAGTTTCACAAAAAACAGATAATTCTAAAAGAAAGAGAGGAAAGAGTTTTGTTCATTTCAGTGAATCTGAGTCAACTTTTTATCTGTGTTTTTTGTGAAACTCCTCCGACTTTCGGTGACCTTTCTCAGAGAGCTGCAGAGCGCTGCCAGCCTCTGATATTGGAAGTTAAATGCAATTATTGCACAACACAACAAAAGGAAATGAGCCAGGCTCTGAGAGATGGAGCTGAACACTGCTCAGGCCAGAGGTCTCAACAACCAAATCCACAGGGATGCAAACTCTCTGCACTTCCAAATCAAATTTGCCAATAGGAGCATAGGGCACATATCCACAAGGCAAAACGGCAAACACAAACAGACATTTCTATTTCTAAGGGTCTCATAAGGGTTTGACCTAAGCAAAATATAAGAAAACATTGCAGGAAAACCTTGGCAAAGTGAGGAGTCCAGCCCCTAGATATGCTACAGAGATTTGGCTAATTTGCTTCATATGTCTTTTTTTTCCCTCCTCTTTAAAGGTGGCAGCAGAGGAATATGAACTCAATGGCAGGAGGAAAACACCATGGAAAAACATCATTTCCTTTCTGGAAGAGTGAAAGAGACCCTTCAGTTCAAGAGGATGCTCCCAGTATTCCCTGGTTAGATTCATATCTGTCAGGGTGGGATCAGAAGCCAGGTTTTAATGCTGACATCACCTCTTCTCCAAGCCACAGTTTTATGGGAAATCTCTCAGGATCTTTACAAAGTAGAACATTCACCTTTCTAAAAAAAAGGCTTTAATTGTATTCCTGTTTTCATATGAAATCTCTTCTCAGATTGAGTCTCGATTCTGGGTGACTTCAACCACCAGTTTCTATTTCTCACCTCCAGCTGCACAAATCCCTTCTGTTTGTGCCTCTCACTGACCAATTTTTGTTTCTTTGTGTGCTATTTTGGAGCAGAGCTGCAATCCCCTTCTCATCTAGGGCACCCTTTTTCCTATCATCCTCCCACTACCACTCAGACACTCTGCACATCTACTGCCCTTGCCAAAATAACATAAAATAACACTGCCAAAATAACATCCTGTCCCTCTGGCTACTGTTCAGCAGATGCAAGAGTAACTTCCATCACTGATTCATGGGGTCAGGCCTTGTTGGAGGCTCCTCTTGCTGCTTGAGCTGGCTCTGCCAACTTGCTGCTGGAAACTCAGAGGGGTGAATGTGGTATTTTTGGGGTCCCCCATCACGGGGAGGAAAGATGAATTTGACTTCATGTTTTTAGAAGGAGTATAGTATAGTATAGTATAGTATAGTATAGTATAGTATAGTATAGTATAGTATAGTATAGTATAGTATAGTATCGTATAGTATAGTATAGTATCGTATAGTATAGTATAGTATAGTATAGTATAGTATAGTATAGTATAGTATAGTATAGTATAGTATAGAAAGGATACTTACAGAAGGCTTAACAAGATACTAATTAAAAACTCATGACTTTCTCCAGAGTCCTGACACAACTGGCTGTGATTGGTCATTAAGTTAAAACAATTCACACAAAACCAATCAAGCAACCACTTGTTGGATAAACAATCACCAAACTACATTCCAAAGCAGCAAAACACAGGAGAAGCAAATGAGATAATATTGTTTTCCCTTTTCTCTGAAGCTTCTCAGCTTCCCAGGAAAAGAATCCTGGACAAAATAAAAAATTCAAAAAATATGATAGTAACAGGTGAAGATGCAGATAAGAGCACAAGAGTCAGACAAACTCCAAGCTGAAGTGTGCTGGGAGGGCCTGCTGTGCACCAGCTCCTGTTCTTAGGTACTTTCTTCTCTAATCAGCATCTTTCTTCATCAACTTATCCATATCACATTTTCATATCAAAGTGATTATGGCACATTTTTCATAACCACCCTGCTAAGTCTGTGTGATTATTGGTCCTTTTCTTCAGATGCACCAACCCCAGCTCCTCGTGGTGTCTATCTCCAGTACAGCAAGGCACAGCATTTCTGGGGGTTTGGGCTAGCAGCAGTGTGGCAGCTCCAAACTGGAGCCAGGCTCTGACACAGCTGTGCCTGACCTACACATTCAGAGAAACCAGGGCTCCTGTCAGGTTTGTGCTCACTGTTTGCTTAGCCATGTTTCAGCAGAATAGGCACAGATGTGAAAGGGGCTAACAGCAGGTCTGTTAGCTAAAGGAGTGAGAAGAAGCTGAGAAGCAAGAAGAAGCTGATGAGTAGCTCTGTCCAAGGCTGTAAGCAAGGAGACTAAGAGTAGTGAGGAACTGAAGAAAGATAAGGAGTGAACTTTGCAGCTGGACAAAGTGTTTTTAGAAAGTTTGCTGAAGTCACTGTAACTTTTCATCAATGGTGTTATGTTGATTTATTGTGGCCAAGAGTTAGGGTAGAAGAAGTATAAACAATTAGAAAGTGTATAAAAGGTCAGCCATGTTCAATAATAATGAGCTGCCATCTGAGACTGCTTGTGGTCTCTGCTTTGTGTCGCGACCGCCTCGACAGCGACAAAGATGTTCACAGCATGTCCCATCATGCCTGGCCCCTGTCACTGCTGTGCCACAGCTGGTTTGGCAGGGTGGGACACCAGTGCCTGCCTTTTAGTCACTTAAAGCACACAGAAAGGTCACCAGCAGAACAAACACCTTCAAAGCTCCCTGTCACTGTGATATTTTATGAAAAATCCCTTTGCCGGGATTTTTCTCCTGAGAAGCTGAGAAGCCTCAGAAAGAAATGTAAACAATAATTATCTGATTGCTCGGAATGTGCTCTGGAGATCGTTTACCAACAGGTGCATCTTTGAATGGTTCCACGTGAATTGTTTTTAATTAATGACCAATCCTAGTCCAGCAGTGTTGGGACTCTGGTCAGTCACGGGTTTTTATTATTCATTTTTGTCCAGCCTTCTGATGTCTCCTTTCTCTTTTTTTAGTATACTTTCAGTATATCATTTTCTTTTAGTAAAATATAATATCATAATATAATAAATCAGTCTTCTGAGAACCTGGAGTCAATTCTTATCTCTCACCTCGTCCTGGGGACCCTCACAACACCACCACAACAACTGGTGACCACAGTTCCCATCCTGTGGCAGGTTGTCAACATCAGGACTCTTTGAAGCTGTCAATATTCAAGCTTTGCAGCAACTTGGCAATGAAGAGGTGGGAATTTGGCAAGTGGGGAATGAGATTGGCAACCACCTGACCCTGGGGAGCTCCATCCCACCCTGGAGGGTGGCTGGAGTCCCCAGCAGCTCAGGGCTGTAGCTGGCAGGGTGTCCCTGGGGCTGCAGCAGCCACACACCCACACCTGCTGCGGGCACAGGGACCCCTCAGGTGAGGCTGGGAGAAGCCGAGGCTCTCAGAGTCTCCCCAGGGTATTCACACACATCATCTGAGCAGGGCTCACACCTGCCTGTGAAAGTGCACTTGCTGGTGATTCAGAAAATCAAAAGCACAGGAGGGCCACATGAGCAATGTTCCACGTAACCACAAACCACATCAGAGCCAGCCAACCAGCTCAGCTGCTGGGACAAGCTACAGCTCTCAGCTTGCCTGAGGCATGCTCAGAGGAATTAGAGCATTTTTAGACACTGAAAGAACTCTGAAGAGCCAGAGTGAATCCACCAGACTGGCCAAGAAATGGCTACAATGGTTGGTTCATAGGGGATTGCAGCTGGTTCTCCCTTAGAATTTTACAGGATGGAGTTTCCAAGCTTGCCAATTGAAAGGTGTCAGAGCTGCCTTCAGATGGGAGCCATCCAGACTTGCTCAGCACCACATTTCAGGAATGCCAGAGGCACTCAGTGTAGGGCACTGGGTGTTGAAGCGTTTGGCTCATTCCCCTGGCAGGGTTTGGGTTTGCCCACTTGTGGCTGGCTCCCACCCTGCATCCTCAGTGCAGTAAAACAAGCCTTGGCAGGGCTGGGGGTTACCCCAGGCTCAGAGGGCGGTGACACAGCTGGGGACACAGCTGGGAAGGGCTCACAAGGTCTGGTGAGTGCAAATCTCCCACCTCCAGCTCCTGCCCTCACCTTAAACCCTGTGGAAGGATTTGCCCTTGTCATCAACATCTCCCAACAGAGCAGACCAAACACCTCACCCACACATGGCAGAGCAAGGCTGGGCTTACACCAGGTCTCTGTGATCTTGGGTGGCCTCAAGTCCTTTCCCAATACCTCCAAGGAGAATGCCAGCCCAATGGGCAGAACACAAGAACAGGTCCCACCTGGCTACAACCCTGCCAAGATTTGCTTGTTGGGGACCAACAGGCCCGGGGCAGCAGCCAAAATGACAGAAAAGCACAATAAAAAAGGGGGGGTGCTGAGATGGAACCTCCAACCCAGAGATGGGAAATTAACCATGAATTTGAAACCCAGGAGAAACCACAGCTGCAAACAATGCTCAAGAATTGCACCCCAGACCCTTCTGCTGTCAAACCTGTGCCCAATCCCCACAGTACCAGCTTGATCATTCAGGAGTTACTGAAAAACCTCCTCAGCTGGAAGTCAGAAAATACAGCTCTGAGCACTCACAAAACAGATTTCTCTGTCCTCCTGGTGCTCTTGGCTGCCCCTGTTTCCTCTCTGGGCTCTCTCTGCTCCTTCACAAGCTGGCAGTGCAGCCAGACAAGGCACAGGGAGCATAACAGAGGCTAAGGTGCTGGGCAAAGAGCTTTCTGCAAGAAGAAAGCTCAAAAGGATAGAGGCAAATGGGAAAAAAGAGATAGCACCTAGCAAAGGATTGCAGGTTCTGACCTCCTCTGGTGTTATGTGACACTGCTCAGCAAGAAACAAATCACAGCTTGCTCAGCACGGGGGCACACCCTGATTCCAGTGGCGGAAGAGGCATCCTGTCCCAGAGCACCCACAAAAACAAAGTATTTTTCTGCCTCGCCTGCCCTGAGGAGGCCTCTCCTGCTCACACAATTCTTCTGCATCCAGCTGCAATCTATTCCTGCCCCTTAGGAGACTGCAGCAAAAGGTGTCATTTTCCTGGTGCTTAGTTTTGGATACAGAAGGTGTTCCAGTACTCCCAGAAAGCACAAACAGTGTTAACAATGCATCTGCTTAGGAGTAAATCTAGGGCTTAGAGAGTTAAAAACCTGATGATTATAGAGCCAAATACATCAACCTGTAGAGCTTTAAAGTTATAAAAAAAACCCTCTGGGTTAGAGAAAAACCTCTGTGTGACCAGCCTGCCTGAGGATGGATACACATGCTGAGGGCACAGGATGCAAAGCTCCAGTTTGGCCCAGCCCAGCTGAACCTCAGCCTTGCCTCCACAGGCTCCATGCTCTGTTCCCAGCTGTGTCACAAAGGCAAGTGCTCAAAATTTATTTCCCAGGAAAGAAATACAGTCCCTTTCCCACAGCAGCTGGAAAGTGTATTTTCTGGATTCAAAATTAGGTGCAGCAGTGATGGGCACGCAGCAGCAAGCAATGGATTATTTAGTTTCCTCAGAGGGTACAATTAGAAGGTACAGTTAGAGGGATTATTTAGTTTTCTCAGAGGTTGTCCAATGCCCTGATTTAAACAATTCACTTGGAAGCTATCTGTCCAAACTTTTGAGACAATGCCTTGCTAACTGGAATTAAAGAAAAAACAAAAAAGAGGATCCCAGGAGACACAGGGCCTACTCCACACTTCACAAACGCTGGCCCTGACAAACCCCATTGAGCAATACCCTAATGGGGCACAGACATCTGTGGGCAGGATCTTCCTGAAAGCCCTTCCCCAGCAGCCAGACAAATGTTCTTTTTGGGAAGGGCAGGAGATGGGGTCAGCTTTGTCCAGGAACCCCTTTCCTCATCTGCAGCCCTGCTAGAGCTCTGGTGCCCCTGCAGTTCCCCAGCTCCTTGGGGCTCATCCTCCAGCGGCAGCCCCTGCCTGAGCTGCCTCTCCCCTGGCTCTGCCAGCTCCAGGGAACATGGGGCACCAGAGATCCCTGCTCAGAGGCTGCTGGTCCCCCGTCCTGCTCTCCACAGCACCGCGCTCCAGCCTGGGCTGCTGGGGGGATGGAACCGGGAGGGGAGCACCGGAAACAGGGGCTGGGGGCATCGAAAGAGGGGGATGGGAGCCCCGGGAACACAGGGATGGGGAACAGGGGATGGGAACATCGGGAACACGGGGATAGGAGCTCCGGAACGTGGGGAACGGGGCATGGGAGCACCGGGAACACGGGGAACAGGGAATGGGAGCCCCGGGAACACGGAGATAGGGGCAGGATGGAGAAGAACAGGAAAAGTCTAGGTGGATGAGAGGTGGTGTCAGCGGAGCAGGAGAGAGAAGATGGAATTAGGGAGGGATTGCTCCTGCCCCAGCTCAGGCTTCAGCAGAAGCAGCTCAGCCCAGGAGTGCTCAGGAGGCAGGATCCTCCGCAGGTGCGGATGTCTCCTCGCAGGGATGGCTGGGCTCGCTCACTCTGCTCATCCGCGGAGCCTCCCTGCCCTCTAGTGGGTCCGGAAGAATTGCACGGGAGGATGTGAAAAACGCCAATCTCTTGGTTTTTTTACAATTTTAGAAGTTAAATAGTAATAAAATAGTTATAAAATATACTCAATATATTTAGAGTAATAATAACTTGGACAATTTGGATTAGGACAATATGAGACAATAAAAACAAAGAGGTACAAAACAGTCCGGGTACCTTTTCTGGGCAACATAAGCCCAAAAAAGGACCCACGTTAACAGAGGATTAACCCTTAAAAGCAACAGCCTGTTGCATATTCATACATTCTATACATGATGCATAAATTCCATTCAAACACAGGATTCTGTCTGGTCAGTGTCAACTTATTCCTCAGAATCCTAACTGTGTCTTTAGGGCTGAGCAAGACAGGAAGAAGTTAATTTCTTCTGATAAGAAAAAAAAAAATCATTTTCTCTGAAAGACTGAGGTGTGACTGCTACCAGCCCGAGTTGGCAGTGGTGCCAGCTGGGGTCTGGTAGGCATCCTGCACAATGTGGAATTCCAGCAGGCAGCCGAGCACTCCGGCCCACAGGCCCCTGAACACCACTGCTGGCTCATTTCCCCAGGAAACAAAACTCACCAGCCCAGGTTTCTGGTGTCACTTTGCAGGAGGCACTTGGCACTGTCAAACCGGCCCAAGTTGGCAGTGGAGGCATCCTGCGCAATGCAGAATTTCAGCAGGCAGCCGAGCACTCCGGGCCTGAGGCCCCTGAACCACTGTTCAGGCCTTTTCTCAAGGAAGCAAAATCACCTGCTGGGGTTCCTGGTGTAAGGTTCCTGGTGGCACTTGGCACTGTCAAACCAGCCTGAGTTTCTGGTGGTGGCAGCTTGCGTCTGGGAGGCATCCTGTGATATGCGGAATTCCAGCAGGCAGCCATACACTTCGGGACAGAGGCCCCTGAACCACTGTTCAGGCCTTTTCTCCAGGACACAAAACTCACCAGCCCAGGTTCCTGGAGGCATCCTGTACAAGCAAAGCAGCTCGAATTGGCACAGGTGGCAGCTTGCATCTGGGAGGCATCCTGTGCAATGCAGGCAGCCGGCCATTTTGGGCCTCAGGGCCTCAGGTCCCTGAACCACTGTTCCGACCTTTGCCCCAGTATCGCCTGCCAGGGGTTTATATACAAATCACAAACGGGACGGGACTGCTGGGAACGTGCCTTGAGCTGTTTGATTTTCCAGCATCACTCTCATTACATGGTTATGACAATGGGAAGATGCCATCAGCTCACATCCCAGGGAGAAGAACTTAATGTTACAACTTTATAAGCTTTTTGCCCAGTCACACAAAGCAGAAGCACATTGACAGTGGTTCTATCCAAGCACTATAAGCACACGTACCTTTGGTTAAAACAATGCTTGCTTATTTAGAATACAATACCTGCTTGTAAGCCTTAAAACACAATGCACAGAGCTCCATTATTAAGCTTAAAACTTCCTAATATCTTGCTAGATAAACTTTTCTGCAGCTTTAGGGAGTTATCCTAGACAAGAATTAATACACAGAGCATTGTTCTAGTTGTCCTCGCTTTCCTACTTTTTAAATAATTTTTCTGCTGACCCATCTCATGGCTGCTGCTTAGCTCCAACCACAGTTCTGTTATCTCTGAGGCCTGCCTTTGCAGCTTTCCCCAAACCCTCTGATTTTATGGATTCCCACAGACTGCTCTGCTCCCTGGGCACGGGCTGAGCAGATTGCAGGGCTGGCTCTGCTTCTGGCAGCCAGCAGCTCTTTCCTGCTCCAGGTGAATGGTTCAGGTCCCATCCCGTGGGCACGGCGGTGCTGATTCTGCTGCTCCTGCTGCTGGTGCTGGCTTTGGGGGTGGCCTTGGCTGTGCTGGCAGGTAAGGGAGGGGCAGCAGCCTGGGCCCAGTTCCTTGGGGCAGAGCGGGCTCCCTGCTTCCTGCAGAGGGGAATCCTCAGACCTTCTCCACTTCCCCTTCCCAGGTACACCTGCGACTCTGCTGTTGGTTCTGGGCTGTCCCCCTGGCTGAGTTGGGTTCAATGGGGTCTGCTACTACTTGTCAAATGATTCCAGCACCTGGGAGCAGGGTCAGGAATGGTGCTCCGAGCTCGGGGCCTCCGTGGCCGTTCCCAAGGGTAAAGACGTGGTGAGTGAGGGTCTGTGAGTGGTGTGGGGTGGCTGAGAGGAGCCTGGGGGTGCTCCTGGGCTGGGCTTGGTGCTCGCAGGGCCGGGGGTGCAGCCCTGGGCCAGGGCCTTGCAGGGAAGGAGCCCCAGCATGTGGGGGGAGCCCTGGGCTCGTGTCCCCTCGAGGGGCTGGTGCAGCTCCCATTCCTCTCTCCTTGGCAGGATTTGCTCTTCCACCTCTTTGGGAATGGTGGTTTCTGGCTCGGGCTGCGCCAACGGGACGAGCGCCTGCAGTGGGGGGACGGCAGCACCTCCAGCTCCCGGTGAGTGCCGGGGAGCCGGGCAGGGCCTGGGGGGACAGGGACACAAGGTGTTCCCCTGGCATCCAGCTCTGTCTCTGCTCCTTCTTGCAGGGCTCCTGTCCTTGGCAATTCCCAGTGTGTGTACCTGGCTGACAGGAATAGATTCAGGAGTGATTCCTGCTCAGATCATCGGCTGTATCTCTGCAGCAAGGCCCAAGCTCCCCTGTAACAGGGGCTGCAGAAAGGACCTTCTCCACACTGGGCAGTGCCAGCTTCACCTCTCAGCCCAGCACAGGGCTGTCCTTCCTCAGCTGCACCCTGTGCAGGCTGCTTTAACAGTGCCAAGCGCCTCCTGCAAACTGACTCCAGGAACCTGGACTGGTGAGTTTTGCTTCCCAGGGAAAAGGGCCAGCACTTGGGGCCTGTGGCCCTGTGTGGGTGGCCACTTCATAGGCTGCTGAAATCCACAAAGCCCAGAGCTCTAGGCACACTTCAGCTGCAGTAGGCCTCCCAAGGGGAACACAAAACTGCCACCACATGGCTCTCTCTCGGCAGCCCCCTACTCAGGACCACAGGCCCCTGAACACAAGGCCGACCCGTTTCCCTGAGAAACAAAATTCACCACCCAGGTTCCTGATGGCAGTTTGCAGGAGGCTTTCAGCACTGCCAAGGCAATCAGAGTTTTATTTTGGTGCCAGCTGTGGTCTGGGGGATATGGGATTGTCCCCTCACCACCCTGACCTCCTCCCCTCAGCCCTCTTCTCTAATGTCCCCTTCTCGCTCCTCACCCCTACTCGAACTTCCAGCCTGGCCCAGCCCCATCCCCTGCCCCATCCCTCTTCACCACCCCAGCCTGGCCCTGCCCCATCCCTGTTTCCCCCCACCACCCACCTGTGCCTCCCTGCAGCAGCAGGTGGGAGCCTGAACATGGGGACAGCATAGCCATTGCAGCAGGACAACACCCAAATAAGACAGGCTGGGACCACGTCTGTGGGCTGCAGTGTTGTGGTGCGCATCCAATTTCCAGTTGTGTTATCTTCCCTGTTTGTGTTGTTCTCCCCATCTTATAATGTTCTCCCCATTTTGCATCCCTAAGCCTATGTTGATGGTTTAGCCCTGGTTTCCCCCTCTCCCTGAAATGGTTCCCTTCCAGTCTGGGCATACTGCCAAGCCCTTGTCTCCACCCCCGTTTCCATGGTTACCATCCCTCTTGTTGCTTTTCCCCTCCTCCCGGGCCCTGTCCATCTCCCGGGGCCCTGCCCATTTCTCCAGAAACTTCTCCCTTCCTCACAAGGTGATTGGGCAGGTGCTCCGGGCCCCTCCCTAGCTCTTATATCATTAGTTTTCGCCCGTGTCAGTTATGTCCAATTCCCCTCCTCAGTTTCCCCCATTGGTTCTTGTACCTATGTTCCACCCCCTTTATATACTGCTGTTACTCATTGTTCTCTGCCTTTTCCCGCCTGGACCCCTGGAGACAATAAATCTCTGGACTGCACCAAGCGAGTCAAGGTCCTCTTTTCTCTTAAGCTTCTCCGCTTTTGCCGCTCCTCTCGATATTGCTGCCCTGTCGAAGGTGCTGCCTGACGCCCCGGCGCATTAAGGCAGTGCCCCCCGCTGCTAGCTGCTGCAAGTGCCCTCAGCTAGCCGGCGCTGCCTCCCCCCGCTCTCAGGGGAGTAGAGTGCACTCGACGCAGCAGCGTGGCACTGCAGGGTGTCACCAGGGGCTGGGGGCTGAGGGTGACACAGAGCATGGGGGCAGCTGAGGGGCAGAAGGGGTCTTTAGGAGCAAAGGGGGGCTCCAGGGTGGCACAGAGACGCTGAGAGGCTGCAGTGGGGAACTTGAGGGTGACACAAAGTGGCTGAGGGGCAGGGGGTGCCTTGAGGGGCAAAGTGGGGGGTGCCTGAGGGGGAGAGGCGAACCAGCCCTCACACCACCCCTCACCTCACCTTAAAAACCACCCCAAACCAGGTGGAGAGTACACAGTGGAGGTTAGGGGGCCAAGGAACAATGCCAGGGACCTGGGATGACACACAGACACTGAGACATTGTGGGCGGAGGGGCAAAGAATGGGGGGAGGGGGGGCTTGACAGAGTACAGATACAGAGTACAGCAGCCTTCACCCCAACCCTAAGCTCACCCTAAATAGCACCCCTAAAACACAAGTTTTCCCCAACAACAGCACAAGGAAGCAGCCCTAATGGTGGGACAGCCCCAGAACCCTCCCAGCAGCTGCAGGCAGTTACCCCAATTAAAAGATAGGGATGATGTTTGGAGGCTACAGACTTACAGATAGCGGTTCAGCAGTTTCTGAGGGGTTTTTTTCAGGGCTTCAAAAGAATATTTTAGAGGGTTTTTTTGCAGGAGTTTTTTAGGAATTCTCTGGGAATGTTTAAGATACATTTGGGGCTTTTTCAGGGCTTTTAAAAGGATTTTTTTAGGGTATTTTAAGGGCTGTCTTACTACTAATTAGAATTGTTAGGGGGTTTTTGGAGTATTCTTGGGGCTTTTTTAGGACTACTTAAAAGTTTTTAGGGTTTTTTTAGGACTATTGAGGGAGCAGGGGGACAGTGAGGGGCACCCGGTGGCTGGGAACCGGGAGTGTGTGAGTGAGATCTGGAAGGCTTGAACTGGGAGCGTGTGAGAGGCAGCTGAGGGCGTGTGAGGGGGAACTGGGGAGTGTGAGGGGGACCCGGCGGCCGGGAACCAGGAGAGTGTGAGGGGGGACAGGGCGGCTTCCCAGACTCTCAGTGTCACAGCACGGGTTAATCCAGTGAGGCGTCTGGTGCCACCTCCCTGATGCAGCCGGGCCATCCCAGAGCACAGGACACAGGATTCTCTCAGCAGGGTCTGGGATATCCCCAGTGAGAGAGACTCCACAGCCTGTGTGGACAGTCAGGCTGTGTGGACATTCCTGGGCATGGCGTTGCTGAGCCGCCTCTCCTCTCCCTGCCCCGTGCAGGCGAGAGCCCGGCGCACTTGGGCGGCACCACGGTGTTCGGGGATAACGTGGAGGATGAGTGGTTCATTGTGTACCTGCTCCGGGAGAGCACCAGAGAGTTCCCGGGGCTGGCAGCCAGGTAAGGCGGGTCCTGCTGAGCTGCTTTTGAGGGACGGCTACCAAGGAGCAGTGCCTGTGCTCTGGAGGTCCTGTCTCAACATTGCCCATCCTTGGAGGTGTTTCCCCATCCCATACGGGTTGGAAGTGTCCAAGGGCAGGTTGGATGAGGCTTGGAGCAGCCTGGGCTAGTGAAAGATGTGCAGGGGGCTTGGAACCAGATGATCTTTAAAGTCCCTTCTAACCTAAGCCTTTCTGTGATTCTATGAAGATTAAAAATCCCCAGCAGACGTGGATTCAGAAGTGTGCTGTTGTGCTCTGAAAGGCTTTTCCTGCTAAGAAACCAATTTCTCCTTGGCCAGGATTGATGTCAACGATGGGGAGTTTCTCTTGCTGGAAACAGATGAGTTTCTCCCAAAGTGGCTGAATCCTGAGAACAGTGAAAACAGGGTGAGTAAAACTTGTGCATAGTTGTCAAGGGGGCCACAGTGGCCTTTTCTGTAGCAGCTGGAGTTTTCTCTTGCACTTCTAGCCAAGTGGTCTGGCTGCCTCTGAAAATCCAGAGTGCTTTCTGTCCCTTACTGTTGCTCCCTTCAGGAGCACTCCTGTATGCACCTCAGTTTTCTAGGACTGCTAGAACCAATTGGGTTTTTTTTGGTTTCTACCATATTGTGGAGTGGTTAGGCCAGAGGATTTGCTGCCCTCAGAGGAGGCAATGCTCAGGGCTGGAATGTTGCTGTCTCTGTAAGGACACAGGCTTTGTCTGGTACAGGTGAAATACTGAGCAGACACCTTCACCTGCATATCCATGGCTTCTGATGGCACTGGATTAAAATGGAGATCATTCATTTGGTCATTAGCAAAAAACCTGTTCAATTATTTTTCCCCTACTCCAAGATTCTTAAAAGGAATGGAACACAACACCAAAATTGATTGCAAGTGTGTACCTGGAGTGTCAGACTCATACTTTCCTTTTGTTTGAGGGAACAGACAGAGCGAGGGAGTTGAGAACATTGCATTCAGGGCTTTTCTTAGGATCAGGAACCTCTGTCCCTGATCCTCAGCAGAGGTCGCATGTAGCACCTGAAATAATGCTTTTTAATCCCGGTGATGCTCTGAAGCAGTCAGGTTATGCTGGTTCTCCTGAAGCACTTCTCTAGTTGAAGAGAAAAGTGGCAATTAATTATTATTGTTAAGGAAACAAGTTCTATTTGATGACACTTGTTGCAGTTAAAATAGGATTTTTACTGGTTGGATCGTGGTCTCTGCCTGCCGAAGCCTACTGGAACCTAGGCTGGCTCTGTGCACTCTGGTAGCCACAAGAGGAGTGGGGAACAGCTGGGGACTGGCGTTTGCCCACAGCTGAACCTAAAGTGTTGCCAGCTCTACAGTGCAGGCTGCTACAGCCAGGTAAAGGAGTTAGGAGGAGACTCTTTGTCTTAAGGTTCCACGGGGAAAGTTTACGCCAGGCGGAGAGAGCACGACAAAAGGAGCCCCTCGCCCTGGTTTGCAAGGGGTTTTGTTCAGATACAAGTCAGGGGGTGGATACAAACAGCTAAAAAAACAGGGAATGCTCAGGGGAGGAGTGAGGGGGGGAGGAAAGGGAAAGGTCACATGGGCCAATGGCGCGTTGTGGATTAGGGGAGTTCCAAGTGGGTGTTTCAATCAGGGCTTGGCCCAGGGGGTGAGTGGCAGGGAACATTCGAGAAAGAGGGGCAGGTTTGCCTTGACAGGCAGGGAAGGGACTAGAACAAAGGGAGGGGAATAGCTTGAGGGACAGCTTTAAGGGAGGGTACAACTTAAAGAAAAACCAACTTGGGGAGAATGTGAGGGGATAACAGAATGAATTAACCATTTAACAATAACTTAATGGAATAAAACCAAACTGCAACAGTGAGGCCAACTGGCCTATAATTACCAGGATCCTGCTTCCCACCTTTGTTGTGAATGGGTGTCACATTGGCCAGCTTCCAGCCATCTGAAGCCTCACCAGTGAGCCAGGGATGTTGGTAAATGATGAAGAGTGGCTTCCCAAGCTCATCTGCCAGCTCCCTCATCACCCTGGGGTGGATCCCCTCTGGGCCCACAGATTTATGATCATCCAGGCAGCTCAGCAGTTCTCTGACTGTCTCCTCCAGGATAACAGGGAGCCCATTCTGCTCCCTGACCCCATCTACCAGCCCAGGAGGACACTTGTCCAGAGGACAAGCCCTCTTGCCACTAAAGAATGAGGCAAAGAAGGTGTTAAGCACCTCCACCTTCTCCTCATCTGCAGTTACTAAGTTCCCTCCTGCATCTAAAAAAGAGCAAAGGCTGCCCTTACCCTTCCTTTTACCACTAATATATTTGTAAAAACATTTTTTATTATCCTATACAAAAGTTGCCAATTTATGCTCAAACTGAGCTTTGGCTTCACTAATATTTTTTCCTATGTACCCTAACAGCCCCCTTAAATACTTCCTGAGAAACCTGACCCTCCTTCCAAAGATGATATGTCCTCATTTTATTCCTAAGTTCCTTCAAAACCTCGTTGCCCATCCAGGCTGGACATTTGCCTCATCGACTCTCTCTTTAGGTACACATGGACAGTCTGTTCCTGTTTCCTCAAGATCTGTTTTGAAGCATGCCCACCTTTCCTGAATGCCTTTGTTTCTAAGGGCTGCTTCCCAAGGAACTTTTTGAATAAGTCTCCTCAATAGGCCAAAGTGTGCCCTCAGGAAGCCCAGTGCAAAAGTCTTATTGATGTTCCTCCTGATGTCACCAAAAATGGAGAATGCTATAATCATGATCACTGTGCTCTAAGTGGCCTCCAACCAACACATCTCCCACCAGGCCATCTCTATCTGCAAACAACAGATCTAACATAGTCCCTCTCCTGGTGGGCTCACCTGTTGCTGTGTTTGTTGTGGTTCATTGTGGCCCCTGCGGGCCCCCTAAGCTGTACGTGCGCTGGGAGAAGCAGGCAAAGAGACCCCACATGGCTTCTGAGGGTGCTAATTACATGAGGGTTTATTGGGGGTCCCACCCCTGGGTGCAGCATGGTTTCTGAGGGAGAAGAGAGGGAGGGGAGAGAGGAAGAGCCCAGGGAGGAAAGAGCCAAGAGAGCGTCTGGTCTTCCTCACACAGCTTAACAGGGAGATTTGAGGTGGCTGAATAAGACTTGGGCCAGTGGGATTACAGATACACAATACTTCAGGGGAGGATCACAGGCTTGGAATAAACCCTACATTTTCGAGGGGTGAGACAGTGCATACCATTTAACTTAAATGTAACACCACAGTTCACCTTTTTTTTGTTAGAAAGAAAAGATGAAGAGAAATATGACAATTAACAATTTAAAAATTAAGCAGTAATTACACAGTTTTGCAGCATAAAAATAAATACAATTGCAGTGAGGATTATATTTTAAACAGTCCATTTGACTTGATGTTTGCCTTTGGTGGTAGGTATTGTTCAGTTCTGCTAAATAGTTTGCATCTGCTGGGGAGTTACCTTTTTTATTTTTCTGGAATAGTTAGGGGATTGGCAAAAGGCAAGGTACAGTTACTTTAACACAGCACAAAGATAAAATGAGCATTTAATTGTAATAAACAGGTTATGTGGGTCCATATTGCAGATTTTAAATGAATTTAAAGCATGGGCGGGTGCTTAAAGGGCTTCAGCCTTTAGCACTAAGCTCATATGAGAGTTTTGGGATTGGCTTTTTTAGCGTGACTGGCCCAATGGTGTCTGACTCTTTCTAGCTGGCTTTTCAGACTACCACAGCCCCCAGCTTTAGGCTGAGGTGCCAACTTCTGCTCCCCCTCTCAGGGACAGGGAATCACCTGGAGCCCCCCAGCCTCTGGGCAGTTGTGTGGCCTCAGATTCTCACCGTTGCATCTGAGCTTTACTGCTGCTTTCACCTTCCAACCGGGTTAACCCAGAAGACCCCCGGTTTTAGGTCGTTAAAAGAAAAACAGAAAGAAAAAAGGAAATTTGGCTTCAGCTACTACCTATACTCAGGGAGCATTAACCACAAAAACTGTCAAAATACTTTCCCAGGCACCATTTTAGGTTTTCAGTCACCTTCAGAACCTACTGAGGACAGCATAATCCCAACAACGATTTTGATTCAGCAGTCTAATACTATCTGAACACTCACTATTAAAGAAACAATCGAAAACTGCTTCTTGTTGAATCTTCCCTTATGACCTGACAGGCCCCTCCTTTCTAAAACGGGAAACAGGACAATCTGCAATAGGAACACACATTTAAACTAGAAAAGCATAATTGTAAACGCTACTTCATGGGGACGGGAGGGAAATGGAGAGAAGACAGGTATTGGATAAGAATGATAACAAGGTTAAAGGGTTTTAGGATAAAAGTTCTAGCTGACGGGCTCTTTTCAGCTAGAACAAGTGGATAGGGATTGGGAACTGGGGAGGTTACAGGGAGCCAGGGACTCTGTGAAAGAAAAACCTGTTTGGGGTATCCTGTGCCTTCGAGCGGTTTGCTCTTGGTGAACTGTCCTGGTTTAGGGCAAACTTGGGAGAGAATCCCGAAAAAGGTCTTCTCCAAACAACAAATCCACATGGCCCCTCCCCCCAAGTGGTTTGGGAAGAATTCCTCGGAGAGAGGTGGAAAGAACCTGTTTGTTTGACAAGCACAGCACCCCCCAGCACACAAAATGAACAATACTGGGTGACAACACTCTTTCACCGCTCTGAAAAAGATGACAAATTCAGAAAGTCTCTCCTGGGGGGTGGTCGCTGTCATCAGTCCCTCCGGTGCTGGGGCAGCTGCTGCAGGCCACAGGGTGCAAACTCTCAGTGTTTCCAAAATCCCAGTCCGGAGCGGGTTCATCAGGTCCACACAGGGGAAGCAGTCGAGAAAGGAATTTGGACTGTTTAGCTAAATTAACTAATGAGAAGGGAGGGGGGGGGGGGACAGCAAGAGCAAGCAAAGCAGAAGCGAAGAAGAAGCAAGAGCAAAGGCAAAAAGCAGGGCAAAAAGCCAAAAAGCAGCACTAAGTCCTGGTGCTATCTGTATGTCTCCCCGAGCGGCTGATAAGAGGCCCAAACCAAAACTTTCACTCTGCCACTCTTAAAGGCACAGAACATATTATCCAGCATAAATTACACACACGAATGGGGATTACAGTCACCCTAGGACATGAACTACTCAAAATAAGGAAAAACGGGGTATGGATTGCAGAGAAGGATATTATCCTGCTCTTGGAATAACAGGGAAAGGAGATCATAAAGTAGAATTTTCAATTCAGCAAAATACACAAGGGTGTTAAAACTGGTATTACCAAAGTACTTTAGCTTTGGGTTTTGGTTTCTTAGCTTCTTCTCCAGTTACAGCTCCTACCTTGTGGGATTTGGAAGGCGGAAGGTAGGAACTAGGAGTTGGAGCGAGGGTTGGTTCATGAGAGACAGGGAAGGGGCATGGGGGAGAAAAAGCGGGAAGAAAGCGATTTTTGTGAGAAGTAGAAGATGGTGCCATGCCATGTGGCTGGAGCAGTCTTGGCTGACAAGTGGTCACGGCTGTGTTGGATCTCTAGGCCATGTGGCCACAGCACACATGGCAGTAGCCATGTTGAGGCTTAGCCATGTGGCTGCTGTGCTGGGCTTAGCAGGACGGAGTGGACTCCCTGGGGTTTGTTTAGGGGAAGGCGGGTTAGGAATGTAGTTAGGGAGAAGGAGAAGCGCCGGGGAAAGAGTAAGACCAAGGAAGGAGATCACAGAACTGACAAAAGCAGTTTTAGGGGTGGTGCGGGGCTCGGGCGAAGCTGAAAACTGCTTCTTGCTCGTCTGGTGGCTCTTCCATGGAAACTGGTGGGCTTTGGTTCCTTCTTTTGCCGCTGCTGTGGTCCAGGGAATCGGCTGCTTGGGCTCGGCGATCAGCACGGCCTGCTCACTCTACGGGGCCCTCCCCTGCTGCCTCCAGGCAGGGAGCGGTGGGCTGGGCTCTGCCACCACGGCAGTGGCTCCCCCCAAGTGGCAGCAGACTGGCGCGGGCGGCTCTGAGCAGCGGGGAGACGCCAGCTGCCAGCAGCGATCTTAAAAGCTGCTCAGGCTGTGATGATGGGATGGCGGCGCGGTGTCTCGCAGGCCTCTGCACGGTGGTGGTGGGGCTGCAGCTGCGGCCCCGCGCGGCCTCCCCTGCAGCTCCCCTGCCAGAGGCAGAGCTGAAGCGGTGTTCTGGGGGGTTCTGCACTGTGCCAGCGAGGCGATGGAGGTCCACATTCGTCTTAGGGTTGTCGGTGGTTGAGCCTCACAGTTGGCGCCTTTTGGTGCAGTTTATTTGAGGATGTCCCCGGGGAGTCCCTGCAGGGCCCCCTAAGCTGTACATTCCCTGGTAGCAGCAGGCAGGAGACCCCACATGGCTTCTGAGGGTGCTAATTACATGAGGGTTTCTTGGGCTCCCACCACCGGGAGCAGCATGGTTTCTGGGGGAGAAGGGGGGAAGGGGGAGGGAGGGGAGAGAGGGAGAGCCCAGGGAGGAAAGCGCCAAGAGAGCGTCTGGTCTCCCTCACACAGCTTAACACGGAGATTTGAGGTGGGTGCAGAATAAGACTTGGGCCAGTGGGATTACAGATACTTCAGGGGAGGATCACAGGGTTGGAATAAACCTACATTTTCGAGGGGTCAGACAGTGCATACTATTTAAATACAATGTAACACCACAGCCAGGGAGCTAACTCAGAAGTGTTAGTAGGATCCCAAATGTGGAGCTTTCCTGTTCTGAGTCAGTCAGACCCAGGACCCGCTGAACTGACAACCTTAACCAAAAAACCTTGGGAATACTCCACTGCCTTGCGAGGACAGGACTCCCGAGCCTGCCCCCTTGGGGACAGCGCTGCAAATCCTCCACTTCTGATTCACTGCTGGGAGTGGTGGCAGAACTCTGCAGATCTGCCAAAACCCCCATTTTCGAGCTGATCACTTTATTAAAGGCATTAAAAGGAGGAGAATCTCCTGCCCTGTTTATTTCAGTTCCAATTTAATCCCCTGGTAACTAGGTGCAGCTGTCTTCCTGCCTGTGGCTGCCCTCTCATAGCTGGGATTCAAAGGCTTTGTTACAGTGCAAGGATTCAGACGCTCATAGAATCACTAGCCCTGCTATAGAAAACTAAATATATACCTTGTAAAAGTGTACCTTAAGTCAGCACTGACAGTTGTACATCAGAAAATGGGTTTCTGTCAGACTGAACTTTAGAAACCAAAACTTTAGAAACCAGGAGGCCTTACATTGATGAGAATTATTTATTAGAAATTGCAGTTGTTTTCCACTCAAATTTCCATGCATAACACAGACACCTTTCCCCCTTTCTTTCTGAGATGAAATCTTGATGAAAAACTTTGTTTCAAAGTCACTGTCCCCCACGGAGAGGCCTGGAGCTTTTCTTTCCGTATCCCCAGGGGACTGTGAACTGCCCTCCACAGCACCAGAGGCCACACATTCGCCTCCTCAGGTAAGAAGTAAAAGGTGCCCCTTGACAGAGCACAAGCTCCTAAGGCAGTGGGCTCAGGCTGTTGTTAGTTCCTCCCCCAGCATCCCATGGTAATGTAAGGGGTAAAAAATGCCCTGTGTGCTGTGCACCAGCAGTGACCCTCAATCAATCTTTCCAATCCTCTCCTTTGAGCTGGTCAGGCTCTAGGGGAACATGGGACAGCAAAACGAGCTCAGTTTGGCCCTTGGAGGGTGAAAAGCAAGAAGCAAGAATCCAGCGTGGTCCCTCTTTAACCTTTCCTTTAGAACAGGCCTGTGTGTCCCCACCCCAAGGGCACAGAAGGTGCTCTTTAAACAGTGCCACAATGTCCCCATGCCCACCATGTCACGATGCCATGAGGAGAGACCCCAGGAGTGTCGGGGCCAGGACAGCTGTGCCAGTGTGCCAGTGTGCCCGGCTCTGTGTGCACATGTGTGCTGCTGTGCCCAGGTGTGAGGGCACACGTCCTTCTCTGCACCGGGCACGTGTGTGCTGCTGTGCACAGCTCTGTGCCCAGGGATGTGCTGCCGTGGGCACGTGCTGTGTGCCCTGCTGTGGGCACGGGTGCCGCATTGCACTCTCAGCTGTGAGTGGGGCTGTGCACAGCTCTGTGCTTGTGCTTGTGAGTGTGCACAGGTTCTGCAGGTGTGAGCATGGCTCTGTGTAGGACAGGTGCGTGTTGGTGTGTGTGACACTGCACACGTTGCTGTGCTCAGGCTCTACGTGCCAACAGGTCTCGTGCTTGGGGGCACGCGTGCATCGGTAGGGACTGTGCACAGGTGAGTGTCTGTGCAGCACAGGTGTGTGCTGCTAGCAGGTGCTGTGGTGCACAGGAGCTCTGTGCAGGTGAGCAGGTACCTGTGTGTGTGAGCACTGGCTCTGCACATGTCCCTGTGTGCTGCGGTGCCGGATTTCTTCAGCCCAGTTAACTCCCAACACCATCAGTGAGAGTGGGCACACCCAGAAAGCTGCTGGATCCAGGGTGTGGCTGTCAGTCACAGCTGCTCTACAGCACAAGTAAACTGCGTTGGGAATAGGGACAAGGAACAGTCAGAGGTCGTCTGTATGTTTTCCAAAGATGTTCATTCCCAGGAGAGTCAGGGACAGAAAAACCCTGAGCAAAGGTACACATCAACTTACATACAGGGGACGTCTCACGGGAGCGTACAAAACTTTAACCAATGGGGAAAAGCTAGGGGAGGAACACAAGGGGGGGATACAATGTTTAAACCAATAGGGCATTACAGGGGAGGAGAGCAGTTTAAACAAACCAATGGGGCCTCGAAGGATACAAGAATCACAGGGAAGCTTCAAGAGAAAGGGGGAGATATAGGGAGGGGTTGACAGTCAGTGGCAGGAGGAACAGGGAACATTCGGGAACAAAGGGCAGGTCTTTGGGAAGATGGACAACTAGGGCAAAACCAGTGACGGGGGGGAAAGGAACAAACCATTAATGACAAAAAATGTCATAACAATATAAAATAGGGGGGGTTATAAAACTGACTGCTAGGACTGACCTGCACTGCAACACCTGTGTGCACACACGGGCTGGCACGCCCAGGGACATGGCTCTGGATACATGGCTCCATGCATCTAACTGCTGTCCCACCTAGAAAAACAGATATATATAAATATATATATTTATATATGTACATATATACACATGTGTGTGTGTTTGTGTTACTACATGCTGGCTGAAGTGGCCCCTGGCTCTCTGTGGACACTCTGTTCTTGTAAGGAGAATAATTTGCCTCTACGTATAAGTTTACCAAAAGGTTGATGTAAAGTCGTGTACAGGGATTTCCATCAAATTTAATAGTGTTGAAGTTTCCATTTCCACATTAAATCCCTATAAACAGGGGTATCTGCAATGGCTGTGACCCACTGCTTTTCTAACTCACATTCCCTGAAAACTACTGCCATCAGAACAGGGTGCTAGGCCAAGTGCTAAGCTGCTCTGGGAACGTAGGGCTTCCTGGGCCATGCAGTTCCTCTTGTGTCAGCAGTGGTGGGTAACTAACACTCAATTATCCTTTCAAATAATGAAACATATTTGGCCGTGCTATGCACATTGCCTTCAGTGTTAACCCCGCAGTGGGGAGATTTCTTTCAGGTGCTGCCCCTCACTGAATGGGCTGTGACAAGCACAGAGCGAGAGCGGACTCATGGCAACAGAATTAAAGGCTGGTGAAAGAACCCAAAGAATAGAATGTAACATCCAGACTGGGTAAGAGAGAACCAAAGAAGCTTGAAGATGTCAAAAAAGTGGAATAGTTAAACAATCTTCAAGCTGGCTGGAAGATCTAATACTTTGGGCAGGAAGTTTGAACTGTATCATTTATTAATGTAATTGTCCTGTTTTAATAGATGAGAATTACAAGCATCTGTTGTCGGAACCATAAGAGGTATTGGGGCGGTTCCCTTAAGGACCAACAAGTATAGTGTTGGTCCTTAAGGGAACCTCCCCATCTCTCTGGGAGCCCCTCAGGAACCCCCAGCCAGCCCCAACTCAGCAGACAGTAGTGGGGAGGGCAACCCTGGAACAGCCGACAGCAGGGGGACACTCTCTTGTGCCCCAAGGGTACCAAAGGCAGCTAGGCCAGTCACCTTTGCAGCAGAAGAGACACTAGAGACAGCAGTAGAAGATAAAAGGGTCAACTCTTAGCAGGGGTTAATCCAGGGGTTTAATTGGGGCTCCTTGGAGCCTCCACACCTCAGGGGGCCTCATGCTGAGAGCCCCAGGAGATGTGCCAAGGTTACATTTAAAGGGAGGTGGAAACCAAAAGTAGATAAAATTTTACTAACCAAGAAGTGATCCTAAGGGATGGATACTGGGGGATAGACATTTAGTACAGTGTATGGAGTAACACTTGGGGGGTTGACCCCCTAGCCTCTGGCTAATCACTTGACGTCCTGGACCAAAACTTCTAGATGGACAGGATGGGATGCTGAGTGTTATAAATGATCAAATCGGCAGCCAAATTTATAATAAAACTTAACAAAGATTTATTAGATCATTAACAAAAATAGAATTTCAAAAAACCACCACAGCCAAGGCAGTGTCAACCCCGGGTGTCGGCTCTGGGTGAACCAAGATCCGACCAACAAAGCGTCAGCGTCTCCCCAGTGGTTCACCCCGACTGTTACATGCCGCTAGCTTACATACAGCTTATTCTGCCTGAGGCAGAAATGACCAACGTTCCTTTGTGTCCCCTCACATGTAGAGCTGGGGCCATACATGTGCAGAAATACACAAAAGTCAGTCCAGGTGTCTGGATGGTTGTCTGAACTCTTTGGAAGAGCCTGCATTCGGGGCTCAGTCGGGGTGAACCACATGTAGCAGAGTGGCACCTGGTGCTCCGTGCTCGAGTTTGGTAGATGCAATCTTCCCAGGTGCAGGTCCTTGTGAGCAGCTCAAACATTCCAGGGAAGTCAGCAATCATGGCCCAGGAAGGTTTCATTCATACATTAACAGACTTGATATTATCTTAACGGTTTCCGGGAACTAATTGAATAAGACTCTGCTCCCAGCCAGGGTGGTCAAAGACATAACTTGGATTTTACAATGTTTTATACACATATATAGCAAGAATTATCTCTACCATATACTACACTGAGTGATTGACAAAGAGCCAGGGTAGGGATTTAGGGATGATCTCAGCAAATGAAAAGGATTACAAAGGTAGAGGGAGGGGTAAAATCTGGGGTAAACCATAAGGGAAAAATACTGGGATACAAAACCAAAATTATTACAAAGTATTACAAAGTATAAAAAAACACTACTACAGTAGAGTAAAACAAGAAATAAAGGACAAGACGAGGTTGGCCCCTGTGTTCACCACCAATATTGGAATAATTACCAATATATATCCAGATGGGGCTTGTATGGTCTTGTCTAGCCTCTGCTGCTTGATCTCAAGGTGGCAACTGAGGTGTTTTCACCTCAGTGGCACCTCAGGCTGGCTGGTAGCTGCAGCTGGCGCTGGAGACAAGTCCAGACAAGCAGAGGTACCAGTTTTACCTTTGTGCAGATGCTTTAAGGTGAGGTGAAGGAAAGGACTAGATTCTGCCAGAGAGTTTCGATCCAGAGTTTATTCAGATGGCACGCTTCTGAATCCCATAACAACTACTAACAGAATCCCGAACTGCACGGTTGCTGGCTCTTTTAAGCCCAAGGAGAGGGGGAGGAAAGGTGTAGGGATCTCACCAACCAGGTGCAGGGTGGGCAGGTCTCAGGTGCAATGGACACTTGGGTGGGCCAATGGCCCCCCAGTGATGCAGGGCATCTTTTGAACTCTGCCAATCACTTGCCACTCTTCTGGAATGCCAGGATTGACAGACAGCAACCCAGCAGGTTTCAGGGTGGGGAGAGGAAAGGTGATTGACACCTGGGAAAGGACAGGGATACCTGAGACAAACTATGACGTCACACTGCTACACACCAAGAAGATTCTATAGCTTGCTGCAGGCAGCAAGCCCAGAGGCATGGTAAGGGGCGGGGGGGGGGGGGGGGGTGGGCAAGAAAGCCACCCCAGACCTCTATCATTCCTCAGCTGTCTTTTAATGCAACAGGAACCAGAAGGCAAGACTGAGTTGGCCTCTGTACTCACCAGTAAGATACACCTGCTATGAATAGCAACCCCATAGGCAAGGTAGATGGGGGTCAAAAAGCCATACCAGACATCTGTGATCCCATTTTCTCCATTCCAAATAAGTCTGTCTAAAGAAAGCCTGAATTTTTTTCCTTCTGTTCTCACTGTCCTCACCCTCATCAACAGATGCTAGTATCATTAATTACAAAAATTTTCTGAGAAGAGCAGATTATGAGAATCAAAAATGAAAGTTACTTGAGACTAATGACTCACAGGAACGGAAAAGAGGGTTTTTTTATAGATGAATGATGTGATGATTAGCTCTCACAATTAAGAGATAGATATCATGTGTATGTTAGGAGAAGTTTTGTACATGTAGCGTGCTGGTTCTGTAATATGTCCTCCTACAGTCCCCTTTCTCTCCCCCTTGTAGGCAGCCTCAGTAGTCAGGGCATTTGGGGAGGGCTGGCTCATTACCAGGAGGGGCCACAGGACAACACCTGAGCTCCATTCAAGGTGTAAGGAAGTGATGTCCACCAGTGGATGACAGAGAAGGAGCTGACTGACAAAACTGTGGGAGGGGCTCAGGGTAAAAGGCAGAGCATCCATTTTGTAAACAAGCACGTGGCTGACAGTCCCAGAGACCCTCAGCACGGTAATTTTTCCTTATTCAGCCTGTTGTTGTATTTTTTTTCTTAAGGTTTAATAAAGCTTTAAGAATTTAAGAGTGAGGGTCGTTTTTCACATTTTCCAAGGACAGTCCAGTCTCACCTTCAGGCCAGTTCATGATGATTTCCAAGAGCCCAGGGCAATTTGGATTTCCCAACTGAGCTTGCTGGAGAATGTAATAACAAATAATTATTACAAACAGTTACTCAAGAGATAACAGTTATTTTATAACAGATCCTTAAAAAATAACAAATTTAGATGTTGGCATTTATGTATTAACCTTTGTTTTGCAAGTTCTTATAGATCACTAAAATCCTGATATAGTACAATTTACAATTACTGCTTCTGATATATATATATATATATATAAAGAATTTATGGGGCCTTGTTATCAGCGAGTGAAAACAGAACAAGATAGAACCACAAAAAAAAATAAAATATATTAGTTTAGTTGAGAAGATTGTAGGAGGACAAGTCAAAGGTTAAAACCAAAGAAAAGAATATGGAAACACAAAGGAATGTATGAATATGTATAAAGTCCTTTGAATATGCATGTAGCCATATAATGTAACAGTATATAGAGAACATAGTTAAAGCTAACCCGGGCTTTTGGAAAATAGCAAAGCACCCCAGTGCTGGATTTTATCCTTTAATAAACATCCATAAAAGATTTAAATAGTGAGCCATGCTTCTCACATATAATGAGGGCATTCCAGGCAGCATCGGTGGCAGGATGGATTGCAGAGACTTCTCCTTTGCACACCCAGCCCAGCGCTGGCACTGGGGATGAAGAGGCTCTGAGGTGACCCTGAGAGGAAGTGCAAGGCACATGGTGCAGCTGAGGAAGGACAGCCCTGTGCTGGGCTGAGAGGTGAAGTTGGCACTGCCCAGTGTGGAGAAGGTCCTTTCTGCAGCCCTTGTTACAGGGGAGCTTAGGCCTTGCTGCAGAGATGCAGCCGATGATCTGAGCAGGAATCACGGAAGAAGCTCTTGGAAGCCAAGTAGATACACTCGAAAGTGTCAGTGATAGCAGCCCTGCAAGAAGGAGCAGAGACAGAGCTGGATGCCAGGGGAACACCTTGTGTCCCTGTGCCCCCGGGCCCTGCCCGGCACTCACGAGTAGCTGTTGCTGTAGCTGTCGCTGCTGCTGCCCCCCCACAGCAGACTCTCAGCTCGTTGGCGCATCCCAAGCCAGTAATTGCCATTCCAAATCCTGCCAAGGAGAGAGGAATGGGAGCTGCACAGGCCCCTCAAGGAGACACGAGCCCAGGGCTCCTCCCACATGCTGGGGCTCCTTCCCTGCAAGGCCCTGGCCCAGGGCTGCACCCCCGGCCCTGCGAGCACCAAGCCCAGCCCAGGAGCACCCCCAGGCTCCTCTCAGCCACCTCACACCACCCGCAGCCCCTCACTCACCACATCTTTACTCTTGGGAACAGCCAGGGAGGCCCCGAGCACGGAGCACCATTCCTGACCCTGCTCCCAGGTGCTGGAATCATTTGACAAGTAGTAGCAGACCCCATTGAACCCAACCCAGCCAGGGGGACAGCCCAGAACCAACAGCGGAGTCGCAGGTGTAACTAGAACCTGTCGTGCTGGAAGGAGAAGTGGAGAAGGTCTGAGGATTCCCCTCTGCAGGAAGCAGGGAGCTCGCTCTGCCCCAAGGAACTGGGCCCAGGCTGCTGCCCCTCCCTTACCTGCCTGCACAGCCAAGGCCACCCCCAAAGCCAGCACCAGCAGCAGGAGCAGCAGAATCAGCACCGCCAGGCCCACGGGATGGGACCTGAACCATTCACCTGGAGCAGGAAAGAGCTGCTGGCTGCCAGAAGCAGAGCCAGCCCTGCAATCTGCTCAGCCCATGCCCAGGGAGCAGAGCAGGGAGCCCTCAGCCAGCGTGGCCCTCACTCAGCTGGCAGCCAGAGCGCCAAGAGCCTGCACACAGGCAGGGACACAGCTGTGGGGACAGGCTGCAGCAGGAGAACTGCACAGCCTTGGGGGCAGCTGGGGCTCTTGCTTCCAGCCACTGATGAGGCCCAGCAGAGCACGAGGCCTCTTCCAGACATCGGGAAAAAGCCACACACCTGCCAGCCCTGTCCTTGGGAGGTGACACTGTCCCCTGTCTAGAGGCCAATGGGGTGGTGGCCCTGTACTCACCCTGGAATCTTCTGTGTGTATTTCCTGTTGCTGATCTGTTCTCCAGCTCACAGCCTGCATCTTTCTGCCTGGAGCAAACAGCGTTATGCTCCCGAGACATCAGAATCGCTGTCAACGCCTTTCAAAGATCGGCCTCGGGAACAGCTTTACCCCCGCGCTGATGGCACCCTGAAAGGGACACGATGAGAGGTCACTGCTGGTCCCAGCACTGCGGGACCCCGGGACTCAGGAAGGCGGTGCCAGCTCTGGGGCGCTGCTGCCGCACCGGCTCGTCCCCGGCGATCCGGGCACGGAGGAGACCGCGGGCAGCCGCTCGCTCCGCCATCTCAGCGCAGGGGGGACACGGGGGGAAGCCGGCACGAGGAACTCGCCAGAACTCCCCGGCCCTCACCGCAGCCGCCTCCGCCCGCAGCGAGCCCCGAGCTGGGGCAGCACCGACCGCGGGTCCCACCTGGGCTGGAGCCGCCTCCGAGCTCCGCCACCGCCTCGCCACCGCTCCGGAGGATGCGTAATTCAGAGCCCAGGGTGGTGTGGGAGGGGTTGTGGCAGATTTCACCGTCAGCGTGTGGGGGAGCAGCGAGGGGAGAGGCGGACAATGGAGGGGCCGTATGCAGCGGGAGCGGGGAGGGCCCTCAGACGCCGCTTCCCCAGGCACTGAGGGTCTCCTCCAGGCCCGCCCGTCTGGGTCCCTTTTCCATAGCGCGGGTTTCCGCGGGACGGGAGCCCCCACCGCCGTCCCCCCCCCAGCCGAGCCTTTGCAGTTCAGGTAGATCAAATTAATCCCAATTGTCAGTGATTTCCTCCGCCTGCTATCTCTCCCCTCTTTTGCTGCAGGGATTTCACAGTTCTTATGTTTTTCCTCCCACAGGGAGGGAAAGCAAAATGCCCGCCTGCCCCATGGCCATCCCCGCCGCCTTCCACCGCTCCAGCCTTTTCCGTCTTTCTCTCCCCTTTACTTTGCAGCACTTTCTCCCGCCTCCTCTCCCTGCCAGCAGGCAGCAAAGACATTTGCGCCGGTGCCAGCAAAAGCGCTCTGTGCCTCTCCTCCTGCTCCGGCCCGGCCGCCTCATGCTGCTGGCCCAGGGCAGCTGCGGCTCAGAGTCCGCCAGCCGAGGGGCAAGAAGCAGCGGCCCCGGGCTGCTCACATCGTGCCCCGCATTCCCTGCCCAGGCGCCTTGGAGCCCGGCGACACCGAGGTCCGCCACTGCTGCTGGGGCTCCCTCCCTGCCTGTGAGCACGGAGCGGCTCCTGGCACAGAGGGCAGCGCCGAGAAGCCTCGGCCCCGCAGCAGGCACGATGCGGCGCTTTCTGCCCGCACTCGGCGCCTGCAGCGCTTTGGGCTCTGAGGCACGTTCAAGTTCATCCCGTGCCAGCCCAGACACGGGTGGCACCGACACCTCCCGCCCGAGCAGCGGCCTCCAGCCCGGTGCCGCACGGCCGGGAACTGTCGCGGGCACGGAGCAGCCGCCTCCGACCTACCGAGATCAGCCGGAATGAGCCATCGCTGCCGCCGCACCGGCTCGTCCCCGGCGATCCGGGCACGGAGGAGACCACGGGCAGCCGCTCGCTCCGCCATCTCAGCGCAGGGGGGACACGGGGGAAGCCGGCACGAGGAACTCGCCAGAACCCCCCGGCCCTCACCGCGGCCCCCTCCGCCCGCAGCGACCCCGAGCTGGGGCAGCACCGACCGCGGGTCCCACCTGGGCTGGAGCCGCCTCCGAGCTCCGCCACCACCTCGCCGGGCTCCGGATGCCGCCACCGCTGCGGGGTGACCCGATCAGACTCGGCGGGCTCTCGGGCTGGTGCCCCATGGTGCCGATGGGGGTGTGCAGCGGCTTTTGGCCGTTTTGACCAATCAGCGTGCGGGGGAGGAGCGGGGGGCGGGAGGAGCGAGCGAAGGGCGCGGCCGGGCGCCCCTTGGAAATCGCCGGAGCCTTTTCGCTTTCTAGTGAGTCCAAAGTGAGTCCCGGTGCTATATTGGGAAACTGAGTCGGGTGGGTATTCAGAAGCAGAAGCCACGCGAGGGAAGGAGTCAGGTGACCCCTGTCCTGCAGAAACCTTGCCAAGAAAATAGGGCCCCACTCTGTTGAAGCTGGTGAAGAACTGCAGCCCGGGGGATGCTGCTTCTGAGGGTCTCAACAGTGAATTACAGGGATTCTTGGGTTGAGCTGAGCCTGGCCAGATGCCCAGTGCCAGCAAAACCGCTCTGTCCCTCTCTTCCTCCCCGTGGGCCGGCAACAGAACACGGCAGGAAAGGCTCGAGGATTGGCAAAGGCCAGGGGGAGATCACTCACCGGTCACCAGAATAAGAGACACGACTGGGGGGAATTTTTTGAATTTATTATGACACAAATCATTGCAAGAGAACGAGAGGTAAAGCAGCAGGGGTTCCAGCCTAGGATCCAGGACTGTGTCCTCGGCCTCTGGCAGCTGCAGCGGGGGATAAAGGATCCCCTAGGCCTGTGCAGCGGCTCTGCCCCACCGCGGGGATGTGTCCAGAGCCCCGCTCCGTGCCGGGCTCGGAGGGCCGAGCGCGGAGCGGGCGCTGAGCTGCTCCATGGAGCTTCCAGCCCTGCTGGAGCCGGCGGGCGCGGCACAGGCAGTACCGGGCGTGCGGTGGCATTGCTCGGTGCCTGGCGGCATTTGCCATCGCCAGGGAGAAACTGAGCCCAGCCGGCAGCGCCGGCCCATCCTCACCGCTCTATTTCAATTGCTTCATGGATTAAACCAAGGGGAAACTCCCTCTTGTCCGCAGTTCAAAGTCTTGAATCAAGGGGAGAACGGAGGTTCCCCCTCAATTTAGATCCCTAAATGATGCATAAGGAGGGTCTCCCCTCAGTTTAACCCCAAATACAAACAGCGCCATAAAGGTATTCTACGTCCATTTAAACATGAAAATCAAGGAAAGCAGTAATTGCCTGCCAAGGCAGGCACGAAAATGATGAAAAAGGTGTCTTTTCCTTCAACTGAGACCCTTCAAATCACATGTGAATGGGAATCCTCCCCAGTTCAAACACAATTACAGAAAAGCTTTTTGCCCCCTTTTGGGGGGCACTGGGGAGGGACTGGGGGCACTTCCTCCTTCTCACTGGCCGCCCCTGGGGCTGCTGCACCTTGCAGAGTGCTGAGGAGTTCCCTCCCAGTTCCCTGCCAGTATCCCTCTTCCTGGCAAGCCCTGGGAGGGATGGGGAGAGCACTGGGCAGGAGCTGGGAACACTGTTCCTTCCCAGGGCTCCTGATATCCCTCCCAGTGCTCCTGATATCCCTCCCAGTGCTCCTTCTTAGTCATTCCCGCTGCTTCCACTCTCCCTCCCAGTTCCCTCCCAGTGTTCCCAGGATCTCTTCCAGTGCTCCCAGCGGCAAAGCCCTTGGGGGCACGTCTTGGTTTGCTCTTGAAGAGGCAAGACTTGAGCTGTCAGGAGAGAAAGCCCGGCTGGAAAAGCATTCCCTGCAGAGGAAGGTGTCTCCCCTCCCTGACCACAGAGGGAGCTCAGTCTCCGCTGTTGACTCCAAACCGCTCAAGCTCCGAGTCCGACTGCCCGAAACTGGCTCGGCCCCACTTCCCAGCGCCCTGCTCAGAGCTCACACGGCTGAGGGGGCGGTGCAGATTAAATCATTAATGCTCCTGGGCACTGCTTTAGCTCTGACCTACACACTGGCACACAGGAACAAAACCCCTAACGAGGATGGGTTCCTCTTGCTGGCACAAGAAGAGAAGGAGAAATCTGACAGGAATATTCTTCATCATTCTGCCCAGGCTTGGCCAAACACTCCAGCTCCTGCACCTCGGGAAATAACAAGTGGCTTCTAAGAAGTGACTTTGATGTCAGTGAGCAGGTGATTATGGATTAATCCCACACTGGAAAGCAGTCTTCACACCCTACTGCTCTTTGCATCACCCAGAGAATTGGAGGCTGCTGTCTGGCCAGCTCCTGAGTTGTATCTTCCTTGTCAATCTTATTGATTAATTGTTTAATTGTAAAAATTGTAAAAACATAAATAAAATGCAGGGAGCATTGGCCCAGGGTCTCAGAACTCGCATATCTCTTCGAAAGAAAGGGGGAAAAGAGTGTTTCTCCCAAACCACAGAGTTTCAAAGTTCATGTTATCTACATATATTTTTGAAAGGAGAAGAGGAAGAGGAAAATATCAATTACTGTGCCAGTGGTGCTCCAGCCTATTTCTGTTATCTTCTTTCACTTGTAGCATCTCTAAGAATACTTTAAAAAAAAATTGAATTTAAACTGAAGGAGAAGGAATCTGGCTGCAGGCTTCTATTCGTGACATCCAGCGGCGGTGGCGGAGCTCGGAGGCGGCTCCAGCCCAGGTGGGACCCGCGGTCGGTGCTGCCCCAGCTCGGGGTCGCTGCAGGCGGAGGGGGCCGCGGTGAGGGCCGGGGGGTTCTGGCGAGTTCCTTGTGCCGGCTTCCCCCGTGTCCCCCCTGCGCTGAGATGGCGGAGCGAGCGGCTGCCCGTGGTCTCCTCCGTGCCCGGATCGCCGGGGACGAGCCGGTGCGGCGGCAGCGATGGCTCATCCCGGCTGATCTCGGTAGGTCGGAGGCGGCTGCTCCGTGCCCGGGACAGTTCCCGGCCGTGCGGCACCGGGCTGGGGGCCGCTGCTCGGGCGGGAGGTGTCGGTGCCACCCGTGTCTGGGCTGGCACGGGATGAACTTGAACGTGCCTCAGAGCCCAAAGCGCTGCAGGCGCCGAGTGCGGGCAGAAAGCGCCGCATCGTGCCTGCTGCGGGGCCGAGGCTTCTCGGCGCTGCCCTGTGTGCCAGGAGCCGCTCCGTGCTCACAGGCAGGGAGGGAGCCCGAGCAGCAGTGGCGGAGCTCGGTGTCGCCGGGCTCCAAGGCGCCGGGGCAGGGAATGCGGGGCACGATGGTGAGCAGCCCGGGGCCGCTGCTTCTTGCCCCGCGGCCGGCGGACTCCGAGCCGCAGCTGCCCTGGGCCAGCAGCAGCCGGCAGCTCGCAGGCGCTGTCAGAACCCGTCCCGGCACGGAGCTGGGCTGCAGCGGCTGAAGAGCCACAGGGGCCGCAGCTGCGGGCACCGCAGAGCTGCCGGAGGCTGTGCTTGTCTCCGCAGCTGCTGCCGCACCTCTGGGCAGCGGGGAGAGCGCAGCCAGAGCTGGCACCGCCCTGCTGAGCCTCGGGGTACCGCTGGGCCGGCACCAGCAGTGACCTCTCATCGTGTCCCTTCCAGGGTGCCATCAGCGCGGGTGTAAAGCTGTTCCCGAGGCCGATCTCTGAAAGGATCTGCCGGCACTCCTGATGTCTCGGGAGCAAGGCGCTGTTTGCTCCAGGCAGAGAGATGCAGGCTGTGAGCTGGAGGAGAGTGAACTCTGCTCCATTCATGGTGCTGTGAAGGAGCACCTGCCTATCCAGGAGGGACCAGCAGCCGGGGTTGCACACTTGCCTGCTGCGCAGGAAGCCACTCGGCATAAGCAGGGGGATGCCAAATGTGAGCGTGCAGTGAGTGAAGATGTGGAGAATGGATCCTGTACCAGTGGTGAGAGTGTGGGGGAGCCCTTGGAACCCCAGGAGGGACCAGCAGCCAGGGTTACACTCTTACCTGAGGCACAAGAAGCCACTTGGTATCACCGACATGTTTTATGAAAAATCCTTTCCTTAGGATTTTTCCCCTCCTGAGAAACTGAGAGGCCTCAGGAACAAACTGTAAACAATTCTTATCTGCTGCTGTGGAATGCAACAGGGGGAATCTGTGATTGGCCTCATCAGGCTGTTTCCAATTAAGAGCCAATCACAGTTCACCTGTCCGGCCGGTCTCGGTCTGAGAGAAGACCTTTGTTATTCATTCCTTTTCTATTCTTAGCTTAGCCTTGTAGTGAAATCCTTTCCTCTATTCTTTTAGTATAGTTTTAATATATTATCTATCATATAATAATAAATCAAGCTTCTGATACATGGAGTCAACTTTCTCGTCTCTTCCCTCATCTTCGAACCCCTGTGAACAAGACCACAACTTGGCATAAGCAGGGGGATGCCACTTGGGCAATTGCAGTGAGTGAAGATGTGAAGGATGAAGCCTGCACCAGTGATGGGAGTGTGAGGGAGCCCCTGGGTCCCCAGGGCACATCAGCAACCGGCAATGAACACAAAAGGGACCTGAGAAGATTCCAGGGTGAGTACAGGGCCACCACCCCATTGGCCTCTAGAGAGGGGACAGTGTCACCTCCCAAGGACAGGGCTGGCAGGTGTGTGGCTTTTTCCCGATGTCTGGAAGAGGCCTCGTGCTCTGCTGGGCCTCATCAGTGGCTGGAAGCAAGAGCCCCAGCTGCCCCCAAGGCTGTGCAGTTCTCCTGCTGCAGCCTGTCCCCACAGCTGTGTCCCTGCCTGTGTGCAGGCTCTTGGCGCTCTGGCTGCCAGCTGAGTGAGGGCCACGCTGGCTGAGGGCTCCCTGCTCTGCTCCCTGGGCACGGGCTGAGCAGATTGCAGGGCTGGCTCTGCTTCTGGCAGCCAGCAGCTCTTTCCTGCTCCAGGTGAATGGTTCAGGTCCCATCCCGTGGGCATGGCGGTGCTGATTCTGCTGCTCCTGCTGCTGGTGCTGGCTTTGGGGGTGGCCTTGGCTGTGCAGGCAGGTAAGGGAGGGGCAGCAGCCTGGGGCAGAGCGGGCTGCCTGCTTCCTGCAGAGGGGAATCCTCAGACCTTCTCCACTTCCCCTTCCCAGGTACACCTGCGACTCCGCTGTTGGTTCTGCGCTGTCCCCCTGGCTGGGTTGGGTTCAATGGGGTCTGCTACTACTTCTCACGGGATTATGGCACTTGGGAGCAGGGTCAGGACTGGTGCTCTGAGCTCGGGGCTTCGCTGGCTGTTCCCAAGGATGAGGACATGGTGAGTGAGGGGCTGCGGGTGGTGTGAGGTGGCTGAGAGGAGCCTGGGGGTGCTCCTGGGCTGAGCTTGGTGCTCGCAGGGCCGGGGGTGCAGCCCTGGGCCAGGGCCTTGCAGGGAAGGAGCCCCAGCATGTGGGGGGAGCCCTGGGCTCGTGTCTCCTTGAGGGGCCTGTGCAGCTCCCATTCCTCTCTCCTTGGCAGGATTTGGAATGGCAATTACTGGCTTGGGATGCGCCAACGAGCTGAGAGTCTGCTGTGGGGGGGCAGCAGCAGCGACAGCTACAGCAACAGCTACTCGTGAGTGCCGGGCAGGGCCCGGGGGCACAGGGACACAAGGTGTTCCCCTGGCATCCAGCTCTGTCTCTGCTCCTTCTTGCAGGGCTGCTATCACTGACACTTTCGAGTGTATCTACTTGGCTTCCAAGAGCTTCTTCCGTGATTCCTGCTCAGATCATCGGCTGCATCTCTGCAGCAAGGCCTAAGCTCCCCTGTAACAAGGGCTGCAGAAAGGACCTTCTCCACACTGGGCAGTGCCAGCTTCACCTCTCAGCCCAGCACAGGGCTGTCCTTCCTCAGCTGCACCATGTGCCTTGCACTTCCTCTCAGGGTCACCTCAGTGCCTCTTCATCCCCAGTGCCAGCGCTGGGCTGGGTGTGCAAAGGAGAAGTCTCTGCAATCCATCCTGCCACCGATGCTGCCTGGAGTGAGTGGAGTGCCCTCATTACACAGCAGGATCAGATGGGAAATCCACATCTCCCGGGGATCTTCGAATTTGTCACAAACAGCCTGAATATGACAGTTTTGGGCTGTCTTTGGAAGAGGAAGAACAGCTGACACGTGCTGAGGAGGAATCTCACTTTTGGCATCAGGCACTAGACTGTGAAGAAGGGTCTGTCAGCTGCTCTCTCTCTCTCTCTCAGCTTCAGAGGAGGACAGTCCAAGCTGCTGCCTTTGAGAAGGTAATTCACTGCCAGTTCCATAACCCAGCCCAGAGCTGCTTCTTCTGCCTTCTCCCTCAGTCCATAAATCAGCCAGGCCTTGCCATTGCACACTCGGGTGAAGATCCTCATATGTGGGACTTGTCCCAGCTGTGACTCAGACTCACCTGGATTTTACCCCAAAAGAGCCAGGCATTGGTTTCAAGCGCTGGGAATCATTTGTTTAATTCAGGGCCAGCCTGAGAGTTCCCCCATGAGCCTTGGCTGTTCTTATGTTAAGTTGCCCAAGTTCTGCTCCCCTATTGCTTACTTGTTTCCCCTATATGGCTACAGTTCTAGAATGTTCCACCCCTGAGTGTCTATATTGTTGCTTCCCCTTTGTTTGGGATCTTTGGATCCCGCCCCTTGTATTGTGCACGGCTTCTCCACGTTTGCTGTTTTTCACCTTTATTAAAGTTCTTTCTGGGCAGCTCCATCGAACCCGCTCCTTTTCATTTTCACCACCCTCACCTGAAGTCAGGGACCCAGAAAGGTTTGTCACAGCCCCCCTCACTGTGACACTTACAGAAAAGCCTTTAAAAATTTGTTTAATATAAATAATGCATTATTCAGACATTCTTTAGGAGCCAATTCTCCTTTCTTTTTGCCTTAAAAATAACATGCATGCCTCTTGCTATGAACATGAAGGGAACATCAAAACAAAACAATACATGCAGCGAAACAAGAATCTTACAGTAATCAAGAATAAGTCAGAAAAAGCTTGTCATTAGTGAAATTGGATGATTATCAATGTCTTAAATACTGCACCCTCACCCAGAGGCTGCAGCAGCTGACAAAGCTAATTTCAGTGAGGACCTGGAGAGCCATTCCCAGGAAAGGTGTCCAAGCTCACTTTAAAAATAGATCCGGCTGTCCTATTGCTATAGGGTCCAATTGCCAAGTCCAAGTGACTTGAATAGAGTTTTGAGGCAAAAAACATCTGGGTTTGTTGGCAATTTTCCAGCCAGGTAGAGCCAGGGCCTGGCCAGAGCCCAGACCCTCACTGGGAGGCTCTCCCTCACATACCTTCAAAACAAATCTCTCAATAACAGCAGCTCTGAGATGCCCCAAACACAGCACACTGCTGGAGTGCTCCTGTGAGAGTACCTGGGGCTGTGTCTGATCCCCACAGAGCAGAAGCTGCCTTGCCCTCAGCAGGGCACAGCCCTGTCCCATGAGGATGTGTCACAAAAGGGCTGGGAAAGACACAGGAGCCTCAGCTCAGATGAGGCTTTTGACAGAGCCCAGAGATCTTATCCTGGAACTCTGAAAACACAGGAAAACCATGAGACAGCCCTGGGTCAAGGCACAGCAGCCCTGCTGGAGCAAGAGAAGGGACCAAAGGCTGAGCAGGCAGTGCAGGGAATGGCTGCAGCCTGTTCAAAGAAATGCATCTGCAGCTGGAGAACAAAACAGAGATCCCAAAGTGACAGGTGTCTGCAGATAGTCACACAAAGAGATGTCAAAGTTCATGAAAAGTCACTTAAAAATAAGGTAATAATATCTTATGAATAATGCCTGTTACAAAAATCACTGAATTCACATGATGGAACCAATAGATCAGCAGTGACTGCCTCAGGAATTGGAGACAATATTCTTCCAGCATTCCTGTATCCCTACCAATGAAACACTGAACAGCTGGCAATGGATAACAGCCATAATGTAGAACATCCACCCACTCTCCTGTGTTATCCATGGAAGACAAAACAGAAGAGATGACAATAAATGATCCTGTCAGGCAGAGCAGCCCTGACACCTGTGGAGTCTGTGAGAGGATCAAGGGCCCAACAAACTGTATCTGCTTCTATCCAAAAGCAGGTGTTCATCAGTGTTGCACCACAGCTGTTTCAGTTGGATCTGTCTTATCTCTAGAAGAAAATAGCTGTGTCTTGCAATGTAAACAAACACATTGAAACAAAATGAACTTAGGACTCAAAATTAATTGCAGTGGAATTCAATGTCACCTCAGTAGCATTATAGGCACACTTAAGAGAATTTATAGTTACATCTCTAATACTGAATAAAAATTGACCTTAATACAACTGGAATAGAACATGAAAAGGCTTAAAGTGAAGAAGACTGAAACTTGACTTCGTCCAAACTGAGCAACACTTAAACCTGACAGAAATCCACCTGGACATAAATTATTAGTAAAAAAATTATCTCAAGAGAGTACTAAAACATAACTTAATATTACTCAGATCTAACTTTGCTTAATTTTACCCACACTAAAATCATATTCAAATAAAACAGAACTAAACTAACAATCAATATCCTTAAAATTTTTGGGTACTTCAAAATGTAACGTAGTTCTCCTGCTATTAATACCAAAAGGCAGTGGTGCCAGCTTGGGTCCAGGAGGCTTCCTGCACGATGCAGAATTCCAGCAGGCAGCCCGCCACTCAGGCTAAGGCTGGCTCCAAGGAAAAAGCTGTGGTGGAAGCCATGTGGTGGCAGTTTTGTGTTCCCCTTGGGATGCCTTTTGCAGCTGCAGTGAGCCTGGAGCTCTGGGCTTTGTGGTTTTCAGTACCCTAGCAGACAACTGGCCACTCCGGGCCACAGGCCCCTGAGCACCAACACCGGCCCTTTTCCCTGGGAAGCAAAACTCAGCAGCCCACGTTCCTGGTGTCACTTTACATGTGGCAAACTCGTGGGGTGGTGAGTTTTACTGTCCTGGTTTTCTCCCCTGCAAAGCTGCCAGCATCTGACCCAAGCCACCATGACTCCACTGGTGCTAGATCTCACAGCCTTTGGACCAGCAGTGTCTTAACCAACCTGCTCTGTCACCACTGGCCCCTGTCAAATGCGTTCCACTGCAGTCCTAAAACTCATTTTCATCAAGCATCCCCTCTGATCCTAACCCCTACCATGACATCCCAAAAAATCCTGAAATAGTCTTTAAAAACCCCTTCCAATACTCTGAAAAGCAAAAAATAAAAGTCCTAAGAAACCTTCAGGAATCCCCTATATATCCTTAGAATTGTAGAAAAATCCTGAAAAAAAACCTTCTCAGCCTCCAAGCCCCACCTGTTGCACTCTAACCCTCAGATGTCATCCCTACCTTTTTGCAGTGGATCTTGTTGTCCTCTGAGAGTTCTGTCGTTGTCCTGGTGAGAGGGTTGCTGTCTTGTCCCACCAGGAGGGTTCTGCTCTGCTCTTGCTGTTAGGGCTGCTGTTGGGGGAAAAGGCTGTTCTTAGGGGGGCTGGTTAGGCTGAGCTTAGGGCTGGGCTGAGGGGTGGTGCCCTCAGCTTCTCAGTGTCACCTTCCAGCTGCCCCTGCCACCCTCAGCATCTCTGGGTGCCACCCACTGTCCCCTCTCCCTGTTCCTCCCTCAGCACCCACCCTCTGCCACCCTCAAGCCCCCACAGTGCCCTTCAAGCTGCCCCTCATCTTCTGTCATGCCCTGAAACAACCCTAAAAAACCCTATCAATTCTCTAAAAAAGCCCTAGTTTTCAAAGTGCCCTAAAAACCCCATAAAAACCTAAAAAGAGCCTCAGAATACCCTTAAAATACTGTAAAAACACCCTACTTTTAAAAATCCCCTCAAACACCTCTAAAAATCCCCAAAGAACCTTAAAAAGAAAGTTCCTTAAACAAGTCGAAAAATACCCCAAAAATCCTTAAAATACCTTGATAAGACCCTAAAAAATCCCTAAAAATTCCCTCAAAATCCCTAGAAATGCCACAGTCCTAAAAAAGTCCTCCACATGCCCTCAAAAGTCCTAAAAAATCCATAAAAACTTTTAAGTAGCCCTTAAAAAGCCACAAGAATACCCCCCCAAAAAAAACAAAACTAAAAAAAATCTAATTAGTAGTAAGAAAGCCCTTAAAACACCCTAAAAAATCATGTAAAAGTCCTGAAAAAGCCCTATAGGTATCCTAAACATTCCCAAAAAATTCCTTAAAAAAAAACCAAACCAAACCAAACCAAAAAAACTCCTGCAAAAAGCCCTAAAACAAAAAAATCCCTAAAAACCTGCTCAGCTCCCACACCCTACCTGTAATTCTCTAGCCCACAGACATCATCCCTACCTTTAAACTGGGGTCATGCCTGCAGCTGCTGGGAGGGTTCTGGGGCTGTCCCATCATTAGGGTCACTGCCTGCAGCTCCTGGGAAGGTTCCCATGTGCATCTGGAACCTGCTATCCTGCTGCTCACAGCTGGCCAGGGAGCTGAGAAGGCCCTGAGATGTCTGAGCAATGAGATTGCCAATGCTGCCAATGCTTTTGCCTGGTCCCAGAATGCCACCACGATCAGCATCGATGGGGTGGACAAGGCTGTGCTGGACAGTGACACTGTCAAGCTGGAGGTGGACACAGAGCTCAGCTCTGGGTTCAGTGAAGGCAGGAAGGTGGCAGTGGTGCATCGATTTGAGTCACTGCCTGCAGGTTCCACCTTAATCTTTTAGGAGTACTGTGACCATGAGAATGCAGCGTTTAAGGACGTGGCCCTTGTGCTGACAGTTCTCCTGGATGAGCAGTCACTGAGAAAGAGCCTCACCTTTCAAGAAGTGGAGGAGAAAGTCCGGGATTTCCTCTGGGCAAAGTTCACCAGTTCAGATGTTCCTAGTTCTTACAATGGCATGGACACAGATAAGCTGAGTGGACTGTGGAGCCGGATATCTCATCTTGTGCTGCCTGTTTGGCCTGAAAAGGGCCTCCCTCTAGAGGGGTGCACATAAAAGTTGCTGGAGAGCTCTTGGGAAAGGAGGAAGACACAAAACGTGTGGTGCAAGGCAGAACAGGGAAGAACTTAGTGTGGCTGCTGAGCTCAGGCAGCAGCAAACCAGTCCTTTCTGTGCAGAGCCTTTGCACCAGCTGGCAGAGTTGTTTCTGCCAAAGTAACTGGGACTTTGCTAAGTAAACTACAGAGTGTAAGCAAGGAACTTGTTGCATGTTGGTAAATTGTGTTCAGTGATGCATTCAGCCTTGGTATCCTGGAGCTGCACATTGCTGTGCCTCAGTTCAGAGTCACTCATCTCCTCTGAACCTGTGCTGAAGCACTGTTGGCTTTGCTGTGAGGATCCTCCTCCGGTGTGCATAAAGCTGGTATCACATTTGACAAGGTAACAGAATGTAAAACCATCACCTTCATCTCCCAGAATTGCTTACCTTACTTCTAACATCAGAAATAAACTGAAAATGATGATAAAGTGGTGTGAGTCTAAACACAAGCTTCTTCCTGATCCATTGGATCACAACATAGGTGTCAGCTATCTCTGGCCACTTGCAGAAGTAGCAAAATTGCTTGAAAGATCTGTGACCTGCAGAGAACCTTTCAGCAAGCATTTCTTCCTTAAATGAGCCTGTCTCAAATGGTTCTGAAAGAAGAGAAAGATGAGGTACAAAGGTTGCTTAAAGTCAGTAGTGATGTCAGTTCAATAATTCCTCAGTACCTCTTTGCCTGGCTGCTTGCAAGAGTTCTCTACTCTTTTTCAAAGTTTTGCAAGTCGTAAAATTTGGATGGAAATGATAAAATGTCATCCCCGTGTACATACTATCTCCTTTCCAAACAAAACTTTAGGAAGATATAGGCTATTTCTCCTTTTACTAAGATCATTATTTTTGCATTGAGACAATCTATTTATTTGTGGTACTTGATATCCTAAAAAAATAACTTTTCTTCTTGTATCTGTGTATAGGTGGCTGCTTGCTGTATAAATTTCTAGCAAAGAACAGGTTTGCAGAGCATGCTTTTAAAATGTTTTTTAGTCTCTCATGTCAAGAGTCCTTCACAACAAGTAGCTGTTTCTATTGTTAAATACTCCGGGTAAAAAAATAAAGAGAATAGCAGCACTTCTATTTCATTGCTGTTACTTCATGCTCTGAGCTATTGGTCCATGTCCATTTGGTTTTATTGAGTATGAAGGAATGTGTGAAGATGCTCTCAAATTAATAATTCTTGTAGCAGCTGAGAGATTTGCCCCATCTTTCATTCACAAGCCCTTTGAACTGTCCTGTTGCACAAAAAAAAAAAAAAAAATTGAACCAGGAAAACCTGTTGAGGAGCTGGAGCTTCTGGATTCTTTCTGCTAGGCAAGGTTGGGGGTGTTAAGTGGAATTGACCAAAATCACCTGAAGCAAATAAAAGAGCAGAGTTTGGGAAACACAGAGCTGTGCTCACTTAAACCAGAGGTGGATTTGTTCTAACTATTGAGAGCCAGCAATGGACAATGTTCCTATTTTAATGGGTAGTAATAAAAACAGTAAGAAGACATGGAAGTGCTGCTGTTCTGGATGGTTAACAGCTCAGGAAGGAAAAGATGGCATTTACATTTTGAACATTTCACTGGACAAATGCTTTTTATTTAAAAAAAACCCAACTGTAACTTATTTTCAAATTTGTCCTAATAGCATATTTGTTTGTATATTATGTAAACTGTTTTAGTAATGATTCAAAATAAACATACTTGTTTGTTTTATAAAGCTGTTTTAAGACTTGCCCACTGAATTTTAAGTGCTCAGACTTTTTTTCCCCCATGTTTAAATTGCTCATTTCACGTTTGACCAACTACAGATGCCTAAAATACAACCTTTTCAAAATTCAGAACTTTTAAGAAACTTGAGTGGAGTGGTAGATACTGGGATGCAGATGCATGCATTTCATAATATCAGGGCTTTTGTCTGACAGGGAACATGTCAGGAAATGGCTGTGAATTGTCTTTTACTTGGTGTTCTTGTACTAATTCCTCAGTTCTGATTTCAGCTGGAACTAATGATAAGATATGGTTCACTTGTTTCATTAGCCCAACACAAGAGTCAGCAGCTGACAAAAGGGATGACTTCATCCTTGTTCCACTCCTAGCTGCATGTTCTGTACTTTTGGTGTACAAACCAGTCCACTGTGGACTGACTGGAGGGACAGTCTCACTGAAAAGTAACTTAAAATAATTTATCAGAACTGGCCACCACAAAAAAGAAGACAAAGTTGCAATATGAAGACAGGAGATTGCACCCATGTGCAATTAGAACATATTTAATTCAGGTTGTTTTCTGTTTCTAAGACTTCTCTTCCTTGTAGGTATTAAAGAGCTGTATTCCTGGTTCAAGAGAAAATAGGAAGGTGTCTGGAAACTGAAGACATGTTGTGCTAGCCAAAAGAAAATCTTGTTGTTGTTGTGAACTGTGGGGAAAGCCTACAAAGCTGTACTTCCAAATATGTTGTGCTGCTTAGTCTGAAAAAAAATTAAAAACCAGATTATATAGTCAATTGCCCCTTCCCTAGGAGGGGGAAAGGCTCAGGATTAGAAGACTCTCCCTGCTTTTGTAGCTGTTTGTGGCTTTGCCTTAAAAGGCTCTCATTAAATATCTACAGGTACTTAATGCAGATCTCATTAAGCAACTCCTACTCAGCCAGAGGTGAAGAGTAATGTCTGTCTGTGCTACTCACAGGCAGCTGATTACTATCCTCCTTGTATAATTATTTCATTGCCTGGGGCAAATGGAGCCATTTGATGTTTTCAAAACTGCAAAATAGTTTGGTTCCTTCTAGAGAAATCTCACTTGTGAAGTTAAAGTGACCCTGACTGTCAGCAGATCAGGAAATTAGTTTGTGACAGAAAAAATGTGGTTTTACAGAGCAAAGACGCCAGATCTGGCCTTGAGACCAAGAAGGGGATTTTCCTTCTTCTGTGGCCTTTAGCAAAAAAACTTTTGAGTAGAACATGATCTTTTGGGGGAGGGCTGAACCAGCTACACACCAGGCTGCAGACAAGATTTCCAGCAAATTGGCCTGGAAATGGTCAAATTGCTCCTTGGGTTATGAGCAGATGGAGCTGCAGTTGGTGAGAGCCCCTTGCAGCTGGAAGGGGGAGTGTGGCCCCTCTCCTGCTGTCACCTGTGAGCACCTGCAGGATGGAAATACCTTCCTGCCCTCAGCAGTGGCTGCTGTGGAAGGGACCCAGAACAAAGCACTGCCCAGCTGGTGTTACCTTCTCTCTCACACCCTGCTCTGAGTCATGCTGTGCTGAGTGTGGAGCATGCTAAGCAGGTTTGGAAAAAATAATTAATTTTTTCCCCCCTTTTTTTCCCACATCAACAAAATCATACTCTTTCTGCAAATTAAATTAAAAAATAAGTTGTGGCTTTCATATCCTTGTTTTTGAAAATTATATTTGTTTTGAATGAAAAGTCCAGCTCAAACTGAATGCAAAAGGTAAGGTGAGAGCTCTGTGTTAAGGCAGGCATAAAATTATTTGCTGTCCAGGACACAGCTATATGCACCACCTGCAGTGCAATGGCCAGCATGCTGTATTTAAGAAAAAGAATCTGGTTTTGGAGGGGTGCAGTGAAACAGGAACAACTTGCCAGATTCTGTGTGAGGACCCTGTGGTACAGTTGGAAAACTGTGGGAAGAAATCTGAAGAGATGCCTTTATTTCATAAGAGAACAATTTTTCATGCATTGTTTCTGCTGTCAGATGGACTGCAAAGTCACAGGGGTGCAGAGCAGGGAGGGGGGTGTCCTGTGGTCCTCACAGCTGTCCTGTGTCCTGTTTTATTGTCAGCTCCTGACAGTTGGATTTATAATTGTGTGCCTGGAAAATCTCATTCCATGTCCAACAGGTGGAAGCACCCTTCCCCAAATTCCTCCATGGCTCTTGGGAGCCGCGTCGAGCAGGGAGAGGGGGGAGGGAGTCTGGGGGCTCTTGGCTGCAGGAGCCAGCTGCCCCTTATCTAATTTTAGAAGGGGTGTGCAAGAACAGTGTGGAGTGGAAAACTTTCCGAACCCGTTTCTTAAAGCTGCAATAAGCGAGTGAGTGAAAGATGAGAAAGTGGCTCTTGGCTTTTCCCTTTCTGAGCGTCTCCGCGCAGCGCCGGGGCAGCGCTCGCTGCAGCTCCCGGCCCTGCTCTGCCCTGTAGGGAGCTCGTCCAGCTGCGGAGGGTTCCACTCCTCCTGTCCTCTCAACCGGGGCTCTTTGCAGGTAAAAGCTTTTTTTATTTCTGAATTTCACGAGGCCACTGCGTTTTCCACGAGAATGTCTTTTGCTTTCTCTCCTCGCGTCCGGTGTTTGCCCATCAGAGCTTTCCTCTTCACTGCAAGGGAATCTTTGAAAGTGACAAAAATTCACTTTCAGACCGGTGAGGTTCCACTGGCAGGTACAGAGGGCAAACAGGAGCAAAACCAGAACACTAACGCTGCCTTGTAATTAATTCCATTTAAACCAAATGATTTCCATGTTTGAGAAAATCCTAATGTGATGCCTAGTCAGCCTGGAGATGAGAGGAGGAGCGTGAAACCAGACTAACTGCTTCCAAGCAGAAAAGAGAAACTACATTTAAAAGCATAATTAAAGAGGCAGTGCGATACCAAAGTGCTGAATAATTTAAATAGGCTGCCAGTCCAGCAATGTTAGGCAGTAAATTTAAGCAAAACACTATGTGATGATGGAGAATATAATAATTTCATTTGCCCTAGTCTGCAATCAGGGCTTCCATACATTGCTGTAATATTGTTTTCATTGACTGAAATTGCTGTTATTATTATTATTATTATTATTATTACTTTCAGTCTCCTGCATTTGGGAGCAGCAGATTTACTCTTTGAGGTCTCAGGAGGGAATTTGGCACTACTTGCCACTCTTTCCCACTGGACCTGTGCTTGTCTTTCCATGTTCAGGCAATTTCTTCCCCTCATCTGGCAAAATCAAAAGACTTATAAAATAAAAACAAATTTTAAAAGTGCCAAAGGAGCACTTTGACCATTTCCAGTCCAATTTGCAGAGTGCTGGAAATAAAAATAATTTCCAAAGGTTTCACCACTGACATTTCGAGCTTACCTCTTCTTTCAAAGGAGGTATGCTTATGCAGGAAAATGAACTCTGTAATTAGTTTGGATATGTAAAAGACCCAAATTAAGGCTAAATAAGAATCCTGTAATTGTGATGTGATTAAATTCTGCATTGCCTAAACTTCATAGCTGTAATCTCTCAGTGTTTAGGGTGTTTTCCTATGATGTTCCCATACTGGAATAACTTCCATGCAATATGATGACCAGTTACTAGAGGAGAGGCTATGTACAAATAGGTTAATCCTTTCTAGTGAACTAAAAAAAAACCCAAACCCAAAAGTTATCATGGTAGTTACCATGATGCTTTAGTGTTTGGGGTTGATAACTCTCCACCCCCATGCTCCCCCAAGAAATTTGGCACCAAACAATCACACTAATGTCTGAAAACCAGACTGGGGAAGTTGCAGACAGGCCCTGAAGGGAACATTCCCAAAATAACTGTTGGAAGAAATTATTTTTTCCTATTCTAATAACTTTCCTTCTTCATTGAAAATAATTTGCTATAGCTGGATAATATCTCAGACCTATTTTTGAAGTGTGGGTGGTTTTAATGCATCTTCGGGGTGGAATCTATGCATTAGAAGTCAGTATACTAACAAATTCTTAATTTGTGTTTATAATGAGTGATAAAAGTGAAATGAAGCCCGTGGAACTCAGTCATGTCTCTGAAGTCCTGCAAATGTTTATTTAAATTTAAATTTGGGAGAGTGTAATTGGAGACTCTTTCATTTGCAAAAAAAAAAAAAAAAAAAAAAATTTCTAAAGATGAAGGCTATGAACACAAATGACTAAAAAGCGGTGCCCTAGTTTTGGCTGGAGCCGCTTCAGGAATGCCGGCATCAGCGCTGGCTTTAATTAGCACTGCCGAGTCCTGGCCTCGCACCAGCACCCAGGGCTCTGCATACGGAACGCAAGGGGACTGACCCGGCAGGTCAAGCCTGTAGAACTGTGAGGGGAAAAAGACAAGCTCCGAGGGAAACCCTGGAGAACGAGGGAAGGCAGGGGAGAGCAGGCCAGGGCGGCCGCGCCGCACCCAACATGGCGGCGGGCGCCGATGGTGGGGGGGGGGGGCCCGGCGGGCCGGCGCCATGCTGGGAAGGTCGGCGGCGGGCCGGTTCTCGCGAGAGTTCGCGATGCGCCGCCGCCGCCGCCGCCGCTCCGTGTCAGTTGCGGGCCGGTAATGGCGGCGCTGAGCGGCCGCTGACGGGCCGCGCACCGGGCTCGGGCCGCCCTCCCTCCGCGGGATGTGCCGCGACCTGCCGCCGGCGCAGCGGGCGTCCACCAGGTGAGGAGGCGGCGGGAGCGGCCCGCGCCGCCGCCCCAGGCCGCGCTCGGCCGGCGGTGCCGCCCCGCCGGGGCGTCGGGCGAGGTGGGGCCGGGGCGGGCCCGGCCCGAGGAGCTGCCGGCTGTCACTTGGCTCGGCCGCTCCGCCCGGCTCCGGCGTCTCCGCGGCATCCGCTTCACCCGTTAAGTCTCTTTCTAGTTTTAATTTGTTTTCCGCTGCTTGTCGTACCAGGGGGTGGCGGGTGAACGGAGAGGGTTGGGGTGCTCCGTTTCGCTGTTGTCTTTTCGCGTTGTGGGGGAAACCACCGATCCCGGCTGTTTCTGCGGACAAACAGAAACACAGCCCGGGGTGGCCCCGCTGCCCTCGGAGCCGCCCCGAGCACCGTGACGACGCTTTTAAAGTTTAAATGTGCGCTTTGCTAAATGTGTGCCTGCGCTGTGCCAGGGCGTCCTGCCCCGGCATTGCGGCATCGCTCGGTGTCTGTCCGCTCAAAGTCCTCCTGACACCCCCGGCAGCATCTGCCCGAGCGCTCTCTGACTTCATCGCTGCCATTCTCTGTGCCTCTTGGAGGGGCATAAAGGCTTCTACAGGGCTGCGACTGGGTTGGTTTGTTGGGTTTTTGGTTTTCTTTCTGAGGATGCAGTTTTGTGTGGTGTATTGCCTGCTGTCGGTGTAGGTTTTGTGGAATAGTTAGGGTGGTCAGGCACTGGAATAGGTTGCCCAGGGAGGTGGTGGACTTACCATCCTCAGAGCTGCTTAGGATGTTTGATGATCTTAAAGGTCTCTTCCAGCCTTGACGATTTTCTGATTCTCTGATTGTTTCTGTCTCTGGGTGTAAGCTGTAGCTCAGCAGCTGAGCATCTCCTGGCATATTGTGTAAGTTAACATGTAGAGGTTTGTCTGTCAAATAGCTTCATTGTGTACATGAACAATCCACTATCTTGAAATTGAAAATTTAACACTTGACTGGTCGGTTCTGGAGGGAGGGGGGTTTTGTCATCTTAAGCTGCTTCAACTTTCTACTGGTTTGAAAACTCAAAGTACAGTGACCACAAGTGTTTGTGGGACAAACGTGTGGAGCTGTAAGTGATTCACTGCTTTGCGTGTAAGTTCGCAGTGTTCTGTCGGGCTGTCTGCACCGACGGGCTAAGTTTTGCTGTCTCTTTGCTATAGTTCTGGTTGCTGCAACAGTTTCATTAGGTAATGCTTGAGATAATTAGATACAACCGAGGGTGTGGCCACGTGAACACTGTAAACTGTCGAAGGCTTCGGTTTCTGTGAGTGACGCTACTTTAAACAGAAGGTGTCCTGCTCCCACTAAGCAGAGCAGCTTAATTTATGGAGTAATGGAACATTTCTGCAAGGGGCCATGATGCCGTGGAAATTACCTGCATCCAAAGGAGGGTGGGCAGCATCTTGAGAGAGGTGATTGTGCCTCTCTGGTCCTCGCTTGTGAAACCTCACCTGGGGTGCTGTGTACAGTTCAGGTGTCCCCAGCGTAGAAAGGACATGGAGCTGTTGGATCAGGTCCAGAGGAGGCCACAGAGTTGGTAAGAGAACCGGAGCACTTCTCCTGTGAAGACAGGCTGAGAACATTGGCTGAGAATGTTCTGAGAAGATTGCACAGAGACCTCACAGCATGTTCAGTGTCTAAAGGGACCTACAAGGAAACCAGAGAGGGACTTTTTGTTGGGATCTATAGAGGTAGGACAAGAGGGAATGGCTTCAAACTGGAAGACCGGGTTTAGCTTAGGCACTGGGAAGAAATTCTTCCCTGTGAGGGTGGTAAGGCTCTAGCACAGAGCTTTGAGAGCTGTGGCTGCCCCTTCTCTGGAAGTGTTCAAGACTGGATTGGATGGAGCTCGGAGCAACCTGGGTTAGTGGAAAGTGTCCATGGCCAGGAGTTGGAACTAAATGATCTTTAAAGTCCCTTCCATTGCAGGCTTCTGTGTTGCTGATTGACATGGATCATCTTGCAGGCTGCCTAGGCTGGGTGTGGTGGTGACTGAGAGAAAGTGATTTTAAAATTATGAACATCTTGTTTGCGTGGGTTTGTTTTACTAAGCTTTGGTGCATAGCTCAGGTTTGAGCTCTGTCCTGATAAACCAGTCCAAATGTGGGTCATGTCTCTTATGTCTTGAAATCACTGTATTGGCAATTTCTGTCACCACAGCAGAAGCGTCCCTCAAATGAATAAGAATCTAATCTTGGAGTTGCTACATCTGTACTGAAGGTTTTGTTCACTTGGATGTGATGAACTTTGTGTCTCCTTTCACCCCTCTACCAGACATGCAGCTACTTTCTGCTAAAAAGGTTTCCTTGTATCAAGCAGACTTGTGGATAAAGTCATTATTGGGTTTAGTCTCATTGACTTCAGAGTGCTCAGATGAGGCTGCAGTCCTATTAATGTGTTTCCAGTTAGGTTTGAAATCAGGAATGTCAGTGCACGCAGCTCTGGATCTATTCTGTGTTACCATCTCTGGGAGGTGGGTGAAGCTGCACAACATAACATGAATGGTGTGATGTGCTGCAGCTGCTTCTTTGACTGTCCTGGCAGCAACCTGATAAACTAAAAGAAAAATCACCATAAAAGAAAAATTATTAATTTCCTGCCAGGTAAGTGAGTTGAACTGGCTTGTGATGCAGTCAGGTGAGCATTGCATCTATGACAGAGTGACATGATTGCTGGAGAGGGTAACAAAGAATATTTGTATTCCTTCATCACTGTGGAGCTGCTAAATCTGCTCAACTCCACCTTGAAAACTTACATCAGAGAGCTACCTTTTTATCAGTACAGCAGAATTGTTTAACTCTGCTATTGATGTACTTAAACTAATTCATGTTATTCAAATCAGTATGAGTGTTAATATAAGATCAGGTGTAGTGATACAGTAATGATAACAGAAGGACTTTGGTAGTTGAGTGCAGAAAGAAAACTCCCAGTGCAGTCAGTATGTTAGGCATGTGGCTGGATTACACCAGAAGTGTAAAATTTATCCATAGATGTAAGAGCTTGGAAGATAGATGTGTATCATTGTGCTAATGATATAATAGGCTTTAATGGACTGCTCCATTGAGAATAAAATTACTTGTATGCCTAAGTCTGAAACCTTTGTCAATATGCTAGAGAAAGAATAGAGCAAATAAATGAACTAATCAATTATACCAGGTCAATTGAAACTTAGTGAATGCTAACAGAAATTATGGCTGGTTTAGCTTCCTAAGAGCACTTCTCACTGATGGCAGAATTTCTCACTAAGTAACATCCATGGCAATGCACCAGGTGGAGTTCTCAAACTGAAACAGAAAAACTTTAAAAGGGATAGTGTTATTGAAATATGAGAAAATATCTTATTGCTACATTTAGCTAGATCAAGAAAAAGTCTTTTAGCAGAGTCCTGGTATCTGCCTTTGTAATGCCAGGTCAGAAACAGAACTGGTGGTCACTGTTCAGCTTGCTGTGAGGTTTTTGTGTTTGGGGTCTTTTGGCACCTTGTGTTGTTATTGAGACACTTCTTAGATGCTCCTTCTGAATGCAGAGGGATCAAAGGTGAGAAAGTGGCATTTGGAACATTTTCCCTGAAGTTTTCATGCACTTTAGTCTGCTTTGAAAGAAAATAGCAATCATCCTGCAGTTGACACAACGGCAGGTGAAGTGGCTTCTGTGCTCATGGTTCTGTTGAGACGTTGAAAGCTGCTGTCCTTCTCAAAATTGACAAATCTGATTCTTGGACCTGACTGAGGGCATTGCCTGTGAGTTCTAAGAAGGCTCCTTCACAGTGTGAGATGAGACAGAGCTTGAAGAATTTGAGCATATTCTGCTGAATGGATTTATTATAGGCTGCAAGAATTGAAATCTTCTAATGTGCAGTTTCTGGTAACTGCAGGTGAAATGATTGAACAAAGTCTTGTTTTGAAGGCTGAGGAAAGAAAATGCAGGAGTACTTTATTGGTTCTAGAAAGTGGGGTATTTTCTTCTCTGTCATAAATGCTAAGATCTTTGAAGTCAAAGAAAATACAGAACTTGTGAATGGATAGGCAAAGCTTTGTGTGCATCTCCTTAATAAATGGGTGCATTCTCTGTGACTCTGTACTCTGATTTCTCCATGAACAATGAATCAAGTTACTCTAGCTGTCACAACATTCATTTCAATAGATTTCCTCAGAGTACCTCCTGGCACGTGATGCAGCAGAGGAAGACATTCCATTTCAGTAGAACTGCTAGTCCCTTTTTAGGGCCAGTTTTATTTTTTTATCACTTCTTCATCACTTGTGATGAAGCAGAGACACTTTTGCAAGTTGCCATGTCTTTTCATAACAAAAGAATGTGGTAAATGTCCATTCTCAGGATACAGTTGGAAAAAATCAGATCCAGAAATGTTTCATTTATAGAGAAATCTTCACTATAGTTTGGATGCAAATTTAGTAGCTGACTTGTGCCAATGATTTAATCATAGAACTCAGGAAACATATTTGTATTTTCTCCAGGGCTTTTTTGACATTTGATGGATGTGTGTTTATATCATTTATCTTCCTGGTTAAAAGCTAGAGGTAGTGACACATGCTTTGAAATTTTTAAGTGCTCTTCTCTCTGCAAGTGTGTGGTGTATCTTGATTGCTCTTTTTTTTTTACTAGCTTAGTATCCTTAAAGTTTTCTTGTTATCCAGCTTAAGACAGATCAAATTTTATTTAATTTATTTTACTTATGAAGGTTTTGTTTTATTTTAATTATTTTCCAAAGTAATGATATTTGGAATGTGAGTTCTTCTGGTTTATATACTGCTTGTATTACAAGACAAAATATTGAATATTATCTAAAATTAGATCACTCAGAGCAGCTAACATTCATGAGCTCCTTGGGCATTGCCACTGTTCGCTTCCTTTACATTTCGTTTGAAAGCTTATTGTATAAATGAGCATTGGAAGAAGGTGGGTGGAGGACCTGCCTCATTCTGCAGTGTCAGCTGTAGATTCTGGAGATGTGAAGCTTTTTGGACAAACATGTCATGCATTTGTTTGTTGTGCTGGAATTTGTCCTCAGTCCTGAAGAAGGTCAGTACATTGCCCGCATCTGATAGTGTTGAAAGGCAGAGTTTGCTCAAAATATGCTCTGGCCAAAGAAAGAATATGTCACTCTTGTATCAAAAAAACATTTTAAAAGCCCATATACATAACCAAAACTAGTCTTAGAACAATGTATTATGGATATTTTTAACTCTCATTTAAGTGAGATAATGCAATATGGTGAGGACTTGCATTCCGGAAAAATGAGTAGGTTAATGTTATTTTTATTCCAGGCTCAAGCATATCATAATAAATTGTATTTTGTGGTATTTGAGAAGACATAGAAAGTGTTTCTGGCATCTTTAAATATAATTTCCATCACTTTCAGTGGACTGGCTCAGCAAAACAATTTGCTTCACTGGGTCTGCCAGTGCCTGTCCACCCTTGTCTGTTACTGCCAGCAGTGCACAGTTTTAGCTGCACAGACAGGAGCTCCAGAGGGTCTTTTAAGATTCAAAAGTCACCTTTGTATTTATACATGGAAACTTAAAACGATTTTGCAAACAGAAAAAAAAGAATTATTTGTGTCTGTGTCCATTTCCTCCACAGACAAGTGGGCACTGTGTGAGATGTGGGTGCGCTGCGACACACTGGCCAGGGTGCCCTTGACCTCCAGTGCTCTCTCCACTGGGAAAGAAGGTGAATGGTTCTTGTTTTGCCCAGTCCCACTCTTCTCCTCGAGGCAAAGGCAAGAGCAGCTTCACACATTTGCTCCTGGGGAGCAGCAGGCAGTACAGGACTGAGACAGATCCCACTGTTCACCAGTGTTTCCATCCCTTCTCGTTCTGCTTGCAGGGAGGGTGTTGCTTACAGTATGACATAGGTAAAACTAGTAAAGCAAAAAAACAGGCAGAATTCTTTTAGCCTGTGCCAGACTCCCAGTTCACTTTGCTTTACCATATAAGCCCATTGACTTTCTGCCTGAATAAGGCAAAGAGACACCCAGGCATAAAGAAAGGAAAAGATTGCTTCTTTTATTGGCACTGGTGCATTATTTTTGCTTAAACTGCAGAAAGTGTTGTCCTTGTGCACTGTGTACCCAGTTTGTAGCAAAATCTGTCACTATGTGGATAAAACATTTGAGAATATCCCATAGAAGTCAATGTTAATAACTTGTTTCATTCCATACTCATAGCAAACTTTCATATTTTCTTTTGTGGTATCCCTTTCATTTAGTATCCCGTGTGTTTTTATAAGAAACAAAGTCTTGAGGAGTACTGGTCCCTGCACATACTTGTGTTTTTTTCCCCCATAACCATGAAACGTTAGTGAAAATAGCAGTGGGTAATCTCTTGCTCACATTGTCTTCCTCCTCTGAATCTGCACAATTCAGTTTCCTCTCCTGTTTGCTTGATTCAGTGCCATGACTTTTGAGTTTCCTCTTTCCTTTTCTTACCAAGCCTGTGCTACTAAGGAAAAAAAAAACTTACCAAGGATCTTTGAAAAACTTCACAATTGGACCAATACACAAGCTTCTTTTCTTTGTTTTTGCTGCTCTGTGCCAGTTCTTTAAAAGTTCATTACATTTCTCTCACCTTCATAGCTTTCTCATTCTCTTCCATTTTATATCCTGCTTTTCTCACAATTTTCTTTCTCTTTTCCCCAGTCCTGTTTTTAATCTCTTCTACATTTTTGTATATCTTTGCTAAGTATATTCTGCTTTCATATCTCCCACTCTTTTTAAAATGCTGTGCTCCTAACTATGTTGACCCCTTGATTTGCTGTCTGTTGTACCTTTCAGTGCTGTCCTTGGTATGTTTAGTATTAAGTGTGTGGGGTTTCTCATGTTCCTTTTTTACATGGCAGTTGTTTTCTCTTTGTTTTCATTTCCTCCTTTCTGGTGCTTTCTCATGCATTTTCTGATCTGTCAGTTCTCTTCAGTGTCTTCTTGTAGGAATGGTGTTTGTAGAAGGGAATGGTTGTCAGGTCCTGTATCCATCCCCCCATCCAGTTTCTTCCAGGAGTTTGGAGTATATTGTTTCCTGTTGTGTTTCCTCTTACGTCCTCATCTGTAGCAGTTCTGCTGTGCCTTCTCTTGTGTACTTCTTTTTTTTTTGGACATGTGAATAAAGAATGAGATGGGCACTTGATGTGGGATTGAAACATCAGAACACAATGGTGTTTGTATCTCAGTCACTCACCCAAGGAGGGGCTTGGCAAGCCAGCCTTGAATGGGCCTGTGTGGGATGTCGGTGTCTCCCAGGGAGCAATCCAATAACCATGAGATTAGTTCTGTTGATTCTGCAGTCTTCCACCTTTTTTTCAATAACCCTAAGATTCTCAAAGCCTTATCCAGCCTGCAGATAACCTTGTGCCATCACTGCTGTCTTCTCAGAAGTTCTTTGGCATTTCATCTTTTGAGCTCAGTATCTTTAAGGTCAATATTAAATAGAGATGGTGATTTAGTTTAGCAGAGCAAGATCTCTTTGAAGCAATCATTTCAGAATTATTTTATTTTTTTATGTATTTTATCTAAAAGTTATTAATGGGACTTTGAGACAACTTCTGTATTGATGGAAAATATATTTTTAAAATAATTTTAATTTCCTTAATATAATTTTTTACTTAGTATTATTCTCTGATCAATATTAATTTCAATGTGTTTTAGTGATTAACTGACTGCATGCAAGTCCTATAAACAGACATGGTAACTGTCTGGATTTATTTCTTTTTTATTCCCCATCCCTTTTTGTACTCTTGGTAACATTAAAGAATCTTCTCTGTCTGGTTGAACTTTATGCAGAGGCAGGGTATTGCATTGTACAAGTATTTGGTTGTTTTTTTTTTTTTTAATAGAGTGCTGCTTATTCATGTCAGCTGTAGCAATAGAGAGAAGTTATTTTAGAAATATGTAGGAATTCGGAGTTTATGGGAATCAACATAATTTATTTGTATGTAGGTTTTGAAAAGCTCATAAATTTCTCCCACCCTTCCAAAGGCTTGGGACAGGGACACCTAAACCCCAAACCCTCAGAGTTATGATTACATCAGGACTGAAAATTACTGCAGTGTTGCCTTCCTGAAACTGTAGACAGCTCCAGAGTGCTCGGTTCTGGCGTGGCTTTTGTTTCACTCAGCAGCAGCCTGACTTGAGCAGAACTGTTCAGTGAATCTCAGGGGCTGCTCTGAAGCCAGTGAGGGTCAAACTTTACACTTGGAGCTGGTACTGCAGGTGTGCCTTAGGATAAGGACAGCAAGATGCTTTCTGATTTCTTCCCAGCTTGGAGGAGAGCTTGAATGGCCTTTTCCTGAGGGGCATTAGAGACTTTTGAAGGAGTTGAGATAGAATTATTGACCACTGGTGATCATCAGCACACACCTGTGGGAATAACTCAGTATCTCTTACACTGTGTACAGAGTGCACTATGCAAGGTGCTCTCTGAAGTGTTTAACTGTCTGAATGACTTCTGTTCAGTTCAGGTAAAGCCCTGGCAGTTCTTAGTGTCAGGATGAAAGCTATTAACAAGAATTTCAGATTGTTTAATCTGGTACTTTTCATATAGATACACAGAGTGTGTTACAATTCTACATTTGCATGGCTTCCTAAAATAAACTGTATATATTTGTACATGTAAAATAAAAAGAACACCTATAATTCCTGATTAAGTTTTCTTATCTATACTAATAATTCTAATGATAAGAATAAATCCCAAGCAATTACATAAAGATAGATACTTAATCCTTTAATAGATGTTTGCTTGTCCAGAGGTTATCCAATGCTAAATTTACATATTGAGTAGGTTTTGTTACATGAGTGTTTGGGCAAGAAACTTGATACTGGTATGATACAGTATTTTCAGCAATTCTCTATGGAAAATTCCCTCATTTTTATTTATATCTATTTTCTACATTTCTAGCCCAACAGCTCTTTTCCCCAGTGATGGAGAGGATCAGCTGGATGATTTCCAGGGCAGAGCAGTGCTGTGATTTACAGCATGAATGATGTGAGGCACAAAGTGCTGTTCTGCATGAATGAGCTCTTCAGCACCTGTCCTAGAAGCAGAATTTTCTAACTATCCTTGGCTTAATGCCCATAACTGTTGGATACTTAGAAACACACCCACCCTTCCTTTCTAGAATTTCTGGATTATTGTGGACTTGTGTTTTTGTACCTACATATATAAGCTTACATGCCTTTTCCTTACTCTTTCAAACACTTACTTGAACTCATCAGAAAAAGTCAGAACTAAAGGTCTTTTGAAGACCTGTGTTCTTATTATTAGTTTTTCCTGGGGCATAAGAACAGTGTTTTGGGACAACTTACTGCTATAAATATGGGATATATGACTGAATGTGAAACTTTACTGCTGTGACTGTGAGTATCCTTAAAACCATATATGATAAAAATCCTTGTCACAAAATATATGGGCAAAAATCTGTTTCAGGAAGTAGTAGATAGTGTTAATTTTGGTCTGCTTTTACCAGAAAATTGATCTTTATATTTTATTGCTTTTTTATGTAGCACACAGTGCAGAGAAGTAAGGGCAAAAGAAATTTTCAGTAAATCAAAAATAAGAAAAATTACATCTGGGAATTTGTGAAAAAAGAGAGAGGAAAATGTGCTTTTATGACACCTTCAGAGGTCTAGAACTTCCTGTTGGAATTCGGCAGTCACCTGATTGTTTCTTTCCATAGCAGAAGTGTTGTCAGTGTGTTATGAAGACAGCTCAGTAAGCATGTACTGGATAATTTTTTGTTGTTATTTGGTTTGTTTGGTTTTGTTTGTTTGTTCCTTTTCTCCTTTATAAAAACTGCTTTGGTAATAGTGGCTGGGAGTTCACACTAATTTTGGATTTGCTGTGAGTCTTAACTTCAAAGTTCACAGGAAAACGATGGCACCAGCCTTGTTTTTTTCCCTGGCTGTGGTGTCCTGCCATGCAGTTCTACTCTGCTTTTTCCTATTCCAGAGGTTGGTCACATTCATTCTGTCACTGCTGGAGCTGGGTGTTTTCCCCAAGCATTTATAGGTTCAAGCCATGTGGTGCTGTCTCTGTTAGGGCTGTGTGTACAGTATTCCAGTGTGGACTTCTTCAGACTTGCTGCAGTTCTTGTTACTCTGATCTAAATTGCATCGCCCTCTGGGCCTCCTTTTATCAAGTTAATGTTTCTTGATGACAGAGAACAAACTCAAACCCTTCTTTATCCATGGAATGATGTGGTTTCTGCAGGAAGCTGTGACCACATCTGTGATTTCATGCTGATTATCTGACCTTGTTCATGATGAAGGTTGGAAGTCATCAGATGAGGTAGACATTCATCATAATAATCAAGGTTATGTTCTCTTTAGACCAAGACAGATTTGCTTTTACTTTAAACTTCTTTGATTCTTACAGGACTCATTTATTTTTTTTAGGTGAACTGACACGATGTGGAGCAGCAAGTCTAATGAGGTGCCTCTACAAAATCCGAGGCATAACCAAAGCAAGGATTCTACCAGAGGTGAGGTTTTTCTCTGTTGTGCTGCCTTGTTTTGGGAGATATTTTGTCATAAGTTGTTTGAAACTTTGGGGAATTGTTCCATAAAGCCTTCTCCTGCCTCAGTTTGGGAGCTAAGAGCATGTGTTCTGTGGCTTCCTTTCTGCAGATAGCAGTTTTGTACTCTGATCTCTGGAGTATTTGCTGATCTGCATTAGCAGTTGCCAGCCTGGGATATGGTTGCCAAGATGGCAGAGAGACAGATCTTTTTAAAGTGCTGTAGAGGAGGAGCAGTGCAGGAGCAGAAATTGGGAACTGTTGGCTCTTGAAGGAAGTGAGGAAGAGCCTCTGACAGTTGCTCAGTTCCAGAGTGGGGAAGACACTTGAATAGCAACAGTGCATCTCTGCTAGGATGACTTTTACAGCAGTTTTGTCTCCTTTAGTTGGAGAAATTATTTAGCTTTTTACTGTTATGATTATTCTAATTTAGGAAAGGGCAGAAAAAATTAAAAAATTTTTAAAAAATTTAAAATGACAGTACTTCCCTGAAAATATCTTCCTGAAAGGAAGAAAGGTCTCGTCTATAGAGCAGCTGAGTCACGTGCTAAGCCTGTGGTTCGAGATCCATCATATGATCTCCAGTGTGACAAAACTGGACTCCAGAAGTGGTTTTGAAAGCAGAGAAAATTATAACTTTATCTGTAAGATAACATGATTGCTGATTATTTCCTGTGATATGTCCAGTTCCTTTAAAATGGCCTACTTTTTGAAGCTGTAGTGTTCTGTGGACAAGAATCACCATCTCTAGAAGTCAAAGCAAAATTGTTTCTGTGGTGCTTCCCTAACCCTTTTCCTTTGTGTTGTTGTATTTTGCCTGAAATGAAATTGGCAGGGTTTTTTTACTATGAGGAAGAGATTATTTCTTTCAGCTGTTACTACTACTCTCCATGGTTCTGACATAAGGATGTTGTGTTTTATAAACCATTAGATTGTAAGAACCATTAGAAAACAAAAGAGGGGAACTGAGGAAGTAAATATTTATAGAGGAAAACACTACTACATCCTCCTGAGCTCAATTGCTTATAGAGTAGGTGCTGTCTGTTTAGATTAAAAGGCTTGGGTTAGTGACCCCTGCTTGTTCATAAACATTATTTCTGTTTTGTTTGTAGGGTGTACAGTTCAGAGAGATTACTGTTCATAATTCTGCCGTTCGGAGCTTGGGTTTTGAGTTGAGTCTTTCAGTGACCATGTATTCATGCTTAGTTTACTGAAGAAGAAAATGGAAGGGGGAAAAAAAAGGTAGTTAAACTGTAGAATAATAGAAAAATATCAAGTATTTATGTTGGGGTAGATAACCAGCTTCATTTATCTTCTAAACATCTTCTATTATATGTGGTGGATTTGATTTCAGGTGTCATCATGCATTCAACCTAACTTAGTAAACCCATAATATGCAACATTAAATGCTTTATAGCTTTGCTAAGATGAGCCTTGACTGATAACAGTCTTTCATGGAGGAGATTTACAGGAGGGAACTGTGTTGTGAAAATAAGTTGATTAGCAAGAGAATGAAAATTGTTTTGAAGCAACATTTTATTTCGTTGTTTTTCATGTACTAATGAGAAATTAATTTCTTTGTTTCTGCTCTGGAAGATCTAACTGCAGCATGGGCTTCTATTTCTCAGACTAAGGCTGCTGTAAGTACTTTTTTTTACTTTCTTTTTTGTTCCTCTGGGATTGTTTGGTTTGTTGTTGTTTTTTTTTTTTCACTCATTTTCAAATCAGTTAGTGGCTACAAAAGCTTTTACCAAAATATTTTACTCAGTGATTGTCTCTTCAACAAGCTGTGAATAGCACAAAGCCATTGGTGTATGTTAAATAAAAAGGTATTAAGTTTGCTGTGGCAAAAGCTTCTCCCTGTGTGCAGAAAACTTTTTTCAAGATAAAACAATGCTCAACGTTTACAAAGTGGTGATGTCACAATTTTCTGAAAACTTTAAAAAATAGCTCACTCCTGCTTACTCATACTAATCAGATACTAGGGCAACACCAGTGTATTTAATAATTTTCCATTCTGAGCATTGGGGTTGCTGTATTCCTTTGGGAATTAACATAGGTGCATAAGATGATGTAGTAGTGTCTAAAACCTGGCTTCAGTGAGGCCAAGCAATTTGGGTTTGCATGTAATTCAGCTCTTTCCCATAGCCTTGTCCCTCTTTTTTCTCAGTAGCTGAGCATCAGTGTGGGGTTTTACATGTGGAATTTGTATCATGCTCCATTTATAAGGGAGTATTACAGAATTTTTTCCAAGTGGAATTAATATTTCATTCAGGCCAAGCATTAAGTCTCTGAATGGCATGTTATTAATATTTTCAAAACAGCCTATTTAAGGGAAAAAAACTATGCAACAAAACCTAATTTAGATAATCTTATTAAAGAAAACTTAATAGTAGTTTCTGGCTGTAAGACCATGTAGTTTTGCAATGTCAGCCATGGGAAGTTGCTTTTGCCTGGAATTTGATTCGATGTGAAAAAGGAAAAATTTGTCATGTTTGGGGGGAAGTAAAAACATAGCTTGAAAAAGTTGTAATATGCATTATCTTCCAATTCTAGCTACGTCACATAGAGAACAAATTGGAAGTAGCTCCCACCAGCACGGCTGTGTTCGATTCAGTCATGGATGCCAAGAAGCCCTCTGCTAGTGCCAGCAGGAAGAGCAGCAGGAAGAGTATGTATTATTGAGGAGAGAGCATGTAAGGCAGCATAAAGCCACTGCATTCTGGGAAAGCTTGGGTTCTCCCTGCCCCCAGCTTGTCTCCTGCCTGTGGTCTTTATTCCTGAAACTCTCATTGCCAGAAGAGACTGATGTTTCCTTCCCTGAGCTCAGGAAGGAGAGTGTTCTATCCCAGTCTCTTGGTTAGAGGGGGTGACAGGACTTGTCCCATGCTGTGAGTGAGCAGTGATATCCCACTCCGACAGGAAATTTGCTAAATCTGATGCTTCTGTTGTCTGACTGAAGGAGAGCATTTGCCTATAGGAAATAAGCCCTCATTTTATATACTAAGAGCATTCTGGTAGCGTGCTACTGAAGAACAGATCGACCTCTAGTGGCAACACTGCCAACTTCACAGATTTAATTACTTAAAATTAATCTTTAAGCATTATTATCTCTCTTTAAGTATGGTCATTGTTTCAAGCACTTACTGCCTTGCTGCTAGTTGTTGAAATCAGCTTGTTGAAAGAAAGAGCTGCTCAAACCCAAGAAAGCTCCTGGGGCTGAATCATTGACATAGTCTTTCTCTTTCTGGAGAGGTAGATCCATAGAGCATTCTCTGTTTTCTGCTTCAGGTTCCCGGTCCTCCAGCCAAAATAAATCAAGCAAGGAGAAGTCCTCACGCAGCCCTCTTCGAGCAACCACTCTGGAAAGCAATGTGAAAAAGTGCAGTCGTGTGGAATTCCGTGAGCCATTGGCTTCATACAGGTTAGTGCTGGGATAGTGACTATTGAAGAAAAACATGCTAAGATTAGACTTAAGCTAACAGTGGTGTTTTTGACACCTCCTCAGAAGTGATGGTTTGCTTCCTCCCATCACCTACCCACATGACAGTATGTGTTGTTGGACTTTTTAGTAAATATTACAAATTTATTTTTTGTTTAGTGAATATGAGTTTAAAGTCAACTGTTTTGAAATGAGGCTGGATCATCAAGTGGTATGGCTGTGGAATTAGTGACCTGATGGGTTTGATAGGTATTTAGTTTCAGTAATAAGAAGGAAAAAGACTATTTCCTTATGCTTTTCCAGCTGTTTCATTAGTTCTTCAGTATATGTACCCAAATATGTTACCAAGATAGTGTGGAGTAAGTACTATAGTACTAGAGCTAGTACTAAAGTCACATTTTTGTGAATGTGAGAAACTCCTATAAGAACAACTTCTCATGGAACAAAAGTGGTACAGAACACAGAGAGGGCCATAGAACGTGATTATTAATTATTCTGACACCTAAATTTTGGTCTCTTTTTCCATTACCTAAGTCAGCTGTGAGGTGGTCCTTGTTGCATTTGACAGGGGTCAATTGACCCCTGATTTGGGTCAATTTTGTTAATTGAGTAGCTCATGTACTAATTTTGCTTCTTCTAAGTTCTATGCTTGTTATTTAAGGCTTTTCTCTCTTAAATTGAAGGATGACATTACTGCTTGCTGATTTTCTAGTCTTCAGTGTTATATATAGTTCTTTTCAGACAGAGTGCAACAAATGAAATTTTGAACAGATGTCTCTCTTTGTTTGATCAGACTTGCACTAATAAATATAAGGTGATCAGACTTTAAAAGAACTTGCCTTTAAGTGGAGCCAGGGTAGAGGAAGTCATTCATTTAGTTGATGAATGTGCTGATTGCTGAGTTTGAAGCTCCTACATTTGTGTTTCTGATGGTGAATTTTTTCCCCTTCTGTTACATCAGAGATTTATATATTTTCTCTGTCTTATCACAGTTCTAGCCAGCTTGAGGCCAAGCAGCTGCTGTCTAGTTTGGAGCTGAGTGAAGCAGAAGGGAAGAGTGAACTCCCAGGCTGTGTGGCACACGAGCGGGATCGGCACAGCAGAGCCTTTGACAGCCCCTTCCCTTCTGCTGCAGACGAGACTATCGTGAGGTACCTGAATGACCGACCCACCATCAACGCCTTGCAGGATAACGAGCCTTTTCCCAGGCTTGCAGCACTTTCAAGACTGGAAGAAGAAAAACCCAGTGGCTCCAGGGGAGATGAAAGTAGCACTAGAGCTTCTCAGAGTATCACGTCCCAGGACAGTGAACTGAAAGTGTCTTCCCCTTCTGCCACGAGTATTTGCAGTGCTCACAGGCTGGAAATCCTGAAGCAGCGGCAGCACGATGCCAAGTTGGAGAAGCTGAAGGAGAGGATCCGAAAGCAGTGGGAGCATTCTGAGGAGCTCAGTGGCAGAGGGCAGCACTTGGGGTATGCTGAGCAACCTGTCGTGGTCGCTAACGTGGAGAACACGGTGACCCCCAAGGTCAGGAAGGTGACAGCTGTGCCTGCTGCTCCGTCTTACAGAGGTATGGAGGTGCAGATCCCCTTCCTGCTGGCTGTACAGGCTGAGGGAGCGGAGCTCAATCCACTGAACAGCATTTCAATGCATGGAACTGGCTCATAGCTCTCTTTGGGCAATATGGGGTGCATGGTTTCATCACAGATCACAAGTGAAAAGAAATTCTTGCTAAATTACAGAAGTGTGAATTCCTTTGAAATTTTTCCTGTGTCTTTTTAGAATTACTATAAAAAGAATCTTGCTGTATTGGTGTTTGGGTTGATTGCAATAATTTTTTTATGGTCTCAGATCTTATTGAAAAAGCCTTTCACATTTTTAATAATCCTCACCCATTCTGCTGGTTTTCAACTGTGAGTAAGTGCAGGCTGGTATATTGCTTTCTTCTAATTTAGCATTAAAAATTCACATAGTTACTTTTTTGCTTAGCAGTTTCCCATCCCTTCCACTCTAACAAAGCTGTATTTACATTTTATGGAGTTATTTTCAGCTCTTGAATTGTTTACTTTCAGGTTTCAATCCTGCCGAAACAAGGATTCGCACTCCAGATGGAAAGATCTGGCATGCAGACGAGTTTCGTGTTAGTCAGGAGCTTTACAGAGATATTGCACTCCAGTTAAAAGGTGAGCCACAAGTAGAATTGATTAAACCACAAAACTTTCTCTAAGAGGCATTGAAATATATTTTGTACAAGTCTACAAAGTCATGGGAACAAAAACTTGAAGGAATGGGTGTTGAATACATTGTAATTCTCTCCACGGGAGGAATAATTTACTGAACACTAAAACAACAACAAAATTAGTCCTTCTCCCAGTTCTCTCATTCAAATACTTCTAACAAAAAAACAGTACTGAAAAGAATGCCAAGTAATGGCATTTCTTCAAAACAGGAAAAAAGGAAAGTCTCCATTAGAATAACTTTTGTTTAATTTTGTGGCTTTTCTATGCATGTTTGCATGATTCAATTTCCTGGTTAAAAGGACAAACTTTTCGTTTCTCTTTTCAAATGTACTGCTCCAAGAATCAATCTTTATTAATTTTTCACTCTGAAAAACTGCAGTTCCATTGGCAGCTCTTTTCTGTGGGTGAGCAGGAGTAGGATGCCCAAGTGTGCTTTTTTAATTTGCTAGGCTGGTTACAGTCAAGTGCTGTAAGCTTGAATTGCCTCTGACTGAGCTGGGAGAGGGGGAAGAGATCAGGTGAACAAATGGAAGGGAATGGAAAATAAAAACCCCAGAGAACCTCTGGTTTTGCAGTAAGAGCTTGCTTGTTAAGAATAACTTTTCTCTTTGCTCAAAACATTTAAGACTGAAGGAAAATATATTGGGATTTAAGTCTGTGGGTATCTATGTAGTAATAAACCAATTTGTCTTTTATCCTTGTAGAACTCAATAAGTTACTGAGGACTTTTTATGGAATCACTCATAAAAAATAGTTCAGAAAGAAGAGATGCTCCTTTCAAGTAAAATATTTTGCAAATTTTTTTGCCCTGTTCAGATCAGTCTGTGAAATTAATGCCAAATTTCCACAGACTTTTAATCTACACTAGCTTTTTTTTTAAATTTTGGCAAGCATAACAAGCTGTTCATAGAAATTCAATTTTTTAAAAAAGCTTTGTTGAAGAGATCCAATTAAAAGGCATTTGGATCATGTGTCCAGTGCCTACAAAAGGAAGGAGCTGTGTGTGTGTGTTGATCCACCCTTCTGTCCTGATGCCATGTGTAGAACAGCTGTTGTGGAACGTGTCTCCTTTCTGAGCTGAAGAGATTATACTGAATAGCTGATTGCTAGTAAACAAATGCTGGTGCTGCACATAATATGTACTCTAAATGTATTTTTAGGTTGTCAGATTATCTATCCATGTGTTACTTTTGTATTAAATTTACACCATGTGGTGTTTTGGGTGTGTACAGTCAGTTGTATCAGAACTGTTCTTTGCTCTCTAGTGCTGAAATAATCTGTTGTATCTCTACTATCTACAGCAGCACTGTTCTTTCCAACAAAAATATTGTTATGTATAAGCATAGACCATACAGGATGTCTTCATCTTTGTATAGCAGTTAGGCTAAAGGATATTGTATGGACCCCAAGTTCCCAGTAATTTTGTCTTAAAGATGTTCAGGATTTGCCATACTAGGATTGCTGTAGTAGGAGCAGGGTGGGAAACAGCCTGTACTTTTCTGGAGTCAGGAAAGGGCTGTTTGTTGCTAAAAGAGGTGAGTAGGATGTTAACGTTCTGCAAATGCATTCACTGAGGCTTGTGGTATTCAGTGCATTGATTGTATTACCTGCTCTTGTTGTCAGCCTTAAAGACAGCTAGAAAATTTGTAAGGAAAGGGTGCTAAGGGTGAGAAAGACTCCAAAAATTCCATTCTTACGTCTTTGTAATATGACCTCCTGTTCTGCCTCTGATGCTTTCTATGGACATCCATCAGAAAGTTGATTCACTTGAAATTAGGGGCTCTTAATGTTTGCAATGGCATCTACATAAAGCTTCAGATCTGTCCATAGAGGGGATTGAACACCATCTTGGTTGATTTGGGTTATCTGATCCCATTCTTTAACGAGGAGGAACCAAAAAACAGTGGTAACAGTGGCCACAGAGTTCCTGATGTGCTGAATGTGCTGTCATGCATTAATGTGGAAGCAGCAGCCCTCATGTTCAGGAACTACATGTCCTTGTGGAGCATTAGAGCAGTAAAATGTAGCAGAAGAGAACCAACAAGTGTTTAATATAAACTGACAACATTTCTTTTAGAATTGAAAACTAACTTTGTAAATATCTGCTATGTTATTGCTGTGGCTTCACTGCCTTCCAGTGCATAGGTAAACAGACCTTGATTCAAAATTCTGTGAGGATTTTAAAGTACTGGACTGGAAGTCATTGATCTGGGTGCATAATCTGGGAAACTCAGTGAATTCTGTTATGTTTCTCTGACTTCTGGTTTTTCAAATGCTGAAGCAAGCTTGTTTTTCTACGTCCTCCCCTGTGGGATATCACTTAACAGCTTTTGTTTGTTTTTAGAGGGTTCAACAGTGAAAGGAAAATCTAGTGAGAGAAACAAAGAGAAGAAATCTACAAGACCCGTGCGGAAAGTGCAAAAACTGACACGATTGTCAAGTCCAGAGTCCAAACAAGGTGACTATTTCTGCTGTGGAGGGAGGATTGTTATATGTCCTTCAGAGATGAGTTTTGTCTCAAGAAAGAAAAACAGAAGTGCATTCCTTTAAAAGCCTTCTTAGATGTGCAACAGTGCTGTTGTAGTGAGTTTGTACACTGTGGTGCATTGGGGGTTGTGTGTGGTTTTGTTGTTGGTTGGTGGCTTTGTGCACTTTTTTTGTGTTTTTTTTTTTAATTTTTTGCCTTTCCACTTGCTGTGTGTACCTTCAGGAAACTGCTGCAGAGTGTGAGTTTCTTGCGGGGAGAGGTATCCTCAGGTATCTGTCAGGGTAATGCAGACAAAAAGAAGCAGTAGCTCTGCTCTGGATCCTGTCTCTGTTTGGGCTATGATGAAGCTGGTTAAAGCCTGACCCATGGTTCAGTCAGCAATGTTGAGACATGATATTAAAATCAGTGCCAGTGGGAGTTGCTGAGTTGCTTTCCCATCAGGTGAGGAGGGGCTGCTGTCAAAGGTGTTCTCTGGGATGATTTCTCAGTGGGGAGGCAGAGAACAGGATGCTCCTGGTTTTTTTCTGGTCGTTGTTCTTCCACGTTTCAAGTTGTTGCTATTCTGCACCTTCAGTTCTGGTTTAACTCGCTCCTGGCTTTTTCAGTTGGTGAAAGAATGTAAACACACATTGCCTGAATAGTCTTCCAAATCTTGATATTTTTAAATAAATGTTTATTTCTTTTACCAACTGATAACTTTTTTCCCCCACTATTGTCTGTCAATTCCACTGATTGTTCAATATAGTTTAAATTTAATTATTTAGAGAAGATGATGCAAGCAGGTTTCTGTAGAGCAGTGCCTTATAGAAGAAAATAAAATTAAACACATGTGGAATTCTGACAGTGCTTCTTAGTTTTCCAGCAGTGTGAATCTTTGATATTGGCAACAAAAGAATTAGGCAGACTTCCAGATATGCTTCATATTTGGTTTTAGTTTTCATACAAAGTGAGTAGCTATGGCTGCAATCACACACAGAGCAGTTTCTTTTCTTTAAATATTTGCAAGTTCAGGCACCCTTTGAACCCCTCTTAAGGTATTCTGTTTTTCCTTATGTACAGTGAGCCATTATCTGTAAACATTTTATAGAAATAAAAAGCAGCTTTAAAAATTACTACAAAGGATTTTTAGAGAGTGAATATGTGCTTCTGCATGCTGTAAATCCTGCTTGTGAATATTTTGTGGTAAGGAATGCTAATACTTCAAGTGGTAAGCATGGATTTACTCCCTCCTATGCTGATCAGTCCCTAACTAAGGAATCACACTCAGCTGTCTTACATATTTATGACAGTTCCAAGTGAGGGAGGATCTCAGTGCACAACACAATCCCAACAATCCCACCCTGTGCCTGAGAGCGTTGTGCAAACCCTTCTTGAGCTCCATCAATCTTGGTGCTGTGATCAGTTCCCTGGGGAGCCTGTTCAGTGCCCAAACACCCTCTGAATGAAGAATCTTTTCCTAATATCCAACCTAACCCTCCCCTGACAACTTCAGGCCATTCCCTTGGGTCCTGTCACTGATTACCACGGAGAGAAGATCAGTTCCCACTCCTCTGCTTTCCCTTGGGAGGAAGTTCTCTCTGCCTTCAAGGGAGTCAACAGCTGTAAGCTCCAGCCCCTCCATTATCTACAAAGCCACCCCCTGTTATAATGGATTAAATCCATGTAAAATGATGGCCTGAAATCCCTGGAAGACAAGAACCAGCTCTAAGTGTCATGTCCATGCTAGTCCATCCTCCTCCAGTCATTGCAGTAGGAAACTGCTTACCATGGCCAAGGCTATTAATAGCCATGGCTCGTGTTCTGCCCCGTTGGCATGCTGGAGTTAAACAGCTGACTGGAGATGGAAGATGACACTTTACACTGGCTCTTTAAACACACACAGAACTAATGTGAGAACAGTGAATTCTGCAGGAGAACCCTTTTGGCTGATGCCTCTGTTTCAGAGAGGCTTGCAGTGACATGTTTCAAGTGACAGCTATTTTTTTATAAAATACTTGGATAATTTACAATGCAGGCAAGGAGTTCTGCTTGCAGTAGTGCACTGCAGACTTCTAGGTTAAAATAACAACAAGAAAGGGGGTTGGAAACTGAGGACTGGGATTGCCAAAACAATTATTCTGCTGTGCTGGATTTCACTTGACATTGTTGGTATCCTGTCTTCTATCCTATCCTGCTCTTGGGCCCAGTACAGTGCCTTTTTTGTTTGGCTGTGGTGAGATCATGCTGCAGTGGCTGGGTTTCTTTAGGCAAAGCACTTGGAGGTAGAGCCTGAAATGGAATTGTTAAAAGTCAACTGCAAATTATATATTCAAGGTGCTTTTCTGGCAATTAAATACCCCTGAAAGGCCTGATTAATTTACAGTTCATTAATTATCTGAATTACCTAATTAAATTTTCTTTTTTATACTGTGTTTTTCTCCAATGCACTTTTAAGATCATTATTTAAAAGAAAAAATTAGTATTGGAAGTTAGTGTGTTGAAAGGTGAGTTGATTAAACCTATCATTTAATCTACCCAATATTAGGTAAAGATGCCACATAACTAGGTGCTATCATTTAATTATATGTAGGATGATAAAATAATCCTAGAACATTTTGATTGGGTTTCTGTCACCTGCAAGGTATTTTGTCCTTGAATTAAGTATTAGCTAATAGGGTTTATTCTTAACTGTTTTCAGTGCCAGAACAGAAGTCCCAGCTAAGGGACAGTGAATTAGCATTAGTATAAAACATCTGGTGCTTGATATTTTTTAACCTCCTCACAAGACATGTATCTCACCAATTAATTACCTGTAAAAACCTTTAATGTAGTTTTGGGGTTTTTTTCCTAGAGTTTTAGCTAATATTATTTTGATAGGAAACTTAAGGGCTTTTTATAACTCACCTTTGTTTTTGTTCCTCTCATCACAACAATTTAGTTGGTTTTATGTTTATTTCTTATTTTCCATATTTGAGTGGTGGTGAACAGCTCTAGAAATATTACCCCTGTCCCTAATAAGGCTTGTTTGTATACTTTAGACCTGCATTACCTGTTCTTCTTTTTAAAATCAGTTTTTGTAGGGCTTTAATGTGCTGCAGTGTGTTTTGGGTGTTACACTAGGGCATCAGTGTTCTAGCTGTTTGTGTAACTGCAGCTGTACCACTAATGCAGAATTGAATGGTACAGAAATGATGAATGGCTGCAATGATACTTTTTGATACTATGGCAAATTGTCTAGAGCTTGACTTTTATTTATTCTTTATTTTGAAGGTGGAAACTATATGATAAGTGCATCCTCCTGGCGGGAGGGACAAAAGCTGGTAAAAAAGATCCTAGGTCCAGCTCCCAGAATAGAACAGGATAGAAGAGCTGTTTCCAGTGACAGAACAGGCCGAGACCGAGCTGCCAAGTCTGGTAAGTTGTTCTTCTATCACTGGACTGACTTCATTTTACTTTATTATATAACACTGCATGTCTGCAGACTAGAGCAGACTTCTGAGACAGAATGTTCTGAGATAGGAGAATTTCTTATCAAAATTGCTCCTATTTTTAACCTGGAATTTGAGAGAGGTGGGGGGATTTTAGCTCACAACCATGGCTGGCATGCATAAACTCTGTTCCTGGTTGCATTATGGATCCTTTCGTGGTGTCATGGTCCCTGCACATGGGACTTGAGGGGTGGTATGTGCTGCAAGGGTAATTGGGGTATCTGGAAAAAATTAGATACAGGCTGCAACCAAAAAACTGGACCACCTGCAATCTGTCTTTGCCTCTTGAAGCCACTGGGGAAAGGAATGGCTAGCAGTGGTCCACAGGCCAGATGAATTTTGTAAGTGTGCTGTGCATAATCCATAAGCTGTGATTGAGCATCCCAATTTAACAGGAATTGTGGTTCTTCTAGATACAGTATAATGTCATCCATGTGCATCATAAATATTCATTGATTCCTGCACTAGCCTCTTTCAGAGTTTATCCAGAATCTCAGACAGGACAAATAAGACATGCTGGGAACTGCTGTGCTTCTTTTCTGTGAGGCTGGTGAGAGTAGAAAGGGTGTGGGCTCAGTCTGAGCAAGGGCTGCCACATTCAGACCGTGACACCACATGAAGCAAAGACATGTTTACAGCGACATCTGCACTCCTCCCTCATCCTTCTTTTTGCAGCTGTTTCCCAAATTTGAATGTTACCTGACCTATTTGACATCTCATTCTTTAGCAGGCTGCATTGGAAGGACAGGTTCTGATTCTAGATTGGATGTTACCCGTAAAAGCTCTTCAAGAAGTTCTGAAAGGTCAAGAAGTAAAGTACGATCTGAGACCAATCTGAGAAAACTGGAAGCTGCTCTTCCAGGTGATAACCAAGAAGATCATGCCTCTGTAAACAAGGATTTCCTGCCTGTGGAGATACGTGGAATTCTTGATGACCTGCAGTTGGATTCCATGAGTACAAAGCAGGAGACAGATGTGGAAAAGCAGAATCAAAAATCTGTTTTGCCAACTCAAACTCTGAGGAGCCACAGTCCAACCAAAAGGAAACCGGACAAGGTAGCAGCCAGTGAGGAGCCTCAGGTGATCTCTAAGAAACGCCACTATGACAGCGATGAGGTTCGACAGTACATCATCAGGCAGCAGGAGGAGAGGAAGAAGAAGCAGAATGAAGAGAAGAAAGCACAAAAGGAGGCAACAGAGCAGAAGAACAAAAGGCTCCAAGAGCTCTACAGAAAGCAGAAAGAGGCTGTTACTAAAGTGAAGAATGTGCCTCCTCCTGAGCCTTCAGCAGCCAAACGGTTACAGGAAACCTATTCCAAACTCTTGCTGGAACGAACACTTTTAGAAGAGCCACCTCAGCTGCCTACGGTGCAGGAAACACAGGTACAACTGATTCACTTACTTAAGGTCTTGCAGTTGTTTGCAGGAATAGGAGCTCAGATGTTTAGGGAGGTTGTGACTTGTGCTGTTCTGGTGGTTATCAGTTAAGAAAAAAGAATAAATCAAAATGTGTAGCTTTGCTTAAACAGAGTGATTTCAATGCACAGACTCTTTGCTAGTAGCTGCTTTTTGGCCCAGCAAGGCCTACTAGAAAGTTGACTGAAAATCATCTTTCTACTTTAAAGAGAAGCTGAATTCTGGATATTAGCCTTTTCAATTGTAATGAGGCAAGAGCTCCTAAACACTGACACATTTTTGAAAATGCATTTTTCTGGTTGTCTTCATCTTTAGCCCAGACCTGGTTATCAGCCATCTGGGGAATCTGACAAAGAAAACAAGGCTCAGGAGCGTCCTCCGAGTGCATCTTCCAGCAGTGACATGTCCCTTTCAGAACCACAGCTGCCGCTACTGAGGTGAGCAGATGGGGCCTTGGGGGAGAGAGGAAAGTGCTCCTGCTTTCATCTCTGAGAGGAGAAAATAGCCTTGGCTCTTGAGTTCCTGTTCCAGTGAGAGTAATTGTCTTTATGTCAATTACAGCATTTTCCTTGCAGTAAAGAGGAAGCTGATGCAGGAAACCCTAAGAACATTTTGGCTATGGCTGATTTTCCAGTGTGTAAATAAAGTGAATAGTTGTTGCTGATAATGTTTTGTTGGCATCAGTGGGATGTGTATTTCATATTGGGACACTCTTATTTCCTCTGCCATTGCCATTGTACAAGATTCTTGATTTTTCTTACTTGATTTGCTCAGTGCTTCTGTTTGATCTATTGTCTCAGATTCAGCCATTAGCTACTCTCTATGAAGTACCAAACACCTCTGCTTCTGCATGAAACTAGCCTTTCCCTATTTCTTTTCATGCAGCTTTCCCAGTTTTGCATTGCTCAGTGTATTATCAAAGTTTTCTTACTGCAAGTCAAGGTGCCTGACCAAACACTTAGATGTAAGGAACTAAAAATCCTGAAGTTTCTTGAATATCTTTAATATCCTTAATATCCTGTTGTGCAAGTGTCTTCATTTTTAACTACAAAATGAATGTCTGCTTCTTAAATGTATACTTGCTTCAGGATCTGTACTCTTGACTCAGTAAGTGCAATTAGACCTGTTTCCCTTCTGGAAAAGTTCAAGGAATGCCATGTACTACCATGTGTAGAATAAAATGAACAATATGGTAAATACTGTTAATGTAACATCATAAAGATAAAATGTAATTACTAGTAGATGAGGAGAGATGTGACTCACAGGACTGCAGAAGGTGTTCAGAGACCTTCATAGTCATCAGAGGAGAAATTTTTTGGGGGGACTTTGGAGGTGTTCTAGTGTTCTGGACATGGATAAAGAAAAAAATATTTTCTCCCTGTTGGAGTCAAGAGGTTTTTGGAAAAGACTGCTGACAGTAAAACCTCAGCTTGTTAAAACCCTGAAACAAAAAGTACACATCAATGGTATTTCAGATTTGGGAAGTGCTGGTTGTTTGGTTTGTTGTTTTTTTTACTGAATAACATTGTGTTTACTGTCCCATTCTGTGCCCCTCTGATTCCACCAAAAAGTATTTTGTCCTGAAATTAAATCTGTGGCAACAATGCTTTAATCTAAGACATCAATACTTGTGTAAATCATCAACTATATGTTGACTTTTCATTTCAGGAGCGATCTGATGGAGCCTCCCTGGGTACAGCCAGACAGGTTGAGCCCAAGAGTCCAGCTCCCCCACCCACAAGCTCTCTTGGGCTCAAGTGGAGGCCCTTGTTCCCAGCACTGGAGTCTGGAGCAGGTGGACCTTCTGTCAAAGGAGTGTGACGCCATGTTGGCAAGCAGGAGGAGCCATTCTGCCCCTGTGGGGTCCCTGATGCCTCAGTTGTACATGAATTCATCTGCTGCACAGGAAAACCTCTTGGTAAAACCTTCTGCCAGCCAGTATAAGAGCAAATTAGATCGCCTTGAAGCTTTGAAAGCTACAGCTGCTTCCCTTTCTAGCAGGATTGAAACAGAAGCCAAAAAGTTGGCTGGTGCTGGCATCAACTATGGTACCACGTGGAACTCAGAATTTGTGCAAGAAAACCAGGATGAGGGACGGTGGGCAAAGGCTGTGAGTCCTCCTGTGAGGGAGGAAAATGAAAATACTTTTTCAGCCAGAATTCAAAGGATGTTGGGTGCCTGTGTGTCTCATACAACTTTTGATGACAGCCTTCCTGGGGTAGGCAACCTTAGCGAGTTTAAAAAGCTGCCTGAGACCATCAGACCTCTTACTGATGTAATCAGCCTTGGTTTGAGGTCTCCTGCTGCTAACAGGCATGAAGGGATCCTGGGACATTTATCCAAGAGGCAGATGGACTCTCCAGGGCATGAGAACCAGGCATATCCTCTGAGCAAAGCCGTTACTCCTCACGAGTCCAGCATTGACTCCATCAGTGAAGGGCCTCTCCTGAGTGATGAAAACCTCTCAGAAGAGGAAGGAGGCCAGCACAAGCAGCTGCCACTGAAGATGTTGGAGACATTAAAGGAGAAGGATTTTTGCATTCGGGAGAGAAATGGTTTTGAGCCCATAAAGGAGTTTCAGAAAGCAGCTGAGAGGTACTCCCCGCTTTTCACTCAGACAAGCAACACACACAGCAAGGGGCCCTGGGAGGAACTGGCAAAGGGAAGTCCCCACAGTGTCATCAACATCTTTGCAAAGAATTACCAACTTCATGGAAAAGGTAAAAATGGAAGCATTTCTCAAAGCTCTTGTGAATTGCTGTTTTCCCAGTCCTATTGCTCCATGCACTTCATACTTCATCATTAAGGAATATGCTTTCAGGGGTCTCAAATATGAATCTGTGTAAGACATGATTTACAACTGTCTAATGCTGGATGCTCTTTTATTTTCATTTTTTGTACAAATTTATTCCTCTTTTTATGAATACTTTGTCTCTGCCCTAGAGGTTCTCATTCTGAGGAGGAGTGTTTCCTGAGAAGTTGATTTTTGTCTTGTGTTTTTTCTCAATTCATTTTTGCCTTCATATTATTTTCTTTAAAGATGATTACATGAAATTTTCTGCAGATGACTCTACTCTAAAGCACTGTGCTGTTCAAGAATGTTTTGGTTGGAGTATGTTAATGAAGTAAAGAATTCAATAATTTAGAAAAAGAGGAAGACTGCTTGTTATGGTGTGTTAAAACTGCCATTGTGTTAAAACAGCTGTGCTGCTGTGTTTGTGTTTGAAAGGAAGTCATCGCAGCTCACGGCTGAGAGCATTTAAATTCCTATTACCTACTCAATGTATGTTTGTATTTATTATAATTTTTGTCCTCTCCCCTCTCTCCCCACACCTCAGTGTTTGAAGAAAGGCTGAATGGAGGCTCTGCCCTCCTGCGCCCTCTGCTCCCTGCCATGAGCCCTCCAGAGAGTGTGGCTTCTTACGAGGATGACTTTGCCTCCTCACAGGGAAGCAGCACTTTAACAGACAAAAAGATTTCACGTGACCTCAGGTAACTGTGTTAGACTTCCTAGAAAAATAAAAATGTAGAATTCAAGAGAAAATAGTTAATACAATATTTGTTTCATAATATGCTGGGTATCTTTTCTGCTCTGATGTACTATGCTAGTCAGTGTGATGAAGTACTTTCTTAGGTCCTTGCAGTTAATAGAGCAGCCAACATAGTTAAGATGGAGTCCAGTATTCCTGTTCCAGAGTCCAGTATTCCTGTTCCCTGTCTAATTTTTGCTGCTCTTTAGCCTGGACAGGTAGCTTTAGACAAGATTCTTATCCTTTGTAGTCTGGTGAAAATAAATTCTCTGACTTGTGTGGCTGCAATAATACTCAGTTGGGTAGTCTTGTAATTCAGAAAAAAAGCTATTTTAAGTCTGAAAATGCCTTCAGTACTTCAAAACTTTATGGTAAATCTGTAATTGCTTTCAGTAAGCATTTGTCAGTGCTTACTTAGTAATGGATACATAAACTGTCTGTAAGAATTTTTAAAAGCTTTTGTTCAGATTGAAATTTGAAGACTGTAGATCCTAGACTCTCCATGTCTACTACATGACTTCCTGAATTTTCCAAGTCCCTCTTTTTTGTAATGAGCTATATTTATACCTTTTGGGCAGCTTGGGAGAGGCCACAAGTGTGTTTGTACCAGTGATAATTCAGAAGAAAAGAAGTTAAATGGCACTCTGCACACTGAAAATTATTCTAATTAAAACTTCTTTCTTCTGCTGGTATTATTTAGTGTATGATGCACTGGCATCTCTTTTTTGCAAGTCTTTTGTCATCCTTTATTTAAAATTGCTCTTATTTCTGGCAGCTGATATCTGTATGCCCAGAGATTATCTGAAATGCAGTCACATTTTGAGTCATTCTTATGTTGTTCAGATATGGAGTCAATCAGCTCTTAAAAGTTAAAATTGGAGAGGACAGTTGTTATCCATCTTTTAGTGTTCCATGTTATTGGAAGCATGTTTCAGTATGTTCCATATCATATCAAACTTCCCAATGCCTTAGCTGTCATAGCTTTTAATCTCAAAACCAATGCTTTTCTAGATGGGCTCAGTAGTGCAGTTTAGTCATCTGTCTCTAGTTCAAAATGTGGTAGTTTCCTTGTGTAACATGGGAGCTCTGAGTCCTTAATCACCATCAATGTGCTCCTTTCTAGTGTTGGTGGCAGCAGTAATTCAAGCATTCAGGAAGAAATTCCCAGTAGGAAGTCTCCCCTTGAGCCTCCCCTTGGTTCTCAGCACTCGTCTGGACCCCGGTCTGCAGCGTCTTCCCGCTCATCTACTTCCTCCAAAAAGAGGGGGAAGAAGGAAAGTAAGTGCAACACTAGGCTGTGGGAGATCCTTTTTTATTACGGCTTTTCTTGTTAGGAAAATTGCAGTACTACATATCTGAAAACTGTAATCTAATACTGATAGAATGATTGATTTATTCCTCCAGTGCTTCCTTCTTAGATTCTTTTCGACCCTAGGTAGTCTCTAACCTTAAAATACAGTAATTTAAAGTTAAGGAAGCAAGAGGTTATTAACAGCATTGAAAAGTTTCATTTTCCAAACCAGCCTTATAGTAAATAAGTTAATTTTAATATTGTGTGGGAACAATCCTTAGATTCTGTACTGAGAAAATGCAAATAGGCTTCTGAGTTAGGGTTATGTTTGTGAAGGTGAGAACAAATTTGCCTGAATGTCTTGTCTTTGGACCACAGTTACTTTTCACCAGTGCACAAATGAATAAATACATTAGTTTCTGTGGTAACCTGTACATTACAAAGGCATGAAGAAACTTGAGGCTTGGTGCACCTATAGTATATAAGCAATGGATAAAAAAAAGCTAAGTTTTAAGCCAATAGAAACATGACAAAACTAGGATTAGGCATTCTAAATTATCTCTCTTATTATTTTTTCAAAATTCTTTACCTTTCCCCCAAAAAGCTAGGCTGTATTCTGATTATTAGTAGTAAAGAATCAAATATGTAGTTTCCTTATTTAAACTGATAGTGTGCTGAAATGAAAGCTGAGTGACAGTTTTGGCAGTGAACACAATGTACAGAAGAGAATTCATTGCCAATTCTACATTTCTTGCTTGTTTGATCTATAGACTTCTAACTCAAAGGCTGCTTTTATCAGGGAAAAACTTCTCAATTCATTGTTTTGGGGCTTGTGATGGTAAGGTATTCAAATGTAGAACCAAACAAACTTTTGACACTATTGTTTCTTCTTAGGGTTGGATGTTTTCAATGGAAGCTCTCACCACTTTTCTGTGGAAGAAGATAAAATACTGTCTGAATTAGAGAGGGGATCCCAACAGGCTAAGAAATCCTTATTGAGCAGTAGAATTTCTAATAAAGAGCATGAGCAGAACCCAGATACAGACAGCACACTGGAAAACTTGTCTGGACACTCCCTGATGAGGTAACAGGAATGTTATGAGACTTTATGCAAATATAATTATGCTTGGTAATGGCTGTGTATTTGGATATGCAAAAAGGAAGTTACAGAACTGGCCAAATGTTAGTAGGATGTGCATGCAGAAAACATTTCTTCCCTGTATTTTAAATATGAAGCTGGTGTCCTGTCACGTTCTGTGCCTTAAGCATTGAAATACAGTTTTTGTTTCCCTCTTCTAGAGTCAGTTAGGGATGTGTCAAGATTTATTCAACCTGTGCAGTCACCTTTCTTTTTTCAGCAGATACACAGACAAATTTGGCTATACTTGTGTTCAGCTAATACTCACAAAGCCTATCCAGCTCTGTGAGTTGATGCTTTTTGAAAGATGAACCCATCCTTGGAAAAGAGTGTATTAAAAAAAGAAGGAAACATGTTGTCTCTTGACACCTCTTTTTGTATAGCTAAAAATGCAGTTTTTCTGCTAATTGTCCAATGAAGATGGTTATGAAGCACTCAGTTTTCACTACACTTTTTTCTAAAAAGCATCAAACAATATGAGTGATCTCTCATTCTGTGTTGGTTTAGAGCAGTTCTGAAGTATTGGCTTCTATTGGTGGCTGTTGCTGGCATCCAGGATTGGGTTTGAAATGTCCTTTGACCTCCTAAGATAAATAGAGCAAATAAAGCAGAATGTCTTCCCAAAGGATTTATACGGCCACTGTTAATCATCTTCAGCCTAATAAAATTGAAATAGTATATTTAAGAAGCATCTGTATCATTTTCTCTGTTTAAAATGAAATGTCTTTTCTCAAAAAGTGTTACTATAGTATCTTAAGAATTGTTCAAGTCAAGTTTTGGTCTCCATTGCATCTTAGGAGAGAGATCAAGACTCAGGGCAGTGGCTTGTCACATTCAGTTGCATCCATGTGCTGATAGTGAATTGTTCACTTTTTAAAATGCATATGCAGATGACTGCATCCTAACTTTCTCATGCCAGCCTCCTAACAGGAGGCACTGAAACTCCTTGTCTGGTCATGTACAACATGAAGATACTGTTTGGTTGGGTTTTTTTTTTTTTCAATTTTTATGTGTGTGTTTGTATATGTGCTAACTAGGCTTAATATTTGGGGGAAAATAGGGTGCTCTAGAAAAACTTAACTCTGAACTGGGATTTAGGGACAAAACCCCTCTCATGAGGCATTTCCTGAAAATAGACTGAGCCTGTGCAAACTGAACAGACTGCACCCTTTGCATGGGTCTGTTTGTGTGTATGTCTTGGTTTGGAAAGACAGGTGTTTGCTAAAGAAGGCAGGAGCCTCCCCTGAAAATGGAGAATGCAAACCCTCCCCACCCCTCTGAATTGCTATGAATTTTAAATTAAGGGGCTCTCAGGCAAAAAATATGGGAGCAGGAAATAACAGTTCTTTACTAGGGAAGAAAATAAAAGGATAAAATGAACAATGAAGTACACTAGAACAACACTGACAGAGTCAGAACTCAGCCTGACACCCTGTGGGTCAGGGTGCTGGTAGCAGTCCCATTGGAATTGTGGCTGCAGCCCTCCTGGAGTGTCAGGTGTGGTTCTGCTGGAGCAGGGATCCTGCAGAAAAGGGTGGAGTCTTCCTCAGCAGATCCAGTGGAAGAAGAGGCAGCTGCTGTTCCTCTGGGAAGGAAATCCAGTAGGATGATGTGCTGGTGTTCCAGAATCTCCAGATTCTATCTGGGTAGGAATGCTTGGCTCCTCCCTCTGGGCTCCCATCTCCCAATGGGATGCTGTAGTTCTTATCAGCCATGCAGGGACATTCAGTGGCCTGTTATCAGCAGATGTCCCCCCAGAGGGAGGAGTGATTGTGATCGCTCAGAGAGAGATAAGGAGAAACTGCCCACTTGACACAAGACAACTGCCATATGGATGGTAATAGAATACATCTTGCCCTGCAATCTGGAACAGTGTAGGAATGAAAAAACAAGGTTTTTCCTTTATTTTATCAAATGGCTGGACTAGGAGAATTATTAACGCCTTTTGGTTTTTGTTTCACTGTCAGTTTCTCAGACAAAGGAAGACCCCAGAAGACACCGACTTCTTCCCCATCTTCCGGCTCCCAGAAAATGTTGCAGTTGGATTCTGTAGCCAATACAGCAGAAAGAGTCAAGTCACCTGCTGGCTTTTCTGGAGGTTCAGCCCCGGGGCTGAAGGCAAACGTGGCCTTCCCTGACGGGGACCTGGGAACCAGCAGGTCTGCAGCAGGAGCAGCCTCAGCGAGCGGTGAGTATTTGTAAAAACCGTGCTGGTGCCAGAGCAGCTACAGCATTTTTCCTTGAGTTTTTAGTGTGGGACCCTGAGGTGTGTAAGGGTGAGCAGTGTTTGTTTCCCTGCAGGGTGCATGCGCTTCTCCCCCGCGGGGCTGCAGCACCGTCTGTCAGCAGAGCTGAACTACCTGAGCGCTATCGAGGAGTCCGTGCGGCAGCTCTCGGACTTGGAGCGGGTACGGGGCATTTCCCTTGCCCAGCAGGAGAGTGTTTCTTTGGCTCAGATTCTCAAGGTAATGGGGAAATACTTCTTTGTCTTAACATTTCTCTTTTTTTTCTTTTATTGCTTGTATTTGCATGGGTTGGACTCGATGATCTTAAAGGTCTCTTCCAACGTAGAAATTCTGTGATTCTGTTTGCAAAAAAATTAATCAAGCTAGGCCAAGTTGAGCTTTTGTTAGCAGTTCAGAGAAATCTTAAGGGGCATGATGGGGCACCTCTGATAATGGCCGTATTTTAGGATGAAAGTCTGTTATCTTTTAAGCTGACACCAAGGAAGTAGCTACTCTGGAATATGTGTCATTAATATACTCTTAGCTGGAATCACTGTTTTGGTTGTGTTCCTTATTTTGGTTGTGTTCTTCAGATAAAAGCATGATTGTTTACTGGGATTGATGTTGAGTTCCAGTGTCATGCAGTGTAGTTGTTTGGGCTGGATGATTTGTTTTATTCCACAAAAACAGTATTTTTGGCTGAAGTTTCCTTATGTTGACAAGATTGTTTATCCTAGTTTGTTGAATTAATTGATCTCCTAAACTCCTTTCTGCACTGTGGTGGAAGAGTATGGGGAATGTGCATTGCCTCAAAAAGGAAGAGGGTCAGTGGGTTAAAAATTCTGGTTCAGCAGAAAAGACACCCCCAGCAGAGTAAATCCAGATCCTTAAGAAGGTAGTTGCAACCAATGGCTGAGGCAAATCACATCTTTATGTTTACCTTACATGGTTAAAACTAGTTTTCCTGATCTGTAGGCACAACAGCAGCGCCATGAACGGGACTTGGCTCTTTGGAAAATCAAGGCTGAACAAGAAGCTCTAGAAAGTCAGAGACAACTGGAAGAGGCAAGGCAGAAGGCAGCTCAGGTAAGGCTGCCCTTCAGAAATATGGAATGTGTAAGAGGCAAAATGTTGTAAGTAAATCCATGCCTACAGGTATTCTTAATTTGAACCTGTTAACCTATGAAAGTGCCAAAAGGGTTTAATACAGCTAAAAGAAACTCTCAAGGACCTGTTTAGAACTTTTTTCTGCCAGATTTTGAGAAATAAATCTGTAGTTGCTATGGCCAGACCATTTTGAAGTGCTGAACTGTCTGTGTTTTCTGCCTAGGTCCATGCAGAGTCACTGCAGCAGCTGGTGCAGTCACGGCAGGAGGCTGGGCAGGAGCCCCTGTGCAAGGCTGCAGCCAAACAGGCAGAACCTGCACTGCTCTCTACAGATGCAACTCTCCAGCTCCGTGAGGTGAGGCCCCAGGGAGAGAAAAGAGCTATTTTACTACTGTGAATTATTTTTTGCCTTTTAAGTTATTTTCTGTTTGGTGTCATTCTTGGTACAACTTCTTCACTTTCATAACATGACAAATGATAGGACTTCAAAGGAGCTGTTCTGGCATCGTTACTTAGGAGTCAATCAGCAGCCTTAAATCCCTGTTCCATGTTCTTATGATCTTCCAGTTAATGAACTGTTAAGAAGTTTGTTCTTCCGAGACAGATTGATGACAGTGAACATAGCATCTTCAGCTTGTAAGAGTTGCTCTCCATCAAGAATTGATCCTATATCTGTTTCATGAGCAAATTAAATTAGAAAAGCAGAGAATTGCAATTTTGCTTACTGCTGAAGGTAGAACAAGAACAAATAAAATTTAAAAAAAAGGAGAAGGGAGAATCTTCAGCAAAGCTCTTGTCTTGGTACAGAGTTTGAAGTCTCCTCGTTTTGAATCCCTTTGTTCTTCTTGTGCTATACAGAATATTTATTAGTTTTCAGGTTTTTATATCAGTTTATCAGTTTTTATACTTCTTGTTTCCAGTATGTAGCAGCTGCTTCAAACATAGATAAGGAACACAGTAACCAAGAAATGCTCTAGGTCCATCACAGTTTAGAAATCACTGTGTCTGTGGGTCAGTATTATGGGATGGAGTTCAAAAGGCTGATGAGTGTGAACCGAACTGTTTCTTCACAGCTTTTGCACCTGTTGGTGCTCACCAAGGCTGGTTTTATGATGAGTAATGGAATTGTAGAATAATACTGATGTACTTGTTCTGGGCTCTGCCAAATATGTGAAGTTTAAATAATTTTTGAGTAGACAAGAATGGGTTAAAGGAGCAGAAAAGCTCAGACACCTCAAATAGATGCAATGTATTGGTCATTGAGAGTAGGTAGTGAAGTCTTGGATAAAGACAAGGAGCATTTGTAGTTTTTAGAGCTGTAGTGGGTAGAAACCAGTTAAGAAACAACAGAGAAGAAAGCTTTTATTTGGTGTAGGGTTTTAATCTCCAAGTTTTAATTGAAGTTTGAAGTCTGAGCATAAGAGGTGCTGGTGGAGAGGCTGCTGGGGATAACCTGGTCACTGATGCTGGGTCAGCAGAGTAGCTTTTCCATCTCTGTTCACAAGTGACTCCAGGTACTCAGTTGAACAGCCATTTGTTTTAACTGGAATGCAGCAGTAGAAACATCTGTCAACAATGTGCTGGGAATATTTTTAAATGCACACTGTAATTTATTATGTGTAAAGGAATGGAGTATGGAGGAATATGCATTCACAGAGCAGTATGCACCTTTACCACCTGAACTGACATGTTGTTACGAACCATTGTTACCCCATGTCTTACACAGTCGTTATAAATCACTAAATTGCCTGCTAGAATGATTATTCTCTCTTCCAGAAGCATTTTGATGCTGATAAGCTGACTGTATTGCCATGTTTTTGCTGTACTCAGATGACAGAGTCAGCAAGGGACACTGTCAGTGCCCCAGCTGCTCCCGGCTCCACCCTGTTTGAGCACCAGCGGCAGCACCACTCAGAGTTCATGAAGCAGCTGAGGGCCAGAGCTGATACAAACAGGTTTGGCTTAATGTTTCACATCGTGGGAGTGGGGAAGTAAGATTTGTTAGGTTTTGATTCACCTATTCTTGCAGAAAATGTTAAGATGTCATAGTGAGTGAGCATTTAAGATGAACCTGGATTCCATCTTTATGCCCTTAATAGCGTACACACCAAAGGTGACATTAACTGGTTCTGTGAAATTCTACATAAAAAGAGTAGAAGAAAGATTATCTTAATGTTTTGTGGGATGATTGAACCTAGTTTAGGCTTTAGGAAATATTTTAGCAGAAATTTTAGCTGTTACTACTTTTAGTAAACTGATGAAAACTATATTACTCCTATGTTTAAGACAATGCAGATTGACCCCAAATGCTTTTCATTTCCAGGAAATGTGAATCTGGTGCCATATCACAAGGTAAAGAGGAGACAGGTGACTCAAAACAGACATACTCACCAATGTTTGATAGTTACTCTGAGTCCTCAAGATCAAAGGTTCATGATCAGAGGTAAGAAGCTTTTTGTGTCCTGTTCACTTACCTGATCTAGTTAGATCCCTTGAAGTTTCTCACAGCCTTTCTCTGATCTTGAACTGGAAGAATGTTATCCTCTGTAGTTCTCCTAACTTCTAAAACAGAATTTCTAACTTGGTAACTTTTCTAAAATATGAAAGAAAATTTGTTTGCATTTGTTTATAATCACTACTCACTGCCAGGTAAAGGATGTGCAGACCACATGGATTTTAAGCTAGAATAAAAACAACAATCAGTAGTTTCATCAAACTTGGAATTTTAAAGTAGCCAAATTGCATTTTAAAACCAAAACCAAACCCTCTACATGTTGTTTATTGGTATGATGCTGGTCATGGTGTGTACAGTAGCAATGTAACAGCAGTATTTTGAAATGTGCCAACTTTTTTTAAAACCATAATCTCTGGATAACACAGCAGTACCAGCAGCCGCCAGGAGAGCCCTTCAGTTCCATCTTCTAAGGAGAATGAGAAAAAGCTTTCCCGTCGTGAGAAGACAGCCAGCAGTATTGAAGAGCAGGCTCAGACTGCTGCAGATGATTCCTTGCCCAGTGACAGTGTTTTGTCCCTGCCAGATGAAAAAGGTTGGCTCTGCTGCTGGTCCGTGATGGGTCTGAAGATGGTGAGGGGAGAGGGAGGGAGGGTGGTGCTGTTTCAGAATGAATTTCTGAAATAAATGAGGGAAAGTGTGCAAAGAAAGTTGAGCCCCAGGTGAATTGTAGTCTCTTAAGAGGTAACAGAGAATGGCAGAGTGAGATGGGAAGCTTTGAGATTCTGCTGTGTTAGCTTAGCCACAAGCTCACGTGCTGAGCCTGCAGGCACAACACCAACTGTTTCAGCAACTCCAGATGTGTTTGTAACTGTGTTCACAAATCTGTTAGGTCTCTCAAAGCTGGATAATAGATGTCTTCTAACTCAAAATCACTCCTTCCTAAACACCCATTTTTCTACATTGGTTTTCTCCTATTTGTCTTTCTGACCCCCTAACATTAGTTAGATGAGACAGACTAAAACTGCATTCATGATGCAAAACTGAGTGGAAAGCGGCTTCCCTGATTTCTCCCTCAGATTCCACTTCTGTTGCAACAGAGTATTCCCTGAAATTTGATGAGTCCATGACAGAGGATGAGATTGAAGAAAAATCTTTTCGGTCTTTGCTGCCCTCTGAGAGTCATCGCAGAAATAATCTGGAGAAGAAGCGGGGCACTCGTGATGATTCTGATGAGGAGGTGTCCCCAGACAAAACAGCTCTGTCGTCTATCAAGGTAGATGTTTTAAGTTAAATTAAATTAACTGAGCTGACATGGTTAAGCTGATAAGCTTCAAGTGAGCTGTTCTTAGCTGTGTTTGCAGGGTTGAGGGTTCTTTTCCTCCCTGTGGTTCTCTGAGCATCTCAAAACAGAGAGATGTGTGAATCATGCTGTATGTCGCTGTTGTACAAGTGTGATGACTTAACAATCCACCCAGGCCTCTACTTGTGGCTTAGGAGGAGTGACTTTTTGAGGTGGGTTTTAAAAGTGGATTAAGTCCTCCAACTATGCTAACACAGAGCTAGGAAATATAAGAGCATGTTTCATCTCTCTGGTCAAAGTGGGAACCTCCCAAAACTGTCACACTGGGCAAAAATAGCTGGTCTGCACAAAGCTCAGATTAAAACCAGCTTCCCTTCCTGCATCTGTTTTTGTGTATCTGTGTATATACATGCACAGACATGCACTTTGTAATTGGAAAAAAAAGCCATGGCATTTCTGTGGTTTTGTGCCAACTTTATCTTTCCTTCTAGGAGCTAAGCATGCCATTCTCAGGGGGACAAGACAGTTTCTCTAAGTTTACCATGGAGATGGTAAGGCAGTACATGAAGGAGGAGGAAATGCGAGCAGCTCATCAGTCCTCACTCCTCCGTCTCCGGGAGAAGGCTCTCAAAGAGAAGACCAAGGCTGAGCTGGCATGGCTGGAACACCAGAAAAAGTAAGGCAGCTCTGAATAGACATAACTGCTGATTGACCATTTCCTTCTACTTTTCAAGGTTTTGTTTCCACCTTACTGCTCCCTTATTAAGTATTAATGGTTGAACTAATCTTCTGACATCCAGTATTCTGTACAGTTGTTACTGGGACTTGGGAAGAACAGGACCCATTTTATAAATGTGCTTTGATATTTACATTGAATGGGGTTTGATTAAGAATTTCAATGAAACAGTAGAAGAGCAGATGTTTGTTGTCAGTTAGAGGAGGTAATTGCCAACCATTCCTCTACACATCTTAATTCAGGAAGATATAAAACTGTCAAACAGTTTGATCTTTCTTTGCTTGATGTGTATCTGAAGTCATTTTAGTTGACTCAGGCCACATTTTGTGAATCTGGATACGTGTTGTACTTAGTGATTTGTTTCCATCTAAGATATGCTTTGTCCTGAAGTCCACTTGAAGTACTCACTGATACTAGTAAACAGCAGGGGCCAGATGCAATCAGTAATTTTCTCTGCATGACAGTACCATTGTTCAGCAGACATTTTCTTACAATTTCCTGTTATTGTGGATTTGACAAAGGATTGTTAGGTAGTCAGCCAAGTGTCCTTCCTTTTGTGTTTCTCAAATGGTGAGTGTGCTACCTCTGCAGAGCTTCTGCCCATTCTTGTGTGATCTCCTATTACCTGCACTGGCCTTTTTACTGTGCCTGTCTGACCAAACAATGCAAAATATTCCACCACAGAGCATGCTGGGGATTAAGGTATATACCCTTCTGCAGAATAGGAAAAGTAAACTTTTTTTTCCCCTTTAAAAATTAAAAGGCCTGTTGTGCACTTTTTAAATATTACTTCATTATTATTTATTATTATAAAGTAATTGTATTACTTTATTTATACTTCTTTCTTTCAATCTATTTGCAGACATTTTAGAGACAAGGGAGAGGATGATAAGATGCCTCCCATTCGAAAGAGGCAGCGTGGTCTGCTGCTGAGATTACAGCAGGAAAAGGTAACAGATGCCCTCTAGGAAAGTCCTGTTGAAAGCCATTAAAGGTGCCCATTAAAGGTTTCAGACACTGTAAACATAGGAATGGAGAACCAGCAGCATTTCTTACCTATAGGTTTTAATTTGCATTTCAGTCATATTCAGCATGTAGTTCTCAAGGGTCCTTCTCTTTCTGTAATGATAGAGACTCATGGTTGAGACTCTGATTAACTGATCTCCAGTTCTTTCCTTCCTCATGTAACTGCAGTCGTGTCAATCCCATTGCAAGGGCACTGTGGCAGCTTTGAGTGTGTTCTTGAGAGAGAGATCTGTCAGTGTTCTCATGCTGAATCTTTTACACCTAAAAGGCAGAAATTAAACGTCTCCAGGAGGCAAACAAGGCTGCTCGCAAGGAGAGGCAGCTCATCCTTAAACAGCAGGCGGAAATTGAGCGGATCCGTCAGACTACCATGAAGCTGCAGGAAAAACTGAAGTCTGCAGGAGAAAACAAGCTGGTGAGTGTTCAGCACAGAAACTGGAGTCTTCACTCTTCACCATGCAGCTTCAGTGTTTATAGGAATGGAAGGATACTGGGTTGGACCTATCACTTGGAAGTTTTGTCTGCCTGAAGTGATCTCACCCCTTTATCTCAGCAATTTATGCTTAATTTCTGAAGAACATCATTTAAGGAAATACCTTTGGAGAAGTTATAAAATGCTTTAAATGTGCAGTAAATGTGTTTGTTCATTCTCAAGCTGAACTAATGACTTTGGGAATGTGAGTTTTTGATGCTTAGATTCGGGCTTTGATTTTTGTTTGATTATTTGTCAGTCCCAAAGTATTAAATATATATAAGCACTAACCCCAAAACTTCCTGCTGTGTGTTAGGGTAATTATGCTAAGTTTCTTGCTTCTACTTGCCTCCTTACAAAATTTTGAGAGGACATAAGTTTAATAGTAGTACTGTATAAAAGGTTGATTTCCTGTTTGGGTAGCTGAATTCTGGTTTGTTGCTTTGGGGGGCTTTTTGTTTTGGTCACTTTTTTCTGTTTTGGGGTTTGGTTTTTTTGTTGTAGTTGTTGTTCTGGATACAGTTAGGGGAAAACTTAAATTATGGAGAGAAATGGTGTGCTAAAAGCTATGTGTCAAATAAAAATGAGGTTATGAAGTTAAATCTGCAAGTGGACAGAAGCAGTATTTCATGTAATCAAGAGATTACAAGTTAAATTACACTAACACAATTTATAAAGGATTTTGGAATAGTCTTTTAATGGTTCTTTTTTATTTCAACCCTTTCATTGCAGGAGCTGCCCAGTGAGGATGATATCAAGCAGAGCAATGGTTCCAGCCCACTTCCAACTGATGCAGAAACACGCAGCCCTTCCCCAATCTCCATCTCCAGCAGTGAAACTAGCAGCATTATGCAGAAACTTAAAAAAATGCGCAGCAGAATGGATGAAAAGTAACTATATCTTTTTTTATATCTTTTTTTTTCTTTTAAAAAGTACTGCTATTTTAATGGAACAAGTTGTTTTGGCCCAAATCTGCACTAAAAATGGTCATCAGAAATATTGGTGGTGTTAATATCACACTTTGATCTGGATTGCCTGAAAAACAGCTCATTAGAAGCATGAATAAAACTATATTTATCTTTGAACATAATAATTTAAAGTTCTTGCATGATTCAAACATTATTGCAGACCATGTGGTCAAGATTTTAATGAAGATTTGGTGCAATATTCTTTGTACTTGATGGAGTTGGTAAAAGCACATCAGGTTAAGAGATATCGATATTTGTAGGTACAAGGAATATGGACAGGTTGTGGCTTCACAGCATGTCCTGTCAGAGTTTCTCTTGCAATGAGAGACCTGAAGTCAAATGGTCAAAATGGTGTCTGTATTTTGTATCTCCTGTTTAACCTTAAAGAGTGAAAAAATACGGGGAGTGAGACTGTGGATTTACAGTGCAAATTTTTGAGTTGAAATGTAATTTATAACAGCAATTATCTTATGCAAAAACTAGTAACTGAGTTTCAGATCTGGCTAACAGAAAGACACTGAGGTTGTCAGGTATGTGATTTCTATCTAATTATCCAGCTGCTGAATTTTAATTCTGATTGCATTAAAATCAGCTAGGATGAACTCTTTAAATATTTTCTTTATTAACAGAGGTGATGTGTATGTGACTGAGAAAATATGTGGTTTACAGGTTGGAAGAATGTTGAAAATCCAGAGGAAATAACAAAATCTGTGTGTGGTTCCTGTGTCTAAAAACCTAAAATGAATCTCCTGATTTTGCCTATGAAGTTGTTTTAGATAATTGTTTCTGCATCCTTTTGGTGTAGGAATTACTTTGTGTGCATGAAACATCCCAAACACTTTACCTACTTGTGTTTGTTTGTTTGAAGCCCTAAATTCTTATTTGAGACTAATTGATTGAAAGTCTGGCTTCTGCCAGTTGCCACAAGAAATAGTCTTTGCTTAAACAATTCTTTTGAGCTTAGAACCAAGACAGTCACTGCACTTCAGTCCATGTGGGTGATCTTTGGAATGTGTTTTCTCTTAGACTCCAAACCCAGCTGGATAAAACATCCCAAAGCAAGCAGTGCCATGTAAAGACCAGCTGTCCTTGTCACATTTAGCAGCCTTGCTTGCAATCATTTGACAAGCACATTTCCCACCCATGCATGTGTTTGAGTATGATGAAAATAAAACCCAACAGCAGTAAGGGAGGCTTTGGTGGGAGTAGGGAAAACTCATAACCTGTTGTAGTTTCATGGCCTTTGTGTCTAGCTTAAGTTGATTGCTGTTTAATTCTGACTCCTCTGGTGGCATCTGATAAACTGAACAGCCAAAATCAATGATAATTAAAAGCTTCTGAGGTGTCCTATTTCTAATACTAAACTCCTGGGATTCCAAATTGTATGAAAACCACCCCATCATCATAGTGGCAAATTCTCAAAGTATCTTTTGAGACTGGTAAATGACTTAAGATAAGGTCTTGAAAAGCATGTGTGTTGTAGGCCATGCTAACTTCTATGGTTTCAAGAAAGTAATGTTTTTCTTCTGATCTTATATTTCTGTTAAAAGAGGTTCTTTATCTTATTTTTTCCCTACAAACAAATTCAACAAATTTCAAATGGTGGTAAAAAAACAATCTGTAGGTTATGAATTTTGAGATACAGTATTAATACTAAAAGAGATGACAAATATACTTGTACATTCAAGACCTCCTTTGCTATTTTTTATCAGCTAGTGGCTTTGTCAGTATTGTTCTTGAAATCTTATTTTTTCAAAGTACATTCATTTTTAAGCCACATTTAAAATTGCATAAGGACTTATATATTACAAGGGATAGTAGCAGATATCAAATATGTCCTACCTTTAAAGATATTTTAGTCATGATTTGATTATTATTTTATGTAGTTGGAAATATTTCTCACCTGGAGAATACTTTTCAAAAGCTGGATACCAAGATTTGAGATGGACTAATTCCTTTTAGGCAGAACAAGTGCAAATTGTGTGTGATCTATGTGGTCATGTGGTTTTGGTTTTATGGTTTTAAAAGTCTTGGATTGGTGTACATGTTCAAAGGGGGAAGTATTTTGTGTAAGCATAAATGACTCTCTAAAACTTGATTTCCTTCTTGTACAGTTTTTGCACACCTTTGGCAGGTGTTTTGGTAGTGATAGCAGTGCTTATTGATTGAAAAACAGTGCTGTCTTGGCATCTTTTTTTTAATGTCTTCATTTGTAAAGCACATAAAAATAGCAGTAAGATGTTTGGTTTGGGGTTTAATGGTAGCAAGCTGCCGTTTGTGGGGAGTCAGGGTGGGAAATTGGGCTCAAGGGAAGAAGATGGATGATAAGTACAAAGGAACTAGAGGAAGGAATTGGAAAAGCCTTCTATGCTGGAATTGCTGTACTCCACAGCTAGGTGGAAATCCTTTGGCTTCCTTACTTAGGAGGCAGCTTTAATATTTGTCTTGTGCTAAAAGGGGAATGAATGAATAGTTCTGTTTTCATTTTAAATGATGAGTCTGTGTAGCCTGCATGTGAACAGGAGCATGCTCTGTCAAAGAGAATTAAGCACTTTCCCCTGGCTTTCCTTGCATATGCAGCATTAATGATAATCTGTGCAATAACAAATTAAATGCTTATTTTCATTTGCTTTTCCTTAGTGTGCTTCTTAGCTTACATTGTAGTTGATAGAGCTAAATGAAGCATGGTATTTTTCTATAAATTTTATAATTCGTTAGGAATTAGCTTAAAATGGTAACACTAAAGAAATACCATTTTAAGCGGCGCTGTCAATTATGTAGATTTTTTAAAAAAACCATATGATCTTTCTGCAGTTAATACTTCAAATGAAATATATGGGTATTCTGAGATCAAGTCTGTACTTTGTTGCAAAGAATCCCAGTTAGCAGCTATAATATGAATGGCAGGTATATCTGGAACTGTCCATGTTTTAAAAGTAAATTATTTAATCTCTTTTTTCTTTGCTCTTTCACTGGTGCTTACCTTACTGTAGAAATAATTTTACTGAGGTTTCGCCAGGTGAAGAAAGTGTGTTTGAAGTTTCAGACCAGGAAATTGTTGATATTGCAAAACCAGCATGCTCTTTAATACCAATAGCACACTCTTTTGAGAGAATAGCATGAGAAGGGTCAGGCTGAGATGTTAACTGGTGCCTGTGGTAATCTGCATCAAAGTAATAAAACTCCCTAAAATTTAAAGAAAAATACAGCTGTGTGAAAGTAGCTTGTCTTTCATTAACAAAAAACCAAGTGTTACAAGTGTATGTTATAAAACCTTCTGCATAACAATGTATAGTTTTTGTACTGCAGATGTTGGGTATTAACTATACAATGTTAAATGCAATTAATTTTAAAGTTCTTTGCCAGATGCTATCCTTTTCTCATTCTTTCTGCCTTAATTGCTATCTTAGTTGTAAACTCTTCCTCCTTATTTTGTAGACACTGCTCTCCTGTTCACTACTTCTTCTCTGTCTTTACGTCTCACCACTGGGCCTCTCTCAGTGTCTGTTTTCCCAACCTCCACCCCAAATTCCAGCTGTATATCTACAACCAATTGGTCAGGTAACTGTATATTTCTCCAGTGATAGCCTCTTTGATAGAGCATGCTCTGTTCAGTCCTAGAAAGTCCAGAGGTTCTTCAGCAGTGGACACGGTTGCCCCTTGCCTCACTGTTTGCAGATCTTTATCAATGGCCTGGGCAGGGGGATCACTCCACCCTCAGTACCAGGCTGAGCAGTGCAGGGATTTGCTGGAGGGAAGGAGTGCCATCCAGAGGGACCTGGACAAGCTTGAGGAGTGGGCCAGTGTGACCCTCATGAAGGTCCACAATGCCAAGTGCAAGGCCCTGCACCTGGGTCAGGACAGTCCCCACTATCAGTTCAGTCTGGGGAGTGACTGGATTGAGAGCAGTTCTTCAGAGAAGGCCTTGGAGATGCTGCAGTCATGCCCAAAAAATGGGGCATGACTGCAGTGTGCACTTGCAGCCCAGAAAAACAACTCTGTTTTGGGCTGCCTGGAAAAACAGCAGGTCAAGGGAGGTGGTTCTACCCCTCTACTCCACCCTGGTGAGACCCCACCTGCAGTGCAGTGTCCGGCTCTGGGGTCCCCTATTACAATGGTTTTCTGAGTGTCCCAGGATGAGGGAAGAGACAAGACAGTTGACTCCATGCATCAGAAGGCTTGATTTATTATGATATGATATATAAGATATAAAAACTATACTAAAAGAATAAAGAGAAGGATTTCACTACAAAGCTAAGCTAAGAATAGAAAAGAATGTGTAAACTGAAGTCTTCTCAGCTCGAGATGGGCCGAACAGGTGTCTGTGATAGGCTCTTAATTGGAAACAGTCTGACGGGGCCAATCACAGATTTCTCCCCGTTGCATTCCACAGCAGCAGATAAGAATTGTTTACAGTTTGTTCGTGAGGCTTCTCAGCTCTCAGGAGAGGAAAATTCCTAAGTAAAAGATTTTTCATAAACTATGTCGGTGACAGTCCCCAGTGTGAGAAGGACATGAACCTGTAGGAGCAGGTCCAGAGGAATCCACAAAAAAAATGAGAGAGAGGGAACACCTTTCCTGTGAAGAAAGGCTGAGAAAGTTGGGCTTGTTTAGTCTGGAGAAGAGAAGGCTCCAGGGAGGCCTTACTGTGCCTTTTCAGCATATACAGTGAGGTTATAAGAAAAATGGAAAGAGACTTACCAGGGCCTGTAGTGATAGGGCAAGGGGTAATGGTTTTAGGCTGAGAGAAGGTAGATCTAGATTAAATAGATTAAATATAAGGAAGAAGTTCTTTGCTGTGAGGTTGGTGAAGCACTGGCCCAACAACCTGTCCCATCCCTAGAAGTGTTCAGGTCAGCTTGGAGCTTTGAGCAACCTGGTCTAGCAAAAGGAGTCCCTGCCTATGGTAGAGGAGTGAAATTAGATGATCTTTAATGTCCCTTCCAACCCAAACCATTCCAGGATTCTAATTTCTCATTCCTGCTGTGTTCTGGGTGGCAAACAGACAGTTCACTCTGCTCCCACTGTCTGGTTGCTACTTCAGAATAGCTGCTGAAACCTCATAGTTTGGGCTTATAGTCAATATACCTTAAAATGTGCAAATACAGTTTAGAGCAGAGGGTTAATACTAATATTTGAAATGCATGGATAAAATGTGTGATGTTAGCATCAGAGAAGTAGACTTTGAAGTCATGCTGCTGTAATCTGAGTGCTGCTGCTTCCTCATTGCTCCCCCACATTTCCAGCTGCATAGATGCCAGATGTGCTTTTGCAATTTTTTTTTCTGCTTTTGAGGATAAATGTGTATGCTTGGTGTTGCAACTGGAACCCTCTAGACTGCAGTAAATATTAAGGCAATGCATCTGCTATTTTGGGGCTCTGGCCTTTAAAACCCCAGGGTTATGAAAGGGTCTGCATCTTTGGCCATGCTGCTTTGATCCTCCTCTTCTTGTGGGTTTTTTGTTGGAATCCTCTTTCTTTCCCATCACTTCTGTTGACTTATCTTTCTTATTAAGTAGTTCTTCTGTGGTAACTATTTTCATGGCCATTTCATTAATTCTCCTCCTGTTTGTGGTCTTTTGGGTAATTAATTTGACATCTGCTTTTTAGGAGTCCTGCTCTTTTGAATCCATTTATTTCAGCCTTTCTCTGCCTTTTATTCAACTTGATGTGCCTCTCTCAGGACCCAGTAACCTGCAAAACTTCCTGATGAAATCAAACAGTAGGTGAAGAAAGAAGAAAAAGTTTCTTTTTGCATTGAGGTCATTGTAATAATGACCTCTAAAACAAGTTCCACATGCATGATCTGCTGGACTAATTGGAACTAATGTGTGTGAGAGAGAGTGGATAGATCTGATAGTGCTGGTGAAAGACACAACATTATCATGACTGTCCCTGTCATGTTTGTAATGCAATTGCTGTTGGTAGTTTGCTCTGTCAATGATACCAGCCTGTCAGTTTTGCATAAATGTAGATAATGTTTGATGTTTGTCTATAGAAAGTGTTAAAATTATGCACAAAATCATGGAATCTGTCAGCTTGAAGGTGGCAGATGTTCCAGAGATTCTGAGGTGCTTCTATTTTTCACCTCCTCTTGTTTTCACCATCAGAAAAAAGATTGGGAGCGTCTCTAACTGGCTTCTGAAACTTTTCCCTTCATGTCATAACTTGCTCCATTTGTCTGAATCTGTCTTAGAGAAGGACTTATCTGAATCTCAGCCTTTCTGATCAACTGCCAGCTCACTTTTCCAGGGAACAGAACAAACACTGAGTGAGCAAATGAGAAATGTCCCTTAGCAGGCAAGACCTGCACATTAGTCTCTTGGCCGTTCCAGACTGTAAATAAAAGGGTTTTTTGAAACAGGAGAGATTAAAAAGCAAAAATGAGATTATTATCTGCTTTGCAGCTTAAAAACTTTGATGCTAAATGCTTGGGATGGCTTGAAAATTATAAGGACATTTGCAAAAACAAAGTATCACAAGTCTTTGAAGTCTGCCTTCTATAGCACCACTACTTCTGTACCAACAGCAAACTCTCTAGCTGGCAAACTGTGGACTTTCTACAGAGTGATTGTGTAACATCTTAAAGCTTCCAGTGTAGGAGACTGATAGACACTCTTCTGTAGATTTGGCATGCCAGAGGAAGTGTGTGCAATTGATGTTGAACTTGCTTCCAATTTACTGCCTGAAAGGTTAAGTGCTGTGGTTACTTCAGTGCTCAGAAATGAGACAGGAGCTGGCAGAGAGAACAAGTGTGTGCACACAGACCTATTCATACCTACCAAATCCTGTGAGAGTTTTGTCAATTCTAAGGTTTCGTGGATCACTTAAGAGCTCTTTGTCAAAAAAAAAAAATCTAAGAATTTTCAGCATGAGCTTTAATTTTTATTTCTTCTTAAACTACCAGCCAGACACGTTAGTAGATGGGAAGGAACATACTGGCATCGTTATTCTCTTGATGCTGTCAGCTCACAATTAACATTCCGAGTGTACCAGTCCAAGGATTAAAGCTCCAGGAGGACTATTAGTATAGAATCATCTTCTCTTATAATAATGTATTTGGAAAAAAACATGGGCATATGAGGTTACAATTTTTCTGTCACTGGGGTTAGCAAAAAAGGAAAGTTTATTTTTCAAACGGTCACAGCTTTCTAGAAGGTTCCAGTTTAATACCACAGGTACATTTCATGTCCTAAAATTGGGAATGTTTTTCTCTTTAGTTTAGTGCATATGATTTTAATGATTTTGAAGATTTTTTAAATATAAACAGCCTCTTTACAGTGTGATGTAGAGATTACTTCCTGCAGAGAAAAGAGCCCTTGTCTACTTGTGGGGTTTTTGCAGCAGCACATCAGAAGTCTGGGAGATAGCAGTTATTGTGGCTATTATCCTAGAAAACAAACTGAACAACTGCAATTCTGGGAATGATGGCAATGGAGCATCTGGGTGCTGGGAGCTCAGAGTGTGGCTGGCTGGTTTGGCATTGTCCCGTGCTCTGCCTGTCAGGTTCCTGACGAAGCGGGAGCAGAAGCTGATGCAGCGGCGGCAGCACGCGGAGGAACTGCTGGAGTGGAAACGGCGCCTGGATGCCGAGGAGGCGGAAATCCGGAGGATGGAAAAGCAGGCTCTGGCTGCCTGGGACAAAGAGCTGCTCAAAACCAAGATAGCCAAGAAAGAGCTGGGGGATCAGAGAGCTGAGCCCAAAGGTAATGGGGACTGGGGGAAGTGACACATACGATAAGAGTGAAGGATTGCTTAGGTTTGCAGTTGTTTCCTTTTCTGATAGTTTGGTTGCTTTCTGGACACTCTTGGAATCTCAAATTCTGCACTCTGTTGCCTGTTCTACACCATAGTTAAATGTGTATTTCTTCTTTGCTATGTATCCTCCCAAGTGAACAGTGCAGCATAAGCCCATCAGTCACTTATATATACAATTTTTAAACTGTATTTCTGTCTTTCAAAGCAGAAATACTGGAGTATGGCATGATCATAGCAATGTATCTGAACAACTTAGACTACAAGGTGCACCAGCCATTTCGCTTGTTACTGTTCTTACCAGGATTTTCTCAGGGCTCTCTGGAATTCATCAAGGTTACTAAGACATAAACTGTGCTAAAATAAGAAAGAAGAAGCTGAGAAACCAAATTCCAAAACCACGAGAACTCGATAACAGGAGGCAGCAAAGCACCTGGACTGTAACCAATCACATATTTTGAGAAGTGCATGCAAAACACATGAACAAGCAAAGGCACCAATAAGAAATACTTGATCAGCCTGTGCAGTAGAGTGAGAATGTATAAATAAGTGCATAATGTAAACAATAAACAGCTTCTACTTAATCATATTTAGTTAGTTGTCCAGGAGTTCTGAATTTCCCACACATGATCTTTTGCTGGTAGTCTTCTGAACTTACTCTGTTAAAACCATTTTCCCCAGTGGGGAGCAAAGTGTCTCTGCTTGTTAGCTTTAGTACTGTTGGTGAGGATGGCTCCTGTCAGGGGCTGCTTTACCATTGTCTGTGTTTTCAAAAAAATCGAAAGAGTTTTTTTCTCCCCTCCTGTTTGAAATGTGTAGCTGTAGTAAAGTATTCTAGGATGTAATTAGTACAAATTATGCTAATGTGAGGAAAAATTGAATTCCCAGATGTTGGAAGCTACAACTTTACACTTCTGTTTTAAGGGGATCATGCAGAAGCACAGGGAACAGAATTGGAGAGAGAGAAAGTGATTTCAGGGATTGTTCTAAAAACATATCTATTTTTCTTTTTTTCCCCACTTTACTGAAAGTAGGCAGCACATCCTTTGAATGTGCAAAGGGAATTCAGAGTAATGCCCTATTATGTTTGTTACTGAAAGCAGTCGTGTGGATTTTATGCACTGTAAGACATTTTAAAAAAGATATGTGTATGGGTAAGTTCCAATGAACAAAAATTCAGCACAAATGCTGAGTTCTTATCAATAAGTGAGACTTGATTGTATCTACCAGTAAAAATTGGAGCACAGCCCTGCTTCAGAAGGAAAAGTCCTTCTCCCCAGCCTTTATTCAAACACTGAATAGTTCTCCATGGCTGCCTCAGTAATGCCATGACTCCTGCAGAATTTAGTAAACAGGAATATTGAAAACCCAAATTATTATTTTGTTTGTTGCCATTTGGGAGACTCATGATGAAATCATAACATTAAAATGTTTTCTGCAACTACTGTAAAGGAAGCAATCAATTCTAAATTCAAGATCTGGCCTGCAGATTATATGCTCCTCCATGACTTCTTTGGACTAATAGTGACTCTTGCTTCTGTATGGTCAACTGGAAGGACAGGTTTCCCTAATAATCTTTTTGGGGTGTGTTGTCTGGAAAATGTTAGAATATCCTGAAAACCTCTTTATTTTAGATATTCAGCAATCACTAAGAATGTTGGGCAGTTCTTACAGAGGCACAGAATCATTTGGATTGTAAAAAGCCTTGTGAGATGATAGAGGCCTACCTCTTACTGATACCACCTTGTCAACTAGACCAGGGCAATAAGTGCCACATCCAGTTGTTTCTTGAACACAAATTATGCTTTCAATCACACTTCTCTGTTAAACAGGCTTGTTCTTGCTAAATATTTCAGCACCAGTTGTCTAGGTGAGTGAAATAATGCTTATTTGACATGTACTGTTAGCAGTTACTAGTTTATCTGCAGACAGCATAGCAAGTTTGCCTTTCAACCTTTCAACCTTATGCCTTCAGCCTTATATGCCTTCAGCTTCTGCATATAAGATGGATCTGATGTGCCTTGTTTTTTCTTTCATTGAATCTCAGAAACAGCTAGTGAGGAAGAGTCTCCAGTGCCTTCTTGCTCCCATCTGAATAGTGAAAGCTCTGTCCCAGAAGATCTTGGCAGTCTGGCTGCTGAGTCTGTCCCATCAGAGCCCACGGGCCATGGCCAGCCAGAAAGCCCAGATCAGAGTACAATTAATGAAGAAATGGCTTATTCTGAAGATTTCAAGTCCTCTGCATCACCTGGCAAACTGGTGAGTGAGCTGTTCTGCCTTATGTACTCTTACACACTATCAGAGAACTGGCAAGTACTGCCATCCCAGTTGTCTAAGTTGGGATTACACTATTAACTAGATCTGTTTTCTGTGTTTATGATACCATTTCACATTACTGTGAGGAATCATTGTCATAAGACGTGTGCTTTCAAGTCTTGAGGAAATATTGTTTCCGCACAGAGCTGAGATATTTTTTAAATTGAAGGTAGCCTTGCAAAACATTCTGCGTATGTCCCGTAGGTATGCTGTGCTCAGTGGTGGAATACTGACCCAGTTTAGCAATGTGAATTAGCTGTAGGCTAGCTTGTTGCCATTGTATGAATTCTTTGAGGCCATGGAACCTATGCTCTGTTTTTCCACTTTCCCTTATTTGGAAGTAATGTGTCCCAAAGTGTGGCTATAGGATGAAGAAGCAGACGTGTAACCTCATGCACAGTCCTTTGGGTTTCAGATTGTATCTGCTTGCTGCTTAATTCTGCCTTATTGTTCTATTCCAATTGTTATTTCTAGTTGGATGATAATTTTAATGAGTTTCATCCTGATAACTTTGCCCTGTGCTCAATAAGACAGAAAATTCAGTGTCTGTGGGGTAAAAGAACTGCTTATCTAGACTTATTACAAATACTTTCTTGGCAAATTTGCTGAGGAGATAATAATAAAATGCCTAATGTGTGCCAGAGGTTATGTCCAAGGTGTGTTAAAGGTTTGTAGGATAATGTTGAAGCGTTAAGCAGCATTTTAGAAGAACATTTGCTCTTTGAGATTTTGCCTGGCCTCAGAAAAATAGTGCTCTGTTGTTTCACTGATTCAGAATGTTGTCTTGCACCCTTTCCATGAAGTGGTTAATTTTATTAGTTTATTTACTAGGAGTTCCCATTGCTGCAGATGACACAAACGTATTGAACACGTGTGAGTCAGAGCCATGTCAGTTCACTTAGGTGGTAGCAGAGTAGTCTAAGCAGGTTTATTGAAATCTAGGCTCAAAGTAAGCAGTCAGCTGTTGCTGCTCTTCATTTTACTGTTTTATTTTCTAGCAAAGATTGAATTCTTAAGATTGTTGTATAGGTACCACTGTTTGAGATGTCCTCTTGTCATGCTGTTCTCTCCTTTTAAGTGGCTCCTGATGACAGTGATCTTTTACTTTCAAACTGCAAATACTTATTTATCCTTTTTTTCTCCCAGTCTCCTCCCAAAAGCAGCATATCTGTATCAAAGCAAGACTCCAGCAAAGGCAGCCACAGAACTGAAGGACAGCTACATTCACCTGTGAAGTCCCACCAGACATCTCACAACTGGTCTGATGAATCTTTATCCATGACACAGTCAGGTAAGTGTAATACTCACTTGAGTTTATATTGCTTTCTCAAAACTTTTGCTTTTAACAAACTTGAAATGCAGACACAGCTGTGGAGAGGCAGACAAATTCCTGGAAATTGCCAAGGCTTTGGGTTGGTGGGTGTGTTTTCCCACTATGCAATTAGATCTCTTCAGCTGAAGAAGATCTTTCTGTAAGGAGGTTTATGCTTTATATCCTCTTGTAGAAAGTGGTGCAGGTTCTGCAAACACATGTGAAGAAGATAAGTCAGTAGTTAAGGTGGTCCTAGGATTTAAAAATCCCTCCTTCTGCACCCAGCTCCAAAAGCAGAACAGCTGTTACATGGCAATATGGGAGAGACCTGTGGGGCTGCTCTGCCATGTGCAGAATCAATGGATGCTTCAGGACATAGGGCTTATTTGTGGAGGAAGGGTTTGGTCTGTGTGCAGTAAAATAGGGCCTAAGATGGCATTTTGAGCTGTAAAATCTCCTGCATGAACTCATTGTACCCTTTAGCCAGTACCCAAGCTGCCTGCCAGTAAATTATGAGGGGAGGAATACTGGAAGTGAAGTGGTTCAGAGCAGCCCTTTCCTTGCTGTGCTCTCAGTCATTGGAGTGCAGAGGTTCCTGAGCTCCCTCCAGTGGGTCACCATCGTCCACTCTGTTCACCTGGGAAGTCTGTTTTGACCCTTTCCACACTTTTAGTCTCTAGAACATCTTGTTTTCCACAGTGCAACTGATAGAGCACCGTAAAATATTTATTAGCAAATGAGATACCATTAAAAATCCCAAGAAGGAAAGTGCTAAGTCTTCAGTGGAAAAAGAATTAGCAGGTTCTCTTGTGTGTACTAGATGTTGTTTGTGGTGGTTGGTAACTTACCGTGGGAAACACCTACGTATTTGCACTGAGTAATCTGTGTTGGGATTCTGTTTGGAGAGCAGTTTCCAACACAGTGAAGCTTTCAGCACCTTGATAAAAGTTATTTTAAAGCTCTGACTAAGCAGTCATATAAGGGAGCCCTTATGAAATGTAGAGCAGTCAACAGTCATCACAAAAACAAGCTTGTATAAAACAAAATATTGACAGTCTTTGATTTCAAATTCTAAATAAAGGTATAAGAGGTGGGAAGCTGATCAGGATGGTGCTGGTTTCACAATAAATCATTCCATTGTAAAGAGACAAATGTTCTGGCCTGCTGAGTAACAGTGAAGTCACTGCCCTGTCAGCCTGATGCACGCGTAGACAAGGTCGTCAAAGATGAAAGCATGTGCAGATCTTTCCCTTATGAGTTGATCAAGAAATGCTGTAATTACATAGAGGTCACTTACTGTTAGGGAGGAGCTGTTAATTACAGTGGCATCACAAAGGCTCCTGATTAGCAAGAGAGATTCCATTCTCTTTGTCTGGGTTTTGGGGTTTTTTTTAATTCTTTGAATGGTTAACAACAGCTGTTAATGCAAAAAGAATACAGTAGCTTGATTGCATTGACTGGCTGTTGTTAAGAATGGAATCCTTCATTATATGTTCAGAAAGGAGATGGATAGGGGAAATGTCAGCTGTTCCTGCTAACTGACCAAAGCATATTGTTAACTGACTTTCTAAACTAGCAAGTAAAGTAATGAGCACTTATGAGTATCCAGAAAACAGAACAGGTGATACTGAGCATTAGAAAAACAAACCAGCCAAAATCCTCCTCTTGGGAGCTGCAGCTGTAGAAGAGGAAGGGGCACATGAGCTCAGGGAGGAGCCCCAGTAGGGCTGTGTCAGGTAATACTTGGAAGAGTTTTTGATAGTTAATTGTGGTAGCAGCAATCTGGGACAAGGATCTTGTTTTGCACTCTGTTGGTACACATTTAAAGCAAGAAACAAGTGGACATGTCAGATGGGTGGAAAAAAACAACTAATGAGAGACTGAGGGATTCTCTCTGTAACAGAGTCTGCGAGACTAACAGGAAATAAGGAAAGCTGTTGCAGCAGAAATAAGAAAATCAGCAGAGTTATTGGTAGAATTGGGTTACCATGCAGAGATCTCAGTACCTGGGGGCAGTGACAACCTCTGCATTGTTCATATTGACTTCCCTTCCAGCTGTTGGCCAGTCAGCTCTGTATTTCATAGATGAATTTAGTCTAGGAGACAGAAAATCTGCATAGGCCAGAAACTTATACTTGGTTTGAAGGCTGTTGTCCCAAGTGACATTCTCATCAATGAAGTGTCCTCTGCAACTTGAAACTCTGTATTATAATTGTAAGCCTGTGTTTCAGATATATTTTTGGTGTGCAGTTCCAAGTTGTATTTTTAAATATAAAAATTAATTTCTGCAATACCCAACATGACAAGCAGCTAATGTTGAAGAGCATAAATGTGTGGTTGGTGTGAATAAAGTTGGTAACAAGTTATTATATCACAGCCTAACTATGTCTTTTAAATTAAGCAAGATGCAACACCTTTTTAAATCTTTCACACATGGTAGTGTTTAGAACCTGAAATCCCACTTTAAGAGCCTTGCTATGGTAAATAATATGTTGGCATTACATTCTTTGACATTTTTCTTGGACTGTGTTTTGTAATTACTGAATGACTGTTTATTGCTTTGCTCAGAATCATTTTGTGAGGTGCAAGTTTGTAAAGACTAAAAATATCTTTTTCAGAAACCACCTCTGATCAAAGTGACATCGAAGGACGCATCAGGGCCCTGAAGGATGAGCTACGGAAAAGGAAATCTGTGGTTTACCAGCTGAAAAAGGAGCAGAAAAAGAGACAAAAGGAGAGACTGAAGGCCCAGGAAGCCAGTTTGATCAAACAACTGGAGGTCAGGAAGAGAGGAAAGAAGGGCAAAGTAACAGATTGTTAGCCTTAGATAAATCTTGACACTACGGATGTTGTTGGCAAAATATTGTATCAACAGCTGTGAAAGACACATTGTTGTGATAGAAGTGTGACTATTACACACAATCACAGAACAGTTTGAGTTGGAAAGGACCTTGAAAATCCTTCCATTCCAATCCCCCTGCCATGAGCAGGGACACCTTCTACTAGACCAGGCTGCTCAAAGCCCCATCCAACCTGGCCATTTCCAATTATGAGCCAGAGCCTGAGGCAAAAACACCATTCCCTTTTAAAATGTCTGTCTGTAATGGGTTGCTAGCAGCATTCTGTCCTAGCTGGAATTAAAGATTAGTGCTCATGTAATTTGGTTTCGGGAGTAAAGCATTGAAATTTCTAGGATTGCAGCTGTAGATTTTGGGAAAGTTAAATAGATTGGTTTCTAGAGAAACTGAGTGTATTCATTATCCACTCACTAGGTTTTGATTGTTGAATTGTAGTTGTAGTTTAGTGTATTAACAGCTGGAATTGTTTTCCATGTACAGTCATACGATGAGTTTATCAAGAAGACTGAAGCAGAGCTGAGCCAAGATCTGGAGGCATCACCAACAGCCAAACCTCAGATCAAAACTCCATCCTCAGCTGCTGCTGAAAAACCTAAGATCAAGGCACCACCACTCCATAGGTAGCTGGGATTTCTCCTTCTTCTTCTTCTTTTTTTTTTTTTTTTTTGAGATTATTTTGGAACTGATTGCTGTTTTAGCCGAAACCATGGATACAAGAAAAGCTGCTAACTTCTGTGCCTTGAAGCACTGGACACTGGCAGTATCCAATTGATCTATTTGCTGCTGTCACCAGACCCAAAACAGATAAGATTTACCATGTCTGTAATCTTATGCACCTCACTGTTCTCCTGCCCAGCCTTTCAGGCTCTATTTTCAATTTTTTTTTTTAAAATAATTTTCTGTTATGCAAGAATTCTGTCAGATACTGTGTGGGGATTATTAGCCTGAAGGGTTTTTTTTTTTTCCATTTTGGTCACTCATTATATCCACTGCACTGTGTGAGGCAACCTGTTCATCTTTGCAACTTAAATCTGGTTTAGGTCTTAGGTTTTAAAGGGTAGAGAATTCAACTGATCTTCTGCACTTCCTACTGTATTTTTAAGCATTCATTTTCTCCAGCAGATGGTGCAATTTTAGTGCATTCAAATTTAAAAACAAATAACAGAAACAACCCAACTTTTTTCTCTCCCTTTTTCTTTTTTTTTTTTTTTCTGGAAAGAGATAAAGTTTGATTTTTGTTCTTTTTAAAAAATTAGTTTCCAGGACTCTCCAGATTCTCCTCTGTCCCCATATCCATTTTCTAAGGTCATAGTATGTTGACAAAGTAAACTACTTATGTTATAATTATAATGCCACATTGGTGTGGTGTTACAATTATACAAGCCTGTCTTTCCATTTTTATCTATTAAAAAAACCAACCAAACATCACCCTCTGGTGTAACTGTAATTTATGCAATTTGATTTTTCCAATTTAGGCCTGAGACAACTAAAAACTGGAAATCACTGACTGAGTCAGAGAGATCCAGAGCATCTTTGGAATCTGTTTCAGAACATGCAGGTAGGTAACTGGAAAAATCCATACTACAGATTAAGATCTTGAAGACTGACTGTTTGAAAATTCTTGAACCTTTTCCTTCTTGATTCACTAAGAGCTTTTATGAGAGGATGGAGACTTCATAAAAGGGTGGTGATGGAGCTGTAATTTTGCAGTTTTATTTAGCAGGATTCTGCTTTTTCAGAATACCTTGTCTATTCAGTATTTAGTTTACTCTTTCTGAGGTGTATATGAAACCATAATTAAGTGAAACCTTTTTACTTTCTTTTGTTTCTTGTTCCTTTACCACCTGAGTTCAGACACTTTTCACTCTTTTGCAGCTGATGATTATCTCATTATCTCCCATTCTAATGTTCATTGTATTTGTGGCTTGCAAACAAATACATGAGTCCTTACCTTGGGATGCTGGTTAAAGGAACAGAAGTAGAAAGAAAGCTTTTTAACCCTGGAACTGATTGGAAGTTGCTCATGTTCATAGGACAAACAGCCAGAAGTATATGTTTTCAAGGCACCAGTTTGTATCTTCTTTTAACACAGAAACCTTGATAGTTATTTAGTTCCCTGTGATTGCAGTTAGCAGTAAAACAATGTGGGTTATACAATCTGCTGAAATTCACTTTTTATTTTCCTTCAAGATGCTGTGTCATCAAGAACCGAGAGATCTGTATCTGTGCATGCCAAGAAGGTGGCTGTGACAGCTGTCCATGCAGGAGAACCTTCTGGAGCAGTTTCCTTGGCTTCAGTGTTACCAAAGAGTTCCAGAGCAGGATCTGGTGATTCCTCAGATAGCTCTTCAGCTCATCTCAAAGATATGAAAGACATTAGCAGGAGTCTTGAGTCAGTGAACAAAGTGGTAAATGCATCCAGTGTTGGTCCTAGCATTAGCCATAAATCTGAGATTACAGAAGACCTGGAATACATAAAGTCAGAGGAATATGAGAGTGGAGGTTCTGATGTTAAGCCTGTGGAGAGTTCTGACGTCTTGCTGATGTTAGATGAAGGACCGGAGAGTTCACTGGATCACTGCTCTGAAAACAAACTCTCTCAGAAGGAACTGCTAGATGTAGCTGTGGAAGGTCTTCATGATACAGAAGAAATCTTAGAACAGAGACAGTCCAGTAAAGATGCTGTAAGTGACCCAAGCATAGAGGAGACTTCTCACAAACTCAGCAAATCTGCAGAGGAAAAAGGTGATCTGCTTTCTGGGCAGCTCTTGAGTCAAAAAGAGCCATTGTACCCCGATGACTTTGAAGGATCCTCTTCCAGAAAACAAACTTCAGCTGAAGAAACGCTGCCTGCGGAGCGTTACAGAGATGACTTTGAGGGATCCCTGCTCTCTGCTAGCGGGAAGTCCCTGAGGGAGCAGTCCCAGCACACCCAGGCCAGCCAGAGCAGATCCACCAGCCTTGGCAGTGATGGTGACATCAGCGAGTGCCTCAGTGACAGGTCTCTCTCTGGCAGCGTGCACTCGGAGAGGCTGCTGGAACTTAAGTCCCCAACAGAACTCATGAAAAATGCTGAACGCAGAGATGTGGAGGAAGAACAGGCTCCTGCTTGTTCACCACTGTGGGCCTCAGCTTCAGTCCCAGAAGAAGCAGATCATTTGTCCAATTTCAACATTGGAGACAGAGTACTTGTGAGTAAAGTCCAGCCTGGAACACTGCGGTTCAAAGGGCTTACTAAATTTGCCAAAGGGTTTTGGGCTGGTGTGGAGTTGGATAAACCTGAAGGGAACAACAATGGAACTTATGATGATATTAAATATTTTGAATGCAGAGAAAAGCATGGTATTTTTGCTCCTCCTCAGAAAATCTCTCACATTACAGAAAGTGTTGATAGCCACTTAGACACGCATAAGGATGATGAAGATTCATTCTTTGATGATAGACTGGAGAAACAACACACAGGTGAGCAGAAAGATAGAGAAAGTTCTAAACCTGGCAAAGAAGCTGAAAGCCAGAGCAGAAATACAACAGAGAACTATTCCCAGGATAAAGCTCCCGTGGACACAGCTGTTTCAGAAGCCTTAGCTGAGGAAAGGGTTGAAGAGGAGTTGTCATCCAAAGCAAACAGCATCAAAGAGATTTCTGTAGCTACTGGTTCATTTGCCCAAGAACAGTCAGTGGTGGATTACCTGAAGGATGCTGTAAAAGAGGAGGCAGGCCACACTCCTCTCACTTCTAGTGTTGTGGATGAGATTTCCACTGCTCAGTTGGATGACGTGTCGGATTTCCTTTCGGAAAAACTGGAGAGGCAGAAGACACTGGGAGAGGAATGTGCTGAAAAGTTAGATTATCTCTCTCCTGGCATTGTGGAGAAGCCTGCAACTCCACTGCTGGATTTGCTAGCAAAAGAAAAGAACCAGTTAGAAGCACAACTCAGCTTGCCTCTTAGAGAAGAAGAAAAGTCAAAAGACCAACTGGAAAAGGTCAGTTTGCTGACAGACAGTCTACTAAGAGATTTTGTGAAAGACACAGTCAATCAGTTACAGCAAATAAAGAAGATCAAAAATGAGAAAATCCAGCTCAGCAACCAGGAGCTCTGTGATGTGAAGGAGGAAGCCACTACTCCACCCCATCAGGTGGAAAAGCAGATTCCAGACGGACTGAATAACTTCTTCCTAAGTTGTGATTTGGAAGATGACAGAGAAGAGCTTTCCTCTCCAGACATGTGCCCCAGACCGGTGAGTAGGAGACATCTTGCACTGGTTTTAAGAGCTGATTGTGCCTTTGACTGGGGATGCTTGATTCAGGAATGTGGTGTGGCACCAGTTTTTCTCCCAGGTTCTGTTGGATGATGTGGAGATTACCTGTATGTCCTGTATGTGTCTCGTACATTTTTGTTTATTCCAGTGCATGGCTTGTTTTGGTAGCCGTTTCTTACCAACTACATCAGTAAAGCATTTAAAAATGTAAGCTGAGGAACACAAGGGTGTGACACCACTGTGACATTTACTCTGTGTCTCTTGATTGGCAGGAGAGTCCCGTGTTTGGTGCCAGTGGCCAGGAGGAGCTTGCCAAGAGACTGGCAGAGCTGGAGCTCAACCGGGAGTTCCTGAGTGTGCTGGGGGATGATCAGGACTGGTTTGATGAGGACTATGGCCTGAGTTCCCGTAAGCTGCAGCAGAAGCAAGCTGAGGAACCAGCAGTGCTGCCCCAGGCAGAGCTGCAGAAAGTGCCAAGCAAGCCGAGCGAGGAGCCCCTGGCGGTCCCTCACACTGCACTGGAGGTGGAAGGGATGGTGCATGCAGCAGCTGAGGAGCTCTGGAAACTGAAAGAGCTGGGTCACGATCTTCAAAGCTGCAGCCTTAAAACAGATCTTAGTGGTACCCTCCAAGAGCAGGACACAGACACCATAAACAAGCAGGTTTATAGAAAGGTACAGTCTTCAGGCATTTTGGTCTTGCCCTCCAAAATTTTATCATGGACAAAAAAAGCCATAACCTTTACTTTTCCCTTTGTTCAGGTGGTATTTGATTTAACAAGAGAGATCTTTGGGGAAATCTTCGCTGAGGATCCTAATCTGAATCAGCCCATTTGGATGAAACCATGTAGGATTGCATCTGCTTATTTTCGCCGAGTCAAAGATCCAAATGATCTGGATGAAATCAAGGTAGGATGAAATCTTTGTTGAGCAGGAAAAGTAAGATGAAAACCACTGAAGTGGCATTTACCTGAGTGTTAAAAGATCATAAGAGGTGGATCTAGCAAGGGATGAGTTGAGAAAAGGAAGATTACCAACCTGAAAGAAAATTTGTCAGAATGGTCCTTTTTTACTCAACAGATTGGCCTCCTTGTCTTTATGACTGCTACTGGTTGTTTTTAAACCTCAGTCCTCTGTGCAGAACTGCCAGGATGACCTTGATCTTATAAAATTGGTATACTGACATCCTGCAGCTGTAGCAGATTTCTGTATGGCTAAATTGGAATGGATCCAACGGTAGGGTTGGGCCAAAAGGGGTGAGCTAGATTTTTCACTCAGACACACACAGCTATACCAGCCTCTCTGAGGACAGCAGGAATTGCTCAGAGGGACCCAAAATTTGACTAGTGAAGGCATTGTTGTGTTTGACAAGCCAGAGGAGGCCTCCATGTTGTTGGTAGTAGTGCTCAAGGGTGGACAAAATCACAGAGCCTGGGGGACAAATGAGAGCCTGACTGGACCTAGGTTAAACTTGCAGGGCTGACATTGGGAAAAAACCTGTCTCCCTTAAAGCCCTCCGCAAAAAACCTTCCATATGGCTCATCAGGACACAAAACTTCCACCTGCACTGTTTCTTCTGAAATTGAGGGAGTTGACTAAATTTGTATTAATCTGCTGAAGATACAGTGTGTTAACTGTCTAGGAAAGCAAAGAAAAGAAAGAAATAGTATCTAAATCAGTCTGTTAGTTGAGAAGACTTTGAAAAGCATGTGCCTGGGAACAACAGGGGCACAGGACAAGGAAACCAAATTCTCAGCCTGCTTTTCTTTAATGTTTTCCCATAGAATAAATTGTCAGAATCCTCTGTGTAGTGTTGAAAGTGTCTGTTCTCAAGGTTGGAACAGCAGTAGGTGTCTTGTTTTCCCCCCACTTCTGGGTTAAATAATTGTCCTGCCAAGCTGATGTGAATTCTATAGTGTGACTTTTTTATGGGAGCTGCTTTGTGCATACCTTTAATTTCTTAGCTCAAGTGTGATATATCTCACCTTTACTGTTCTGTAGAACTTCATTGCAGCTGAAGTACTGAAGTTGTTCAGCCTGAGGAAGGAGCCTAACCACAAAACAGACTGGCAGAAGATGATGAAATTTGGGCGGAAGAAACGAGACCGGGTGGATCACATACTGGTAAGTGGATGAAAACAAACAATCTTGTCAGGTACTGTCCACCAGACTGAAGTGAGGCATAAGAATGTATTTTCAGTATTCACTCATGCTGTTTAAAAATACAAAGTGTACATGAGGTGTCAGAAGTCCAGAGCCAGTGAGGGAAGGTGACTTGAGTTAGTTCTGCCTACTCATTTGATTGCAGTATAAATTGTCTCACTCCTAAAAAGTTTAAAGCATGAATTTCCAGAAGGAAAAAATGAAATGTTTGACTGGGAATAAACTTTTTCTTTGAGATGGCAATATGTTTTTCCTCTTACTTTAATATAAAATGTTTTTATTTTGAAGTAATATTATTTAATTTAAAGTAATAAAGAGAATGTAATTAAACTAGTGAATGCAGCTGTCACCGGGGCAGGGACAGTTCAGTGTTCAAACTGCCTGAGATGGAGCATGTCTGGCTGTGTACAGTTTTTGAAAGTTATTTTGTTGTCTGGTATTGCCAGGTTAACATCTTTATTGGCTGTAATGATAATGAAGGTTCTGCTTGGGAATATGAGTCGTCATTAACACTGTGCTTCACTTAATTACACCTGGAATTGATTCCACACAACGAGCACATATGAGTAATTTGGAGTTGTGGGTCATGTGGTCTTTTAATTAAGTGGAGGGTTTCCAACACAGGGATTTAATTGTATGTAAATAGAATATCTATTTACAGATCCCAATATATCCTGATACACTTGATTCTGGGATATAGTGGTTGTTAAAGTGTGCACAAAAAACTTCTATGTTTAGATCCCCAAGGGATCTAATATTACAGCTATTATGCATGTGTACCAACTTCCTAAATTTTTTAAAACATAGCTAGAGAGGAAGATTCCCTCTAGTTGAAGGCATCCAGAGTGCTTCAGGTGATGTTTGAAGTTCAGACAATCCAGTCTGTGATTTACATGCAGAGCCAGATATCAAAGATTAATGGAGCTTTGACAAGTTTGGCCTAATAAATAATGTGTTTAATTTTATTTTGTTCTCACAAGAATATGGTAATAAAACTTCAGCTGAAGATTGGGAATGAGACTGTGAAGGTTGCAGCATGCCATGCTTTAGGAACAAGGCAGTCCCAGGGGCATTTCTTACAAATATTATAGAGTGATGTGAGGCACTATCAGAGGAACCTTTAACTGAAAACCTAAGGAGATAAGGCAAGAGAAACTGAACTGTATTTTAACAAATCTCAGTGAAATATGAAGTATTGGACAGCTTGCTTTCTCTGTCTCCTAGTCAACCCCAGCTTAAGGTCATGAGTTCTGTGGTAACACAGATCCAAGGCCAGAGGAGGATATACAGGAGCAAGACCTGCTGCCTGTCCCCAGTAGCTCATGGGGTAGCCCTAAACTGAGAGGCCAGGTTTAGGAATCTCCACATTTTGTTGAAAGTGTATTCAAGTAGTACAAAAGAGCAATTTCCTAAAAGAGAAAGTAAGATTGTTTTTGTAGGTTTAGGTGCTGTAGAGCCATCTTTGAAAATCACAATTCAAAATACTTAGTTCCAGTTTTTGTGAAGATGTAGCCAGTGTACACCACTGCAGTGTGTAGGGGGTGTCAGAGAATACACACATGAGCTCATTGATTCTCCACATTCTTTTCATGCTTGTAAAGACAATGACTGTTAAAATAAAACATGATCTCTTGAAAACAGAGATTAATATTCTTAGGCTTCTGTTACTTGCATTTAAATTAGAGCACAGTTTCTTCCCAGTTTTTTTTCCATCTAAGTCAAATTAACCTTAAAATGAAAAGATCCCCTCACAGTTTTCTGTTGAGACAACTGTGTATTTTAGTGATATTGAGAAGATTGAATGCACCTGACTATCCAGTTCTGTCTAACCCAGGAGCTGGGCATGACTTTTATGTCTTCTGTAGGCACAGCAACAAATGCCAGGCTGTTTGACTGACCTTATTCTCCCTGATTTTGCCTGAATACACTGTTCTGGGTTTATCTTATTGATTTTAATTCCCAATGGAAGGTTCATCCCTGTGGGAAGAGGCACAGCAGGAGAAGCAGCACTGGTGATCTCTGTGACACTGGGACATCTAGGTTGGCCATCACACCTCCTGGGAACAAAAGGGAGAACAGGATGGATTAATCTGTTACCTCCTTGCTCTGCCTTGAGCTTTGCAGCTTCCTCCAATTGCTGCACTTTTAGTTGCATTTTCACTTTGGTCTGTGCTTTCCCAGCACTGACACCAATGTGTGAGTCATGTTTTAGTACCAGTGACAACCAGAACATCTTCCTCTTCTCCTTTTTGCAGTATTTTTTTTTTTCAATCAGGCATCTCTGTGCTCAGACAAGAATTTATATTGGGATTCTTCAGGGATATGCTGGATATTTGCTGCAGTTACTAACCTTTACAGCAAATCTTGGCTTTCAATAAATAAGTACATTTATGAAAAGCTACTTTGTTTAAAATCAAGTTAAAGGAATGTCTAAGTATTTGCTTTCTTCCCTTTTTGTTCCTTTATCACGTGTGCTGTCAGTGCTTTGTGGAGAATGTCAAATGTACATTTTTGTACATCAGGGCTGCCAGCATCTTTCAAAACCTGTTTTTAAACGACAGCAAGAACCCTCATATCTCCTTATTTAAGTTCAGGTGCTGACAATCAGATTGTTTCCACTCTTTTTTTTTTTCCACTTGGGTCTTCAGCCAAAACTCCCTGTGCTGATCTGTTTGCAGGGGGCTAGAACAAACTCTGCCATTGCTTTCCCTGCCAGCTCCCCTTCTCTTTTATGTGGAGCTTGAGAAAGCAGAGCTCACATGATACTGCCAGACCTATGTGTTTGGTTTTCACACCTGAGGAGCTTGCCAGCAGAGTGCTGCAAAGTGCTTGATCTTCTGACCTGTTGATTTAACAGCCAAAATGTTTCCCTCTGTGCAGAAGCTCTGCAACAAAGCAGGACTGTTCCTACCAAACTGGCTTAATTGGAAAGCTGGAGGTGCCACTGCTGCAGCACCCCAGATCTAAACCCAAGGGGAGTGCACAGTAAGAAGAGAGTGAAAAGCTGTTTGTATGCTGTGTCTAAAGGTTTCCAGGCACTCTGAGAGCAAAGGGCTGTGAGAATGCACCTGCCTGCCTTCCTCCTGCTGGCCTTCATCCAAGATACTATATCTGGATGCTTATTCTTTTCAGTCTCCCAAATAGTCTACTTACTCCTTAAATGTAGTTTATTTTAGAGATATTCTTGCTTTTGAAGAGGAAACTTGAGAAATCAAAACATGCTAAGTCGCTCTCTAAATTTCCTTCTGATTATATTACTTTAGTGGGGCTTTTTAGGTGCTGTGACATTTAGTTGAGGGCCAGCAGGATCATGTGACCTTGTTATCTCCTAGTTTTTCTTTTGTGTGCATGCCCCCCTTCTTTAATTTTTTTTTAAATAAAAATTGTGCATACAAAAAAAAGGACACACAGAAAAAATACCACACAGCCTTCTGCATTTCATAGCTCTTTATGTTTTGTGTAGGGTGCAATTCAGTTTCATTAAAACTGCAGTTTTCCTGACTTCACCCAAATGCAGTTTCTTTCTGGTATACAGATCTTGCTTCCTGGTATCAAATATGTGAAGTTTCACTTTTGTCATGAGAAAGTGCAAAGTACTGAAGAAAAGGCAAAGCCCATTTCCATACAAGGCGTGGTAATTGTCAAATATTAAAGAAACTGTCTCAATTACTTTGGAGCAGTTTGTGGTAACAAATGGATCAAACCTTTCCCAGACAAAGGAGTCACAATTGCCTTGGCTCAGCTGTTGCAGCCAGGGCTGCAAAGCAGCACAGCAGTTTGCACACGTGTTCTGAATACACTATGAACAGGACTTGCCTGCAGCTGCGGATTGCACGTTCTCCCAGTTTTCCTAAAGCATGCTCGAGGAAGTCCTCCTAATGCCAAAGGAAATTGTGCCCTCTGCCTCTGAGAGAGGGGGGAATGATACAGGCAAGAGAAAATTAATAATTGATACTGTTTTTCTTTCTGGTGCTGTTAAACATCCAGCCTTTCTCTGCCTGGAGCAAGTACTTTCTCCTTTCTCATTTACTTTTACTTCTTTATCCCATGTATCTCTTTTCTCTGCTTGAGCACAGTAAAGAAATTGGCTCATCACACAGTTGTCAGGGAGACAGAATCAACAGCACCTTAGCATGGATCTGGACACTGGGGTTTGTTTGAGGCCAGTGAGATCAGAGCTTTTAACCTGCTTGATTATTTCACTCACTAGTTTCCCCCACCCTCAGTGTTACCTTTACTAAGTCTTGACTTCACTTTTCAGCTGTGGAGTGGCTGCTGGCCGGGGAGAGCCAGGCAGAAAATCTGTCAGTCACTGTCATGCAGCTGCTCCAGGTTACCAGCCTTGGATGTCATCAGTCAAGGTCCCTGGGCATCCCCTGGTATTTGTCTCCACCCATCTCCTTCATCTTCAGGATCCTCCCCCATGTCCAGGATCTTTCATGCAGCAGCCATCTTCACCCTCTCCCTTTGAGCCCCCTGTTGTTTTTTTCCCAAATCACTTCTGCTTTTAGGGAATCCTTTTTCAGCATCACCTCTTCTTTTCATGACCCTGTCTCTTCCTTATCTAAATAGTCTATGAAGCAGACACACAACACATGATCAGTCTGCAATTTGCTGCTTCTGTCTTATGCCTCTTTATTGATGGGAGGACTTGGGACATGCTGCTGTTTATCAGAATTTACAACCAGCACATACAGGTTGCTGGCAGCACATTTCTGTGTGAGAGTTCAGGAGTCTCTTTCAGACATTTCATCCCCACACAAACCCACACCAAATTATCCACCACTTCTTAGCCTTACATTTAAATTATTTTTCACCTACAGCACTCCTTCAAAGTTGATTGCAAATAGTGTTGCTTCTTCCTTATTAGTAACAAGCCTAATGAAGCCATTACTGCCTCTTCCTTGACAGCTGTGTGGGAAAGAGGCACTTGCTGTGGTAGCACAGATTTGTAAGCAGGCAGTGTGACTCTTCCAAAGCTGTTTGCAGGATGAGATCCCTGCCCCTCTCCCCAAGCTCTCTTAAGAGAGGGAGAAAGGAGCTGTCAGCTTGAAGCCCCGTGTCTAACTAGGACCTTATGAATGGCTGCAAACCCTGCAGCAGTGCCAGTTCCCTGGGGTTCCCATAGCAGGCTTTTCTTGAGCTTCACACTCTGCTGGGGTTATTGAATCAGCATTGTGCCACAGCAGCTGTCAGCTTCAAAACACACCAGTGTCTGGGAGGTTTAGCTTCAGGCAGAAGGAGGAGAGTGTCTTGAGGCTATAGTTCATGTTCTGTCTCAGAAAACAACACTATTACATACTGATCCTGGGTTAGTGGGTTTTTCAGTATATTTAACCTTAGCTTGGCAGCATGTAGGTGTCTGCCTCACTTGTACACTGTAAATTGTATTTTGAGTTCAGAGTGTAAGATTTATGGGCAAAGGAGGTTTCTGCTGAAGCTGAGCAGAGACAGAGTTTTTAACAGGCTTTTGTTGTCATTTTAAATACAAGTGATGTTTGCATTCATTCCTTCTTTTCTAAAATGTTTGAGTGTGTTTAGGTTTGTCCGTAATACTGAAATGGTCAGTAAGACAAATTTTGAATAAGTTTAATTGAAGATGTCCAGTTTGGAGACACTCTCAATAAGACTTGATATGCTGAATGAAATTATATATTTCATTCTGATACTAAACTACCTATTTGTCAGTGAGCAGTAAAAGGGGATTTTCTTTGTCAACAATTTGGTAATAGAAGGAAGTAAGTACTCTTTGAATGTACTGGTGCAAAATTCCATTTGTAGTAATGCTGTCAAATCCAACAAAGCATGGAGTTGTAATGCTGTCTTATAACACAGGCAGGCATTTTGTCTTTCTATATGCAGAAGCATTGGAAGTTAGTTGTTTCCCTAAAGTTTTCTTATTGTATTATATAAACTGAACTGCAATGAAATCTTTTCTTTCTCCCTTGCCCTGTTCAAGGCCTTTCCATTATTTCTTACCAGTTTAAGCCACAAGGAATCAGCTTCTTGCAAATACATAGTTAGGAACTAATTAATTAATAGAGCTTCTGCTGTTGGCCAAGACTATCCCATGAGCTGAGTCCTTTCAAGTGAAAAACTTGTGCAGGAATATGAAAGCCTTTAAAATGGATGCTGCAGTGAAAAGTAGAAAGCATTCAGACAGTGAAATAGCCTGGTTCAAACAGATCTGTGTTTGTTTTGCTATTCCAAGCGTTTCCTGTAATCTCTTACAAAGACAGATATGTTGTTGACAGACAGACTCTGCTTTGGACTCTTTCTGGAACTTTGCAGGCAATATTATTTTAAAGCAACAGAATTGTAATGTTTCTATTGCCTTTCTCCCCTCCAAGGTGCAGGAACTCCACGAGGAAGAAGCGCAGTGGGTGAACTACGACGAGGATGAGCTGTGTGTCAAGATGCAGTTGGCAGATGGGATCTTCGAGGCCTTAATCAGAGACACTGTTGATGTACTGAATCAGATAAACGAGAAACAGAGGAGGCTGCTTCTTGTCTGACAGTGCTGAAGTGAGCTCAGAGCTGCCAACCATGGAGTCACAGGCCTCTCTGGCTCCTGACCTGTTCTCCTCCCTGCACATGCTGCAGCTGGACTTCCACGCATGGGGTTCCCAGGCAGTTCAGATGGGATGAAAAGAATCTGAACTGGCTGCCAAGACCTCACACCAGATTTATTGTTTGGAACAAGCTGATCCCTCACTTGAGGCTGCTTTGAGGAGTGCTCAAGACTGTTCATGTGCCAATGCAGTTATGTCAGCAGCTGCCTGGGGCCCTGGCCTGGGGCTTTGATATGTTTGGCTTGTTCCCTGAAAGGGTTGGGTTAAGTTGGGATATTGGCTGTTTTGCTGGAATGGTGGTCAGCCATCAGTACTCAACTTGTCTTTAGTAATGTGAGTAATTTGGAGAAGCAACAGTTTGGTCAGGTTTTGGTCATAAACAGAGACTTACCATACTGAACAGTGTTATAATCTTAACACGTCTTCTCCTGCAGTCCTAACAATGTGCATCAGTTCCTTCTGCTTCAGAGCCTATTTAATTCACGTCTCCGTGAAGCTGGTTTTCATCTTTCTTCTGTGATGTGGTACCAAGCGTGGTGCCAGCCCAGTCCAGGGAAATTAGATGATGTTTCTTCCTGCCTACAAGTAAAGAATTCTTGCTGCTTTGCTCTGAGGCAGAGCAAGATAAAGCCTGCCTAATGTCAAGCATGAAAGATGAGCCCATGGACAACTTTCCTCCTACCGTGTAGCACTTCTCTTCCTGGAGCACCAGCTGCTCCCAGATAATGGATACTCAGGATTTTCTCAGGCACGAGACATGCAGGAGTGGAAAATATTTCCTCACAAAAATTTGGCCTTCAATCCCTCAGCTTTCTCCCTTACTGTCACCTAATGAAATTGGAGAAGCTGTTACTTGAACAATTTAGAGAACAGAGTGTATTCACCAAAGAAAAGGTGTCTGGTGCTTAACTGTCTGCATGTTTTGTGCTTGTGGGTTTTTTATTTATTTTCAGATAATTTATTAAGTGGATTACAAGAGAGTGTCCTGTGCAGTTGACTGCACTGTCTTGTGTTTTGAGACAGACAAACTTGAGAGAGCATTTGGTTTGGAAATTTCCAGAGCCCCATATTCTTCATACAAAACCTCCAGCTTCATGAAGCAGATACAAGGGGGTGAAGGTAGGAACAATCAAACCTCAATGACCAAGGGTGGCACACAAAGACAGGTCTAGGAGTGGAGCTTGAAAACCGAAGCACCTGGTTCAGAGACAATGGAGAGTTGAGGGGGCTGAGCTGAAAAAGTGTGTGAAAATTCCCAGCTCTTTCTATTCCCTTCCTTTCCCAGAACTTCTGCACCATATTAAGTGGTTGATTTTGGTTGATTTGGTAGGATTCATCTGCAGTGTCATTCTGCTGAGTGCTGGTTCCTGACCTGTTCTTCCTGTTCTTGTGTTTTTCTTGGAGGAACACAGACAATCTAGGGTCAAACGTTGATGCCTTAATAGTGGATGTCCCTGTTTGCTAACCTGGGACAAGACCCAGAGGGAAGTCAGATTCTCCAGGCACTGGAGTGTAGACAGACACTTTGAAGCCCTCAGAGGTGCCCCAAAGATGCTGCAGCCCACAACAGGCATGGCAGTTTCATTCATCTGCTTGGTTCTTGGGCTTCCTGCTGTGCATACCTCTGCTCCAGTTTGGTTTCTCTTTTCCACCTTTTTTTTTTTTTTGGTTGAGTTGTTTATTGCTTGGGATTTTTTGAAAGCTATCATTGGAATATTTGCATTTTGCACAATGACACACAGCTGGTAATTCTTCAGGGACAGCACTGGGAAATGTTGGATTTGCCAGAGGTCCATACAGATTCTCAGATGTAGTGTTGCCAGAACCTCACTAGTGAGTAAGTGGTGAGCCATATCCATGGGAGCTCTGCGAGTGGAAGAACAAGGAGGAGGTAATGGTGGATAGGGACACCTCCAGTGGGCATATATATGTCTATCCCTCAGTAGTGGGCCTTTTGGCTGGCTGGAAGTCAAATGGTCTTGGTGGAGCATTGCTCAGCTTTTCTTCTCAAGTGATTCATTTGTTCATGTAAAATGTCATGATGCTGAACCAGGAAACGCTTGGATGCTTAAGACAGAAGCAAACTAAAGCTGCTAGATTTAACCAGCATGGTGTCACTGATTGGGTCACCACCTCAGATTCCCTTTCCTGGGTGTATCTCTTTCAATAGCAAGGATTGCTATTTTTATAGGTAGCAATTATGGAAAGAGGACAGAAACCTGCAGAGTCGGTTTGTACCTGGAGCATCAGGTCAGGTTCTGTTCTGTAGATTCCGTGGCCAGTGTTGAGAAGGTTGTCCTGCATCCCCAGGGCTTTTTGTTCTTCTGAGGGGCTCATGGGGTGTTTCTGGTCTGTCCAGCAGGAGTGGGGAGGTTGTGCAGTCAGGCCTGACAGGGCATGGGGGCCTGTTGGAGATCATGTGCCCGTTGTCTTTTGGCTGCAGTACCCTCCACAGAAGCACTAACTGTTTTTAACAGGTGCTTGGACAGAAGGAAGCTGTGTCTAAGTAATGGCTTTGTTGCTTTGCAGACATCACTGATTTATTTTTGGTAGCAATCCTTGCTAGGAGCAACCCTAAAATGACTTGAACGTACGTGATACCTTCTCAATACCTCACGTGTGTTGAGTTGCTTTGAGTCGAGTGTATGTTCAAAACCTCAAGTGGGTTGAGTACTTGTGGACTGATAATTACTGCGATGAAGCAAGGGTCAGGCTGGGTCAGGCTGCTAGTGAGGAGATATGGGGAAGCCTGGGGTCCCACAAACAGGCTGAATTCTCTGCTTCTCTCCCCAACCTTTCCTTTGTAAGAACAAGATGATATTTCTGCGTCCTGGTTATCTCGGTGTAACCACATAGGAAGATTCAAAGCTGGGACATTTTGCTGAGACCTGTGAGCTGTTTGGGGCAGCAGCAGCTGTCATCACTAGGAACATGCTGCTCCATCTTTGGAAGGATCTCAGAGCCAGGTGGGAAAGCCCAGGCTTGTGGGAACACGGAGTGTGGGTACCTCTGTAACAGCAGGATGCTCTGTGAGCCGAGCCCTGGAATATCAGTACTTCTGCCTTTCCAAGAAGGCTTGTTGCTCACAAGGTGGAATGAGGGATTGAAAAATCCCATCTTGTTCCTTTTCCTTTCTTGAAAAAGTGGCCTTAGCTTTTTGCAATACTTGAATAAGTGTGTACCTGCAGAAGTAGCACAGTGACAGAGATCTTTTAGGTGACTATTCTGCGAGGAACTGTGTGCAGTTCCAACTTTCATATCTCTTTGCTACCTTAAGAATATTAGGAAAACAAAGTACTTTTCAGCAGACAAACAGTTGAATCTTACAAGGTTATTTAGTGCATCTGAAGTGTTTACAAACCAACTAAAATGGAGAAAAGCAAACTATTGAACTTACTTGTAATTTAAGTGTTAAATGCAAAATTATATACAGATGAAAAAGGAATACTGTAATTAACCTGCATTTACTAAGGGTTTTTTTTTCCTTGATTTTGCAGAGCCTTTTGATACACATTTGCAAAGCCGCCTTTTGGGAGGCTCGGTCTCCCCCATGTACTGTGTTGTGGAGATGCTGAAAAGAAACCCATTTACTGTGTATGTGTAAATAACCTGGTAACTTGGGGTTTGGGCCAGTTTCAGCTCGTGTTCACATCCACAGCAGCTTTGCACAGTAGACAGATCCAAGGATGTGGAGGGGTTGGGGAGGTTTTTTTGTAATTAAGAACTGTAAAATAACCAGGATGGTCCCTGTGTACACCAGTGTAAATATCTTTGGTAACTGAAATGTACTTTAAGAGAACAAAATCTGTAAATAAACTGATTTATAAATTAATCTTGTTTCCTGGATTTTATAAAATGGAGCTTTCTGATTACCCAAGCAGTTGCTAATTCTGACAGTGTCCTGGAGATTTGTCTCTTGTACGTTCCACTTTCTGTCTGATGCTGTACTTGGGATGCCAATCAGAGTCTACAAAATCCCATTAGAGTTGCCCTAATTATAATCATAACTTTTTTTGAATTTCCTTATTGTTAAAGCTGACTGTTGATAACACCAGAAAATAGCATTGAGCAATCATTGCAGGAGTTCACAGAGGGAGAAAAACTACTCCTTGCACATATTTGTTCAAAATATGTTTTAAAAACTCATGGTTTAAAACATTTTTATGTTAAAAACAGTTTTGGAATTAAATTCTTCAGAACCTCAGTCTTGTTTTGTATTCCTAAATTGGTACATCTCTGCAGAGCTGCTGTTAGGAGCACCAATCCCTTCCTCACCAAGGAGCAAATATTGCTCCCTGGAAACTTTATGTGTTGGTGTAACTTTCTAAATTTTTGCTGTTTTCTTTCCAGGACAAGAAAAAAAACAAGTCACTTTTAATACATGAAAAGTCCTGGAGCTCTATAAGAGGGCAGCCAGGCACTTGCAGTGCCAAACCACAGGCATGGGCATGTGGTGATGGAGTGGCAGCGTGAAGGTGTGAGCCAGGGAGCACAGGTGTTTATTGAGCCTCCTCAATGCCTGTGGTCACCCCTGCTCTGGTACCTCTGCTGTGTTTTGGTGCCTTTTATTAATGGACAGCCCAGCAAAGGCTTTGCTTTCCATTTATTGCAGACCCTGTACAAAACCCAGCATTGGTCTCTCCAGCTTGGAGGACACTGTGTGACCATCAACTCCTCACCTGCCTGGGAGGGCTGTTTGCATTAAATGGGGGGGACCTGTATGAGCTAGCCATTGCAATTATTTCTTCTTTGCTTTTCTTTAGCAGAGGTACCTCATCCTGGAAGAGGATTTGCTGCATTCAGGCTTCTATTATGGAAGCAACTTTGCTGCAGTCCTGCAGTGCCAGTGTCTTGTAGGGCTGGTCCTCCGTGGAGCGTGCTGGGGACACGGTCACAGCCCTCAGACAGGACAATATCACAGCCCTCAGACACTGTCACAGCCCTCAGACAGGAGGATGTCACAGCACTCTGAGCTCAGCAGTTGAACCAGCCAAACGCAGTGGTGGGTCCTGGATGTCCAAAGGTCTGAGGCCAAGTGGTGCTGCAGCCTCTGTGTCCTCATTAGTGAGCAGCAGGAGAGCACCCGTGCCGTGCCTTTCCTCGCCTCACAGCAGTTTTACTCCAGCAGTCCTGTATTTTTGGACAATTTTTTTTTGCATCCATCCCTGGAAAGGTCTCAGAGTGCATTTCATGATGAAAAAAACCCTGATCTGTTCTTCTCTGGCTGAAGAAGAGGCTTCCTTTAAGAACGGCCCAAGCTGTGGGAGTGCTGCCAAGGTGCTCCGGCGGGTGATGCAGCAAACTGCTGCATTGCTCCTGCTGTCCTTGCCCAGGATGCCCAGCAATCAGCATGATGAAGGCTCTCATTTCCTCATTTGCAAGTCTATGTTACTTCACTTTGTCACTGACTTTCTACCCGTGGTGTTTGTGCAACTCTTCCCAGAACGCTTGGAGCATGGTTACCTTTAACAGCTGTTTCACCTGTGGACCTGGTGAAACTCCTGGGTTGGGCAATGGCCAGCAGCCGCCTCCCTGATGGCACTGTGGATTGAGTGGGACTGTTTGGTGCCTCCTTTCCTAGGTACAGCCCACTCCCAGGTGCTTCCCTGGGGATGTGGTGCCAGCTGCAACCATCCCACGTGCTAAAATGCCTGGCAGTGCACTGGAGCACTTGAAATGTTGACTCTGCTCCAGACATGCTGTGCCCTGCCTAGCACAAGGGCTTCTGCAATGTCCAGGCTCTAATTAACACAGCCCTGAGAAGAAAAGGAGTTGGTGGGGAGCTGCTGAACACCCAGAGTGGAGGAAGGAGAGGAGGGGGGCTGCCCAGCTGCTGGCACTCAGCCCAGAGCATGGGCCATTGCCTGGCAGGAATGCAGATGAGATGTAATGGAGTTTGAAAGTGTAGGGCACTCCGGGATGCCAGTCCTGGTGGGGGAGGGAAAGGCACCCTGTGAGACCTGGAAATTGGAGCAACAAAACCCCTAGCCCCAGCTCTGTATCTTCCTGCCTCCTCATGAATGAGGGGAAAAGAATAGAGGAGCTCTGTTCTGGAGGGTGATGGTTGGGCAGGTTCAGGGGCACAGACGAGTACAGATACCTTCTTTTGCCTGCCAGGAGCGCTGATGGCCTGGAGCAGGTGGTTAGTTCCTGCTCTGAATGTTTCTCTTGGCCCCAGTTTTCCAGCCCTTTGCTCCACCTGTACAAGACTTGCTGTGTCCCTTGGGCTGTGTTCCCTCCCTAATGTGGGTTTCCAGTGGCTTCCTCTTGCATGAAGTCTAGACTGACTCAAACTCAGATTTTGTCTGAGAATTTGCTGGAGGTGGAAGTAACACCACTTCTGGGGGATGTCACAGCTATGATTTGATTTTATTCCAGCAAAATAAAGGAGGCTGCAGGGGATCCCACTGCTCACATGGCTTGGCTTGGGGAGCTCAGCAAGGTGCCTGCTCCAGTGTATGTGTCTGCTGCATTGCTCCAAGGGCTGATGGAGCCAGCACTGCTCAGTGAACCTGTGATTGGGCATAGCAGTCCTTGGAAGGTGAGACCTTGCTTACGTTGCAGGACTACTGTCAGAGCAAGAGAGGAGTGCTCCGTTGTCATCCCTGTGGTATTCTCAGTTTCAGGCACTGCAATTAAACCACCTGCCAAATAATGATGTGGCAAATCTGGGCGGTGTGGCCTCCTCCAATCTTCTCCTTAAAGCTGGGAACATGAGCTGGACTGGAAAACATGTGCTCTGTGCAGCCTGGGTCATGGTAATCATTTATGACTGTTAGTAGATCTGAAATTTGCAGGTAAAACGTTTCCTACCCAGACATACCACTGACAGTGCCAGTTCCTCCTGGTCTCCCTGGGTTCTTCTGAAAAGAGCAAGGCCAGCGTGGCTGCTGTCCTTTGGAGCAGGGATGAATCAGCAGAGGGTGAATAGCAGGAGGCTGGTACTGCTGTATTCTCTCTGCAGATGCAAACTATGTGAACACATTCATCACATCCTGAGAATGCACCCCAGATTTGCTTTTGTGCCTCTTGTTATTACAGGCTGGTTGGGCTTGAAAGGTAGAAATCAACGATTTCCGACCAAGCCTGTCTGGTGGAGTCAGCAATCCTCAGCTGCCAGTGGGGGCTTTGAGGGGCCATCCTGATCTTCACAGGTGTCAGCCTGGCAGAGCCAATGCAGAGTGTGGGAAGCAGTCAGGATTCAGATTTCCTCCAGGTATCTCAGCAAAGCTGGCACATTTGTGGCACAGGTGCTGCCAAAGATCTTGTCTGAAGCCATGTCTCAGCTGAGGTGTGACTTGTGCCACCAAGCAAAAAGTGCCATCTGGACTGGAATGTCAGGGAAGTGGCAGGTGGCACAATTTCCCTTGCTCTCTAAGGGAAGTGAGGCTTTTTCTTTTTATTCGCAGAAGGACCACGCTTTAAGCAGTGCTGTGCTGTGGATCCAAGAGGACTTCCTTGAGTTCATCATCTTGTGCAGTCTGGAGAAAGGAAAACTGCTGAGCTTCCTCTGCAGCTCGTATTTTCAAGGTGCTTGCAGGGGTGTTGAATGCAAACCTCTCAGAGCAGGCTCCAAAATGCCAGTGACGGGGTTGCCGCGATTGTATCATGAGTCTTGCATTGGTTGCGTGCTTTCCTTGGAGTCAGTTCCTGGAATCACACAATTAGGGAGGAATGTGTTCTATAATTTTCAAGGAAGAAAGTCCATTTCAGGATCTCCCTGTGGCCCTGAACCTTCACAGCTAAAGGGGAATGAGGAGGTCCTGGGTCTTCGGAACATTTTATAGATAGAGTCATGCTTTTAAAAACAGACAATCAGAGCCTTTCTCCATTTTCTGAAATGTAGTCTTTTCCATCACTTCAAGGGCTGAACACATAAAATCCAACCACTCTTTCCTTGTCTCCTCTCTAACCCAGCACAGAGGGGATCTGAGTAGCTTTGTGTCTGAAAATGATCCATTTTAGGTGCACAAAACAAGTTCTGCAGGCCTTAAATTATTTTGGTGAGATTGTGGCTGCCTTTTGAGGTTCTCAGCCTGTTGATGTTGTCCACGCCTCACTGACTTCAAGGAGATTCCTGCTGGTTGTTAGTCTGGGAAAGGAGATTTCAGAGCTTAATGAACTAAAGCCACTGCTCAGCTGCTGCAGAGATTGTGCAGCACAGGAATCTCTGTGGCCATCCCATGGCCTTGCTACAGAGTGAAGCACAACTCTCCCCAAAGTTAAGGATGCTGAGGTAGGCACTGAAGGCTTTGCTGTGAAAACCAAGCATGTTCCTAAATGTGCAGTGGGAGCCTAAAGCTGCCCTTTTAGGTCTGGCTGGAGCTCAGCAGGTGGGCATCCAGCATCACCTAGCACCTGTGTCCTGGTTTTGCTACCTGCAGGTTCCATTGGCAGCCAGAGGTTCCATTGGCAGCACTGGGAGGGAGTTTCTAAAACCTCCCCAGAGTTCTGCTGGTTCTTGACTGCTATTATTTCATCTTAGTTGCTTTCAAATCCAACTTTAAAAAGAGTTGTTTCAAAGCCTCTGCTTCATCTTTGGCTTCCCATGCCCTGTGTCAGGGTGCTCTGCAATGAAAATATGTCTCTTCCCAGTCAGAGGTGCAAGAAAAGCCTCATCTCTTGCTTTGCAGCAGCATTCAAAGAAAAAAAAAGGGATTTTTGGGCAAGTCGGTGCCTGGAAAACTCCACACCCTGCTGCTGGGGAGCCTTGGGGATGGAACGTGCCAGCTGGGCTGTAGGGTTGTGGGTAGCAGCCCAGCTGTTCCCGGGGCAGCAGGAAGCAGGAGCATCGCCACCCCAGGGCTCCCGGGGATGAGCAATGCCATGGCTCACCTCCAAAGGAGCCAGAGCCCCCGGGCTGGGCTGTGGGCTCTTGCCCCTCCACCTTGCTTTTGCATCTAAAAAAAGGATTCAAGGAATTTGGGCTGCCTGGGAGGAAGGGCTGAGCTGGATGCAGAGGATGCTGGCAATTACACTGGTGCTGAGCACCTCTCCTTTGCCTTGATAACCTAATCAAGCTGATGAGCCCTTAAAATAAGGCTTTAACCTGGGGGAAGATAACGGTGGTGATCTCCCTGAAGATGGGGATTTTTGCATTTTAATCAGCAGCTGGATGAGAACAAGTCCTGGCAAAGTCCCTGTCAGTAGTGAGGTACCACCTTTCAGAGCAGCCCTGCACAGGCTGGGCTGTGTCTCTCTGCCTCCTGCTTAGACAATGAGGCATGATAATCCCTTAAGGACTTAATTACAGCTGACAGGGCTGGAGCAGACCATCTTCGGCCCCATTCCCATCAGCCTGGACCCACAGAAGATGGGTGGGAGCAATCCCCTGGGCTGTATCTACCACACTCTGTCCCCCCAGACCAGGCAGTGTCAGGGAGCCCTGTAGTTTCCTGGAGCTGTGCCCCGTGTAGAGCCCCTGCCCTCCACTGCCTCGGTGAGCCTGGGCTCTGGCAGGCTTGTTTTTCTAGCATGGCAAGTCCGCCTAAAATGCCTAGGTGGGGCCCAGCATGGATAATGGCCTTCCTGGGGACAGAGCCAGCAACAAGCCCTCAGCAGTCATGGGCACCCCCATTGCCAGAGGTTCCCTGGCCTCAGGGGCTGGGGAAGGAGCGGAGGGCTGGATTCTGGGGCTGTGTCCACCCTGGCAGTGCCTGGCTCTGCCCCGGGGCACTGAGCAACGGGCACCTTCCGTCTGGGGCTGGGAGCCGGTGACGTGTGTGTGTGTGCGTGAGTGAGGGCACGGCTTGACCTGGCTGGGAGCATGGAATCACAGAATCCTGGAATGGCCTGGGTTGGGAAGGATCTGAAAGAACATCTATCTCCATGATCCTGCCAACCCTTCCACTACCACAGTTTGCTCCAAGTTCCATCCAGCCTGGCCCTGAACACTTCCAGGGATGGGGCAGCTACAGCTTCTCAGGGCACCCTGTGCCACGGCCTCACTGCCCTCCCAGGGAAGATTTATTTTCCTAATATCTAATCTAACTCTCAGTTTGAAGACATTCCATTGAAGGGGCCACTGGGGATAGAAGGCTGCTATTTTTAGATGCAGAGCTGGAATTTGTGGGTGTCACTGGATATCCTTGCTGAGTCTTGCTGGTAGGTTTGGGGAGAGGGCAGGGATGTCTGCAGGGTGCCCATTCCACAGGGTGTCCAGGTACTGCCCAGTGACGCTGGCTGATGTCAGGACATCTGACCAGGCCGCTGCCCTCGAGGTGCTCGTGTTGGTGACAAAATGCATTTCGGGGCTGAATCAGCTGCCTTCGCCATTGCAGCATCACAGATTCATTTCGCTTGGAAAAGACTAAATCACCGAGTCCAGCCTGCGCCCCAACACCACCCTGCCAACCAAACCTTGGCAGCACTCGGTGCTACATCGGCTGTTTCCTTAAACACCTCCAGGACCCTGCCACCCCCACCTCCCTGCGCAGTCCTTGCTTTATCAGAATTGTACCATTTCGTCCCCTCACGGAAGGGTAACACCGCAGCAAAGGGTGGGGGCTCAGGAGGGCAGTACTGGCTCCTCGCCATGACATGGGGGCGCCGAGCGGGGGCTGCAGGCCCACCGCGGGCCGGTGCCGGGGCTGCGGGTGCGCGGTCGGGCCCGCGGCCGCTCTGGGGCTTCCCCGCCCCGGCCCCGCCCCGGCCCCGGCCCCGCCCCAGGGGCGGTGCTACGGGCGGCTCCGGGCGCTAAAGGCGGCTCCGGGTGGTGCCGGCCGGCCTGGCGGGCGATGTGGCGGCGGCGGGCGCGGGCCGGGGGCCGCGGGGGGCCGGCGGCTCTCCCGCCGCTCCTGCTGCTTTTCCTGCTGCTCCGGGTGCCCGCGGCGCGGCCCGGCCGCCTCTACTCGGCCTCTGACCCAATGGAGCTGCTGGGGCCGGGGGCGGAGGGGCGGCTGCTGGGCTCCAGCAGCGCCTGGGCCGTCGAGTTCTTCGCCTCCTGGTGCGGGCACTGCATCCACTTCGCGCCCACATGGCGGGCCCTGGCTCACGACATCCGCGGTGAGTCCCCGGCCGCGCTGGCCCCCCTTGCCCTCATCCCCGCCTGCCTGCCCCATCGGCTCCGCGATCCCTCCCGTGCCCTTGACCTTGTTACCCCCCACCCCTTATCCCTGTCTCTGTCCTCTTTCGCCAGCACCCGGTGTCTCTGCCCCTGCACTCTCAAATTCCCCTTGCGCCTCTGTTCATCTCAGCACCCCTAAATCCTCCTCCCTGTGCCCCTGCGCAGGGAGTCCCGCTTCCCCCAAGACCAAGAGCATCCTGCAGTCCCTCCTGCGTCCTTGCCCCGTCGTCGTCCTCCTCCCCTCTGCCCGCACTCTTAAATCCTCCCTGCATCCCGGGCTCTGCATCCTCGTTCCCGTGAGCATCCCTACATCCCGTGTTATTCCCACCGCCGTCTCCCATTCCTCTCTGCCCTACCCTCTGTCAGCTCCCCAAAATCCCCCTGCGGCCCAGCTCCAGCCTCCCTGGAACGTCAACCGGCTGAGAAGGCCCTGCGCCCTCTCCGTGTCCAGGTTTCCCCCCCACCATACCCAGGCCTGGCTTAGCAGCATCCCTGCACCCCCTTTGGCAGGAAAATGCTCAGGCTGAGCCTTCCCGGGCATGGGAGGTCCCGCTGCCCCCCAGACTTTCCCTGAGCCCCGCTACTCCCGCTGCCTTTAGAGATAGGGACGTCAGGTTGCTGGGCGCTGATCCCAGCTGATTTGTTCCCGGCTTTGACCTTGATGCCCGGCCTGGCCGGTGCCAGCCCCGCCTGGGGACCCGCACACCCCACTGCTGGGCCCCTTGTCCTGCCGGGACTCATCCTGCCTCTCCCGGCATCCCGGGGTGCGCGCGGCTTCTCCCTGTTATTGCACTAATTGATACAGCGCGCTGGCTGCCGCATGAGTCAGGGGGCCGGCCGGGCATCCCGTCCCTCGGAGGGGATGCCGTCCCTCCCTGGGGATGCCGTCAGAGCTCCCCAGCGGGCAGGATGTGAGGAATGGGGTGCGTGCCCGGGCCCTGCGGGGCAATGCCGGCTCTCCTGGCCCCTCTCCAAAAGAGGGCTCCCCCAGGGGTCCCTGCTCTGGAGGCCGAGCGCGGATGGTGTGCCCATGGAGGCGGGGCGGGGAAGCCACCCCCGTGCTGCTCAGCATCCTCGCTGCCATTCCCACGGGTGGATTTTCGTAGGAGAGGGCTGGACGGGGAGGATGCTAGGGTGACCTGTGGACACCACGTGCAGATGAGTATAGGAACATGCCTGGCTCCCTGCAGTAGGGCTCGTCACCGGCTCTCCTGTGCCACGAGTGCCAGGGCAGTGGGAAGCAGCTCACCTGTTCAGTCACCTGCGACACGGGACAGTGTTTCCCCGCCTCCAGCATGCTCCTGCCTAGGGCAGCATGGGCTCCATCTGCATGCCAGTGCCGTGTCCCTCCCTGTGCCACTCTAAGGATGAGGCAAGGTGTTCTCCAGCTTGTGTCCTTTACACTAAAAAGAAACCATTTTAGAGCTTTTTTCTCCATTTTCCTGCTGGTTTTCAGAGGCTGCTGCTTAAAATCCCTCCATGTCCCTTTTTGTTCATGCGTTTTACCCCAGGGGCATGCTGGTCTCCGCTGGGGAGTCACAAATGGGGAACAGATGCAGAGAACCTGGGCAGGCTCTGCTGCAATGCCCTGGCCTGGCTGCTGGTTTAGGGTTGTTCCCTCTTGGTTGTCAGCTGTGCCCTTGGTCTGGGGTGAGACAAACTGGAGCCTATGTTCCCTGCTCTCCCTGAGCTGTGGCTAGCTATCCCTCCCCTTCTCCTGGTGTCCTCTTCCCGGGAGCTGGCGCAGAGGCTGGACAGGCAGAACCAGCCGGGCAGGCAGTATTGGGTAGAGCTGCCTGTGCTCCATCACTGGCAGAGCAGGGCGTGCAAAGCCAGCTCCCGCCTCACACGGCTTTCCCTGTGTTCCTGCTGCCTAGAAAGTAGGGCACCACACACCAGTGCAGAGCACAACCCTGATGTTAGGGCTTGGAAACCATCAGTCACTGTCCTGTGAGGGGCGAGCAGTGGTTTTGGGACAGGAGGATCTCTCCTGCTGGAGATCCCTCCTGACTCTGCAGGCATTCCTGAGGAGGAGGACAGTTTTTGAGGCCGTGGGGGTGCTGAGCTGTGCTGACCTCATCTTCTATCCCCACAGAGTGGAGGCCTGCAGTGATCCTGGCAGCCATCGACTGTGCTGACGAGGACAACCAACAAGTGTGCTCTGATTTCGGGATAACTGGCTTCCCCACCATGAAGGTGAGGCTGTGTGTGCCAGCTGCAGGCTGGGCTTCGCTGTGCTTTGCCTTCTGGCCTGTCCCTGTCTTGCTCAATCAGATTGACAGGGGTATTGCACCAAAATACTTCCCTTGCGGCTTTGCAGGCTGAAGCTGTTTCACCCTTCCCCAAAGCAATGCTGTGTCCTCGCTGCAGCCGGTGCAACTGCTGAGCGATGGAGCAACAAGGGGGGGGGGAAGCCAAAGCAGTGTTTTGTGGTGAAACACAGGAGCTGGATCTCTGTTAACATGAGGGAGACTCTGAATCCTGAGTTGGAAACACTTCAGAAAGGCTGCTTGAGGGTAGAGAGAGGTTGCAGGCACAGGTTTTGGAGGAGGGCGCAGGGATGCTGCAGGAGGTTGGAACTCCTGGGAGCCTCCTGTGCTGGCTGGCAAGGAGCCACCCCTCCTCCTGGGCCTGTGCCCAGCCCTTTAGCTGTGTCAACACAGCTTCTGCAGAGCTTCCCGCTGCAAACGGAGCCTTGCTCCAACACAAGCGGCGAAGCCAAAGGACTCCAGGTGCCACAACCAGCAGTTAAAACCAGGATTGCCTTGAGATAGAAAAGGCAGGAATGAGGGTTCTATCAGACATGCCCTCAGTCCCAGCTTACAGGCTCAGCTCCAGGTGGGGTCAGATTTGGGGTTTTTCAGGCAGGTTGGCTTGGCCCCAATTCTGCTCTGGGGTCTCACCGAGTGCCCCCTGCCCTGGGACACTGATGGAAGCGTGTCCTGGGGCAGGGACATTGTGCTGATGTGGCCGTGCCAAGACATCACTTGCTTCACATCCTGTGTCCCTGCCGAGCACCTTTTGCAAACAGTCCCAGCTCCCAGCCCAACCTGCAAAGCAAACACCTGGCTGATGCAACCTGGTGTTGCTGTTCTGGCTCTGCCCTGGGTAGTGGAGCCACTGTGGGAGGCCAGGAGTGGGAAAACCCTCTTTTTCCTACTTTGTCATAGCTCTGGAGCAGGGACACGGGTTTGCAGGACCGGGAAGGTTCCAGCTGCCTCCCTGGGACGCATGGAGACACCTGCTCCACTGCCTGCCAGTGCTCAGCTCTTGGCTGGACATGGCTCCCAGCCAGCCCATGCCTGCATCCCTCTTCTCTGGGGGGATGCCCCAAAAGATGGGGACATGGCTGGGAGCTCCCTCTGTGCTAGCTGATGTCAGTTAGCCTGCTGTGGGGAAACTGGGGCAGAGCTGGTCTACAGGGAGCCTCAACCTGCTGGGTTGCACTGCCTCCTGTCCCACTCCATACACTCACTCCAGTTTCCCCTTGTGGGTTTTTTTCCCTTTCAGTTCTTCAGAGCTTTTAGCAAGAAGCCACAGGATGGGATAAGGATTACCAGTGAGTATTCAGAGCCATGGGGTTTTCTACCCTGGGTGTGAATGGCCCTGCTGCCCACACCTCCCATACTGCAGTATCAGGGAGCTCTGGGGGCAGCTCCAGGCAGCTTCCCTTGGCTCAGCCCCTGGGATTGGCTTCCCCAGGGCTGACCCCTTGGTGTCCTGTTCCCCTGCAGATCCCAGTGCCACTGTCGAGGACCTGCGCCACGCCATCATCACCAACCTTGAGCAGAGCCAGGATGCCTGGCCACCCGCCTGTCCTCCTCTGGAGCCAGCAAGGTAGGGGCAGCAGGGGGCCAGGATGGCCTCTGTCCCTTGGGGAACAGGTTTCTGGGGAAATCCTGAACCCAAAAGGAGCAAGGAGCAGCTACTGCATCATCCACGTCCCAGGGAGATGACCTGGCCAGTGTAGAGCTGTTTCCATGGCCCAGATGAGATAGGCTATGTTGTTACATCTCCTAACAAACCTGCTCATCAGCCTTACTTAGAGCAAGCAATTCTTGGGCCCCAAATTCTTTGTGACATGGTAGTGTCATACCATGCTGAGTGAGGCTGTGTTGGAAGCTTTTTCCTGTTCTGAAAAGGGATTATGTTGGTATCTGAGTTGTCCTTGCTGGATGCAGGCAGTTGCTGCATTGTCCTGAGAAGGAGCCTTTGGATTTCCCAGAGCAATGGTTGAGCCAGACACCTGCCTCAGGTACTCTGGTGCCTCTGAGTTTGAGACAAAAAAAACAAAAAAAAACAAAAAAAAAAAAAAAAAAAAAAAAAAAAAAAAACCAAAAAAACAAAAAACAGCCCTGGTTCAAGTTCATTGCCGGTTTTTTTCCCTGGGTGAGGCTGCAGCTCCCTCCTGCCCTGCCCTGCCCTGCCCTGCCCTGCCCGTGTTTTGTTTTCTACCTCCTTGGCCAAGCCCAGTGGGTTTTCTCAAAGCCTGTGAACCAGAGCAGAAAACTAGGCTGGAAACTTCAGCAGGAGGAGTTGCCTGCTCAGTGGGGCTGATCCTGCAGCAGCATTCCCTGTCAAATCCCAGCAAGCAAGGCTGGAGCTCCTTGTGAGGGGGAGGGCAGAGCATCCTGCTGATGCCGAGGCACCTGCTGCCGCCCTCCTGTCTCTTGCAGTGCTGAGGAGGTTCGCACCTTCTTCCAGAGGAACAAGGACCAGTACTTGGCACTCATCTTTGAGAAGAGCAACTCCTTCGTGGGCAGAGAGGTGGGTAGAGCTCCATTTATCCCCCACTTCTCTTGGAGCCTGTGTGCCTGCTGCCTGATGACTCCTGGGTGCCTGTGGTAGGGCAGCTCTCACCAGGAAGCCTCCCTGCCCAGCTTGCACACAGCTTAGCCAGCGCCAAATGTTACCCAGGGCACTGAACAGCTCTGCTGCCTCCCTGGTGGGGCTGGGGAATCCCTCTGCCCCCCCATCTGACCCTGGGGCTTGCAGGTGGCCCTGGACATGCTGCAGTATGAGAACATTGCGGTGAGGAGGGTGCTAAGCAGCGAGGAGGAGCTCGTGCAGAAGTTTGGTGTCACCTCCTTCCCCTCCGGATACCTGCTCCTCCGCAATGGCTCCTTCTCCCGCCTGCCCGTGTGAGTATGGGGCACGGCAGGGTGGCTCTGGGGGTGCAGGTGGGGTGCCAGCCTTGTGCCCCGTCTCTCTGTGCTCCTTTGTACTTGTGGGAAGGTGCAGTAGGAATGAGACTGGCTGAGTAGGGGAGGCTGGTGGGAGGTTGCTGGTGGGCACTGAACTGCACTGCCAGCCCTGGCTGGAGCTGAAACAACAGAACATCCTTGTGACTGAGCCATTCCCTTCCCACGTCTGCCTGGAGGTGGCATGATATGGCTACCTGGGACTCAGCTGCGCTCTAGGATGTGTGTAAGTCTGCCCACTGCTGGGGCAGGTGGAGAGTATGGAGCACACCACGCTACCTCCCAAGGCTTGAACTACCCACTTGGCAAAGCCTTCATCCCCTTGGCTTCCTTCCTTGGGGTCAGGTTTTTGGGAGGGACTCGGGACTCAGGGCTTCTTCTTCCTGGCAGGCACATAGAGGCGCGCTCCTTCTACACCTACTACCTGCGCACACTCGCGGGCATTACCCGCGGCTCCTACAAGCTGAACGCCACGGCCAGCACCCTCAACGACAGCGACCGCGTGTCACATCCTCTGCGAGCCGACCGGTCAGACCCCTCCCCCTGCTGGGCAAACCGGGGCGGGCGAGCGAGGGGCTGAGACCGGGAAAAGCCCTGGGGTGAGGGTTAGCTCCGTGGCTGATGGAGCCTCGTGTTGCTCTGCCCTCCCCAGCTCCAAGCTGTACATGGCCGACCTGGAGTCCGCGCTGCACTACTCGCTGCGGGTGGAGGCTGCCCGTCCCTCCTCGCTGTCGGGAGCACAGCTGGCTGCCTTCAAGTGCTATGTGGCCACGCTGGTGAAGGTGAGGAGCTCTGGGTGTTGGGAGGGAACTGCCTGTGCCTGTATTTGTCTGTTTATGAAATGCAAACAGCGTGGGCCACCGTGTCCCAGCACTCACGGGTAGTGAAGCGTGGCAGTCTGATGTGGGCCCTGTGTCCTGGTGCTCAGTGTATCCCACAGCAGTCCTCATCCATATGGATCTCCAAACTCAGCCCAGAGTCCCAGTGGGAGCTAAGAGGGGGTGCTGGAGTGTTTCAAACAAGATGTGTGTTGCCAGCTTTGGTGGCAGTGGGATCATCACTTGTAGGAGGTGTTGAGTCAGGAGGTCTTTCCAGAAGAAAGGCTGTCACCTGCTGGGGTGTCAGAGGATGGTCACAGGAGTTTGTCGCTCTGATCTGGATGCTCAGCTCAAGAACCCAATCTCTGCAGGCTCCTTTGATAATAGTCCAGGAAAGGAACTCCCACTCTGAGTCAGACTCCAGACAAGTCTGATTTAAGGTCTCCTTTTTTCTTCTATGTTGGGCCTGGCACAGCTGAAGTGACTGAGAGCTTTGAGCCAGCAGAAGCAGGGCAGTTTAATTTCCTGCTGTAATGGAGTCCTGCTGCATTTGGCTAGTTCCTCCACTGGGCCTGCAGGAGCCCTGTCTCCATCCCAATCCCTGTCACAGCCCAGGCTCCTTGGCAGACTGGGGCCATGCCCTCCTTCTTTGCTCCCTCCTTTGTCACCCAAGGTCTCACGTTCAGTTTGGACTTTGCATGGCCCTCACTGATGTGTAAGACACCCCCTGCTCCCACCCCCATCGGCTCTCCCCCAGGAAAGAGCTCCAGACTTAAGTCCTCAGACCTTCATGTGGCTCCTCTGCCTGTGTCCAACCATTGCCCTCAGTCTTTCTCCCTTCAATGTGAACTACAGAAATAGGGAAATAAATCCCCCGTGACACCAGCTTCCTGCCCATGGGTGTAAGTGTGCTGGGGTGGTGAGGAGCAGCAATGGTTTTATTTGATCCATTTTTAATTCTTCCTGCAAAGCTTCCCCTCGATGAGCTGTGGCAGTGGGTGGTGGGTGCTGGTGCTTCCCCCGGGACGCTGAGCCAGCGCTGCCATTGCCCTGCTCATCCACAGGACGGAGCAGCATCCCCAGGATTGCAGCCCAGGGCTCAGCCTAGGGAGCTCGGCCAGCAGGTCCCAGCCTTAACTCTTGCACTCCCAAGAGGTATTAAAGGAAAGGAGAAGGGAAGAAGTCCTCATGGAGGGAAAAGTGGTTCCTGGAGGCAGAGGATCACACAGCAAAGCCTTCTGTCCAAGGAGTCAGGGGCCACTGTTTGCAGCACAACTGTCAGGTCACAGATAATTCCCCTGCAAATTTGGGTCTTTTCATGTGATTCCCCATGCGCCTGGGAGGAAGAACAACTCAAATTCAGAAAACTCCTCCTTCTTTTCACTTCTCCATCATTTCTCCTGTGTGCTGATGTCCCCTCTTCCCCACAGGTCAGTCTGTCTGTCTGTTGGTGGCACAGGCTGCCAGGCTGCTCCTCTCCCAGGAGTGGTTTTAAAGTGCAGCTGCTAATCGGCTTTGCCAGACTTATGGACGGAGTGGCTTTTTGCCTCCCTCAGTTGGGGCTGGGGCTTGGAGCCTGAACATGCATCCAGGGGACTTGCCATCTGGGGTAGGGGGACAAGCTGCAGACCCCAGCCCTTCAGAGATAGTCACCAAAACCTTGCCAGGACCACGCTGCTCTCCAGCAGAGAATGCTGATGCTGCTCAGCGCCTGTGGGCTGCCCTGTTGCTCCCAGGATGAAATCTGTGTTTTCTCAGCCCTCTCCCTCCTCTGCAGTACTTCCCAGGGCGCCCCTCCGTGCAGACCTACCTGCAGACTCTGGATGCCTGGCTGAGGAACTGGACAGAGCCCGAGCTGCCCCGCACAGTTTTGAAGGAGGCCATGAAGAATAAGAGAGATGTAAGATGCTCATGGGGACCCCCAGCCCCTGCTCTCCTTACCCCTGCCCCTTGTCCCCCAGCTGGCACTGTCTGCCAGCCCCATCACACCATGTCCATCTGTCCACCAGGCCTCCCACCCCTCGGTGCTCCCCACCAATGTGACCTGGGTGGGCTGCCAGGGCAGTGAACGCCACTTCCGTGGCTACCCCTGTGGGCTCTGGACCATCTTCCACCTGCTGACTGTCCAGGCTGCCCAGAACGGCCCTGACAAAGGTACTGCTGTCCCTGGGGGCATCAGGGGCTCAGGGAGGGAGTGTCCAGCTGAGCTATGGCATGGGTAAGGATGCTGCATGTGGACAAAGGCTTGTTCCCCCCCTCCCTTCTTCATCTCATCCAGGGCCAGTTTCCATGGGGGGGACAAGAGACAGAGTTGGGGTGTAGGGTTGCTACCTCAGCTGTGGGACTGTGTTGGTGGCACGGGGGAGGGGGGCCAGACTCACCCCCCTGCTCTGCCTCCGCCAGAGTTACCCCTGGAGGTGCTGAGCACCATGCGCTGCTACGTCCGGCACTTCTTCGGCTGCCAGGAGTGCGCCGAGCACTTCGAGGCCATGGCGGCCAAGTCCATGGACAAGGTGGCCAGCAGGGAGGAGGCCATCCTCTGGCTCTGGTCCCACCACAACGAGGTCAACGCTCGCCTGGCGGGTAAGCGGGGGCTGCCTCCAGGGGAGCTGAGGTGGAGGAACATCCCTCCTCCTGGATGGGTCTGGCAAATGGCTGCAGGGTGTAGCAGTGGGGACAGCCCGTTGTTTTGTCCCCCATCCCAGGGGACAGCAGCTGGTCATGCAGCATCAGACTGCCCTGGAGATACAGTTGGATCTTACATGCTCCTTACAGGGAGCTTCCCAAAGCTGCTGTTTGCCCTTGGAGGACCCCTCTTCCCAAGGAGGCTCCTCCAAATGTCCCCATCCCCAGCTGCTGGATCCCCTGGGGTGTTGATACAGGGCCAGAGTGCGCCACATGTCCCCTCTAACCCCCTTGCTGGCTCCGGTCCCTGCAGGAGGTGACACGGAGGACCCCAAGTTCCCCAAGCTGCAGTGGCCTCCACCGGACTTGTGTCCCCAGTGCCACAAGGAGGAGCGGGGGGTCCATGCCTGGGAGGAGCCGGCCGTGGTCACGTTCCTCAAGGCACACTTCTCCCCGGCCAACATCTACATGGACTATGCCGAGCCCGACCCCATGCCCGTGGCCAGGGAGGAGACCGGCGCCAGGCTGGGCACGGAGGGCCCGCGAGAGGAGAGGGGGAGAGGAGAAGAGGAGGAAAAGGAGACGGAGGGAGAGGCCAGAGTGCCGGGGCACCCGGGCTCCCCCGAGCCGCGGCGCCCCAGCATCGTGCGGCTGAACCCCAAGCTGCGCGAGGGGGGCGACGACATCGTGGACCTGGATTCCTTCAGCGAGCAGCACTTCAAGAGCCAGGCGCTGCGAGCGGCCGCGGGCCGGCGCCGCCGCATCAGCAAGCGGGACACCATGGCCTTGCCCCGCGGTGCCGCGGCAGGCAGGGAGCGCCGGCGCGCCCCCGGCGTCCTGCTCCGGGATGAGGAGGGGGCTGGGGAAGGCCTGCGGAGGAGTCCCTGGCTGCGGGTGCTTGGATTGGGCTTCTCCCGCCTGGACATCAGCCTGTGCGTGGCCCTCTACTTCCTCTCCTCCATGTGCCTCCTGGGCATGTACACCTTCTTCCGCCTCCGCACCCGTGCCCGGAAAGGCCGCCCTGGCTTCCCCATGGCCTGAGAGGGGCTGGGGGGCCCGGGGGTCTTCCTAGGGTGGGTGAGCTGCTGAGACAGGATGCCCCTGGGACGGCGTTTTGTCCCACAGCGGGCAGGGGTCTGGCACGTCCCCCTCAGGCGCTGTCCTGCTCAAGGCAGTTGTCTCACCCAGGGTAGGGGGTGGAAGGCTCTTTTTGGGAGGAAGGAGGTGTCAGAGCATCCCCCTTTCAAGTCATAGTGCCATGTTTTTGGGCGTGTGGGAGCTGGGACATGAACAGTGGTTTGTGTTTTGTCCACCCAGCTGCCCTCATCTCTCTGTTCCTGCCTCCCTCCCTGGCGCTGGGCTGGTTTCACACTGGGAAGCCCAGTCCTGTGCTGCAGAGCAGCCCATTGGGGTCCAACCACTAGTGGGGCCAGGAGGGTGCAGCCCCCCAAACAGGGGACACTGCTGGGTGGGGGCAGCAGTCATGGATTCAGATGCAATTTGTGTTCCCTCTCTTTGAGATGTGGCCCGGGGCCTCCCCATCTTTGCTCACCCCCTCCCCACGCTGTTGTTCGTTCTCTGCTTGTCTTAGTGGAATAAATTATTTTTGCCGATGCCTGCCCTGCCCTGCTGTGTTGGCTGGTCCCTGCCATGCAGGCATGCTGGACTACCCCGCCCCATTCCTCATCTCCCTGTTCCTGCCTCCACCCCAGCCCGGGAAGAGCCCTTGGTTTAAAAATCCTTTCAATATTTTTAATAACTATTTTACGTTTTCTCTTGCCTTTTGCTTGGGGATGATGCACCTCCAGGCAGCTGCCGCCTGTACATCCCCAGGGCTGGGATGGCTCCTGCTTTCTCCTCAAGCAGGGGAGAGGCAGAGGAAGTATGTGAACGCCAGGAAGCTGCTGGAAAAAAAGTTGGCACGAGCTGTCGAGCTGCAGTTCAGCGCTGACCATGCCCGTGGTCCCGAGCAGGGAGACACAGGGCAGCATCCCTGGGGACCAGGACTTCCGTGGGTGTGGGCCCCCTGTGCCTGTCCCCATTCTCTCTGCCCTTTTATCCTTGTTAGGAATCATTAAGGAAAATGGTTGTTTTCCAGAGCCAGGGCTGGGGCCATCTGCTCTCCCAGCGCTGTCTAAATCCCCTGTAACAAATTCATTGGGATTACGCTGCCCTCCCCTAATCCTGGCCCATCCCCCTGCATGGGGGATTTAAAAGGATTAGAGCCCGGCCGATAATAAACTTTATTAAGGGGGAGGGGGGGTGTCAATCCGATTTGGAGCCTTTTTCTTGATATCTTTACTTTGCCCAGGTGGGAGGCGAGGGCTGGGGAGGAGGGTGCCCGGCTCTGCCGCTGCCCTGGCTCCGGGAGCTCTGGCTCCTCCAGCCTTTCCTCCCTTACCTGCCCGTGAAATAAATTGTCTCTCTCCATCTTCCCTTTAGTGTTTGTGCGTGGTCACGCCTCCAGGCGTTGTGGGGCTGGCACCCCTGTTCTGCCAGCTCTGCCCCACTCGGCCTTGGCCGTGTCCCTTGGGCGGAGCTCAGCGGGCTGGTCCCGGCACGGAGCGGGGCTGGCTCCCCGAGCCGGGTGCGGCCCTGCCCACCGTCGGGTGATGGATGGGCAAGGTCTCAGCGCTACAGCCCCGCTGCCTCCTTCTCCTTGATTTCCCTGGGGGGTTCAACCCCAGCATCAATAACCCCCCCGCCAGCTGCTCCCCTGTGTGGGGCTGCCCGTGGTCACCTCAGCCCCAAAATACCCCTGTGGGGTGGGCAGGGGGTGCGGCAGGTGCAGAGAGGGGGGGATTAGGGCCGGGGAGGTGGGCGCTGCCGGAAGGGGGTTAGCGGGATGCCCAGATTAGCATCCCCGCCAGGCCCACAGCCTAAAGCTGCTGTGCACGCAGGAAAAAGAGAGTCTAGTAAATAGACTTTCCGTAATCCTGTTTGGTGGAGTCCCAATCCTCCCGGCCCCGGCTCTCCCGACCTGTGGCACCGGGGTGTCCCAGTGCAAGGCACAAAGGGGCTGCTGCAGGGCTCGGAGTGTCCCCCACACTGTGACCCCCTCTCGGCATGACTTGGGGACAGGTGTCCCCTCAGCCCTGCACGGCGGGAGCAGCAAGCTGCTGTGGCCACGCTCACAGGTGCCACAGGCTGTCCTGGAGACCCCAGCCCAAGCCCCCGAGGTGCCCTCCCTGATGGGGTCACCCCTTCCCGGCACTGCCACGAGCCTGGGGGTCCCTGGGGCTAATTACCCAAATGGCCGCAGGCTGGCGCGGGGCGGCCGCTGTTCCCTAATACAATTTACCCTCAAGTGCAATTTAATTTTCCACGAAGCCGGTGGCCAGCCCCCCGCACACCCAGGCACCTTCCCACCCCTTCAGCGCTCGCTCCCTCCAGCCTTGCCCGTCTTCCCTTTCCCTCCTCGGCACAGGGAAGAGCCTTTCTCCACCGGCATCCCCTCTCCACCCGCGCTGCAGCCATAAAACCACCGGGAGTTCGCTGAGCGCTGATTAATTTTCAATTACAATTAGCAACGCCCCTGCCTGCGAGGGAAGAGGCTTTCCCTGGCTGCTGGTGAGTACCCGGCTCTCGGTGTGCCTGTCCTGCAGCAGGGATGTAAGTGGGAGGGGGGAGTTCTTGGGATAATTCAGACGTGGGGGGCGGTGGGGCTCGGGTGCTAGGCCGGTGCTGCCCAGAGGGGAGGTGGCTTCATGCCAAGAGGTGGCTGGGGCAGCTTTGGACTTGCAAGGATGTCCCCACCTTGTTCTGGAGGAGCTGGTTTTGTCACACGAGGGGACTCTGGGAGCTGGGCTGACACCTGGCAAACTCGCTGCACGAGTGGCACAAAGCTCAGCTCCCTGGCACCTCCAAACCCGTTTGGGGTTTGCTGGCTGAGACAGAGCTGCACTCGCACCCCCAGGCATGAGTCAGGACCTTCTAGCTTCCAGATTTCCTTATATTTCCTTATATTTCCTTATATTCCTTTGCATCTCCCCCAGTTCTGCCTAGAAACCCCCTTGTTGCACCAGGGGACGATGCACTGATGTCCCCCTCGGTGCCACAGTGTCCAAGCCAATCCTAATTCCAATGTGCCCAGGGCTGGGGCACACAAGGGGAGGCTGGCTCTGTCTCTTGTCACAGGCTCTGGGATTTACCTGCATTTTATTAATGATGAACCCCAGAAGGGAAGGTGTGGGAGCAGCTTCCCTGCATCATCGCCTCCTGCTGCTCGTGTCTTCCTTGGCTGCAGGGCCACAGGGCTCCAGGCAGTGCCAAGGAAGGAGCAGGGCATATGTGCGGGGCCAGACCCCCCCAAAAGTGCCCCAGAAATGCAACGTGATTAAAATCACCCTTCTGCAGGCTGGTCACCATCGAGCCTTAGCTCTGATTTAGCTCTGGGGGGTGGAGAAAGCTTGGAGGGGGAATATTTCACACCCACCACATATAACCCCCCCTCCCTGGGCACCACCAGGACCCAGCAGCATTTTGGGCGGCACAGAGAGGATTTGCTGGGCAAGCACCTCATGCCCATCTCAACCACCCTCTCCTTCCTGAGAGATGGGAAAAATAAACTCAAAAGAGACCAAAAAGCCCAAAGTGATCTAAAAAATCCCTAAAGAGACCAAAAGATCCCCACTAACATAAGGAATAGATGGACAGCAGGAAGGATGGAGGGGAACAAAGCCGTGCTACCAGGAGAGGAAGGGATGAAGGCTCTGCTGGGAAGGTGTGTGAGCCAGCACTGGGAAGATGTTGGTGGGGTGTTTTTTTGGTGGTGGCAGCCCCCCGCCTCCCTCCCTCCCCCCCAGCAGCATGATGCTTCCCCAAGGTGAAGGCTCGGTGCTGTGCGGCTCCCTTTGCCTGCTCACCACTTCTGTGAGTGATCCAGAGCAGGGGAGAGGGGGCTGGATCAATCTGGCAAAGCAGAAAAATGAATGAAAATTGAATTCCCCGAGGAGAAGGGGGTGGAGGGAGCTCTTATCCCGGCTGAGAGATAAATCAGAGCGTGCCAGAGAGCTGGGAGACCGCGGTGGCTCCCGGCAGCGGTGGAATAATTAGGGAAATAGGCTGGAAATGCAAAGCAGCAGGACAGGGCGGCGATGGGGCAGTGTCCGTCTGTCCGTCTGTCCGCGAGGCCGGCTAAACTTCTCCCGTCAATCTGCCTGAGGGACCTGCCTTTCTGCGTGTTGGGAGCCAGGCTCTGGCCGGCTGGGGACCGGGGGGACACGGTGGCCCCTGCCCCAAGGGGCTGCGGAGCGCAGGTGGCCGGGGGCGGCCGGGGTCGGGCGGTGCTTAATGCACTTAGGAGCGGCAGCGTGATTTAGGGGATGGGACGGGATGGGATGGGATGGGCGGGGTTGGGATCCACCTCCCTGGGGTGGGAAGCAGATTTTGGCGTTCCGTGAACTGCAGCGTTGAGCTCTCTCCTGTAAGAGTGCCCACCGGTCTCTGCACAGAGCTGCCATGTGAGGGGGAAGGGGGTTTGCTGGTAAAAATGGAACTTTGAGGGGGTCAAACCCCAGCATCTCATAGAAAAACTTCCATTTTTTTCCCAAGGAACCGTCAGGCTTAATACATTTCTTAGGTTTTATTACTTTTATTTTTAAACTTTTTTTTTCCGATTGCTGGCTTGTTCCATCCGCACCTTTCCTGACGGGGCAGGGTTTCAGGTTTTTTCAGGTGGGAAAATCCTCTTCCTGACAGTGTGGAAATGAAAGCTTGGCATGGACACACCTGAGCTGAGGGTGGCCAGGCTCTGGGCTGGGTGAGCATCCTCCCTCACTTGCCAGAAGCCGCCGTGCGCCACCCCGGGAGCTCTGCTCTCTGAGCAGAGCGGGATGGCCCAGCACATTTGACACCATTGTCCCCGAGCTGGCGACACGGCGAGCACCGGGAATGGCGATGTTGAGGGCACCCACCCTAACTTCAGCTCCATGTCGGTGACTTTCCTTGCTCAGCCCTTGTCTGCCAGGTACCGCCACATCAGTGATGGGGGCTGCCTTGTCTCAGGGCTCTCCCTCAGCAGAGCCCCACGGGGATCCTTACGGAAGCCGCAGCCACACCGAGCCCTACGGCACTGCCACCCTTGTGCCACCACGGCCAGCGGGCTGCCAGGCTGGGCACGCTGCAGCGCCGCCGAGATGGGCCGGCTCTGTCCATGCCCAGATGTGTCCCTGGGGAGGCACCATCGGCATGGCCCCCAGGGCTGTGTCACAGCGCCCTGTGGAAGCAGAGCTGGCCATGGCGGGGTGACAGCCGCTGGGCAGTAGCTCAGGCTGCCGCGGGATGCGCCGCTGTCCGCCGGGGCCACGGAGGAGCCCCTTGGCCAAGCCTCCATTCCCAGCGGCAGGAGGGACAGGGCTGGGGCTGTGCAAGCAGCGGGGACGCGCCAACGCCTTCCATGGAGCGGGAGCAGGTCCTGGAGCCCCGGGAGCGAAGCCCGCCCGCGGCCTTGGGCTCGTCCCTCTCTGTCCCCAAAGGCGCCGCCGGCCCCAGCCCGGCCCCGCCCCTTCCCCGCAGGCCCCGCCCCGCCATTCAAGCCCCGCCTCCCAGCCCCAGGTCCCGCCCCCGGCGGCGCGGAGCGGGCGCTGATTGGCTGAGGGGGGCCCGTCCCGCCCCCGCCCCCCTGCGGGCGGTGACGTCAGGCGCGCTCCCCGCAGGGGAATGAATGGGAGGCGGGCGGCACCGGCGGGCACCGGCACCGGGACACGGCACCGGGACACGGCACCGGGACGCGGCACCGGGACACGCCACCTCCCGCCGCCGGGCTCCGCCGGCCGGGCCCGCGGCTCTCCCGCCCCTCTTCTCTCCCCTCCGCCGCCCCCCGGGCCAATAAAATGATGCAAAGCTCTGCGCTCGCTGCCGAAGGGGCTGTCAAGGGGCTTCCCGAGATCCTCGGTGTGCCGGTGCAACGTAAGGACGCTTTTCTCTTCTCCCTCCCTCGCTCCCTGCCGCAAAGGCGGCCCCGGGCCGGCGGGGCAGCGCCCTGCGGGCGGGCAGGTGCCTCCGCTCCCGTTCGCTCCCGGTTCTGCACTTTCCGTTCGTTTTCCCCAGCGTGTAGCGCCGTTCGAGGACGCGAAAATGCGGAGGGTGCGGGAGGGAGAGCGGTGCCCCGGGGCGGGCGGGCAGCGGAGCGATGCGGGCTCGGCCCCGACGGGGAGGACGGCGCGGCTCCGGCTGTGCGTGTGTGAGCGTGAATTCGAGTGTGAGTGTGAGTGTGAGTGTGTGTGAGTGTGACTGAGTGTGAGCGTGAGTGAGGGCGAGTGCGCGGCCCCGGCCCCCGCCCGCCCCCGCGCATCGCCGACCCGCAGCGCACGACACCCCGCTGATATCGTTATATCGTTTGTCGCGACAGGCGGCGGCAGGAAGGGGCCCAGGGCCGTGCGTGCGCGGTACCGGGATGGTACCGGGATGGCGAGCCCGGCTGGGCGCCGCGGGGCCCCCGGAGCGATGCCGCCTCACCCGCGTCTATCCAAAAATCCCCCTCGTGTCTCTGTGGGTGCCTGCAGCCCTGCAGCCACAGGTAGCGCGTCCGTGGGGGTGCGCACAGGCACGCGTGGGGCGCACCCACAGCTGGATGGAGCCCGATGGGGATGGTGCACCCCGAGGGAGGATGCTGGAGCCGAGCTGGGGGTGAGCCACGGGGGCTGTCAGCCCTGTGGTCCTTACAGGGCCGAGCCCCGCGCGGGGGCATCCCGCGGGCACTGTAGATGCCCCCTGTGGATCCCGGTGGGATTCGGCCGTGCCCCGGTGCCCCCTGGGGCTGCGGGCGGCCGAGGGGGCCTCCGCCAGCTGCCACCTGCGCGGGTACCGCTGCTGTTGTTGTTATTGTGAATTTTATTATTATCGTTATTATTATTATTATTATTATTATTTCTCCCCGTTCGCAAACCGTTCCCGAGAGCGGGGCGTCGCCGCGCTCCCGGAATGGGGGGACCCCAGCGGTGCCACAAGAGAGGCGCCGAGAAAGTTGAGGGGAGGGACCCGGGAAGGCGGGGGAGGAGGGACGGGACGGGCCCGAGGCGCGGGACAGCCCGGCCGGGGTCCGGGGCCACGGGGGGCACGGGGGGCACGGGGGGCACAGGGTGTCCGCTCCGGGACAGCTTCCCCCACCTCCGGCCGCTCCCCGCGGAACCCCCGTGCCGCTCCGTGCCCCGCACGGGGACCCCCCCCCCCCCTCGGCGGCTGGAATTCGTTTTCCGTGGGTTTTTCGGTGCCCCCTCTTGCAGCGGCTCTTCGGGGGACCTGTCGCCGTTATCCCCCGGTTCGGTTCAGTCCCTTTGCCGAGCTGCGGGAGGGTTAAACAGGAGAGCCCGTTTAACCAATTTCACCGCAGCAGAGGGGAAGAAAAATCGCGGTCAGGAGCACAGAGCCGGTGCAGGGTCAGGGACATGCAGGGTCTGTCCCACCACCGTATGCCGGGTCAGGCCGGTTCCGAGTAGCTGGGTCACTTTTATGGCCTCGTAATCCCTTGATTTAAGAGAAAAATGAGGTGCCCAAACCACCGTGGAGCTGCATTGCCCCAGAATAACTCCCTGATCTGGCCCTTCCCGGGGCCACCAAACTCCCTTGCCCATGACATTGTCATTCCTGAACTGACTGATGGATATCAAGAATTAGCAGAAAAGAATCCAATGAGATACTATTATTATTATTATTATTATTATTATTATTATTATTATTGATTTATTATTATTATACCATTTGTATCTCTAGTAATGCTATTATTATTATTATTTGCAATAACAATATTAATAAAAATAATTAATATTATACTTATTTATGTGCAAAAAAAAAATGGCAGAAAGAAAAGAGATGAGGCTGGGCTGCTGGAAATCATCCTCCTGTGGTTTTCCCGCTGCCCCAGCCTGAGCCCTGCGGCCACTGCGAGCTCCCAGCCACCTGCTTTCATGTCGTGACAGATTTGGGGCCTGATCCTGCCTCAGTGACGCAGAACACGGCCCCCTCCGAGCCAGAGGAAATTGTCCCTGGGCAGGGAAACTCTTCCCAAGAGGCCCCCAGCAGCACCTCGATATTTCATCGCGTGTGAGAGGAAAATCCGTGACATTTGAATTTTTAATCGCTATTAAATCGCGGTTTTTCCTCTCTCTTTAGCCACCAGTTCCTTTATTTTAGCAGTGCTGTGTCCTACAGCATCTCTTTCTGCAGGATTTTGGGGAGCCGAGCAGCCTCTCCCCCCGCCCCCCCCCCCCCCGACAGGCCTTGCTTAGCCTTGCAGACGGGATTGTTAAAAATAAAATTCCGAATATTATTTATGAATATTGTTTTGCAAATCTCACCGGAGTCAAAACTCGTGCCAAAGGCTGCGGGAACAGTGCCCGGCTGCCGGCAGGCTCCGGCCAAGGGGCTGGAGCGGGGGGAGTGATTAATCGCCGCCGAGACAGTCGTTTGCTTGCAGCAGAGAAATGAATTGGAAGGTTTTGCATGTGAAGGAATGAGGTTTCCTGCCCTCAGAAAGACTTTTGAAGGAATCCCCGGACCGGCGCTTTCCTTGGGCTCGGTGCAGGCTCCGGTACCGGCGGCCCGGGTCCCTTTGGGCTCCGCACTCCCAGACACCCATTCCGCAGCATCCGCGGGTTCCGTCCCTTCCCCTGAGCGGAGCAGGACCCTGCCCCAGGGCCGGGGATTTGTTTGTCCGGAGCAGGAGGCTGCCCCAGGGCCGGGGATTTGTTTGTCCGGAGCAGGAGGCTGCCCCAGGGCCGGGGATTTGTTTGTCCGGAGCAGGAGGCTGCCCCAGGCCGGGGCTGTTCGTGCCCGCCGTGCCCGGCGGGGAGCGCATCCCCCCGCGCTGCCCCCACATCTCCCCCCGCTCCCTTCCGGAGGGGCTCCTGCGGTCTGGGGGATTACTGCGGCCACCGGCCGGTTTGTTTCGTTTCAATCGATATTTCTCTAATTTTTCCCGTCGGGGAGAGGGGCGGGGAGCGGGGAATGGGAAGATGGACCCGCCGCTAATAAATCACGGCAGCGGCGGGGACCAGGCCATGGCTCGGGTGCGTGGGAGGGAACGCGGGGAGGAGGCGGGGGATTGCGGATCTGCCCACGGGCTTTCGTGGGATACGGCCAAATCCTGGCGGGATGCACCTGTGCGGTCCCCTCACGGGGCAGAGGGGACCCCCAGATTTCCCCCCTCTCCCGGGGAGAGGGTGGCACCGAGGCTGCTGCATCGCCCGGGTGGTCCCCGGGTGGAGAGGAGGGACCCCGCGGCCGTGTCCCCCCCCCGAGGAGTATCCAAACCACCCTGTGCACGCAAACAGGGAATGCTGGGGGGCAAAGACAGCCTGGGAGCGCCTCGTTCCTGACGTACCAATTGTGCCCATTAACTTTATTCCTGTTCTATAAAATAATTCAGGTAAAACGAGTGCAATAAACGCGAGGCAGGGAGGCAGCTGCCTCCGTGGCAAAGCACAAAGCAGGGTGCAGGGCTTGAATCTGAGATATTTTCTCTCTGCAAACCGGAGGGACATCTGGTGCCCCTGGCAGTTCTCCCTTTTGTTATTGTTGATATTATTGTTATTTTTATTATCATTATTAATATCATCATCCCTGCGTGTGCACACAGGCATCATTGCACACGCGGGCACCTCTGCGTGGGGATGGTGCCGTGCATCTACAGCGAAATCGGAAGGAAAATCGGTCTGCTTTTGAAATAAATTAGTTTTCTTTGGGAATTTGAAGGGAGATACCCTGTTCTCGGCTGCAGTTGTTTGCTTGTTGAAACTGAGCTGCGTCGCTGCTTTTAGGAAGGGGAAATCTCTTTGTTGGCTTGTGCGAGTTTAGGACGGGTGCACGCAAACGCATCCGTGTTTACATAAATAATCATTTAGACACAAAACGTGTTTCCTGGAGGTGCCCACGCGTTTGTGAAACTGCCCAGAAGGATTTCCTGGGGCCGGTGCTGCGCTGGTGGCACCGCCGGTGCCGGCAGCTCCCAAATGGGCTTCACAAACCCAGCCTGGAAATCGCGGCTGGTGCCGCGGTGCTGGAGGGAGGGCATCGAAGCGTCCCGGTGCTCCCAAACCAAGGAGGGAAAGAGGGACCTCTGGAAGCCGTAGAATCATTAAGTTTTTGATTTATGGTGCGGTTAATGCGGCAGAAGCAGTGGCCGTGGTCTGAGGGGCGCTGGGATTGTCACTGTCCAGCCTGGCAGGGATGGGATCAGCTGCCCTCGCGTGAGGTACGTGGCAGGACCCCAAAGGATTTTGAAATAATGTTGTTCGAGGCTGGAACAAGATGAGATTTTCCCTGTGCTCTTTTCCTCCTTCCTCCCCCCGCCCCCCCCGCCTTTATTTCCTCCTTTGCCCGTTCCGTCCTCTCCCCCGCTCTTCTTTTCTTTTCCCCTTTTTTTTCTTCCTTTCCTTCCTCTTTCTTTGCCTTTCTCCCCTTTTTCGTTCCCATTCTCCTTTCTCTCCCCGCCCCCCCTTTTCCTTTTTTCTTTTCCTCCCTTGTACCATTCTTTTCCTCTCTTCCCTCACGTTTTTTTGTTTCTCCTCTTTTTGCTTTTTTTTTTTGTTTCTGCTTAATTTTCTCCTTTTTCCTGTTTCCTTTTTGAATCTTACCTTCCTTTTCCTTTTTTAAAAACAATTTCCCTTCCTGTGAAGTTTTCCCTTCTTAAATATTTTTCCCTTTAAAAAATATTTTCCCTTTTTTATCTTCATCGCTTTTTATTTTTTCTTATATTTTTTTTCCTTTCAAAAAACCTTTTTCATTCTTTACCAGTTCCCTTGAAAAAAAATTTTCCCTTTTCATAGTTTTATTTTTTAAAATATTTTTCCTTTTTTATATTTTTAAATATATTTTTCCTTTTAAAACCTTTTTTCCTTTTAAAAATTTTCTTTTTTTAAAATTTTTCTTTGCTTCGTGTTTTTTTTTTTTTGTTTGCTGTTTACTTGTTTGTTTTAATATTTTTTTCTCTTAAAACTTTTTTCTTTTTTCTTTTTTTTTCCCCCAAATCCGTCTGCTTCCATATGTGTGAGTCAGAGTGGGGCAACAAGCGGGGTCCCTGCTCGGTGGTTGTGCCATTCCAGAGGGAGGGGAGAGGCAGGCGGGGAAAGCTCGTGGCGGAGAGCAGGACACGGCGTGAAAAACGGGCTGCAGGAAGGGACAGCACCGCCCGTGTGTCTGTCCGAGCCAGCCGGGGCTGTCCCGGCGGCTTTTGGCAAAGGTTGGCAGAGGGGTATGCCCCGGGACCCCGGGGATGTGAGGGGCGGCATCTCCAAAAACCCCGCGATGTGCCCGGGCAGGGTTTTGGGAGCCCCGAGGGGTTGCGGTGGCTGACGCTGCTCTTCTCTCCATCCTCTCCGGGCAGAGATCCCCCAGTGCGCCGGCTGCAACCAGCACATCCTGGACAAGTTCATCCTCAAGGTCCTGGACCGGCACTGGCACAGCTCCTGCCTCAAGTGCGCCGACTGCCACATGCAGCTGGCCGAGCGCTGCTTCTCCCGGGCCGGCAGCGTCTACTGCAAGGAGGATTTCTTCAAGTGAGTAGTTCCCCCCAAAGGCAGCGCCTCCATGCCCGCCGAGCCAGCGCACAGCTGAATTTTGAGCATAATTTCTCCCAAATCTTCCCGCAGCTGGTTGTTGTTGTTGTTGTTGTTGTTGTTGTTGTTGTTGTTGTTGTTGTTGTTGTTGTTGTGGCAATAAAGGGGATGTCGGCGCTTTGCAGCTGCTGCCAAGTGGACGCTGCTTGCTGGGAGTTAACCATGGGAAAGCCCCAAATCTCCCCGCTGCTCCTGTCCCTCCCCTGTGCTGGTGTTCAGGCCCCCGGGAGTGACATCCTGCCGTGGTTCCGGTGGCCCCGGCTCCGCTCGGAGCTAGAGGGCAGGAGAAACCCGCGCAAGGCATCGACAGCGCTGCCTCTTCCTCCCCAGTGCCTCCCTCACCTCCTCGGGATTTGCTGATGCTGTTTCTCTCCCTTCACCTTTTACCCCTTTCTTTTTATTTTTTTAAAAATCCTTTTTTTGCTCCCATTACCGTGAAAACCTCATTTAGTTGCCTCGGCAGCTGCCTCTGAGCTGTGCGATGCCCCAGCCTTGGCATTTTCCTGCTCCCACCAGACAGGACAACCCATTAAAAATGGACTTTGCCTTTAGGATGCTCTGGTCTCCGGCTGCCGGTGAAATTTGGGAGTTTTCCCAAGGGATAGAGAAGGTTTTTTGCTGGGGGTTGGATCCCGGCCGGGGGGTGCCTTTCACTGCTTGGATGCAGCAGCTGCTGCCCCTCTGGGACTGAATCCACCTCCTTGTGTCATCATCTCCCACTCTGGACCAGCCTCGCGGGCTGTCCCCACCACCCCTGGCCGCAATCCTAAAGCCATTAGGTTAGTCCCTAGACAGGACTTCCCTACCTTCCCATCCCCAGGCTCTCCCAGATCCTCATCAGGCATCAGGACCAAAGATGCAGCTCGGATTTCTCCTTCCCGGAGACGGTCAAAGCGGCCACTCCAGCCTGAGTAATAACACTTCACTTCTGATATTTTCCAGCCTATTAATCTCCGAGTCATTTAAATAGTCGCCCAAAAGGTGCGGGTAATCAATGTTAATTGGAGTTGAAAGATCAGCGACTTTCTCAGATGAGGTCCTGCCTGGATTATTTGGTGCCAATCAATAGCAGCTCTGCGCTCGCACCTCACCTTTCCTTAACCGCTCATTGATCTCGGGGTGGGGAACGTGCTGGGGACGTGAGGATTTCAGCCCAACTTCAGAGGCACTTGGCAGCGCAGGAGCTGCTTTGGAAAGGATCAGATCGATTTTTGATGGTTTTTTTGTCTTGTTTTTTTTTGTCTTGTTTTTTTTCCTTCCCCCGAATTGCAGCTCTTGATCCTTGGCTCTGTCCTGGGTCCTGTGTCCACAGATGATGTGGAAGCACCCCGGGGTGTGAGGACAGTTGTTAAAATGGCTTTTACAGTGTTCTGTGAGAGGGGGTGAATGGGCGGGAGATGGGGGCTGCAGACTGGGCACCAGCTCAGCCTTGGGAGCAGAAAAGCATCCTCTGTCCATCCTATCCCTCTCTCACTCCTGCTTTCCTCCTTCCCTCCATTCCCACCCTCCTTCCTCCTCCCCTCCATTCCCACCCTCCCTGCCTTTATCCTCCATTCTACCCTTTCCTCACCTTTCCCTCCCTCTCTCTCCTCCATCTCCTCTCCACCCCTCTCCCTCCTTCCCCCTTCCTCTCCCACCTTCCCTCCCCTCTGGGTCCAGGAGAGCTGAGGTGTCCCCTACAGGTGTCCAGGGACTCTCCCTTTAGGATACAAGTCCAGAAAATGGGACAAACCAGGCTTTCCCTTCTCACTTTCTGCTTCCAGCGCCCCAAAATCCTGCTGGCGCCACTCATGCCCAGTACCTGCCACCCATCCCTGGGTGACACCTGCGTGGCTCAGGGACAGTCTCAGACACCCAGCTTTGGTGGCCGTGCCCTGGATTTCTGGAGGGAATGAGCACTCACGGGGCTTGAGGGTGATTTCTGAGGCTGTTCAGGCCTCAGGGGACAGCCAGGGGTGCCTGGAGTGGCTGCACTCCCCCGGCACTCAGATGCCACCGCCTGTCCCTGCAGCCTAGGGCTGGGCCCAAGGGGATTGGGGTTCCTGTTCCTGCTCGGGCTGTTCCTGTTCCTGCTCCTTCAAAGCCGACGGGGCAGATTTATTCTGACAGCTTTGTCACCTGGGCTGCTGCAGTGCCAGGGTGGCTCTGTGGTGCTCTGTGGTGTTTAGGGCTGCTCTGGGGAGCAGGGGAGACCTCGCAGAGCCCTGTGGAGCCAATGGGAGGTGGGGATCTGCCCCGGCTGAGTGCCACAACATCTGTTACCAAAACCACCAGTGGAACGTCCGCTGACTTTTGGTTTCCTCCTCATGGCACGAGTCACCCTTCATTCAGTGAATTCTCCTCTTGCACATTTTCTGCACCATTCTTCCACGCTCATGTTCACTGCACGAAGCTTCCCCACTCCCTGCAGCGTTCCTGTACCATCCTTGCACATTTCTTTCACGCTGCTCCCACACTCCTTGCACCGTGCTCCTTCCACACTTCTTTTCCCACTCTCACCCCCACCTTGTGCGCTGCTGCCACGCTTCTCCCACGCCCCTTGCACACTCCCTGCAGCCGCGCTGGCAGCTTTGCTCGTGCCCCACCCCACCCCACGCCCCTGTCAGGCCATCGTTACGGTGTAAGAGCCCCATCATTCTGCATTAATCTGGGATTCATCATGCCAGCGGGGCGGCGTAATTAATTTATTTGGTATTAATGTGGATGAAATATGTACTGTCCTTGCAGGGGAAAAATCAGACAGCCTATAAGCATTAGTTAAAAGAATCATTAAAATCAAACCTTCCTCGGCTCCATTAGGCCGGTCTCTCACTCTGAGGAAGATAAACCCCCGCCGTGTGAAGTGTCATGCATAATAAGGTTGATCGCCGGTTTAAACTCTGCCCCGTCTCCCGCTGCCCATCCCGGCAAAGCCCACCTCGCCGGGGGGCTCAGGCTAGCCCGCTTCTCCCCGCAGGCGTTTCGGGACCAAATGCACGGCGTGCCAGCAGGGCATCCCCCCGACCCAGGTGGTCCGCAAAGCCCAGGACTTCGTGTACCACCTGCACTGCTTCGCCTGCATCATCTGCAGCCGGCAGCTGGCCACGGGCGACGAGTTCTACCTGATGGAGGACGGGCGGCTGGTCTGCAAGGAGGACTACGAGACGGCCAAGCAGAACGGTAGGCACCCCGAAAGGGCTGCGAGGAGCACGGCGCGCTCGGGGGCGGCCGTGGCTCTGTACCCGCGGGGAGTGGCGCTGCGGGCTCTGGGGCAGCCGCTTTTGGGGAGATGTTCCCCAGGGTGTGCTGCCGCTCGGGGCTGCTACCGGCTCCTTGGCTCGCAGATGACTCCGAGGCGGGCGCGAAGCGGCCCCGGACCACGATCACGGCCAAGCAGCTGGAAACGCTGAAGAACGCCTACAAAAACTCCCCCAAGCCCGCCCGCCACGTGCGGGAGCAGCTCTCCTCCGAGACGGGGCTGGACATGAGGGTCGTGCAGGTGAGGCCGCGGGTGCCCCTCGCCACCCTGCCCAGAGAGAAGGGCGGTGCAGCCTCTGGGGGGCTGGGTTTGGGGGATGCAGGGGTCACAGGGGCATTGGGGCGCCTGGAAGCTGGGCTGCAGGGATGATGGGCTACTGGGTTGCTTGGGGGTGCGGGAGTGGGAGAGCAGGAGTGCTGGCACGCAGGTTTGCAGGGTTCAGGGATGCTGGGTTGCGTGGGGGTGTAGGTGTTGGCGTGCCAGGATGTTGGTGTGCCAGGGGGCTGGCATGCTGGGATGCAGGGGCGCTCGGATGGATGTAGGGGCGCTGGCATTTAAGGGGTGCCGGGATGCTGGAGCGCTGGGTTGCAGAGGCGCTGAGTTACAGGCGTGCTGCCACGCAGGACTGCCGGGGTGGCGGGGTGCCGCGGTGCCACCGATGTCCCCATTGCCCGCTCCAGGTGTGGTTCCAGAACCGACGGGCCAAGGAGAAGCGGCTGAAGAAGGACGCGGGGCGGCATCGCTGGGGGCAGTTCTACAAGAGCGTGAAGCGGAGCCGCGGGGGAGGGAAGCTGGAGAAGGAGAGCTCGGCCGAGGACTGCGGCGTCAGCGACAGCGAGCTCAGCTTCCGCGGTGAGAGCGGCGGCCGAGCGGGGCCGGGGGGCCGCGGGGCTGCCCCCGGCGCTGACCCCCCGCCTCCGCTCTCCCTCCTGTCCCCGGCAGACGACCAGATCCTCTCCGAGCTCGGCCACAACAACAGGGTTTACGGCTCCGTGGGGGACGTGGCGGGCGGACAGTTGCTGAACGGCGGCTTCTCCATGGAGGGCACGGGACAGACGTACCAGGACTTGCGGGACGGCAGCCCCTACGGCCTCCCGCAGTCGCCGTCCTCCATCTCGTCCCTGCCGGCCCACCCGCCCTTGCTCAACGGGCTGGACTACGCCATGGACGGCAGCCTGGGGCTGGTGGCCCACGGGGCGCAGGGGGTGAGTCAGACCCTGCGGGCCATGGCCGGTGGGGGCCCCACCTCCGACATCTCCACGGGGAGCAGCGTCGGGTACCCAGACTTTCCCACCAGCCCGGCCTCCTGGCTGGACGACATGGATCACCCCCCCTTCTAAGCGCTGCTCGCCCCCGCCCCGGCCCCCCGCGCTCCCCCCGGCCCGCAAGCGCAGCACTGAGGGCACCCGCCGGCGGCTGACTTTTCCAGGAGATCCCATGGGAATTGGCCCTGGAGGGCTTCAGGGAGGGGGGACAGCGCCGGCGATGGCTGGGGTGGCTGTGCTCGGGCGGGGGGCACGGATGCCTTTGGGTGTAAGCACAAGAGAGGTGGCGGCGCACGGCGGGGACCCGGCCGCGGCGGGGCCGGCGGGAGGGAAAGGAGAACAACCGGGGGTGGCAGAGCCCATCCCGGCACCCGCGCCAGCCCCGCACGCCCTGCCGAGCACCGCTGCTATTCTCAAGAGTTATTTTTCCATATGGTGTTGAAACGCAGCTCGGCGCTGCCCGGAGCCTCCGCAGAAAGAGAAGTCTATATTGTAGAAAGGTTTATTTTGCCGGGGCCACTGCCCCGTTGCCCAGGGGCAATCCTGCCTGCTCCTGGCCTAGCGGCCGTGGTTTGTCCCCGGGCACGCAGGAGCGTCGCTGCTTTGTACCATGGTCATGCGAGGGGAAGGAATGAAAAAAAAATTGCCTCCAGCCCGGGATGCCCGCTGGCCAAGCTGTGCCATGGCAGGGCCAGCCGGGATGTCTGGGGCTGGCACCTGCAGAGCAGCCACCGGAGGGGTGGGTGAAAGAGGTGAGCAACCTTTGCTCTGAGGGCATTGCAAAAAAATTCCTCCCACGCAGGGGAGCAGGAATTTGGTTAGCTGCAGAAGCACCTACGTGGTGGTGGGAAGGGGAGGCGATTGGGCTGTGAGATGCTCCAGGTGTGGGTCACCCTCCTCCTTTGGTGCCGTGGGTCTGGTGGTACCGAAAGGTGAGTGCAGGCAGCCAGGAAGGATCCCGGCGGCTTTGGCACATCCCACAAGCCCCGTGGGCTCTGCTCCTGGCCAGGCTCACTCAGCACTAGCCCTTGCTCAAAAGCCACATGCCCATCTCCCCCAGCACAGCCACACCCCCTACCCTCAGACATCCAGCCCCATGGATAAGATCCAGTCCCACACTCTCTGCCCAGGGTGCCCAGCTCTGCCCCAGCCCCACAGGGATGCCCTGGCCATGGGGTGCCTGCCACCCTCTCTGTCTCTGGGGTGATGCTGATGATCCCAGGCTGCCCTTCAGGGCGGGCTGGGGGTGGATCCTGTTAGTCCAGGCTCCTTGCAGAGGTGTGGAGGCTCCAGAAGCAGAGGGAAAAAAAAAATTAAAAAAAAAAAAAAAAAAAAAAAAGAAAAAAAGAGAAAAGCCACACAAGAAAGCACATCACTGGTCTGTCCTTGTCCTTCCTTGCCCCCCCAACTGGGTGCCTTGGTGCTGCAGGAGCTGCCCCAGCTGCATCCATGTGCCTCCCCCTCCCCAGCCTTGGGTGCTGCTTCGTGCCAAGCTCCCGGCCTTGCCAGCCCTGGTGGAGAGGGGGACGGGGCAGAGCTGTGCCTGCTGCTCCCATCTCCCTTCAACAAGGCCAAATGCCTCCTCCCCTCGCTGTGTAAATTTTGTACAGTTGCAGAAAGTGAGAGTCTTGTTTCCTGGAGGAATAAAAAGGAAAAAAAAAAAAAACCCAACAATAAGAATAATAATAAAAAATTTTAAAGAATAAAACCTTATTTATTGCCATGTCTTGGGGGAGAAACGATCCCCCCAAATTGCCCCCGGATTCGGGCCCAGGGCGTTGCTTTTGTACCCTGCCTCTAGTGTGTTGGCATGAGATGTGTACAGTCACCCCCTCGCTGTGAGGGAAAGCGATGGCAAATAAACTCGGGATGCTTTTTAGCAGCTGCTGTCTTTGGGATTTTCTGTCTTTGGGATTTTCTTCCTCAGTGGGAGGGCAGTGCTCACCACTGGCATCGCCTGCTCCGGCAGCATTGGATCTTTGGGGTCAGGACTGCCAGGGTCGTGTCTGGATGGTGGCACTGACATCCCTGGGTGATGGAACAAGTGGCACTGGTCATTGTGTCCTGGTTTTTGCTGGCACAGAGAGGTTTGGGGTGGGAATCTCCATGGCTGCCACATGGCAGCCCAAGGTGTCACAGCTTTCCTGCCCCCTGGCAGCAGTGACAGTGGGTGCCTGGCTGTGCCACCGCAGCGCTCGGCGGGCACAGGTGAGGTAGAAGGGCCGTGCCAAGCAGGAGGGGCAGAGGGCTTGAAGCCCCTCCATGGGCACCGGTGTGTTGGCTTTCTATATTTTAATCATTTTAACATTTAATGCTTCTCAATTAAAGTGATTTCCTGGAGTAGATGCCAAGCTTAGGGCGAATGCACATTAACCACTTTCTGTATCGGTAGTTAAAGGCACCGAGGGATTTAACAGCAATCCGCAAGGCTGCTGGGGGAAAGGTTTGGCTGAATAAAGCAGATTATAAACAATAATATATGTCTTTCTCTCCTCCCCCCCACCCCCACCCCTGCTTTCTTTTTTTTTTTGGAAAGGCTCCAACCTCACAAACCGACCTAAAGTGCTATAAACATCTCCAGGGCTGAGCGCTCGGCCCCAAATGTGCTCTCTGAAAGCACCAGCACCGTGGCTGCTGCTTTTCATCCTGGCTTTAACAGAGATTTTTTATTACCCAGCATGTCCATCAAGCCAGGCAGTGGCTGTGCATTACTGCCCTGCAGAGAGGTGGCCTTGCTTGTCCCCAACCTTGGTGGCACCAAAGTCAGTGTGACCCCACTACTGGGGTTGGCATCCTTGCTTCAGCTGCACCCAGGTGCAAAAGCACCAGGCTGTGATGAGCCCGGCCACCACCAGCCTGCAGCTGCCTTGGGCAGAGGCAGGGGGAGCAGAAGCCATGGAGGGGTCTTGCCTAATATTAAGTTACTGGGAAATAACCTGCCCAAGCCATTTTGTCCCCACCATGGAGCCTGGCCTGTGCTGTATGTGGTGTGGTCGAGCCAGCACAGTGATTTCGTCAGCGTCAGCAAACACTGGCAGGAGCCACAGACACTGTGAGAGGCCAAATCCCACGTGTGCCCGCTGCCCAGGCACTCCTTAGCCAAGGGAATGTTCCCAGTTATGTTCCCGAGGCTGGATGTGCTGCAGAACCCGATGGGGCAAGCAGCTCCCTGTCACAGCCATGGAGATTTCCTCTGCTCCCCCCAGGCTGTAAATCTTGTCTGGGAAAAGCAAACTCATGGCAATATCCCACAGGGAAGCCACGGGCTCCTCTTGCCACTCACCCACCCAGAGCAGCAGCCTGCTCCCAGCTGGGGCTATCCCACAGCACAAACCCAGCCCTGGCAGCTCCGTGGGCCCAGCTGGAATGCTGATCAGGCAGCACTGAACCCCGTGCTCAGCCCACATCCATTCAGGCATGGCCACGAGGCACGTTTTTCCCTTCTTCTGGGTACTTGACCAGCTGAGAAGATCATGAAGTGACTGAGACAGACCCAGAAGGGTGGCAGGGTGGGTGCAGGTTTATCTGTGCTCAGCTCTTACCAGACCTCAGCCCTGGAGGAGCCATTCCAGGGATGGACACACAGCAGGAGGCCCTGGAGCTGCTGAGGTAGTGTTTAAAGCCATTCAATCCAACAAAGGGGTAAAAGTCCTGTCAGCTTAGAGAGGCTGATTAGCAACATGTGTTGTGTGAGAACCAGAGGGACAGACAGACACTGTATGACCCTGCTGTCTTTGCAGCTCTCCCTCCCCAGGACAAGAGCTCCAGCAGAACTTCCCAAGGGTTATGGCTGCACTGAGCTGCCTCCCATTCTTATGGCTTCCAAGTCACCCTCTGCAAAAAAAAACCCAAACCAAGCAAACATATCGAGGCATGATCCCAACACTGTGCTTTTATTTATATTATTTGTTTGGACCCAGGGAAAAACAAACAAACAACCAAAAATTCAGCCTGAACGGGAGAGATGAGCATCTCACCTGGCCCTGCATCCCCATGGAGGAGCCGATAGGTCAGCCCATGCTGCTCTGGTGAGACAGCCCATACAGTACTTGTGTTTGATACATTAAAATAACACTTGAGGCCTCCTCCAGGCCCTCTCCCCTTCTCCCCTCTCCCTCCCCCCTCAAATACTGATGAACGTCAGAACGTGCCAAGCTCCTATGCCATCCTGCTCAGGGCATGTGCTGGAGAGCCCAGCCAGACCCTGTGCTTTAAAAGGTCCCCTGGAACCCCCGAGGTGTTTGGGGAGGGAGGGGGGGAAGGGGTGTTTATTGCAGAGCATCTCCGTCCCCCCGGGGCTCAGGGCTGGCCGGGGCCGTGCTGCTGCAGAGCCCGGGTGATGGCTTTGGAGTCCGTCACCTCCTCGGGCAGGCAGCCCTCCTGGTCCCGCAGCCCAGGGTCGGCTCCCGCCTGCAGCAGCAGCTCCACGATGTCCAGGAACTCGCAGGTGGCAGCTGGGGGGGCAAAGGGAAGGGTTAGTGCGGGGATGCTGGCCCGAGGTGGCGGCTGTAGCTGGAGGCAGCAAACGCCGGCTCAGCAGCTGGCCCGGCACAGCAGAGCGCGGCAGGGCTCGGAACACAATGTATCGCTGCAGGAGAAGGGACAGAGCGAGAGCAATGCAAAGCCAGGAGTTCTGAGGGGGTGCAAGCAGCAGCCAGAGCCTGCAGTCCAGTCAGAGGTGCTGGGAGCCGAGGTATGTGCAGGGCATCACCTGGGACACAGAGCGAGCCTGGAACAGCTTGGCTAAGGCTCATTCACATCCAGGACTGGATGTGGGAACGCCTGGGAAGGGCCCCAGAGTGCTACTACAGCACTGCAGGGACCCCCAGAGTGCCACCTGGGAAAGCATTCCCTGCCTGCTTCTGTACCCAGAATTTATAAAGCATTCACCATCTATACTGGATCTGTAAGCCCTTGCCCCTCACCTGCCTCCTGCCCCTCCCAGGGAGCAGGCAGCACATCCCAGACACGACATCTTCAGTATTGCCTCGCTCCTGACTTTTGTCCATCCCTTTTCCTTGCACAAAATTCAGATGGTTCATAGCTGCTGGCCACCACTTCCTCGAGCATCAGCTCCAGGTGACTGTGCCCATGGCCTGGGACAGCTGTTAATGGCACACATTTCATTCCTCACACCTTTACTAGCAACTGTTTTTTCATTCCTCATTTTCTCTGCCAATATAGAGTCAAGTTCAACCTGAGCTCTTCTCTGTCCTAGGATGTCTTACCTAAGGATGCTAAAAGAAAAGAACCAGGAAGATCAGGAAAACCCTTAAGACTGAAGAGCTGGACTTGGCTGACATCGGCAGAAGTCCAAGACCCTGGATTTTCCCTTTAGCCTGTGCAACTCAAACCCCATTGAAGCCAAAACCTGCCTGACAAGGCCATGAAGCTGGCAGCTTCCTCTTGCATTGGTAGCAATTGGTTTTAATCATATTTTGGGTGTTTTTATAAAGCAACCGACTGACTCCTTTAGTAATTAGAGTGTCTTTTGTATTACTCTGCAGTCTTCTACTGATCCAAAAGGACAAGCAGTAATGTCTCATTAAAATAAATTCAATGTGTGAAAGGAGTTTATATTGAAAGGATAAAAAAGGGGTCAAAAAGGGGAAACAGGTTGGTGAGGAAGCAGTGGGGGTGTGGGTGAGGCTGAGCTAAAGGGGGGTACATCCCTCTGCAGAAAACAGACTTCCCGAGGTGCCAAGGAAGCTACGGGGGCAACTTCTGGGGATGGGGAGCTGGTCCCCACAGGGAAAGGTGGCTTTCTCGTCTGGTGCCATGTCCTTGAGCAGGCTGGGGACATCCCTGGGGACGAGCAGAGCTGCTGGATTTATCACACCCTGGGACCCTCGATTTGTCAAGGGCCAGAGCGGCAGCCCTGACACTGGCACGGGTGAAGATGAATTTCCATTCAGCGCAGTTCGCCTCCCGACTCCATTAATCCTCAGGGTTCAGATGATGAATTTTTTTTTATTATTTATTTTCCTTCCAGCGTCCCCTCCCACTGCCCTGTCGCGGCGCAGACAGGGCCGAACAGATGGCGCTTTGCAGGGAAGCCGGAGCGCCCAGGAGGATACAGAGCCTCCCCGCCCCGCAGCCACGTGGCCGCCGCCGCTCGGAGAAGCCTTGATTTCCTCTGGGAGAGGCGGCGGCGATGATTTCAGTGTTCCCCGCGAGCGGCTGGATGGATGGCGAGGAGCCGAGGAGAAGGGGCTGCTCAGCACCGAGCACGCAGCCCCGAGCTCCAGCTGCGGCTCCCGCGGGGCCGGGGCCGCCGCTGGCCTCCGCTTAACCCCCGATTAAAGGCGGGGGCAGCGGCCATCGGAAGGAGCCGGGATTTATAACCCCCAGCAGGATGCGGTCTGACACCGGCTGTAATCAGGAGAGCTGTCACCACAAGGACAGCTGTCAGGCCACGCTGCCGGGTCATAAAAAGGGATGCAGACACCCTAAAAGCAGGGACTGCCTTGCTGATGGGATTTAACCCTTCCCAGGACTCCAGCAAAAGGGAGGGCCCTGTGAAGGCACTGCTCTGCTCAAAGCTGGTGTCCATAGGGGCTCTCCTGCCTCCCCACTGCAATTAATGACTCGGTTGTGAAGTGCTGACTGAAATGGGACTGGGAGGGGACAGTGAGTTCCAGTTTCAGGCCAACAGCCACTTGAATCCAACCCCGTCACCCATTTAAGAAGCTGCTTCCAAGCTCAGGTGATTTATGGCCAGATCAGCAAGAAAGGGAATGAGGATGTCCTGGGGGCAGTGATGGCCACCAGGGACAGCTGGACACCCAAGGGAACACCAGGCCTGTGCCAGCGACCCAGAGGGGCTTCCCAAAGATGATATACAGGGAGGAGAGAGAGGATAATACTCAAGGGGAAGAAAAAATTTCAACACTTCACAAACATTTGGGAAGAAAATCCTGGGAAACTGTAGATATTGAAACACCTGAGCTGGAAGGGTAGATCAGAGAAACCATTTCTGAAATAATGTTCGTTATATCAGTTATGTTTGCTTGTGTTGAACAACTGCCTCAGCCCCCAGCCAGAGGGATCCATCTGCATGGAATTTAAACTCAGGTGATGCATCCACCTTTTCCTTTCACACACTGGGCTTGCTTGAAGCAAGTGCTCTTAGATAACTTACACATGTGCTATGCTTTTGCACCACCTACTCTGAACTCCTCAGTCCTGGAGTTGGGAAAGCATCTTCCCAGGAGAGAGAATGCCCAAAGTGTGCAATGGCTTAGGAAGAGAAAGAGGCACTGTGGCATTTTAAGTGCTGTCCATCTGTGGACAACGCTGTGCTAAGCAACAGATTCACCATTCCAGTCACAGTGATTTGGAATTTGAAAAATTGAGTATCCCACAGGAAAGATCCCACAGGGAGAAATCACACATTATTGTAACTACAGTCTTGGTTCAGGGGCCCTGGAATCTGGGAGTCTAGCTCCAGATCCAATGCTGTGCCTTGGATTGATGTCTGTAAAGCAATTTTGCTATTTTGCTAATGTCCTTGTGGAGAGATCAAGAAGAGAGAGAAAGACACAAACACTTCAGAATGACAAGTATGCTCTTAATTACCGTGACAGGCATCAAGAGAGAGTACAAGACAATAACTGGCTATGTCTTAATTTTGGGAAAAAGATTATGATCCAGATTAAATTGATACTTTTTTCCTATTCCCCGCACATCAGCACCACACACATCACTTCAGTCTCTGCTTTTCTCATTTGGAGATAGAACAATCTTCCAATTAAATCACGTATCTAATTAGCCTGTAATTGTAGGAGGGACACCAACTGTGACTTGCCTCTGCTGATTTTGGTAGTAGAGAAGCTGCTGCTCTCTCAGCTGTGACCAAACAGGTTTGTCACCCGGACACATGAAGGTGGAGGTCACCTTGTTTGTCCCTTTCCCCTGACCTCTGTAACCAGTTAAAACTGCCACGGACCCTCCCTGAAGGCCAAGGGATTTGGCATCCCCTAACCAGAGCCCTTCCTGGCTCTGCAGGTGGCACACCAACATCCTGGAGACACAGAGGTGTACAGGGAAACCCTGCATCATAAATTGAGAGAAAAGGAAGGCTTTAAGGTGACATTTGCAGAGGAGAATGAAGGGAGGGTAGCAATCTTCTCCCAAGGCTCCTACCCCTACCATCCTGGGATTTGCTAGTGGAGGTAGCCAATGGTTAATCAAATCCAGCTTCCTTGCTCATTTTTCTCCTGGAATTTGTTTTCTGTGTATAGAGCATTTTCTCCAGCTGCAAATCCACACTGCTAAGAAGGAACAGCCAAGCTTAGAGGCAGCTTACCATAATGGAGTGCAGTCTGGCCTTCCCCATCCTGAAAAGGAAAAAGAGACTTGATTTTAGAGGTGTAGGTAACATTGTGGTAATACAAATACACCCCAGTTTTAAATAAATAGGCTGAATCCCAGCAATGTTTTAATAGACCAGACAAACAGCCAGGACACCCAGCTACCTGACAGCTGGGATTTGAATCATCATCCACCATCACTCCCTATTGATGGATAATCAATATCTATCCACCCATAAGAGTGCGTGGATCACGTCATGACGTGAGTATAATTCAGTTCATACTGTTATCACTTCCAGCCCATAAAAATGAAGGATTTCAGTCCTGTGGCCTCACTTTGGGATTCTCACTACTCCTGGTGCTTTAATGCAAGATGATTCAGTGCAAACCCAGCTTTGGCCAACTACCTGAGAGAAGGGTAAAGCACTGGGATGCTCACACAGCTCAGTGCGCTGAGCTCTTCAGCACATGGCAGCACACAGGGGGGAAAACAAGTTTCTTCCACCTGAATAAATCTTAGGTCCCTGCCTTCAGAATTAGGTCTACCCCAATACCCAGGTTAAGTTCTGTCAAGTCAGAAAAGGGCAGAGTGCTCAGGGATGAGAGCAAGTTGCCAAACCCATCCCCTTGTGAAACACCAGCAGTGCAAGGGCAAAGCAAGGTGTGTGATTTGTAGGTGGTGGCACACAGCTCCCCAGTCCAGCTAACACTTAAGCCACTGCATCAGCTGCAATGCTTTGGGAAGTGTGTCTCAGACTCCTGTGTCCCCTTCCCAGACTCCTGTGTCCCCTCCCCAGGGCTCTACCACAGTTGATGCTTCACATCCAGTGCTGCAAACTCAGGCACCTCACCCTGCCACCAGCCTCATCCTGCCACCAGAACAGGTGAAATAACAGAAGGAAAGAATTACTGGCCCCTTTGCTTTCACTACCCCAACCAGGATTAGCCTCTAATTCAGTTCTTTGCCTCCTTAATTTATTTGCATCTGTCTATGGAGACTTAAGTTTTAATTACCACCATCTTTGGGATTAAGGTGCAAATTCTACAGTATGCTGTACATTCTGGAGCAGGCAAAAGAGAAAAGAACAGGAAAAAAGGCTGAAATTCCACTCACAGCTGGAAGCATTCTGGTTTCCCACTGTGTTATCCTGTTTGATATTAAGCCTGTTGGGCTGAGGAATTAGGAATGACCTGTGTTTTGGGGTGGGAGGTGCCATGCTTTGCTCTGGGACACCAATATGACAATCACGGCAACAACAGGGATAAAAAGCCAGATGTAACAGGCAATTGCTGCCTTAATGCCCATTTCATGTCTTTTCCAAGCAAAGGGGTGGGAGGTTCTGACTTTTCCTTCCATGTGCCACTACATCCCATTCACGTCACTCAGAGCAGTGTTTGAAGATGCCTCATTTCAGGAGCCTATTTCTGCCCAGACTGTGGGGAGCACAGTGCACATGGGTGTCATTGGATGGTGCCACAAACCAAAGAACTGAGGGAATCACGGCCAGCATCCATTGATTATTGCACACTAAGGTAACCAGTGTGAGCCAGTGCTCCTGAGCTCTCCTTAAGCACATGGCTGCTTGGAAGAGTGACAGGGCCAGCACTGACTTCAGCAAAATACTCAGCAGGGCTGGAGAAGGAGAGGCGGGAGCGCTCGAATGAGTTATTGGAAAGGCAGGATGTCAAATGTGTGGGCTGGGGGATGGGAATCCAGCTCCCCTCTGCATCACCACCTCCAAGACTGCAGCCAACAAAACCCACAGGTGAATGGGACTGGAGCCATGCAGCAGAAACCCCTTCCCACAGGAGTGCTTTGCTGCAGAACTCCCTATTAAAACACACAGGGGTGCTCCAGGAATCCTAGAGACGTTTGTTCCTCTTCCAAAGGCCTGCAGAAAGCACTGCTGTTTCAGCAGCTGGCTGGGGATAACAAGGTTTTTTATTTCTCTTAGATGTACTTCCTGGCATCTGCTGGGCTAAGGAGGGAGCGCAGGTCTCGGCATAGGAAATGCATCCCTTTAATCCCAGTGTGGTTTTTAAAAAGAACTATTAATCCAATGTTATGCAAACATGGTTTGCACTTTATTTATGCTGCGGATTTTCCTCCTGCTTTGAGCCAGCCCAGTGGCCAAATGCTATTTGTTACACTTCTCAGATGCCGTGCTGCTTGCTTCTATTTCCTCTGTGACAAATTTTAATCCAGGTAAATGGAAAAAGCTCTAGTGTGGTCACTCACTAAAGGCCTTGAAAGCCCTTGGGAAGCTGCTGATCTCAATCCCTCTTTGATTTGGCTTTTTGGAGCACCGTGGCTAATTGCAGCCTGATGTACCCGGCTGCTCCAGGTATAGCAACGCTGAGCCTTCAGAGCAAAATGGTCACACCTGGAGACTAATCAAAGATGGGCTGTGAAAGTCAGGATTACAGCTCCCTTTGTGGGAATTATGTGAAACAAATATTATGTGAAACAAATATTGCCTGCCAGGCGCTGCAAGTGTCTGTTTTGCAATCAAACACCATGTGCAGAAGATGAGTGAAGATGAATTGTAGCTGGCCTTGATGCAAGGGGTATTTCCTGATGTGCAACAGAAAGCAGAGGTCTCTTGAGCATTTAGGGTCCTTCTCCCAAGATGTGTCTGTGTTAGGATGGATGGTCCCAAACACGGAATGGGCAGGTACAAGCCTCTGTCCTCACCCCATTGGCATCAGCCAGGAACAGGGCATCTGGAGCACATCCTCTGCATGCAGCCGGGAGTTGCTGGCAGTGATCCGATGGATCCTCTCAGCCGATGGACCAAAGAGAAGGTGCTGAGTAAATGTAAATGGGGAAGAGGAGACAGGCAGCTCTGGGCCAACACTGAGACAGGATGCCTCTGGGAAGTGCCCTTTCATGCCTCTGTATCAGCTGGGAAAATGTCACTGTCAGAGGTTAAAAAGGAGGAAACCTGTTCTGATTCAGTGAACTTCAACATGAAAGAGGGGAAAAGCCAGGCTCAAAGCAGCAATATACCTTCTGTAAAGGCTTGCAAGGCACTGGTAGGCCCTTGTCCCAGAGCCCTTTTAGCAATTCTCCATCTGTAAAAAGGAGGGGCTTGTGGAAATGGCAGAACCCACACACGCAGACAGAAAGTGACCAGGAAGGAAAGACCATGACACACTCAAATGTAGGAGTGCTCAGTCTCCCAGACACATTACTGACCAACAACAGATCTGATTCCAAGATTTCCTCTTGCCTCCTAATGCCCTGTGCTATCCCTGGTGGCTTCCACAGACTCCTGGCACATCCAGCCACGTCAGGGTGACAGCTGAGCTGCACGGCCTTTAAGGGAGATGAAACCCCAAATGTCCATGCCTACCAAATCCATCAAAACAAAGATGCTACAAAATCACTGGTACTTCCTACATGCATGGTCTGTGACAGATGTCACTCAATGAAAATCCAACTACCAGTGGATAACTTATTGGATAACAGGATTTTGTTCTGCTCCTGAGAAATTTAAGCAAGAGAAATGGGAGAAGATGGAGTGAGCGCAGATGGACCAACTGTCTTATCTGCTAAGTGGTACTGTGCCTGCTGCACATAAATTCTGTCTTATAGCTGATGGGATTATACTGGTGCTGCCATCCCATGTTCATTCCTTGGGAATTTCTGTTCCCTGCCTAACCTAACACAAGGTCTGGACTGAAGGGCAGAGAAAAGGAAATGGCTTGGCTAAACCTGCTGAGATGCTGTGCACTCTGTAAGAGAACATTTGCCATTTCAAGTAGACTTTGACTGGCCAGTGTCTGACTGTGGTTTCATGGGACAGTTTTAAAACCAGTGCTGTATAAACACTGATAGCTCAGAGCTGCTTCATTCGCCCTCCAGGCTGTGTGCAGTGGCAGGGTGGCCTGGAGGGAGACACTGCCTCTTCCACCATCTCACCTGTTTTGCTCAGCACCAGTGGAGAAAGAGGAAAAACAAATCCATGCTGGTTACCTGGCTGAGCTTTGGTCCAGCCTGACCCCATATTGGTGATAAAGCTGGGGCTGGACCCTCCACACCAGCACAAGGGTGTGTAGGGGACCCCACACCTCCCTGAGTGCTGCTCCACACTGAGACCTCACCTCAACACCTTCAGCCACATCCCCAAGCACGGACCCAAGCACAGCAGGAAACCTCTACACTAACCCTGCCCTTTGAGGGGTAGCACGTGTGCTCTTTATTTTAAGGTACTTTTCCCCCCATATCTCCTTTCTGCTCATTTGTGGCACCTTTTAAGGTGCAGGGCTCGTTCCCATTGACAGACTCTGAATGCTGGCAGGGATCGCAGGAGATAAGAACGATGAGGTGATAAGAGTGTTTAACAGCACTGGGTCCTGGGCGGCACCATGGGCCAGAGGGAAGATAAATATTTACACTACATCTTTAGAAAGCGAGTGAATAAAAAGGGCCAGAATAATACAGACTCTGAACAAGCACTGATGCTTAGGAGCTGTAATATAAATCTCTGCAGCCTCACGACACAGACTCACTCAAGCCAGGGAGATGAAAAATAGCAGGAAAATACTTCCCTCCACTTTTAAAAAGGGTTTTATTTCTCATTTGTTTCTACTTTAGACTTCAACTTCTCAACAATTTACTTTAACCTCATCATCATCTTATTCTCTCTCTGAAATTTTCTCTCCAAGAAGACTGAGGGTAAGGCTACAGCTCAGCACACCAGAATTTACATGCTAATCCTCACCAATACTAGAACCAGGCAATGGGGGGAAATATAACCAGTCTGAACTCCACCAGATGATTCAGCAGGAGACATCCTCGCGTGCATCCTTGGTCCCAACTCCAAGGCAGCTCAGGCCAATACCAATAGGACCAACACCATGGGACAAAGGATACAGAGCAATCTCTGCTAGAAGCAAAACCAAAAAGCCTGCACTGGTCATGAACAGCTGTTTTTTTAGGGATTGCAAATAACCCAGGCTGACAAGTGCAAGGCATCCTCTCAAGTTTGGTTCCTCAATTAGCTCTCTCACCTCCCCTCTGTGTGCACACAGGGAACCCTTTCTCACTGAGCTGTCCCTCTCCAAGAGCTCCCAGCTCTCTCCTCTGCTCATTCCTCCCATCCTGACCATTTCCTGCACTGTGCCAGGCAGATATCCCCCAGGATGGAAGGTGCTAGACTGGTTTTTATCATCACCTCTTGGGCCCTTCTCCAGAGCCTACTGCCAGGCCATCATTTGGCCTATCTTCTAAGTGCCTCACAGATAAATTAGATCTGCATAGAGAAGCAATTATTACATTTCTAATGGCATGAACCCTTACAGCACAATCTGCTACTGAAAGGCAAAGAAAATTGCATTAGCTTTTGTTTGATTCAAAATTACGATCAAGGGAAGAGGGATGTTGAAGCCCTTTAAAGCCAAGCCTCTGAGCTGGGGATTTTTCTGTCTGGGGACCTCCCTGCTTGTATTCACTGCTGGAGCTCATACTCGTGGTTCATTTAGGAGTACTAATTTGGAGAAGCCTCTGCTTACAAAGCTGCACTTAAAAGCAGATCTAAGAAAGCTCAGAGAGAAGAGGATGCCCAGGAAGCACAACTGGCTCCCTCCTGAAGCCTGCATCTGCTAATGCTCCCAAAGGCCCCCAGCTCGAGGAGTTCACTGTGCCAGGGTTATGCTAATCCCTCATCGCCCTAGTTTCTAACTGGTGCTGTACCTAAATTTCCAAGTGCAATTTCAGTGGGATTTATCACATCTACTATGATCAGCATGTAGTGCTGCTGGCACAGATACAGGCTCTCAATATCCCACTGCAGACATGGCTGTCATTAATTGCAGAACAAACTGATTTCTGAACCCATGCAGCAGCTCATGCAGCAACATTGAAACTCTCAGGGATGTTTTGCTGTTGAGCATTTTCAACCCGTTTTGCAGCCAGCACTCTGAGCCCAGCTGTGTATTTGGACATATTTATAGGTTATCCAAATAGTATTTGCTACTGCCTGTTACTTTCAGCACCAGGCAGCTTGCTGCTCATCAAACAAATGTGCTGGTGCAATAGAAAAACTGCCAGGAAGCTGCGGGGATCAGAACTGTGTTTGGAGAAGTCAATGCCTAAACCTGTAACAAGTGTCACAGTGCTGTGGCTGAGCCAGCCCCTGGCAAACCATGCAAATGCCATCCCAAGCTATGGACAGGATGATATTCCAAAGGGCAGGATGCTAATAATCCTCTTCTCCGGGTGCTTCCCTGCCCCCTCCCTGCATAAAAGTTAGTGCTCCTGTACTGCTTTATCACTTTAGCATGGCTGAGGCAGATACCTGCTTATTTAAGGGGCAGGATAAATGGGCTGAGACAGCTTTCCCATCCCCAATTCACTAGGGAACGCTTGGAAATTCCACCTGACACCGGGAGCGCTCTATGCTCTTAAACAATCTCCCGTCTGATCCGATTGTTCCCCAGTGGGGAGGCAGGCTGCAGCTAGCTCAAGAGTCATTGATTGGATTAACAGCCTAATTCCCAACAGATGAATAGAATACTGATGTCTTGTCAGCCCACATCATAGAAGGAAAACACAATCTGCTTCTACAGCCCTGAAATTTAACCCTTTGCTTCCCCACTCCCCCCTCCCCAGGGCTGGATGCAGGGTCCAGCACTTTCAGCTGGAGATCCTACCTATTTAAATGAGAAAAGATTTATTAACCTTTGGGATACTCTGCCTAATCATTGACATGCCATGGTATTTTCTGTAAGAAACCTTCTTTTTCACCCTTTCCACACACAAGAGATTCATACCAGGGACCTTTATTATTTTTTCTCCTCTCTTTTCCACCTGCCAATACAGGGAATGCTGTATGCTTCACAGCAAGCTGCTGAAAATTCATCAGCTCAGTGATACTTCTCCTGAAACATACAGATATTGAACGTTTTCTGAGTCTATCATTTGATCAGCAGGATGGATCTGCCTGGAAAGGAACATCCAGCTGTGCTGCAGGAGAGGCATCCCTGCAATGCCCTCTCCCTCCAACAGCTCTTGGCAAGCTGTGGGGCAGGGGAATGAAGCTGGGCACGTCATTTGCTCCTGTTCTCCACCTCCTAATGGAGACACTAATGTTTTCTTACCTCATAGAAAGACTGTGATAAGAAATTAATTGCTACTGGTCAAATGTTCACTACCACAGAAGCAGGACTGTGTGCATATTAAAGAGATTCTCCAAGAAAAAAATTATTTATGGAGTCCTTGGCACTGTCTGCCTTTATTTCCTTTTTCAGGAGACAAGATAAATAAAAATTATCTGATTTTAAGGAATTCATTCAAAATTACCCTATTTTTTTTCTCAGATCACTGGGATTCATAATGCTGTGGGTTTTTTTTGCTTCCAACACTCACCCTTTATGCTTGCATTTACAAAACAGGCAGGTATGTGAGGGTGGGAAGGTCCTGGCACAGCTTTCCTAGAGAAGCTGTGGCTGTCCCATCCCTGGAAGTGTTCAGGGGTGGGCTGTATGGGACTCTGAGCAACCTGGTCTAGGGGGAGGTGTCCTTGCCCATAGCTGGGGGTTGGATCTATATGGTCTTTAAGGTCCCTTCCAACCCAAAACATTCAAAGATTCTATATTTTGAAGCCTGCAAGGTGTGCATCACCCAAGATAAGCCAGGCTGTGCTGTGAAGCAGAAATAAGGTATTTCCAGTGTTATTTGGGTTTTACAGTTCATGTGCAGAGTGGAAACACTCCCTCCACCCCTCCTTCACTCTAACAAACTTATTAGCCCAGCACTAACATGACTAATAGGAGAGAAAGCAAGAAAGAATGAAAGTGCACACCCTTTTCCCCCCTTCTATAACTAGTAGCTTCTAGTCACGACAGTTTTCTAGACTACAGTCTCTTATAACATTATTACGCATATAATAAACTTGCTAGGAGACTGAATGAAAGAAACAGTCCTTCCCTCTCCTGGCTTCCAGTACATCAACCTTACTGATAGTCCTGTCTTCAGAGAGACAGTGTGTCACAGTGTGCTAACAACGTGGGCAGTGGGGAGACATTAATGACAGAGCTGCCCTAACCAAAATAATTAGCCAGAGACACCTCATCAACTCAACAATTCGATTAATGCCATATTAGTATTTTATAGTGGTTCAAATTATTAGCTCTTTTTACAATTTGAAACCATGATGTTTAATTTTCATCCCAGATGTAAACTGTTCCAGGATGGCAGTAAATAAATAGATAAATAAATTCAATGACCCTGTCCAGCCCAGCTCCTGTCCTGCAATATGGGTGCATTGTACATTCACGAATCCAGGTTAAGGATAGGGACTGGGGCAGTCGTGCCCTGGAACTAGCAGACTGCAGGTTTTATAAATACATACAGAAATAATTAAAATCTAAGGGGTTTAGAAGGGTTAATCTCCTTTAAATAATCTCTGCCACAAAGCCTGTAAAGTCACTGCTGGCACGATGCCCACATGGGACCGGCTGTCGGGTATCAGGACAGCACGTGTGGATGGGAGCAGGGAGATTAGGAGGCAGAGGTGGCCCATCAGTGCTGCTGCCCCACAGATGGCTGCCCCAGGCTCTGCTCAGGGGCTGCAAACCTGCAGGAGCAGGGCTGGATCCAGCACCAACCAGCAAGTCAACATGCCACTTGGTCCACCTCAGTAAAGAGAGAGAAGGATGCTTGATATGGGAGAACATTGCTGCCACTGCTTGGTTCACCTCAGTCCGTGCTGACTGCAAGGCAAATGCTGGCTGTTATTTATTTAAAAGGATTCAGGGCTTTGGAAGCAACCCCTTTTCCTCTGCAGGCTTGAACCTAAAGCCCTGCATGATGGAGGAGATGTTGCACTTTTGATCGTCAACTATAATGGCTCAGAGCTGCCACTCTGCCTTTCCATATGTCCTCTTTGTGGAAACTGTCATTTAAAGCCAACAACTGAGTGACTGTGAGAGAGAAAAAAATCCAGAAGAAAGCAGAAAAACCACCTCTGTGTGGGCTAAAGCAATGCCTGTCCCAAACACAAGGGTTTGATTCCCTTGATTTGGGCAAAGGCAGGCCCAGGTGAAATGCCCAGGAATGCTGAAGCACTGACAGAGAGGTTGTGTCGTGAGGACAGGCATGGTTGCAATAAAAGCCAAGTCACAATGTGCTGCAGGAGGAGCAGAGGTGCTGCTAACAGCCCAGGGAGCTTTTTCTCCTTCAAGTCAGGGAGGATAAAGACTTTGTGGCACTCTTTTAGTGCCTTCCTTGGCTGGGTGTGCAAAATCAGCACTTTCCACACTGAGACATTTTGAAGCATCCTCTGAACTCATTAGATGAGATCTGGATTTTATTAAGCCAAGCTTGAGAAAGCCTGGGGTATCAGGGAAGCTGACTTCCAGTGGCACACAGCCCTCAGCATGAAAAGCACATTTTTTTCTCTCCTCCTTTAGTGCCAGGAACCTTGCTCAGACATCTCAAAGCAGCTGAGGATAGTGCTGTGCCCTGCAGCCTCCAGACAGCCTTTCCTTTCCAAGCATGCCTGTTCCTTAAGGATGATGACTCCTCTTTGTGGCTAATCTGGAATTAGAGAGGACATTCACACACTCACAGCCGTCTGCCAGAGGGGGAAGGCATCAGAGCCTGGATCCTGCCCCCAGTGGAGCACTGCCAGTCAACTGCATGTGTTGACTTAAGAAGCTCCCATCTCATCACCTCAAAGGGTTGCTGTTTTTGTGACCTCCAGCAGCCTTTTAGCAGCCTCTCTGAATTGTATTAGTAGCTGATTTACCATTTGTTATTTTATAAGGCATGAAGCTCCTCTTTCATTTGCTCATGCTCCACCAAGTACAACTACATGAAAACTCAGTCTGTGATCACTGGGGCTGTTTCTAATGGAAGAAAGGAGGAATGAATAGTGAGGGAAAAGGTTTATTGGTACTGCTAATTCACAGACAGTTAGGTTTCCAAACAGCTATTAATGAAGTGCTACTACTAAAGAAAGAAAAAGGAAAAATGTCTGGAGAAAACTGCCTCAGGACATCAAACCCTATCAGTAACTGGGATTTCTCGATGGAGCCACAGTGCTATTAAAATACAGCTGAACTAAGTACTTGCAGTTTGGTCTGTCATTAAGTATTTAGTGAGATGCAAAACTGATCTTCACTTTAAAGGGCTCTTTCAAAGTCTAGAGGCAACACTTGTATAATAGAGATGTTCCTAATGAAATTCAGCAGGAACTGGAGGCAACCAGGGAAAACCTCAGCCAACTTTATAACAGACAGATTTATGTTCAGGGCTGTCCTGCTCTTCCAATGAGTTATTCTGCACAGGGCAAGGGTAACAGGTTTCCATTCATGGCTTGTACAAGCGTGGCAGAAGGTCAAGTTCCCTGGTGGTGCTGGGTCTGTGCTCAGCGCTGGGGCTGCTGCCACATCTGGGGCTGGGCTGAGCAGCTCCATCCCATTTCCTACTAAAGCAGCCCAGGGAGCCCACTGGGACCAGCTGGGCCTAGAACTGGGCCCAGCCCCTTGGAGCAGATGGCAGGTGCTGGTGGTGGCAGCTGATGTGGGGCAGTGCTGAACCAGTGACCTAGAGGTGAAAGGCTCCATATCTCCCATTATCAATCCCCAGAGCCCCCTCCAGAGTAAGTGTTGATACATTAATCTTTCTGACTGATGGAAACAAACATTCCACAGGGGAATCTTTATTTATATTGAGCCCAAATCACCCTTAAAAACATAAAGTTAAGGGCAGGCTTAGGTATCAGCCTTCCATCAGAAAGTTAATGCCACCCTTTTCCCCTTCCACCAAATTTAAAGAGCATGTCATCACGCATTAGCCTGAGCACAGCCCCAGTGTGGATGGCTGCAGTAAATAATAAACTGTTTGTGTTTGTGTTTCCTGCTGTGCATGCTGTCCGCCTAAACAGTTTAATAAAAAAGGAGTATATTTCCAAGCACTGTTGGAGTGCCTGGATGAAGCATGTAGTGTAGGATAAATACCTCCACATCAGGACACTTTTCAAAGCCATCAGGCAGAGGAGGCAGCCTGTTGTGGGTTTTTTTAAAACTGCACAAGCTAATGCTTTAAGAGTGTCTTGATGGAATCAGGGAAATTGGATTGTACCCCCATTTGCTGGCCTAAAACAAGCCTTTTTTTATTCATCCCATTAGAGGAACACAAGAGAAACCTTTTAAATGTCACTAAAATTTTCCCTGCATTGCAAAACCCAGTCAAAAGGGTTTTAATTTTCCCTGAGACCTCTTAAGTAATGCAGTATGTCAAGATTTAATACCTTGTGTGCAGGGGATTGTCTGCATTCTGTGCTGTTTCACCAGGGTGACTCCATAGGGTCGGTCCTGGTCACTGGATTTGGTCCCTGTCAGCACTGAGCTGCTTTGAGCAGCCCACACCACTTCACATCAGGTCTGCTGAACAAACAGGCAAGTGAAAACGAGATGCTGCTTTCTCTGGACCAGTCTGGGACTACCAAAAATTCAGCAGTGCTGCTCCTCTCCAGTGATTTTGTTCTGTGAGTTGGGACTCTCAGGTTTTGGAAAAGCCTGTCATTTTTAGGATTTATTCACTTATTTATAGGAGAGCCAGGGAGAATTGTCGTGAGGCACTTTTGTACATAAGGCTCCACATTCCCCTGGCATATTTAAGAATACAAACACGGCAATATCACAAGCAGAGCCCAGGACTGTAAACTGGCTAAAGGTGCACAACACACTAAAGCACACTGGCTAAAGATGGCAGCAGGTCCATGACACCTTTGAAGGTTGGGCAGGTGCCCACTCCAGCCTTGCTGTCCCATGGGCTGAGGGCATTAATGCCAAAACAGCTTTTCAGAGCCCCTTGGTGCTCATTCCACTGTCAGCCAGCCCGGGAGCCATGGGTGATCTGATGTCCCAAAGTAACCCCAGCTAGTAACATTTGCTACTAAAATACACCATTATTTTGCTCCTGTGGGATATGGGAGCTCTCTATCCACGCTGTCCATGTTGCTTTTTGCAGACAGTGAACATGTCATACCACAGTGAGACAGGACCTGGCATGCCAAGTCATTTTGAGTGTGTAATTCTCCCCAAGCCTGGTTTTACAGAGAAAAGAGGAATTGGAAGGCAACGAGCATCCACGCTGGGGTATGTGAGCCTCCAGTCTCTCTCTCCAGTTCCAGAATTCACACAGTTGCACTGAGAGCTGGGAATGGTGCAGAACCCAGGAAATCGAGCAAGAAGAGGCACATCCCAGCCTCTCAAACAGTCCCAATAAAACCCAGCCCTGAGACCAAGACACTGCCTACTGATCTTCCCTGTAGGGTTTCATAATCTATTTTACAAAATGTCAAAATCCAGCATGAAAATTGGAAAAAAGGGAGTAGGGAAAAAAATAAAATAAAAAAAATCAGACTGGCTGGTTATTGGACCAGGGGGCTGTGTTAAAAGGATCAGGAGGTGGTGGGCCAAGCAGTGGGGGAGGGAATGGGATAAAGTAGTGGGTCTAATCAAATCAGTTTAAAAAGCTGCAGCCTCTCGGAGTTAACCTTGCCAATCAGGGAGGCAGCGGGAGCATGTCTGCGCACACTAAAGCGCGAGCGCGTCCTTGAACCCGCCCGTCCCCGTCCTCCCGCAGCCCGGCCACCCCACACCCTCTGCAGGCAGCAGCAAAGCCCAGGATTAAACTCCCTCCTCAGCCTTGCTCAAGAGGAAATCAGCACTGTAAAGGCAGCTCGGAGGCTTCCCTGTGATTAGAGGTGAAACCATGGGATTGAGCCGGCAAGAGTTGGAGAAATGTTAAAAAACAAACAAACCAAAAAAGAGGGAACAAAAGGAGAAGCCATCCCACTGACAAATGCTGTTGCATTCAGCCTGGCAGCTGTGAGAGGCATTACTAACCTTTGCTAATGACTAAGGGCACTGAAGTATCTTTAAAATAAATATTCACTAGGAATTACACGGGTAATCTAAAGGGATTATCCTGCCGCCTTAACAGGTCCATAACCTAAACATTAAATGATCTACACAAGTGTTTGCATTAATTTTGACCCAAATCAACCCTTCTGCTAAAAGCTTTGGAAAGCCAGATAAAATTTTGGAAACCACAGGGCTGCTCTGAGTTAGGGTTCTTATAAATTCCTCCAGATCCTCTGTTTTCTGAAGGAAGAACAGGGCTGAGCTCTTGGAAGCCAGGAGCCTGCCAGCAGCCAGGGAAAGGCTTTAGCAGAAACCCACACTCAGAACATGAAGCAGCAAGCACAAATCCAGCCTGCCACATAATCCAGTCCCTGTGGTAAAAGTATCTGTGTTCAGAATCTTGGTTCCAGCCTGTCTTCCCTGGGGAGACAGGGAATGCCCAGCATGGGGAGAAGAAACTCTGCTGTAGAGAATGGGACAAACCCTGTGCCTCGGTTTCCCCACCTGTATAATGTCATGTTCCTTCCAGCTGGGGCACTTGTCCCTGTGCCTCAAACTCCTGGAGGGCAATTCCAGCTGATTCTAGAAAAGCTCCATCAGAAAGCCATCACCAATCAATTCAGGAAAACTCACCCTACTGCACATCCTGGTCATGCCACAAAGACTGCCAGGACCTGAAGCAGACTGGAAATGATGGCTCAGGAGCTTCAGTTTGTACTGAATGCAGCAGCCCTGAACACCTAATTCCATCTACCAAGAGTTTATGCAAGTAAAGTCCTTCTGTGGGCTGCATCGATGCCTAATGAATACTAAACTTGGATCTATAAATGCCCTGATCACTGTATCTCTCTGGGCTGATACAGGCAGTAAGGCTGGGAAAAGCTGAGCAATAGCTGGAAGCAAAGTTTTATTTTCTTCCCAGGACACCCAAAGTTTCCTAAGGAAAATAGGTGATTATTGACTTTGACTACCCTCCTTACAGAATTTGAAGTCCTGTAACCAGGACTTCCAGTTCCCACACTCCTTTTGCTATTCTATTAATTGTTCTGCAAAACTTCCCCCATGTCTCGTGACCCTGCGAAGGGAGAAGTCCCCAAGTCCCTGTGATTTTTATGCAGTTGTAGCTCTCATTGGAGCAACTGTGCAACAGCATAAAATTCAAAGATAGACAGCTTCCCTGGGTGGCTTTTCACACCTTGAGTGCTCAGGAGACAATACCCTTCTCTGAGAGGAGGCACAGTACTGAGGAGAGATAGTACATATTAATTTCTAAAAGAGGATTTTAATCATGCAACGTCCTCTGCAGTCGCACAGAATTTAATCTCATTGCTGACAGTGGGTGATGGGGGAGCATGTTAAGTGGAAAAGTTGTATTCAAGACCTTCTTGCAGATATGTGCTACAGGCAGTCCCATGGGAGGAAGAAAATGACCCAAACCTGTCTCTGTGGCTGCTGACCACCCTGGCCTGGGCCCCATCCACTCACAGCAGAAATGCAGGCATACTCCCAAAGTTCTGCACAAGGTTCAAGTACACGTGGTAATACAGTTAGCATTTATCAAGCCTTACTTTACAAATATTGATTTATTAATCTAGGCAAGACCTAGGGATATACACACATAGTATTCCATGGTGGTTACACAGACTGAGACACACAAAGAAGCCCCACTGTCTGACTTGCTCAAGGTCAAATGAGGAAAAGCACCCACAGGCAGGATGAGTTTTGGGATGCTGAGCTCCCAGCACTGTGCTGTGACTGTCAGGACACATTGTCCTTTTCCACAGTAAGTCTTCCCTCTTCTAAGATCTGGCTTCACCCAAGTCTACATTGAAGGACACTCTTGCTTTCACTTTGTGATATGGGAAGCAAACATTGAAGTTGGAAACCAAAAGCTGAGAACTCAGACTCTGCCAGCCACTGTGGCTGGTCTGGCACCTACTTTTGCACAGTTATCTTCAGTCTTCTCCCTCCTCTGCTTGCAGGCAGCTTAACCACTCTTGGTCAATGAAACAATTAAGTGTTAAAGACAAAAATTCCAAAGGAATTGATATCATTTTTTTCACCAGTTTTTAATGGGCCCTTAAAGTTTGTACTTGGAATCATGAAACAATTCTTTTTTAGAAGCTTCCATGAGAGCAAAGAGTGTTGGTAGCAATCAATCAGTGCCTAGGAAGGGTGAAATCCAATGCTTTTTTGCCTCTCTAGAATAAAAAAAAACCAAACTTCCCTAATAGATTCAAAGTTAGGACACCACAAATGATGACCCAACAGAATACAATTCCATAAAATCCATACATTCAGTGAAAAAGGATGTGTGTTTTCAAGCAGCTACTTTATAAAGCGAGTCAAACTCGTGGTAAGTCACCCTAAGCATCCTTTTGAGGTATTAAACTAGTTTTGGACTGCTAATGGGTAAAAAAGTATGAGACAACAGCAGAGGGCTTTAAAATGCTGAGGAGTTGGAAGGAGTGACCATATGCTTTTGTGTACAACAGCCTTTCTTGTAGTATGGGAGAACTGTAAAAAGTTAAAGCAGCTGAGTCATGAATACAGACTAAATCTGAAGGAATGGCTTTTAGAAGACAAGGAATTAGGAGAATTCTGCAGAACCCTGCAGGAAAATCATGGTAAGGCTCAAGGCACAATGCTCTGTGATTTATGCTGCTGAAGGCACGGGATGTTCTGTCCACTCCCAGCTGGTCTGGAACATGGGAAGTGTTGCTGCTTAGCCAAAGTCCAGCCCAAACTCTCAGGGCAGACAACAGACAGCATGAAAAAAGAGGATACAACTTTATCCAGCACTGAATGCTTAATGACAGAATCAAGGCCTTTCTCCAGTTACTCCTTGCTTTTTCTCCTGAAATCCCTGATTTTTGTTAACAAAACCCGAGGAAAGCTGACTACCTGAATGTGCCAGACATAGTCTCCTTTAAGTAGTATGTAATTCATAAATACAAAGAAAATTATATTTAGTTTTTTCTTTCAAAACCAAACACGCTATATTTACGATGCGATTTAAATTTATTTTTAAGAAGCATTTTAAAATTATCTTGTAAAGTTTTTTTTTTAAATTAAATTCTAATACTATTCAGAGGTACTTGGGCACAAGACAAAACAAAAATCCTAATAGTCTAACAGAGAAGAAATGTCTCATTTGCTGTTTTCTATCCTGATTAAAATGTAAAAATCAAGAATGTTAATAGACTAGGTTAAACTACAGAGTTAAGCAAACATGGGCAGACATTGTGTACCTGATTAGCTAATGAAGAATTAAATTTACTATAAAGGTTATATGTAGCTGCAAATGAACACATTTTAATGACTACTAACCAATGAAAATCAACCTTTCCTTAGAAAAATAAGTAAGAACTAGATATAAATTGATTATTAAATCAATTAAGTCAATCTTAACCTGTCAGAATCTCCCTCATTAGAGTCACTGTTGGATGCAGAGCTGCTGCTTTATGGTATGGCCACCCAGGCAAACACAAAATGATGCAGTGCCAAAGGTACAGCTGCACACAGCATCTTCCCAGCACCTTCACCCCAAATTACACCTCAGGCTCCCAAACTAAGCATATCCACTAATGCATGGAGCCCATTAATTTGTCCTATTTTCCGCTATTAAACTAACAGGAAAAAAACAAAAAGGGTCCCTGTAAGAGCCTGAACCATTTTGAGAATCTGGTGAAGCCCGATTGACTTTTTATTTCTTAGGAAAAAAAAAGTGTTTAAATGTAAAGCAACTGGTTGCAGCATTGTGGGATTAGTTGGATGAATCCTTCTGTGGATATAATCAGCTTAATGGCAACAAAGATCACAGTGCAGTTAGTGCAGCTGTGACACTCAGAGCATTTCACCTAAGGGGAAGGTTTGCAGCAGGCTGGAACAGTCCCTTTTTATTTCCAGCCTCTTTTATTTCCAGCCTCTTTTATTTCCAGCCTCTTTCTCTCTCTCTCTCTCTCTCTCTCTGCAGTCAACATCCCATCAGCTCCATTAGCATGAGAGAATTAAGGAGGGAAATGGGTAGGGTGGAGCAATTTACGTCTGTGGGTCAGCATACTTACACAGCGTCATATAATTCAATTAAATGGACAAATAAAGTGGTGCTAGTTGTTTTCCAAACTCAGGTTAATTTTAACTTAATTCCCACACTGCTGTGGGCCAAAGGGCTGTCTGAGGCTGCCTTACACATGGCTAAATGGCCAGCTGTCTGTTATGGAACAGACATGCTCTAAAGAGCATCCTTACTCTCAGGATGTTCTTAGTATCCTCATTTTCTCACAAAAACCCTGAACTTCAGACTAAAACTGAAGACTTGATTCCCCTAATTACAGCTCTATTTGTACTGGCAAATTAATTGCTTTATATTATACCTTCTCCCACTGTTAAATTGCAAAACCACTCCCAAACAGTAGAACATAATAGATCTGAGATTTTGGCTTATCCTATAAGAAATTAAGAAATGCTATTTTCTAAACTTCTTAAATTAAGACTTCCATCATTTAATCCACTGATCTACCTAGCACAGACAGTATTAACACTTAGGAAGAAGAAGCAACAAAATCTTAATTTATTAACCACTAACTATTCTCTTTATGGGTTTTGCTTCCTCCAGCAAAAATCCCCTGAGATGCAGGTGATCTACTAATGACTGAAAACCACTGAGGATAAATACAGAAGACCCACAAATTTGTTATATGGAGGAAACTGATGGATGTTAGTTTGCTGAGCAGGAACACCTTAGGAACAAGCTGTAGAGCTTGTTAAGGTCTTCCCTCTCAGCTGGTACCACTCAGGCCCATGCAGCTGCACTGTGGAACCAGACCTGTGAAGGAGAATTAATTTCCATTTGCAGAATAAAGACCTTTTTGAGTACCACAATGTTTTGAAGCCCTTAAAATAAATCAGTGCTTGAAGATCCACTGCACTTTCCATAAATAATGCAAACGTTCCTCCTCTGCCTCGGCCAAAACTTCCTGTCTCCAAAACGTCAGTGCAACACCCTGCTGTCAACCTCCCCACCAGGAATACTTGCACTTCAGCACTTCTGCATGGATATAATTTGTAAAGTGCTAGGCAAATAAGCACACTCTGAATTGGGAAATGTTCTTGACAGACTACCTGGCACGAAGCTTTCAAGCCCACCAGGAACGTCGGGAGGCCAGAGCTGCACGTGTCGAGTCCATCACCTTAGGAGGCTTTCAAAGTTTTGCTTTTTGTGATGCTACAAAATGCATCTTCAGAGCCATTATATGAATTAGTTGGAAAGGGGTAGGGGGGAAGGAGGAGTAGCTAAGAACAGCAATCCACCCTGTGAGGACATTTAGAAGCATCTGGCTCAGAGATATTAAGAAAGGAAGGAAAAATTAATCATGCTGGCTGGGAAAAAAAGCCTGGCATCAGCACAGCCACCTTGTCATAAGGCAGATATTAATAATGTGAACCCCCAGGGAACACTCAGACATCTGAAAGATCCACTTGTTGGCTCTCACTGAGCAGGCAGGTTTAACTGATGTCTCTTTGAAACCTTCTGAATCTTATGCTAAAACACTGCTAAGGATTTTTTTTTTAAAGCAGAAAAGAACCCTTAGTGCTAAAGGTCAGATATTTCCTGCATTCCTCTCTTCTTCCTAAATGGTATTGAAGAGACAACACCTAACATTTTATAGAGCTGTAGCTATGAAGAACATGGGAGAGAAATGGAGATGAAAGTTGGTTGAGTGTTTTGAAAAGAGAAGAAACAAAAAGGCTGTTGCAGGAACAGGAAAAACCACACCTGGCCAGGACACAACAATTTAGATACTGGATTAGATTAAGGTTAGGGTAGGATATAAATTAGTGGAAGTAACAACAACTAGAACTCCCATTTCCAAGAGAATTTCTTAAGCCAACAAAACAGGGTGAGGCCTCCTTTTTGGTGCCTTGTTACTTCTCCACAACAGCGGTTCCTGAAGGCCAACAATGATCAAAGAACCACAGATCTGCCTGGATTTTTGCTAAAAGCCCACCAGGCACCCCCAAAATTGTATTTCTGATTTCTTGGATCACCTGTGACTTGTTACAACTCCAGATTCCCAGGACACACACCTCAGCCACTGGAGTGTAGCATCAGCTACAAACAAGTGTCTCAAAGACCAAACAATGATAGAAAAGGTGTTTCTGTGCTATCTGATGAGGGAGGAGATGCTACCATTGAAGCCATCAAGCAGCCACATCAAACAAGATGGGCTTGTGGTTGGCAAATCTAGATGGACTTTCCAGCTTGGGAGTGATGCTCAGAAATTGTTTTTTTTAGAATCAGCCAAACTCCTGTGTTTAACGGGAAGATGATGTCCTGGAGATCAGAACTCTACCAGGTGTTTTCAGTAGCTGGGCACAAGATTGAAAGCATCATCCATCCAGAAATGAGTGCCATTGTCTGTTTGGGTCAGAACCCATTTTGCAGCTGGGTGATTATGTTTTTAAACCACCCTATCCCAGAAGGAAATGTTTTCTGCATGGGGTACAGCTGTGATACATTCCTATGCAAATGAAGCAATTTTCTCTCTTTCTCTATGAAAAGTCTCCCATTTCTTCTCCATCACTGATTCTTCCTCCCAATGGTAAAATGCAGCATTTGCAGGTTTTTTTTTTTTTAACTGATCCCAGCAAAGGGCACACTCAGCCCTAGGACACATGCCAGTTAAAGTCCCATTGATTTAAGGGAGGAATTCACGTGTTTATCCTTTGCCAGAAGCCCTCAGTAATGACACCTTCCCATCCTTTAAATCCTCCTTTAAGACTCCTTCTGCCATGACCCTCCGTGTCACTGCTGTCTGGCATTGCCTGGGGAAGCCATGAGCCAAGAATTCCATTTTTCTGCTGATCTCTGTTTTGTTCTCTTACTTCCATTCAGTCAGCCTTCCCATTTGCACTACCTGTGGCACTGGATCTGATGCCAAGATGATCTCTTTGGGATAGGGATGGTCTTTGCTCTTGACTTAAAATTGCTTGACTTAAAATTTAAATGGGAACAAGAGGAACACTTGTACTGACAGGCAAAAAAGGATGATTTAAAATCCATGTCTAAATGACTAGTTATATAATCTTCCATTTATGTCTCAATACACATTTATAACCTTTACATTGTGGTTTATCCCTGCTGACTGGGCTTAGCAAGTTGTTTCTTTCCAGCTGATGAGAGCAAACTGAGCACATCCATGCTTAACTTTTCCTTCTGAGAGGTAAAATGAATGATTTAAAGTCACCACAGCTCTGAGTTTTCCTGCTGCTGTGAAAGATCCAGATCAAAAGTGCCTCCAAGGTTTAAATGAACCTCTTTTACCCTGCAATTAGTGCTGGAGGTAAGGGTGTGTGCGATCACTTCCCATCACTGCAAACACAAGCCCTTGGCCATTAAGCTGTGAAAAATTGATCATTTGCAACTGCTGAGCCATAACTTTACAAATCTCTTCTGAGTCTGACCACTGGAATTCACAGTGTAATGCTCAATTTCATACCACTTCAGAAGCCAAACTTCCATGTAATCTGTGAGCACTGCTTCAAAACATCCCCACAATGGCAGCAGGAATAGTACATCACAGAGAAGGGAACCAGGCAGCTTTGGCAGATCTGGCTTCTGATTCAGATTTCATCTGCACAGTCTAATTGTGATTAAAACTTGAGTTAAACAAACAAAAACAGCAACAAAAAATCTAAAAGAAAAGAAGAGTAAATTGAGATTTTCTGAACACAGGTAACCTGGCCTCTGGCTGAGCCCCAGCACACATGTCAAAGTTTCTTTGTACTATGTTCCAGCCTATTGCTTTCTGAAATACTCTGCTTGTCTTCCTTCTGTGTTAGATAAAGTCAACCAGTGCAAACTCCTCCCTTCCTGTTTTGCTCATTAATCCCTACCTGGATTTGAGAGCTGCACTGAAAGAGAGACTCTTTTTGACTCATCCAGTCACCAAGCCAGGGAAGGAAAATGCCCACAGTCTGAGCTGGGGCTTTTCTCCTCTTCCAGCACCTCACAGTCACACAAAGCTCATCACTAACTGTGCTCAGCCTTGCTGCCAGCAGCAGGACATGGGGGGTTTGCTCCACCAGACCTCCAACCCTGTCCTGGACTAGAAAAACCTTTACCTTTATTCCCATTCCTTTCCCCTTCCTCACAAAAATACTGCTGGATATACAGTAAAGGCAGGAAATATCACAGGGTGGGGGGAGAAAATCAATTGAAAGAAATTTGCAAAGCATTGTGTTAGAGCATCTCATTTAAAGCAGCCACTTTTTATCTGCAGGGCAAGTTAACTGCAGTACTATCATGGCAGTAATGTTGTGCATCACAGAAGGTGACAAAATTTTTAAGGGTATTTATTGTGAGGATCCTAAATTCAGGACTGTATCCCACAAATTAATTTACAAGGGTGGCAGAAGTCAGCTGGCTAGGGCTGCTATTGCTAATAGCTAGAAAAGACCCACTTAATCACTTTGCATTTTTATTTGCAGAAGATAAAGAAACATTTCTTTCACTAATAGTTTCATGCTTGTTTCATCTCATTTTATCCGGACTGCAGGATCTGTTTAATTTCATTTCATCAGTTTTCTAAGGTTCTTAAAAGTACCATATTTTTATAATCTTGTTATATCCATGAGATAAAAAACGATTATTTGCCCCACCATTTCCCAAATGGGAAACCATGGCAGAAAGAAATCAAGTGACTTGTTCAAGGTCACGCTGGGATTCTGTAGCAAAACTGGAGAATTAGAAACCTAAACTTGACTCTAAAAGCGCCATAAACAGAATTTCTTCACTGAATCCACAGGTATTCTACAGATCTGGGCATCTACTGCTATGTTTTTAATAACATATATAACTGTGGAAATCCAGCTCTGAATGGACAGATCTTGTCATTTCTCTCAAATGAAAAAAAAAGCAAGTTCTCTCACTTGCATCACAGGTGTGCCTCTATAAAGAGGAAAAACTGTTAATGTTCATATTCTAAATTATTTTCCTCCTAAACCTTAGAGAGCTGTGACTCAAACTAAAGTGCAGTTTCAAAGTTCTGTATATTCAAGATGCGTTGCTCATGAGATCTTGCTGTTCAGTCATGAATTGTTCAGTACTTGGATTTTTCTGTTAGCTTTTATATACACCAAAATAAATCACTCAAGCCTTTCTCCCCTTGATGACAGTGAAGTTTTGCTTGCAGTGTTTAACAGCCTCAGGAACTTTTTGCTCTTGTACAGGCTGGGCAGGAATGAAGAAGGAACACACAAATAATCCAAGAATCTGGAGAGTGAATAATGGATTTTTTTGTTTTTTGTCTAAAATTCCCAGTAACCAGGGTTCTAACAAGTGAAACCACCAGCTTGGAAGGAGGAGGTTGTGCCATGGCTGGGACATGAATGAGGAAAGCAGTATATAGTAGAATAGCAAGCAGCAGATAAAAACAGCAGTATATAGTAAAAGCAAGGGTATGTGTGTACATATATTTATGTACTGAAGAGCTGCCTTGTTCACTGCATTCTGTCCACACAAAGCAAATGTCCTGCAGTGGAAAACAAGAGGTGTTTCCCAGAGACAGTTTCAAAAGGGTGTGAGGGTACAGAACTACCATTTATACACCCAGAAAAACCAACAGTTGCTCATCACATTAAAACCTGACACCTGACCAGCCAAGGCTTTTGCCCTGCACCTGAAAACCTGACCTGTGGAGCCAAAGAGATCTTCTGAACATTTCTGACAAGCTGGACAAGAAGAGATGCTTTAGACCCATGCAGTGTTAATGGGAGGAGCAGGTGTGTCAAACCAAGTCCCTGGCTGGGTCCAAGCTGCGGTTTCCATCTCTCTTCCAAGCTCTGTTGAAGTGCATTGGCAGAACAACATCCATCTGGGATGTATCAAGTGCTGACCACAGCAGGATTTGTCCTCTGCAAAGAGGATACGAGCAGAACACTCCAATCTGCATAAATGTTGCATTAATAATGGCCTAGGTGAAGATTGCATTTTAATTCTGAACTTCAGCCGAAGGACCTGCTTCTCTCAAAGTTCAGAGAAGCTTCTGCAGTTGCTGGTATTGATGAGTATTTCAGTGCCCACTCCCAGGGAAAGCTGTGTGCACAGTGCAAGGCCACAGATCCCAGGCAGGACCTCAGGCTTCCTCTCTGGTTTAGGAGTTCAGGCAATGCCCAAACTCATGCTTGGGCAAGGGCTTGGGAAAGCAGCCATCCTTAGCACATGCAAACCCCTTGGAACAGATCACTTGGGAGGTCACAGCAGACACTGGATGCTTTTCTGAAGAACAGGCAACACCACATCTTCCTCTGCTGTTTTCTCTCACACTACAAACCCAACTTAATGATTATTTACACTTCCCTCTTCCAACCTTCCTCTGTCCTCCTATGTAAACGTGCTATAAATACAGACTTGGCATAAAGCCCATCCATCCACGGTTCAGCTTCCCCTGATCCTAAAGGTCATTTTCTGAACAAACTGTGATTTAGCTCCAAGTTCCTGTAAGCCTGAGCAACTTCTTCCAGCCTCCATCAGCACTAATGTGACACTTGCCCTTGTGCTACCGATGAGACACCTGTACCTTGAGAAATCAAATTTCAGCATGACTCATGTGGACTTCTGTATGGACAACCTTCTCCTGAGGGTCCCACAAGTCCTTCAAGAGTTGTTTGGGGTTTTGGAGGGAACACTGGCAAAAGTCACCCTCCACTGTACATGCCACAGGACTTTGCCCTGAACAGGACCAAGACCTCTGGCCAGTGTCAGATAATCCGTCACTATAAGCTACTTGCATCCAAGCCAGATATTTATTGCTATTGATCTGCCTGGTCCCAGTGAAAGACTTTTGTTCTCCCAACCCAGGACTTTGACCTCAATTAAGTTATGAATTTCAATCCGATAGACTGCTCCACTTACCCTGCTGCTCTCCCTGACTGGATTAATTAGAATTAGCTAGGCTGGGAGTCACCCTGAGCGCCTCATGGATCATGTTATTTTAATAATAAATAAAGAGACAGCAGCGGCATACAAGGAAGGATTTTGAAAGATTGTTCATCCAAGAGCATCATTTAAGACCTGCCAATACTAATTTCTCTGAGTTTGATTACTTCATTTGCTTCTTTTTATTTCTATTCATTAATTGAGTTTTATCCCCCATTACTTCAGCTCCCCAAATGTGCCCTTCCTATAAAGGAACCAGACACACGCTTCGCTGTTACAAAGTTTTATTACTGCAGCTCATCAAAAGTATAGTTAGCAGGAATGGAATAGTCATTAAGCATTTAATAATCTAATAGTGCTGAAAAAAAATAGATATAATAGGGGAGGGGGAGGCAAGGGAGAGGGACAAGACAGGCCTGTCTGTTGCCATAAAGTGTGCACTGAGGGCTGGCCGGTGGACAAAAACAAGAAAGTAACATCCAGCACTGTAGAGAATGCATATATCCATCAGGATATTTTCTGACAGCACAATAATGCCTTTGGAACAAGCATAAAACTGGTTGAATACCAAAGGAATTTGATTGGCAAGGGGAAGTTTCTGAACTAGTGAGTCGGGGCCTGATAGCTGCATTATCCTTATTGCTTCCCTTTCCCTATAAAAGCAATTACACACCCCAGGATGTCAGGCTGCCCAGGCCTGCCCTGAAATGGATTGTCTTGGGCAGCCATGTCACAGCCACACTCCAGAGTTACTGACCCATAAACAAACACTTATTTGTCATGCCCATTTTAATGTTTAATTGGCTGGAACGGCAGAAAAGGATTTAGATGATGGAAGTTCAGCAGTTCTTCCAATGCTGGTACCCAGCCTGCAGACAGGCACCTCCTAGCCTGAGAATGAGCACCACACACAGCCTCAACACACCTTCATGGAAGTTCAAGCATTTGCTTTGTAACAAGCTTCTATTCCAGCCAAGCTGAGCACTGTTAAAAGAGGAGGGAAGACTCGTTGCAACGTGGAGTGCCTAAGGTGAGACAGTCCATTGGTGTGTCAGATAAACTAGAAGAATATTCCAAGATAAGATTTACTTGTTTTGTTACAAAAGGGAGCAACTGAGTAGATTTTCTGTGACAGGCAGAGAGAGGAATGGCACCAGCCTTTGCTGTCCCAAGACTTCTGCTGTCCCACATGAGTGGGGATGCCTGCTCGGATGGATTTCCAAAAGCCTCTGGACACACCCTCTCACCAAAGACTATTAAATGATGCTATCATAGAGCAAGAGGGAAGGTCTTTGCTTGAGAAGTGATTGCAAAATTAGAGATTGAATAGGAGTAAACAACCAGCTTGCACAACTGTTGGTGAGAGCTGGAGCCTCTGAGGGATCAGTGCAAGGGCCTGGGTTGTTCAGCCCACAGAAGGGAACGGGGCAGGCAGGCTGGGAGTGAATTATCCAAGTCCTTTAAACTAAAAGCTGCCTGTAAAATGCTACAAAAGGATCTAAAGGTGACAGGGTGAAAAGCCTGCAGATGAAATTCAACTCTAAAAAACCACCAAGTAATGCACATGTGGAAAAACAATCTTCAGTCTAAATCCAGAGCAATAGGTTCTGAGCTAGCTAATACAACCACTGTGGAGACAGATCATGAGTTATTACAGACAGCTCTACCACACCAGCTCAGAATTCAACAGTAGTTAATAAAAAACAAACAAGGAGACACTGGAAGGGGGGGGGAAGGAAACATGACTATATTGCTTTATTATCTCTCATACTGCACTTACAGCTTGGGCACTGGAAGAAGTGCTGCTCCTTTCATCTGAGAGGAATAAAGAACTAGAAATGACCCAAAGAATGACAAGTGACAAAGTTACTGAGCAGCTTCCAAATGGGCTAGGATGAAACAGATAAAACTCCTCAGTCTGAAAAAGAAGTGATCAAGGGGAATTAAGGAAGCCAAGAAAGTCAAAAGCAGGACAGAGAAGGTAACTGGGGGAACAATTACTGTTTCTCATTACACAAGAAAAACGGGGTCTCACATGAAATGATGATGGCAAATGCAAGGCAAATGCGCAGTTAAAATACAGGACTCCCACTAGCATAAATTTGGGAATTCAAAGAGGGATGAAAAAAATTTATCAAAGAAAAATCCAGAAGTGCAAAAATAGTAACAGTGGTTCAGGAAGCCTCCAAGCCCTGAATTCTGAGAAAATATATGAAATTATCACTGTATGCTTACTCTGTCTCCTAAGCATTCACTCTTCCCTGCCACCAGAGACATGACTCTGAGTTAGAAAGTCTCCTGCACTGACGCTGTTCTCATGGATGCAAAAGTAACATGTGAAAGCTGAGAAACAGGAACCTACTAAATTAGCTTTGCCATTTTCAGTGCTGTTCTGCCACTTACAATCCATGGATTTTTCATCCATAATGAAAAATCTTACTTAAAATCGAACCAAAATAAGCATAAAGGGTTACTGCCCCAATATCTAAAGCATTAGAACAATCTTATTTAGCAAAACTTTAAAATACTTTGTGCTGAAGGCTGCAAATTTGAGATGCCCCAATGATTTACCTAGAATTGGAGTTTTTTGTTCTTGTGTGGGTTTGTTGGTTTTGATTTTTAGAGCAAACCAGAAGAAACAGCTACTGAAACAGATGAATACCGAATTCCATTTGGAAGTAAAGCCTTGAAGCTTTTTTCAAATTGAGAAGTCCTCATGGAGAAGGTGAGTGGCAGAACTTCTTCAAAACAGGGAAAGCTTTCCCAAAAGGCTGACAGTAAAATAAGATGTTCTAGGAACCCTCTCTCCTGAGCAAAGAGTAGCTGAGGGCTTTGTGGTTCCTCTGACAGGGAGGAGTGACACCAAAGCCATAGGAAATGAAGCAAGGCTGGAGATCACTCCTGGGGTGATTAGAGACCATTCCTAGGGTGATTAGGGACCACTCCTAGGGTGATTAGAGACCATTCCTAGGGTGATGCTTCACCTGAAGAACCAGCTTGGCTGACAGTGGTATCCTGTTTGTGCAGTTACCCAAACACCTTAATGAGGGGCTAAAGCATTTCCAACAATGACCTCAGGAATTACAGGTGTTTTAACACATGCTGATTTCAAAGATGACCCTGGGACCAAGGGCCATGGGGCCATCCCATGTCCTCAAAGGGAGGCATTCAAGGTAAGGCTTTTTCCTGCCTCTGCAGGGACACATGAACAGGGTGGGGAGGGAACAAGATACCTGTTTCTCCTCCACGGTGCCACCTGCACTGACCTCAAAGCTCACTGCTGCTGCTGGCCTTTGTCTACTGTGAGCCTTGACAGGGAGAGCAACACAACAGAGCTTGTGCTTGATTCCATGCTGTCAGGCATGGAATCAAGCACAAGGCTTCCTGAGCTAAAACTGTGTGCCTTTCTGCCAGACTGCATTCCTGCCCCAGCACTGGCCATGGAAATGGCTCCCCTCCCCTCTGCACAGCACAGCCCTCAGTACAAGGCCCACAAGCCACTAACACGTGCCACTGTCCTCGGTCCTGGCTTTTTAAACCCTGCCTTTTGATTACCCCAAAAGCAGCTTTAGACTTTGAGGGCAAAGCAGCAGAGACCACTGCGAGTTTTTTCAGGGCCAGCTCTCGGATTTCACTTTTCAAACTCTGGTTTTGCAGGACCCAGGAGCCTGCAGCAGTTCCTGGCTGGTGAGCTGCTTTGCAGGCAGTGCTGCACATGGGCTGCCTGCAAGGGTGACAACTGCTCTGCTGCACCAGCCATGAAGCAATGATTCATCTGTCTACAGGGAGCAGAAGAAACAAAGACTGGATATGTCAAGCTGGAAGATAAGAAACAATGCAAAAAACGCCCAGCCTGGAGAAGCAGAAGGAAACATCTCATCATCTGTACAACTGATGGTTAGTGCTGATGAGGCCTGAGCTGGCTTCAGAAGCTAAGGAGCAAACCAGGGATAAATCTCTGCCTTTCCCAGCATATATTTAGAGTGCAAATATTTTGCAAATGTTTCTGCTGAAAGGGACTTTTCTCCCAGTAGGTAAAAACAGCATCTGCTGAGTGGTGACCATTTAACATTCAACCTGCTGCCAATCTACATTCTACAGAGAGACCCACAGGGGAGACATGGAGCTGTGCCACCTGTAATAACTGTGTGACTGGCACCATGTCAATGCTTTAATGTAGAATGCTACCCTCTGTCACTAAGCAGATCTCTCCTTTCTTTTGGCTAATGGCTTTCACACCCACTGGCAGCAGTGTCAAAACTGAAGGGGTACACGGCTGCAGAGTCTTCTGCTTAACAAACCTGACCACTGAAATACTGAGACAGGGATGGGGATGGGGGGTGGTTAAGGGAAGGAGGACACTACTGTGGTTAATAGATCTGCTCTCATTGCTTTGCTTTTCATCTCTGTTTAGTGTCCCCATGCACTTGCCACTGTAGCTCCCTCCCGCAGCAGTACCTGTGATATCCTTTGCTTGCTGTGAGCATACCTATGCCAAAGCTTTGCTGCAGTATCTAGTCCAGGACAGGACCCCTCCTGGCTTTATGAGCCAGGCTTTTAGTATATTTAGGGAGAAATTGATCCTAGGGACATTAACTGCAAGGGCACAAGGCTTTCATGTTCCTATTTAATCTCAGCCAGGTTTAGAGAATGGTCATAACAGCAGAGGACTTTGGCAGCTGGCACCCTACCCACAAGTGTGTCTGCATCCCCCATGTCACTGGGGAGGGAGAAAGATATGTAGATGGAGCCTGTTGTCCTTGGTCACAACAGCCAAAATATCCACATCAATTTCTCCATCTCCCTACAGGCACAGGATCATGAGAGCATGACTAGTTTGGTGCAGGAGGCAGGGAAGGGATGCACATTTTCTGAGACCAGCTTAATTTTTAGATATCTACATGCCTCCAACACAAGACCCTTGCTGTGAAATCCAAATGAAGAAGGATGAAAAGAAAAAAGAGCAGGCATGCAAACAGGCCTGACTATTCCTTGCTTCTTTTTACCCTGCACAGACAGAAGCCTTTTAAGAGTCAGGCAGAAAAACAGAAAACCCACACAAACACAAAACCAACAGACCACAAATCTTAGCAATCTTCGACATATCCATAATTTTTACTTAATTTTTAGCTAATGGTGGAAATTAGTCTTTGGATAGTTGATAAAAATCAACCTGTCTCTGCTGGGTTAGTACCGTGATCGGTGGCCCAGCAACTACTTCTAGTACAATTGATTTTCCTTTTTGGCAACCAATAGGTCAGTCAATAATAATGTTGTTTGAAAAGGATTGAGTCATGAGGGAGATGAACCCTCCCTGCCATTTATTATGTTTGTATTGTCTTCATTTGAAAAGGTTTTTTCTGTTTTTTTTTATCCTCAGTCAGTGAAGGTATTACAAGGGGATGGCTGCTCCATGTTCCACATCTCCAGGAACACTCTGATCATCAGTGATAGGATGCAAATAAGAGGAGGGAAGTTGGGAATTGGGAGAAAAGACAGCCTGGGGAGGCAACCATGTTACTTTAAGTGCCTTAAAAAAAAAAAAAAGGAAAAAAAACCCCAATCTAACTCAAAATATACTGACAAGCACCACCTCAGTGCATAAATATGACTGAGCAGCCTTGCATGAATTGGTACAAGATACAAATCAAACATTGATACCAAAAATCAACCAATGCTCTCTGCAGACAACACAGACACCAGATGCTTTTCACTGAAATTACTATTATATAGGAATGAATAAAATAAACCCCACATATACTAGCAACAGCTTTCTTAACCTGATGATTTTCAGCTTTGGTCTCAAGTTTCTTTCTCAAACACTTGAAGGGTCCACGAGTGACTATTGAGAACTTGCTGACCAGTGGTTTAAAGTCTTAGTGCACTGATCTGCACGTTACCAGGAAAGTGAAAAGTCAGGAAATAAAAACTTAAGATCAGTTTCAGCTTTTTCCATCCTTTTAGTCAGAATTACAGAAAAAATTCAGCACATAATATTATTACCATAACATTGATAAGTGCACAATGATGCAGTTTAAAAATCATAAAATATTTAGATATGGTTTAAACTCAGCTGCTCTACCTCATAGATATGTACACAGCTCTTAATTATCCTGTATGTCAAGTGATACAGTTCCCTTTACAACTCACAATACTTATGTTAAGACTTGCTCACATGGCCAGATAGGCTTGAAAAGCTTTATCAGAGTAAGCTGAGCTGCTGAGCACCACTCCCAGACAGTTCCCTATACACTCCCAAGGGCATGCCCTGAACACATGGATTATTATTTTGGAGTACAGAGTACCCACAAATGAAACAAAATGCAGCCACAAGAAGTCCAGGAGGATCACCTATGGTTTATGTCCCCCAAATACACTAAAGGAGCTCCTCTAAAGCTCCTTGAGCAGCACCTCACATCCAGAAGGTGCTCTCCCCATAGAGGAAAGGGGTTTTCCTTTGTTGCTCGTCCTCTGCAAGGAAAATTTGTGTCTTCTTATGTTTTAAAGCTAGAAATGGATATTATAATCGTGTTGCTGAGCCCCTTCATAACTCTTATGTTACCACTGTGTAATGCTTAGAATCTTTTACCTTAACATGATGTTAACAACTGCTATGTTGCTGGTGTAGGCAAACAGCTCCAGTGAAGGAGGCTGTTCTCAGGCTGAGCCCCAAGCTCTGGGTATTTCCAGCAGAGCTCCAAAACACCATCCCCACCACCCACTTTGACATGGCCCCTGGCACTGGAGATTTAGGTAATTCAATTACACAAATGCCCCTTCTCAACAAAGCAGAGCAGCCTGTTGCCTTTTTGTATTCCCTCGCCCATGGCAATTGCTTTAGCACCTCTTTTCAAATGTGCTATTAGAGCTAATTATGAACAAGCAGAGGATTCAGTGGCTGCAGCTTTTCAGTGACCACCCTTTGGAAACTGCAGCACCACTGCTGAAACAAAAAGCACAGGCACTGGATCACTGCAGTCCAGGGGCATGGGGTTATTCCCAGAATAAAAGTGGGTTTGAGCAGGCTACAGGAATGAGCAGAGCCACCAGACCTCTCTCTTCCTGCACCTAAAGCTGCTTATCAGCAAAGAGCAATAAGCTGACTCTGGCAGACCCTTTTGATCCAGACACTGCAGTACTTTGACAACTGACAGTATAAAGGTAACCAAGATAAGGCAGCAAAAATGTATTAAGGCACATGTACAGGCACAGTGAGCAGGTAAGGCTTGCTCCAGGTCACACAGCAGAGCACCACTGTCCCTGCCTGCTTAGGGCAGCTAAAATCCTTTAGCACACAGCAAAAGAGCCAAGATGGAAGAACATTTATTAAAAAGGTAATGGAAGAGAGACTCAATCTGTCATGCTGTTTGACTAACTTTTTAGAAGCCTACTAAAATACAGCAATTAAAAAAAAGTTGGTCTGTAGCATTCCTCTCCTTCACTACCTGCTGATAACCCTCATAATCCCTAATTTATTCTTTATCTCTCATGCTGCCTGAATGAAGGTGCTGCTGCAAAACTGAACAAGACAGAAGAATTCCTAAAGACCTGGAGAGGCAGGTGGGATTGTGGAGGCTGCTTGGACTGAGGTGTGAAGGAAACCTCTGCTGGGAGCCCATCACTCTGGAAAAACAGCATCACCCAGTCACCAGATATCCCCTGACACTGAACCCACTGCTCTTGACAGCCTACACATTAACTGATAGTGCCTTTGGTAATGTCTTATAGCAGGTGCTGTGGTGTTTATGGCCTGTTAGGAAGCCAGAGTTTCTCCCTCTCCCTTTTTCTTCTGGTTGCTTTTAAAATTTCTCCTTCTTTTGGTTTGGATGCAAATTCTTCCAGGGTAAAGGTCAAAATTAAAAAAAAACCAACCAAACAAACAAACAAAAACATTAAGTCACAAAGTCTTGAAATGTTATTGCAATTTATATATGGCTGAGAATAAAAATGTGTCTGCCTTCTCTGGGAACACACCTACGTGCAAATAGAGACCTTTATAAAAAATTCTCCTTTATTACCTTGGTGGGGAAAAACATATCAAAGATTGATTTTTCTTTTTATGACTATTATTAACCTTTTGTTACTGGCCAAAAATAATCTGGTTAGAAAATGTGCAATGCATCAAAAAGAAAAGAGAAGAATTTAACAGAGAATTAATACTTGGGGGAAAAAATATGATGATTCTCTCTTTTGCTTTTTCTTCTAAGAGTCAAACTTTACCTCCAATGGAATGAGACAAGTGTCAAAGAGAAGAGATGCTTCAGAGAGAATCCAGAACCATCTCCCAGGCTGCCAGGGCAAAGGGGATGGGCAGGAGCCTGGTTCCACTCCATCCCAATTTCAACAGAAAGCTGTTCCTATCTGTATCCAACACGGCACTCCCTAAATCTGACTGGCAGGAGATGGACAGGACGTGCAAAACCTCCCATTTGCATTGGATTCACTCCACCCCTCTTCTGTGTCAGGAAAAACTCCTTTTAAATCCATTACAGCTGAAACCCTGCAGACCTAAGCACAAACACACAGATCTCACCAGCCACCAGAGAGCTGTGCTTCCTCATACTCATCCCACCAGAAATTCTGCCCAGAAAAGGGCAAGATAGACAGATAGACTTTTTTACAACAATCTGATGGCTGTATAAATACAACACAGCTATCTGTAGCTTGTGAACACTACAGCTCTGCCCACAAGCCTTCAGACTGCAGCTCTGCTTCACATGCACCTCTGACAAAATACCCAAGCATTTATGGAAGACTGCTCAGATCTCACCAGTGAGAGCTCAAAGATTCATCAGCAAAGGTGTATCTGTGTCCAAACTGGGAAGGAGAGCAGAGCCAAAAAGTGCCATGATGGTAAAGAGCAGTCAATCATAATCTGACAGGAATATATTGGACAATTATTTCTGAATACAATCACATTTACATTTAAGGCCAGCCCTTAATTACAACAAGCTGACAGAACTGGGAGTGTTGACTCAGGAGCACTGGCAGACTGGCTGGCTGGAAGAAACCATTTGCAAGGTGGTTGCTGAACCAGTTTAGGTCAAAACCTGGTCTGCTCAGCCATCCTAAAACTGGTGCTAGCTAAGCTCAGACACGTGGGCTGCAAACCTCAGTGGCTCAAAATTTTGTTATTTTTCTCAGATTACTTTTTTTTGGATGTTCTTATAAGAGAATGCCAGAATGGTTTGGGTTGAAAAGGGCATTAGAGATCATCTAGTTCCAAACCCCTGCTATGGGCAGCAACACCTTCCACTAGATCAGGCTCCTCCAAGCTCTGTCCAAATTGGCCCTGGATACTTTCAGGGATGGGGAAGGCACAGCTTCTCTGGGCAGCCTGTGCTAAGGCCTCCCCACCCTCACAGGGAAGAATCTTTTTGTTAATATCTAATCTAAACCTACTCTCTTTCAGTTTCACTTGTTCTCCCTTGTCACTACATGATCCTGTAAACAGCCTGTCTTTCTTGTAGGTACTGGAAGGCTGCAATTGGGTCACCCTGAAACCTTCTCTTTCCCAAGCTGGTCAATCCCAATTCTCTCAGCCTCGTAGGAGAGGTGCTCCACCCCTCTTATCAACTTTGTGGTCTCCTCTGGACTTGCTCCAACAGGTCCATGTCCTTCCTGTGCTGGGGCCCCAGAGCTGGATACAGCACTGCAGGTGGGGTCTCACCAGAATGGAGCAGCTGTTCTCTGATAAATACACCAAGAGAACTTGCTGTGGAGTTTGGGAATTCAGAATTTATGGAAACATTGGTCAGGAGGCTGTGTAACACATCAATCCCATTTACCTGTGTGCTTCCTCTTACCTGGATGTTCACATCAGCAGCATTCTGTAACAGAACTGAAACCAGCTCCTTGTGTCCTCTGTCACATGCCCAGTGGAGCAGAGCCCGGCCCTGAAACAGCCAGGAGAAAATTAACAAAGCCAAGCAAAAAACCCCCCAAAACCCATGGAAAATCAGTCTTGCTATTAAGTAATAAGCACCAATTCTAAAATTAACACAGCCTAATAAAAAATACAAAATAATACTAGTATGTCATTTACTGGTGATTTGGACTTCCACAATAATGCTAGAAATGTCAAAAGTGACACAGTTCAATTTTTTATTAATTTAGCACCACACCCACAAGCCAGCTAGAAATTTAGAGGGGAAAAGCAGCAAAGTATGAAACGCAGGAGCCAGCACATTATTTGTTTTGCTGTACAGATTTAGGATTTTGGCACCTCTGACTTTTCTGGGAGCAATGACTTACACAGCAAGGGTAGGATATTCAGTGCTGCCTAAGTCACCTGGATGCCAAGTCCCCAAAAGCTCATTCCTCTGGCAGGTCTGAAGCACTCAAGCCATGGTCCTGCCTCTGCTGGAAGAGAAGATTAAAACTGGGTGTCTGGTCAGGCACCCGTGACTGTCCTCTTTTGGGCAGGCTGCTGCATCCATACCTCCAGCACTTCCCAAACCTTCAGAGTTTTCTTCCCATCCCCTTTCTACAGGTGTCTGCTACCATGGGATGGATGGAATGGAAGTTCAGATCTTCCTGCATGCCCAAGGGCATGGGAAGTAGCTTAGGATCCCTGAGAAAGGTGAGCTGGGGTTGTTTAGCCTGGAGAAAAGGAAATTCAGAGGTGACCTCATCACTCTCTACAGCTCCTGAAAGGTGCCTGTGCTCAGCTGGGGCTGGGCTCTGTCTCCAGCAGCACTGACACAACCAGAGCTCACAGCCTGGAGCTGCACCAAGGGAAATACAGGTTGGATATTGGGAAAAGCTTTTACAGAAATGGTGATAAAGTTCTGGAATGGCTGCCCAGGGAGGTGGTGGAGTCCCCATCCCTGGGGGTGTTTAACCAAGCCTGGATGTGGCACTGGGTGCCAGGGTTCAGCTGAGGTGTTGGGGCTGGGCTGGACTCGATGATCTTGGAGGTCTCTTCCAACCCAGTGATTGTGTGAACTACTGTGATTCTGTGAAACTCCTTTGAGTTCTGTGAACTTAAAGTAGTTTGAGATGGCAAACAAAGAAGAAAACCTCTTATGTACACTTTGCAAATTAGCCTTAATGTTCTATCAGTCTCTCCTGGTTTAGGACAGCACGCTTGTAGGGGATTTCTTGGAAATCACCCTGCAGATCACCAGGAATCACCTCCCTCAAGCTGTGACACCATCAGACTGACCTCTGTTTTTCAATATGCCAAGGAAAACAGTCACAGACCCTCACAAAAGAAATCATTTAAATTAGCCCATGCCTGGCTATAAATCTCTTGACAAAGCAGTGGGGAACAAGGTGAGCAACTCATTTATCTGCTAATGGGAGCTCTGAGCCAAATTTCCTGGCCACAGTTCCAGAAAGCAGGAGGGACAGAAGACACCTGTGACCAAAGCTCACATTGCTTCTGCTGGATATTCCTGGGCAGGCCAGCAGAGGTAGAGCATGATCTTAAGTCAGGAAATTCACACTTTTTGACCCAGCGACTAATTAATTTGTAACATGTAATTTTAATGTTACACTGATTACCCTGGCATTGGAATGAATTTTCTGACAGTGACTTTCTATGGAAGCACTGATGACATCCACAGGCCATCTAATGATTCATTTTCTTGCACTCAACACCCCTAACAAAGTCTACAAGGGGGAAAGAGTACAACTTAAAACAGTTGGTAAGCATGGAGAGATCTTTAATTCACGTTTAGCATCCTTAACTCATCTCTGAACTGGTAATTATTTAAGACATAGGATTTCAGTTGGACAAATACCAACTTTTTTCAAGCCACAGATGTTTATCTCAAAAGGAAGAGGCACATCTGAAATATACACAACAGCAAGAAATACTTCAATAGATGATTTCAGTGACTTGATATATGTGTAGAGGAATAATATTGCAAATTATTCAAATGTATTCATTGTACAATTACACGATAAAGGTACTTCTATCCTTTATATCAAAATCCATGCTACAGATTAGGGGCTAAAATATGTTGGTTTGCATTTGTCTCTGGACAAGGAGAATCTTATTTTATTGGTGCTGAACTTGGCTGAGACCAATAAAGAAAAACCAACAGTTAGTTGTGGCAGCTCAGGGGGACCAGAGCACTGTGCAACTGGTCCTGCCCATGATACTGGCAGGCTGGTTCTGCTACACATGGTGCCTACTGAACAAGACAAAACCCTGAAGCCTGATCATCCACAGTCATTAAAAATCTCCTTGTGCTATTTGCAGGAGTATGGATTTCAAGTCTTGGGCCAATTCCACTTTGGGTAATTACACTCTGCTTACCTATATATTTTCTCCACAACTCTAAATGGATACAATATTTTCTAATTAGTGCCTTAAATGGCTCTGCATTGTAATTGTGCACTATTAAAGAGCTGACATGTTCCACCCAAGAAATGTCTGCAGCATGCTATGCCCTGGACACAGGGTGCAAGGGGCTTTGGAGACCTTCTGTGCAAGACCACACCAGGAGATGTAGAAGGAAAAATACCTCCAGAAGAATCTCAACCCACTTATTGCACAACAAAAAGCATTACTACAAATTTGGTATTTCAAATGGTTGGACTTGATGATATTAGAGGACTTCTTCAACCTTAATGGCTCTATGGAAACTAGATAATATTCACAATTATTTGTAGAAGATCAGAGTAACAGTCAATAGCTCAAGCTAACATACTTAGGCAGCTATACAGCTACAAAATCCACTTGTTTCCCATGTCTTTCTTAAAGTAAACCTTAGTGATAAGTCAAGCTTAAACTGAACATACAGCCCCAGTCTTTGTTTAGCAGGGATATCACCTCTGCACACTGAAAAACTCTTTAGTCTGCCCAGCTGCTGCTTGACATCAGCATATAGCATGTGTTTGTGTGTTTAAATAATGTGGCAGAAATCTTAAGGGCCACAGATTGAGCTTTCCCAAACAATTCCCACATGACTATTTCATTAAGCAGTGAGAGATTCAAAGCAACATGAATAATTTCATGTAGGAAAGCACTGCAGCAGTGAGTCGTGGCTACATGCAGTCAAACATCAAGGTACTCCCTCCCTGCAATTCAAACACAACAGTTGTTGCAGAACTTACTTGAGAGTAGATGCATTTCCCCCCCACCTTTGAAGTATTAAAAAAAAAAAAAAAAAAAAGGCATAAAAATAGCCCCAGTGCAGTAACCCTGCCTATTAAATCTTCTGTGCTTTGCTTGGCTAACCGCTGCCAGCTTGGCCAGCTCCTGCAGCAGTTTCTCAAGCCAACAGCACATCAATTTTGCTTAGCTCCAAGTCACAGGGTGTTCACAAACAAAGCACAGGACAGGGATTTGTCTCCCATACACTGAGTGGGCAGACAAATGGATGGGAATGATTTTCACATCAATTAGCCTGAGCAGAGAAAGGGGAGAACAAAGCCAAACCGAATGGATGTGCTACAGTATAAAACTACACTTCCAGGCACCATGCTTGCAGCTATAATGGCTGGGTAGCAATGAGCCACTCTAACTTGTGGCAAGTGTTGTATGAGCAGTAATTAAGAAGAGACAGATCTCTACAGAATGGCTGCATCCCCCTGTGACTGCAGAAACAGTGAATGGAAGGCTTGTTGTTACAATTACACAGGTAAGCTTGACTTGGAAGTCAATCACTTTCAGAGCTCTGAAATGTTTGGTGAAGCTTTTCTAATGGGAGAAAGCCTATAAATCCAGAAGTATGTGACCCTTCCTCAAATACATTTCCCCCCCCGTCCTTTTCTTGGCAAGCTGGCACCAGTTTGGCACTTGCTGTCTCAAAAGCACAAGGATCAGGGACCAAGTGAACATCCTGTCAGATGCCTTTCATTAAGGTTTTGGCAAGGGCTTAGACATTGCACACAGGTAACATGTTTGTTTACTGGGATTTATCCAACAATTAATAAAAAAATTATCTAGGTACAACCTCCACAGCCCTTGGCACAAATTACAAAAGCAACTCATCTCTGCCTTTGAGGAGCTCCTGGTTTGTTAGGTGAAGAAATACTATTTTCAAAAAGGTAGCAAGTGAGCCACACTCCCAGGATGTGCCTGGGGTGACTTCACAGCCACAGTCCATTTCTTATTCCATTAGTCCTGCTGACATACACAAGGAAAACAGGTTGTTTTAGTCTGTGCTACTTCTTATAAGTGAATGCAAGCAATTCTGTTGAACTCTGGGCAATTTAGATACAGTAAATGGAAGCTTGTACATGATTACTGTCATTAGGTTCTTTGTTTAATTCTAAATTGAAGTTAATCATATCCAAACTGTTAGCAGTATGCTGGCCTGAATGCTGCACATGAAGAGCTTTACTTCTTCTGGGGAGAAGGCCACTTATGCTTTGGAAGTTTCCCAGTGTGTCTATCTAAACCCCAGGATCTTCTGCTGCCCTTTCTGAAATCCTTTTGCTTTGACTAAGTTGGCTCATCCACACTTTACATTTTTATTCTTTCTCCTTTCACTGACTCCTTCCAGGTTTGCACAAAATGGGGGGAATACAATTAGATGGAGTACTACCATATCACATAAAAATAAAATCTAAATACCCTAAAACCCCAACCAAGTCTTAATTGTCCAAGAAAAGGCTGAGCTGAGTGTCTTTAAGAAGTTAAGTCTTGGTATGTACCCTGCTGATATTTTCAATTTAGAGGTATTTAAATCAAAGGGTTGATAGTGTGAATTATGTCCAGAAACCAGGTGAGGCAGCTTTTGGATTTGGCAGGATGTATGTACACAGTAACACTAAAATACTTAACAAAAATATTTTGGTTGTTTGGTTGGTTTTTTTTTTTTTTTTTTTTATAACAGTATTTCTTTGGCTGAAAACAAGCATATTTGAACAGAACAAGGACATTATTTGAACAGAAAGGAAAATACAAGCTTCTGAATGCTGCTAATTACAAAAGAGTATCTTGCCAGTGGAAACAAAGCAGTGCTAACATGCACTTATTGCAAGCATGTGATCCTAAAAATGAGCTTTTATTAATGAACAGACTCCAGCTGCATTTTCTGTGGGACTGCCCGGGACATCTCCTCCTGTAAGCTGTGATCAGCAGGAGGAGGATGGAGCTCAGGAACAGTGCTGCTGCAGCAACTGTGTGGCACATGACAGTTTCAGTTCATTGAATTTATGATGTGAAATTCCAATCCTGATTGTGAACATCCTCCCTCCTCTCCTCTGAAAATTAATTCACATGAATTCCTGATTAATAATAAAAGGCCCTGCCATCAGCATTCAGAGCCCCAGCCGGGGCTGTCATGGCTCAGAGGGCAGAAATCTGCTTAGAGCTACAGGAGAACCCAACTGAATTTGTGGCGTCTCAGTCTATGAATGTCTAAGCACTTCATCTGTTCACCAAAACACAACGTGCTGGAAGGAGCTGTGCTCAGGCTGGACCAGGGACAGGGCTAGGTGGCAGTGTGCAAGCAGGGAAACCCAGGTGACAAACCTGCTACGGCCACAACTCCTGAAGGATCAACAGGAAACTGCTCCCACCAGGTGTTTGCTCTTACCAAAAAAAGGATGAAGCCAATTCACAGTTTTAGACTGTTTTGTCTTGGGGTTTCTGGCAATGCCTGTATTACCTCCCTGTGGGGAAATGGTGGTTTGAGTATGATGAGCAGAGAAAAACTGGACAATGCCACTGGTTTTGGGAAGCTGGAAAACCTCTGTCACTCATTATAGTAAAATTAGGGTGTTCTTGATGAAGGAAATGTTTGGTATTTGACACTATTGATTCAGAATCCTGAAAATTTGTTATTCTATTCTATTCTATTCTATTCTATTCTATCTATCTATCTATTCTATTCTATTCTATTCTATTCTATTCTATTCTACTATGTTATACTATATTACAACTATACTACAAAGAATACTAAAGAATATTAAAGAAAACTCGTGACTGTCTCCCGACAGTCAGGACACAGCTTTTTTTAATTGGTTATGGAAACAAAACAATCTTTAGCAGAATTTAATTGACAAATTATTTTAGGTACACAATTTTAACACATTTCACATGTGCAAAATAACAGGAGTAGCAAGCAGTGATAAGAATTGTTTTTCTCTTCTCTCTGTGTTTTCCTAGGAAAAAGCTCTGAGAGAGAGAATTATGTCTCTCTGTTCAGAGAATGTGAATGCCACAACTCATTTCCCCTCTGTCTGAAATGATGAAAAGCTTGTGGCATGTCAGAAATCCCCCCTCAACCTGAACAGACTTCATAGGTCAAAAAAGCTATTTCCCTCACTTCCTACTTCTGTTTGACCACATTTAGTGTACAAAGTGGGGAAAGGAAGGTATTCAGAAGATCTTACTTTGCAAGTGGCTACTGGTATTGCTGAAAATAATATAGAACCTAAGTTTCTGATCTGACATGCTACAGCCCCACAGTCAGACATCCACACTACCAGAAATGCAGTGGAAAGCTGTTTCCAAACAGATTACCCTGTCTCAATGACCAAGTGTTTGTCCAACTGTTGCAGCACCTTGTTACAACAATTCCATCAATGGAATTTTAAAAAGGAGTAGCAGTGAATTAATACACAAAACAGATAAAAGATTGATGGTCCTTATCTTTTCTCCATACCTCCTCATCTGTGACATTCACATCCACTTTTTTTGATTGAATGGCTTTGGTTACATAGTCAATGTTGTTTTCTCTGCAGTAATCAAAAATGTTCTTGTCCTCTTCCCTATTCAGGAAACAAAAGCAAAAGAAGCACCGTGTTACTGCACAACACAAAGGCCACATGGACATTATATGCTCTTTTTTACAGACACTTCAGTGCTGTCATAGGATCCAAACAGGCATCTGGTATTGCACATGCAGAATAATGTGCTTTTCCCCACCTCCCCAAGTTAAGGAACAGAAGATCCTGCTTCCTAGAAAAACAAAGGTTGTTTTTAATGTATTATGTCCAGACAAATGTCAGTTTATTCCTGTGAAATGGCACAAGATATGAATGAAGTCCGCCAGAAAAATCTACGTTCAAGTTCTGGTATAAATCACTGCAATCCCACAGAAGAGAAAAGGCTAAAGTTGTTCTTCTTGTAAGAGCCACTCTGGGTCACAACAAAGCCCCATCCACCCTGGACAGAGGCCACTGACATGGTTTGGAGAGAACAGCAGGACAAAGAGGAGACCTGCAAAGCAATCTGTCCCTGGCTAAACACATGTTGAATGGATCCTGGATACAACACCAGCAAGGGCTTGCTTAGAAGTGCTTGCAGGCAGAAAGATCAAATGATGGTGTCACATGTGCTTGAGTCACACCTACAGCTCTTCTAACAGCTAAAAGCAATACTCTGCCTTCAGACACAGTAGAACTCCCATCCTTACCTGCCAAACAAACAGCACCTCTAGAGAAGTTAAGACCCTTCACAGATTCTTACAAGAATAATACCTTTAGGCATAAGTACAGTGATACCACTGTGCTGCTAGCAGGGAATAAAGAAAAGAGGCCATTGGTTTTCCAGAAGTAAGCCAAAAAGCCCACATAATCCTCTCTCTTCCTAGTTTCCAGATGAAAACCATGGTTCAAACGAGCCCATCAACATTGCTGTGGGACTAGGCAGCTTCACCAGAGTTAAACACAGTCGTTGCCTCCCATGACATCCCCAGTTTTCAATCACCTTAACTAAAGACCTTCTGGATGTTCAGCAGAACTCAGACTGACAGCCTCAGTTACTCAGACAAAATGGAGCTTGCTGGAGCTGGTCAGACCCAGTAAGGAGCTCAGCCTACTGTGGGCGGGAGAAATTCAACAGGGAAATTTGAGAACTGATCCCCTGGTGCTAAAAGGCAACAACATTTCTGTTCATCTGCATTGTTCTTGACCTCACAAGCTGAAGAACACCAGGAAGGAAAAGTAAAATCTAGATAGCACTGGTATTTCTGAGCAATGGGTTACAAACAAAAAGTGACACTCTTCAACCTGTAGTCTCCCAAAAATGAAATGCCAGCAAGGCCATGTCCTCTGCAGAGCACCATGAACCAACTTTGACTTTGTCTTTCATGGTTATGCATCTGGCTTGCTGAGATACAGTCTGATTCTTCACACCTCAAGCATCTGTGTCATGCCAGGGTGCCAGAATAAGGTGAAAAGCACTGATACTTGCTCCAGTGGCAGATCACTGCTTTCTCCAAAGAAGTCACTTCCTCTGCCCTCCCTCTCACCTTGCTCCCTCAGTAGCACTGTTCTCCAGCACATCACCCCTACCCTTTGTATACAGGCAGTCCCTGCAGACACCTGAGCTGCACCTTTCCAGTGAAGAGCTGGGAGCCACAGAGGATTCCACACTCTGTGTTTAGGCCTAAGGATATTACAGGAGGCTCCCAGTTTCTTAACCAGCTTGTCATGAACTTATTCCTTGGAGGACTTGCCCGCTCGTTACACATAGGCTCCTGGGAAACAGATCACTGAATTCTTTAAATGCAATTACCTTGAATTCTGGGAAAAAAAGAATCTCAGAGTGGGATTAGAAAAGGCAAAAGCTTATACTGCTCGAGATGGAGCATGACAGACTCATGATGGAGGTCACAAGACATGCCTGCCCCTGCTAACAAGGGCTGATGTGATATGCTGGGAAGTCCCTCCAGTCCTACCTTGTTAGCCCAACCTCTCCAACACAGCCCTGGCTGCCGACAGCAGCCTTTTGGGAGAAACTGCTTTTCAAACAATGCTGTACAGGAACTTGGTTCCCCACTGCACAGCCACACCTCCCTCATTTATTACAGATCACTTTCTTCCAGAACACCAAAGCAAACCCCAATCCCCTCTCACTAGAGAGGTTCAAAACCACCCCCAGTTACTCCTGAGTGATTTTCCATATCATAACCATGAGCTTTGGCTGTGCCCTTCCCTCCCTGGCAGTGATGCCACCTCATCATTCCACATGCTACAGAGCCCTGACAGAGCTCACAGGGCAGCACCAGAGGTACCAGCAGGGACATGGCAGGCGTTAAGCACCTGACTGTGCGCCACAGGGAGCTTCCACAGGGTCTGTGCCAGATGAGAGGGCACAGCAACCCTGACCTACCACAACCAGTCCATTTTCCCACCACAGCCTCCAGACAGGACTTTTAATGTCTTTTCCCGAGGATATTACTGTCTGTAAGGGGAAAATGACCTGACACAGCTATTTGGATATGATTTAGTTTTCTGGAATAACCAACTCTGCAAATGCTCTATATATCCCCATTCCAAAAAACCACTTTTCTTTCAGAAGTGTCCACAATGGAATTAATCCAGAATACCAATTTCCCCACCCGAAGATAAGGTTTCGGGAAATTTCGTTCTTCTACTCTGCATTTATTTCTCAATCTTTAAACCATTCCTTTGCTCCTGATGCCCTCCTTAAAAAAATTAAGCATATATTATAATCCAACTTTTCTATAAATATTAACAAAGAGAAACAAGCCCTTTCCAGCCACAATGAAAACATTTTACCTACAAATAAAGTAATCATATGAAGCTGCACTCCAGACATTTAAAACAATCTGATCCAGCTAAAACCAGGAAGGGAAACTGAGGAAAGAGCTCAGAGGAGTTAAACCCAGATTTTTGGAGGGACCAATACTAGGGAAGGCTTTCTTCCTGAATGGTGTGAATGGAATAATGACAAGTTACTGTTATTTGCTGACTTTGCATTGAAAACCACACAGTACAAATAAGAAAGAGCTTGAAAACTTGGCCACTCTGTTTTTTCCCCTTCCTTTATTTTACATGTGTGTATGTGTATATAATAACACCTCCACTGTAGTAGGTACAGGAAAAGAAAAAGGATGTAATGATTTTATCAGACCTGTTCCTAGCAGGAATTTGCACTCCTCATAAAACTGGTAAGAGTCAGCAGCAAGGCCCAGAAAGTGGTAGAAACAGGCAAAAACCAGACAAACACATGTGAGAAATACAGAAGTAACAGTGCAAAGATATGCTTAGATCATGTTATGGGGGAGAGAACCCATAGCATTTCCATCAATATTTTCAGAAAAATCTCAATTTACATAAAAAATACAGTATTCAGGACATCTTCAGATGAGAAACACCATGAACCTCAACCTAATGGAGATGTGCACAATAATGCAAAACCTGCAGCTAAAATGAAGACTTGGATGCAATCATCTTTCCATGTCAAATTGTTGAGATAAAAAGGAGTCTTCAAGTCAGCAAGCACCTGTCAGTAGAGGCAGGTGGAGTTTTTATATCTATTTCCTGAGGATGGCCAGAGGGGTTTTTTCCTCCCTTGCTGCTGGCCCCCAAAGCTATTTCCTCGTGCTCTCTCCCATTCCCAGTAAGAGATGGTAATTCTGCTTTAAAGATGAGTTGAAGCATACCTGTTGCCTGCCAATAACACATGGGCAGCTTTTTCCATCCTTGAATAAAAGGATTTGGAAGAACTCAAACCAAGTCATCTCTCCCCAGGCTTAAAAGACTTAGCAAGCTTTCTCCATAGGCTGTCCAAAACACACTGTTGAACCAACAGGTTTAAAACAGCTCATGGAAAAGATCTGCTGTCAGTTGATAATTTCCTTCTTATCTGGAGTGCTGTAAAACTCCTTGCTTTCTAAACAGCACCAAGGCTGCTGCTGGAAAGGGCAAAGAAGAGATTTGAAATTCCCATTATTTTACCCTTGTGCAGAGAACACCCTCCAGGTTTGCCCTGTTCCCTTCCTCCCCCATCCGCAGGTTACCTCCAGCGCAAGGCTCAGGGCAGAGGACTGAGAGCAGGTTCTACTCTGGGCATTCTCTCCCGTGTTCCTGGGGCTGGTCCAAGGCACATCCCAGTGGATTTGCAGTGGAGTGGCCCCGGGTGCCGCTAACAGGTGGCTTGGCCCATGGAGCGGCACGGCTCGGCTCGGCACAGCGGCGGAGCGGAACGGGACGTGCGCGGGGAGCGAGAGAAGCCGCAACACTCACTGTTTATGGCAGGGCCCTGGGCCCCCCAGGGACCCATTTTCACATAATCTATAATTATCTCTTTGCTTTAATCGCCTCGTCACTTCGGAGGCTCTCCTGGGCACAGGAAGAGGAAAAGCTCATTAACTGAACCTTTTCTCCTCTCTCCAGCCACCCATAGCTTTTAATTGCTTGGTGTTGTTATTATCTATCAGTGCAACTGGGATCATTTTCATAAGAAAGGGTGGTGGGAGGGAGGGAGGCAGGAGCAGGTCCCTGAGGTACGCTCCACAGACAAACCTTTGCTTTCTCAATTATTTATGCCAGCTGAGGTTTTACAAGTTGAATAAATCCATAACTCAAGTTTATTTTGAGCCGGCAGGCCATCCCGAGGGAAGTGTTGCCCACTTGCCGGCACACTCGTGTGCCATCCCTCGGAGAGCCACTGGGACATGCAGGACATGTGTCATCATCCAATTCCCCACCCACTGCACGGCACTGCACCACACAGGAGGCGGCCTGGAAAATGCTGAGTGGGAGCCACCAGAGAAGGACGTGCCCTCCAAAGGAAAGGCAGGCCTGATGAGCCCTTTGCACAACAAAGCAAAGGCCCAAAGGTCACTGCTCCAGGGACAGTAAAAAGGGGGGAAGCAATAAACTTGGCAATCATCTTAAACTCAAAAGATTGGTCTGCTGAACATCACCGTGACAGCACCCCTTTCTAAGCAACAGTGACGTGAAAAGCCCCAAGTCCCAGCTGCCAGGACCCACAGGTGTTTTGCTTGAGCACACTGTGGGCTCCGCAGAACCAAGAAAGCTCTTCCACAGGGATTGCACAGCCCAGCACTTAAGTGAGTGACACATCTGTGGCACAGCCACCCACATGGACAACACCAGCCCTTAATTCCCAACACAGATGCCACAGGTCTCTGCAGCTTCACACTCATTTCCAGTGCTGGTGTTCCCAAAAGTAGGGCTGGAGGGAGATAACAAAACCCCAACCGTGCTCTGGAGCACTTAGCTCATCCCAAAAGCCCTCGCTGGTCTGAAGCAGCATCCTTGCAATGGATGCTGGAAGCAGCTCTTTAAAATTCAGCAGCCTTTGTGCCTGACCACATGCAGTGACCTCTGGTATTTTCTGCCAAAACAGTTCATTTGTCTCGCACAACAACTAATCAATTCCCAGGGCCATCCATCACGGGGGCTCGCACGAGCCGGCCCGGCAGCGGGACCAGATGGCGGCTGCGTTAGTGGGATTAATACAATTCTGATGGATTGCACAGCAGCAGGCAGGTCCTGCACGCCAGGGGGGCCTGCTCCACACCCACATCCTAAATGCTTGCCCCACTCACGATTGGGGTTGCTCCCAAATGTCTGGAGAAAGGTGGTAGTTTTGACCAGAAAAGGGGTTCTTCAGCAAACCTCTGGATGGAAGAAACACAGCTCAGGGAGGCCTCTGTGCTGACTGGCAGGTGTCATTCCCATCCTGGCATGCCAAGGCCCTGGGGAAGCAGCTCATGGCAGAGTGCAGGAAGGCTCCTCCAGTGGAAGTGGAAAGGGACATGGACATTTGGCAATGTTATTTTTTCATTCTCCACCTGCCAAATCAATGTATTTGTTTCCTGAAAACACTTATAAACTGCCTACTCCTTGCCCCGGCTTAAAAAACCCATGAAAAATAAAGCTGAATTTCCAAGGCTGTGGTATTTTTGGCACATCTCTCAGATTGTGTCTTGGATGAGATTTATACTGGTAACACATCACTCAACCTCAGATCACTGGTCATTTCCCAGGTTTGTGAAACTCCAATTATAGTGCTTTGATCATGAAAGAGCTCCACTACTACTGCTTTGTTCTGGTAATAAGACCAGAAAAGGGCCATAAAGCTTTATGTAGCAGTAAAAAAACCCAAACCACCACTATACCCAACCTGAAATCACTGATAATTTCTAAATTTTTCCTTCCAAGGGAACCTCCAAGTCCCATCATCAGTCACCAGCATGCAGGAGTTTTATGCAATGCCTGAAGGGAGATAAGTGATTTGCAGAGAAACCCAGAGGCAGAGCACTATGCTAATACATCCTGCAACTGCTCCCCATTACTCACTGGGGGTACTTGAGCTTTTTATTGCCAGGGTTTATTAATGACTCCTAATTGATGACCAGGGCCCAGTACCCCAAAGTAAATAACTGCTACGCCTCATTAGCTCAAGAGACCTTCTCCTGATTCGAGGGCTGATCTATGAACACACAAATTGCACTGATTTACCCGAATCTCTTTCTAAATTGATTTAATTAGATCGGTATAACCTGTTTCTGTGGATGCTCTTGAATTTATTTGGAATCAGTGCAATGTACTGTGAGTCAGACTGACCATTTTTCTATCTTGTTCTCAATTAGAAACATTTGAGATAATTAGTGATAAGGAAAAAAAGTAGCCCTGGAACCACCAGAGTTCCTCCTACTGCTGATGCACTTAGGGCAGGGTATGGTAACTTCACTTTGTCCATCATTTACAGATCTGCTTCCTAAACCCCAAACATTTCATTCCACAAAAGGAATGTAAGCATTATTTAGGAATCATTTCAGACACTCAGTTTGAAATCAATGGCACTGCTGCTTTATTGCTAACTACTGCTGATAGGAAATGAGGGGTTTATTCTATTTAAAACAAAATCTCTCCTCTTCATACTACACAGCAACAGCTTGGAGGGCTTTAATTGTTTGATAAACTGTCTAAAAGGTTCTGGTACCAAATAAAACAAGTGAACCTGCTTGAAGACCCTTCAAAACTCTGCACCTGCATTCTTGTCTCTCTCCTGGTGCAAGCTGAGGTCCAGATAAATCAACAGCCTTTTCCTGCCTTTGGATCAGCAGAATCCTAAAGGGCACATGGTAGGCTGTGTTTGGCAGAGTAATACCTGCTGAAAAATTGCTTCCAGCAGTCTGTCAGGACTCAGGGCTGATGAGGACTCGAGTTTTAGCTTTTAGTACACAAAATAAGGGGTTTTTCTTACTTATTCTGGGACTCTTTAGTGATCCTCTAACAAGAAAATACTTATCCTATCAACAGTGCTGGGAAAAAACCTAAAGTGGTTTGATTTCTATTCAAGTTTTTGCATGCTTATTGGACCCACCAAGGATAACTGAGTCAATAAAAGAGTCTGCAGCAAAGTTCCTTTTCTCAGACAGCAGGTTTTGAGGGAGCACACACATACACACTAAACTGACAGCACAGCACTTACCCAGAGCAATCAATGGGTTAAAGCTTATCTTGGATCAAACTGATCAGTTTTCTTTCCCCTTAAAATTTTTCATGTTCTTCCTCTACAGAAAATGTCTTTTTTTTTTTTTTTTTTATGATAACATTCTGTTTTATGTAGTATTACTGAATCCTCAGCTTACTCAGTTTTTCTAAGTAACCACTCACAGCCTCACAAAAGTCACCCTTCTCTATAGCTATGGATCCAATACCTGCTCTAGACAAACGTGGACAACAACCCTAATGTTTAGAGCCACTCCCTCTTTGGTTTATCTGCTTGCAGGTTTGGTACCAGAGCAATTTTGCTGTTTAAGGCTATGCTTTTATGAGTGGAATTATCACACTAGAGATGTGTCAATACTTGCATGTTTATTCCCTGTTCCAGGAAGAGAATGAACAGTAGACAAAAGAACCAGGAAATGTGAAGCTGTCCAGCTCTGGGGATAGATAATGGTGACAGTTGCTCAGTCCTGTCTTGCAAGGAAGACACTGATGCCTGGCAGTCAAACTGAGCTGATGGACTACATGAGTTTCCACTCTGCCAGCACAGACAGGACACTTCATTCAACAAATTTCAGCAGAATCGCCCTGTTCCAGCTGTGTGGGAGACTGCACCTGCCTACAGCCTCATTTGTAAGGACAGCTGTGCTGTGCTAAACAAACAGCACCTATGTTCCTCATGGTATGTTTGGAAAAATGTATTTGCAGCTGTACTTTTGGAAATAAAAACAAACACATGAAAAGATTTAGGCTGGTCAAGTCAACCAGAGCAAACTCTTGTTTTTCTGTACATTTTTCTGTATTTCAAACCCAAGAAAGGGCATAGGCAGCACTTGGGATAACCAAGACTCTGACAGCACAGTAGGGACTTGCTCTGCCCCTAAGAGGAGAGCTTGAACAGGATTTAAACCACAAAGTCAAACTGTGAGATCAAATACAGTTTGATCATGATTTAAACCACAAAGTCAAACTGTGAGGCTGAGACCTCACTGTCCCTGGATCAGGGACAAAAAAAGAGCTGGTGGTCAGCAGAAGTGCCATTCCTCAGTGTGTTAAACCAAGGTCACACTTGACCACCCCTGCTCAAGGGCCAGGGCAAGACTCAGATGTGCTGGCTCTCCCTGCAAGGGGAGGAAGCTATTCCTGGCCAAGTCCTCCACTCCACTCCAAAGTGGATTGCAATCCCAAGGGAAATGCCTGCATTACTGCCAAGCACACATCTGCCACCCTGCCTGCTTACAACAGCTGCCTCCATTCCTACCTGAGCTCTTTGCAAAGGGTTTGGAGCCACCTGATCAACATTTCTGTTCCTTGGTTTGTGACAACAAGTCAAAGAAATGCTGTGCTAGAGTTTTAACTCTCTAGGTAAGTTCTCAGCTGGAGACTGCATGTTGAGAAATCAGTGTTCACATTTCCTGGATGTAAAAAGATGCAAGACAGTCATTAAAAAATGGGATCATACACATGTAAATGGATGACTACATGATGGGAAACACTGTCAAAAATTTAGTCTTCTTTGACTGTTCATTTTAACTAAAAATATGATACAGTATTCTAAAATTTCCTCCACAAAATCATTTAGGTATTGGATTTTAATATTATACCCATGATTAGTAGCCTGGAACAGCAGAAAAATAAACCAAACAAAAACCATCCAGGTGTCCTTATTCAGTAGCTCATGTCACTTATTACTTGCACCTTGACAGTTTTAAGTAGCAGCCACTCTAGTTCAGTAAATGCAGAGCTGGCTTTTCTAGCTGCAGAGCCTAGAAAAAAATTAATTTGATATAAGGCACAAACTGTCCCTGAAGGCAAACATTGTCCAACACTAAAACCTTCACTGAGCAGTCCCTAATGAATGTATTGGTAAAGAAATAACTATTTGGAAAAGGTAGTGCCTGAATAGCTTTCTATTAAAAATATCCAATATTGCCTTTTTTTAAAAGCCATATAACTGAAAAATGGGAAGCCTTGCCCTTCCCCCACATCTTGTGCTAAGGAAAGGTTACTACCTGGCAATGATACAGGCAGATATTGATTTAAATGATTATGGACCTGAAAAGTTCTTTCCTGTCATTTATTATCCTGTTGTAGTTGCCACCACACTTGTGCAATATTAAAAAAAAAAAAAAGCTTAAAAAATGACATTAAAAAACACAGTTTTTATCCAAATTCCAGCACAGATAATCACCTGATTATTTCTTCTTCTTGATATAATGAGCTGATGACTGGGCCTCCAAATACAGTTTTGTTTTCCTTTCCCCTCTTCTCTGGTGTCTGAAAGAAAAAGAAAGATTGGTCCAGCATCGTGGCTCCCTCCATATTCCCACCTCTCATTCCCAGCCCTGGCCCCTCAGGACCCAAAAGCTGAGCCTCTGTGAGACAGCATAATATTCTGTTACTAGATTGCAAAGCTTGCCTTTATAAATCTATTTAATATAGATTTAAAATTAAATTTTATAATGGGCAGCATTTCCAAATGATTTACTCCCAGGAACTCTAGGATTCTGAATGATTCCCACCATAATAGAAATGAACAATTAGAATAATGATTGATCGATATGGAGCCCCAGGCCCACCTTTTCAAAAAACCATCCTGCAGCCTGGGATCTGCAATTGCCTGACTTTCCACTGATGCCAGACTTTCAGCAGAGGGAAGTGCCTGCTGTCTGAAAGCCTGACCCAATTAGGGGGTGCAGGAAACCAGAGACCCCAACTCTTCCATGGCATTAAGTATAAGCAGCAAAAACAGGTTTGGAATTTGCAGCAGCAATTCCTTATAAAACCAGGCCATTCATTGCAACTTGCTGCTGCCACTGGACAGGTCTGAGGCTTTCTGTGATGGCAGAGTGACACACCTAGGGTGAAAAAGACCAGGAGCAAAGTCCCAGCCTCTTGCAGCTTCTCTGTAGCTGCAATACACAGAATCACAGAAACCTGGAATGATTTGGGTTGGAAGGCACCTTAAAATTGATCTAGTTTCACTCTCCTGTCATGAGCAGGGACACCTTCTGCTGGACCAGGGTGCTCCAAGCCCTGTGCAGCCTGGCCTGGAACACTGCCAGGGATTCAGGGGCAGCCACAGCTTCTCTGGGCAACCTGTGCCAGGGTTTCCCCACCCTCACAGGGGAGAATTTTTTTCTGATATCTAATCTAAACCTACTCTCTTTCAATTTGAAGTCATTCCCCCTTGTCCTGTCACCCCAGCCATTGTAAATAGTCTTTCTGCATCTTTCTTGTAGGTTCCCTTCAGGTACTGCAAGGCCACAATTAGATCACCCCAAAGCTTTTTCTTGTCCAGGCTGAACAATCCCAGTTTTCTCAGCCTTTCCTCATAGGAGAGATGCTCTATCCCATCTCATCCCTTCATTACACCCAAAAGCACTGCTGTACCATCAGAATTCTAATTAGAAAGATGTTGATCAATGTACTAGCTCCCTATAATACATTCACTTTACATTCTGCCCAGCTTGAGCCAACGAGTTCCACCTTTCAGATCTCCTGTACCACCCCAAAGCCATCACATTAGGTTTGCAGATATTACAAACTTCTTTATAAGAATACATGGAAAGGAAATTGGCTTTGAAGACTATTCCATGGCAAGCAGGCTCCTTCTAATTTAGAGTAGAAAGTGACATGAAGTTCTCCTTCTTCAAGGCAAAGGGCTTCAGAGTCTTAACAGTGCACTGCCCCTCTTAAAAAATTATTTAGCAGAGAAACTTACTGTCCATCAATTACTTCGATTCCACTAATAAAATAAAATTAATTTCAGATCACCTGAAAGTGCACAGAAGAGCTATTCCTATACAATGAAGCTATACTTACTATTAGTCTATCCTGTTTGATACAGGGGGATGATGGGCATTCAGTCAGTGTCAGAAACTGCAAAAAATTTTTAATCTATATTCTTTTATCTCTTCCCACTCTAGTTCTTGGTTGTTGCTTTTTTTCAAAGTCAGAAGAAACATTTCAAAAAATACATTTAATCTTTCTAGAGGCAGAAATTGTAAAGAAAAAGATTTCTAGGATTAAGTTCACTTTCTTTGCACAACGAATGCATTTCTACCAAAGATTAATCACGTTGATTGAGTACACATAAGGTCATCAGGAAACTTAGTGATAAAGGCTCTCCCAAAAACACTCAGGCAAAAACTTCTCTGGTTTTTAATCCATATACAAGTTACTTTGTCCAAGTAGCTTTTATCTCATCTCTTTCACACAGAAATAGGTAATTCAATATTCAATTTATGAATGTTGAAGCAAGCTTATTCCATCACAGTCCTTGATATGTAGAACAAGTTTATGAAGAAGGTCCAGGAAAATATTCTGTTTTCTCAGTATTTAGCCATGAAGACAGAGAAAAGGCTCCACCTTTCATCCTCAGGGGGCTTTCCAAGGGAAATGTGTCTAGGCTTCCCAAAAGAGTTAACTCAGCTGCAGCGCAGACACAAACTGGTTTCTCTCAATGCAGACACAAACTGGTTTCTTTCCAGCTGCCTTTGACAACCTGCCTATCCATGAGCTCATTGCCCACTTCCAAAATCCTTGCTGCCCAGCCTGCCAGAACTTCTGCACAGTATCTGAGCATGATGTTCCAAGCTCAGTGACACAAAAAGTGGAGCAAGAAGCAGCAGTTCCCTCCAAATCACGTCACAGCTACTGTCAGCACTGACAAGAACTGGTATTTTTATTTGTTGTTCATCCTGGCTGAAGGGATCAGTAAAACACAGATGCCCTTTTTCTTCTTAAATATTTTGAAATTTTTACAGCAAAAGAGAGCTTTTAGGGCTACTTATATGCAGGTAATGACTCAGGAGTTTAAAGTCACATTACCTCGCAAACCACATTGAAATTAAAAACTGACACTGCAAATTTCCTGTCTCCTCTGTTAAAAAGGCACTAATAATTAACTATGTGGCTCTCAATTAAGCCAGCTCCATTTCTTTCACAGCTGGCAGCGCTGTCCAGAAGCACTGCAGATGCACATGGAACTAATAATAGTTAAGGAATAGCATGATCCAGGGCTTCCATAATTTGGAACCTGAACCCAAGGGAGATGACTGCAGTAGCATCCACAGTTGGACCATGCAGGAGAGGTACTGTAGGAAAAGCAAAATTGCTGTGGACTCAAGAAGGACAGGACATTGCTCTTAAAATGCCAGTTAAAAACTGTGGGAATAAAGAGGAATCTGTGACAGCACGTGAAGACACCTTGGAGGATTGCACTTGTGTGCCAAAGCACAGGCAGTGGTATATAGGAAACAGGAAAAGATGATAGAGAGGCGTAAGACATGCCTTAAACAGTGAAATTTCTCGTGTTTTCCCCTTGCCCACCGATTCTTTGTGGCTGGTGTACAATTAAGGCTGATGTCAAAGTCACTGCTCCTGTGACAGTTAACTTTGGTGGGAGGGTCTGGCTGGCCAAACCCAGCATAAATCACAGGCAAATCTTGGCTTCAGCATGCAGCAAATGTACTCCTGAAGAGACATCTTCTACCCCCGACTCCAGATGGGCTCAGGGACTGGCACAGGGAACTCCACTAAGCCCAGAACTATCCTTCTCAAATGCCACCAGGAATGCCAGGAGAAAAGCCACACTCCCCCAGGAACAGACAGTGGAGCATCCTCATCCCTGCCTCAGTGCACTGGGTTTGTCAATAACAGCCCAGCTTGATCCAAGGGACAATGGCATCCTGGCTGGCTGTCACTGGCAATGCTGCTCCAGGCAGCCTCAAAGCCTGACAACCACTTTTGGAGCTGAATGGAAATACAGGGACTAATATTTGCTAACATCATTAATTCTTTTTTTTCTTCCCCACTCCCCCTTCTTCCTTTATCCACCATGTCAAGATGTATACTTTTAAATTGTTGTCAGCCATAAAACAGACGTCGTGTCCCAGTTCAGAGGTTAACATATAATGGCAGACACATTAAAAACCCTGTCCAATGCCTCACTGAAAATTTCAGCTCCATCTTCTCTTCAACAAGACAGTGGCTCAAACTCACTTATAAGCTTTAACAACATTAAAGCCTAATCATGATTGAAAAATAAAGGAGAAAGAGAAGATGGTTTTATCATACTAAGCATTATGGAAATGCAAAACAATCACAGACAAACATTTTCTTTGTGAGGGTTTTGTCACAAAACTCTCCCATGATTGCAATAATGATCCATTTTTGGGAAGTGGGATGAAAATTATCATTTAAGAGGAGGAGCAGTATTTTCCTGATAGGGGCTGGTTTGGTGGATCACTCTCTTGCCCTATCCCTGAAGACACGACAGGGATGGATTGTTTTTCATTTCCACACCCAAGCTTTGTTCCAATCTACACAAAACAGGCTACAACAGATTTAACAAGATGGCAAATTCATGGGTCCTCCCAATGACCCACTTCAAGCTCGAGAGCCAGAAGTAGCCAGAGATATGCAAATGAACTCACTCTCAGTGATTAGCTGGGATGGACCTGGACACAGCTATTTACATGCAGGGCAAGGGACTCCAAATTCTGACAGAAGGAAGGTACAGAGAAAGTCCTACAGAAATACTACAAAACAGCGAGAACAGCACAAGTTTCAGTGAAGCCTTTAAAAAAATGAAAGACCATAACTTCCAGTTAACAGAAGAGTTAGGTCCCAGGCATAGGTTAAATGCAGGGCATCTCAGTTTTATCCAGAGCAACATGGGAACTCTGCCTGGCTGGTTTTGCATGCCCAGACACCCAGCAAACACAGCAATAGCTATTTGGCAAGGCACATGGCTGGGTTGCACTGCACATCTATCATCCCCCCAATTCCCTCACATCTCGCTCTGGCTTTTCTCCACACTCAAAACCTTTAAATAACTTCTCATAAATACATATTTGAGAAGAAGAGAAAGCCATCAGCAAAAAAAAAAAGGTTCATCTCATCAAAATACTTATCTTCAAAGTTATCCTGGCCAATGCCTCAAAATGGTCAATAGTGAGGTTTTTCAGCACCAGGTACCTTGGAAACAGAAAAGTGAGATAACTTAAACAAGAGTGATGTATCAGCATCTCACACCTGAGGCACCACACTGCATGGAAGAAGTTTGCACTACGTATTGTATTATTTTCCTCTTCCTCTGAGCCTGATGCAGCTTGAGCCAGAGCAGCAGCTGTATCCAGCTTTGTGGGATGCAAGGAATACTCCTAACAAAATGACTCCAGTCAAAGCTTCTCAAGCATTTCTGCAGCAGCAAATGCATAGTGCAGATTCCAATCTGCATTTGTGCTACACAATTCACCTTCCTCCAGCTCACCTGCTCCTCCAGTGCAGGTGTCAGCCTGGCACATTCCCTGGCCTTCCTGCATGGGCATGCACAGAACCCAGCCCTGGGGACAGGGACACATCATCTTGCTCTGTACCTGTCTGCAAGGTGCACACAAGCAGCACTCTCCTTGGCAGGAATGTGGCAGCCTTCAGCAGCCACCAAAGAAGCCACCAAGATCTCTCATGGCCTTTCAAAGCGCTGCAGGACTTTGAAGTGCAACCAAAGGTCCTGAGCCACCAAGCCTGGAGGAGCTGCAGTTGCTGGATGCTCACAGAGATCTGCTTGGCAGGGGTAGGAAAAACCCTGGCCTGTGCCCCAGCTCCCCAAGCTGGGAGGTGTAGCAACTCCAGTCTGTTGTTATGGCAGGACAGGTGATGTGATGGAGCCCTGTCAGGCTCACAGGAAGGTACCAATAAATCCCTGACATGTGCTGATTGAATTGTAATTAAGCTGGTATAGTCTCAGGTGAGAAATTTTACAGAAGACACTTCAGACCCAAGAGCAGACCTGCTCTGCTGGCCACGTTCCCCTAATGCTCTGGATTAACATTTCTCCATTTGAGGAGCGAGGATTATTGGAGAAACAACAAGAAAATGCAAACTCTCCTAAAGTTTCAGACAGTCGCCCCCCTCCTCTCCCCGTGTGCCACTGCCTGGCCATCCCCCTGGGAAGGGAACTTGGGCAGAGACTAATTGTATTTGACAGCAGCAATTACACACAAGGCTGGAGATTAGAAGCTCGTTAATTGTGTGTGCCATAATTGCTGCCGTCTTTTCCTTTGCTAGTAAAGGCCAGTGCCAGGAGAGCCAAGGGGAGGAGGGTGCTCTCCACCCCAAACGCAGGTGGTCCGAAGATGAGAGCCCTGGGATGGGGAGGAGATGTCCCTTGTCCCCGGAACAATGCGGGAGGCTCCTCCGGCAGCGCGGCTAATGAGGCGTGAAATGAGGACAAACAATGCTCTCCTCCAAAGGTATTTTCCACCTGTACCCTTCAGATTTTACAGCTCGGCTGAACTTCACCCTGCCTGCAGCGGGAGCGAAGGGAAATATTAACCCTTTGGAGGTGATGCTACCACAGGAAATATATCTTTAAGCACTTATAAAATTACGCGTTGTTTGACATTGTTTCAATTCATCAAATCCTTCCTTCCTGACTAAGACACGAGCTCGGCATTTCTCAGTCTCTTTACTGAGCACTGTAAGGCACTAACACCTATCACCTGCCAGGGGTTTATGTACAGATCACAAACGGGACGGGACTGCTGGGAACGTGCCTTGAGCTGTTTGATTTTCCAGGATCACTCTGGTTCCATGGTTATGACAATGGGAAGATGCCATCAGCTCACATCCCAGGCAGCAGACCAACAACTTAATGTTACAACTCACTTTGAAATCTTTTTGCCCAATCACACAAAGCAGAAGCACATTGACAGTGGTTCTACCCAAGCACTATAAGCACACGTACCTTTGGTTAAACAATGCTTGCCTATTTTGGATACAATACCTGCTTGTAAGCCGTAAAACACAATGCACAGAGCTCCATTATTAAGCTTAGAACTTCCTAATATCTCACTAGATAAACTTTTCTGCAGCTTAGGGAGTTATTCTAGACAAGAATTAATACACAGACCATTGTTCCATTTGTCCTTACTTTTCTTCTTGCTGTATCATTTTTCTGCTGACCAATCTCATGGCTACTGCTTAGCTCCAACCACAGTTCTGTTATCTCTGAGGCCTGCCTTTGCAGCTTTCCCCAGACCCTCTGGTTTTAAAGATTCCCACAACACCCAAATAAGATACAAATCTCTCCTGGCTGAGGACAGCCTCTGCAGAGCCACCTTTCACAAAAGGCTGCCGAACCCTTCACACCAGCCCTATTAATGACTGTCATAAACAGAATATTTTAATATTCCTCTCTCAACAATCCTTCTTGGCTCCCAGCAGTAGCTCGGCCCCAGTGTGCACATGACTCAGCACCTGGAGCCTTTTCAAGAGCCTACTGAGGATCTGAACAATCTGAGCAAAGTGCCCATGAAAAATGCCAGCATGGTGGGGTTGAAGGGTTTTTTTTTATTTTTTTTTTTTTGTTTGTGTTAAATATTGAAGTGGCAGTTTAGCTAATATTCCAATAATGTCTACGTGAAGTTTTCCGGTTCTTTTAAGTCTCATCAGAGAATTTCCCTTTAAAAAACACTATTTAAGACAGGGAAAATACTTTCCAGATTACAGTCAAAAAATAAAAACCAACATACTATAAGTAATGTCATAGTTAAATAGTGCTGTGATCTAAAGCAAAGCTTTGCAGATTACTCATTTAACTCTAACGACTTAATTAATAACTGCACCATAATCACAGTTGGAAATTAGCAGTAAAGACAGTCAGGGGAAGGGAAATAAATGTTATGTGTGTAACATCATTTTGAGCAAGTCTAATGCTTGCTAGGAGCTGTAATTTCATGACTCACTGTACACATTTTAGCATATGAGTGGAAGGAAATACTACGCTCAAAAAAAAAAAGCCCTGAAGCAGTGGCATCCCACAGTTTTTGGTCTGTGGAGCACTTTTTTTAAAAGGAAAAGCAGACATGGAGATGGAAAGCACAAGACCACCAGCAATTTCCTTTCCTCATTCTTTTCATGGACTCTGCCAAAACTTGCATATTCCCAGTGCCTGCAGCCCAAAGGGTGAAGTCACTGGTGCTGTTTGAATCCTTCCAGCATGAAGGAAAGCAGGTCAGTCCTGGAGCAATCAATCCCTTCTGTCCCATCACCTGTATGAAAATCCATGAACGCCTAAGCAGAGGGGACCAAGCTACAGACACAAACACAGCCTGTACTGTAATGGTTGGGGTTTTGTCAATTTAATACAAGATATTTATAGAGATTTACACAGACATTTGTAGGAGCATGAAATATATTCTGATCCAAGCTGGAAATACTGAATAACTCCATGGCTTGGGATGAAACAGGTGCTCTGAAGCCTGAAAACTGAATGCAACCCTAAATTTTGGGAAATAAAGGACATCAGCAGTCATCCTCTGCTTTCTGGAGTGCCTTCTGGCCAGACATCCCTGTAGAGGCCAACATCCCCACTGGTGAAAGGAAGAGCTCTGAGGCTGCTAAAGCAATGCCATGGACATTTGTTTCCCACAGCACATCTCAGCTGTGAAGGCAGAGTGTGGATTTATGAGGTCTGCAGGCACAGGAATGGCAGAATGAAGAGATTTTCACTGGTCCCAAGCAGGAACAAGGAGGTTTCCAAATGTACAGAGCAACCCTTGGCAGGCTCAGCCAGAGGGAGGCAGGATCTGAAAGCAGCAGTCCTTAGTGCTGAGCACTGAGGCTGTGCCTGAGCCTTTCCCTGCCTTTGTGTTGGTTAGCTCAGCTCAAAGTACCTATAGGATGCTCCAGAGACCTTTGAGGAGTGCCACCTTTCCTTGGAATAGGAGTAATTTGGTACAACAGTGTCCAAATATCCAAGTAGGAGACAACAGCTGCCCTTTTCAAGGAAACCTTTTTCCAATTTAAGAGACAAATAGCATTTACATGACATTAACCAACCTGTTAGTTAACATCCAAACAAAATCTTAATCTCCAGTAATTACACTCAATACTTCCTTGATATTTCCTGTAAAGAACAAGCTAAACATAGCCACTTAACCTTTTCCTAATTCAAAAAGCAGTATTTTCACTAAAGAAACAGCTAACTTATGCTATAGCTTATGTTGTACACAAAACAATTACAGCTGGTTTCTCCTACCCAAAAGCATATGCTATTTTTAATTAGCACACTCTCTCTTTTAACCCAGCCTTTGCCCTGCCATGTGAAGCAGCAGGGTAAACAGACCCTTCCTGTGTTTGAATACTTTCAGGTAAATGTCTACAGCTCCACACCTAAACATCAATGTATTACATATTCCACAGTAAGATAAACCTGCAATTTCTACCCAAGTTCCTGAAATTTTTAAGAGCCTCTGACACAGCAAGCTGAGAGTCTTGCAACAGCTTCAATTACTTGGAAAAATCAGATTTTTTTTTTTTGTAATTAGAGGTTAAGTCTTTCCCAATTAAAAGCTGCCTGCCCAGCCTGGTGGGTTGCAGGCAAAATAGGAGCAGGAGTTTCAGGAGCAGAGCAAGCAAGAGAGCAGCAAAGCAAGTCAAAGCCCCCTCTGGAATGTCCACTAAACGCCACAAGCAGAGGAGTCAGTCCCTGCTCCTCCCACCCTCATTCACCACCTCACTTGGCTATCCCAAAAAAAAGGATTTTCCCATGTTTCTGGGCACTCCAGGGAAACACTGGGATCCATGGGTGCCAGGAAGGCTCTCTCGTGCTCAGGAAGCAACCTGGGCAGCAGGAATCATCACAGAACCACAGAATGCTTTGGGCAGGAGAGCACCTCAAAGGTCACCTTCTTCCAACCCCTGCTAAAACTGGGCAGAGAGAGCAGATCTTGCCCTCCTGGTCCTCCTCACCTCACCCTGCAATTTCCTGTTTATTCTTCCTCCTCTTCCAAACCTCCTGTTCCCCCAGAGGCTCTGCTCTCTGCCCCAAGCTCCTGAGCTGCCATGGCAGCTTCCTGCTTGGTTCAACACCTCTGCTCTGCCCCAAGCCCACCCTGCAGCTCTCCCAGCCCCCAGTTTTGTCATGTCAGCACTACCAAAAGCATCATGTACCTATTTGTTTTAGAGTTTTCAGTACAGAAATGAACCTCACAGGAAAGTTTTGATGGCTGGTAGAGTCATTTCTCATGTCACAACACTGCTCTTTCCTGCTTCCAGCCTCACACAGCTACTTCACAAAAATGAGCTCTTCAATGCTTTTGTCATTCACGTTTTTGTGGCTGCGGAGCAGCAGCATTTTTGCTAAAGTCTGCAACAAATGAAAGCTGCACTTGGCATTCACACACCTTCCTTGCCTTGCCAGAAACTGCCACCCCAAGGCAGAAATGACAGGGGGCACCTCTGCTTGCATCTTAGTCGTTTGAGCTCCTGGTCTGAAATTTTAACAAGTTCAACCTTGCCACCTCAGTTTAAGCCAAGATCCCTGGAAATATCAATATTTAACCATTTTCTGTCAACTCAGCCACAGAAGCAACGACCTTCATCAGAGGATCTGCAGCAACTGACACCTAATCTGGTGATCAGGTCCCTGACACATGCTTTCTCAGCTAGGAGAGCAATTGCTCAAGTGAAGTTTTAAGATCCCAGAGCTCAGCTGCATCCTGTGCTTCCAATCCCACAGCCATGGGATCACAGAAGAACCAGGTGCTGTGGGACTGCAGGCAGACAACAGAACCTGTTACTTCTGGACAGTGATTACAGGGATAACAAAAAAGCAACAAATTCCCTACTGCACAGGAAGTTACACAGTAAAGTGTTTTGTCTCACTCTGTTACATCTTGTCATCACTGTATGCCAGTGGTTTAAAATTATATATATATAAATTTACTTGCTAGTTTTTTTCAATTGCCTCTGGTGTATCTGGCTAGCATGCAGTGTCTTCATCCACCTGCAAGCCAGGAATCATGATGCTGGGATGCCACACTTTGCTGCAGCAGCACACTCAGCAAGGCAGAGCTACGCCTCTAATTATTCTTTTTTTCTCAATACATCCCAAATAGTATATTCTGTAATATTTCTGTAATCAGTGCAAGATGGTGAAAATTAATTCAGTGATATATTCAAAAGGAAAAATATTTTAATATTAATATTTAACCAAAATCACTAATGGTGACCGACCCTCCCCACTACTCTTACAACCAAGTAGCTGCAAGGGAACACTTTATGCTACTCACAGCACACTAACAACAGAGTGCATCAACACTGCTGGATCTGAGCTGCAAAAATGAGGACTAGCATCTCTACAAGCCAAAGTTAGCCCTTGGAGGGCTGGTATGATTGCATATTTAACATACAGTATATTTTCAGCAAGAACAGGCAGCTTAAAAGGAGGGAGAGAGAAGAGGCATAACCCTTGCCATGATAATTCTCTCCTTTGAAGAAGCTTAGGGGCATAGAAATGTGGGCAACCCCTGTACAGGATTTCAGTGCAGCCTTCAATCCATGACTGCATTGCTGGTTTGCTTCCTAAACTTCAGGCTCTCTGAAATACAGACTTGCAGCTTGGCACTGTTGTATTTCAATCAATCGCTTGGTCGAGGATCAGAATGTCATAAATAAAAGGAGCTGAGACCATAAATTTCTGCAGAGATGTAAAATCAAAGAGAACAATCCAACACACTCCCAGGGGGTAGGAGGCTGACACATATTCCAGCTGTTTATATTTCTAGTATGAAATGCTTGTTCATTTTAACTTCTTCACTTCTGCACAGCTTGCCAGAGCCACAATTCCAAGCAACAGTGTGGCTCTGGCATTTTGTTTTGTGCTGTACAATAAAAGGCTGCAGGAGATAAAATACCCTGTGATTGATCAAACTTGTCCACAAACAAAATCCCAGCCCCACCAGCACAGCATTCCCCAATGCCTGGCTGATGAGCTCCTTGCAAAGACAGGGACAGAAAGGCAGCAAATTACCTATGGACAGCTTTTGTGAGCAGGATCTGTGTCAGGGACTTTCAGCATCAGCATACACTCTTCATGAGAAGATGCAGCAAAACAACATTACCCACCTTTAATTGTGGAAAATGGGGAAATTCAGTTCATGTTTGTAGTGTGGTACTTTAGTTTCTGACACAACAGGAATTACAAAGCTTCCCCTCGCTAATAAGAAAAATTGGTTCTGAAAGCAAGCTCCAAAAGCAAAGCACTTTAAGCCTAGTTTTGCAGATAACAAAGTGCCTTTTTCCAGCTTAGATAAAATAAGGTGTGAGACCTCTAGTTTCACAAGTAGGAGTGAAGTGTACACAAACTGCAAGGTTTTGTGAGCATGCACAGTAAATAACTGCAATCTCCACCAACCCCACTTGCATGCTAGACACTGTCCCTCATACAGAAGGATCCCTCTGTGTGCTAACTAAACCTTCTTAGGATATAAAATCCTCAAAAACTATGACATACCCCAATGTGGTTCACAAAAAAACAACTCAGCAGTTTGTCTAAGCCCAGAGGACCCTGTAGTCTCACACACCCCAAAGCCAGAAGCCTGGGGTGGATCAATTTTCTGGTTTTAATCTTAATTTCTAGCACTTAATTTTCTGCTAAAAGAATAATAATAAAATACAGGCTTGATGGTTTGGCTTTGTTTTGTTTTCAAAGGGAAGAGCATGATTAGAGTTTACAAATTGTTTCAGTGATATGCATCTTCCAATGTGGTCACTACTGAAATAAGAGCTTTCAAAAAAAAAAAAAAGTAGAGCAAACAGTGATCTTTGTTTTCCATATTTTGTTAGAAATGATTGTTATTGTTATCAACAACATTTAGGTAAATAGAAAAACCCAAACAAAAAGTCAGATATGAAATTCCCTAAGGATCAAGTGCCACAGCAGGATCCATACAAAGAAATGTGCAGAGCAAAGCCCCTGCAGCTCTGTTCCACAGCTCCTCTTCCCAGTGTGCTGCATTAGCACAGGACAGCAAGCTTTAGGGAGCACAGCCATAATTTGATTAGTGCCCACTTTACACGCTGCAATTAAATTGCTTTTATAGTACAAAAGAAATAAAGTCGCTATTTTTCAAAGTTTTTGACCTCGCAGCACAGCAAGCCATAAATTGAGATATTTCCCCAAACAAAGCAGGTGCCTGAGCTCACTGCTGCTGGTGACAGGCAGAGAGGGACCCAAACAGGACCCTTCCACTCCTGCTCTTCCCCTCCCCCTTGTAATCCTGCCCATACCACTCTGCTGCTCTTTCCCAAGCACAAACAGTGGCTGCTGGGCCAGATTATCAGAAGAGACATCTGTTTGACTGATAGACAAAACAGGAAAACACGATGGGTGCACTCATTTTGTTTACAGACAACAGTTTTTCTAATGCATCTCTTAATTTCCAGAAGAAATTCTGCTGGCCTGCAGAACTAACCAAGAAATCCAAAGATTTCAGCCTGAAACTGCATTTACCAGCCACTAATCTCATTCTTAGAAGTTGACCAGACATAAAACCTGTAAGCTGCAAAAGATCAAAGCTTCTTGTTCCAGATATCAACAGGGCAGACTTGAGCAATGAATCCAAATTAAGGAAAAATTCAAGTTTTGATTTCCAATTTTTTTAAAAATGTCATTGGAAACAGAGTTTGTATTTGAGTCATTACAGAAATTTTTCAGTTCTCTTGGAGATCCTACACTACAGAGATTCCAAGCTGCCTTGGAGAGCTTACTTAAATACAAGAGGCTCATCAATTTAAATCAATTATTAAAATAATTCAGTTAACACCTGGTGCAACCTGCCAAAAGCACACACAGACCTCAGCTCTTCTGCAAATCAAGGAATTGTTTCTCGTGCTTTTCACTGTATCACTGAACTGCAAATTCTCTTTCCCACATTTTAGTTTCGAGCTGCTTATTGCATATAAATGTGACAGAGAAAGGTTATTTCACCAGGAGGGATGGAGCCCAGCCCTGGGCACAGGGTACCTGGCCACCCACCTTATCAAATATTGCCCCCTGCAGTACTTCCTGCAAAAACACCCAGTGGACAAATCCATTTGTTTTATTCCCAAAGGTTTTCCAGCCTACTGGACTGCTCAGAGCCTGCAGCAATTGTGGATTTGCTATTTTATTCACTCTGAAGTTTGTTTTCTGTTTCATGAGCCTTTTTGTCCCCCAAGGGTCCTCTCCTGGCATGATCTGGTGCTCCCACACCAACCCAGCATAGGAGAGATTTTATTCCCATTCACTATTTGGGCCAGACTACAGAGAATTAAATCCTCCCCTACTCAAACAAGGCACAGAATAGTACTTAAAAAAACACAAGCAACTTTCTCCCCTGTAAACATCAGAAGTGGAGCTCTCTTTCCCTTAGAGAGAAGTCTCTGTTCTACAAATTCCTATCTCCAACCTTCCTCATTACACAGCAGAAATTTTACTAACAGCATTATTGGTGAAGCCGAGTCAAACAAGTTAAAAAGCCAACTTCTTAAACTTTGATATAGAAATAACTCTTTAAGTCCTCCTGGGAGTTTCAGCACTCAAAGCAAACAGGAAGAGGTGTGTAAGTGTTTGGAAAAGGATGCCACTGAAGTTAGTAGTGACAAGCTGTTCAGATTTGAACTGGTAAATATGTAATATACGAAATAGGAAAAGGAAATATTTTGAACCGAGCGATGCCAAAATTGCAATCAGCAAATGGAAGGCTAAATGTGCTGAGCAAATCTGGATGCTTTTTTTATTATTTATTTTTATTGTTTGAGCTGTGCCATATAACCATCTCGTTACAAGAACGGATCAATAACAGCTCCCGGCCACCCCTGCAGTGTGGTGTCACACCTCCACCCACGGCCCCTGCGACAGGCTTTCGGTGGAAGGGACTGTTCAATGCTGCTAAGAAAGGAAGTGCTGGCCTCCTTCTGCTTCTTTGGGTTTGAAAAACTTGAAACCAGTGGGGATTTGTGATATCCAATACAAAGAGAGATGAGAATTTGGAAATGTGTGGGGGATTGCAAACAGCCACTAGGACTCTCAAAAGCTGCAAGCACTGAAGTGCCCAATTATGCAGCGATGTACATGAGAACAAAGTGACTGCATGAAGGTGACACCCATCTTCTGAAGGTGACATTCCCCAAATCCCTGAGCCCACTGCTGAGGCTGCAGGACAGCACCAGGCAGTGGGAATGCAGACCAGAGGGACACGCACACGGCGGCTGGCAGGGAGGGCAGGTGAGTGTCACCACCACGCTCACACCAGCCAAAGCCACCAAAAGCAATTGTCATTTGCTGCCAGTAAAGCAGGAAGAGGACAGGTGAACATAGGAGAAGAGAAGCAGCCAGGACACATCTTCCTTTGTAAAGGACCCGAAGCAGTGGGAGGTGTTGACTGCATGAAATGTTTCTGTTTCAGGCTGGAGAATGCAAAAGAATGGCTTCATAAATTATTCTCTGTTCTGGAGGAAGAGTGAATAGACTTGAAGGACAGGTGATGTCTCTGAAATATGCAAATAGAGCTGAGCTGGTCCAAGCAATTACCTTTCCACTGCCTGGAACTTCAGACTGAAAGGAATGACTCACAAGAAACAAAAGATGTGCTAAAAGGTAGAAGATGACGAAGGAACACTGCATCAAGAGGAGAATGGAGACAGCATGGAAAAGAATATTCCTGACCTCCTACTAACAGCTGTTCTTGGGAAAAGGAGCAAAAGAACCCCCAACACTTAGTAAGACCATGCCACACAGAAGGGCTGAATTGCCGAACGTCCTGAAAGACAATTGGGATTGTTCTAGACCAACACAGCCGTGAGATTCCCGTGGCTTCCTGGATGTAAAGACAGTGGACCTCACCTCAAATACCCTCGAGGTTACCTGTTAATTTTGAAGATTTTCCAGGAAATAAAATTGCTGAAAATAAGCGCACAGTATGATAATTTTTTCCCAGGTTTTAGACAAAGCTCTGAAAGAGAAGATTAGGCAGGACTATGAGACAACCTGCAGGCAGCAAAGGTGAAAAAGAAACTAAACCACACTGGAAATAGCCAAGCAGATACAGTCAAAAATGGCACACAAACCTCAGAGAGCAGAGATCAGCTATGCTGCTGCCTCTCCACATTCAGCTCCCTCCTAATGAATTGTGGGTACTCCAAAGTCAGTGCAGGAACAGGAAGCAGCAGGTGAAGTTTGGGCTGCTGTTGGAGTGCTTATTGCTTCTGGACCCAAATTCAGGGCAGACCTACTGCATCAGAACCCTTTTACTTCAGGGATTTTTTTTTCCATCCAAAACAAAGATACTAAATTAAAGCAGGTAAAATCTGATGCTGGAAGTGTACTAATAAAGAAACTTCAATATGAAAGAATGAATCAATGGAGAAACAAGAAAAAGGAATGAAGAAGTGGATCTATTTGGACTGCACAAGAAATACTGCCTTTAGTTCCATTCTATTTATTAACAAAAACACTGACAGCCTGAAGGCTGCAGAACAGCAGCAAATCTGCTGAGGAAAAAATGAACCTATGAAAAAAATAAGTGGTTTTAAGCTTAAAATTTTCCTGAAGGATCAAGATAATAAAGCTGTTTTGCAAATATATGAGACAGGAGACTGAGGAGGATTTAAAATAACACAAAAGAACAATTTTGACAGGTGAGATGAACGGTTGAAGAAAAAGTAAGTTGGGAACATTGAGAAAGCTTTTAAATAGCAAAATTCACAAGGATGCACAACACAACAAGAAATTGAACACTTTTGTAGTGTAATTACTATTTATGATTCATAATGATATGAAAGCCAAAGTTTTCACATTTGTAATGCGCACTTTATACTGCTTTCAAACCAAGCATTTGGAGTACTTCATTCAGAATCTATGGTACATAAGAAAAATCTGAAGGAACCCAGCAGATGAGCATGTAAAGGAGACACAATGACAGTGATGAAGCACCTTGTAATGTACCCACAGCTCTTTTCTATAAATCCAATTTGAAATTTGAAGACTAAAGTAGCTACTTTATCTCCATCCTCTGACACATACATCTCCATCATTTTAAAGAACAGAGCTCCCTCTCGTGGCTCCACAACGTGGATTTGGTGGGGAAAAGGAAAAAAGGGAGAGCAGCATGAGATGCATCCGAGAGGATTCCTGAGAGCATTCTGGTCCTATAAAAGTGGAATTAAAAAGATGATGTAACAAGAAGGACAGGTGAATTCTTGTGAAGAAAGCAAAGCCAACTTTATTTCAATACTGAAATTTTAAATTACATTTTTTACTAAGGCAACCTCTTTACCTTAGGGGAATAGAGGAGGAAGAGCGCTGCCAACCTCTCTGTGTTTGCTGTATGGGTTCTTTAAAATATTTGTTTTGTAAAAACATATTACACCTCTTTCCTGCCGACAGTTTTGTAACCTGAAGCTCACAGCTCTGACAGTAAGTATTTCTCTGAGGCAAGGAAGTGAAGGGAATACCCAAAAAGCTGCCACCACACTGAACAATTTGTCCAGGAAAGTACTGAGTATTTTGTTTTGTTGGTTTTTTTTTTCCATTTTTTAAATTAATATTCATGTGTTTCACCTGACACTTACTTTATTCAGGATTATACATAGATTTTTACAAATTACTTTATTTCTGTATGAGAATTTTAGCTTGGACAAGAATTTATCCGGCAAGCAGCCAACTTTGGCTAACTGCACAGCACATAAAACTATTTTCTCCAAGGGCATTAAAAAGGATTTTTTCTAAATGACAGCCTTTCTTTACTGCAAAAACACTATGAATGGCATGGAACATGAACTAGGGAAGAAAAAAAAATTAACCTTGAACCTCAATAACAGCATCAGAAGACAACTTAAAATCAAATTCTTGATTCACAAGATTGTGTCCACACAGGATTTTGCTTCCAAAGCATGGGAGTATAGAAGAACAAATTTCCTACCATGAGAAGAAATCACCATGCCTTCAGCATTTTACTATTAGTGAAATATCTCCGCTCTATTTCAAAGGCTATACTTTTTCTAAAGAGCAATCCTCTTTAAAAATTGTATAAAAGTCAGTCTATAAACAGGAGATATCCTTAAGGATTCAATCAAGTAATAAACCTGGTAGATGAAAGACAAATTAATTAAAATGACAGTACAGTCTCCCTCTAACACACAGATACAGACTAGTTATGTTGGAGTACCTAATCATAATCAGATTTGGTAATTTGCTGCATGGAAACAAAAAGGAAACATTTTTAGAATTGATCATTCAGTTCATGTCACTTTCATGGAGATTGCTTTCTATTGATCAACATTCAAAGAGTAGTTGAAAAGAGAAGGATGAGAAAAGGATAAAAAGTATCTTTACATGCTAAATACAGCATGAACCAATAAGAGCAAAATAAATTAGATCACTAGAGCCAAACCAAGCCTGTGCATGCGCTGGCTGTAATGAAGATCATTATGAATGAGAGAGATGGTTCTTCGTGCTTCAGTCATGACAAAAGGAGAGTTTTAGAAATGAATTTAGACTTTAATCTGTTCAAAATGAAGTTTGCCATGCAGCAATTAAAACCTGTGAGAAGCTGAACCATTGTCAGCTTCACAAAGACAAATGCTGGTTGGTTTTCCTAATGATATTTCCACGTTTCCTACCTGTGGATTCCAGCTGGGGTCGAGTTTTTTCACTGCAGCGATGTACTCCTGCATAGCTTGGTGAGGGCTGGTATCTCCCAGGGCTTTCCAAGCCTCCCTAGGAGCAACAACAAAGCATCACTGAGCCCCTCAGAGACAGCACAAGGTGTTTTTATAGTCACAGCAGTGGAACACAGCAAACAGATTCATCAAAATCCTTTCAGGGCATGCAAAGCCATCTTTCATTCAGCTTGAAATGGTCAACTTTTCTCTGAGGCCATGAATGGCCACTGTCAGTGCAGCTCTGCTGTGAAAGGATCTTTCAGGGGATCCTGATCCAGGCTGGAACACAGTTTGTGTTCACAGAGCTGCAGCTGCTCTCACACTTTTGCTGTATTGTACGCCAGCTCTGGATGAAGACAGTAAATAAAGGATTCTGGTATTTCCCATCTGCATCAGGCATAGCAGTAAACATTTCCCTGTTAAACAAAGAATTTTAAAGCCATTTCAGGGGCAACTCCCCTAGGTCCATAATTTGTCTATAGATGAGACAAGATGGAACAAAAAGTAGAGCCAGAATTGCTAGGAGTGACAAGGATTTCCTCTTACCATTTCTGCTTTCCCTCAAAGTCAAAGAAGCCTGGCTTGGGGGTGTTACAGGTTCCAAGTTTCACCTAAAGAAAAGAAATTTCCTTCTGTCAGAACAAAACAAAGTGGATTTGCACAAGGAAAATTCTGTCTTCTGATGGTTTCAGGGAACTGTGTCATAAGGCCAGAAGAAAGGGTTTTTTGGGAAACAACTTCTTCAACCCCATCTCACCCCTGGTTTAGCACCCTTGCATCCCTGGGTTTTCTTTGCATGATGCACAGGAAGCAATTTTGTTGTGCAGCTCATTTCTTTTGCATGCATTACCCACAGGGATAACCAGTGAGTGATTTCTCACTAATGTTATGTTTATAACCCAGCCAAATGCCTCATCCTCCACCAGGATAAAGAAAAATTCTGTTGATTAGGGTTTCCACAGAGATGATTATTCATTACTGCTTAAATTTACCTGCCTCTGCACAAAGCTGGAGTAAACAGACTTTGCTTAATTATTTTCAAGGTCCTCTGGAAGGCAAGGGGACAAACTTGGAGCAAAGGAATGCCAGGCAGCTCCTGAATTTGCTCCGAGGCACCTGGCTGCAGGAAGCACTGCATGAGAGACAAGTCAAGGCCTGAGTGCCAGAGATGAGCCAATCTGTCAGAAGCAAGGCAGAAATTAAAATGTTTGTGTGTGGAAGGGGGGGTGAATGAAAAAACACAAGGAAGAAAGGGAACGAGCCAGAACCCAGGGACAGATAAATGGAAAAAAGTGTCATAGCCAGTGTCAAATCAACTTGGTGCCAGTGGGACTCAGGAAGTTTTCCACATGTAAAAATTTTTACACAGAATGATGGGTGAAAGGCTAGAAATCAGACCTGAGCCACAGCAGAGCTCCTGGGAAGCAGTTACCACAGCAAGGCCCCCTAAGACAGGGCACAGCACAGATGGGGACCCCAGGGAGGGGACACAGGTACACCCTGGAGGTGGGCAAAGGCTTCTGGAGAAACATTTTGTTAGCCAAGCAAAACCAAATTGCATCCAAATGTTTTATGAAATATGCCCAAGTGTTCAGGCAGGTGAAGTGCTTAAATCAAGGAACAATTCTTCACCTTAACAGGGTGGGGATTTTATGCTGAGGATGGAAGCATTAATCAGGCTTTAAAGAGAACATGCCCGTGCTGAGAGATATTTATTAGTTACACTATGTTTTCATTTAAAGTGTTAGAGGATATGAGTGACTGTAACTGAAATTAATTTTCTGTACATCTGACTGTCTCCCAGTGAGCAATTCATCCAAATTAGAACATCTTAGCTGGCCTTTAAAACAACATATTGCATTTCAGGGAGAAATAGGAGAATAGGCTAGCAACAGTTAAGTTCTATAAATCAGTCACAATTCATGTAGTCTAAATGTTTTTTCCTATGCTCTGAGGTGGATTGGACCACTTGTTTTAAAAAGCAAAACAAACTAGGGAATAAAATGTAAATTCATTATCTGTATGGAAAACGCCGGCTTGGCAATTCTTTAGTTCAACAGCCAACCTGCAGAAATTGGCCAAGATAGATAAAAAAAATAAATCTGATTTAATATTAATTTTCCACTGCCATCATCAAAACACGACAGCAGTTTCCTCTCTGGGGATTTGGCACTCAAAGGCTGTTCTAGCATTGGGAAAGACTGTTAGTAACATTGATAGTAACACAAATCAAGGAACAGTAGTTAAATTTCATCCATCAAGAGGGGAAAAAAGTGCACTTGTGCCCTGCTTGCTATTTTAAGGTACATTAAAAAGGCTTGCAGTGGTTTTGTTGGAAAGAATAAAACACAGGATTTTGGCTCCTCTCTTTTTGCTGCAAGACTCACAATGCAGGAGAAACCAACGAGGAATTTAACATAAAAGAGAATCTGAGCGTGACAGCTGAGGAAGGGGAGTTAAACATGCCAATACTGACAAAAAAGGCAAAATTTTGTGCAGGACTCTGTCCTCCTGCTACTTCCCTAGAGGACCTCCAAAGCTGTTTTACTCCATAGCCAGCACAAGGCCAAGAGCCTGTGTTAGTATTTTAAATTAAGACTTTCTCATTCTGTGTCCAGAAAATAATTATTGAAGGTCTCTAGGGTGCTGACTGGTCACTTGATGCTCAGCTCTCCTCACTTACAGTTCATCAGCTGCATTAAAAGAACATGACAGGCAGAATGCATGAAAAACTTCCTGGTATTGCTTCTGCAAGCATGCAGAGTTGCCTGCAGGCACTGTTCTCCTGAGTGGCACAAACATGACCCAGGCAGCCCCAAACAGGTTGTGTCTGCAGCCAGCTCCATCTGTGGCCAAAATAAATTTGGATGAAGGCCTTCACCTGAGAGCTGAAGGTCGATGACATTTGGAAGAGGGAGAGATGCTCAGAGATGTGTTAATGCTGTTCACCATCCCCACAGACCTTCAGCTGCTGCTCCACACTGTGAGAAACCTTGAGATTCTCCTCACACCTTACTCCACGACTGGTTCTCCCTCCCTGGTGGTGGTTAAATGGCTCTTGGCTAATTTTTCTGCCAATATATTTATACAGCAGGGTGTTCCAGCCAAATATTCCTACCTGATTGTAAATCTTGTAAGGTGAATTGTATTTGCAGCCTCCCTATGGAGCAATAACAGGAACAGAACCTCCATGGACAGCAGGACTGTACACAAGCCAAGTAAGCTAAATTGCTCTTTCAAGACAGCAATTCCTGCCTGTTCCTGTCCACAGCTCTGTCCCAACCCATGGGAAAGCCCTGACTGAAAATGGGGGGTAAGGAATGACAAGCAAACACCAACCACAGAAGTGGGGCATGATGTCCAAGGGACTGCATGTCCCAGGGAGACAGAGAGTGACACTGGTAACAACCAAGACAGTGCCAGGCACAGTTCCATGTAACAGGCAAAAATTCCTGTGTTCAAGGGCAGTCTTGTGGCATCACGTCCCACAATACTTGAAAGACATCATGCAAAAGTGGTATCATGTCCTTGAGCCCACACTGGGAGAGAATACAGACCCTGTTTTGCCATCAGCAGTGGATTTCCAGCTTGCCAGCACCTCTCAACATTTACATGGACAAATCCTCCTCCTGGCAGGGCAGTTTTCTCAGTCCAGTAATTTCCAGTGAGTTCTGGATCCCCCCACTATCTAAATCAGCACTGCTACATTGTTCTCCATTGCTGCACCTTCTGAACCTCAGATTTTTACATCCTCCCCACCATGGGCAAGCGATCCCTTCACTTCACCACTACAGACACAAGGCCCAGACTAGTGATTTGCCCAAAGCCACACAGAAAGCATTGGAAGGGAAGAAAAATCAGTCCCAGTCCAGAGCCTTATGGACTAGTCTGTTCCTGCTGTTGTGGGGCAGAGTCATAAACCCAGCAACATCTTCTAAAAACCTCACTGGAGATGACAACTAAGCAATTCCCTTATTTTCAGGTCTCTGACATATAAACAAAATCAGAGAGAAAAGTAATAAAATCCTGAAATGGCCTCCAATAAAAGGTAATAAAATTCCAGGAAAATGCCTATATACCCAAACAGTTTGAAATAAATTATATACAGTATTTTAACAGAGAGCTCAGCTGTTACTGTCACCTCCTTTATGACGATGCTGTACCTTAAATCAAAGCCTTTAGTGACACAAAACACTAAACTGGGAAAAGACAAGGATGCCAAATCAAGGACAGTGGACAGATCTGAGTCAGCACCTTTGTGTGCCAGCAATTCCACCATCCACTGAGGGTAATATATTAGCAGCTCATTATGCATCCTGATATGGCTGCTGTAATTAAACACAGAAAACTTGCATTAAACACCCTCGTTTTGATTTAAAGCACAAAATGCTGCAAAACTTAAAGTTAGCAGGGCATAATCTTGCAGTGGCTGTGCTAGCAAACCTCTCCCATCTCCAGTGCCAGCACTGCCAGGCACTCTGTAACAGGGAGGGCACCTTTGTGAACTGGGGAGGCACAGAAATCCAGGAGCCAAGGACAGCCTGAAACCAAGGAGCACAAAGGCACTTCCTGTCACATCCTGGCTGGTCAGGGTCACAGGAGAAGGACACAGAAGTGCCCTGTTCCTCTCAGTGGAAAGCAACGGGAAATCTGTGCTGACAAAGTGTTAATTGTCAGCTTTTCCTGACTTGTATCAAAAATCTTGTGAAACAGCTTTTGATTTTTGCAATTTTTAACATTAAACTCCTTATTGGTCTCACAGAGCTAACACCAGGAAACCCTCTGTAGTCTGGGGACAATCATGAGCTGACAAGCAAGCAATCCCTTCCCATTTCCACCCAGGATAGTCACAAAGCATTTGAAGCAGAGCAAAAAAATAAAGATATTATTGCAATAAGCATCCTGAGAATACAGACAAAAAATTATAGAAAAGACCTTTTTCCTCTCATCCTGGGCATTGTAAAATTCTCCTTGTATTTCTTTTTTTCCTACTCTCCTTTTTCTCACAAGGGAAAGAGAAACCTGGAGTCCTGTTTAAGCACTAAGCACAGTCTGAAAACAAAACCTCACGTGACCAGCCTGCTTTTAACATAATTACTGGTTCACAAACCACAGCCTGGGAGCTGCCAGCTTAGAGGATAATTAAATATTGCACTGAAAAACTGAGAGCACTTATACATGGCAGTAGTAGGACACAGGTAATCCGTGTAGGAGGAACACACATGGAAGATGTGCACACCCAATTCTGTCTGTTCATCCAAATGAGCGGGATCCTGTTCTCAAGCTGAAGCAGCACCTCTTGCCACACACTTGGACCACAGAATCACAGAATGTTTTAGGTTGAAAGATCACCTAGTTCCAACCCCCTGGCATGGACAGGGACACTTTCCACCACAACAGGTTGCTCATAGCTCCATCCAGCCTATATTTATAGTTTTATTCTTTCACATTCTGGGTGTAACAACACTTAACAGATTTCTGTTTCTCTGAGTTAAACCATTGTTACAGTCCTTTGCAACTGGTGCTGTGTTTGGTTTGTTTTATGTAACTTCTGCCGCGGGAGCAGGAAGAAGCTACATTGTGTATTCCAACAGAATGCACCCCATAGCTTGCTCAGCTCACCCAGACTGAAGGGGAAGTGGGGGTTGTGTTCAAGGTTACAACCAGAACCAACCAGCTCAGGTGTGGAGCTGCTCCTCCACACCGATTTCAACCACTGTGGACTCTGCCAAAGCCAAACCACAGAATCATTAACTGGGGAAAAGACCTCCACGATCATTGAGTCCAGCCTTTGGCCAAACACCACCATTCCCACTAAACCACATGGCAAAGTGCGGCTTCTGCTCGGTTTTTGAACATTTCTGGGGATGGTCATTCCACCACTTCCCTGGGCAGCCCATTCTAGTGCCCACTAGCCCATTCTTTCAGGCAAGAAGTTTTTCCTAATATCCAACCCGGACCTCTGCTGGCAGAACTTGAGTCTGATTTCTGTTGTTCAAAGGATGCAGTGTCAAGGCCACCAGGCGCTGAGCAAGGGTGAGAGGTGAGGAACAACTACCAGGGTGGTGGATTCACAGAATCATTTGGTTTGGAAAAGAGATCACAGAGTCCAACCTTAGATCTACCACTACCTTGACAACCAGACCACTGTGCCAAGGGCCACGTCCAGTGATTTCTTAAACACCTCCAAGAGCAGTGACTCCACTGCCTCCCCTGGGCAGCCCCTTCCAATGCCTGACCACCCTTCCAGTGAGGAATTTTTCCTGATGTCCAGCCTGAACTGCACGTGGTCCAGCTCAAGGCCATTTCCTTTTGTCCTGTCACACGTTACTCGGGAGCAGAACCCGAACTCCACCTGGCCACAACCTCCTCTCGGGGGTTGTAGAAAGCAACAAAGTTCCTCTTGAGCCTCCTGTACTACAGGCTGAGCCCTGCCAGCTGCTCTTCACCAGACTGGTGCTCCAGACCCTTCCCCAACTCTGATCCCTTCCCTGGACATGCTCCACCACCTCAGTGTCCTTCCCGAATCGAGGAGTCCCAAACTGAACCCAGAATTTGAGATGCAGCCTCACCCATGCCCAGCACAGGGGGTTTCTCACTGCGCTGGTCCTGCTGGAACTGAAAATTTCTCTTCTCTGCCTTATTTACCACCGGTCACACCATGGCTGATACAGCCCTCGGCCTTCTCGGGCTTATGTTCAGCTGCTGTCCATCACCACCGCCAGCTCCTTTCCCGCTGGGGCACTCCCCAACCACTCTCCCCCCAAATTTCCCGAATTTCGGGGGGGTCTGTCACACCGGACTCCATCCACCCCCACCGCAGCTGCAGCCGCCGCTGTCCCGGAGGGAAACACCCCCGCTCCTCCATCACCCCGGCACGCAACTTTCCTCCTGGGCACAGGCATTTCGGGCCGCAGCCCCTCTGCACGAGGCCCCGGCAGAGCCCAGGCCCGGCCCCTCGGGCACCGCTCCGCTCTCGCCCCCCGGCTCGGCCCGCTCAGCCCGTGGGCCGGTCCCGCCTCACCTGCTTGTAGCGGGCGTACAGATAGAGCAGCTGCTCCTTGCTGGCAGCGGGCAGCAGCGATGGGAGCCGCTCTGCCGCCTGCTCGAAGAGCGCGGACAGGTCCCGGTCCGGCAGCGCCGCGCCCGTGGCCGCCGCCTCGGAGCCCGAACTGAGCTCGCCGCCGCTCCCGCCCGCCGCCGACAGCGGGGGCGACGCCATGGCGGCCCGCGCCCGCCCCGGTCCGCCCGTTAACACGCTCCCCCGCCGCGCCTCGGTACGCGCGCCCGCGTCGCCCGCGGGAAACGCGCCCCGCGCACGAGGGTACCGGGCAGTCGCGGGTCCGCGTGTCGGCGAGCGGCGACATGACGTGGAGCGACAGAATGGTTTAGGCCGGGAAAGACCTCCAAGATCATCGAGTCCAAACGTTCCCTCAGCAGCGCCAACATGTTCACCACTCAACCGTGTCCCCGGGTGCCACATCCAAGCGTTTTTGAGGGCTTACAGGGATGGTGCCTGCCCTGGGCAGCCTGTCCCAAAGGCGGACCACGCTGTCTACATAAAAACTTTCCTATTACGAAATCTAAACCTCCCCTGCCGCAACTTGAGGCCGTTTCCTCTCACCCTGTCGCTTGTTACCGGGGAGAAGAGGCTGACACTGAGTTCATTCCACCCTCCTGTCACGGCGTTGAGATGTCCCCGAGCTCCCTCAGCCTCTCCTCACCAGAATTTTGCTCTAGCCCCTTCCCCGGCCCCGTTGCCCTTCCCTGGACTTGCTCCAGCCCCTCAATGTCCTTGCTGAGTTGAGGAGCCCAGAACTGGACATAGGATTCAGGCTGTGACCTCCCCCGTGCGCAGCACAGGGGACGGGCTCAGTGGAGGCTCCCAAAGTCCATCCAGCCCCACTCCCGCCATGGCCAGGGACACCTCCAAGCTCCATCCGGCCTGGCCTCGGACACCTCCAGGGATCCAGAGGCAGCCGCAGCTTCTCCGGCCAACCCCTCCTTTGCGCCCTGCTGCCACCCGCGTCCCCCCGGTCCCGTCGCGGGGATGCCGCCGCCGTCATCTTCCTCCTCCTCCTCCTCACCCTCCTCTTCCTGCCGGTACCACTGGAGGGCACTCGCGGGCCGCTCCGCGACTATCCCGGCGAGTGCGGGGGGAATGCCCGGGACACCGAGCCCGGTACCGGCCGGGATCCCCCGGGACACAGCGCCCGGTGTTAGACGGGATCCCCCGGGACACAACGCCCGGTACCGGTCGGGATCTTTCCGGGACACAGCGCCCGGTGTTAGACGGGATCCCCCGGGACACAACGCCCGGTACCGGTCGGGATCTTTCCGGGACACAGCGCCCGGTGTTAGACGGGATCCCCCGGGACACAACGCCCGGTACCGGTCGGGATCTTTCCGGGACACAGCGCCCGGTGTTAGACGGGATCCCCTCGGGACACAGCGCCCGGTACCGGCCGGGATCCTCCCGGGACACAACGCCCGGTACTGGCCGGGATCTTTCCGGGACACGATGTCCGGGATCAGCCCGGACGAAGCCGGTGCGCGATGTCCGGTGTCAGCCGGGCTCCTCCCGGGATGCGGTGCCGGGTTCCCAGGGGTGACGCTGCCCTGCGCTGCCCGGGGGTCCCAGCCAAGAGCCATCCCAAAGGCGGTTTATATTTATCCCGGTATCTGCTTCGGGCGGAAAGTTTCGCTCTGCCGGGCACAGCTGTCGAGTCCCATCTCCCTCCTTCCTCCACTCCCGGCCGCGGCGAATGGCAGCCCCGGGTGCTCCCGGCCCGCCCCGTGGGGGTCTCGGTTTTTGGGTCCCTGTGTCACCCCGAGGCGCTGGGTGATGGGTGAGGGTGAAGGCGCTTCCCGCACATGCCGTGGTCCCTCTGTGCGGTGTCTCTCGGCCGCGTCCGACTCACCCACAGAACAGAAAACATCCTGAATCGAAGGATCCTCGAGTGCCCCTCCTGGCCCTGCACAGCCCCGAGGGTCACACCGTGTGCCTGAGAGTGTTGTTCAAATGTTTCTTGAGCTCTGTCAGCCTTGATGCTGCGGCCACTTCCCTGGGGAGCCTGTTCAGTGCACGGCCACCCTCTGGGGGAAAAACCTTCCTCTAACATGCAGCCTAACCCTCACCTGACACAGCTCCGTGCCATTCCCTCAGCGCCTGTCACTGCCATGCTCCAGCTTGCTGCCTTGGCCCTGCTGGGGCTTTTTCCACCTCTAAGAAAAGCCTCTGGCACCCAGTGGGCTTGTGAAGAGGCTCAGAGAAAAAAAGCCAACCCTTTCCATTCAACATCCTGTGAGCTATGCATGCACCCACTTTTCCATCCATTTTCCAGAGGAATATGCAGGAGCTGTAGAAAAAAAAAGACATTCCCTGAGTGGCAGGAATAGTCTGGCTTTTATGCTCTTGCTTTCTTAACAACCTCAGTATACATATAATAAATATTATATTAATATAAAATATATTATGTATATTAGTATTATATATATATACACATATCGAATATACAAAATATATCGAATATATCTAGTATAAATTAGATATTAGGCATATTATATAAAATCTATGTATTATTTTATATAAAATATTATATTATGGTATATCATCTTATATATTATATTATATTATGTTATGTTATGTTATGTTATGTTATGTTATGTTATGATATGTTATGTTATATTATGTTATGTTATGTTATATTACATTATTCTATATTAATAGAATACGTTATAATATATAATATAAATATATATCTATAATAAAACCATTTATTTATAATTAAATTAATTTTTATTATTATAAAAATTATTATAAGGTAGAACATATTTTAAAAGTTAAAATATTATAGAATATAAAAATATTGTTATTGTTATTATATTAGTATATAAATTTGAATTTATTTTTAATTTTTTAATTATTATTTTTTTATTTCTCGTTCTCCCTCGGCTCCCTAGCAGCCCCGTTCGGCTCCGTGCAGTGGTGCCGGCCCGGCCCCGCCGGCGCTCCGGGGCTGCCGGCCGGGCCGGCAGCGCAGGATCCGCTTCGAGCAGCTGGGGAGAAGTGCAAAGCACCGTCAGGAGCTAAAGCGGAGCGCACAGCCTCCGCCCGCAGCGTCTCCATGGTGAGAGCGGCCTCCCTGTCTCGCTGGGCTCCTTCTCTAGAGCACTGACAGCTCCTATCTCTTTCACTTTTTCCTTGCCTTTTTATTATTATTTTTCTTTTTAAGCGGGACTGCACGGAGGGTCTGATGCTTCCTGCCACCCCCTCGCTCCAGCAGTTTTGGTGCCCCTGGTGTGGAAACGCTGATTTTGGGGACGCTGGGCTCAGACTACTGCTGCTCTGCTGGAGGACATCGATGTCACTGCTGGTTCCCAGCAGCCTGGGACAGGGCGGGATGGGAGCCCAGCCCTTCTGCTGGATGCACCAACCCCCTCTGCAAACATGAGGTGGTGCAGGGCTGGGAGAGCCCCCAGTCACCCCAGTAAGGGGCAGGTCAAATTCAGCCCATTCCCCCAGCCCTGGCTGCAGAGCACACAAAACCAGAATCATCACAAACACCAAGTAGCGAAAAAATTCATGCAGGGCCTTGCACAGGCTGTGTGTGTGGGTCTGCCCCAGATCCCACGCTGGGACAACAAAGACACAATAACAGGCTGTGACCAGCAGTGCCAAGCAGGGAAAAAATATCCCTGCATAATTATCATATCCATTCTGCTGGTCAGCCTGGGGACCTGTCATTGTCCCGGTGCAGAGGGCAGAGGCCACCACACACACCAAGCCTGAAAGCAACATCTGAAAGGATCCCTGCAAGCTAAGCTATGATTACTTTTCTTTTTTTCCACAACAAAAGGAGAATGAGGCAATTAGGAGCTGGTTCCTTTGTAGACATGCCTTTTACTGTGGGACACACCTGCCTTGGGAGGAGGAGCAGGCTGGGCACGTGTGTGGCTCTCCAGGGTGGGTGGCACAGGGAGCCAGTGGCACTCCCCTCCTGTGGCACAGCCCCCAGCACATGTCTGATGCCTTGTGCAGGATGAGCTAGAACAGAGGCTGGACAGAGCTAAAGAATAAAGCAGGGATTTATTAAAAGGCCTCAATGGATCCACCTTGGGCAGCACAAGAGCCCAGCCAGGGCTGCACCCAAGATGGACCAAAATGGTCACAAAATGGAAAACTGGTCACGGGGTCTCCCACTTTTATAAGTTCTGCTCCATTTGTATGTTGAAGTTAATTGTCCAATTCCAGCTCCAGCCCAGGCAGTCCCATCCTGCTTGTTTTTCTCTCTCCAGTCCATGTTGTTTGTGCTCTTGGGCTGAGATTTGGATCATTTGTCCTTGGTGCCCAGCTGGAGCAGGAATTGTTTTGTCTCCCTGCTCTGTGCACAGAGCTCACCATCCCCTCATGTGAAGCCCAGACCCACACACTAAAGCAGCACAGAATCTGAAAAACGTAAAAGCTCAAACCTGAGGCAACATGTCAACCTGGCAGAGCTGCTCCTCTGGTTAAGAAATGTCCCCTCCTGTCCCCTGGGCTCCTCCAGGCTACCCATTGCATATGTTCTCATCCTGCCGCTCTCCTTTTCTTTCTCCCTCTTCACTGTTTGGGTGATTTGGTCCTGGCACCAATGTCCCAGAAGGACAACCCTCCTCTCCATTGTGCCTCCCACCATCCTCCTGCCAGGGCATGGGAGGGACCAAGAGGGACTCACTCCTGACTGAGCCTTTGCCAAACATCCCCCTGGGGCATCACCAAGCCCTGTCAAAGCCAAGCAACCCCACGCCCTGCCTGCACATGGAGCCCAGAGCCGTGTGGGTGGCAGCTGCCTGCCAAAGCCATTTCTTGGCAGAACATGAGGTTAATGGCTGAGAACTCTTTCCCTGGCCCCCAAGCTGACAAAGTCCTCACTGTGACCACCCAAGCTGTGCCAGTTTTGGGCAGGCAGAGCTTGGGTGCGATGCTTGGGGCTCTGTGCTTTACCCCACCTTCTGTTCCATGCTGCTACCTCCTCGTGTACCTGCTCTGTGTCCTGCACCCAAAGGTCCCTTTGCTGCTCTGGTGGCTCCCCAAATCCTACATGTTTTGGGCAGGAAGCAGAGCACAGAGCTCTGGACTGAGCAGAGCCACCCTCCTTCCCTGACTGGAGCACTGGCTCCAGGCTCACAGGGCACCGTGTGCCTGTGATTTCCTTTAGGAATATTGATTTTTCACATGTGTTGCTACACAAATCACAGCACCTGGCTCACCTTCACCCCTGCAGGGGGAGAGGGAGGAGGGGAGACAACCACTGAGAGCTGCCCCCCTCTCCTCTGCAGGCTCACTTCTTTAGCAGTGATAAAAACCCTGCTCCTTCTTCCCCCTGTGTGTCCCCTCTCAGCAAGGCACAGCAGATGGACACCCTGATCAGTGTTTTTGGGAACCAGTACCTGCTGGAGCAGCCAGGACCCCATAGCATGGCCCTGATTTCCATGAAATGGAAATGGAGTCACAGGAAACCAAAAATTCAATACTGGCTAGGGAAGAGGTTAAACAAAGAACTGAGGTCTCTGCCCTGGCATTAGCCAGGCCCCCCTCTCATGCATCACCTCCAAGGAGTCTGGCTCCGTTGCACATTTTCCCTGCATTTGTAAAGCAGCAAGGCCATTTGTTTGTGTATAATAAAGGGAGTCTGGGAGAAAAAATGTGCAATTAGCACATCCATCATATAGGTTTTTTTAGATATCAATGAAACATCGATCCCCTCCTTCCATAAATTCTTGCGCTGTGCTGAATACAAATCAGTAACAATGCATAACCCCCCTCAGAGGTGCATAAATCTGCCTTCTTCTGGCATATCATTAAACCTCTGAAACACTTATGGAAAAGCTCCTCTGGCAGGTGCTGAGCACTGATCCCCAAGCATGTCCCAAGCCCTGCTGGGCTGACATCAGCACCAGTGTGGTTGCAACACAGGAACTGGCCAGAGGTTCAAAGGTTGCAGCTGGAACTGTGCAAATAGTGAATCTTTCTGTGGAGAGAGATATCTCAGCACTGAGTTTTTCTGGCTGGAGGCAGCCAGGTGAAATGTTGTGTGTATTCTGTTTTCTAAAGGGAAATGAGAAGGAAAAATTTTGGTTTGGTTGACCTAGAGTGTTTTGTTTTGTGTGAAGCAAACACAAAAACATTTCTTCTTGTTTCATTTTATTCAGCCTCCTGCTTCTTCTATCCTATTTCCCATCTTTTTTCTTTTTTTTTTTTTCCAATCAGGAAAGTCTGGCTGTTTGACCCAAAGAAAAGGAGGGTCAGAGGAGAACCTTATTGCTCTCTATAAGGAGGTTGTGGCCAGGTGGAGATCAATCTCTACTCCCAGGTTGCAAGAGACAGGATGAGAGGAAATGGCCTCAAGCTGCACTAGGAGAGGTTCAGATTTGATATTAGGAAAAATTTCTTCAGGAAAAGGATTGTCAAATGCTGGAATAGGCTGCTCAGGGATGTGGTGGGGTCACTGCACAACAACCACAGCAGAGCCCTTAGCTGTGGAACAAACCCCATGGTGTTATTCACTGAAAAGAGCAAAAGAAAAAGTCACTTCTTATGCATGGGGTTTTTTACCAGGATAATGATGAAATTTAGCTCAATTTGGAGGTTTCAGTTGCCCAGAAACTGCATGGAGAAGACAGAGCTGAGGTGCTCAGCAGGAAAGCCCAGCTGAGTTTGGGCTGTCGCTTCCACACTGCTCTGCCTCTTGCCAGCTCCCCCTTGGCTCACATTGAGTAATTTGTCACTGCCCTGTCACTGCAGGACTATGGATGTCCCTCATTTCCCTCTCCATCCCCCCAGGCAGGGCTCTTTGCATCCCCTGGTACCCAGCTCCCACATTCCCTGGCAGCTCTCTGCCCACTGTGGCTGCTGGCACTGCAGTGCTGATCTGCCTGGAGCACACCAAACACCCCCCAGGCAGGAGATCTGCTCTGTGGTGCTGGAAAGTGCCCAGCAGTGATCCTGCCAGGATGCTGCCCTCTCCTGCATCCCACCTTGGGCTTTTCTGAGGGCACCAGGAGGATTTCTCCCCAGTGAGGGCTTGGACCTCTTGTTCATCCCTGCAGAGCCCCTGAATAATCCCTATTGTAAATGTAGGTATCCCAAAGGGGGGGGAGAGAATGATGTATTTGACTTCATCCTATTAGAAGGTTAATTTATTACTTTATTATACTATATTATGTTAAAGAATACTATACTATATTATATGAAAGAATACAGAAAAGATACTTACTGAATGCTGAAAAGATAATAATGAAAACTTGTTGCTCTTTCCAGGGCCCTGACACAGCTTGGCCCCAATGGGCCAAAGAGTGAAAACAACTCACACTGCAGTTTATTTAAGCAATTACCTGTGGGTAAAACAACCTTTGAACACATTCCACGTGAGCACAACACAGGAGAAGCAAATGAGATAAAAATTGTTTTCTTTTTCTCTGAAGCTTATCTCTGCCTTTCAGCTTCCCAGGAGAAAAAGGTGAAGGAACCATGTTCAGAGAATGTGAATGCCACAAATCCTCTGTCCTCTGTCTTCTCCACAGAGATGAACATCACCTGATGTGCTCTCCTTACACCCTGCATCCCTCCTCAAACCCTCCTTGCTTGGGGTTACCCCCATCCTGCATTCTCCCCTGGAGCCCTCCCTGAGTGAGCGCTGCCTGTGGATGACAAGGTCCTCTCTGGCAGGGATGCAGCTCTGGAAAAGCTGCTTCTGGTGCTGGCTCTGCTCACCCCCAGCGTGCAGAGATGGAAGGGAGTGCCTGTAATTGTAGCTGTCAGGAGTAACAATCACAATGCTGCTGTTATAAATGGCTCCAGCCTGACTTTTACTTACAGATTTCCCTCACGTGATGCCACGAGTCGCACAAGATAAAACCTGCACCACGGAAAAGCAATTGCACCTTCCAGCTCTGTGGAGGGGGATTTATGGCTTGCTTTGGCTGTAAAATAGAGCAGGCATGGTGTGTTGGGGAGTTTTCCTTTCATGAACAGGATGGGACTGCTGGGGTATGTTCTGTGAGTTTTTATTTGCAGCATCAGCTTCATTACAGGGTTGAGACAATAAAAAGATGGCAAAAGCTCGTGTGCAGCCAGCAGCAGCCAAAGATTTCCTTGTTACAGAGCATTTTAAAAACTTTCTAGCCAGCAGCACATTGCTAAAGCTCACAGATAATTGTTTAACCAGTCACTAAAAGCACACCTACACCTGCTTCACACAAGGCTTGCCTGTCTGCTCTCTATTAGCAATACACAATACATTAGTTCTGAGTTTTCTAGTCTTTCTATTTCTAAAGCCTACTTTTCCCAACTTTCTCAAAATCTTCTTACCTTTACTGTTTCCCACAGCATGGCTTGGGCTGCAGGTCAGCATGCCCTTGTGGGGCAGGCTGGGGTGGCTCAGGGGGACACCCGGTGTCCCCTCCGTGTCACCCTGCCGGGGCTGAGCCCAGCTGTTAGGGCCCCTGCCTGTTCAGTGGTCCCTGTCAGCCAGGGAAGGGTTTCAGGCTAATTCCTGCCAGACTTGTAAAACTTGTGATGATGTCTGGGGACAGAGAGGATCTGCAGGGCATGAGGGTCTCAGGCTGTGAGGATGGCCCTTGCCAAATCTGCTGGCATCGCTTGGAGGCCCTGAGGAATGCCAGGAGGTGGTTCCATGGCTAATTCCTATGGTAAGGACAAAGCCAGGCTGCCATCAGAGATCCCAGCAGAGCACAGAGGTCCCAGCATGGACGCATACAGAGCTGGGAGGGAGCCCAGCTGATGTGCTGCCTTCTCTCTCTGCCCTGCTGGCACGAGGATCTCTGGGACGTGTCCCCTCTTGCTTCAAATGATTCTTTCTGATCTGGCATCTGCCCTGAGGCTGCAGGACCTGGAGCTGCATGTTATGGTACCTGTGGATAGTTCACACTCAGCCCTCTTGCATAAGAGAATGATCCTGAGATATGTGATTCCTTCTCCAGGCCAAATGAGACCCTCCAGGAAGGAACAGCCAACCTAATGCTGTCCCAGGAGATGTCCCAGCAGACTGGAGCGCAATGTCTGGCACCTGCAACCCACTGGGGGCACCAGCAGGAGCTGAGACCCTAAGGATGCTCACAACTCAGGGCTCCAGCTAGGCAGGGTCAAGCCAGGTTTGGCAGGAGCAGCTGTGCTTTCATTAAAACCACAGGATCATTAAGGATGGAAAAACCTCTAAGACCACTGAGTCCAACCATTAACTCAGGACTGCCTTGTTCACCACTGAACATGTTCCTAAGCATCACATCCACACTTTTTTTTAACAATTCTGGGGACCATGATTCTACCACTGCCCTGGTTTGCCTGTTTCAGTGTTTGACCATTGTTTCAGTGAAGAATTGTTTACTAATATCCAATCTAAACCTCCTCTGGAGCAACCCCAGGCCGTTTCCTCCAGTGCTGTCACAGGGGAGAAGAGATTTACTCCCACCTGGTTATAACCTCTGATCAAATAGGAAGCCTGTGGCCTTTCATGCACTTTGATAAGGCCCAGAGGTTGTTAAAAAACCCACAAAGCTATGTCAGGATTTCCAAAAACTCCTAGGAAGTCCAGCCAGCTTTAGAAGGCTCTGCCACAGCTATTACCACACACCTCAAGCTCACTGGCACTCAACTTTTTGTTGCCATTACTGGCACGCTGGATAAAGGACACAAGTTTAGTGCAGAGAATTGCAGTGATACCTCCAGCATGTACCAGCTCATGGTGTCACACGTGGCCATGGGCTGCTCCTCCCAGCAGGACCTCTCACATGGCATGGCCCCAGACCTTGTCTGTGTCACAGGGGTGGCACAGGAAAGAGGGCCCCCCCCAGCTTTTAATTGTGCTTGTGGCAGCTTGGTGCCTGCAACAGTGATGCACCAAGTGCCAATATCTCCTGTTTCTAGCACAGCCTGCTGTGACTCTGCTGTGACAGTGGCATTGGCTGTGTGACCCAACAGCAGCTCCATGGGTGCTGTTTCTTGTCCCAGGTCACCTCCCTCCCTGCTGTTTGGTGGGTTTTCCTTCACTCCCCTTATGTGGTGCATTCCCCTGGGCAAGGGCCAGCAGTCAGGACGGCAAGGCAGGGCCATGTTTAACAAGGCAGGTGAGGTTGCTGTAAACAGGACAGGAACGGTTCCAAGGCCACCTGGCACTTTACCAGCCCCTGTCCCCTGGAAAACATCCCAGGGGATGTTTTCCAGGGAAATGAAAAGGGATAAGGGTCTGTGCTGTCCCAGAGCACGGTGGGGCTGTCCCTGGACACGGTGAGGTGCAGCAGGCACAGGCTCCCTTCAGCTTCAGCAGGGGGATTTAGTAGTGCAGTGTCACCAACATGTTTTATGAAAAATCCTTTCCTTAGGATTTTTCTCTCCTGAGAAGCTGAGAGGCCTCAGGAACAAATGTAAACAATTCTTATCTGCTGCTGTGGAATGCAGCAGGTGGATCTGGGATTGGTCTCATCTGGTTGTTTCTAATTAATGGCCAATCCCAGTCCGGCTGTCCAGACTGTCTCGGTAAGAGACAAACTTTTGTTATTCATTCCTTTTCTATTCTTAGCCAGCCTTCTGCTGAAATCCTTCCTTCTATTCTTTTAGTATAGTTTTAATATAATATATATCATAAAATAATAAATCAAGCCCTCTGAAACATGGAGTCAAGATTCTCATCTCTTTCCTCATCCTGGGACCCCTGTGAACACCAGCACAAGTGATGACCCCGAGTGAGGAAAGAACCACCACAGTGCAGCACTCCCAGGGCTGCATCAGGAAGGTTGGAGGCACTTCCCAGGCTCTCCTGGAAGCAGCCCAGGCAGCCCTGGGGCTTGGAGGAAGCAGCTCTTATACCTTCTCTAATTTTAGACCTTTTCAGTTCCTTCAGTTTTCTTAACCACTGGTCAGCTGCTGTCTTCTCACACAAAGCAAGCCTGCATAAATTAAAGCAGGCACATATATGTGGGTTGGAAACCATCCAGGAGCAATCACTGACACACCAGGGAAGGGCGTGAAACCCCCCATCTGCTCGGGGATTGAGGCAGCACGGCAAGTGCCCAGCCCAGGCAGCCCTGGCACGGCTCCCGGGGGCTCATCCCTCCTGGCACCGGGACACGCTGTCCTGCTGGAAGCCCCAGGGTAGGGGCACTGATCCGCTGGGCAGATGGGTGATTTCACACTCCCTGGCCGGGCTTCCACGCAGGATGCTGCTGTGACCTCAGCAAAGAGGAGGGGACACTTGTGGGCCACCAGGAGCTGCTGCTTGCCCGTGAGTCAGCCCGGGAAAGGTCACCCAGGGCAGGGACAGCTCAGCTCCCAGCACAGGGCACACTCCTGGGAAAGGGAGCTGCTGCTTTCCCCCTGGATCTGCATCCCTGAGTGCTTCAGCAGCAGCCAAACCCACAGAAGGGCTTCCAGTCAGGGTGATGTCATTGGGATTTTAACATCAGGTGTGTGGATGCTGGGTGAGCTATGCATGGGACAAATCCTGCCTTGAGGAGAGCAGGGTGGGTGATAAGCAAGCTCACAGTGGTAAGCAAGCTTACTGCCCACAGACCCACATCTGCATAAGCTGCCCCATCTGTGTTGGGAATTTCGAGTCCAAATCCACCTCTGTGATGGACTCAAGTTAAAGCAGGAAGTTATAACGAGGTGGGAAATGTTTATTTTGCACATGTGCCTGCAAAGGGGTCACTATCTGAACATAAAGAGTTGGTATTTCTCACTGCATCAGATTTATGGTAAAAAGCCATAAATAATTTTTATATTATGCTTTCCCCACCCTGGCAGAGAATTACATGAATTTAGAAGCACAGTAGAAGTGAAAAACAAAGAAGAGATAGAAAGCAGCAGAGAAACAGAAAAAGTGAACACAGAGCTACAGAAGTGTTAATGGATCAAATTCAGCCAGTGGGTAAATTTACCCTGCTGCATCCAAGGTGGAGAAGGCACAGCCCCTCCTGGCAGGTCTCATCCTGAAACAGGGTTGAAAGCATCATCCTACCCACCTTGGAAAATCTGCAGGAGCTGCCAGGGAAGTGTGTGGAAGAGGATGGATGGATGGATACCAACATCTCTGCCACTGGAATCAGATCAATCCACTGCATTATTATGTCCTGGAAGCCACTGCTCCTCCTGGCTTTAAAGAACTTCCTGCAGGCAGCGAACCTGGCTGTATGAACACCCTGACAAGTCCCAATGGATTGGGCTGCTCCCAGTCTGACCTTGTGCACTGCTTCTTCCCTGGGGTCTGGGACCCCCCAGCTCCTGGTGCTCATCATCACACCCTCATCCTCCTCCACCAGGGAGAGGAAATGTGACAAAAATCAATAGCTCCAGCTCAGGCTGCCGGGGGATTTGTGCATTTTTGCACTGGGAAATCTGATATATCGACCCTGTTCCTCTAGACTGCCACTGATGGAGCTGATGGTGGGAGGGCTTGGGGCTGGGGGTGTCCAGCCCAGGCTGCTGCTCTATCGATCCTGGAAGTCAGGGCAGCCTATCTTGGTGTGATTTACTCAATTCCCTTGTTGTTCCACATCAAGCTCGCTCCCAACCTGCTTTTACTTCTTTTTTTACTTATTCCCTGTCTTCCTTGCCAGTCAGTGGCAGTGAAGCCTCTGGGTCGTCCCTCTGGAGCAGGGATCACCACATGGGTAGGGCAGGGCAGGGCAGGGCAGTGAAGAGCAAAGAGCAGCCTTTGCCCCTGCTGATGCCTCCCCACCAAGGCTGGGACATGCTGCTGCTCCCCAAACCCTGGGATCTGGCATAATTTCTCTTGTTTTTAGTGGAGAGTTGACTTTATCTTCCCAAATCTTGCTGATGTTGAATGACAAGGGAATTTAGTAAATCACACCAATCCCCCTGACCCCACAGTCCAGGCTCAGCAAACTCTGCTCTGCTCATGGGGCTAGGGAAGGTCATGCTCCTAAAGCATTTCCTCCCATGCCCAACTGAGCCCCTAAATATCCAGGCATATTAAAATTCTTTTGCCTGGGGAGAGGGTGGGAGGAGATCCATGGGTTTCCTGCATTGTCCCCTGCAATGGAAAGCCCTCTTCTGTGATTTTATGAATGCCAGTAAAGCAAATTTTCCCTCGGCAAGACTCTTTTTTCTAAAGCCTTTTTTGAAGACTCCTTTTCCCCAGCGATGCAGAAGCTTTAAAAGTATAATTATATATTTTTAAAAAAATCCCACCATGCTATTTATAAATTATTCTATATGCTCCCAACAAAGCAAGTGCCAGACTGCACTGGCGGAAAGCCCACTCTGGCTTCTCCTTGCTTGGTTTCAAAATGCAAATAACATTGCTTCTATGATTTTTTTTTTTCCCTAACTACAACAGCATGGGGGAAATCACAATGCAAACTCTTTCCTAGAAAAAAAAGAGAGAGAGAGAGACGAGGAAAATGTGGCAGCCTTGTGCAAGGGAGGTACTGGAAGTGAGATCCAGACCTAAGGTTCAGAGGCTGGGATCCAAACTTGAGCTGTGGGGACAGAGATCCAGACCCAAGACTAGGATTTTTTGGGACCAGCATCCCTCCTCAGTGTTGCCTGGATTCCCCCTGCCTGCCCTCCACCCAGCTGTAGGCAGAAGGCAGTAGAAGGAATGAATAGTGGTGGCCTTTTCTTTTTCATTTAAGGCTTCTCCTTGCCCTCTCTCCTTTCTTGCATTCCTCCCCCAAGCCTGGATATGCTGAGCTGAGAGTTCTGAAACCTTTAGAGGAGTTGGAAAGCCCCAGGTCCCAGCAGAGCAGTGAAACACGAGGATGCTCAGTGTGGTCCCAAGGGGTGTCTGATAACGGGAGGCAGGGGTTTGCCAATCAGATATTTGAATGGAGCTGTTTCTGCAGGGCAATGGTGAGCAAAGAACCCAGCCTCTGCTCTGCCTCCCCTACCATCTGTCTTCGTTTAACGACAAAAAAGTAGCATTTATTGATATAAAATAAATAAAGAGAAGTGGGCGGGGGGGATCACCGGTTATTTTCCATTACAAAATTTGCCAGCTGTCGTATCAGAAGACATTAATTTATTATACACCCCAGCACTTATTCCAGTCAATGCCTCCCGCAAATAACAAAGAGAATATTTATCTCTTAATCCCCTTTTTCTGCCCCCCCTGCTGCAAGTTATCTGCAGCATCCAAAGGCTCGGGGCTGTAACATCCCAGCTCCAGTGGGCCGGGGCAGGCTCAGCCCCGATGTTATCGGGCACAGTGATAACAATGCCAAGGTGAGGCATTGATAACAGTGCCAAGGTGAGGCATTGAAAAGCCGGTGACCTGCGAGGTGTAAAGTCAAGCTGTGGCACTGCGGCGGGCCTGTGGCCGGGCCAGCTCCGGGCAGGCTTGCTGGGAAGTGTCCCAGCAAGGGCACGAAAGCTCTGCTCGTTAAAGCCTTGGCTGCAAACGTAATTAAGAGATGGTATCAGCGAGAGCCAGGCGAACCTCAGGCCTCGCAAATCACAGATTCCCGGGGATCCTGCGACAGGAGCTCCGTAAATCTTTGCAGCAAAAGAGCTATGCGGGGGTCAGGGGAGGGATGCTCTGGCAGCTGGAGCCGGGGAGGGACCTTGTGGTGCCAAGGGGAGGGAGGGAAAAAGCTGAAAACTCTCACACCAAAGGTTGGGAGGCTTCAAGGAAAGCAAAATTGGTCCCAAATCCCAAAACCAAAGAACTGGTGAGGGGCAGGGTGAGGGCCACTGAGGAACCTTGGGATAACCAAGGGTTGCAGCCCTGTTCGGAGCGGCTCCAGTTTGGTCCCTCGGGCCGTGATCCAGTGGGTACCAAATCCCCAGCCCCAGGGGTGTCTGTATGGGGCAGACACGGCCCTGTGCAGGTGAGATTACTCCAAGAGCTGCCCTGGAGCCCCTGCTCCCCTGTCCCAGCCCAGCATTGATGGGCAGCACAAGGGCAAAGGCGGTGGAGATCATTAAACTTTTGGAAAGTTTTCCTATTCCCCTCCTCCCCCTTTCATTTCCCCTCTTTCTTTCTCTTTTCTCCTGGTCTTTTGTGGCCTGTCACACCAGCTTCCCTCCTCCCTCAATCCTGCACTTTCTCCTACTCTTTCCCCCATCTTCACCCCTGTTCTCTCTTTCCTCTCCTTGATCCCTCCCCATCCTGCCACTTCTTTTCCCCCATGCACCTCACTCTCCCTGCTACACTTCTCCCCTTCCCATTCCATTCCCATTTCACCTCATCTTCACCCCACCCCCTTTCAATCACATCCCTTCCACATCCCACGATATGCTAATCTAATCCCATCCTACTCCTTTACCATCCCATCCCTTTCCCATTCCCTCCCTATCCCATCTCATCCCCATCTCATCACCATCCCTTTCCCATCCCATCCCACCCCATCTCATTCCCATCTCATTCCTCTCACCTGCATTCTCATTCCTATTCCCATTCCCACTCCCATTCCCATCCCCACCCCTGTTCCGTTTCCCACCCCATCCCCATTCCTGTTCCCATCCCGCTTCCCATTCCCTTCCCATTTCATCCTCATCCCATTCCTGTCTCATTCCCATCCCCATCCCCATCCCTGTTCCCATTCCCGTTCCCGTCCCCATCCCAGTTCCCATTCCCTTCCCATTTCATCCCCATCCCATTCCTGTCTCATCCCCATCCCCGTCCCCATCCCCATCCCCATCCCCATCCCTTCCAAGGCACCCCGCATTCCCGGGGCTGTATCGCCCATCCCGGGGGCGGCGGGTGCCGCTCCCGCGCCCCAAACCCCCGCGAACCGCAGCGCCCCTCGGCGGCGAGCGCGGGAACGGCTCCTCCCGCGGGGCGGTCCCGGGGCGGTGCTGAGGCGGTGCCGGGCGGTGACCCCACCCCGGGGCGGCGGTGCGGCGGTGCCGAGGGCGGGCGGGCCCGGGGCGGTGCCGGGCGCAGGCCCCGCCCCGCGGCGGTGGGCGGGCGGCGGTGCCGGGGACGCGCGGTGCCGGTGCCGGTTGGCTGCGGGCGGTGACGGCGGGAGGCGGTGGCGAACATGGCGGCGGCGGCGGCCGAGGAGGCGGCGGCAGCGGCGGGGCGGCGCTGAGGAGGCCCGAGGCGGGCTGAGGAGTGGCGGGGCGGGCGGGCGGGGGCCCATGTGCGGTGGCGGCGGACCCCCCCCGCCCCCCACTACCGACGCCCGTTCGCAGCCAGGCGCCGCCGAGGCGGCTCTGCGGGAGCGGAGCGAGCGCGGCCCCGGCCCGCCGGCGGCGGCAGGATGAAGTTCGCCGAGCACCTCGCTGCGCACATCACCCCCGAGTGGCGGAAGCAGTACATCCAGTATGAGGTACGGCCCCGGGCAGCGCTGCGGGCACCGGCCCCGGCCCCCCGCGCCTCCCGGTGCCCGCCGTGCCGCGGGGCGGTGCTGATGGAGAGGCGGCGTGTGTGCGCGTCCGCCGCGGCGGGGAGGCTGCGGCTGCGGCGCCGGGCACCCCTCGGCTGTCCGGCTCGTTAATTAGTGCATTAATTACCGCCCGTAACCTCTTGCCGGCGGACAGAGGTCGGGGCACACGCTCGGCACCGCGCTCCCGCAGCCCCGGCGGGGGCTCAGCACCAGCGCCGGTTCCCGGAGGAGTGGTGACTTTGAGAGCTCCCGGCCTCCCAAGGGCGATCCCGCTGCGCTGGGCAGCTCCCGGCGCCCTCCCTGCCCTGCCGGGGGCCACCGGCTCCGCTCTGGGCTCCCCGGAGCCCCCCAAACCAGGGCTCCAAACCCCATAAACTCCCCCGAGCCCCCCAAACCAGGGCTCCAAACCCCCATCAACTCCCCCGAGCCCCCCAAACCAGGGCTCCAAACCCCCATCAACTCCCCCGAGCCCCCCAAACCAGGGCTCCAAACCCCATCAACTCCCCCGAGGCCCCCAAACCAGGGTTCCAAACCCCCATCAAGTCCCCCAAAACAAGGCAGCAAATCCCCATCAGCTCCCCTTTTATGATCGTTTTTAAGTAAGGCTCTGGAGCTCGCGGTTTCACACTCCAGTCGGGGCGTTTGTGAGCACTGTTTGCAGCAAGTTCTGCTGCATTAATCGTGAATTATCTGCAGAACACAGCTTTTTCGGGCTTTATCACGCCAGCCTGCTAAAGGTCATGCTGATTGCTTCGTTTCAGATTTATCACACCGATTCTGGGCTTGGTGGGGGCTGGACAGAGCTGGGGGTGGTAATTTGTAGTAAAACCATTTCCTATTTCAGTGTAAGCAGTAAAAGTGGCAGGTGCCAGAGATGTCTTTTCCACAAGTAATAATTAAATCTAGACAACGGAAAGCTTTAGGACAGCCTTGATCAGCAAAACTTCTTGACTGATTGACTCAGTTAAAACCACGCAACATTTGTTATTGTTTGAGGGCCTGTATTTTCTCCCTAGGACTATAATAGCAATTTATTTATGCTATCCATATTAATCTGTCTACATTTGCAAGGAAAACCACATTTATCTTAGCTGGCTTTGTTATAATGTCGAGCTTGAGAAGTTTATATCTCCCCTTTTCACTCTTCCTTTGTTTCCCTTTACCTGACTGCAGAGGAACGGATGTTTAAATAAAAACTGCAGTTGGGTTTGGCTTTACAACAATATTGTGATCTCCTTGAATGATGTGGAGAGCTAGATGGCCAAATAATGCCATCAGTCTTTGAGGAGGAGGAAAACCGTTGTCTTGATAAAATAAAGGGCCAGCTTAGTTCTGCATCGTGTCTCTAATGGGTTATCCCTGCGAGAGTTGTCTTCTGCGCCTGAAAAAAGAAAACTTGGATCTCTTCCTAAGAGCAGCTCTGGAGGTGTGTTGGAGGGGAAGGCGAGGGGGGAATAAAAGGGTGAAAGATCTGCCTGCATGCTGAGCAAACAGCTGTGGAGAGAGGGGAAGGAGACCCAGTGAACTACGACACCTTGATTAATGTGTGAAGAGCTCTGCTGCTCCTCGGCCACTGTTTTCATTATGGAAGGTTAATTTTCAGCTGTTTTAACTAGGGCACTAGTATTATGTCATTCTCCCTTCCTCCAGCCCAGTTTAAAACGTATAGTTCAGTAAAAACAACTCCCTTCGAGTTGTTACTCTTTCTAATCACAAGGAATCTCCTCCTTGGATAGACAGCTTAATTTGGAGTGAGGGAAAGCACAAACCTCACCTTCCCTTTCAGTGATAACTTTCCAACTCTTTGTTTGCCTTGTTGCAGCTGGCTGGATGTGAGTCAGCCTCCTGCTCATGCATATTGCAGTGGTGGAATAGCCTGGCATTTATTATTCAGTACCTGGTGGTCGTGTGGGTGCAGTGCATCAAAGGCCAGCACTACCTCCATTTACTTGTTGATTATACCTGAGGCAAAAAGCACCCAGCCCTCCTTTGTCCAGAAAAATTCCCCTTGTTGATTAGCAAACGTGAGGTTAAACTTCGCCTGTGTCGCTTGTGCTGCTTATAGAAGGTGTCACAGTAACATTTTAAAACATTTGTGTATTTTAACATTTTAACCATACAGTAACATTTTAAATTATTTGTGTATTTAACACTGTTATATTGTTTCTTCACCTCACAGTTTATACCTTTTTAATTAACGCAGGAAACACCCTCTCAGAGTGAGAGCTCTTGGGTAGATTTTTACCTCTGGGAAAGATTCTTCCTGTTTCCAGGACATCGCTTTCAAGATCACAGAATTCTGGAGTGGTTTGGGTTGGAAGGGACCTTAAAGATCATCTTGTCCCATCCCCTGCCATGGGCAGGGACACCTTCCACTGTTCCAGGTGGCTCCAAGCCCCATCCCAGCCTGGCCTTGGACACTCCCAGGGATGGGGCAGACACACTTTCTCTGGGCACCCTTTGCCAGGGCCTCCCCACCCTCAGGGAAGATTTTTTTCCCCAATATCTGATCTAACCCTGCTCTCTTTCAGTTTGAAGCTGTTCCCCATGAAAGGACTGAAAGATGATACAGAAATTGCTTTCTCTAAGTTGTTCTGTGTCATAAAGCTTACATGTCCTCATCTTAATTTTCTGCTGTGATATTTGGAGTTATTTCCACTGGAGAGCAGGTGATTCCTGGAGTGTGGCAGCACCCAGGTAACCTGTGAGATCCTTTGAAGGGATTTTGAGCAAGCTTTGCCTGTCAGACCCGCTGTAATCTGTTGGTGATAACCTCAGAGTGTTTTCAATACCTAAAAATGTAGCTTCACTTTCAGGTGGTTTTGAACAATTGATAGTTGATTACCATCCACACGCTCTTTCCTTCCAAAAATAATCAGTTTAAGTATTCTATTTGTGCTTGTAGGAAGTATGGCAGTTGCTTGGGCTTAGGGCTGGCAGACAGGGTGAGAGCTTTAGGGAGAGGAAAAAAACCATTCATTTTCTTTAAACAGGCAAAAGTAAGATATATTTTGATAGGTGTGACTTAGATTTATATTTTTCTTTCAGCAAAAGCTCTGCAGTGACCATTACTGCACATCTAAACTTCTGGAGAAGGAGCACTTGGCTTACAGAAGAGAGGGGAAATGGCAGTGAATGCTCTTCTGTTTCATTCAGCTTTTCCCAGAGACATTTACCATGACTGAGCCAACACTAACGTGGAGCTTTAAACCATGATGGGTCTGATTTGGCTTTCCATTCCAAATTTCCATTCTAAAGATTGCATGAAATGATGTGGATGTGCCTCACCCTGGCAGCAGCAGTGCAAGGCTTTGCTCACCTTGTTTTAGGGGCTCTGGCAGTGCATTTTATTCTGTAAAGTGAGTCACATTTTCCTAGCCTGTTAAACTACAGCTGTGATCTGCACTGCTACAGGGTTCATTTTGCCTTAAAAGTTTTGGGCCACTCATTTACCCTTCAGTTCCTTTGGAAAAATAGGAAAATGGGAAAAATGGAAAACAGGAAAAACATGAAAACAAACACAATCCCAACTTTTTGTGTCAGACTGAATTCTCATTTCCACACAGTGCTGAACAAATTCAGGTAACTTGCATGAATTTCAGCTGATGCTTTTTTTTTTTTTTTTTTGGCTGAGAGTGTGCTCTGCTGCATATAATGCTCATTTTGGATGCAGGGAAATATTGGGGTTGTTAGTCCTCTGTTTATCCACAAACCCTCCTGGGTTCCTTTGCTTTCATGTCCCTCTCTGGGTTTCTTTCAGGAGGGGAGCATTGCTCAGACTTCTAGATGTAAATGTGGATTTGCATATCCAGCTGATGGAAGTGTTCAAGTCACTTGTACAGTTGCCAGATGGCTGTTTGGTTGCAGTTAATCTGGCCTGAATTTGTTTCTCTGCAGAAGCCTGGTGGTATTTTTATAGAAAAAGTACATAATACCTTTGACATCTTAGCAACTGGGGAAGGAGGAGGAGCAGAACAGTAATTACAGGTGCAAAGTTCATGGGAGAGGTGGGTAAAGGTGTGAGCAGGTGACCTCCCTTCCCTTTTTTTTTAAAGGTTTTAAGTCCTTAAACCCCCAGGTTTTATGTCCTTTTGCTGTTGCAGAAGAGAAGCAGGTTGCTAAGTTTTAGGCATCATTTCTCCCAGACACCACCTGCAGCAGGAAGTGGGTGGGGGGAGAGGATAGCTGAGGTTGCCTGCTTGCCTTCAGAGTGTCTCTTGCAGAAACAGCCTTTCAGTTTTTGGGAGGTGGCCAATTCTGCTCGTCAAACCCAGCTTCATGATAGGCAGTTCACACCCAGGCTTGCCACCTCCTGACACAAATCTGTTGTGCTATTTCACTATTTGTCCTTCGGGCTGTTAGCAGAGGAGCTTAGAGGAGCTTAAGTGGTTTGAAAGACTCCTTTAAAACAGTGTTTTGGGGTTTGTTTTTTTTTTTTTTTTGAGTGTTTTAAGGTTTTTGTCCTTAATTTTGTTCACTATTAAGGTCTGATGGTTGCATTTTCAATTGTTTTCTTTTTGCCTTTTTTTTTTTTTTTTTTGCACTCTCAAATGTATTTACACAAGTTGACTGATGGTGCAAGGTGTAGCACTGGCACAGTCTAAAGCAGGGAAATAACCCACTTGGTTTAGTTTGAGGGCAGAAAAGGTAATTCTGAAGTGTTTCACATTGACAGTGATGGATAACTTCTGTAAACGATCGCTTCTAAAATTCTGTAATCTAGAGGACTAAATAGTTTAGGTGTGAAGGAGCACTGAGTCTTTCACTTTGAGGTTATTGGTTTACTTATATAGGTCAGGAAAGCAGTAACAAAATCTGCTGCCCTGCAGCTGCCAGATTGTACAATGTCAGTCTGCATGGGGAGAGGTCTGTGGGACGACTGACACCTTCAGCTTTCAAGATTGTTTAGTGCAGGACTGTCAGTGTTGTCCTTTTTAATTTGGTTTTTTTTTTTTTTAATGATAAAACCAGAGGTAGGAATCATACTGGGTTTACCTCTGGGTGGGTTAGGAGATGAGTTGTTACTACAGTGACTTTCAGTGTGCTGTCTCTTCTGGTTTGTTTATCCTGTGTCACATGTTGGTTGTGGTTCATGGAAAAAGTTACAGGTAGGTGAGGATGATGACTGGGATGGAAAAGGAGGAAGATTTTTTGACTACTGGGTGTGCAGAAGCAGATCATGTGCTGCTGAGCAGTGAGTCATGGGGGGAAAGGACTGAAGTGGTCAGTGCTCCTGAGGAATTTTAGAGCAGCACCAGGAGCAGAGGAGAGCTCTGCTGCTGGCATGAGGATCATCCAGCAGTGGCTCAGTTGGGAAAACAATTATGCAAGTGACCTTTGCTGAGACCTCTGACTCAGGAGCCAGACCTTTGAGAGGTGCCAGAGCTGCTGGTGCAGGCAGCCACCTTGGGTATCTTGTGATAAACAGACTTGTCCTTTAGACCTTGTATTTACCCAGTGTGTTACAACAGCCCTCAGCTCACCATGCTGAGCTGATGGTTTTTACCTCCAGGGTGTTGGGGGATTTGTCATTTAACCTGGGAGGTTTTCTCCTGGGGCACTGTGACACACACATCTTTGCTTCTGCTGTCTTTCAGGGTTATGGAAATATGGGATATGTTGAGAACCAGGCAGAATAGATAGGAACTAAGAAGACCTGAATTAGTTCTTTGTGTTAGATTTCTGTGGGCTCAAGAATGAGGGAATAATGTCAGGTTTTTGTGGTGGTGGAGGAGGGTACTCACATTCAGTATGAGCATTAAGATGTGAGGTGTGTGTAAGCAAATCACTGTGCAGTAGGAATGGGTCCTTCCCTGTGGCTTTCACTTCCAAAATTATGGCTCAGGTTATTCATAAAGTCCTAAAATGTTTTAGGTTGGAAGGAACATTTAAGATCATCTTGTTCCCTCTCCCTGCCATGGGCAGGGACACTTTCCACTAGACTAGGCTGTTCCAAGTTCCATCCAGCCTAGCCTTGAACACTTCCAGGGATGGGCCAACCACAGCTTCTCTGGACAACCTATGCCAGGCCCTCACCAGCCTCACAGTAAAGGTTTTTTCCCTATTATTTTACTCCAACCTGCCCTATGGGAGTTTGAATCCATTCCCTCTTGTCCTGTCCATTCCCGGCCACTCTCCCAAGTTCCTCCCCAGTTCTTCTGGAAGCCCCTTCAGGCACTGGAAGGGGCTCTGAAGTCTCCTTGGAGCCTTCTCCAGCTGAGCAGCCCCAGCTCTCTCAGCCTGTCTCCATAGCAGAGGTGCTCCCACCCTCTGATCCTCACTGTGACCTCTTCTGAGCTCCCCTCATTCCTTCAGTCATTGATCTGGATTCAGTTCATGTGGATGTGAGTGAGGGAATCTTTAACCTCTGCCTCGAGTAATACCAGCAGCTCAACACCTGCCTGGGAAGAGCCTTCCAGAGAGGAGCTGCAAGGCAGCTCATGCTGCCTCCAGCACCTGAAACCTGATTACTTAATTAATTCTGGCTGGTGTTAAAGTTGCCCTTCAGTTCCCACTTCTAGAGAAGGCCATCGCCCTTGGTTCCCTAATCTCCTTCATCATGTTGCCTTCAGCTTTTAGCTTGTGTGTGAATTTTTGTAATCCTGTGTAGCAGTGATGAGGAATCCCTGAGGCTGCTTCTCCTCCCTTTGCCTTGACAAACCCCTCTGTGTCACGCAATACTTCAGGTTTTGTTGCCATTTCTTCATTTTTTTTCAATGTAAAGCCTTTAGCATCCTACCAACTGGGAAACATTTTTCTGAAGGAAGATGTTGAACTGTACAGTTGGAATAAATTTTATAGATTATTAAGATAACAGGCTTGAGATAAAGCAGTCAGTAAACATGAACCTGTTTCACTTGTGAGCAGAAATGTGTGTGATAGCCTTGACACCACGTACCACAGCTTTCTGTGCCAGCCTGCCGGATAAAAGGGCTTTAATTGCTTTTGTTTTCAAACAGGCATATCAAAACAGTGTAATTTTTTTTTCCTCTTTTCATACTAACTGTGTTCCTTGTTCTCTGCCACTCCCTTGCAGGCTTTGAAAGAGATGCTGTATGCAGCTGTGGACCAGGCCCCTTCTATAGAAGGTAAGCAAATTGTAACCCACAGTTGTGTTTTTCTTGGCACTGCGTGCTGGACACGTAGTCCTGCTACTTTTCTGTCCTTAGTCCTCCTAAATTGGTAAACTTAATATCCTGATGGGCAAATGCCTGGCCTTTCACAGCCTGCATGCTATATTTGATTGTTAGAACTCTTTGTCCTCTTTTGTTGGGACAATAAAAGTCTTTGTATAGTTTGGGACAGCAACAGCTGGATTCCTCTTGCTTATAAGGTCATTCAGTGGTGGAAGTATTTTCTTCATTGCTTGAGAATAGAGCTTTGTTTTCCTGTGAGAGCTGCCACTCTGGGGCTAGCTGTGCTGGAGAGACACTGGTTCCTGGTTAGTTACTGGTGATTGGAGCTGGAAGAGTCTCATCCTTTTGTTCTGTGTCCTGCCTGAGTGCTGTGCTGCCTCTCCCATGTGGGCATGAGTATATCTTCTTTTTCACATGTGTTTATTGCCTTCTGACTGCTCTAGATTGCTCTAGTAAGGTGTTTGGTTTTAAGCTCACTGGATTTTGAATGGTTTCTTTAATTAAGTGATGATCTGTGTAAAATTTGTTAATAGAACCTTTTACTCTCTGTATCTTCCTTTTGTTGTCTTTAAAGTACTGAAGCCTCTGTGTTGCTTCACTCCTTACTTTCTTGCCCTTCATGTGGATTTCTGACTACTTTATAACCTCCTTACCTTTATTATTTTTGCTTTTATTGCACAGGTAATTTTACTAATTTCTGAACATGGCTCTGGGCTTCTTGTATATTTATAGAGCAGGAGAACAAGTGCTGCTCCTGGTGTAGTCAGTGATCTAACATCAGTAATGCTGGTCACCCTCAATGTTAGGCCATTAATTAATTTCCTTTTGTTGATTAGAACTGGGAAATGAGGTGTGACGTAGTTAATGTAATGTGATTTGTTTTTCTTTAAATTCAACTCAAATCCACCTGTTCTTTGAGAAGAATTTTAAAGCCACAGCTGCAATAATTAATAGTTGAAGAGAGTGTGTGTGGGATGGGGCAGTCTGTCCTTAAACTCTTCAGAGGTGCATTCCAAGCTGAAAACTTTGTGGAAGCAATGCTCAGGCAGGTTAAATTTTTAAATTTAACCTGACACTTAGTAGCTCACTCAACTCATCATGCTGATTTTAAAAATGTTAAAAGAGTCACACTTTTCTCTACATACAGGTCCTAGAACTAGGTTTCTAAAGGTTATGGTCCTAGAATTCAAAATGTATGGGTTATCTTTGAAAAACTCAACATACATTGGCAAAGAGGAAAGTCTTGCTTTATTATTTTAAAGTAGCAAAATTCCATAAAACCCACCCACAAAACCTCTCTCCCCAACAGCACAAGACTAAGAGGAACAGAAGTTTTCTGTGTAGGCCAAACTGGTTATAGTAAGTTTCAAAGACAACTTACTAATTAATTGAAAATCAGCTTACTAATGTTATTGGCAAACTGGAGCCATTATAAGACTTTTTCTTTTTCCCTCTCTTCTGTCCATTGTTTTATTATTGACAGTGTGAGCAAGTGGTGTCTGTGCTAATGGAACTTCTTGGTCTGATGTTGGAATGTGACTTCCAGGGCTTGGCCAGGGTTATCTGGGATTTCAAGGTGGGCTTGAGTTGCTCCTTGTAAAGTGTTATAATTCAGCATTTTGATTTCTTTCTTTGCAGTGCTTGTGTTACAGTGGTGTTCTGTAATGTGCTGTGATATTTGTGTGTAAACATATTTGGCAAAGCAGGAGGAGGAGGAGGTGAAGAATAAAATTATATTATATTTGTGCTCTTTTAAAAACAGAGTTTTAACCTGTGCTTCTGCCTCCTTTGATGCTTTAAAAACCTCAACAAAAGGGAAGCAATGACTTAAGACAGTTTCCATCCGTAGAACAATGTTCTGTTCATTTTTGGAGGGGTTGGGTCTTTTCTTCTGTACTGCAGAGAATATAATCCAAACAGTTTTGTACCACTCCTATTTAAATCTGTCTGCCTGACCTGCCTTGAAGTGCAGAGCAGTTCCATTAATTCCTTCACCTTTTGTGCTGGGAATAAATCAACACCATTTTTCCATCCCTGTTGCTTGCATCCTTCTCTTTTTTTAAGCCCTTCTCCCTTTGTTCATAGAAACTTTAAGGCCAGGTTTAGTACTTGACTGCACACAAACCATGCCCAGAGCACTGCCCTAGTCCCTGTCACAGGATTTGGAGCAAGTTCTTGCATTTTGGGAGGGAAGGAGTAGCTATAGTCAGGGGCTGGCTGTTGGCCTGCATGTTTCCAGCTTGACATGGATTTTGCAATGGATACTTCTGTGACGTTTTGAGCTCAGCACAGAGACTTACAGGGCTGTGCTCCTGAAATCCAGCCTCCCAGTATGAGCCTAATGTAATCCCATTTTAGACTGGTCTAACTAAAATCCATTTGCTAATTGATCTCGTTGATCACAGACATGCTGCAGAGCTCCAGAGCTGGCTTTGATTTACCTTGCATGAATTGTAAGCTAATCTTTGGATAATACATTGGATTGTGAAGACAAGGGAGTTTTGTACAGCAAAGCTGAGGCTGTTCCTGGTTCTTATTCTGCTTGGCTGGATGTGTGATCTGGCATTTGTGAATGAATTTCTTAGATTTCTGCTGCAGGCTGCTTACTATGTCAGTCAGTAAAAATTGTGTACAGGCAGAAATGCTTCCTGTTGCTTAGCAGAATGCTGAAAGCACTTTGGAAATTCTTTAAAACAACAAAAAAAAGTGCTACCCAACCAAGGCATACTGTAAATAATAGGCAAGGCAGGTAATAGGTGAGCCATCCATCATGAACAGCTTTCTTTGGGTTTGTATGTAGGCATTTTCTGTGTGTGGATGGGTAAACAACTCTCACTTCAGAATGACTCTTACAGTTTTGCAAGGGACAGTTGCTTGTGCTCCTTTAGTGGACAAAGTGTTGCTGGGATGTTGGTCTTGGCTCTAAATTGTGCAGTTTATTCTGTGATTATTTATTATGGTGACCCTTCTCCCTGTGCTACATTGAATCACACCTATGTCTACCTGCTTTTTCCTATTTCTGGGTAATAAATGGACTGTGATTTTAACAAAAAACCTGGTAGAGATGGAAAAGCAAAACCTGTCAGGGCTGTATGGTAGGAGGAGGTTGCTGATAGACAATTGCAAGGTGCTGTGGCTCCCTGTGTTTCATGGGAGTTATTCCAGACTGTAGCTTGTCTTTGCTGGCAGTTCCTAGCTGTACACATAGATTTCTTTAATCTGTTCAAAGATACATTTTTTTCATCCATCTGTCTCCTTTGTAATGACAGTTTTTTGTACAAGTGTTATTCCTCCAGATGCTCCTCATCTTTTTACAAGGCAATCCCCTGATGAAACCTGCACCATCCTTCCACCTGAGCAACATCTGCACTAAATTAGTGTTCAGTCTGTTAACTCAGTCCCGTGCACGTCACTGGGAGAGGTATCAAATGCTGCTGGATTCCCAGCTGTACGATGAGCCTTGCTTGCCTTTCTGGAGAGTTCTCTGGAGCGTGTTTGCTTCGTTAGCTGTTCGTTGCCTTCTGCTCACTGCTACCAGAACAAGGGGGATGAGTGGGTGCTGCTCCCAGGATGTCATTCCCAGCTCCCTGTGGCACAGCAGGAAGGCCTGAATGCAATTGTGCCAAGCCAGGCATCTTTTTCTGACCCTAAGATACCTTTAGCAAGAATTTGTGATGATTTAAAGGCTGAGCAACCTGAGCATAGCTCTGCTTTCCTCTGAGGCAGAATGTGCAAAAGCACCAAATACTGATCTCACTGGGAGCACGCTGGCTTTTTTAGTTTTTTTGGTTGATTCCTTGTCCTCCCACTGCTTCCTGTTCCATTTGTCACCTAAGTAAAGCAGGTTAGTAGACCACTCTTGCTGGGAGTGCTGCTGATTATTCCACTTGGTGAGCAGCTGTGTCGGCATCTCCCCGAGCTCCTCGGCTGGAGCGGCCACCAAAGTGCAGCTGTAAATTATTCATCCTCATTTTCTGCTCCAATGGACAGGGGCCACTCTAAATGTTGTTTCCTAGAATGTTTGCCTTTCAGATATTTAAATTTATCCTCTCCGTAATACTTGTGTAGACAAATATCATTGTTGTAATATCAGATGGTACAGGAGTGTCCTCTTATTATGGAAATTACTTAACGCCAATCCTGAATTCCAGTGTCACCTTTCAGACAAGGATCACACTGGTTCTGTGGGGCTGGAATGGTGTATCAGCATAGGAGTGGGGAGTACAGGTGTTCTAGGGGAAAATTCAAACCCAAAAGTAAGAGGTGGTGTTAAAGCAACATGAATTGATGGGGGAAAAGCTTTAGTGGTGACAGATATCCTCTGCTGGTGCCTGTAATCTTTGTGGTCTCTGGTGTACTCATGATGGATTAGGAAAGCAAGAGATGCAAGTTTGGGACATTCTGAGAGTGCCAGCACTGGCAGCCTATCCCACTCTTATTTCTGCTGTCATTTGTAAAGCACTTGCCCTGTTAACTGACAGCTACAGATCTTTAGTTTGGATTTATTTCTGTTGCTGAATAAACAAAAGAGTATTCTTTAGGGGCATAAATAATCTGGGTGAATAAGTAGGGTGTAGGACATCACATTATTTTTCTTTCCAGAGGAAGTTATGAGCCTGGCAGTTTTTGTTATATGCAGACGTGCTTTGTAGGGTTGATCAAAGGCTTATGATTTGTCTCTATATATGCAGATGCCTTCTTTTTATTTCAAAATAAACATTTATTTCCAATTGCACAAGCTTACTTTGTAGCAGCTTGAGGTTTTGTTTACATGGGAATGCTTAAGGCTTAAAAGAGTCTTCAGCAGAAGTGCTGCATGTCAGAAGCAGTCACACAGAGATTAATGCTTTGTCTTTATTTCAGCATGGTGTCACACACCCATGAGGACACAGGGGTTGGTGTCCTACACCCCAGATGCAGGTCCTTGATTCTGTCTAGGCTGTAATTCAGCCTCTGTATTTATAATTAGTATGTAAACTAACAAAAAAAATATATATAATCCCATGACAATCCTCTTCTCAGTTGGAGGCGTGATGCCAGGTATGGGATTAGCTGTAAAAAAATGGGTTATTGGGCTTGTGGAAAATGTTAGCTCTCAGAGTGTGCAAACGGTGGGCAGGAGGAGAACTTGGCAGCATACCAGCATTTAGAGAAGGAGATGATGTCTGGTTTCTCTTCCTGGAGCAATAAAATTTGAAAGGTAAACAGTGCATATGGTTGGAGTAGGGTCCAGAGAGAACAGCTGGATGCTCACTGAAATATTTGGAGCACAGATGCCTGTGTGAAAATGTGGAGTACCGTGTGCTCATGTAGAAGTCGTTTTGCTGTCAGGAGTGGTTCAGTGCTCCCAACAAGTCAGCACAGACACTGCTTGTACCCAGCCCTGCCACTTTCTGTGCCTTCAGATCAGCCCACGCTGCTGGTGCAGCGACTTCCTCTGAGGTGATGAGCACCAAGGGGCTGAATAACCAGTCAGGAGTGCAGCGTGGATGTGCAGTAAAGGTCAGGTGAGGCACGGAGCTGGAGTCACAGAATGGCATCAGAGGGTGGTTTGGCCTGGAAGAGACTCATAAAGGTCATCTAGTCCAGCCCTCCTGCCGTGGGCAGGGACATCTTCCACTATTCCAGATTGCTCCAAGCTGGGTCCAACCTGGCTTTGAACACTTTCAGGGATGGGGCAGCCACAGCTGCCCTGTGCCAGGGCCTCCCCACCCTCACTGTGAGAAAAGCCATCTTCCTTCTATGTAATCTAAAGTGACTCTTTCAGATGAAAACCATCACCCCCTGTCCTAACGCAACAGGCTCTGCTAGAAAGTCTGCCCCCAGGCTAACTGGGTGATTGAAAGGGACTTGTTGATTGTGGAGACAACCAGCCAACGCAAGGTTTGATGTCATTTCTGTCCCACAGACCACAGGGGCTCAAGTTGTGGTCTGAGAGTACATTCAGAACCTGCTGGTGTGCTCAAGGTCCTGTCCTGCCTTCTTATAAACCAGAAAGTCTCCTGGAGGCAGTGGGAACCTCCCTGGGGCTCTGGGGGTGGTGTGGGACCACACAGGGTAACTAGAAGCTCATGGGGTTCAGTGGTTTAGCAGGTTGATCACTGTTTCTTTATGAAGGAAGCTTGTGATTGCAGTCACTGGAAATGCTGGACTTCCTCACCCTTTCCATTTGCCCCATGGCCAGCTCATGGCTGATTCTCTGCTTCATCTGTGTGGACAAGGCTGGAAACTTGTGTGGCTGCAATTGGAAATAAATTTTTTCCTGTGCTCTGGGGTGTGTTGTGTGCAGCCTCAGCAGCAGCTCAGATTGCTGACACGTTCATGTTGCATGAAGAACTCGAGTCCTGGGTGTACCAAAGAACTGGCTCAAGGCTTAGAAGAGGCAGTTAATTGAATCATAGAAGATTCTTGTGATGGTCCCAGCTGTGGGTGTCTCTGGGTCTGGACTGAAGGCACTTGAGATGATAGTTCATGTTCAGACTCAGGTGTTTATTATTTCTTATCAGTAAAACAGTCTCACTGCTGTGAGTTCTGCAGCTTTTCATCAGAAGGCACAAAATGGCCAACAATCTCTTGTTCCAAGGGCTTTTAAGGCTAAACTATACAATTAAGAACTGACACCTGGATTATTTTCCCTTTTAACCCCATAACTGATCCCAAAGAGCCCCAATGGGGACTTTTCTGCCCAATTACAAAATGCCACCCAAACCCATGGAGAAGGAGGAAGAAGCACGAAGAAGAAACCCAGGATGACACCCTGTGCTCCCCATCCTGCTTCCATCCACAACACACTAAAAATCCCAAACCCTCAATTTCTCACCCAGTGACACACTCGCACTGCTCTCTATAATCTATTTCACACTTTTGTGGGTTCCAGTCTATCTTGGAGTCTGGGAAACTTTCTCCATGGATGAGGGTCAGAGTCAGAGCTCCCCTGGGGGTCAGGGCCCCCCAGAGCAGACAGAGAAATATTCCCAGTGCCCTGGGTTCCCACAGGTTCTGAGTTGGAAGGGTTGTGGAGTCCTAACTCTTGTTATCCCTGCACAGGACCATCCCCAAAAGTCACCCTGTGCCTGAGAGCTCTGTTCAGTGTCCAACCACCCTCTGGATGAGGAACCTTTTCCTAATATCCACCCTAACCCTCCCCTGGCACAGCTTCAGGCTGTTCCCTCCCTGTCACTGGGCACCAGAGGGCAGAGATCAGTGCCTGCCCCTCTCCTTCCCCTCATGAGGAAGCTGAAGACTCTGCTGGGTCTCCTTTTCTCCAGGCTGAACAAACCCTCAGATGGTTTCCCCTCTGTACCATTCCCCAATTTGCTCTGTAATTTTGTCCTGTGCCCTTTTTTTTCCTTTCCTTCAGCATCTCTTGGTGCTGAGTGCTAAGAGATGTTTAAGCCAGGATAATCCAGGAGCTGGGGAGGTGCAGGAGGTCATGGTGGGAGCTGGACCTGGCTGGACCTAGAGCCAGCTGACCCACAGGAAAGGGCTGGACCTAGAGCCAGGTTTCCCTGGCAGCTCTGCAAACCTTCTGTTGCAGAGGGGGACTATTCCACATCATTATTCCTTAATAATGTAAAGTAACAGCAACATCAGAAATGCTCAGCTTTTCCTTTTCCTTTTTTTTTCCCTTCCTGCATTTGCTTTCCCATACACTAAGATGACAGTCTGTGCTTAGAGGAATGAGCAGTACTTGTAATTTAGCTGGCATGTGCCAGGTTCCACGTTAGTGGTCAGAACTCAAGGGTTGGAAAGCAGATTTGCCATGCTGGAAGGCTGACAGGCAGCACCCCTGAGACAGCAGTGAGGTATCAGGCAGCACAGTGGTTGTACACATGAGAGCACTGCACATGTTTATGCAAGAGGCCAGAATTTATTGCTCTGTTTCAAAAAAGAAGCTTCTCTAGACATCTTAAAAGCAAGATTTAGTGTGTGTGAGGCAGCTTCTGGCTTTCTAGTCATTCCTTTGGCACTGTGTTTGATGTAGGTGACTTGACTTATTAGACAATTAGGATTTTTGGATGAGACTGTAGCTACTCAGTGAATAATGCAACATGAATTAAGGTTGATTGGATTCCCCCTCTTTAAAAATGCATGCTGTGCCCAAGGGAATGAGCAGAGTGTCCCTGGAAGGAGATCTCATCCTTCTGCATCACAGCTGCTTGTGAGATGCTTCAGAAAAAGGCCCATGTGCCAGTGGCCATGGAGTGGTGACATCTCTGTGGGATGTGGTGGAGGACCAGAGGCTGTCCCTCTTCCTGGAGTGATCCTTCCTGTTCTCTTCATCTGCTCTAAGGCCACAGCACACAGCGAGCGTTGCACAGCTGGTCTCTGAGCATGAGGAGCTCTCTCTCTTTGATTTGGTGATTTTACAACTAGCAACAACGTGGCAAAAAGTCAACCCGGTCCTGGTGACTTCTCATTTCTGAAGTGAAAATGAAAGCAAGTTGCATATTTCACCTGTGTTGGGTTTTTTTTTTTTGAACAATGTATCTGTAGCCTTACAGCCTGACATCCAGCAGATAAAGAACTCATTTAATATGTGCTTTTTTAAAATAGATTATCTTTAACTTTAGTTAATACTTAATTTTAATTTTTAACTTAAAAACTGCAGAACTACAGCATTTTGATTTTTACAAAACCACTGTTAAAAAAAAAGACTCAGAAATTTATATATTATTCTATTTATTACACAACCATGTAGTTAAGATCTTTTAGATTGTTTTATGCTGCCTTTGTTGAGTGTGGTAACCTTTTTCCCCTGATTCAGTACAGCCTAAGAGTGAAAGCCTGATCCTATAGTCCAGTTCTTTTGGGAACTGAGAAGGGGAAACCACGGAGAGGTATAAACCATATTTTATTAACCTCTGGTATGACAAGAGTACATCAAATTCCTTAGTTGTAAGGCAGCAGCACCATGAGTCAGAGTTGTCTATGTTTAACTAGAATCACAAAGAAAACTGCCTGAAAAGACATAAATTTACTTTTTAAAGTGGTTTTTCTCCATCCAGGGTGGTGACTGGGATCACAGAGGGCACAGACATCCCTGGGATGGTGCAAAGCCTTTCTGGGCACTGGCTGTTCTCAAACTGTGCACTCAGCAGCTCAGCTTCCTCTCTGCTAGGGGGAAACCTTGTTTATCTCCTAGGAGATGGAAAACCAATTTCTACTTCTTGATGAGAAGCTGGCAGGCTATTTGACTAAATAAGAGAGGCAAGGCAGTGTGGCCAAGAAGAGGGGAATATAAATACCAATATAAATGCAATTTATTTTGCATGTGCTATATAGCCCCGAGCACACGTTTTAGAGGGGGAGTGAGAATTTTCTGCATGCTGAAATGCCAGCTCTAAATAGAAAAAGAGGCAAATTTGACATCCAGGCTGTGTTTATAACCTTGGTTTTATTTTTACTGTAATTGCTTTTGCATGCTTTTATAAATGCTCCCAATGTCTCTGTGGGGCAAAGTGCAGAGGAGCTGCAAAGATCAGTGTGGGTGAGCTGATAACTTGGGATCTGTCTTGTGCCACAGTTGCAGACTTGTTCTCACATGTGGCCAGGGCTGCTATTCTGGAACCTCCTTGCTGGGATCCCATCCCTGCACTCTCTGAGAGTCACAGGGTTCAGTGCCAGCCTCTCTGCTTGTCAGTCCTGCCACAGGTCAGCTGTAGAGGAAAAAATGGGCACTGCTGGTCTAAACGCCCATCTTTAATTTTCATTCTCTCCTGTTCCAGCTGACTGATCATTTGTATGAGTTTGTTCTGAATTTCTTTGGTTTGAATGCTGTGTCAGGGCGTTGGTGTGGTTGCTGAGAGTGAACCCAGGTCCTTTATGGGCTCAGCTGCAGGAGTGAGTCACAGGAGAGGCAGTAAAATGGGGTAATAATGAGCAGAATTGGCTGATGGACCTATAAAGTGAATTCTATAAAGAGCTTAATGGGATTTGGCTTTTGCTTCACTATTTTGGTGTGGCTTTGTCTTCCTTAATCAGAAGTAGGAATCAGAAAGCAAGGAGAGAAATGATCTGAGAGCCTGATGTGGCATTCCTTGTTATGTCATGGTCCTTGAGCTCTGCAGCACCCCAAGGCAAAAGTGTCCCAGCCACAGGAGAACTTCTGTTAGAACTTCTCCATTAGAAGCCTTGCTTCTGCCTGCACCTTGGTGAACAAAGGTGCAGGAAAACAACTTTTCGATGTTTCATGTGCTTCTGAAGCCTTTGGGAGACTGCAGGTCACTATCACCTGGAGACAAGAAAGCTTCCTAGGGAGGATGAAGGAAAGGAAAAAATCAAAATTCCTTTTGCTTGTCTGTGATGAAACTAGATGAAATCATGCTCACAGGTGGTATTTGTGTGTACAGAGATTGGAGGTGATGATTTTGACAGTAATTTATGGTGTGGATTTAATTATTACTACATCAATGAGATTCGTTTATGAAAGCTTCACGTTTCGAAGGATAAGCCAGTAAAATACAGCCTGTAAATGGGATTTTGAGCAGTTGGAGGCAGAGAGGATAGGGACAGGATTCTGAGCTCGAAGGGCTGGCCACACCTGATCAGCCCCATCTGCTGTCCTGATCCTGCTGAAAAGTGTCTGCTGGTTCTGGTCAGCACTTCAGATCCTGCAAAAATACCCCATGCACGTGTGAGCTTTAGCAATGTCTCAGCAGCAGGGAGCCTGACACAGCTCTACTGCTGTTCCCTTCAGCAGATGTCCTTTTTGTGGTGAGGCCTTGGGGAGGGCAGGGTGATGAGTGGAGGGTTCATGTGTGTGCAGCCAGCATGGCAGGAGCTGCTCCAGTCCTGCTGCCTGCCTCACATTTCCATGGGGTGAGGGCCCTGCTCTCTGCCTTTGCTGGATTCAAGGTCTCAAATCAAAACCTCTGTTTAATTCTAAGCTTTGGCTTACAGGCCCAAAGTTCTGAGGGTTCCCTGCATTTTGGATTGTGACTTCTCCCCCTTCTTTTTGCACCAAGAACACTCCTTTGATGGGTTTGTCAGTCATTTTTCTTATGCATTAGAGCAGGCAGGGAACAGCTATAAATCTTAAAATCTTTCCACCATGGTGCAAGGCTCCTTTGATCAAGTAGATCATCCAATTCTGGTGGATCATTTTGCCTCTGGTGTTATCTGCACCCGTGTCCTCTTGGAGGGGAAGATTAGTTTGCTGCCAGTGGTGTTAAACAGGACTCTAAACTCAAGCCTCAAAGGTGCCAAAAAGTCCTGACAAAAAAAAATCTTCCCCTCCTGTTTTAGAGAGCCAAATGCAGCTCGGCTGGAATTGATCTGTGCCAGTTTCACTTTCAGTTTCTCCTGCTTCCAGGCAGCTCCTCCAGGTTCAGTTCCAGGTGCTGTTCTCAGGGTAGATGTGGTGGCAGCACCTGAGATGGAGCAGATGTTCATCCAGCTCAGGAGGAATCCAGCGTTGGAAGGAGCCTGATCTGGGCTTGGACTTGCCTAAGCACAAACGATGTAATGAATTAGTCATCAGGCAGAGAATTCACTTCCCTGGGGACATGGAACAGCCCAGCTGTCAGTCAGGAATTGCTGATGCAGGAGCTGGGAAGGTTCCCCCCAGTGCTGGAAATGCAATACATTGAGGCTCAGTTGCCAAGTCCTTTGCTTTGGTATTTCAGTAGCAACACGAGGCCTTTATGGCAAGTTTATGGTCTCTTTCCCTATCCTACAGGGATTGTTAACTGCAAACCTTAATTGTAGCAACTCTGCTGTCTCCTGCATGGGAGGCAATTTTATTGGGTCCTTTTTGTGTGGTCAGCAGGGCGTGCCAGAGGGTTTTTCCCATCTCCACCTGTTTTGGGAGTGTTTTCGTGGCTACTGAGCTATATGGGTCACAGTGGGGTGAGTTTGGGGTCAGGTGTTTCTGCTCTGTCACCCTCGTACCACCTTGGCCACAATTCTCATTTGGTTCTGGTTTATTTTTCCTCGCTTGTTTTGCATTCAGCAGTAGCACGTTGCTCATGGTGGCTGTTCTCACGTGTGATAATTATTTTCTGAGATGTCTGGAAGCTTTATCAAGTGAGAAGGGGAATTACAGCTGTAATTGTGTGCTGTTCTCTACATAATTAGCTGAATGTCTTTTTGAGATTTTCACTTACATGCACTGTTTATGTCTTTGGAGTGGTTAAAAAGGCTTCTGTCATTATTCTTTTCCTGCCTTCTGAATTTCCCCTGCATTGCTCCCAGCTATGCCAGTCCTTAGGGGAGTTGCCATTATGGCTCTTGGCCAAACTCTCAATTTTTCTGTTACCTTTGCTGGACAAGCCCCACGTGCAGTAGCAGATAAATGAGTGATTCTCTGCTGTAGCAAGGGCAAGTGGCACAAGAACTTCAAGATAATGGTTGTTACTGTGGGCTTTCAAAATTATTTTTTTTTAAATAGTGAATGGTACCTTCCAAATTTTAACTTCAAGTTTGCCTTAACAACTTTCTGGTACCTAAAGGGCTTTATTTTTGTTAAGACCTATCCTGAATTGTGTTGGAAGTGCAAAATAAAAATATTGCAGGGGGATTTATTCCATGCACTGCAGATGAGGTTTCTGTGAAACTTTTTACTTGCACTCTTTGCTCTGAATGTTTTGCTGTTACTTTAGCCAAGATCATGTTGGAGTTTGAAGATGGTCTTGTGAGAGCACAGTCTAGGAATGAAGTGTTCAGTTTCTGTAATGTTGCTGTGTCATCACTTTATAGTAATTGCAGGAGATCCACTTGCAATAATCTAAATTTAAAAAAAAAGAGGCGGAAGGAGTTTAGACATCGTGCTAAATTCACAACTTCCTTAAGTCCTTTTGCAAATGTCTATCAGACCTTGCAGTCCTCGTGTGATTCTGCTGTTGGGAGATTTTAAAAAGAGGAAGTAAAACCAAACCTCTCAGAATAGTATCTGAGGTCAGTGCAGGTTGTTGTCTTTTAAGAGTTCCTTGTAACTGTGACTCAAAGAGGTGGTATTATTTTAATTAATGATTTTTTGTCAGATGAAAGTAGTTAGCTGTAACAGAATGGAGAAAACTGCCACTGTGCCTTCTCTTCCCATCCTTATCTTTGCATTTTCCAGTCCATAGGCTAGGCTGAGGCAATACATCTTGGGCTGCTTGGGAACTGGTGTTTTGCCATTCTTCATTTTTCAATTTTAAGTTTATTTACAGAAATAAGGAAGTGCTTCATGTGCAATGCTCAGTCGCTTGAGTGTTACGTATGGTCAGAGTTAACAACTTCTCTTTTTAAGGGGCTGGATACAGATTTGTGTTCAGTCATCATTCAGTTTTTAATCTTTCAAGACTGACATTATTGATATTTTTTAATGCTGAGTCCTATTTCTGGATTTTTAGTTTGACTCCAGTTCTGCTGTGTTGGAAGTGAGTGCAGCTGCTTCGCCCTGGGCTTGTGCAGCACTAATTCTCTCTGCTCTGCACAACATTGCCATGAACTTCCTTGGAGAGCTGATTTATCTAGACCTTCAGTTTCCCCCGTTGGAGGGTGACAGGAGGTTATTTGAACTGAAAACAAAGACTCAAATAGCTATTTGAAATCTAAACAGAGCAGGGAGTGTGCCATCTGAGAGCCAGTTCTCTCTGCTTTATCCAGTGCTGCTCTTGCACACCACACTTGGGGGAATTTTTTGTTGGTGGGGAGGAAAGTTCCCAGTAGGGTTGCAAAGCCTGTGGCTGTTTCTGAGGAGAGGAAAAGAGGAGGCAGAATCCACCCACCTCTGCCCAATGCCCTTGAATTCATCTCCTGGGCTTCCCTTCAGTGCGTGGGAGAAAAACTAGCTGCTCAGATCCTACCAAGAAATGGCCTATTTAATAAGCATTCTGTAGATTTATTTATTTACAAATATTCCTGGTCTGTAATTAAGGAAGGCAGCTCTTTTCTGTGCTGCCTGGTGCTCACTTCCAGGCTGGGAGCTGCACGGGATGAGTGACTGCATCCGTCTGTTCCCAACAGGCAGCTCTGCAGCTGATCAAAGCAGCAGGATTAGGCTGCTCCTGTGGAATTCACCAGGAAATCCTGGTGAGGAGGGGGTAAATAAATAGCAGCTCTGAAGCAGACCTACCTGAACTGACAGGCTTTGTCAGGACAACAGGAATCATTTGGTGGTTTGGTTTGGTTTGAACAGAGGTGCTGTTCTTTCTGGTGGAATATTTGCTCTTCAAAGCCCAAACAAGTGGGTTACTCCTGATGGAAGGCTGCACTGCACACAGTGCCAGGCAAAGTTTATCTTCACCAAGGCTGTAGGAAGTGCAGGACATCCTTTGTGGGTCTGGGTTTTCCAAACATTTTTCTTATAAAGAGGGTTTTTGCTTCACACACATGTATTAAATTAAAACCTGCATGGATACTCCTATGTCTGTCTTAGAAAGCAGCATATTTATCTCAGCCGTGGAGAAGAACAGGAAACTAGCAATGTGTCATGGATTACACTTGCCTTTTGTGCTCTAGATGACAAGTCAGGTTGTCTTTCCCCCCACCACGTTTCTGCTTTGATAATTCACCAGATAGTCTCAGCTAAACTGCATTTATTGAGGTAGCTCTGTTCAAAGGCAGTGCTTTTGTTTTCTCTTTAATGCTGCTTTTTATTCATCCAAAGTGCACCTCTGTGCATAGTAAGTACTTGATATGAGCCCATATAATCACCTTCATGTAAAAAGAAACAGCTTTTAGAACAAATAATTTTTTTCACGTTCTGCACTTAAGCATTTTAAATTATTTCCAAAACCTTAGATTTCATTGGCTGAATTGAAGTTTATGCAAATTTCAGTGACCCTTAATAAACAATAAAATAAATAAATGCCACTGTCCCTGTCTAGAAAGAGCCAGTGGAAGAACTAAACCAGCTGCTATCAGCTGGGGACTCTTTTTGGTGCACAGTGAGGTTCTTGTCTCTTCTCTTTCATTGTTGCTTTAATTCAGGTTAGAAACCAGTAAAAAGTCAGAGTTCCCTGTTAAATGAAGAGTAGAAATACGTCAGTGTGTCTACTACAATCTGTTTCCACTTACTGCTCCTGTCAAATTGGTTACATTCACAAAGCACAAGTAGCATTTGTGGTACAGGATCATTTTAAAAGGCAGATTTTGTGTAATAGCTTTTCCTTGTAATTTTATTTTTATTACAGCTTTCTTCTGGCTGTATAGTGAGGATTTTAAGTCTGGAATAGGACTCGGTGTGTGATTCTTGGACAAGCTCATTTTGAGTCTAGCTGTGTCTTATTTTTATCGATTACAGTATTTCTTTTCTATTTTCTGGGTACCTGATTTAGTAGCTGCTAACTGAAGACACTTGTGTATTCTGTAAAATTTCAGTGTGAGCGTTTGAACTTGGATTGTGTGCTGCTGTTGGGGAGTGGAGGAGGAAGAAGAAGCAGCAGGAAAGTGTGGTTTGCTTTCTGGGCAAGGAGTGAATTCCTGCAGAAGGCATGGCACTGGGCAAGGGGGAAAACCTACACGGATGGTCCTGAGCTGTTTTCACTCCTTGTGTTGGCTAAATCTTGTGAAATTGTTGGAGCTGTGACTCACTTTCTTACAGAGGAGAGTAAGATAATGTGAGTAAGCTCAGAGCATTTTCTCCACTACATTGTTGATACAGGACATTTTTTCCTTGTTATTGTTAAAAGAGGCCTGCCAGACAACCTTAAATGTAGCTGGCTTATCTGCTATGGAAAACTCTCAGTTCTGGGGGTCAGGGCTGTCCAGCCTTGCCTCTGGACTTAAATCACCTGGGTTGGTGTATGGGCTGTTGCTTGTAACATTTTTTGTGGAATTTTATGGAAGAGTTGTTGAAAGTGTGGGTATGAGTCTGTAGGCTTTGATGTGAGCCTTGTTAGACATCATCATCCTCATTGCCTGGAAATGGAGGCCACTGGAAGAGCCCAGGAACATTCTCCTAGGAGCCGTGAGCCAGCATAGAGCAAGGCTGCAGGAAATGCCTCGGGGTGTTTGTCAAACTGAGAAGCACAAAGAGATTTGGTGATGGGTCCTGAGCAACTTGGAACTTGTTCCCAAATTATTTTTACTTCCAAATCACCTTCTGTGGCATTTGTTCAGTTAAGCCACTGGGTGTTTTCAGTTTTCCACGAGCTGCACTCTCCTGAGCTTTCCCCTTTGTGCCTCTTCCCTCAAAATGATCCTTTCAGTGTAGGGATTGGACTAATTTAGTTTTGTGGGCATCTTATGCCAGTTATTCCTGTTCTGGCTGTGAGCAGGAGCTCTTCCATAACAGCCAGGTTGCACCTCATCCCATCACCCACTGCTGTGGCTGGTTCTGGTGTCAAAATTTACTTCAAATGAACTTATTTTAATTTCCCCTAGCGGTTGGTGCTGGCAGAGAGCAAGGACCTGATGTTCTGATTAGAGAGAGCAGGAGGGAATTTGTTCTCTGCTGCTTTATGCCCCTCACCAGAAGTGTGAGACCTGCAGGTTTTGCATCTCCTGCTCTGCCATGGGTCTGATGGAATTTCAGACCTTGTGCTGTGCATTAGCATTTTAATTTTTTATATTTAACCCATTTAACGTTCCACTTTACATCTTTCAAGCATTTCCTGTTTGGGGAGAAGTGGTATTTGTTTGATTTGGAATCAGTGTTTAGCTTTAATCAGCAGTGTGGCATTAAGAACTTTATCAGAGTAGAAGCCTGAGGGTTTAAAAAAAAAAAAAATCTGTGACTTCTCTCTGTTCTTGCTGTTTGTGTATGGAAGTGTGTTGGAACATTCCCTGGTGATGCTGGTACTTCATTTGAATAACTTGGAAGTGTGGTTTCTTATAATGAGTAAATTTATCCTGTGGAAGGAACTTTAATCATCTAGATTTTTTTTTTTTTTTTTTTTTTTTTGCATTACTTCCTCACACCTAGTTAGAAATTCATGAAACCTGGTGGAGTTTCCAGGACCCTTAAGGACTTGCAATGTTAAAATCATTCATTAACTGTTCTAATTATGTTTCTTCTATGGCATCCCTGTGTGCTTCAGGGCAAGCAGCTATAATGACAAATCCATGACACCTGGCCTAAATTGCAGAAACACAGAGTCATTAAGGTTGGAAGAGACCTCTGAGATCCCCAAGTCCAAGTGTGCATCGTGTTCACCACTAAACCATGTCCCCAGGTGCCACATCCACACATTTTTGAACACTTCCAGTGATGGTGATTCCAGCACTTCCTTGGGCAGCCTGTTCCAAAGCCTGACCAGCCTTGCAGGGCAGAAGTATTTTGTAATATCCAATCTAAACCTCCTCTGGCTGAGCCTTTTTCCTCTGTCCTGTCATGTCTTACCTGGGAGAAGAGGCTGGCTGAGAAGAGAAATGAAGGCTTCTCCTTAAATGCATCTGGACAGATGATGTGGCTGTTAAAAACTTTATGGAAAGAATAAAAGGAACAAAATACAGTGGTAATCAGATGGTGATAGATGAACAGTGCACATGGATATCTTTATTTGTCAGGTATTTATTTGCAGGACCAAAAAACTTGGCACAGGATTTTCTCCCAAGTGTTAATGAAGGACTTGGTTTTTTGGTGTTCTGTTTTTAAAATCAATGGAGACAGTTTTTAAGACATTTTCTTTTACACATACAAGGGCAAAAATCTTTTCCCAGTCAAGCAAACAGATCTATATTTTCCTGTGATTGATGTAGGCTGATATGGGTGGCATTTGAAATTCAAACTGTAGGCATCTCTGTTGCAGTGGCTTCTCTGAGGTGGTCCTGTAGATAAGGCTGCTGTGTGGGCCTCTTCCAACATTTAATGTCAGAAAGGTGAGCTAAAAAGAGTTAATTTTATTAGCAGAGGTAAGTTTGGGAAATGATAAAAGGAGGTGGTAATTTGTTACAGTGTTTTTTAAAGAGCAGTCAACCTGAGTATTTGCATTCAGGAGGGGTAAATCTGGAAACAAGGATAACAAAAGTTTAAGGTGTTCAAGGTAGAAGAGAAGCAGTTCATCTAACAAAAGCCATAATGTCAGGAGCAGAGAAAAAACAGCTTCTTGAGAGGAGTTGTATCTGCTGGTCTGTTTTGTAATCCTGCAGGGGTTTGGCTGCTTGTGGATTTTCACTGAGCAGTGGAGTAAATTCCCTTGGACTTGGCTGGTGATTGGCTTCACCTGTGCTTTATCACTGGGTGCTGAAAGAAAGGCATGCTGGCACCAGAGAGTTTGTTTAGATTTGCCCAAATGGAGTTTTAGTGTCTGTTAGAAATGAGCTGCAGCACCAAGCATGTCTCTTGTTGGAAGGTTGCCTTTTGTGTCAGAACTAGGAGGGAGAAGTTGTCTCATTGATACAGCTGTAAACTGAAAATAAACCTAAAATTGAACCTAATTTTCTGTTCCTGTGTCTGGAAAGGATCATTTGGAGCCTGGAATGCTCCACAGGGAGTAACAGAACCAGTCCCACTGGAATTAGTAGGAAATGAGAGCTGTACAGGCAGATGAGATCTGAGAAGCAAACACTGAGCCACCACCACCACCACTCGTGGCTTTCTTTCTGCTGCTTTCTTTCCTCTTGCCATGCTGGGATGGGAAGTCCCCAGTGACATTTCTCACAAAGGCAGAGTGTTCCTAGGAAAAAATGGGGAAAAACAGGATTCTGGAGCCAGCCATAGGTTGTGGTGGCTGAGTAACCACAGGATACTTGAACAATAGAGAGAGGTGTGTGGAGGACAGCACACATTCTCCAGCTGTAGGCAAGAACTGGTTTTCTTGCATTTCCTTTTGGGAAACAATCAGGCTTGTTAAGATGATTAATTAACAGAGTTTTCAGCCATTAATCACTCCAAAGACCAATATGGGTTGCCTGCAGTAAAATCCATTAACATGCCATGACCCTGTGCTAATTGTTAAACTCTGGCTCTGTGAGCAGCTCAGTGCTGAGATGTGGGTGGCAACGGGGTAAGAAAGGCTCCCTGACCTATGAAAATACTGAATTATTGATAAAACTTGTAATAATGCTGGCTCTCTTGTTGTTGGCTGACTTAAGGAGAGTGTGTCATTAATGCTATTAAAGTTATTAAGTAGGAGGGAGGAAGAGATGATATGGAAAGGGGAAAATGGGTGCATCATCATCAGGTATAACCTTGGCCTCTCAGGTTGATCCATATGAGCACTCATTTAAAACTTGTTTATTTAAACCATTTGACACACAGTTCCCTGGGTTTGGAAAATAAAGATGAGGGAAAAATGAGCACAGTCAATATTTCAGATGAACCACGGGTTTTGTGTGACTGTGTCTGGAGTGACTCCAGTCCAGTGGAAATAAGTGCTCAAATGGACTTGCTGACTGAAGGCAGGCTTTCAAAACCTAGCTAAAATGTCAGTGACAGCTACAGACAAACTTTGCAGAATTTCTTTTCCACCACTCTTTTACTGGAGTGTCCTGGTCTGAGAGGAAGTGAGGTTTTTAGGAGTAACGTGAATTCATATTTAAAGTAAAAATATAAAGGGCTTAAAAGGACAGACAGTGCTTGAACTTAAATGAGAATAATACTGAAGGTTAAGATGACTGCAGTGACCAAAGTATTGATGTAAGGCAATGGTGATCTCTAAAATAATGGATAAGATCCCATGCATTTTGGTTAGGGAGGTATGTGGTTATCTTCATGTTCCTAATTGTATCAAAAGTGGTTGTTTACATCTTGTGAATTGATGTTTCAGGTTTGAGTCTGCAGGGTATTCTTGATGCTGTTCAGTTGATTGTGGAAACTAATCAGGGGAGAAAGACTTCTGGCAACATTTACTCTCAGTCTCAGTATGTTTTCATTTGAGTCAATTGAGAGCAAGACATTGACCTTCTTTTATAAAAAATACACCTGAACACTAGATTGAGCTAAAAAAACCCAAACCAAACAACAAAACAACCAACAGACCAAAGGAAAAAAAACCCCACCAAACACAAACCCTCACTGTTATAACATGTCAGGCTTATACAAAAAGATTTGTAAATTAACTTTTTCAAATCCTTTACAGCAGGAGGACTTTGTTTTATAGGAGATGTTACTTAGGGTATGCAGTAGGGGTGAATTCTCTTTAAGGTAATGGCAAAGCTCTGATTTACTTCAAGAGCCAATAAATCTCTCCTGGAAGAGCTGCTGGTGCTGTCAGGACTGTGAATGCTGGGACATCCACGAGGACACAGGTCTGCTCTTGCCATGGCAGCAAGCCTGATGCAGCTTTGCAATCCTCTGCTTGAAACTCTCTGATGTTCCTGGGATGCTTTTGGTCTCTCAACTTCCAGGAAACTTTTTGAAACTTCCTTAAAGAGCTCCAGCTTCAGTGGATATTAAATATCATTTGTCCAATGCAAGCCATCTGTTATCTGTTCCAGCAGCCTTCAGATAGCAGCATTCAAAGAAAGAAAAATGCTTCCCTCAGTCCTGTGGTTTTTGCTTTGCTGTCTTCAAACAAGTTAATTTTGTGATGTTCATCCATTTGCCCAAGTTTCTTATCTCTGCAATCCAGGCTTGGGATTCACTTGCAGACCTGGTGTTTTGGGATGTGGAGGGGATAGGTTTGAGGGTTACACCTTCTGTTATCTCAATTATTGGTTACTTTTGCATTTCTTCTGGTAATCTTTGTTACTACTATAGACCTGCTTAAAACTATGCATTTTAAGAGGTTGAAAGGTGAGAAATTGAGCTTTGTGCTGTCACAAATGCTGGCATTCCTGTGCCACTTGAATCCAGCTGAAGAGTGGGGCTGTGGTTTTGTGGCACAGCCTATGAGCAGGTCTGGAGGTTCAGTTCTCCCTCTACAACTGCAGCTTGGCTCATCTGGTCCCAGTTTCACCCTGTGCTGGTATTTCTCCAGCCCAAGAATGTGTGCACACAGAAGAGACTTTCCTAGGAGAATTAAATTCCTGTTTGTACCCCAGAACACATTACTCAGTTGGAGGAGGGAACTGCATGTCCATGGTATATATTTAATCATATAAATATCATTAATTCCACGGTTTCCTTTCCTCAAAGCACTGGTCTCCCATGGCTTTTAGGCAAGCTGGTGATAGACTGGGGCTGGTGGAAAGGAAGCTGATCTCTGCAGGGTTCCACCAGCTTCATATGGGTGAGGTGGGCCAGCAAATGCTGAGATTTTTGTCTTACCACCACTCTTGCAGCCAAACTGAGATTTTTGGAGCTCATGTTACCATTGAGAAGAGGATGTCAGGTCTTTTAAGATGCTTTCAGACTGACATGAAGCAATTGAGGTTTCTGTTAGAGTTGTGGGCAGTTTTTTGGCAAAAGCCCTCCAAGGTACTTCTGTTCTTCATTTGCAGACAAGTTGAACTCCTTGCTTGTCACGTGAGTCAGGAATGTGGAGTGGATGGCAGCCTGAAAGGTTTTGTGTAGCTTAAAAAAATTGTTTGGCTTCCATAAAAATGTTATTTGAGGAATGCATAGACTCCTTCCCAGCCCAGAAAAATATGGGATTTTTTTCCTGTACTCTGCACAATTACAACTGAAGGGACTTTGTTCATGCTTCAGAAATATGACTTGTACTGGCAGCAGAGCCCAGGAATCTCTAACTTTCTGAAAGTTTGGATCATGTGAGAATTCTCTGTGATAAAACAGTAAAACTGTTAATTTTCTACTAGCAATTGGGTCATCTTTCACTGAAAGATGAGTTTAAAATAACCAAAAACCTTGCTCAAAGAGGAATGTTTGGTGATAGGTCTGGTGCAGGCTTTTCATCACATGAGAGTTTGGGACTTATTATTTAGTGCAGTTTCAAACACAAGGAACTTTAAATCTAAATTTGATTCCTACATAGAAATTAGCCATCTTTAGAAGCTGGAATGTATTCTCACAACAACTTTCATCTTATTTTAGATAAACATCTCCTGAGGTCACTCCTCTTTCTGTTTTGAAGCTCACACTGCCACAACATCATAATTAAATGGGATGCTTTTTCTAACTTTAACATGTATTGTTTGATGGGTTTTTTTGAGACATCAGAAACTGGAATAGCTTAAATTAGAATGGTGAGAGCAAACCAGATTGCTGTTCATTGAAAAATAGGAGGAATCGAGCCAGTATTTATTTTGCATTTAGAGCTGGTGATTTATTTCAGGTCCGTGGCAGGGAGCAATCAGCTGTTTTATCTATCTGTAGTCAAATTAAGGAAAGCTGCTGACATGATCTCCAGTTAATCTCTGTGCTCATCTGAGACTTAAGAGCTGCTGAAATAATGAGAACATATCTTCTCTCTTATAGCATTTGAAGTGATGGCTTTTTAGCATCCATACAATGCTGCACAAGCTGGTGAAACCTCATAAGTCTTTTTTAACAAAACCTCTCCACTTGGTTGATCATTTGGATTGGGTGGGTGATGCAAGATAGCTTGAAATGTATTTCTGTCAGAAAGGATGATTTGAAAATTGGCCTTTTCTAGCCTACAGTGTCTGAACAATTCTGGTGCTTGAAGTGTCTTCTCTGGTGATCAGCAAAGCACATTTTTCAGTAACTTCTAGAGAATAAAGAAATAATTGTGCCAAATACTTTTAAAGTGTCTTTGCCTTAGCTATCCTTCCTGGAGAGAAAATTCCTACTCTAGGTAGGAAATACTGATGTTAACTGGAGTGAAAGGAAGGGAAGAGGGGAAAACCTGTGCTGTGGTATGAAGATCTACCCTAAATTTCACCTCTGTTGCCATTTTTGAGATTATTTGATAGCACTAAGACCCCATGTACCTGAAAGGAAATAGACAAGAATTTCTGTCTTGGCACTGCCTTGTTCAGATATCCTAAAAAGCTTTGGATTGTTTTGCTGGAGGTTCAGCACTTCATATTTCTCAGGTGCTAAGAGGTAAGGAGCTGAAATCTGTTTTGGAGCCTCGGTGTCTTATTTTAGTGCACTGGCTTGGTCACCACCCCTGCTATCTGATAGCCTTAATCCATCATGGAAACCTTCCTGGCTCATGGCTTCCAGCTCTGCTGTCTTGTCATGAAGGATTATTTCCACTTGCCTGTGCCTTTGGATGTGGTGCCTTCTGCTGCCTTTCCTGAGCTGGACTCACTCTGGGTGTGTCATTAGCAAACCCCAGTCACTGCCTAGGCTGGTGATGCTGAGTTGTTGATGGGCTTGAGACTCAGCTGTTGCTGTCTCAGTAGGGTTTGGGTGGCCTTCATGTGCAGCTGTCACACAATGGAATGTGTGTGTGTTTGAATCTGGCCCATATACCCATTATTGTCCAGCTTCTGAATATTGATGGATTACTACATAACTCATAAATAAAATTTAAAAAAAAAATCCCTGCTTTGGGAGTGAGCTGCTTCCTGAGCTCTGGAACTGAGATTTTTTTTTCCCTCGCTCACATTTTTCTCAAGTGGTGATTTTGCTGTCTGACCCCAGTACAAGCTCACACCCAAGCTTTTTCTTTACCAGTGCCTTTAAGGCAGAAACATGTCTGAACAGGCTTCCAGGGAGCTTCATTCTCTCCTGTCCACCTACATCCTTGTCTTACTTGAGGAAGGTGCTGATAAAACAAAGGGGTGAGAGAGGCACCACTGGAAGGCAGATGTGCAGAAACTGGGCTGAAATGGTCACACATCCTGGGCCTAAAGTGATGGAGATTGACAAAGGGATGGGGTCTCCATGATTTACATGCATGAAGCTGTTTCTTGATACACATTTATTGATACACACAGCTGAGTTTATTACACCTTTTCAGCTATAGTTCAAAATAGCACCACCATAACATTTATGTGACTTGATGCCTTGGGCAGGCTGAGCTAGAGCAGAGGCTGGACAGAGCTAAAGAATAAAGCAGGGATTTATTAAAAGGCCTCAATGGATCCACCTTGGGCAGCACAAGAGCCCAGCCAGGGCTGCACCCAAGATGGACCAAAATGGTCCCAAAATGGACAATTGGTCATGGGGTCTCTGACTTTTATAAGTTCTGCTCCATTTGCATATTGGAGTTAATTGTCCAATTCCAGCTCCAGTCCCTGCAGTCCCACCCTGCTTGTTTTTTCTCTTTTTTTCTCTCTCCAGCCCACACTGTTTGTGCTCTTGGGCTGAGATTTGGATCATTTGTCCTTGGTGCCCAGCTGGAGCAGGAATTGTTTTGTCTCCCTGCTCTGTGCAGAGAGCTCAGAACTACACACTAAAGCAGCAAAGAATCTGAAAAACAGAAAAGCTCAAACCTGAGACATCAAACTAAGTAACATTTCTTAATCACAGCTTTGTGCAGATCTGCACAGGCAGGTTCAGTCTTGCAGAGTTTCTGCATTCCCAGCACAACCAGGTACACCCAGGTACCCCATTATCCTCCTTGGGGTTCTGCTCTCTGCTACCAAGGCTTACAGCCTCCTCAAGCTCCCACATCCACTTCTGTCATGAGCTGAGCAGTGCTCCCAGCTCTGCTCTCTGCCTGAATTCCCTGTCTCACTGAGACCCCTGAACAGCTGATTGTTCAGTATCCACACAGTGCCTTATCTCCAGATGTGTCTGCCTTCCTGCTGCCTACACCTGACTTGCTAATTGCTGCACTGATTGATTTCCAGCAGCACAGATAGCTGCAGCAGCTTCATTAGCAAGGGAATGGCTTGTTGAAATTGAGACTTGCTGAAGGGTTAAGCATTGGTACGTGGTCACCACCTGTGGATTCCTACATTTCCCTAAGGAGATGTCATTGGTGTGTTGTAACTTAGTGACAATTGCTCTTTAGTCAAAAGAGACCTCATTTGGAGAAATCTGCCCAGGGTGGATTTTTTCAGGAAGATCCCATTTTATTTTTTTACATAGCAGATGATTCTGTAACATATTTTTGCAAGCATTTCTTTATCAGGTCTAGCACAAGTAATATAATAAGCAACTTTAAGCTTAATGAAGTGGAGCATGGATTATTCTGCAAAGTTGATTTTCTTGTAGTTAAGAGGAAGTAGAGAATCAAACATTATTTGGGAGGCCTGTTAGGGTCAGCTGAAGTTTTCCATCTCCCCCATTTATTTCCTTTTCAGGGTTTTTCTTTTTTCTTTATTTTTCTTGTACCCACCTGGCAAATGCTCTCACAGAATAAAAGTGGCTGTGTTTTACAAGGGCAATTCTTCCTTTAAAGAGCTGACACAGATGAGTGAGCCTCACCCAGATTTGTCTCCTGCTTTCATCTGCTTTCCTGATGGGTCACTGGAGCCTGACCTCACTTATGCTGGCCACACGTGCTTTTAAAAACACCAAACAGAGGAATCTGAGGCAGCAGAGCATCTCCAGGAAACTGCTGTGACTTGGAGGATGAAACAGGATTTGGGTACCAGGTTGTGGCTTACTTTAAAAACCACATCTAGGCATAAAACAGTGCTAGCAGTCAGGATTTAGCAACAATTCACTCAGGAGAAGAGTGAAGTACAAATAGCTTGTAGAGACTTGGCTTAAGCAGGTTGGTCAAACATTCTGTAGCCATTCCTCCCCTTTTCTAGCCCTGGCTGTTAATTCTGCCATGACTCCTTCATGCAGTAACTCCCCAAGCCAGACCTGGATCTGCTGCAAGTTGTGAATCTGCCTGGGATGATGGTGAGAACACATTCCCACTTACTCAGATGTGCATTTTCAAGGTGGTGGCCCTGACCCACACAATGAAAGGTCAGTGAATGCCACATGCACTAAAGCAACAAGGTGATGTTCATATGATGGACATCCATGATGGAAACTCAGAATTTTTTTATTAAATTGTGCTTTTGTTTACAGTACAGCACAATGTTTAGTTATTAGTGTAACAGTGCAACATAATGAGAAAACTTAAAGCTTTTTTCCCCAATTTTGCTGAGGTTTCTGACACAGCATTTCTGAACTGATACTGTGAGACCAGATGCTGTCAGAATGTTGGTGATGTGGAGCAGCCTCTCCTGGCTTAGTGAAGTTTTGGTTCTTACTGCCTGAGGACATCTGGCTGGTGCTGCCAAACTCTGTGTGGTATTTTGCAATTGTTGCCCCTTAGAGGTTGGTGCCCTTCTAGACTCATGTCAAGATCCATACACACGCTTCTGTTTTTTTCTAAGATCCTCTAGGAACCAGGTTACCGTGCATTATAATAAATGCACTATTCTAACCAAGAACTCTTTGTTGGTCAGTACTTCACTGTCTTGTCTTGATAGGCTCCTTGTAAATGCTAGAGGATTTTTCTTAAATAGCTGTGAAATAAAAGTGGAAAAGAAGGTAATTTTCCTTTTGCTTACGATGATGTAGTGTGAGCTGAGCTGCTTTAGGAAATCTGTGTTCATCTTTCTGAGAAGCAGCTGGAAGAATTCCAGGCTGGGTGAGTGAATAGAGAGCAGAGATCACTGCTGGTGTATTTATTGCAAAGTTGTTGTGTGGCCTTTAACTTCTGAACATCTCTGGCCCTGTAATGTTGTCTTGTCTCTGGTGCCAGCTTCAAAACTGTCCAGTTTGTCCACCTAAGCCTCCCACCTAGTAATTTGGCTTCTCTTAATTGATGGAACAGAGTAGAAGTTCTCTATATTTGACTCCTATTTACTTTAATTATAGTAAATTTTGTCAGAAATAAAATATCACTGTGCTTTATATGTTACAAAGCTCATCTCAAGGAGCTGCATGTTCTCTCAGGGATGGAAGTTTTTGCTCTCCCTATCAGCTGTGAAGCTCGATGGAAACTGCACCTGTGTTAATGCTGGAGCCAGGAGCCAAGGTGTTGCCCTGAGACTTGGCAGCACAATGTGTTTTTCAGCCACAAAAACCTGCACACAGCAAGTGTGGAAGCTGTTGGTGAGATTTGGTTATGAGCCACCATCACCCAGATCTGTTTACTTTAACCAAGCAGTGCTGTACTTTGAGTTTACCTGCTCTGTTTTTACCTTTGTGTCTTGAGCCCTTGGTGTTTATGCCTCGGGAATTTCTTTAGGGCATCCTTAACCATCAGGTGTTGTGCAGGCACTGTGGGCATGGGTAAAAACATTTGTGGAAGTGTAAAATCTACATTGGTAGAGGATGGGTGTTGTAATTTCTGATAAGGTTTCTTTGCTCACAGCTACAATGAGTTAGTTGCTCTGCTTGTACTTTTCATGGTAGATTCAGTCATGAATGCCATTTGCAGCCTTGTTTTGGGGGTTTTTTATCATCCTTGTGCCTTTGGTCTCCAGAAGTGCTGGCACAGGCAGCCAGGGAGGCACTGCTTCTCCAGAATACCATTACCCTGAGTTACTCTTTCATGCAGTAACTGGAGGGATAATATTCCCAAGTTCCACACACCATAATAGGAGTGTGTAGCAGGTATAAGCATGCCTTTTATGAGCCACTAAATATGAAGAGCTCCAGGCAGGCTGTTTGTCTTGTAGCCCTCAGCTTTGACACAGCTATTAGTGAGACTGGCTTTGGCTAGTTGTGTAATTCTGTAATGCTGTTGTGGCTGCCTGGCTCACCTCCATAACCAAAATGAAGGTAAATTACAGCATTCAGCACAGAAATGGATCAGAAGCTAACAATGCTTGTGTTTATAAAGCAGTTGGGAATTGATATTGGAGATGTGCTGGTAATGGTGTGTCTTATTGTTCTAGCTTGTTGGTGCCTATCCTGTGGCCTTGGGATTCAGGAATACCTGAGTCTTTGGTACTGTGCTAGAAGAAAAGAGAGGCAGGAGGCTTTGAAAGCAAAGATATTTAGTCATTGGGTCTTAGGAAGAAATTCTTCCCTGGGAGGGGGGTGAGGCCCTGGCACAGGATGCCCAGAGAAGCTGTGGCTGCCCCTGGATCCCTGGAAGTGTCCAGGCCAGGCTGGGACAGTGGAAGGTGTCCTGCCCATGGAACAAGATGATCTTTAAGGTCCCTTCCATTCCCAAACCATTCTTGGATTTTCTGATTAACTGCTGGCTGTGGCTGGAGTGGGAATGCTCTTGGTTCTTCTGTGCATCATTACAGTAATCGTGGGTACAGCTCCTTGGGGAGACAGCAGGTTTTAAAAATTTTTATAATTTTTGTCCTCCATGGTGAGTTAGGAATAGCTGTGCCCTTGAAGCACATCTTGACTCTTTGTGGCTGTGGAAAAAGATTTCCCTAAAAGCTTTTAGATCTTTACTTTAGCAACAAGAGAATACAGTTGCTAAAAGGAACTCCCTAAGTTTGAGTTTATTATATCTGCGAGACTGGAGGGATGGAGGTGACGGAATGTCCAAGAGATTTGTCTGTATTGAGGCCCTGGCAGCAGATTTTGCTGTCCTTCAGCTGTCCTTTGTGGACAGATGAGGGGCATGGATGGAAAAGCCATGTCTCACTTCTTGTTGCATTTCCCCATGACTGCTGACCTGAGTGCTGCTCAGCCTGGAGTCACAGGTTATTCATGGGGGAATTTCCCGAGGCCAACAGAGCTGTTCCTTACATCATCTCTGTGTCTGTGGGCTGCATGAAGCCATTGGTGGTGTGAGGACTGGAAGGTGCAGGGAGACCCTTCAGAGTGTGCAGTGTTTCAAAACTTGGTGTTTATTCTTCCAGAATAACATCAGGCCCAGTTCCCTTTGCACATTGTGCCTGACACCCAGGTTTGATGGGTGGGCAGCGAGGAAGTGACTTGGGGGATCTTTAGGTGATTTTGCTCAAGGCTGAGATACCAATATCTTAACATGAAAAGACTTTTTACTCTCAAAACTGGGGAGGAAAGGTTAAGGGGATAGCCAGAAACAATGTCAGACTGTGACCTTTGGAGGCAGACCTTCACCAGGCATTTCTTCATAAATATCTTGTAGTAAAGTGTAAGGTGGAGGGGCTCAGATGTAGCTCACAGTACCAAGATCCTGAGGGCTTCCACAGGGCATAGAAGAGGATCCTCAAAATTTCCTAGTCTTTTTTCCCTTGAAATCACCTTTGGGAGTATCATTATGGACTTCCATCATTTAAAAATGTCCCCAGAGACCCAGGATGGAGTGATGTTGGAGATGGGATCTCCACAGCTACTGTCTGGTTAATCCTGAGAACAAGTGTGTGTTTTCCCACTTGCTTTAGGACTTCATTTAGATAAGAACTTCTTCCAGCTTCTCCTACCTCTGCTCTGGCTGATGTAATTCAAGCCAGAAATGAGTATCCACAGTTATGTCCAGAACTTCAGGCTTTGCTTGCTCAAGATGCATCTTCTGTGTTTCATCAGTGCATGTGGGCAGTAAAACAAGTGGTGAGTTCAGCATTTGTGGGAAGCATCCTACATGTTTGGCTGCAGCTCCTGCACAAATGAATCTTCACTCTACTTGGACAGGTTTTCTGGGGTGGAGGGGAGAATGCTCTGGGAAACAAGTTTCTGTGTTTGTTGGAGAGTTCCTGAAACATCCTACTGGTGATTGATGGCCTTTGGAATAACTTCTAAACTCGACACAAGGAATCTTTAAGTAAAACTGTCGGCTCTCCTCTCCACTTGGGAAAGTGAAGTTCTCAGAAAAACGTGTTAGATGTAATAGTAAATATGTCCATGGCCAGGATATCCCATCACTGTTGATACAGCTGTTACCCAAAGCTCATGTAGAAGCAGATGTGAAATCAATACCTACATGATGCCTCCCAGTCATCAGCAAACAAAGCTTATTTCTGGATCACATTCTTTTAGCTCCAAAGTACCGGAAGGGGCTGGGAGTGGGGAATTCCCAACGGAGTGACTAACTTTCACTGGGAAAAGAAACAGAGGAAATACCTCAAGAAACCAGTCTGCCTAATGCCAGCAAGCATCACCACCAATTATTATTTCAGGGTGATCGTGTTTTCCTAATATTTGTCAAAAAACCCCCCAGTGAGAATGGAAGAGATTTTGTGGAAGCCACCTTCAGGAATAGGGAAACACCTTTCTAAGAACTATTGGGAAACAGTGAAAGAACATATCCTTCTGTTTGCTGTGTTCCTAGAAAATGCAGGCTGTGTTGGTTGACCTTAGCAGTGGGTTTACATATGTTTAAATATTTAACCCATTGCATTCTTTGTAAGGAAGTGTGTTCATGTCTGTAGGGATGGATGTGATCCATGTCCTCAGTGTGTAAACCCTCTGAGACTGTCAGAGGGCAGAAGGGTAGCCAAGGATAAACCCAAATAACAGGAAAACTTGGATTTGTCAGAAAATAATCCCTTTCTTTCAGTAAAACTGTGAGATACCTGACATGGGAATTTGAGACCCTTAGTTAACAATAATAATAATTGTAGTAATAATGATGATGTTGCATTCCTCCACGCTTTGTGGGTGTGCTGGCGGAAAGGTTCAGAATAGCTGGAGAAGGAGGTGTTTCAAAGAAATAAAATGGATCTAATATCGTTGTTGCTTTCCTGTCACTCCATAGTTTTAATGTTTTTCTGTTTGGAAGCTGGGAATGCTGAATGCCTTATTTTGAATCTTTCTCCCAGCTGGGAGGTAGGAAGCCAGATCACATTTGATGACTGCTCAGGGTCACAGAGATTCCTATTTATTTTATTACTGGTTGTAGAAGAGAGTTACAGCATCTAACTGCTCTAGCAATCAAAAGCAGTTAATGCTGTAAAGTGAAGAGACTTCCACCCTGACTTCAGATGTAGTAAAATTTCACAGCTGGTAACCCAAGAGAGGGAATGAGGGAAATAAATAAATCAATCTGTGGTTTTACAGACTGGCATGTGAGTTCTGTGTCATTGACAGGGGAAGGACATCTGGGGGCAGGAGCCCCTCTGCTCTGGGGACAGCCTGGGAGAGCTGGAGGTGTTCACCTGGTGCTCTCCAGGGAGAGCTCAGAGCCCTTCCAGTGCCTAAAGGGGCTCCAGGAGAGCTGGGGAGGGACTGGGGACAAGGGCCTGGAGTGACAGGAATGGCTTCACAGTGACACATGCCAGGGTTACCTGGGATGTTGGGAAGAAATTCTTCCCTGTGAGGGTGCTGAGGCTCTGGCTGAGGTGTCCCTGCCCGTGGCAGGAGGTTGAAACCCAATGGTCTTCACCAACCCAAAGCATTCTAGGATCATTTGGTACTGGGACACACATGACAGATGATGGACTGTGGACCTGGCTAGCATAAGAGATTTGATAGACAAAATGCATTGGCAAGAGCAAACAGAACTTTGAGGATTAAGTCAAGATTGCAAGAAGATTCAATCAGACGAGCTCGCCGGGAAAAAAAAATTGCATCAAGACTTCTGCCAGCAAGAGAGGTTAAAAATGTGTAAGTTTGTTTATGTGATGATTAACCCAATCATTGTAGTAAAATATTGTTAGTGTTCCTACAATGGTATATAAGCATATGTAGCCCACAGTAAAATTGGATTCTTTGACCACCTCAAAGTCTTCCCTCAAAGTCTCTCCAATCAGCAATACTTTGGTTCTGTGAGTCTCATAACTCCAAGAACTGGTCATGATACTGAGATCATTTTATTAAATGAATTATGCAGAGGTGTGAGTAGTCTTGTCCTTTGCAGCCACAAATGCCTTTCAGAGAGTCTTTCCACATGAATTCTTGCAGGAAAATGATCTGCAAGGACAGCAGTCTTGTAAGAATTGACATAGGAGCAAAAATCTCTTTACCATTAAGTGTGCTAAGTATTTGGATTTCCTGTTTTGCAGCAAAGAATTGGTTTTGTGTCTTGGCTTTCTCCATTCAGTTTTGTTTTTGCAAGCAAAATGTGAGAGGAATTCACTGCACTCTTCTTTTTATCAATCCTTAAGAAAGAGGAGCTGGGGAATCTTTTCATGGCAGCTGGATTCCAGGCACAGGTAGATGGTGAGGATGACGTTTGTGTGGGCTGAAATTGGAGTTTATTTTTCTTTTTGATGTGTCTTTTGTTATAGATCTGCTCTCATCTCCCTGGAAACTGAGGAATTGGAGCAGCAGCCACAGAAGTAACAGAGGAGCAGGTTTTAGGAAAAGGAAAAGCTTATTAGAGACTGGGAGATTGACCTGACTGTATAGCTAGTAAACACCTGAAAAAGGAATATACTTTCCTTATACTAAGCATGCATTCAGTGTGGCAGTTGTTGCTGCATTTGTTTGGTCTTTGAGATTATTGTGTTTATATATATATATATATATATCTTTTTTCCCTATTCCTTGAGCTTTACATGAGCTGACTGCAGACTTCTGCATTGCCTCCCACCCTGAGCCTGCCTCTGTCCTTGAACTCTCCTTGCTTTCTGAATGCACCAGCAGCACTTCATGGAAAGATCCAGGCTTTTTGCACTTGAGACATGGAGATTTCAGAGGAGTTACTTCATGTTGTGCAGTGCCACTTACTTGAATACATATTTTCTTTAATAATTCTGAATGTTGTTCATTTTATATGTCAGACTAAGCTGTTTCAGGAAAGACAAGAATTCCACTTGGAAGTTTCATGGTAGATTTGGGAGGATGCTACAGCTTTGTAATGCCTAAGTGCTTTGTATTGATGCCTTAGTGCTTTGTGCTGAATGTTAAAGGTGTGTGTATGGGGAGTCTGTGAATAATTAACAAAATGTCTGTGCTTCATTTTCTTTTGATTGACTGAACAGGAGGACCCAAAGTGGGTTCAGCATTCTGTCTTCTTGCTCAGTGTTGATTTATCCCTTGGATTATTAATCTTCCTGAGCTGAATTTTATGCAAGTTGTCTCTCGCATCCCCATGAAGGAACAAAATGTTGCTAGAATAGTTACCCAACTGTGGAAATTGAGATCAAGAAACTACAGCAACTTTTTTGTATGTTATTTTCACAGTTTTGGCTGATGTTTTATCGAGGACAGCACACTTCAAATGATTGATTGAGACCCCTAGAGATCCATAACATGACAAGAATGGGTACAAACAAGTCCTTCCTGGTTTTATCTATAGTTGGTCTTATTTTTCTGTCTGTCAGCATTTTGTGTCACTGTCATATTTTCTGGAAAAATCCCTTTGCCAGGATTTCTTCTCTTGGGAAGCTGAGAAACCTCAGAGAAAAATGAAAACAATAATTCTCTGATTGCTTCTCCTGTGTTTTGCTGCTTTGGAATATGGTTTAGTGCATCTTTGATTGGTTTCATGTGAATTGTATTCACTTAATGACCAATCACAGCCAGCTGTGTCAGGACTCTGGAAGGAGTCACAAGTTTTCAGTATCATTCTTGTTAAGCCTTCTGTCTGTATCCTTTCTCTCTTCTTTAGTATAGTTTTAGTATAGCATTCTTTAATATAATATAGATCGTAATATAATAAATTAGCCTTCTAAGAGCAGGGAGTCAGATTCATCAATTCTCCCCCCATTGGGATTGCCTGGAAATTCAACAATTTTGTGTTGAATGTCTGTGTGTTTGTTCCGGGGATGCAGGGCTGCAGTGAAGTGTGTAAATGCACTTTGCTGAGTGAATGTGTGTGTAAAGGCACCTGAACTCTTGAGCAGGAGCTGGTCCTGATGCACAATCCTTACTTTGTACCTGAGAGAGACACAGCTGGAAAAGTGAAAATGTGCTGGGAAAATATGGTATTTTTTTAGCAGATGAGTTTTGTGTAGTTCTGGTGTTGCTCTACTTCCCCCACCTGCATATCTCACTTCAAGAGGTTTGAACAAAGCTGGGAGGGGTGCAGAGGGGGACAGAAAGGATGAATGAAGAATGGCTTTGGTGTGACTGTGTTCATTAGCACTGTTCAGCCTTGAGTAAGAGAATTGGGAGAGGTCTGTGTGATTAAAAACATGAGAGGTTTGCTCTTTCTGCTGAAACAAGAACTAGGGGACATCAAAGGGAAGGAGCAGCTGCCAGATGCAGAGCAAAAGGAGTAACTAATTCTGCAGGTGTAGAGGATGTTAGGAGGAGGCTGTGAGATCAAAAAGGCATTCAGCAAATTCTATTGACACAAATATATTTAAGCTCTGGGAGGCCCTTGACCATAAATAGCCACTTCTGGAAAGGTTTTTTAGAGGAAGCTTCATTTACACAGTTTTTTTTGTCATCACATCTTTCTCAAGTCAAAGCATAAAGGTTGTCAGAAGACTTTATTAATTATTGTGAGATGATTTGCAGCAATCTTTGAGCATTTATTCTGATGCTTTGGTTACTTCAGTAGTGTTCCTGTTGCTGTATGAGAGCATGTAGGATCTGTAAAATTTGCTTGTTGGAGTGTCCTGGCAATGCAGGCCTCTGCATGTGTCCCTTTTTGCACATTTGAATTGATGTGCAGGCTTCTTTTCACATCTCTAAAAGGGGTTTAACTGCATCTGTTTGGATAAAACAGGGAAAATAATTGTGTAGGCAGCTGTCTGTTCCAGCTCCTGGAAGTTTTTAATGAAAAGGGTGGGACTGTCACACCCCTCTGCTTGCTTTAAATTAAAAGGGACCTGGGGGCAGATGTCAGTGCCTGTGTCTGGCCATGGTGCATTCCTTCTACTCTGGCTTTTGGCAAAGCAGCCAAGTGCTAGAAAGGGAAATGGCATTTATCTGCAGGCACAGTGAGGTTCACTCTGGGCTGCTCTGCATTCAGTGTGTCTTCTGCAGTCAGAAACAAGAAGTGACATCTTTAAAAAGGTGTGTTAAACACTAAAAACTCTGTCACTTGACATGGCCAGCTTTCCTGCCTGTGGACACAGGACATTTGGCAGTCATTGTGAGCCATTTCCTCAGATAAATCCCAGTACTTTAGGAGTTGTTTAATAAGTGCTGTGGGAAGTTCTTTCTTTCTGGAGAAAGGTGAATTATTATATTATTACTGTAGATTATTTTATATTTGTGTATATATCTATATCTATCTATCTATCTAATTGATACAAATATAAAATAATCTATTGTAATATATAAAAAATATAAAAGTTATATAAATATATATACAAATATAAAATAATCTAGTAATATATAAATATATGTAAATGAATATATAAAGATATATAAATATACAAATATGTATTATATCTAAAATAAATATAATGAATTTATATAAAAATAAATATATAAAATATACACATACATGTATATTAATGTATAACATATAGAAATAAATATATAAATAGATATAAATTTATAAGGTAATAGAAATATTTATGTATATTATAAGTAAAGATATATAATATATAATAGAATAATAAAAGATATATTATATTATGATAGTAGTAATAATAGTAATAATAGTAATAATAGAAATAGTAATAGTAATAATAGTAATAGTAATAATAATAATAATAATATTCATCATCATCATCATCATCATCTGGTGGTGAGGCACTGTCCATCCTTGATGTTGTCACTGTTATCCCCAAGGGCTCTGCAGCTCCATGCCTTCCCCAAAGCAAGTCTCACTGGCCAGTTGCTCCTCTTGGTGAGGTGCTGAACACCCAAGGGCTGCCCACAGTCTTTGTCTGCTCTGATTGCAGACATCTGGTGATACAAAAGCTCTCTCTTAATGTGATGGGCATAATGCAGGTGGGATGGGATGCCTGGCTTTCAATATTCACCTTTGTGCTGAAGAGCCAGCTGATTGTTTGAGTGCTGAGAGCCTGGCTGCTGCTGCCCTGTCTGCTCAGCCCCTTGTTCAGAGGCAGCAGCAGTGGGGGATGCTGCTGCCTTTGGGGAGAGCCTGTTCTGGTGCAGACTGATAGAAATGAGGTGTTTCTAACTCAGCAGGGGGATGGATGGATGCCTGCTCACGTCCCTGGCAGCTGTTTGGGGGGGAAGCTGTGCTCAGGGGGGATGCTCCCCAGGGCTGCAGTGCACCTGTGTGTACCTGGGGATTGCCGTGCTGCCTTACTGCTTAAAAGCTCATTAAAGCTGCATCTCCCCCTCCCAGCTCCCTCCTTGCCCCCTCTGGCTAGCTGTCCAGGCTTTTGTGAGCAAACTAGAATTGATCATAGCAATTAGCTAAGCCCAGGGGACATTTTGAAATGTTAATGTATATGGTTTTTTCCTCGCTCTCAGACAGCTCTTTGCTACTGCCAGTGATTTGTGCTTTCTTGCTTTGGTGCATTTGCTCTTCTTCCCTTTTAGAGTTCTCAGTAGACTGGTATTTAGGTAACATGGTGCCCTCAAGATGTTTGTTTAGCCCTAAATCTCCGAGTCAGTATTAAACTGGTGATATTTCCAGCAGCTGTTAAAATTCTGCTTGTATTTTTGCCCCTGCATTATGTGCTCTTACACCAAAGATGCAGAGCAAGTGACATTTAATTCATCTAAAAGATGAATGGCACAAGTCAAGATTTTGTATACTCAGAAATAACCCAAGATCCAAGCTGCTATGTGCTTTTAGAGGAGCTGGGTTGTTTGAGCTGTTTCTTGCTTGTAACTTCCTTACCTTGAAACAAATCCAGTAAAAAAGAAAAATGTGTAAATATTTGGTTAAGAGGTGATGGGGAACTACTGTCTGAACCTCAAAGCTGTGACTGCTGTGTGTGCCCTAACAAGCATGTAGCTTGCCTCTCCTTGGAAAATATTTGTCTTTTTCCTACTGAAGCAGCATTCAGTGTCCTTTTCTGACTGATTTCCTCCTTGTTTTTTGGCCCAAGTTCAGCCTTAGCTTTGGTTCTGAAGTGGAAACTCATCAGAAAGTTGTGGCTTGCCAATTGAGAATCTCAACTGAGGTGGTGGTTTTGTAGTATTGACTCCATGTGGCAGTTCTGATCAAAATAAACACAGCTCACCCTGGGAAATGGATGCTTGCCTTGGAAAATAGGATTGAAGAAATCAAAGCTGTAGTATTTTAGTCTTTAGGATGTAATTGTAAACACTTAAACAGCAATGTTTCGTATTCAGTTTCCTCTCCTTAGTATCACAAGTAAGCCCATCTTCTTTTAGGCTAATCTAAATTTTTCCTTAAAGATTATTAGTTATTAAAGCTCTTAGCCATTTCTGGGGCTGGTAGAAGTCCCCAGATGCTGTTTATTTAAGGATGTGGGAACATCTCGTACCAATACCCTTCTTAAACTATTTTTGTTTGTTTTAGAAAAATGCCAGACTAGCTTGGTGTATTTCCCAGTTCACACCATTATGGTGCTCTGTTACTTTGCTCAATTATTATATGTGTTTGTAATGTTTGTGGACATTGAGTGTTTGATAATTTCTACCTTGATAACCAGACCCAGTTTTACATTCTATACTTTTCTAACAAAGTGTGAAGTGAGGTGTTTCTGCTCACTCTCTGTGTAGAATTAATTCTGGAATAACCTCTGTTCCCAGCCATTTGATGGTCTTTTTTTGGGTTGCATCTTTTTGATGTGAGAGCAGGGATTTTAACTGCTGAACTTGTCTCTTATCACTCAGGTGATGGCTTGGGTAGGTGGCTTGTATAACTTAAATTTTCAAGGCTCTCCCAGTCTTGTACTCTCTTCTCAGTATTAGGGAGAATTCTTGGAGATTAACAGGGTGCCCACAAAGCTGTGGCTGCCCCATCCCTGGAAGTGCCCAAGGCCAGGCTGGACAGGGCTTGGAGCAACCTGGGGGAGTGGAAGGTGTCCCTGCCCATGGCAGGGGGTTGCAGTGAGAGGGCTGTAAGGTCCCTCCCAGCCCAAACCACTCTGATTCTGTAATTAAAAGAGCAGCAGTGCTAAGTGAAATTATTGCAGGTTTGAGTCAAAGGCCAAGCCAATGGCAGGTGAGGGGCTGGTGGTGACCGTCACACTCCCAGGAGGACCCCAGCCCTTCTCTTGCTTCTTGTGTCTAACTGGGGATTTGTTTTCTCTTTCTGCCCTTCCTCTTCCTTCCATATGAATTCTGATTCTTTCTCCTATTTTGACTCCTAACCAGGGTCACCCTGTGGTTCCAACTCACACACTGAATTTGGTGTTTTTGTAATATCACAAAAATCACTTCCTGTCTTGTCAACAGCATAAGGACTATAAAAAGTGCTCTGGAAACCTCAGAAGCATTCTCCATAAATATATTTAATTAAACCCATAGTTTCCAGTATGCCTCAAACACATACATTGTTCCAACTCATGACACAGTGATAATAAGATGACAGCTTTAAAATGTGCTGCTTTGGCTAAGGCCTCTCCTTCCCATCTTCCTGTGTGGTTTTTGGAGGCTATTGATGGTGCAGCCTTCATATGGCACATGAGTCCTTTGGCACAGTTCCCTCTGCTTGCAGTCCAGACCTTTACTGCTGCTCTTCTCACACATTCAAATGTTGGGGGGGGCGGGTTACATTCCATTTTTGTAGCCTTGTTGTGCCTTGCTAACCACAAAGGATAAAAAGTTCTTGCTTTAGGAATCCACAAGAAATGCAATTCTTGCATTGTCTGGTCTTGTTTTTTTTTCCTCCTTCAGCAATCTGTGGAGATGTCTTCACCAGGAGAGAGGCCCTCAACTCAACTCTGCTGCTTTCCTTCTACCTCACCTTTCTGGAAAGGTGCAATTTTTTTTTCTGCTATTTTTTTTTCCTGCTATTTTTTTCCCTGCAGTTTTTTTCCCTGAAAAGTAAGGACCTCATGGGTTGAAGATGCCAAAATCAACTCCAGAAATGCCTCAGTTTTCCAAGTAGAAATGTGGAGCATTTTTTCTGTGGTAGGGTGAAGATGGAGGTCACATGGTGGCCAGGAGATGAAAGTGCCTGTCTTATGTTATAGATTTAATTGTCAATCTGCTCTTTGGTTGTGATTTTGTAGGCACTGGATGATTTGCAGAGCAGTTCATCATGAGGAAGTAACAAATCCATTGAAATGCCCAACATATGGATTGCTTTGGGAGTGGGAAATGTCAAGGACTGATCAGGTTTGGGACCAATAAATATGAAGTTGATTTATAGGTTTTTAATCAAACATGCTGCTACTCAGACTTGCTTTTGCCAAAAGTAAAAGTGAGGTCAGAGCCTAGATTTCCTGCTTTCCCTGGCTTTCAGCAATGGCTCTGTAGCTTGGAGAAAAGGAGTCTTCATTGCCCTCAATGGCAGTGTGGAGCTGGCAGCAGCTCCAGGGCTATTGCTTGTGCCACCCACACTGCTGGAGCAGTGCTGACACCCAGCCTCAAAGCACAGCTGTGGAATCCTGCCTGGTAGGTGGCTTTGCCTGCTCCCAAAATGTGGAGTCACCTGCTGCTTTCAATTGGAGGTGGATGTGGAGGGGATTTTTGGAGACACCCCTGACCTTTGGGAGCCCCAAGCTAAAGGGAGGGAGAGATACTCCTCACACTCTCCTCTGTCCATGGGACTTCATCCAGCACTTCAATTCATAAATCAGATTATTCCTAGTCACCCTCATTTTCTAATGGAAAAAATAACTTGGAGAAGGAGGTTTGGGATGGAGATGGGTGTGATGTGCTGAGCTGGATCAGAGCTCTCTCTGCAGCTGTGGGTTCACATTTATCCAAGCATTCACTCTGAATTGTGGGCTGCAGCCCTGGGCAAAGACAGGGCTCTAATTCTGGGCTTTGGGAGATGGACTTAGCCAGGACTGCCACACATACTGTCTTAAGAGGTACTATAAATGCTGGCCTGAGGAAAAGAATGGGTTTCATGATCATTTCTCTAGGTAATTATTTTAAAATTCACAGGGGGAGTTTATTTCTGCAAATTAAAGCAATTAGATTGTGACTCTCTGCACAGCCTTGCAAGGAGGCTGGTGAAGTGTCCAGTTCCATGCACCCTCATCTCAACACATTTCAGTGTCATGACAAAGCTTTTCTGCCCTGGAGATCCCTGGGCTGTGGGAATTCAGCCTTGCCAGGAGCAGGGGCAATTTTTCTGCTCTTAGCTCTGGCTAACACTGGCTTTTTTCTTTATGATGTAGATAAACATCTGTAGATAAACATCTTCATCATTCTGATTATCATTTAAAACCTTCAGCGTAGATTTCTGAGCTGCAAGTTTTCACCCTAAATGAAGGATTTTTTCGTCCCCTGCACTATTCCCACAGAGCACTTTTGAAGTCAAGGAAAGGGAGTTTAACTTGGAAAAGAACAAAATATTGTTTATGACTACAGCAGTACTCCAGATCCTTGTCTGGATAAGCAGAAGGGCATTTGGAAGGTGGTTTCCTGCTTTTCTTCCTGCAGGTTTTACAGGATGTAGAGACTCCACCATGGAGGGGAAACTGGGGAAAAGAGAACTGTATGGTTTTCCTTTTTGTTTAAGTGTCTTTGAGACCCCTCCAATGACACCTTTTCTTCTTGCTCTGGAGGTCTTTGGTCCAAGATGATGCTCAAAGCAAGTCAAGCTGGATGAGGTGGGTGAGGGTCTCATCTAACAGAGCCTTGGTTATCTCCAAAATAATTGAGTATTGCCACTGCATTCAGTCTGTACAGTTAGAAATAAAGCTCTGGTGTTCTTTGTTCAGGCAGATTTTTCAAGTCTTTTAAGACACTCTTTCTTTTAGACCTGCATGGTTTTGAATGTATATTAATGTGTCTTTCAGAAGCAGAGTCACGGTAAGGAAAGGTGTTGAACACCCAAAATATCTTCTCTATTTTCTCCTGGCCTGGCACATGCCTGCTTAGTTAGTTAGTTAGTTAGTTAGTTAGTTAGTTAGTTAGTTAGTTAGTTAGTTAGTTAGTTAGTTAGTTAGTTAGTTAGTTAGTTAGGAACAGGGCAAAACTTCTCCCATTCAGAGCTCAGCCTTGCAAATAGTTGGGCTGAAATAACACAGGCAGATGTTGGACTGGAAGGAGTAGGACTGGGGCAAAGACCTGGGGCACAGAGGCAGGAAGGTCACAAAGGTGGTTTTAACAGGTTCCTTGTAATGGTTGTACTCTCAGAACTCACCCACAGCTCCTTGCCAGTTCTGCTGTTAATTATATTTGCCTAGACTTTTTATAGCACAAGTTTATTTGCAAACAAGGTGTGGGAATTCTAATATTTGCTCGTGGTGTGTTTAAGAGCTGAGAGCACTTGATCTTTTTTTTTGTTCTTTTTCGTTTTTAAGCTAGATCTTAATTTCTTTGAGCACCTCACCTTTAATAATATTGTTTTAAGAAAACAAAAATAACCCCCCAGGGCAAATCTCATTAAATTTCATAACTGAATCAATTGGGTGTTGGTTCTTCATATTTTTTTCCATTTATAGTGCTGCCATGGGAAAGACCTGCTCTAGCATAAATTCCTTCCTAAACAAGCTTTTCTGTCCTTGTGTCCATTTTTCTCCATTGCTTAATATTCAAGAAACTGCTGCTGCTTCCTAGGGGGTCCTGGTTTTGCTTCAGACTGCCTTGCAGCATGCTTTGTTCTTGTTGCAAAAGCATCATAATTGGTTAATCCTGCCCTTACACTCCTGTAGTCTGATGTCTTGTTTTTTTACTGTTTAATGTGCTTAGTAATGTCAAGTTAGCCTTGAACCTATTAAAAGATTGCCTTGCTTTTTTTTTAACCTTTTCTCCCCTCACTGTGATGTCAGTATATGCTCAGTATCCACAATGCTGTTTCACAGCCCTGTTGCCTCTCCCTCTCCCCCTTTGAGACTGGCCTAAAGGGTTTTCAGAGTTTTTAATTTAAAAAAAAAAAAGTTTTATGTCTGTGTGTGTATGTCTGTCTTTAGGGATTTATTCAAAGTGGTCTTTTACTCCTTGTAAGTTTTCCTGTTTGGGATACCAAAAGGATTTTGAAGGGTATTGAGAAGATTATTTGGCTTATTTTGAAAGAAAACCATTTAACTGTTTCCTCTGGGACCCTTGCTCTTGCATCTGTAATTTGGGAGTGCAAGTGTCAAAGATAGAGACAACTGGCTTAAGTACTTATCTAGGAACATGGATAACAAGACTGTTGTAGAGTTTTCCTTATGTTTTCTGGCAGGAAAAATTCTGCATGTACTTGCTGGAGATAAACCAGGCTTTTTAGTCATAGCTGTAGGTTTGGTTTGTCAGTTTGGATGGCTGAACTAAATTGCACTATCATCACTCTGCTTTCTTCCCAGCTTTGAGAAGGCATGGGATAAATGCTTCTTATAGCAGAGGAGGCTGTCACTTCCATTTTCGAGGTGCTCTGGTATCCTGTGATATGCAGCAAAACATGATCACGATGTCAGAGGGGATTTTCACCTTTCCAGCCCTTTTCCAATCCCCATTTTTCCTCCTGTCGCTGCTTTGTTTCCAGCTCATGATGGAAGCGAACAACTTCTCTTCCAGCTTTCTGCAGGCAGCTTGAAATCTGAAATTCAGAGTGAAAAGGGGTCTCTGGAGTTGGTACAGAATGTTGCTTCTTTTCTCATCCCCGTAGGTTTAAATTTCTGCCATGAAGTGTTTTGCAGAATAAACAAGCAGTACTGGCCTCATCTGCTGTCGTTGGTTTTGCAAAGCTTTGTTGGAACGACGCTTTGAAGAAAGAACAATTCTGCAATTAGTAGGATTTTCTTGGTGTTAAAGGTTAAAAATCTTGCTGGCAAGGAAACTGGGCCTGTGCCAGAACATGCTTTTAAATATCTGTATTCTGATCCCGTTTCCAAAGGCAATAGTAAGAAAGCCCAACCCCTTCACTTGGCTGCTGGGGAGAAAATGCCGTGCTGGAAGGAATCCATCTTATCAGCTTGTGCCCTTTTCCTTTGAAGAGGAGCTCTTTGTCCTTTGCCTTTCTGAGAGCCTCCTACGAGCACAGCCAGCTTCCTTGGCCATTGTGTCCCTCCCTGAGCTGCCTCGTTAGTGCTGGGCTGGGGTGGCCTTTCCCCAGGGGTGTGACACCTGGCCCAGGACAGCATTCCCTGCTCCTGCCTGCTCTCCATCCGCGCTGTTCAGTGTCCAGAGCCTCCTCATCCACAGGCTGGGGCATCTTGGCCCTCGTCACTGGCACATAAACCATGTCCCTGAATTTCTTTTGTCAGCCCTGACTCTCACCAGTGATCTTATGTGTGATCACCAGGTTGGGACCCTTGTGACAGAAGGACTTTGAGGGGCTGGAGTGTGTCCAGAGAAGGGAAAGGAGCTGGGGAAGGGTCTGGAGCACAAGACTGATGAGGAAGGGCTCAGCCTTGAGAAAATGAGGCTGGGGGTATCTTTTTGCTTTCTGAAGGTTGTAGACAGATGAGGGAAGGCCTCTTCTCCCAGCTAATAAGTGACAGGATGAGAGGAAACTACCTCAAGTTGATGCTTTTTGTGGATATTAGGAAAAAACCCACTGGAAGGGTTCTCAAGTTTTGGAAGAGGCTGCCCAGAGAAATGAAGAATCACCATCCCTGGAGGGATTTAAAAGCTACATAGATGTGGCACTTGGGAACATGGTTTAGTAGTGGCCTTGGCACTGCTGGGTTAACAGCTGGGCTCAATGGTTTTGCAGGGCTTGTCCAGCCTAAAAAAATCTATGATTCCATGAGAAAGAACCGTGTGAATTCCCAGCTTCCCCCAGTAGATATTGACGGTGCATGTGAGCATGTCCAGCCATCTCCAGCTCCTCAGAAACAGATGGGCACAAAAAGGCATCATGGGACTGGAATTTTATTAGTTATCATTGTTCTTGTGCTTTGGAAAATTAATTTAATTTGAGATAACTAATGAAAAAGTCGTAGGGGAGCCTTTCCCGCGGCGGCTTTGCTGCCACTGTGCCTCTGCCATTTGCTGGGCAGGTTGCTCTTAATACATCCATTAACTCCTCTTGGATGGGTGGGCTGCTGGCTGCTCTGGCTGCTGCTGTCAGTTCCCAACATGGAACATGAGCCTGTGAGCCATTATGCCACTAATAACCAGAAAGGCCTCTTTGAGTGCTTTTTGCTGGTGTGCAGCCTGTTTCTGCAGGCTTGGAGGATGGAAGGGATGGGTGAGCCAGGTGGGTCGTGCTTGCAGGAGGTGTTTTTCCCTGCTCTGTAGGACAAATGTGGGAATATGTAGTCTGGGCATGTTTATTTTCAGGCACACAGCAGCAATTCTTGCCATGTTTTAAAAACTGACTCCTGAGTTGCCATATATTACAATATTGATGTCTTTCAAAGAAAGCTGCCAGAGAGAACTGATCAAAGCAGAGCAAAGACAAAACACAGGCTCAGAGCATTTGAGTTTACTGACCTCATTACCTTGTCTCCAGCACTTTAAATTAAGCTGTTTAGATGACAAAATTCCATCTTCCTGCAACTGAGAATCGGCTTTGACAGCACACTGAAATTGTAGTGTCTGCTACCTCTGGCCCATACTGCATAATTCATAACATCTTCTTTGCCTAAGCCTTAATTAAACCTCCAGATAAGTTGGGTTTTAGTGCTATTTACACATTCTGACCAGAAGAGCCTTACTTTTGTGCCAATGTCACCATTTCCCACAGATTTTTGAGCAGGGAGCAAACGGATCAGCTTGAGTCCTTTCATGTCTCTATTTGCCATACGATTTTTTCATTGTTACCAAGGCAACCCTTCTACCCACCCCCCACCCCCCCCCCCCACAGGCAAGCACTCAATACAATGTAAGTTATTGTCTGGAGCAATTATTAGGCTATTATTAAAGCCCTGTTGAGATATGTCAGTATCCCATAGGAATTTTAAACAAGTGGGAGCAGAGACAAAAGCGAGCATTGGAGGATTGCGAACTCGTGCCGCTGGTAGCGTGGGGAGGGTGCCCGTAGCCCTCCTAATAACATCTCAGAAAAACTGTGAGCAGTCTCCCCAAACTGAGAGAAGTCAGGATGTGCCAGTGTGGATTAAGATGGAAAGGGGAAGGAGGGGAGAGTGCTCTGCCAGGGCTTTTGGGCTGTGTGCTGCTCCTTGCGTGGCTGCCGTGCGTGCCGAGCGTCTTGGTGTGAGTTCGGTGCAGCCCACGGGGACATGCTGTGGCACTGAGCCTCTTGTTGTGATGGAGATGATAGTAAAATACCCCCATGCCACGTGGATGGCAGAGTGTTCTTTGTTAGAAAGTCTTCTGCATTCGTGATCCCTGTTTGTGTGCCCTGATTTTAAAAGGGAATTATTCATCAGCAGAGGCAGGATGTGTGGGAGCTGGGCAGCGAGCAGCTAAAATAGGAGAGGAAAGTGGCTCTTGACATGATATGTTTATTTGTTGCTAGATTATAACATGGTGTTTCTTTTCCAAAGGAAGGCTTTTCCAGTTTCCCAGCAGTAGAAATTCAGGAGATCCAGGAGCAGAACTTGCCTTGCAGTCTCCTCTTGCCATACATTCCCTGCTGGTGCCACTGGGGTTGTATTCATGAAGCCACCACTGCTCATGCAGCCATAACAGCCCAGCCTTTTCCATCCTACCCCCTATCCTGGGACTGCATTTTCTGTCGCCTTTGTCTCTCTGATGCAGTCCTTCTGTTGAGCAATAGCAGAACTGACAGGGTTTTATAGCACTGTATTGATTTCTTCCAGGAATTTCCTTCCAAGAAGCTGCAGTGTTGTCATGGGTCAAAGATGTCACCAGACTGATTTGGCGTTTCATTTGTGACAGTTGTCAGAGGAGGCTGTGGCTTGCCCAGAACATCTTTGTCTTGGGCTGTGCAAATGTTAAGAGCAGTTGTGAGTGCAGATGGAGAACCCATTAATGAGCTGCATACGCAAAGGAAGAAAAAAAAGAAAACAGGAGAGTTTGCAAGAACCTTTTTTCTGGCTGTTGGAAAGTGAGGTTCTTTCTGGTTATTTAAAAGCTCATTTCTCTGGGAAGCTTACTTTTAACTCCTGTAAATAAAAGATCCACCTCCACAACTTCTCCTTCCCACTGCTTGGGAAAGGTGTCCCAAGGTCTCTCAATCCTCCACTTGGCACAGAAGTGGATGGGGTTTGCCTCATCCCTCTGCACAGCAGTTTTGTCTATTTATTGTCAAATATATTGTGACAATATTTTTTGTCACAATAAATTTATGGGGTCGTGTTTGTATGTCTCTGGTTTGGTGCTCCTCTCAGACTAGGGCACAGCATTGTAAGGCTGTAATGCTCTGAACACATTTATTGGTTTTTCTGTGGTTTAGTCCTCACATAGATTTTGTGCCCGTGGACAGCAGCAGTGAGGGCTTCCCAGCTAGCAGAGAGATCCAAGTGCATCTGAATCCATCTGCTGCTGGCATCTGGCAGCTGTCTGTCAGGTGAAGCCAGCAGTGGGCTCCTTTTTCCATTCCTGCATCATTTCAGTGCCTGCTCTGCTCCCCTGGTTGTTTCCCTGACCTCTGCTGCAATAAGGGCTGGGAGTTGTGTGAGCTCTGTGGTGGCCCATAGGTTTGTGGGAGGCAGCACAAACGGATGCAAACCCTCCCACCACAGCTGCTCAGAGCTTTTTGTGTTTCAGCAGTGGAGGCAGCTCAGCCCAGCTCATTAATGAGCACTGCAGCCAGGCACGAGCTGGTTCATAGAGACTTTGTTAAAGGCTTGTTACAGGAAATCAGGTTTCATTGCTAATGGCACTGGAATATCTATCAGCATATGGCTTTTGACAGCGTTACCATTTCAGGCTCTGAAAATGATGTAACTATTTTACTATAATAAAATAATTACAATTTTCAGAGAGGAATCTAGGGCAGTAGGCTATGGTTCATAAAAACACTTGCTTTGGCAAACATTTTACCACTCAAAATAAAAAGCAATTATTTAAAATTATAAAATCTCTTTTGCACAATGTTGCAAACCTTATTTTAAGTACTGGCAGCGTTCCTGAGTGTGTCTGAGCACACCATCACCTCTATGGAACACAGTTTAAGTCTTGTCAGATTTGCCCACTCGAAACTTTGTTGTGAATATTTTAAACATAGACTGTTGCTGTTGAGCCTTTGCTGCTAGTTGTAGAGGTGGCATGTATTTATACTACATTTGCAGGGAAAGAGTTTGGTTTTCATCTTTCAGTGCCAGTGAAGCTGCTGATGAGGAGAGCTACGTAGTTTGTGGGTACCCAAAGAACAATTCACAGGTCATTTCTTAGGTAGTATTAAACAACATGCTAACAAGGCATGCTAGATGGTTGTGCTGGTGCGTCTTTAATTGCAAACAGCAGAAGCAAACCCAAAATAATAAAATTCTTTGCTGTTGGCTGCAAAAATGCTTTTGCATGAAATGTCACTTGCTATAAATTCCCTAAATTTGCTCTTTTACAATAAGCACAAATGATACCCGTTAGCTCAGCAGCAGCCACTTGCTCTGCTTGGTCTTTTCAAGCTTGTTCTCAAGCAGCAAGACTGATTTAATGTTCAGTGGCTTTTGTTTGGAGGCTGCCTGTGTGCCATAGTGTTCTGTGCCTTGTGGGTGTCCTCGTGTCCCTCCAAAAAATCCCCTGTAACTGATAGCTGAGCCCAGAGTGCTGGGGCTGCTCCAGATATCCACACATCCCTAGGAAAGGGAAACCTGCTTTTTTCCCAGGAAGTGATTGCACTTCCTTCAAATGTGTTTGCATTTCATTCTGTACCAGTTTTCCTTGCTGCCTTTGGTGCCTTGTGTCGCTGTGTCCCCTTGTGCCATACAAACCTCCTAGGTTGGGTATGTTAACACCAGATGGACCTTTCAGGTATCAGGGTGATTATAACAAATGCTCAGCTCAGTCCTACTTCCAAATTTCTAGTGTTATTTAGACTCCCTGTCTGTATGAAGAAGGAGAGAGGTTTTTTTCAGACCTGCTTCTGCTGTGCCCATTGTTACCTGTGTGTGTGTGACAGCCTGCAAGTGCTGGTCAGGTGAGCTCCGAAGTTGAAAACTCTTGTCCCAGAATGAGCTGTGTGTTCATTCTGCCTGAGTCTGTCCCTTACAGAAAACACTCTGTCTTGGCCTCTGGTGCAGGTTATTTTCTTTATGCCAGCATTTCTTCCTGGAATGGTCTCTAAATTCAGGATGACTTCTTTTTGTGTCTCAGAGTTTAATGCAGACACACCAACAGATACTTGGTTAAGTTTACATCCTAGTCCCAGGAGTCTCCTTTGGTGTTAAATGCAGTTTTCCTTCATCCAGCTGAATTTGAGATGACAACAACAGTGGAAGTTCTCACCTCTGGAGAGCAGAGATGTGACAAAGCTTTTGGTGGAGCACCTATCAGTATGGTTTAGGGCTTTCTTTTTTTCTTTTCTTTTTTTTTTTTTTTTTGACAAAGAGTTGTTGGAATCCTTCTGGCAACCCCAGCTTGTATTTCTGCTGAATTCTGACTGTTTTGTCATCTGCATGCTACCTGCCATGTGGCACATTTCATATACTTGTTTGGCAAAGGAGAGGAAAATACATCCATGTTCTGCTTTAAAAATAGTGCTGCCGTCTGTAAGACCACTTGTGTTGTGTGGGGGGACTGCCTTGCTAACACTGTCTCTGGAGGCAGATTGATAGCTACAGAATTGCAGTTTTGGGCTCTGTGTGTGTGATTCAAGTGATAAAACAGCCAGGGAACCTGAAAATTAATTCATATGTTCTGTGTGAGTTTGCTGGGTGGGGGGGCTTTAATCTTTTGGACTTCTTTTTGGTTAAAAATTACCATTATTGCAGAGGAAGGGCAAGAAGGTTCATGAGAAGCTGAGTTGACTCCTGTGGGTCAGAAGAGGTGGCTGGGACCTTGTTTAGCAGGAGCAGAGGCTGCGTTTCTAAGCCAGGGTAGTGGAGACCAAAGCAGAAGCAAGGAACTCTTGTTGGCAGCATCAGCAGCTTCCCCCCAGAGAGCCTCAGAGGGCAGGCACATGAGTAGCATTACTGTCAGGAATAGAAATAAATATACATTTGTCTGTATATTGGAAACCAGGGTGGTTTAGTGTTGGTAAACATGAAGGGTTTTCAGTTTGAGACGTTTCTTTGAGCTTGGTTGTGAGCTTTGTCCTTCAGGATGCTCTGTGGACATTTTGCTTGTGTCTCTGGCTTATATTTCCACTTCATTCATTCCATCCCATCCCTCCTAACCCATCCCTGTGTTCTTTCATGACTGTAATGAATTAATGATTTTATGTAAATGTGGTGTTTGATGGGCTGAGGAGGTGTGCCTTGGGACTTGTTTAAGCTATCACATAGGAAATGCATCATCTGCTTCATGTTTTCTGCAATTGCACTCAGTTTCATTTTTCCTTTATTGCTTTTTCTTCTTCTCTATTTCTTTTCCCCCTTCAAAGCAGTTCTTTAAGCTTGTTTAGACCTCTTGCCTGGATTTGAGGATTTAATTCTATTTTTCCATCCCTGTGCCCCACCCCCTTATTTTCCACCCTAAATGTGAAGGGGAAAAAGCAACCATCCCTGCATTGCATACCTGCTTGCTATTCAGTTCCCAGGGGAGAGGCACTGAGAGCTAAATGCAATGGCTGGAGGTCTGGGCTCTCTGCTTAGAGTCACTGAATGTCACTAATTAGAGCAGAGTGGTCACTTACATATTTATTCATGTTTCAGAAGAGTTAGTGAATCAATTGAGTGAATGAACTGGGGCAGCTTCAGTTCTTCTTGTGTTGAATTTGCTGAAGGACCAACCCCCAAACCTTACATGCTTAACCCCCAAATGTGCTGAGGTTGGTTCTTTGTGCTTTGCTGGTGCAGACCAGTATGGATGTAACAAAACTTCATTTCTGTGTGACTTTTACACCAAGCTTTTCCCCCTCCCTCGTGGAAAAGGAGCTGATTCCCACCTCTGAAATACTTGCCAAAAATAAAAATAATTTATTCTGGTGAGAAGAAAATAACATTACCTTTAAGGCCATCCTCACTGTTCTTGATGGATTAATTTGCCTAAAGCTTAAATTAAAATCCTGGCAGGACTTGAAACCAGGACAACAACCACTTGTGCTGGTGCACGAACAAACCCCCCAGAACAACCTTGGTGGGTTTTTTTAGCCAGTGCAGATGGAATACCCCCATAAACACCTTGAAGTGTTGCCTTTCACCAAAATCCTGTCTGAATTTAGCTCCTAACTGATAATAGCTCATTTCCAGGGTGGGAGCAGGCTGGTGACAGCCTCCTGGTCCCCCCTCCCTGGGAGATTTGCATTCCATCTGCTCTGGCTGTTGATTAGCAGCATGCCGGCTACATGAGCAGTGCTTCTGGATGCTGCGGTCATCTGTTGTGATAAAATTCTTCTGTGAGGACACAGAAGAGCTCAAAGCACGGCTTGGCCAGTGGGGATATCCATTTTGGGCCCTGCTGCTCGGGGGAGTTTGGCGGCATGGCTGGCTCCAGGTTTCCCAGAGCATGGTGAAAGCTTTGGCAGACAGAACTTTGCCAAGCTTTGGTGGACAAAACTCTGAGCTCCTCCTGCTTCCTGCAGCTGCACTTTGGGATGTTTGTCTCTCCCATTCTAGTTGTGTCCCCCGTGCTTCAAATAAGGATCAGCCTTTAATTTTATAGGTTTTGCAAAGAAGAAGGTTTCAAACCAGCCAGAGCTTCCAAGTGGGCAGTGTCTCGTTAAGTGCTGCCTGGCAAAGGTTTCTTTGGGAAGATATCCCATGTTTTTACTGATGTTTTTTTCTTCAAGTTTATTGAAAGTCCTGTTATTCTGTCCTTTTGCACAGCTGATGCTGCAACTGGGACTTAAATTTAGGCTTTTTGCCACTGTCAGGAATAGGGGTAAAATAGAATTAAATGTGGTGGCTCTGTAGCACCTCCTTTGAAATGTAAATAAAAAGTGACTTAGGAAGTTGGGCCATTGAGTTTTTTACCCTCAGCATACTTTGAGTTTGTGTTTGGATGCAAAACCTTTCTGTTGGCAGTTACTTCTGCAGTTTGTGTATTCCCTTCCCACCAGGTTTTGTTTGGGAAGGAATAGAAATTACTGAATGGTTCCTTTTGACTTTTTATTTAGCTAGTGCCAGCAGTGCTGTGCATTGAGCTGGGGGAGATGTGGAGGGGGAAATCACATGCCTCTCAATCTTTCTTCTCATTTGGGGTATAAAAATCCTTTTCAGAAGGATTCATTTCAGTTCCAGTTTGGCAGGGATGCTCCAAGAGGAGATACCCGGCCCATGTGGTTTCTGGCTGGGGACTTGTGCTGTGCAAAATGAAAGCTATTAACTTGGAAAACAGACAAACAAACAAGTCCTGATCTCTGCTGCATTTTAATCTTAAACTAAAATTACCCCTGGAACACAGCAGCTCTGTTGAGGAGTTGAAGTGGGCATTTCAAATCAATCCCTGGGAAAGACTATTTTTTCTCCCCTTGAAGGAAGGACATTTGAACTGGAATTTATTCCTTCCATGGACTTAAATCATAGCAAAGTGGCATCTGAGGAATGCTGCTTTTGCTTGAATTAGATTTAAACAAACCCTTTAAGTGCAGGGTTGAGAAGAAGGGAAGGCAAGGGATGCTACCTGAGCATAGGAAGAAAACAACTCCAAACTTGTGGGGACCTGCACTGGAGAGCTTCTGCTTATCTTGAATTTACCACAGTGTCTCCAGGCATGCTTCAAGCCATGTGGTTTAATTAATACAGCAGGGTAGGGCTCAGCTGGGTGGCTGTGCACTGCATGAACAAGGGGGAATATAACCTTGGGTAGGCTTTGTAGTGCTGTGGAGAGGATCCTCCAACATCTGTTGCTGTAATAATGTAAGAATTAAAGCAGAAGAATTGCTGCCCTGAGTGGAGAAGCAGCTACCTCAATGTTAATTTGCTGGTGTTTTAGCTAGAATGACAAAATTTTAAAAGAAAAATATTGGTCTAAAGTGTGCAAAATGCTTAGGAGGATGTTGTTGTAAACATTTACGAGAACTAACAATCTGTTCTGTTCCTGAACATGATCTGGCTATGAGGCCCTCTGGTAAAAATCTTGCACAGAGTCAATCTCCAGCCCTGTGTCATTGCTCTGAGATACCTCAAAAATATACTCTTCTTCATCTGATAACTGCTTGCTTATTATCTTCCTGCCAACTGTTTGCATTTACTAGCTAGTAAAATAAAAAGGAAAAATGAATTCGAGTAGTGTTGGTTCCCTGGGGGGAAATGAAACCATTGAGAGCGCGTTTGAAGTAGGTTTGTCTTTGTACCATGTGCTCAGTGTACTCCATACAGGGGGGCTGTTGTTGTTTCTGCATCATTTGTTTTGTCTTTCTGGTTGTTCTTAATATTAATTGAAGTCTTTCCCAAGACAGTTCCGTTAATCTTCCTTTTGTCATTTCCCTCCTACTCCTGCCCTCAATATCTCCAATGAACATGTTCTCCTGTGTCTGAAAAGAGCTCTAAAAGTGGCTTTGTTGTTGCTTTTTTAATGGTGATGGTCCATTTATTCACCTGTTTGTTTTTTCCCCCACCAATGTTAATGTTTCTAATTGTTTGCTTAGCATCTGAATTTTATATGTGCTGTAATTGTTTTAAGGATGCAAACAGTTTCCTGGAGTGATGGGTATATGTCTCTTATCAGCTCCAATTATGCAAAATGTTTTCAATTAGCTGGAATTCCCTTCCCTGCCTCCCCTCAAACCGGGGAGCTGAGCAGGGTCTCTCCAGGGACACCAGTGTGCTTTTCTGGAGCAGCCTTTCCCCTTCCACATCCCATCCTGTCCTGGCAGCCTGAGGATCAGGAAACACACTCTGCTACTCCTTATGTTTCACAAAAGTTAAAATACCCTTAACCACACTATTTCCCTGAAAGTTTCCAGTGTTTTAAAGGAGGAGATATTCACTCCACCTTTATAATCCCACAATTTAGCCATCAGCAATGGAAACACCCTGAAATATGAAGCTTTTCCTGGAGCACATCCCTTGCTGTGCAGAGCCATAGCAGGTACTGAAGTGCTTTTTACAGCTCTGCTACCCCCCAAAGGGGGATGCTTTGGTAGATGGACTGATGGCCAAACGTGGAAGGGCAATTTCTGTGCTGTCTTTGCACAGATCAGTTGCTGAGCACTGACCAAAATATTCCTGCAAGCCTTGAGGTGGCTCTGAGGTCACCACCTCTGTGTCTGGTGGGAGGTGTCCCTGCCCATGGCAAAGGGGCTGCAACGAGATGCTCTTTAAGGTCCTTTCCAACCCAAACCATTCCAGGATGACCCTGTACAGTGGCAGAGGACAGCAAGGAGAAAGCAGAGGAGTTTCCTGACAGAAAGAGTTGTTGTTTGGAGGCTTTCTAGAAAAGGAATTGAGGATGTGGATGGTGTTTGCTTGGGTAATGCAGAGAAGAGGCCCATGCCTTCTGCCTAGTGTGGAAAAGATTCCTGTGTTCAAAACAGGATGAAGTGACTGTGCTTAAATAGCTTTATCTCTCAAAAGAAATATTTTGAAGCACTCTAAACCCTTCCTCTGTACTTGGAGTATACTTTTCTTCCTATTCTGCCTCAAAGTGACCTTGCTGCTTGTTTTAGGCCTTATCTTGGCCCCTAATTCATTGCTCCCTGCCTGACAGAATCCAGCAGGGAACTGAGGAGGTTGAGGCTCACCTTTCCCAGCACATGGTCGTGTGTTTGCTGGGTACAAGGACTCAAAGAACTGCTGGAGGCCAGAGCAGGGTTTTGTAAAGTCTAATTTGTTGCCTCTACTTCTGTGTTACTCATCAGTCAGGAAGGGTGGGTCCAGTGTGTGCAGCTGTTGGAGCCCTCTCCAAGAAAAGTGAGCAGGGCTTGGTCCTACAGCATGCACAGAGGGCTTGGACAGGGCATGGCTTTAATGCTGAAATGTGGCATTTCTTAAAAGTGGATATCACACACTCTGAGAGTGTGAGTGCTGCTGGTGGCCACCTGGAAGTCTTGATTGTGGAAGATGCTTATTTTATAATTGGCTTTTTGCAAACATTAAAATGAATATTATCTGTGTTATGTTAGAAAGTGATGCTGTATTCATTTTCTCAAATAGTGTGTTAAATATAGTTTTAGGGTATAACATAAGGTTAAAATAGAAACTATGCTATGTAGGATACTTTTTTAAAGAAAGGACTCTCACTGAGATAGCAGCCACAGGACACCTCAATCTTTCAGAGAAAGAGAATTTATTGCTCCATTATCAGAAATGAACTTCTTCCCACCTCACACAGCCCTGAAGACGCCATCAGGATTCAGAGGAAGAAGCTGACACTGCCCAGACAGAATCCTGGGTTTGAATGGGATTGATGCACCATGGATGAGGTGTATGAATATGCAACAGGCTGTTGCTTTAAGGGTTAATCCTCTGTTAACGTGGGTCCTTTCTCGGGCTTATTTTGCTCAGAAAGAGGCACCTGGACTGTCTGTAACTCTTTGTTCTTATTGTCTCATATTGTCCTAATCCAAATTGTCCAATCTATTATTACTCTAATTATATTGCTATTTTTGTAACCATTTTATTACTATTAAACTTTTAAAATTTCAAAACCAAGTGATTGGTGTTTTTCACATTGCTGAAGAGCAGAGCTCTTGGAATTCCCAGTCTCAGTTTGGATGAGCATGGTCAGGGGCAGTGGCTGGTGGTGCAGCACAGGTGATCTTGTCAGGCTGCATTTGCAGGGATGCCTTTATCACTGATAGGATCTGGGCCTCTTGTTTGGGCATAAATTAGCACTTTTCTTGTTGCATTTGCTCATGCACAGCCTGATTTTTGCCAGCAATTTATAAAGAAAAATCAAATGTTCATGTACTCTGCAGAGTATATTTGGTAGAAGGAGAGAGAGAAAGAAAGTGGGGAGAAAGCACTGAAAGAACAAGACTAAAACTCTGATTTCAAGATGATTCTGCCCTGCATTTACCTTGTTCCTCAGATGTGTGGGTGACTGTTCAAGTCTGTCATCAGACCCAGCAGAAGACATACCTGAAGGATATCTGTGGAGGGGACAGTGGCCAGCCTGTCCAAGAGTACTTTGATCAAGGCATTGCCCATTTCAAACATCCAGCTTGCATCATGAAATGTTGCTGCAATCACTTGTGCAATGCCACATCACAGCAAATTCTCAGCTTATTTCGTTTGCCAGCTTGTTTCTTCTTTTCAGCATTTTACATTTTTACACCACAAGTATTTGAAGGGGCTCTGAGCAACCTGGTCTGGTTGAAGGTGCCCCTGTTCATTGCAGGGGTTGTTATTCTGCAATTCTGTGATTTTTATTTCTGTGCAAAATAGCTTAAAGCAGACTGAAATATCTCAGAAATGTCAGTTGTGCTGGAGGAGACAGAACCAGCCAATTTGCATCCAAGACAGGGATGGCTTTTCCCCATGAAGGTGTCGTGGGAGAGCTGGAGAAGGCAGGGCTGGAGGCACATGGAGTGTTGGCAGGAGGGGAGATGCTGCTGAGCGAGAGAGAGACCAAAGCTTGGGTGAGTTCAACCTGTTTAAATTCAATAACCCAGACATTTCCTGTGCTTGTACCAAGGGTATGGGCATGTGAATCCAACTCCTGTGAGTTTTGTTGGCTTCTCCAGCCTCTCCTTGTCAGCTGAGCTGTGGGGTGGTGCCTTGAGTCATCTCCCATCTCAGGAGTCCAAGCAGGTGATGTGATATTCCATTTAAATCAGTCTAACCCTGCTGCCAGAGGAGGAATCTCACTCTCACCACCTCCTCCCTGTGTGCAGGGAGTTCTTCCAGAGGGCTAAACCACAGGGAAGGACTTTATTGATCAGTGGGGTTTTGAATGCCTTTCAGTTTTATTGCTGACTAGTTCTTTAAACACCAGATGAACTTCCTGAACTGGTTCACTATGGATAAGCAGCAGCACCAGAGCAAGGAAGAGGGCACCGTGTGTGTGTGGAAGAGAGGGCATAAAGGACAGCCTTAACTGCTGCTGAAATTCCCCATAACTCCTTCTCCATGTGGTTTTCCTAGGAAAAACTCAACACATATGTACATAAAAAGTGCACTGTATCAACTGACTGTAATCTCAGTTTTGTTTCAATTCTTTTCTTCTTTTTGGTTATGTCAGATGCTCTGACAGTTTTTTGTGCAGTTTTAATGAGAAGGAAATTGTTGCTGCTCAGTAAAATTCTGGAAGTAAAACTATGAAAGCTGGAGGCTCAATAAAAGGAGCATAAACAGTCATTTTATTATGAAGCTTTATTTCCTGACAGAAACATTTTTGGCTCGATTAAAATATTCACAATATCAAACTAATCTTTCTTGATAAATAAGAACACACATTAAAGATTAGAAAGTTTCCTTTTATATCTCTTTCCATGCCACCTTCATTCAGGAGATGGGGCAGAGAAAGAATATTTGTGGATTTTAGGGTGATGGATCTCTGCTGTAATCAGCACTGTTTGATTTTACTTTGATTTCCTTTTGCTCTGCTGCATTTCCAGTCCCCAGGTTCTTCTCCCCATGCAAGTCCCCAGTGTTCTATCACTGTTTTGGAGGCAGAACTCCACAGCTTGGGGTGATTTTGCCTTGCCTTTCCTGGAGCCTACATTTATATTTATTTCATTGTTACTTGGCTGGAAGGTTGGGAGAGTTGTCCTGATAATCAGCAGAGTGAATGAAGTGAGAGCACTGAGTTTTGCCAGGCTGAAGGGAGAGGTGGGGAATATGACTGTATAGAAAAATTCAAGTTTGAACTCTGAGCAGCTGCTTTTTGATATTGACAGTTCTGGTCTTGGTTTTCCATGCTGCTGTGTGCTTTTCTTTTATATTCTTGATTTAAGGAACAAACTGGGCAACTTAGGGAGGTGTCCTTATTTCCACCCTTATTTCCATCCATGTGTTTTAGCAGAAGGAAAGTTTTCCAGACAGGTTTGCAGCTTCAGAAAACACAGCTGTGCTGTTTACTCGAGGTGCATCCAGTGGATCTTTGCATGAACAAGTGATGCTAAGGTTTTCATTTGGTGGCCCTGTCACTCATGAAAAGGGAAAAAATATCACCTTGGATGCAGCATTGCTCAGATGAAAGGCTGATAAAGGGGGAATAGAATGGATTTTTTTTTTTTTCTTTTTTTCCTTTTTTTTTTTTTTTCTTCTTCCCTGGGGATTTTTCTAGCTTCTAGTTGCTTCTATAACTCTGTTTCTTCAGGGAGGTCCCAACTTTCATAGGTGTCCTCATACAGGGTACCACTGAATATTGAGTTTTATATATTTTTGTTGTTGTTGTTGTTAAGGTTGAGATTAAATGTGTGAGATGGTATTTTTTTGTCTGGACTTAGATGTTTATTAATTCTTATCTATATTGCAGTCTCACAAATCCTGAGTTTTATAGTATTTCATTCTAATAAGCTAAAAATGGATATGTATTTCTCTTTCTACAAGGTTTTTTAAGGATAAACTGTCTAATTGAGAAATGATACTTAAATTATTTTTAACTTAATAACTACTTGTGGCTTGTAATGTGGATTTTTTATTTAATTATACAATACTGCTTGAACTCATGAAGAAGAAGGTGAAGAGGAAAGTAAAGGTAGAAGTTTGAGGTTTCTGCCCTCAAACTTCTACCTTGCTGTTACAATATTCTAAAACCTTAGACTGAGTTTTCCACCATGTGATATTGCACACTTCTGTTGTACCCATTATCCCAGTTCTGTCATTCCAGTTTGGAAGCCTTCTCCATGTTCTCAGGTCAATGCAGTGTTCTCTTGGGGGTCAGTGCCTGGCAGCACAGAAAGTCTGAAATTCTCAAGAACCAGCAGGAGTGGATGGCAGTGCTGAGCTGTTTTCTCATGCAGCATCAACCAGAGATGCAGGGACCAGTTCAATCTCATCCATAAGAGGCTGGAACATCTCTGCTTTCCTTCTTTCCTTCACCTCTGGTGTGCAAGCTGTGCTCTGGGGGTTTTGTGCAGCCATAATTGCTGTTCTTGTCTTGCTTTAATAAAAGCAGAGCTGGAGGCAGCAGGTGAGCAGCTGGAGGAAGGTGCAGGTGTGTTGTGCAAGCTGGGAATGTCCCACTGTGACCCTGGGAATCCCACAAAGCTCTGGGATCTGTGTTTGCATCTCTGGCTGCTTGGCACCACCCAGATCTGGGCAGGTTCTAGTATGTACCAGCTGAGTAACTCAACCCTGGTGTTCTCCATTCTTTGTCCTGGACTAAAGGTCAGTGTGAAATTGGACTCTCAGTTCCTGTTGACTGTCTTTCCTTCAGCCTGGGGTGTGTGACGGTGCTTCTGGTCTAGCTTATTGGGAGGCTTCTGCAAAAACACACAGAAATCTTCACTTTTTTTCTTTAAAAGAGCAAAATTTCAGGGTGGTTGTTTGCCAGGGAGGGTGGATATTGAGTGCTGTCCCTGTATGTCTCCTGGCATCCAGGTCTGCCATCCTTTATTATTGGTATTTTTAGGGTAGGTTTTGAAATACTGCTGGGCATTTCTGCTGCTTTTCTTTCTTTCTTTTATTTTTAATCACAAGTTTCTGCCTAGCTGCCCTTCAAATCTGAGCTCTACCACATAGGCTCAGTTTTATAATTCTCCTGGGAGCAGTGAATCCCTTAGTGGTACAGAAGTGAAGCATTAGGGACTCTCCTGGAATAGCTGGCAAAGACTGGCACTGCTGCCTTGCTTGCAGAAGGAGTCATGAGAGCTGGGTGCTTGTTTAAAGGAGAGCACCTGGAAACTGCCAAACCTTGGAATTGTCTTCTCACACATGGCTGCTTTGTGGCCTGGTTTTTCTGCACCTGAAGTTCATAGCAGGACGCATTCCCAAGTGGAATTTGTGTTTACAGAGTCACTACTATAAATAATTGATAGTGGACCCTTGGTTGGATTGTCTAGCTTGTAGGCATGTTGTGGAGCTTGCTTTTTCTTTCCAGCTAAACAAACCAGCTATAAGAAACTGGTTGGTCTCCTTGTAAGATTTCAGTGATAGAGTCCAAAAACTAAAAAAGCAAGGTTTTTATCAATCTGAAAATTGTCATTTCTAAAGGTATTTTGGAATAGGTTTTGTTCACTCTGGGGTAATTGGTGAAAACAAAGGATTTGTTCAGTGGAGAGCTGACCAGCTCATCTGTGCTGGCTCACAGAAGCAGGTATAGCCTGCTTTGAATTTTCTTGCCATTGTTTTTGATATCAGCTAGCTCAAGAAGCTTCTTCCCTGATGATTTGTCATTATTTTAATTCAAGGTCCACTTTTGGTGGATGGAATAAATTCCAGAAGAGATGCACACCATTACCTGTGCAGCTTACAGCTCAGATCTTAGGGTGTAGTAACATGAACACAAATGGTCCTTTATTTGCAAGCAGATTTTTTTGTTGTTGTTGTTCCTTTATTTATTTGGCTTCCTTCTTCCTACAGCAAGAATAAGTCCTAGGAAGAAATTTCTATAGCTGTACTTAAGGCATGTAAAAGTCTGTACAAGCAAACTTTTATTTGCCCTAAGATGAGACATAAAAGTTCATGGTGAGTAATTAATTTACTGAATGTTTCAGTAAATAATCCAATTTGCAGCTGACCCAAGTGAGAAAGGGAGTTGCCTTATGGAAAAACTTTTCCTTTGGAAAAATATCCCAATAAACACTAGAGTTTAACAAAAAAAAAAATTCTGTAAAGGGTTTTGTAAAGATAATAATCTCAGTCTTTGCATTAAGGGACTTCACAGTCTGATTTTTTTTTTTTTTACCTGCAGAATTTCACTGTGCTGTGTAAAAAGGTTGGGGAAATGAGAATTTTGGTGCTGCAGATCTGTCAAGGGTATGACAGAATTGTGATGGTTGAGTAGACAGACAAAGCTGGTGGGATTTTGGAGACAGATACATGTTTTCATTATAGTGACCCAGTTTTTAGCATTTTCAATAGCAATAAAAGTGGCTTTTTCTTCTTTTTCTCCCTAGTGTGTCACTGGGTCTAGAAGTATAAGCAGTTACTGTCTTTATAGAAACAAGAAAACTACCTTTTAAATGCTGGTAATTTTTTCATGACACAGATCTGTTGCTGTACTCCTAGTTGAGTGCTGGGTGCAGGGTATGGAAAATTAAAAAAATGAGTGTATTCAAAGTGGTGCTGATGTTAAACTTGTGATCACCTGTTCAGTATTATTTGATGTGTTTTGTGCCAATGTTGAGCTTGATTTTTATTTTTATTTCACTGACTAGATTTCAGATCCCTCCTCATAAATCAAATTGCCTCCTCTGTAGCTAAATTGTTGAAATAATATTACTCAGGTAGAGCTCTTTTGTGGCAAACAGAAGATGATTCAGAGAACTACACCTGTGCTGATCTCATAACAGAACTAATTAATCTTTTTAAATTAAATGCTCTTTAAAATTCAGCATGATAAAGAGTAGAGGACTTATTAAAAATGATTATTTTAAAGGGCACTGCTCTAACAAACAAAACTTTTCCTGGTGTGTTCTTGCAAGGGAGTGAGTGAGCAGAGCTGCCTGGGATGCTGATCATTTGTTTGTAGACTACAGCTGCAGAAAATGAGAAATTAAATGAAAAGTTAAGAGGAGCACTGAGAAATGAGTGCTTGGGACAACTCAGGGATGTCATTTGGATGTTGTTTTTTCAACTTCAGGTTCTATTTTAGGTGTGCCAACATCTGAGCTCTCTGCAAACCTGAAAATATGGCAGGGGGGGAGAAATCCAGATTGCTGCTGCTTTGGGCTTTGCAAGTAAAAGCAAGAGATTTGCAGGCTTCCTGTGGGTTTTTATTTAATTCAGGAGAGGGAATCCATGGGAGGATGAGGTCTGGAAGGTGCAGTATTGATCAGACAGTCTGCTTGGAGCTGAGGGTGAATGGAGTATGAATGCTATAGAAAAAGAACAAAAAGAAGGTTAGGCCAGCCCTCCTTGGCAGCTAGAGCTGGATGCCTTTTAGAAACAGCCCCTGTTGTCATGGAGCTCCTGAAGCCAAGGCCAGGGGTCTGGCACTGAGATTTTCTCATGGCAAAACAGCCTTGTCCTGTCCTAGCCTTGGGGGGAAATAAATAAATGAATAAATAAATAAATAAATCCAGGCAGTAGCCTTGGCAGCACTTTTCTATTATTGCAGCTCAATGAACTGCAGTGGGACCAGCACCAAAGGGAAACCTTTTCTTCACAGAGATTCCTCATTTTTTATTTATTTACTTATTTATTTTAAAGTCTGGCATCTGCCCTGGTCTGCAAAATACCTTTTATAAGGCAGCATTTGACATTTGGAGAAGGATTTTGAATAGTTTATGTAGATCTTGCTTTTCTCTGAGTCAGCAGTGTTTTGAGGTTGAGATAGAGACCTGAATTCCTGATCTCAAGGGTTTTGGAAGGGCTTCCAGAAGGAGTTGATTTGTGTTCAAAGCCCATTTTCCTGTTCTAAACTTCAGATTATGGTCAAACTGTTCAAGATACTTACTTGTAATTTCTTGAACTGGTCAATAATTTACAAAACAAGACATTAATTGTGTTATTTGGCATTAATTATGTTAGTTTACCTCTTGTTGCTTTCTTAAACTTTTTGGCCACTTGGAAAGTGCTGTTTTGTTTGTACAGAAATATTCATGCTTGACTTTATGGATAAAAAGCTATTCCATGCTTAAAGGCATTTTCTTTTTTTTTTTTTTTATCCTTTGGTAGTTACAGTCATAGAAGTTTAAAAACTTGCTTGGTCTTACTATTTTTTTGTGAATGTACTGAAACATAAAAGCAAGCTATGGTGGAAGAGGTTTGGAAGAGGAAAGCAGTGAGCCTGTGTGCTTTGATTTCTTTATGACTTATTTTTTAAGTGCAGGAAATGATGGTTCCCCCATGCCAGAAAGCACCTCTAGATAAATCTTTCTGCTAGACCTGGATAAACTCTTTGTGCTGAAGAATTTGCCTTTCAGGTCCATCCTTAAAGAGTCAGCTCTGGTTTGTATTATTTGCAAAGTTTCAGGCATCTAGTGAATAAAATCTCTGCATTTTTAGTATTGCATAGTAATTTCTGCTGCTTCAGCCCCTCCCCTGTTTGTGCTTTGCTGTCAGGTCAAAGATTTGGAAGTCCTGGAGGCAAGTTCAGATCAGCTTTACTGGGAGAGCCCCAGGCTGGGATGTTGTAACTGCTGTGACTCTGCTGTTAGGAAGAAAAGTTATTTTCTTATTTTCTGTGCCTGTGGTGCTCAGGCTGCCCACAAGGAGGGATCCATGTGGGAGCTCTCTGTGGAGTGGGATTGCTCATCCTTGGGCCAGAGCCCTGGAATAGGGCTGCAGTGACACTCCAGTGGTTCTCCTGCAGCAAAGAGGAGCCCAAGCCCTGCCATGCCAGGGCTTGTTTGCTCCAGGGAGGGAGTCCTCATCCTCAGGAGTAGCCACAGAGCTGCAAGTAAAATGACTGGATGAGAAAATAACCCTGGGAGCCAAAGCTTGGAGTTTGGAACAGGCTGCAGGGCCCTTGAGAATTATTCTCTACAAGCCCTTGGGTGGTGGAGTTGTAAACACCAGGCAGAACTGGTTCTTTTCTCTCTGTTTACTCTTCAAAGCATCATCAGACTCCAAAAGAAGACAGACTTCCTCCAAAGTTGCCCCTGCACTGCAGTTTGGCATTGTGCTCTTTGCTCTTTCCATCCCATCCCTTTAAAATGGTACTGACATGTGTGTAGGTTTGTGGGGCTTAATATCAGAGCCAAACCAGAAGAATCTAAATGTGAAATTTTCAATATTCTCTTGAGGTTGGTTTTACCTGGAAATTAATGCTAAAAGAAAGAGATTTCTTGGTTATGACAGTCCAATATGTGTTTGTGGTAGTGAATGAAACTTCACTGTAGTCATTTGTCTTCTCAATTTAATAACATTGATTTCAACATCTGTTTGAATCTGGTTGAGTCAGTATCCCTGGAAGTGCTCCAAAAACATGTGGATGTGTCACTTGGAGACATGGCTTAGTGGTGGGCTTGGCAATGATTGGCTTCACTCATCTTAATCCAGCCTGAAGCAATTCTGGGGTTCTTTGCTCTGCTTCTCAACATTGTTGAGACCGTAATAAAATCTTAATTTTCCTGTTTGTGTTAACACTAACCCTTGCAATCTGTGAAGATTCAGGGGCTGTAACTATGGGAGGGCATGAAGAGTCTGCTCTGCTTCAGCATCAGAACATTTGGTTTTTGACAGTACTGAAATTGGTAATTATAGCCTGTCTTGATTTTTTTTTTCTTTTACTCATTAAACTAATTTCTTAATTACTAGAAAATGCATTCTGTCTTTGAGATTCTGCACTGTATTTTTATTACAACAAAGTGACTGAATAGCTGCTTTAATTTCAAGTTTTGACTTTAATTATGGAATTGTATGTAGTTCTTGCAAAAGAGTTAAAGCTGTTCCAGAGCAGTGGGGTGAAGGAGAGCTGTGGATCTGATCACAATCACCATAATTTATGTCTTTTCCTTTCAGCTTTGCTGATGAGAAAAGCTTTTATTTTCCAGGAGGGAATCTTCCACACAGCTTTCTCTATGGATTTTAGTATGCTATGGTGCTATGTTTGTATTTGAGGGATTACCCTGTTGAGAAGGTGGGAATGGTGGCTGAAGCCAGTGAGTCCTCCTGGAAGATCAGGTGAAGGCTTCAGTTAAAAATTGGTGTTTTCCTTCTGAACACAAATGTTTGCCAATCTGGAGTGAACACTTAGGGTCAGCTTCAGTCTTTGAAGCAAAAATGGAGTTGTGAGGTCTGAAATAGGGCTTGGAGGATCAAAAAAGGTGATGGGAACTTTGGACAGGGTGCTGTTATGAGTGTGTCCCTCTCTGTCTTGGTGCAATTCCATTTACAAGGAAATATGTGTTCCCTGCAGCCCTTTGGACTTGGTTGTTCTTCTTCCTCTGCATGACAGAGATGGTGGATTTGCTCTGCAGGACTATTTCCACGGCAGCCACTTGTAAAATTGTCCCCATGCCCTTCTGTTACAACTTCTTTGTTTTTCTGTTTTGTTTTGTAGACACAGATGAGGACACGGTGAAAAGATGTTTTGCCACGTTTGAAGAGAAATTCTTCCAAACCTGTGAGAAAGAACTTGCCAAAATCAACATTTTCTATTCAGGTAAAGTGCTTATTTTGTGTGTATTTGTGGAAAATTCAACAACAGAAAAAGGGCCTGAAGGTCCCAAACTTTCAGGATAACCACAGTGGTGATGCAGGTCTACCATCAGGTAATTAGAGGGTGAGTTTGTGTGGAAAACTGCTCTGGTTTAATCACAGATCTGGAGCTCAGCCCTGGTATTAACCTGGCTAACCCTGCCTGGAGGGAGAATGAATGGCAGGTGATTTCATTTCTTTGAACTTTCAAGGTATCCTGCTGAAATTTATGGAGATGCTCTTCAAACTAAAGGGCACAGTCTTTCACTTTTTGGTTTGGTTTTTTTTTTTTTTTTTTTTTACAATCTCCTGGTCAGGTTTTAGGTGTGCTGAGCCTCCTGAGATTCTGCAGGAACAGCTCTCATGGGCTTGCTTGTGTATGCTAGCTTGATCATCTTGATGGGTCCAACAAGTTTTTTAACACTGAACTCTCACTGAAATCCCTGCAGCTTCCTGGAGTACAAAATCCAGCAGCAATTGGGTTGTGCCAATTGGGCTGTGTATTTTGAATAAAAAAGTTGTGTAGGTAAGGGTGGGGATTTTTAGGTGTCCTATGAAGTGCTGGTTTTTGTTTCCTCTGAAAAAGTTGCCTTCCCATCCTGTGTTCTGAAAACAACTTTAGAACAGGTTAATTGGAAATTCACCCTGTGAAATTGCTACAAAAGGCTTGGTGTGCACTGGCTCCTCCTGCCATTACACTTCAGATGATTTTCAGCCTCTTTTGGTAAGGTTTAAAATGGGATTTCAACTGGAAAAGCATTTAAATGTAGATACAGCAGTGCATTGGCTTCCTCTTAACATGTTGATTTATTAACTTAGTGCTATAAACAGGATTTGCACCACAATATGGTAGCCTTTTATGGTTCTGATTTTAATTTGATAACAAAGGCACAGCTGAATTGTGCAAAAATATTTTTATAACCATTGGGTGCTGACTTTATTGCTGGCTCTTTTACTGCCAGCCAGGATCTGGGATGTGAACTTGAGGAGAGCTGAAAGCATGATGGATGCAGTGGCTGAGCACGGCAGCTTCCCTCTGTTCAGCTTCCATCTAGGGAAGTAAATCTCCTTGGGGCTGGCTGTCCTGCTCTCCCAGCTCCCTGGAGCATAGTGGGTGCACAGGACAAGAGGCAGTTTTTTAGGTAAAACTGATAGTTTCTATTAGGTCAGCTGGGTTTTAGACTTTGTAGGCATTTTTCTGCACACAGTTCGTACGTCCCTAACTCAGAGCACTGCTCTGTGTTGTTTCCCTGGGAGATCTTGTGCTTCTATCCCAGATCTGAGCTTTTTTATACTCAGAAACTTCCTTTCTGAGCCCTATCAGATCCTGTGCACTGGGAGCTAGACTCTGTGCAGGAAGTTCTGTCAATTTAGATGCACAATACAGATTAGAATTTCCCCTAATGAGGACCTGCTGCCACACGTGTACCCACATAGACACACCCATTCCAGCATTGTTTAAAATGGCATTAATAACATAGGGTAGGGTTGGTTTTTTTTTTTTTTCTCCCAGCTAGCTGTCATTTCAAAAAGTTCCAGGAGAGAATACATGTAATTTGAAAATCTCCTGTGATAAGATTAAAATAAGCCTTTTACTTGCAGAAGAGCGACGTGACTTTCATAGAATGGAAACCCTGTGATTAGGGTTATTAGCATTGAGCTGCAGCAAGAAATGTTCCATCAGTGCTTCCTATCCTTGATCCTGTCAGAAATTTGTCATGTTGGACCCTGTTGTAACTCCAGGCATGTGTTGGCTTGGATTATGACCTGGCACATCCTATTCATTATAGGTTTGTTACCCGGCTTATTACATCCCTGTCTTTACTACAGTAAATATTGTTTATTTTTCAAGAAAATCAAATTTTCTGTTGATCTCTGCTTCATTTCCTCATCATCTTTCCCTAGGCTGAAGGCTCCTCAGTGAGCATCACCCACAGCACAAATAACCTCATCCTCTTGGGGTGGCCTGGTCCTGAACCCCAATTCCTCCATGGAACACTCAGAGGCTGCTGCAAAAGCCTTTCTTTGCCCTTCCTCATGTGCTCCCCCCAAAACATTCCCTTAATTCCTCAGCCCATCAGCCCAGCTCAGTGGAGGGGAAAACTGCCATTAACTAAATCAGATTTGATAAACAATTTGCAATTTTTTTACTGTGCTTAAGATGATCCATTCCCAGCTGAAAAACAGAAGAATTGCAGTAAAATTTTCAGATGGTTTCAGCAGAGGAGTGCCTAGTAAATGCCTGCACTCTTTTTACTAATAGTTCTAATTTATTAGAATTATTTTACTAATAGAAATAAAACAAAAGTAGAAAACAACTGGATAAAATCCTACACAACAATTTACAAAAGGTTCAAAGCTGGCCTGAGCCACATTTACAGCACTGAAGAGACTGATAAGAGACTAAATAAGCCAAGCTACAACCCACAAAAAAAGGCTTTCTAAGTTTATCATCATCTCTGTTAGAACAACAAGAGGTTTTTTTGTTTAATATTATTATTGTTTTTGGACCGGTAAATACTTCACCTGTAAAATAAACAATTTTCCCCCGCTTTTCTTAATTGGTTGAGAAGTATTTTTCCTCAACCAATTAAGAAAAAAACTGATTAAATCTACTTTTGAAAAAACCCCTTCAGATGTTCTCTCCCAAATTTACCCTAAACCAAAACTCTATTCAAGTGCTAAAGTTTTATCTGTGGCCCTTTTGGTTGGTGTTTGGGATTTTCTAGATGACAGGTTTGTTATATTTTGAATCTCCATCATGAGGACTTGGCTAAACAGTAGCCAGCAACATTTCCGTGGTTCATTTAGGAATTGTTATTTGCAGGAAACCCTGGCTTTAAATTGGAAAGCAAAAATATTGACCATGAAATGTACAAGTAGGGAAGGGGAAGAATGCTAAAACTAAAATGTGTGGCTGGCAGGAGGTTCAGGCTGCTGATTCCCTCGTCTGGTGGAACAGGCTTTGATCACACCCATGCCCATGGAAATGGAATCTGGGGGAAATTTTCCTGGTTTTTTGGTGCAACAGTCTTTTTTCCATCACCCTCATGTGTGAACTTTGATTTAAACTTGGGAAACGAAGTCAAAAACCAGCTTGGAGCTGCGTAGTTGAGGTGATAACACTGTAGGCTCTTTTAGTCAGGATTTTAGCAGCATTTTTTGGGCCAAGCTGCTGCTTTATGGCAAGCACTTTTGTTAAAGTCTGCCACTATTGGTTTTGGATTTCTTGTTAGTCTTGGCCATGAAATTACACTTGAGCTGAGGGCTCTGTGGGCATCAGGTCATGCAAAATGCTGCAACACAAGAGTGGTTCCCGTTTCTGAGCTTTTTTTTTAGCTCTCTTGTGTGACATTTTTTTAAAGTCACTTTTCAGAATGTTAAATTAGTGATAGACTGTGCTAAATTAGTGGCAGGGGTATATGACACTTCAGTGATTCTGGAGTACACTGCAAGCTGAGAAATTCATTTCTACTCTGCTTTGCTGTTTCCATGGGCAATTCCCTAGGAGGTTTTCAGAGCAGCAGCACTCTTTGTTTTGTTTTGTTTTGCTTCTGCATTGAGTCTCAATAGTAAAAAAATCATACTTTAATAAGAAGAAATTATTTATGGCTGGGATAACTAGAGTCAATGCAGGAGAGAGAAGGTGGTGACAGGATGGCTGTTTCTCAGGAGGGGCATTTTTTATGGATAGCTGCAGTCATAAATATTTCAAGGCATTGTATTTTCTTTAAATATTGTGTTACTAGGCTGATGGATGTTAGGATTTTTCTGGACATAGGGACAATGGAACAGTGCTTTCAATTGAAAATATTAATTTAAACTCTTCCATATCTACTGATTTGATTTAAAGGAAATTTCAGTGTATCACAGATGGTTTAATAAATGTTTTCAATATAGAGAGTGAACTTCTGAGCTTTATTTATACGAAGGCTTTTGATTTGAACAGATATCTGTTCCTTCTTCCCGAGGGAGTTCCCAAAGTGGGGAGGGATTATTGTTTTGGCAGTCTGATCTTGTTGTGGTAAATATTATGTGGTTGTAGGCTGTGGGCAGACAATTCTCACTGTGGGCTGCATTGTCTCTCTTTGCTGGAGTCCTTGCAGCTGTGGAAGTTGTCAGAGAGGAGTTGCCCTTTCCTGCTTTCTAAATCTTCTTCCTTTATTAAAGTTCATAAGCAAAAAGTTTAGAATTTCAGGCTCCTCTGTACTTGATTTCCTATATTGATCCCCATTTTCTGTTTGGAAAGGCATTCTCCTTCTGGCAAATACCTTATGCACAAATGTCAAATTATTTACAGAGTAGTTTTGCTCTTAAAATTAAGCAGAATTGAGTTAGACAAAGGAGAAGGGAGAGTAAATCTGAGTGGGGAGCAATTGAGAATCATCATTGAGTTATGTAAGGTACTAATGAAGAGAGTTATATTGACATCCAGGAGTCTGTTGGGGCAGAACTTTGTGTAGTAGGGGGACCTTGTGGTCTCTTGTGCAGTGTTGGGTGTCCTGCTGGGGGGAGGTGGCTCCAACACTGTGAACCTGGTCAGCATCTTCCTGGCCAACACCAACACCCCTGGTCTGTGCCCCTGCTTATCAACAGAAATACCAGAGCTGTGAGTGAAGCTCAGCAGGGGGAAAAAAGCCTGGAAGGAACCAGTTGTACAGAACAAAGAGAATGGTAATGGTCTTAACTGTGCTGGTTTTAGCTTTAAAAGATTGAAATTTAGCCAAAAATATTGTTTTCTGAGAGTACATAAAGCAGCATGTTTGAAGGAACACCTTCATACTTGAGGTGTGAGGAAGAGAGACTCGTTCTGAAAGCACATCAAAATGACATTTAAGTGCAGGCTGATGGCCTCTTTAATCAGTAAATAACGAGGAAATGCTTGTAAAGTGAGGAAAAGAGGGATAAATTATTGCAGTGGATCATGTACAGCAACCAGCAGCGTTGTAACTCCTGATCAAAGCAGAGCTGTGTTTGTCTGTCGCTGGGAGCTTGGCAGAGGGGCCGTGCTGCTCTCTGAGCAACAAAATTCAGTGTCACATTTGAAGTGTGGGGTTTGTCTTCTTTGATTTCCCTACTGTCACATGAAAAGATAGTAAACACAAAGTCAGTAGTGGGTGCACAGATCTGAAAAACACTTTGCTTACTCACTGTCATGTTTCATAATATTGTCTAACAGGATTTTTCTCTAATGCTCCTGGTGCACTTGATTTATGTGGGAAAGAGGAGCAGCTTTTCTGTTGTGCTCAGAGTAGATGTGTGGTCAGTGCTTTGGTATTTGGATGAGACCCTAAATGAAGCAGAATTAATTTAGGGTCCAGCCAGTGTGGGGAAGCCTGCCCCACTGTCCTTGAGCTGGTTTGCAGTCCCCAGGTTCAGTCTGGGCCTCTTCCATCCCTGACAGGTATTTGTGTGGTACTGGACCGAGCATCCTCTAGAAATAAAAGCTGGGATGGAAGCTGAGAGGTCTCAGTTCCTGGCTAATGCTGCTTTAGTCTGTGCTGAAGGGACAGCCCTTTGATTTTGACCCTATTAATATTTTTTTTTTTTTTTCTTGAGAACTTATGTGTTTTACATAGGTTCAATAAGGAAAGCTTCCTCTTTTTCTCTGCCCCAGTGAGATCACATCTGGAGTTCTTCATCCAGGTCTGGGGCTCACAGCACAGGAAGAACAAAGACGCATTAGAGTGGGTCCAGAGGACTGGAGCACCTCTGCTCAGCCAGGCTGGGAGAGCTGGGGCTGTTCAGCTGGAGAAGAGAAGGCTCCAGAGATCCCTTACAGCCCCCTCCTGTGCCTAAAGGGTCCAAGGGAGCTGAAGAGGGACTTGTGACAAGGGCTTGGAGTGCCAGGACAGGGGGAATGGCTTCACACTGACAGAGGGCAGGTTGGAATTAGACATTAGGAAGAAATTCTTCCCTGTGAGGGTGCTGAGACCCTGACACAGATTTGTCCAGAGAAGCTGTAGCTGCCCAACCCCTGGAGGTGTCCAAGGCCAGGAACACATGGGAGATGTCCTTGCCAGTGGCAGGGGTTTGGAATGACATGGCCTTTAACCCAAGGCAGTCTGTGATTCCATCCTGTGACAAGAGAAATAAGCAGAGCAGGGACAGAGGGCAGGTTTGAATTAGAAATTAGGAAGAAATTCTTCCCTCTGAGGGTGCTGAGACCCTGGCACAGATTTGCCCAGAGAAGCTGTGCCCAGTCCCTGGAGGTGTCCAAGGCCAGGGAGGTGGGAGGTATCCCTGCTGATGGCAGGAGGGTGGAATGAGATGGCCTTTAAGCCAAGGCAGTCTGTGAGTCCATCCTGTGACGAGAGAAATGTGCAGAGCGCTTGGGTTACCTCACGATGGGGGAAGGCCGTGCAGCGCGGCGCGTTTCACCCACAGGCACGTGGGTGATTTTTGGGGCGTTTTTGATTTTTTGGGGTGTTTTTGGGGCTGGCTGGGCCACGTGTGACCCTGGCAGGTGACGTTTCCCTCTCCCTGCCCGCAGAGAAGCTTGCGGAAGCGCAGCGCAGGTTCACCACGCTCCGCACCGAGCTGCAATCCACGCTGGACGCGCAGAAGGAGGCCAGCGGGGCCTCCACGCTGCAGCGGCGCCGCAAACCCGTCTTCCACCTGTCCCACGAGGAGCGGGTCCAGCACAGGAACATCCGAGACCTGAAATTGGCCTTCAGCGAGCTCTACCTCAGCCTCATCCTGCTGCAGAACTATCAGGTACCCGCCGAGGGCGGCGCCGCCGCGGGGCCCTGCGCGTAAACGTCTCCGGGCTTTGTGAGGGCTTTGGTGCTTCAGGTTTGAGCTTTTGTGTTTTCCAGGTTCTGGGCTGCTTTAGTCTGTGGGTCTGGGCTTCACATGAGGGGATGGTGAGCTCTGTGCACAGAGCAGGGAGACAAAACAATTCCTGCTCCAGCTGGGCACCAAGGACAAATGATCCAAATCTCAGCCCAAGAGCACAAACAACGTGGGCCCAAATCTCAGGCCCAAGAGCACAAACAACATGAGAAAAACAAGAAGGATGGGACTTTATAACTTAAAGCTATGACTGGATAATTAACTCCATTGGAGTTAATTGGACCAGAACTTATAAAAGCATGAGACCCCATGACTGATCATCCATTTTGGTCCCTCTTGGGTGCAGTCCTGGCTGGGCTCTTGTGCTGCCCAAGGTGCATCCATTGAGGCCTTTTAATAAATCCCTGCTTTATTCTTTAGCTCTGTCCAGCCTCTGTTCTATCTCAGCCTTCAGAGTTGCCTCACTCAGTTTTTCATTTATTTCTTCCTTTCTGGGGGAGCCCTAAACACTTCTAAAGAAAAGGCAGGTAGCAGTGTACACTTGGTTGCTTTTAACTGAGCTGGAAGTGCTGAGCTGACCTGCTGGAGGACTTTTCCTTCTTCCTTTTCTGGGCTGGCTGACCCCAGCACCTTTGTCCAGGCAGGACCTCTTCCTTCTGTAGCGTGTTGTTCTATGCAGGGCAGGTCGGGGAAGAAGCTCTTTTATCTTTTATTTGTCCTGAAACTTGAAATCCCAATGTTCTATTTCCTCTTGGCGTTGCCATGGTAGCGGCTGTGACCTTGCTGTATCAGAATTTCTTGCTAAAACATCAATTTAAAAAACATATATTTTGATTTCTGCAGGATACAGGCTCATTTGCCTTGAGGTATGAAAACAAACCAATATTTAGTTGTACTTGGATTTTTGGCTTGACTGCAGATGCTGATCTTGTTCCAAAAATCTTGAAATAAAAATCTGAAACTGTTAATATATTTTTGGCTGGGCTACCTCTTCTGGAGTTATATGCTCTGAAATGCTTTAAGTGTTTTACTGTGAGAGGCTCTAGCTTGTTAATTAAGAATGCTGGAGCTTAAATTGACTACATGTTTATTTTCAGATCTTTGACAGATCTTTACTGCAGAATTTTACTAAACAAATTTCAGTCAGAATGAATTGAATACCACTCTGCTCTATGGACAGAACTTAGTCTCCCAAAATTTTGAGTATTTCTACCTCTCCTGCAGTGATGTTATCTTTGAGCTTGTGTCTGGAAACTCTGAGTTTCTTAATAAAGTGTTTTAACTATTAGTGGTAGTTCCTAGTTCAAATTCCTGGGAAAGGTGGAGTGTCTGTATCTTCTTAGGAATGGAGTCAAGCAGCATCATCTGCTGTGATTTCTTCCCTTACATTTATTTTCTCTTTTAACAGAAGACAGCTATACTTTTAATTACAAAAAAACCAATTCTGAGGCTTGGTGAAGAATTTAGTTGGGGGCTAACACTGATCATTCTCTTGGGAAATCTTTTCCTGCTATTCCTCAGTGTAGAAAGGCAGGTTCCACATGATGTTTTTGCTTTTTGCTGCCATGAGTCCAGACCCACTGTAAGTCTACTAAATATTGATCTAAACCCCATCTAGTTTTTCACACTTTGCAGAGACAGCAGAGCTGCTTTCTACAACATAACTCCAGAGAGAGAATGAGAAAAATTCCCTCAAACTGGTATTGAAGTTGAGGACAAGGAATACAAACACAAAAACAGACATAAAACTAAATCCCACAGTTCTACTGTTGTTAATCACTCTTGAGCTTAGAGTATAACAATGAGGAATATTCAAGCTCTTGCAGTTTTGGAGAGAAGAAAAAACAATAACTTGGTGGGAGGATGATGTACCTGAGCCCTTCATGTAGGAGATAAAAAATGAAATCAACAGCAGCATGATAAATATCAAACTGGCTTTGATGAAATGCTGATGCCTTGATTTGGGTTACAGAGGCAGGAAAATCCACCTGAAGCAAATTCCTCAGTTTCTTAGGGGAGAACAAATGCATTCATTCCTGAGGTACACAAACCAACTGTCAAATGCAGCTGTAAGCAGTCTCCAGGGCAGCTCTTGCATGTTTAAATGATTAAACTTCTGATAAAATGAATTTATACTTATCAGCAATGTGTTCTTCTAGAGTGTGTATATACATAAAAAAATCTATCTATTTGAAATGCTCTGTTTTAGGACAAACAAATTAAGCATATAAGATTTAGTTACTTATTCTCTATATAATATAATGCATTTATTGGGTGAATAATGGAGGCTGAACCAGTTTTATTAAATTACCTTGCTGGTGCATTTCCTGATTTATATGAGCAAAGATTTTTTGAGTCCCCTGTTTGATTCTACTTGATGTTGCATTATATTATTGCCTAAGTTGCACTGTTTGTTGTTTGTGGAGGGTTTTTGGTTGCTTTTTCTTTGTTTGTGGTAGTTTTTTGGGGTTTTTTCTCCACAGAATGCAGCAGAAATGGAGGTCAGGCTTGGAGAAGGCCCCTTGACAAATAAAAGCAGCAAGAATAGCGAAATATCAGACTGCATAAATTATGTTTGTTCTGTTCCACAGTCCCATCACTGTGTGTTCTTTGTCAGAAGCATCACTGTGACCAGCAATGCTTTTATCATGCACTTTGGGGCTGCAGAATTTTTGCAGCCAGAGGATGAAATGCCTCTGAGAAAATGAGAGGTTTTAGGGTGTCTGGTATAAACATATCCCAACCAGCCAGCGCACCGCAGATTTAGGGATTGTACCCATGGCAGAGGAAGGGATGTTAGTTCAGGCTACAGAAAGGTCCCTGACCAAAAATCATCCTTTTGTTGCAGTTTTTCATGTAAAACTTCTGCTCTCCTTGGGGTGGAATGCTGGTTTTTCCAATAGAAAGTAATTAAAGTCTCTTGTCTGCAATGAGGCAGGTCATTAATGCTTTGGCTTCCTGCTCCTGTCTCCCCAGCCTCATTCCCCACCTAGATGGGAGGGTCTGGCATTAAATCACTCTAAGCATAATTACATTGAAAATAATTTCACTGAGTAGTTGGTGCCTCTCCCCAGGGCATTAGATTTTGCTTTTTTCTCTGGTGTTCTTTCCAAGCTGCTCTCTAAGCTTTTTTCAGAATTGAGTCTTGCCATGGTCTCTCTGTGTTTCTGCTGTTCTTTGAATGAAACACTGAGTTTTTTAGGCAGGACTTGCTGCACAATGAAATGCAGGATTGCAAATACATCATGCCACAGAAATTGCTGCTGTGTGATGTGCTTTCCCTGTCTTAGGTACTGTGCATGGGTGTTGAATCAGGGATCACTTATAACTCGGAAATCAACAGTTGCTCCTTGTTTTAAGCATTGTGTGCTTGTCTCTGCAGACTGGAGAATTACATCTCCCACATCTGCAAGCCTAAGCTGGTTTTGCAGTCATTGTGCAACATACTCTGTGAAAAAACATGCTGCTGTGGGGATGGATTTAATCTGCAGCACTGACAACTTTCATACAAAGATTTCCCTTCTATAATGAATTTAACTGGAGGACTTGATTAGAAACAGTGTCAAGTTTAAAGAAGTCAGTAGCTCAGATATTTCAGGAGGAATAACCCCCTAAGGGTTATTTGTCTTCAAGGTAGCATCAGGTCACTTCTTGAATAAAGGAGGAAGGTGGAAGTGATCTGGCTTTTCAGGAAATAAAAAGCTTTAGGTAGCTCCCTTTTTATGCCACATTTTTTATTTTATTTGCTAGGATTATACTCATTATAATAAAGTAAGAACTCAAAAACTTCCTGACGAGGAATGCAATCATTTTGATTCTCATTAAGATTCTTTTCTTGCTAGCACCGGGGAGAGAACAATTTCTCTTTCTTGGGAGATAGCAGGGGTTTGAGAGATGGCTGGGGTTTAAAAGCCAGCATGTTCTTTCCCTTGCCTGCAGAACCTGAACTTCACCGGATTCCGCAAGATCCTGAAGAAGCATGACAAGAACCTGGAGACGACACGGGGCGCGGAGTGGAGGGTGGCCGAGGTGGAGGTGGCTCCCTTCTACACCTGCAAGAAGATCAACCAGCTTATCTCCGAAACAGAGGTGAAGAGGCTGGCCTGGGCACTGCCAAAAATCCCCCCAAAATGAGGTTTTTGTCCCTGCTGGTCTCTGGAAGCACAGGTTGGATGGAGCTCTGAGCAAACCTGTTCTAGTGGAAAGCGCCCATAGCAGAGGGTTGGAACAAGATCTTTAGGTCCCTTCCAACCCAAACTGTTCTATGGCACTGTAATTCCCTCAGTGTTTTGCCCTCTCTATAGCTTGTGTTTACCACCAAGATGGGTAGTAACTGATTTTGAAATGCCACTGACTTCTGGAACTGCTTGCATCAGTATGGATATGTTCTCTTCAGCTGGGAACTTCTCCCTGGGTAAAGCCTAGTTCAGCTTTAACTTATGAAGGAACTTGGTACAGCATGCTGAGCTTTTCATGTCTTTGTATTAAAAAAATACTGGGCCAGGGCTCACCTCTAGCTTGGAAACCAACGTTTAGTTTTGGTTTGACTACGTGCTCAGGTGACCTTCAGTGGTGTGTATCATTGTCTCCTCAGGAAGTGGTGACCAACGAGTTGGAAGATGGAGACAGACAGAAGGCAATGAAACGTCTGCGTGTTCCACCCTTAGGAGCAGCTCAGGTGAGACATGGGGGTTGTGGAGCAAAGCTGCTCCTCCAGCTTGTCAAGGTGCCAAATCAGAGTCAACATCTGAAGGAAATAGTGGAAATAATTGATGTGAGCGTGCATTGTGCAGGGCCAGATTATCTGCTTTAGTTCCGGAAGGTTTGGAAATAGGTTACTGCTCCTGATGCATGCAGAGGTAATGAAGGGAGGAGATAAATGGTAAAAGGAAATTTGTACTAATAAAAGCATATGCTTAGTGTTTGTGTGGTCTGGAATATTTTTCAGGGGCCACTGAGACTCCCAAACTCCATTTCAACATGGCAAGAATATTACACAGCATTTTCAGTTTAAAAAAACCTCACTTCAAAGCAAGAGTGCAATAAGGGATCAGGAGCTTGTGTTTGTGATTTTAAGTTGGCTCTGCAAACTAATCTGACTCTGCTGATAACCTCTTTACCTCACCTTAATTCTGCTGTGGCTTTGTTCACAGCCTGTACCAGCCTGGACGACATTCAGGGTTGGACTGTTCTGCGGGTTGTTCATTGCACTGAACGTCACTGTCATACTTTCAGGTAGGTGTCCTGCCATGCCTGGGTTTGGGTGGATTCTCCTCTCTTAGGGAGGGCCTGGACCTGGATGTCCTGGATTAAATTAGAGCCATATTACATTGGTGTGAACTACTGGCTCTGCTCAGCAGTAGGTTGTGGTTTTTCTCATGTTGTATATGTCAGTGTTGAAGACTAAAATCCTTTACTTGTGGTTCCCTCCTTATTTTTGGAGGGATATTCTGAGGGTGCAACATTTATGTGTAAAAGCAGATTTTTGTTATCATTCTGGTATCACACAGCCTGTGCCAACTTTGAGACAGGTGCTTGTAGAACTTGAGCTTTGCATGGTGTTGACTCCCTAAAGAAAAGGCCAGCAGACACAGAGCCATGTGACCAGATGCCAGTTGGGATGGAAATCAGGAACTCATGTGGAATTTCCTAGGATTCCAATGCCTGGAGTCTGCTAATGGAATTAATTGACTTTTTCTTATTGGCAGTAGTTGGCAAGATTGTTTAAAAGCTACAATTAATGGGTGCATCTCTCAGGCCCTGGCTTTATTCTGCTTTATGCCTTCTGAGTTTGGCCCCTGATTAGAGTAGTACTGCAGATCCAGACACAGACCTTAATCACAAGCAGCTTTACTAATTGTGTGTGTGATTTCTGGAGTGTTGTAACTTGCTTAAGCAGTACAAAGGAAAAGGCTTAACAAATCAACTTACCAGCTCTTGCATTAGGGAAAGCCCACGTCTGTGTTTTTATGACTTAAAAGAATTTTTAATCGGATGTTTCTGTAATTGCATCTAGCCATCTCTTTGGATAAAATGCCTCTGTTTGAGGAGCTGTTTGCAGTGCTGCTCGTTTGGTCTTCCCATGGTAGAGGCATGAAGCTTACCCATCTGCATGAAGGCACTGTTTAATGTGTAGAAACTGTTCTTTATTCATAATTTCTGTTACTTAAACATCTCTGTGTGAGATGCAAAATGATTGAAGCCCGTTGTGTTTGCTCTCCCTCTCGGTGCTAAGAATGAAGAAGTGAGGCAGTTGTGAGAAGGAATTCATAAAAATGATTATATCTCCAGAGCAGGTGTTACTAACCCAGTGTGGGTAATAGGTGTGTTGTATCAGCAGGCATGATCTGATAGCTGAGCATTACTGCAGATATTGGGCAAAACCCTGGATTCCAAGTGCAGAGTGGGTGTTTTTAATTGGCCTGTACTTTGCTAACCTCTCAGCTGCTTTTGCCAAATTGTTTGTGTGATTTGATCAGCTGAGATAGGATTTTAGTGTTCTGTGTGGTGAATTTGTGAAACAGCATCAGAACATGGCTTCTGCCGGTGACCCAGTGCTGCACTACCTGATTTGAAAAGTACAGAGATGAGTTCATCACCACTCGGGGTCTGTTAAAGGCTGCAAAGCTACAAGTGGATCCCAGGAGGGTGTCACCCTAAGGGAGACAAATTCTGAGGTTTCGCTGTTTCTATATGGGCTTCCCTAAGTGCCAAGCTAGTGTGTAAGTGAGGTTAGAATTTCACAGAAATGTGCATTCATTTTATTAGCCAGAAACCTGAAAGGTTTCATGCAAAATCTCAAGCCCTTACAGTGATCCTGCTCTTCTTTGGGAATTAGGCTGCCATTAGACTTGTCACCAGGGATATTTTCACTTCAATTCAGTCAGTATTTTTGGGGCTACTCTGCCCTGTTTGGAGTTTTGATCAGATGACCCATTGTGGTTCCTTCCAACCTTACCCATTTTGTAATTTCGTTTGGTTTTCAGATAAAAATCTGAAAATCCTTCTTTGCAATTCCACCTTTAAGACTTAATTTCACATTTAAGATATGCAATTTCTTTCAGCTCTTTTGGGGATGTGTAATTTCTGCCGAAAAGTTGACTCTGTTTTGCCTGAATCCAAGAGTCTAAAGTTTTAAATTTAAAGCAGCAGTTCTGGAATAATTTTCTCTGGCACAGCTTTTTCTCTGTAAGTTATGTCATATAAAGTGTAGATGCTGAAGACATGAAATTCCCTATGGATTTGCTTTCTCTGAGAAAACAGTTTGAAAAACTTGGGGCTATAATTCAGGCAGGTCTGTGGGAATAAATTCTCAGCCTCAGTTCTGTGAAGTGCAGGTTCTTTCTTTTACCCCTCTTAGAAAGCATGTGGGTGAGAAACTCACAATGAAACTAAAATTGAGGATTTTGAATAACTTTATTTAATTTATGCTTTTCTTATCAAACCTGTGCGTAGTGACCAGTCCATTATAAAGAGATTTATTCTGGAGAAAGCTGCTGCTGTCTAAGGCTGCTCATTGTTTGAAACGAATCATATTTGTTTCCAAACCCCTGAAAACTGAACAAAGGAAGCAACAGGCTTTCCAGCACTGCTGCCTTGTGCTGGGATTTCTGTTTGTGTGGGGCTGGGTGTTGTAATGCTGGCCATGAATATGTATTGCATTACCATTGTACTGAGTCCGGTGATTAGGAGGTTTTAGCATTGTTTTAAATGCTGTAAATGGTTCCTCTTGGTTTTGTGGGGAGCTGAAGTGTTTGTGTATCTGTCTGTTGGGATTTCATCTCTATTAAAGCAGAATATTTAAGTGTCTCTAGTCAGATTTATGCTGGTGCTGTCCCTTGTGCCTGCAGTGTGAGGCAGGGACGCTGCTAATGGCTCGATTACAGCAGCTGGAAAGGGAATTTTCCCCAAAATGCTCCTAAATCCTCTGACAGGCTAGGCAAAAAGTCCTCCACTTGCTGGAACATGCAGTGGTGTACACGTGTACCCTGTTTTCTCAGGGTCCAGCCAAACACCTGAGATCCAGGATAAAGCCTTGCTTTGTGACATGACCTCTGTTATCCCTAAAATCCTTCCTTTTTTTTTCTTTTTTTTTTTTTTTTTTTTTTTTGTTTTGCCAGGTGTGGCTTTTATAGATGGACCAAATGTGTGGCCACTGGTGAGAATCTATCGAGGTGGCTTTCTCCTGATAGAATTCCTCTTTCTCCTGGGTATCAACACATATGGCTGGAGACAGGCTGGAGTCAACCACGTCCTCATCTTCGAGCTCAACCCCCGCAGCAACTTGTCCCATCAACATCTCTTTGAGGTGAGCAGGAGGGATTTTAGAGTGGCTGAGCCATGCTGAGGATCAGCAGGATAAATCCTGCACCATTTCCTGGCAAGGACTCCTAATACAATTAGAAGAGGAAGTTGCTGAAGTCTGATTAGATTACAGGATTGAGCACTGCTCTCCCTTTTCTTCTAATGAGAACACATTGCAGGTTTCGGGGCTGTTTTTTCATGATTGTTTGGCTTTTTTTCCTGCAGATTGCTGGTTTCCTGGGTGTTTTGTGGTGCCTGAGCCTGCTGGCATGTATATATGGTCGATTCACCTACATCCCCATGCAGGTGAACCCACTCATCTTGTATGGCTTCATGTTGCTTTTTCTCATCAACCCTACCAAAACCTTATATTACAAGTCCCGTTTTTGGCTGCTCAAACTATTGGTAAGTGTCAAAGCTGGTGGAAATAAATGATTTTTTGTTTAAATGCTGTGTCTGAGCAGTAGCTCAATGAAGTGTATACAAGTGTCGCTAACCCTCAGTAAAGAGGGATGCAGGGGGTGCTTATACCACTGTGATTTATAGAGCAGACCTGATCAGGTGTTGACTGCAGACTGGTTTTGGGGTGGGTTTGCAGAAGCATATTCTTCTTCCTGTACCAGTTGACTTGTTAACCTTCCTGTTGACAGCTGCTTACAAACTTTTGCATGTATGGAAACCCTTGGATGTCTTGGTTGTTTATTCCTTAACCTAGTGAGACAGATTGATTAGAGGTCCATTGCCCTAAGGCAAGGCTGCATGGATGCTCCTTAGCCCAAACTGGAGTAGTGCCAACGTTGAGAGGGTTCACTGATGGAGAGAGAACCTTTGGGAAAGTTACTACCCATAGAATTATGTTTATGGGTGGGGTTTTTTTCTATTTGTGCTCTTTGTTTGAGACTGAGCTCTTTATTTTCCTGTAAGATAAGTCTGGTAAATTCAGTGTCAATATATGTGCTGCTTCAGTGTTCCAGTCATAGGTGGGAGCGCTGAAAGAACAGCTTTCAGGCTTGCTGGGTGACTCAGGAGTTTCTTCCCAAATGGCTGTTTCACATGCTCTTCCCTACCCTGTGCACCCTTTTAAATTGGCTTTAATCAAGCTGGTTCCCTTGACACTTTCTTCTTGCTAGCACTGTTCTGAGAGCTTTGGGCAGAAGAGGGGGTTTGGCTGGCTGGTTTTCTTCAGTGAATCATTTCAATGCCAATTAAAACAATTAACTTTATCTGGAACACAGCAAAGATGAGAACAGCATCATGCTTTGAGGACATCTGTGCAGGTATACACACAGTGAATTAACCTCTCTGAGCTCACCTCTGTTATTTGATTTGCTGGCTTGCTGCTACGCCAGCTTCTTTCTTTGTGCCTTCCAGCACTCAGCCATCCCTCACAGAGGTACCTTCAGTCCCAAGCCTCATTAGTCTGACTGCTGTCCCCTGGTGTGAGGGGAAGCACTGGATGTGCTTTAACCACATGAGCAATATCTCTGCTAATTTACCTCAATATCTTACCTCAATATCTTACTCCACAGAGCTGTTGGGCTGTTTGCAGCCCCTGCCCTGTCCCAGTGATCTCCAGACTGTGCTGCAGTCTGAGATAGAGTTATAGGATCATGGAATAGCCTGAGTTGGAAGGGACCTTAAAGATCATTGAGTTCCAACCGTCTGCCACAGACAGGGACATTTTCTACAATCTCAGGTTGCTCTAAACCTCATCCAGTCTGGCCTTGGACACTTCCAGGGATGGGGCAGGCACAGCTTCTCTGGACAACCTGTGCCAGGGCCTCACCACCCTCACAGGGAAGAATTTCTTCCTTGTATCTAATCTAAACCTACACTCTGTCAGTTTTAAGCCATTCCCTCTTGTCCTGTCACTAAATGCCCTTGCAAACAGTCTCTGTCCACCAAACCTGCCCCATGAAATATCTCAAGCTGGAAGGGATCCATAAGGTTCATTGAGTACCTTGAGTGTGCAGAGGCCAGTTCATCCCAAGGTCTCCTAGGGGAAAAAAAGCTTCATCAAAATGCCAGATCACCTTAATGGTGGGAGATGACATGGTACTTGAGTGCATTATGTGGAAGGAGGAAGGGGAAAGAAGAGGCCAGACCACATAAAGAGCAGCTTTTATTGTGTGTACTTGGCCAGCTGGGTGTGTTTTATTTCTCCATGCAGCTGCCAGCAGCTCTCTGGGTGAAAGGAGGTTTAAATAGTGCAAGTCTTAGAACTGTTCTGCTCACAAAAAATTATGTTTGGTGAGCATTTTTCTTCACATGTTTCATATGTTTCATTTCCAGGCAAAACAAAATCTGACCTATCAGGTGTAGCAGAGCATTACTGGCACTTTCAATTTTTCTGGAACCAAATCAGGGGCATGCTTGAGTGTGTTGTAGCATTTCCTCATGGATTTAGGAGTCGTCCTGCCTCCCCCTGTGACCAACATCAACTGCTGGTTGAGAGTGGGATCTCTTGTGCTAATCCCTGAGGGATGGCAAAACATCAGAATTGATCTTCCTCTGAGTGAAAAAAGTTATTTAGCCTGTAATGAAGTCTAGTTCCCCTGCCAGGCTCTTCTTTCTTGCCTGAGTGCTTAGGGGAGCATTCTTGGTGCCTTTGCTGCCAGTGAGAAGCTCCTGAGTGCCCTGGTGTGGGCTGGGGAGAGCAGCTCAGCGGGAGGAATTGGATCTGAGCCCAGGGAATGTCCCTGTGCCCACGCTCTCTGCAGGAGCTCCATGGCCACAGCAGTGCAGGGAGCCTGTCTGTGAGAGGTGAAAAGCTAGCAAGTGTCCAGCTCAGCTCAGATATCTGGCATCTCAGCACCAATTAGAAGTGCAGGGATCAGCACCAGGAAGTCTGTGCTCAGGCTGTGGAATTGTTGATAGAGAATTGCAACTGGTTATTGAAACTGAGGTGCAGCCTTTGGTGTTTTATGACTTTGTCCTTAACTGGAGGATGTTGCAGACACTTCTCAGCTGGGAAGCAAGGAGCTGGCTGTGGTACCTCCACTGGAATTGGGGCTGCAGCTCCAGCTGTGCCTGGGCAGCAGGCAGAAGCCACAGTGCCTGGCACATGGCATTGGGAGGGTTCAGATGGCAGCTCAGGGTCTGAAGGAGGGTTGACTCAGATGCCAGTTTCAGATATGTCATGGATCTATCTATTGACTCCTCCTCAGCTGTAACCTGTAAGTGGAAAACTTTTACTCTCCTAGAAGTTTTATGCTGTCACTTGGCAGTGTTGAAGTATTTCCCCCTAATTTAAATAACAAGAATATTATTTATTGTTTTCTTTCTTTTTTTCCCCCCAGGGAGATCTGTCTGTAAAGTTATTTTCACATTTCATTTGCTTAGCTAGTCTTTATTCATGGACAAAACAATTGTCTGTGAAGAAACAGATAAAGATTGTATTAGGGAGTGTTGGGAAAAGGGAGGAAAGAGTTTCTGTAAGGGAAGGCTGGTGTGGTCTTTGACCTCTGTTCTGCAGCTGGGCACCTTTGAAGACAGTCCTCCCTAAAGGCTGGCCTTGTTTGACCTTTGGGAATAGGTGCCATCCAACATGAGCACAGAGCTTTCTGGGTCAAGATCCATATCTGCTTTATGCCACTAACTCTTGATCCCCTATTTGGCTTTGAAATTTTAGGAGCAGAGCCTTAAATCTGCATTACAGGCTGATGGGTTGTGTCAGTCCTTTCCTGGCTTTCTGCAGCTGTGCACCCTTCAGGTTAATAAGGAGAGCAGGATAAAAGATCAGTGTTAGCCTGTGCTTTCATTAATTTAAAGGTTCATAAATCCCATAATGACCGGATGGTGCTGGTGCCTTCTCTGTGAGAAATTTGCCATTAGTAACTACAACTAACTGGGCAGGGAGAGGGGTAATCAAAGGTAATGGAGCAGAAAACTGTCTGCTTTGGAAGGAGCAAAACTGCTCTTCAGGATTAGAGGGAAGTGGACTGGGATTGAGGGGGAGTCCAACTGACAGGCAATAGGATTTCCTCTGCCTTTTCTTTCACCCTTTCCCTGCTGGAGGCATTGGCAGACCCAGTAACAATCCTCACTGTCACAACTTCTAACACCAAAGAACAACTCATGAGTTAAGTAGACCAAGGCATGACCAGACTAATGGCTGTGCTGAGGGTCTAAATCCAGCTGACATTAAGTGTGAGGGGGAAGGCAAACGTGGAAGATGTCAATGGACATGATGTAAGTGCCTGAAAGAAAGTGCTGATCAAAGTGAGGGGCAATGAGAGAAATGGAGCTGTGTAGAGCTCTTAAATGGAGACTGGGAGTTTCTGGGAAAGAGCCTGGTTAGAGGAGACTGGGCTGTTCTGCCAGGAAAAAACAAAAGGCTGAGGGGGGCACAGGAATAGATACATACAGGAGGAGGAAAGCAGGAATGTTCTTTGTACCAAAAGCGAGGAGACAGTTACCCTTTTTTGTCAGCAGGAGCAAAAGGCCAGCAATAAATCTTCAAGCATTTCTGTTATTTCCATATTTGTTCTGTTCTGTGATGTCCTGCCACTGCATTTGGATGCCTTTGACACAGCCATGAATTTTTCCTGCTTTGTTTTTCCTGACAGTTTCGAGTGTTCACTGCTCCCTTCCACAAGGTAGGCTTCGCAGATTTCTGGCTGGCTGATCAGCTCAACAGCCTGGTGGTGATACTTATGGATTTGGAATACATGATCTGCTTCTACAGCTTTGAGGTTCAGTGGGAGGACAATGCTGGACTTCTGGCAGATACAGGTAATGCTGATGAGCCCTGGGAATGGGGTCAAAATGACCTGAGAAACACTGAGCAAGGCAACTTTCTAATTGTCTGTTTTAAAGAGGGTTATTAATAGTACAGGAAACCAAAATAATTGGCATTTCTTGTAAATGTGGCATTAGAGAGATTCTCCCCTTTCTTACTTCCATCCAGAGAAATGGAATTTCACATCAGTGTTCATTTCCTAATCCAGTCATTTGGCCCGATGTCTGTGTCCATCAAAGAATTTAGACACAGCGCTCCTGATTGGAAAGAGAAATCCATTTTCCTGGCATTGTTGTTTTATTTCATAGTAATTTAACCATGTATTTGCCTTTAGCCTCTTCCTGTTGCTCATCATGAGAATCCTGAGCTTGTTGACCCCAGCTTTCTGTGCTGTAGCCTGGTTCTTACGGGCTCCATTCCAAAGCAAGAGAGGATGGAGAAGCTCCTTGGTGCCACCTCTTCCTTGATTTGAGTTGATGCTTCTCTGCCAGGGCTGTCCATGCTCTGTCTTCCCTTATTTTCTAGCCAGAAGGAATACAGAGCTGGAATGTGAATTTTGACTTTGGCCTTCCCAGTGGCAAAACAGTACCTGTCTCCTCACTGCTGACTTTCCATTTTAAGCACTGCTGGCAAATCATATTGTCTGATGGTTTTGACACTTACTGAGAGAATTTACTGTATGCTTCAATAAGCATCAGTGTTCACTTTGTTCTTCCAATCTGTCTGATCTTCCCCTTCATTTTAAGAGACAGCATCGTGAGCAGCTAAATATTTACTTATTAAAAATAAAAATTAAAATACGTAAAGCAACTGTGTGCGTAACGATTTGTCCTCTTCCAATCTGAGCAGTGGAATGATAGCACGGCGTTTTGGGATAAATATCAGCTAATAATGTCAGCTAATAATGTCAGCTAATCTCCCTTAGAGTGAATAAGAAACGAATGTTAGGCAGCAGGTGTTTGGTTTAGATGTGCTGAGACAGCAGAAGAATATGGAGTTCTTGGGAAGTTCCAGGAAAAGCTTCCTGGTCATTGCCTTAGTAAAAAGAAGGCTTTCAAACATGGAGGATGGGACACAATGGCATTGTGGTGTGGTTGCTTCTCATCTCAGTTTTTGAAACCAGACTATGCCTTGGATTTGCTTTTTGAAAAACAAAGTGAAAAACACTAAACCCAGTCCCATACTGAAATGCGTTTTTTCCTATTACAGTGCGCAAGGAAAACAGGTCAAGGACATCTTTGGCAAAGTAGCCTTTTAGAGCTGTCCTGCAGAGTTTCTAAGTGCTCTCCCATTTATGCACAAAAATCCAGTGTCAGAGGCCTTTTGTAATTCCACTCCTAATTTGATTATTCACAGTCCCGCCAACAGCGCTGAGCGCATTTAAAAATAGATAATTTCTAGCATGTTGGTTATCCTGGCAGGATGAGGGAGTTAGATGGTGATCTGTCTGGATGTGTTATTCATGCCACCTGAACACCTCCAAGATGGAACATTGAGCTACTTTGGGCTCCTTGCAGTTTGCGTGCCTCGGTACCAGCTGCTGATGGGGAATTGCTGCCATAAAGAGATATTGCAGACAGGAAGACAAAAACAGTTCTTAAACTTACTAACTCTTTGCCTTAACAGCTTCAACTCCTGTTTTTCTTGCAGATAATCAGATTTGTAACAGCTACTCCTACGGAGTGAGAGCAGTTGTCCAGTGCATCCCTGCTTGGTTGCGATTCATCCAGTGCCTGCGCCGTTACCGCGATAACAAACGGGCCTTTCATCTGGTTAATGCTGGAAAATATTCCACCACCTTCTTCGTGGTGACATTTGCAGCCCTCTACAGCACTCACAAAGGTAGTGGTGATTTTGGAGAATCCTGTGCAGCTCCTGGGGTTTGCTGTTTTTTACACGAGAGAAGCTCAGAGTCTGGCATGCCATTGAAACGCGAGCTTCTTGTGTTTGGCACCTGTGAAACATCTCTGGGGAAAGGCAGGGGCCTGGCCAGCTTGTAAAGAGTGTTTTAAGATCTTATTTTAGGTGTTTTTCACATGCCAGGTCTGCTTAGAATTGCACTTAGGCAGCGGGGGAGGGAACTCTTAGGTTTGTCTTTGAAAGCTGAAATACCTGTCAGGTTCTGCTGTGAAGGGAGGTGAATGGGAGGGAGATAGATGAGAAAAGGGATAGCACAGCAAATACTTCTCTCTTAACATTCATGAATATTTAACCTGGATCATCTAAATAACCGGTCCATCATTCCTAAATGTGAAGGCATGTCCACAGTGCCAGGAAAAAATGCTCTCTGATTTTCCTCTGTGATTCTCTCCATGTTTTTTCAGCAGCTGGTAAAGAGTTGTTTCCAATCCATTTAACTGCAGATTGAGCTCTGATCCCTGAAGTTCCTCATCTCCCTGGAAACGACAATTACTCGATTCTACTCTTGTTCTGAAGGAAAAAAGCTTTTAGTTTCTGCACTTCAGGCAGTCGCCCTGCCCTGCCTTTCATTGTTCTGAAGCCCTAAAAGCTGTATTCTTTCATTTGAGAATATCTCCCTTCTATATACCCAGAAATTAGCAACCACACACAGTTGTGAGCCATTACTTAGCCTGGAATATTCCTGTGGTGAGGCAGGGAGAAGTGTTGAAGGCATGATTCTAGTTAACACACTGGGTTTTTTGGAGGGGTGCCAGGGTTGATAGAAACCTTCCCATGGCCAAGAAATGTCTGCTTTGACATAGCTGGGCCAAGAGTCACACTGGTGATGTTTGTCATTGTATTTTAGTGGCAGGGAGGGGCAGTGGCCCAAACTGGCTGAAGGCTGAGAGTTGGCTTCTGTATCCAGAGCTGGTGTGGGAGCATCCTCTGGGAGCATCCCCTCTGCATTTCCTTCCTGCTGCCTTCTCCCTGAAGTTTGTTCCTGTTTTAACTTGTTTGCTCAGTGACATTCTGCAGCCCTGCAGTCCAGTTAGTCACCACTGCCAGAGCCTGGGATGAGGCACTGGCAGATTCCCTGGCTGCAGAATCACTGCTTACATCCTCTGTAGCCAGTGCTGCTTTGGGGAGCCTGACTAATGCTTCTGCCTCCCTCAGGGGGGACACATTGCCAGAGCCTTCATTTGGGATGGGGTTGTGTCTTGGTTTGGAAAGCCAGGTGTCTGCTAAGGAAGGCAGGAGCCTCCATTGAAGTAGAAAATGTAAACCCCCTCCCTCTTAATTATTGTAATTTTGAAATTAAACGCTCTCAGACAAAGATATGGGAAGAGAAATAACAATTCTTTACTAGGAAAAATAGAGTACAAATGCAATAGTACAAACAAAAACACTGCCAGAGCCAGAGCAGGCCCTGTCCCCCTGTGTGTCAGGGTGGTGGCACAGTCCCATCCCAGGGGGCTCAGGGTGGTGGCACAGTCCCATCCCAGGGGGGCTCAGGGTGGTGGCACAGTCCCATCCCAGGGGACTCAGCCCTCCTGCAGTGCCAGCTGTGGTTCTGCTGGAGCAGGGATCCTGCACAAGGGGAGAGTTTTTCTCTGGAGCTCCAGGGCTGCTGGAGATGGGCCTGCTCTCCCTCTGGGAATGCAGGGCAGCAGAAAGCTACTCCTCTGGGAATGCAGTGGGCAAAGGCTGCTGGGCTGTTCCCAGGGCAGATTGGATCCAGGTAGGAATGCTTGGCTCCTCCCCTGGGTGGAGCATCTCCCCATGGGATGGTGGAATTTGATCAGCCCTGCAGGGACACTCAGTGGCCATGGACAAGAGATAATTAATAATGAATGGCCTATGAAGAGATCTCCTGGAGGGAGGATTGGCTGTGGGAGAGATAAAGAGAACTGCCCCATGAACAGCAGAGAACTGCCCCAGCTCTGACAGATGGTGATAGAATATACACTTATCTTACAATCCAGGACAGGTTGGAACCAGGAGGAGAACCAGCCTCTGTCAAAAGGTCCTGTTGAAGAGTTTGACCTCCTTCCACTGCCCTTGAAGTTTTTCATCCGTGCCAGTGCTGCTACCCCAGTTCTGGTCACTGCCACACATAACTGGTGTTCCCTTTCCCAGTCTGGCAGGGAGTGGGCTGTAATGAGGTGTTTATGAGCCTTGTTCCAGTTGCTGTGAGACATTCCTGACTCCCAGCTTTTGTCTGTCCAGTTTTGTCAGTAGCACATCGTTGTTGGTGTTGTACAAAAAATATTTGGAAGCTTCGAGGCCTTTGGAAATTACACAGTAGCAGAGATTTGTAAATGTCACTGTGCTGGGCTTTTCAGAGGGCTGCCTAAAGCCCCGGTCATGTCCCCTGAGGCCTGTAGGCCTGTTCCCATCCTGCCATAAGCACACTTTCTAGTGTGCTGTACCTGTTAAGAAATTTTATCAAGCGCTTTACATAGATCACCGGTTTGTTTGGAATTTAGAATCAGATAATCAACTTTATCATCAAGTTGTTATGATGCTACTGTTGAAAATAGATGTGCTGCTCACCCACACCTTCTCTGTGTCTGCCCAAGGATAGCAAACACCTCTCTCTTACCTCCTAAACATCTGTTGGGGGGAGCTGTGTGTTCTGAAGAAAGTGCTGCCCAAAACAGGTGTCAAATTAGACACAACAGGAGCAAGATCCTTGCTCCTCAGACCTGCTCTAAGTTTCAGTAACAAACCTATTGTGGTATCAAGAGTTGTATTTTAACAGTCTTCCATGCCTGTGCTTGCAAGCCTATGACTTACACCTCTGGAATGACAGCTTTTGGCTGCCAGAGGAGAGGGCAATCCCTGCCCTTCCCTTGGGAGGTCAGGTAATGGACACCAGTGCCTGTTGTCCGCTTGGGAGGCCGGGGGACATCACAGCCCTCTGAGAAGTCTCATCTTCCTCCCTTGGTTTGAACACTGGATAGTTTGTAGCTGCTCTGTGGGGTGTAGTCAGTGCCTGCCAGCCATGTGAAGATGGGCTGTGTGGTTGGGAGGGTTTGGGGCTGTGGAGAGCAGCTAATTCATACACAGTGCACTGACAGCACTCTGTGTTTTCCTGGGTTTGCTGTTGGAAAACAAGTCTAACTAAACAAACGTACAAATGTCACCTTATTAAGTGATGTTTCTGTTCTAGTCCTGTGTGGTATTCCCTACTCCAAACCTCCTCTAGTGAAGGATCCCCTCAGTAGCACCATGTACTGTGGGCTTTTGACAAGTATCTGTTTCCCCAAAATATCCCTGTTTAATAATTCATATTGCTCAGGCAGTGTATAATTCTGATTCTTTCTTCCTTGGGAGAAGCCATTTCTTTCCTTCCCTTGGATTCAGATGCAGGGTGCAATTTTCTCTGCTAATTGCAGTTTGGATGTCAGACCGTTAAGAGAGCAGAGTGAATTCTATTAGGTTTCTGCTCTGAAACTTGTAATGCTGTTGTTCTGGAACCAGACCAGCTTTAGAGGGGTAACTCCAAGCTGTCATCTTGATATTCAGGTATCATTTGGATTCGTGAAGCAAGTGGGAGAGGAGCTACCCCAGAACATAATTCTGGAGCAAGCAGTGGTGACGTAGACGAGCGCAGACTCCAGCACAGCTCACAAGCACAGCCACGTTTCAGGGACAAAAGCAACAACACGAGGACAACTGTTGCTGAGCTCCCAGAGGAGGAATTCTCAGTATTTTTATCTCTCCCAAAGGAATGGGAAGCAAAGGCCGTGTTCTGTAAATATAGTGCTGCAGGGTGTGTTTGCTCAGGCAAATGAGGCATGGCTGTAACTCGAAGCTACCTGGCAACCAGTGAGCCGCCGGTCCCTGCCCGCTCTGTCCCCTTCTTTCCCACCCTTGCTTTGCACTAAGGAGCTCAGTGCTGGCATTAAGTTCCCTGCCAGTGCTGAGTAGCTGTCCCAGAGCCAGCCAACAGAGTATTACATTGCCTTATTTAATCCCTAGGGAAACCTACGTGCTGCTGGGGAAGCAGATGATTAAGCCCAAGCCTGCGGCGGAATATTCAGCCCGAGTGAGGCGTTGTTTTGACACGCAACTGCTTTCTGCTGTGTTTTCACTCTGCCAAAAGCAGATGTGCTCTGCTTGACAAGTGCACCACTAAAGAGGCTCCCACTTCAGTCCACGTTATCACACCATTTGTAGAATCAGAGAGTGGTTTGGCTTGGAAGGGACTTTAAAGATCATGGAGTTCCAACCTGCATACTTTACGCTATCCCGGATTGCTCCAAGCCCTGTCCAACCTGACCTTGGAACACTTCCAGGGATGTGTTCCACAGCTTCTGTGGACAGCCTGTTCCAGGGCCTCACTACCCTCACAGGGAAGAATTTCTTCATCACATCTAATCTAACCCTGCCCTGTCAGTTTGTAGCCATTCCCTTTTGTCCTGTCACTCCAGACCCTTGTCCAAAGTCCCTTTCCAGCTCTCTTTGAGCCCCTTTAGGCACTGGTAGGGGCTCTAAGGTCTCACCAGAGCTATCTGGTCACCTCTCCAAGCTGAACACTCCCAGCTCCCTCAGCATGTCACCATAGCAGAGGTGCTTCATCCCTCTGAGCATCTTCATGGCCTCCTCTGGACTCAGTCCAGCAGGTCCATGTCCTCCTTACACCTAGGGGATCCCAGAGAGGAACATCCATGGGCCTCCCTTCTTGTATAAATTCTGCTTGCATTAAAGAAGGCACACTGACATATCTGGAATAGCCAGCTTTGGTTTTACTCCTCACTCAGACCTGACTCAGGCTGTGTCCGATAGGGTTGTTACATTTAGGTGTTCAGCTCTTCTAAGAAACAGTTGTGTTGTACTACTCAAGGAGTGCTGGTCACTTCTGAAGCTTGAGTCGTGATTTTTGCTCCAACTTTATTCCTTTTAAAATGAGACCTTGTGGTTTTGCTGCTGACAGTTTTCTCTCACCTTGATGAAACTTGCTCACATGGTATCATTGGGAATACCAAAATATAGGTTTGGCTTCTGTGCTTGAAGAGCTTCTTGAGTGCTTCTATTTCATAATTTTCTTGTTTTGAGGGATTTACTGGTTCAGTGTGACCATTTTTTGTTTACCTTGTTATTAGCTGTGTGAGATTTTATCCTTTAACTGAAAGGCAGGATGGTTTATGGACATTGTCAGTTTGATTCACACACTTTATTCAATGAAATCCTTGTGGTCTTAGTAGAATCCTCCTATTTATTAGCCTCTGAATTATTTCAAAGTTAATCCACATGGCCTGGAAACTTGAGTAAGCATCTCTTCTTCCATCCTGCTCCCACAGTTTTTCCAGTTACTCCAAATGAGCCTGGTGAACACCAGCTGCCATTGGCTTGGGGTGCCCTGGAGAGTCCTAGGTTAGTCTAAGATAATGGAACTGCCATGCACTTTCTCATTAACCAGCCCAGGAAATTGGCAGTAATTAAAAATACGGAAGTTAACTAAATAGGGCTGTCTCTGAAGGGCAGTGCTTCTGTCTGTGCTGTCCCCATCACTTCAGAAAGAGGTTTCTCTGCAGTAATGTCTATTTATGATTTTTAAAGGCAGCCCTAAGAGAAAAGGGATAGAGATGTGGAGTGTCAAGGCAAAAGCCATCCTATGATTAATGGAAGGTGTTGGACTGTCCCTTATGAATAGAGAGCTTCAAGCAGGTCTGACCAGAGGAAGATGAATGGGAAATGTGCAGCTTTTGGAAAATGCAGTGCAAGATTCCCAGGTCTCTCCCTGCTGCCCACTCCTCATTAATCAGGATGGCTTTGGCCATTCCCAGCGGTGACACTGCGTCACGCTGGGACAGGTCACTGCTCCTGCCACGCTCTGTCCCCATGAGGGCCCTGAGGAGGGCTCTGACTTCTCTACAAATGTAGACTCTTGGCTAAAAGAAGATATGAGATGTTGCCTCTTGACACTTCTTCGCTGCTGCTTTGCTTAAATTGTGCCCGGAGGTGACTGCAGAGGTTTCTGGTCACCATCATCTGATGGTGATGCACAGCTGGCTGAGGTGACATCCAGCTGTGCCCCTGGGGGCTGCAGGAGGTACCTGGCTGCACCTGAGCTCTGTGGGTGGTTGGCTGTGTCACTTAGCCCTTGTCATTGCTGTGTTGGAAGCTGCAGGTGGCAGCCCCCGTGGAGTGAGGCTGCTGGTAGGTGGGACACTAAACCACTGTGATCCTACATGCATACAGCAGGAGACAGTGAGGTCATGTGAGAACTGGGACTGAAATGACAGCAGTGCAACAGTGCACAGTCCCCCAGCTGAGATAGATAAGTTCATTTTTAGGGGGTGGGGCAGGGCAAAATAAGTGAACATGTAGAATTTTTGGAAACACAAAGCTTTTAAAATCACAAAATAGTGAAGCAAGTAGCATTTGTGAGATCCTGTTCCCTCACTTGTGTGTTGGTTCAAGACCTCCCATCTCTCCCCGTCTTCCTCAGCACTGAAAGAGCTGTCAGCATTTGAGTTAGGTGTCACAAGAGCCTTATAGAGTCCTTGGATTGACCTCTTGAAGTAAAACAAACTTTGTAATGGGATTAACTGACTTCTTCCTTAATACTTGCATTTTCACAGCCTTCCCTTAGCACAGCACACTGGCAGCTTCACCAGGATGATTATTTGGAGCCAAAACATGCACAGTCTGTCACATTGCTGGGTGCTAGGATGAATTTTTGTCTGCAACCCTGTCATCCCGTGCCCAGGAGGCCTCCAGTAATGAGTTGTGTTCATTAGGCAGTCTTTCTGATCCTTTCCATCAGAGAGGCAGCAGTGTCATTAGTGAGGAATTGGAGGCATTGCCATGGGCAAACATTTCTCATCCTGGCCTCTGACCTCCTCAGGGCTCTGTGGTACCCTGCTTTCTCCTGGTTTCCTGTTAGCTCAGCTGATTGCTGACACCCAGCCCAGTATCCCAGTGATGGTGCTTGGGGTGGAGCTGGGAGGAGACAGGAGCATCCCTGGAATGCTGCAGCAGGAGCAGCCACATTTTATTTTTAATTTTGATTTTGCTAATTGTTAATATTAGATTTAGTGTGTTTGACATATTGTTGGTCTTTTACTTTTAAAATAATTTCTTTATTTTTGAATGTGATCTTTACTTTTAGTTGTTTTAATGAGTTCTTACCCAACAGTGCCTTTGGAGAGTCAAGTATATACAAAAACTTATGAGTCTTCACTTGTTTTCTAAGTTTATATTTTGATGGTTTGTAAAAATATGCTTTCTTAAATTGGTTAGTTGCCCCCTGACTATAACATAATTATTTGTTACAGGTATTAAGGTTTTATTTAATATTGCCTATGTTGCCTCCATGTCTACTAAAATTTTATTTTCTTAGTCTTTATTTTTTTACTTTAACTTTTTTGCTTTAATTTTAAAGTCTTAAAAATAGGTTGAGTACACTCAGTTTTAGTTATTTTTGTTGGGTTTCTTAAATTATTGGAAAGATTCTTATTTAATAATTTAAATACTTTTTTACTTTTTTGCTGTTTATGACTGGTCACTACTAAAATTTTTATAGCTCTGAGTAGCTTTTGTTTTTTTTGAATAATACAAATGTCACTTACTATGCCTTTGTGTTAAAGGTGGCTGGGGAAATGGGGATGCTAATGAATGAGGTGTAAATTAAAAGGGTGACCTACTGATTCTTAATTTCACAGGCACTTAAGGTGGGAAGCCTGACCCTTTTTTTAATGGAACATTTTAAGAAAAGCAAGTGGCTGCATTACAAGCAATCTTCCTGTCAGATACACACAGGTCTGGAGTCTGTGGTGCTGCAGAAATGTGGGAGATGCAGTCATCTAACAGTTTTTCTCTTTTGCTTTTAAAAGAAGTAAATTTTGAAAGAATCTGCTGTTGGATGTCAAAGGGCTACAGAGGTAGCAGATGACATTGTGTCCCCATCCCCAGGCTATTCATTTCTGATCATAAATCCAGATATTCTTATTAGTGAGACCTGTGGCAAATGCTCTGATTGGAAACCCCATCCTTCTCAAGGTAGGGATTAAACTTTCCCTAAGAGCACTTGTCAAAAGCTAAAGGAGGCACCAAAAAAGAACCAGCTCCAATCTCCGCCACGGCTGATATGCTTCCTCCTGTTTGCAGTTAAATCACACTTGTCACTTGGTGAGGTACAAGCCAGGAGTTTGCTGCCATGTCTTGAAATTAGACAGAAACCAACACAAACCTGCAGAGGGTTTTTAATCCAAACACGATTTTGGGATTTCCCTGCTCTGCAATGTAGACTCTTGGCTAAAAGAAGATGTGAGATGTTGCCTCTTGACACTTCTTCGCTGCTGCTTTGCTTAAATTGTGCCCGGAGGCGACTGCAGAGGTTTGCACAATGCAAGGGAAGGTTCTTTGGGAAGAGTCAGTGTTTGGCAGGGCCCATCAGCTCTCCACAGCCAGCCCTGCCTGTGCTCCTGTGGGTTATTTTTGCCTTTTAACTGCATCAAGTCCCCTGTCCTGCTTCTGCCATTGATCAGTGCTAAACAGCAGGACGTGCTGGCTGGGCAGAAAGGCAGCTACCTGCTCATTAAGATATCTTAATTACTGAGGGGAGAGGTAATGCTGTGCTTGGAGCACTGAGATGTTAGACAAATGCTTGGGGATGTCACTCTGATGGCAGTTCTTATGTAGATTAGTCACTTCTGGCTGTCACCCTGCTCTGTGGTGTGCTGGGATGGAGTTAATGGGCACACACCATCCCTAGGCCTGCTCAGAGCTGTGCTTGCCTTGCACGCTAAATACATCTGTGCTTTGCTTCTGCTCCAATCTGTGATTGAGGCTGGCTTTGGCAGGCCTGGACTGGGAGTTGTTTAGTTGGCAGAGTTGCTGTGGCTAGGTTGGTGTTCTGTATAGCAGGGCTTACCTGGCTGTGTTCCCTGATAACCTCCAGCTGTTATCAGAGCCCTCCCCATCAGCACAACCCACGGTGGGTGACAAGCCAGGAATGCTTATCAAGGGCCATTGTGCTCTTATCCAGCCCTTCAATAATACATGGCATTGATTTTTGCTGTGTTGAATACTATATAGTGTTTACATTCCCCAGAATAATTCAGCGGGGTAAACAGCTGAATTCTTTGGAGGTAAAGTCAATATTAACAGCATTCAGGAGAGCACTGGCTGTCTCTCTGTGATGGAAAGCAGCCTTTTCTCTTGCCTGTGCTTTGAAGGGGCTGTGATTTCTGCAGAGCAGTGCTCCCTCAGAATGCCACTCAGATTCTGTGGCCCCTGGGGCTGGTCTGGGCATCCAGGATATTGCCTATCAGCAGTTTTTGCAGGCAGTAAATTCTGCTGCTGCAAGTGCCTTTGGCTGTTTTCTGGGACTGTGGCCATTCACAGCTTCAGTTCAAAGGTGGAAGCCATCCATTATTTATCTAGTTGACCTACTGGAGCAATTTGAGGTGTATTTGTGCAGAGAATCTGCTGGAATTGCATGTTACAGGGTAAACTGAGGATTCTAATGGAAATTCTGTGGTGAAGGCTGCAAACAGCTCCCGGGGCATGCTGTTTCCCACAGGCTTTGTGGCAAGTGGAGGAGCATGGTGGACTCAGCCTCTGACATAACTGCACACCTCCAGGCTGCAGACATGGCAATGTGAGCACTGAAATCAGCCCATCCTCAGGCTCTGAGCTGCACCTGCAGCTTCAGAGGTTTTGTGCTGCTGCTGTTTTGTCCTGCACGTGCTGCTTTGAATAACAGCAGCTCAGGAGGTTCCTCTGTGGTGGTGCCCTTTGGAGCATGGAGCAGAAAGGTCCTTCATGCCTCTCCTGGGGGGATGTCACTGGTGCCATGGGCTACTAAAAACTTCCTCTTTTTTCCTTCCTGGAGAGGTTGAGATCTGCCAGAGGGCTTCTCTCATCCAGAGCCTCCCTCTCATGGTTTTTGGTGTTTTCTAGCACCTCATTAAACAAAGAAAAAACACACAGGATGAAACAGTTCCTGCTTAAATAGACCCTGACATCATCATAAATATGCAGGGCTCTGTATTGCTCCTGGAAAACTGGCAGGCCAGGAGTTGATGGAGCCTCTGGGCAGAATATGAATGCCTTGATTTTCTCTCCCCCTGAGCAGCAGTGGAGAGGGCTGCTAGGACCAGCCAGCAGAGACCCAGCTATAATTGCTTGCCTGGAGCAGTAACATATTTCTGCACACCAGCTGAATACCAATGAGGACAGAAGGAACAGAACTGCAGGCAGGAGGAAAAGGAGGATAAGTGATTAAAGGAAGGAATTGGAGGCCAAGACTGAAAAGACAATGGGCTAGTTCTGATTAGGGCATTTTACCAGGGAGTGATTTGGGTTTTTAATGAATTTTTTTGCAGGAGCTGAATGCATTTCAGAGCTGGTTGTTGAGAAAGGGAGCAGGAGCAAGGGGCCAAGTAGTGTGACCCCTGGTGCCACTGAAAAGGCTGCTGCAAAGACAGAGGCAGGGAGAGGGGAGCTGAGCCCAGGATAACTTAAATGAAAACAAACACATCCTTTTGAGACTGGTGAGATTCGATTTCTCACTTGGGCCTTTTCCTTCCCAGTTCTCCTCTCTGTGATTGCTCACAAGAGTCTGTGCCACATGCTCTGGGATGCCCCTGCTTGAGCAGACAGGTTGGACCAGGTGACCCACTGTCCCTTCCAGCCTGAGCCATTCTGGGGTTTAGGTTTAAGCAGCAAGAACCTTTGAAATCCCCTTCCTCTGTAACTGCCAACTTAAGATAGTTTTCCTCTCCCCTTGTGTGCTTGGAGATGAGAATCAGGGGGCAGACTGGCCCCTCCATGACCACAGAGCACCAAAAGAGCTGCCCAGCAATGCTTCCCTGCTCTTCTGCCTGCTCCTGCAGGGCATGGCTCAGGATGGTCCTGGCTGCACTGCCTTCTCCACGGCTGCTCCATGAAGGAGTGGAATAAGACTCAGTTTATTTGAATTCTGTCCTTAAGGGGAAAAAAAATGCCTAAAAAAGAACCCAACCCAAAGCAGCATGATGTAACTTCCAAGCCTAAGGTGAGAGGAAGCACTGCAGCATCACAGGGTGTTTAGGAGCATTTTAGGTGCTTTGAAAGCACATACAACCCATGAACTGCCTCTGAATTATCCTTTAGGGTCTGGTAATGGGAACTAAACATGGAGATCTAATGAGCTAAAAATAAGGCTGGAAAGAACAGGCTTAGTGTCTAATGAGTCACCGAATGTCAGCATCTGCCTTTTCTTCCTGAAATAATGTTGTGAAGGCTTTGGAGGAGCTGTGGGGGGGAGAAATGAAACCTGGCAGTGCAGCCCTCATTGCTAAGCTCCAAAATCTTCACCTGTGTCCCTTTCTGTGGGCAGCTGCACGTTAAAAATAGCCTGGGAGAGGCTGATGCTGTTTCCAGGCAGCAGCAGCAGCGTGTGAGGTACCTGGGCATCCGTGAGCGCTGCTCCTGGGTGACGTCAGCGCTCTGCAGGGACCAGGGATGCAATGCTGGACCCGTGTCTTGGGCAAACCGAGGATGTGGGGAGTGCCTAAAGGCTTCCAGCCTTGCCCCAAAGCAGGGAAGCTGCTCAGGGCTGGGAGCTGCAGCCATCCTGTGCCCTTTTCCTGTGCAAAACGGGCTTTGCTGTATAAGTGGTTTGCCTTAGGAGGTGTTTTGAGAGGGGAAGATTCAGAGGTTTGCCTTAGGGGGGTGTTTTGAGAGGGGAAGGAGCGTGTGGGTTTGACCTATATCCTGCACATCATGTCCAGGAAGCCTGAAAGGCGTAATGGGAGGAATGTACTCTCATTTTCACCTCCATTAATTTTATTGGATCACCGCTTTACATCTAATCGGAATTGCTGGAAATACAGAGAAAGGGAGAGGGGAAAATGTCCTGTTGCTCTCTGGCTGATCAGCTGCAGGGATTCTGTTGTTTTAAAGCCACATAAATAGAAAAAGGTGCTGTTGTTTAGAGTGGCGTTGGGCTTGGGCTGAAAACGTCTTTTTTTGTACTGGAAACGTTGTTTGCTTTGTTAGAGGGAAATCAGTGAATGAGCAATTGCTGAGGCTGCACAGAAAGGAGAGATTCCTGCTAGCAGCCAGGTGCAAAATGTCTCAGTCTTCCAAAGCATCATAATGGGGTTTATTTGCAAGAAATTTTTGAGCCAGCTTTCCAAAAGCAAACAGAAATAGCAGCTCTGTTTGGTTTTCCCCAGCCAGCTGATGTAGGGAATCATAGCCAAATTGAGAGTAACGTAACCTTTTCAGGGGGTAGTGGGAAACAACCTTGGAGAAACTATCCCCAGCTGAGCAGATGGTGGGCCCACAGCCTCCTGTTTCTGAAGAGGAGCTCTGTGTGGGTATTGAAAACTCCATACAGAGCCTACTTTAGGATTTGTGCATTTTAATGTACTGCTGCCTTTTCCCTTGCCACCACAAGCTCTGAAATGGCTGGGGGTAATTCCTGTACTGCTCATGCTCTTCAGGCTTTTAGCGGAGAGAAAATGGGGGAATTACCAACTGATTCACAGTTGTTGATGTTAATACAAACTCAAATATTTTCTTACCAAACCCTCCTCACTGAGCTCTGCGTCAGTGCTGTATCCTTTGTACGAGCAGTGTCCTTTGTGAAACATGGCCCTCAGCTTCCACCTGCTGTTCAGAGCCAGAACGGCAGCTCTGCCATGAATCCAGGAAAATAAAAATCATGGAATATCATGAGTTGGAACCCACAAGGATCCTCGAGTCCAGCTCCTGGCCCTGCATGGGACCATCCCCAACAATCCCACCATGTGCCTCGGGGTGTTCCCTAAACATTTCCTGGATTCTGGCAGCCTTGGGACTGTGACCACTTCCCTGGGAACTTGTTCCAAGTATTAATGTAAATTTCAGCCCCAAGTGCTGAGAGGTGAACGAGATGAAAGTGGAATTTGAATAACAATATAAAGCAGGTCCTGCTAAGGGTGTTGGTTTGGCTCAGATTAATATTTGATGTATTTTCCCAGAACTTGGATAGAAGAGGTGATTTCCACTGTTCAAGTGAGGCAGCTTGTAGCTGTTTTAAGAAGGAACGTGCTCTCAGTTCTACAGAAGTGTGTTGTTCTTCTCTTTTCCAGCTAAAAACCACAGTGACACCCAAGTGTTCTTCTACCTGTGGATTATCTTCTGTTTCATCAGCTCTTGCTATACCCTCATTTGGGACCTGAAGATGGACTGGGGTCTCTTTGACAAAAATGCTGGTGAAAATACCTTTCTCCGAGAAGGAATTGTCTACCCACAGAAAGTGCGTATGCAGCCTGCTCTTACCTTAGGACAGGCTTGTAACACTTTAACCAAACTTGCTGAGTTTAGAGCATGTTGCAGTTACTCACTGGAGCATTTCAATGCTACAGGCTGGGATTTTCCAGCAGTAGAGCTGATTTGTTTCCAAGAGATCATTTCTAGTTGAAATGATCAACAAATGAAATTTGATTCCAAGAGATCATTTCTCACTTCCAAGAGATCATTGCCCTCGTTTTGTTTGAGTTTGAGCAGCAGATTCTCTAGCTTCCCGAAGACCTGGTGAGGTCTTTTGGATGCAGAAGGTGTTTGTTGAGCTGTTTTGTTCTTGTTGCTCCTCAGGCATACTACTATTGTGCCATTGTAGAAGATGTCATCCTGCGTTTTGCGTGGACCATCCAGATCTCCCTGACTTCCATGCAAATCTTTCCCTACGCTGCAGACATCATTTCTACTGTGTTTGCTCCACTCGAGGTGTTCCGGTAAGGCTGCTGGGCTGAGCAGCTCATTTCTCTTGTTTTTATGTTCACTCTTCTGCTCTGTAACATCAGCATGGGGGGGAAGCACCTGGATCCTTGGACGTGTAATATCCTGGGTTTTATTTCAAGGAGACCAGGATTAGCAGGAATGTTTAATCCAAACAGAGTGTTGAGTGAAGAAAAGGGTAGGGGCTGTGCCACAGTGTGGAGCTGAATCCTTCACACTGTGTTTGCAGTTCCTTCTGAACCATGACATAACCTTGAGGGGATAGTTTTTACCAGATTTCTCCTTGAAATTTCCAGTTGGAACTAAACTTGATGCTCAAGTTTCCAATCTTCAAACCTCTTTGTATTCTGTATCGTCGATTTGGATCCTGCAAGCTTCCAAGAGTTTTAAACACCTTTCCTGTAGCTGGAAACCCACCCCCACAGCTTCCTGGGAAGAACTTGATGCTGACTCTCTCTCATGTAGGGGCTGGAGGTGGCCTTTTGTAGGAGTGTGGTCCCCTTTGACGGAGTGACAAAACTATCCTTTGTCCCCTCAAAAAGGAAAGAAGCCCAGAAGTTTCTCTCCTCGATTAGGTGAAAAAGCCACCTCACAGGCTTAGGGGACTTCACCTCAAACTTAAAGACATCCAATTGGACAGAAGCCAAAAAGTCCCACCTGGGCAATTTACTAGAAAAAGAAGTGAACAAAGAAATTAATAGCTTTTGTGAGGTGTTTTACCAGGAGCAAGAACCTCTTGCACCTTGCTTGGTTTTTCTCTGTTTGTTATTTTGCCTTTTTGTTTCCAGCACTGCGACAGAAGCCATCCTGCTGATTTTAATGCCTCCAAGGGTAGCTGTGCTGTCTTGGGTGTGTTATAGACTTCGAAAAGCTTAGGAGACCTGGCTCGAAGAAGCTCCTATAACAGCCTTTGGCTTGTAATGCTTGAACAATGTATCTCCATGCTGTCCATAGTAGGATAGGGAATAAGCCTGACAGGTTCTGTTGTTCTCCAGAGGAAAGATGCTGCTGTTAGCCACTGGATTTTTCTCCAGTGCTTTGCCAAACACAGGAAACGCCTGTAGAAGGGGACCTCAGTTGGTAATTCCCCTTTTTTCTCCCCACCCATCCACGCAGGCGGTTTGTGTGGAACTTCTTCCGTCTGGAGAACGAGCACCTGAACAACTGCGGGGAGTTCCGTGCCGTGAGGGACATCTCAGTGGCGCCGCTCAACGCCGACGACCTGACGCTCCTGGACCAGATGATGGACCAGGAGGACGGCGTCCGCAACCGCCGCAAGAACAAGCAGTGGAAGCGCAGTCTGAGCGTGTCTCTGCGCAGGCCTCGCCTCGCCTCCCAGTACGTTCAGCCTCTGCCCTGCCCCAGAGCCCTGCCCCGGAGCTGCTGGTGGTGCCTGCTGGGTGCTTATGGGCTGGGAGTCCTGCCCCGGGAGTCCTGCAAGGGAGCGGCACAAAGGTTTCAAAGTGACACAAAAGGAGGGCAGGTCCAGTTAGTAAACGAGCGTTCCTCTCTCTGCCAGGGAATTAATCCATCCTTTAGGCATTTGGGGTTCTGGTAAACCATCAGGAAAGGGAGTTCCCTTTTTACTTTTCTTTTTAAGGCTCCCCTCCTGCAGAAATAATCTGCCAGAGGTTATAAATGCAAACTGGAGGAGAGGTTCTCCTCAAGCAGACATTTATGAGAAAGAGGGAGAGAGGCTCTTTATTCCTCATGGTGACAGAAGGGGCAATGGTTTTAAACTGACAGAGGGCAGGGTTAGATTAGATATATTAAGTAAAAATTCTTCTCTGTGAGGGTGGTGAGGCCCTGGCATAGGTTGTCCAGAGTAGCTCTGGATACCCCATGCCTGGAAGTGTTGAAGGCCAGGCTGGATTTGGCCCTGAGCAATATGGTCCATGGATGTCACTCACATCCCTGCCTCTGGCAGCGGGGTTGGAACCGGATGATCTTAAAGGTCCTTTCCAGCCCAAACCATTCCATGTCTCTGTATGATTCCAGTTATTCTTTGGTTAAGGTTCATATGTAAGATCTCAGACTCCTTCCTCTCTCAAATCCAAACCCATAAATTTTTTTCTTCCCACCCATCATTCTTGCACCCCAGACGGTTCCCCACCCTGCACCCCAGCCCCTGAAGCTGCCCACTGTGTGCTTTCCCTGCAGTGTTGCTCCAGTGTCCTGTGTCCCTCCTGCCCTGGCAGCACAGCTGTGCAGCCCTGCCCTTTGGCCAGGGAGCAAGCCCAGGCTCCTCAGGGATGCTGAGGCACAGCAGGTCAGGAGTGTTGCGCAATCCCTGCAGCACTGCATGGGAGGGGTGGGAGGAGGAGGAGGGTGTGCTCTGGCCTCAGGGCTGTGCTTGGCTCTTATCCCTGCACGGATGGGACCAATACCAACAGCCTTGGGGTGGCTGCTAGAGACTGAAAAATGTTATGCAAAGGAAATGTGAGCCAAAGGCTGCTGGAATCCCCTCCAGCCATGCCCATTTATCCCTCAGACATGCAGTGAGTGGAGATGTGCCAGGCATATCCCTAAAGAACTTCCTGCTCTTCCTGCAGCCCAGCGGGAGATGGAGCAGGAGCACTCCTCTGGGTCCTGCAAGGCTTTGGTGGAGTTCTGTGGGGAGGGCTGGGCAGGTGCCCACATCCAGCAGTGCAGTGTCCCCAGCCATGTCACAGCCTGGCAGGTGACACAGGCCATGGGCAGAGTGGGCAGTGCCACAGGAGGAGGATGCTGAGGGACAGCTGGGGATCTTTACAAGGCTCTGCTATTCCCAGGGTGAGTGGGAGGGTGTGAAACAGTGAAACAGTAGATTGTTTATTCCCCTTCTGCATAAGAAAGACATTTTTTCCCTTTTTTTATTCCCCTGAGTGTACTGTGGGTTTGCTGTCTGCACGTCATTCCAGGAATTCCTTCTCCCCAGTGAGCGTTTTGTGTTTTGTTCTTTTCCAGGTCCAAGGCTTCTGACACAAAGGTATTGATAGAGGACCTAGCAAACGAAGTGAACACATGAGATGGCCACATTCTCTTATTCCACATCCTTTGTTTTCTCGTTCTGTTTCCCTCTTCCCCAAGTAACCCGAGCTCTGGTACAGATCCAGCTGAAAACAGGAGAAAACACTGAACACGTTTTCTGAGCTCTTCCAGACCAGATCCTATGGACTCCAACAAGCTCACTGTGTTTCGTTTCTTTTCTTCTGGGTTAATTTTAATGTTCTATTTTAAACAAACAAACAAACAAAATAAAATATTTTACTTTGTTTTGCCAATAAAGAGGACAGTTCAGGAAAGAAGGATTGTTTACAGTCTCAACAAGGACATACAAACCTTATCTGGATAACGAAGCATCCTAGGGACTCCCTCATGGGACAGTGCCAAGAGCACACTCAGTTTCTGCTTGGCCCGGTTTTGACTGGTTGAAACCGGACTTTTTAAATCTGATTTTTTGTTGTTGTTGGTTTTTTTTTTTTCAGTTGTTTGGTTTTTTTCCTTCATATCCAGCGCTGAGGCACTGGCTGCACTTGCAGGGAAAGTGCACTTAGAGCAGTATCTTCATTCATGAAGCTACTTTTTAATTTGATGTAACTTTTCTTATAATTTTTTGGAAATATGATGTATCTGTTGCATATAGTTTTCACATTATTTATGAAACTTAACAACCATATGAGAGTGATTTTGAGTCCTGTGCAATGAAGGTTGTAACGGTAAAACAAAGTGGGAATGTAGATCTCCATCTCCAGGGTTATGGGGTGATGGCCCTGCAAATACCCCTTCAGTGAGACAACTTGCACTTCTGTGTACCTTCTCTCTCTTCTTTTATTTCTTTTCGATTTTATTTTAAACCAAAGTTTCTCTTTCTGATATTTTTTTAGTTGCTGCTACTGCTTCTGGGCATGTCTCTCATGCCAGTTCAAAGCCAACTTCTCCATGTGTGAAAGTAGTGCAGATGATCCTAAGGAAAGGAGAGTTGGTTCCCACCAACAGCACAAACCACTGAGCGAGCAAAGGCTTTGGAACTTCATTCTCCAGATCCAAAAGTACTTTTCCAAGCCTTAGGTGTGTCATGAGGGCATCTCAGTCCGAGCAGGGAGCTTTTCAGGAGATCTCCAGCAGCCCAGCAAGGTGGGAGAAGGTGAAGAGGGGACAGTTCTCATGGGACAGAGGGGGTTCATCAGGCTGGGGCTTAGGAGTGGTGGTAAGTTTCAGGGAGCATGGAAAGAACTGTGGTGTGCCCACCTGATGGGGAAGGTGAAGTGGAAAACAGCTCTTCTGTGGCTTCTGGTTTAGCAAAAAGCCTCTGTTGGGCAGTGTCCTGGTCATCTGCCCCTTGACTCATCTCATTGCCCCAGTTTGGGAAGTGGAATGCTTGAGCAGATTTGGGTAATGGACAGCTGAGCAAATCATGTTGGAAGAGAGATGTGAACATGTGAACTCGATGGTCTCGTTGGGCTCCCCTCCTCCTGGGAGGCAGCCATGGAGGCCTCCGAGTCCTGTGGTCCTTCCCTTCCCTTGTTCTCCCTGAGTCTGCAAGGGAAGGGTGAAACTCCTGGAGGAGGATCCTCAGCTGGCTGGTGACAGTTTGGGCAGTAGAATGGCAGCAATCTCTCCTCAGTTGCTGTTTGGTGGTTGTTTCCCTTAATCAGCACCGTGTCCCCCACGGCCAGAATGTTGCATTTCCTCAGTTTGCCTGCTGTACCTCTTGTCCAGAGGAACTGAAGAAGGCAACTTGCTTCTCTTCATTTAGTTGGAAATAGATTAAAACACTTTAAATAGATTAAAACCCCGTTGGGGTGCTGCTCCTCTCATCTCCCTCCATGTGGGGCTGCACTGGTGGGAGCAGAGCTGGATGAGCTGGGGCTGTGCTGTCCATCTCCCCTGGATTCCTCTCTTACCTCCCTTAGGTCAGCTCATACTTTAAACACAGCATTCCCATTCCCATGGAAGTGGAGTCTGGGATATAAAGCCCCTTAAAATATTTCAGCCCCTTAAAGTATTTCAGGCCCTTAAAATATTCCAGGTTCCTAATTAGCACTGGTGCCATGTCCAAGCCACGTGTGGGTACTTGCAGTAGTGGGGAATGGAGCCATCCCTGCCTGGGGAGCTTAGGGGAGGGCAGCTGCACTGGGAGGGAGGCAATCCAAAATTATTTGGATTCATTCAAATCAAGTAACACCACTGGGTGTTACTTAAGCAAAGTGGGGCTTTTTTTTATACAAAGAATCTGAGCTTTAGTGGTAATTATCTTCCTTTCAGAAGGGAATTAAAAATACAGAGAGAAATTGTGAGCAGTTTGGTCTAGTGGAGGGTGTCCCTGCCCTAGGCAGGGGGTTGGAACTATATGGTCCTTGAGGTCACTTCCAACCCAAACCATTCCATGGTTCTGTGATTTGGAAGTGATGCCAGTCCCCTGAGAGCACCCTGCCTTCCTCAGCTGGGCTGGGGAGGGCGGGGCATGGCTGGGTGGCCTGTGTCCATCTGTCCATCCTGCAATTGCACTGTCCCACCCTCGGCTTCCCAACGTGACAGGGTGGGTCGGGTTGCAAGTGATTAAATTCTTACACTGTAGTTTACCCAAATCCTTATGGGAAGCAAGAATTCAGTGTGTCCATCTGCTCTGCTCCTTGCTCTGCTCTTTCTCTTCCTTTTTTCTGTCTTTGCTGGCAGGAGAAGTAAGGAGAGTAAAAAAAAAAAAAAAAAAAAAGGGAGGTAGCATGCTATGAGGAGCAAACATGATCTCCTAAAATAAAACATGGTCCCTTTTGGCAGTGAAGATGCTGTCTCTGGGGAAAGCAGCCTGAATTCCCAGAAGTGTGGCTTTTAAAGGCTCCTAGCTCCCAGCTCTGCATCTGCCTGTTCCCTCCCTCCCTGAGATTTCTGAGAAATCAGGCGTGCAGATTCCTCCTGAGAGCGAGCACTAAAGCCAGGATAGCTCCACGTCTACAGGAACATCTGGCCAATAAAGGGAGACCTAATGAAGCAGAACAGATGGTGAGAGAAAATAGCCCTGTCCCTCCTTGGGAGCAGCAGGAGCCAGGGCAGTGGGGACATTCCCAGAGTGGCTTCATTTCCTGAGCTGGGCTTTGCTCATGGGTGCTTGAGAGAGAGAGAGAGCAGCAGGGTGGCAGTCCAGAAGGACAAAGCAACGTTAAAAGGAGATGGGGGTGAGGGGTTTTTCCACTGCTTTAGTTGTTGGCATGCAGCTGGGTGGGAGGTGGAAGCTGAGGAAGTTTTTAAGCCGTGGATTTCAGATGCTGGGCTGTGCCTCGCGATTCAGTGGAGGTTGGATTGCACAGCTCTCAGGATGGTGTGGAGCTGCTTTGGTCTGGTGAAAGCCATGGATGGTGCAGTCTAGGGAGAGGAGATGCCACACTGTGGCATTTGTGACTTTTGGAGATTCACTTGGAACTTGCTTCTCCATGCTGATTCCCTCCAGTTTTCCATCCTGCTGCTCCTCTGGGGATTTTGAGGGTGAGGTGTTGCAGCATCCAGAGTTTATTTGCTGGCTGGGGTTCCCTGTGTGGCTTTGGGACAAGTGTCACCAGAAACACCAGGTCCCTGTGCTTGGGCAGGGCAATGCCATGTGCCATGGGTGTGCTCCCGACAGGACAGCAGGGCAGGATTGGGATCTTTGGACTCAGTAAGCAGGAGTGGTTGCTCTCCAGTGAGAACTGATGCTGTCCCACCACATTTTAAAAGAAATGCATTTGCAGCATTCCTGGCTGCAGCCTTTTTGTATCCAGTAAGCTCCTACCTCTCTCATCTAGGTTTATTCCCAAAGCCAGCTGGTGTTCATCCTGCACCTTTCCCAACCCTGGCCCTCCTCGTTCTCTCAGTGTCTTTGATTCTTGGAATCTGTTTGATTCCAATGAAAGGGGTCAACTGGCAGCAGCTTTCAGCATGAACATCCTGGAATGGGAGAGATCTCTGGTGGAAATCTCAGCAGAGCTGAATCCTGCTGCTCCTACTCCCCTCAAAACGCTTGTGCTGCTCGTTCTGCCCCTGCACTGGTGCTCAGCTGCAAGGCTAGTGGGGCAGACAGGGAGGGAAAGCAGCTTCTGCTTCAGGAGACAACAATCCCTGGGGATTCACTTCCAACGAGCAGTGGGGACAGCGTGAAGCCTTTGCTGTGTTTTGAGCGGGGATTTGGCCTTGTCCTGCAGGGATGCTGCCCTGCTCTGCTCGCTGGGCTGCAGGGGCCGTGTCCCCAGCGTCAGGCCACGTGCTGGGAAGTGTCCTGGGGCTGGGACGTGGCTTGGCAAGCTGGGGACACAAAAGCCATTTTGCTCACATGCTGCATCCCAGCTCCGTGTCCTCCGTCCTCTCCTCCACCCTTCTGCTTTGCACTCGCAGGGGGAAGGTGATCTTCTGCCTTAAACTTTATTATTATTTTTTTTAATTTAAGTTTTTATTCCAGAAGGCAATCGGATTGTTTTGTCTCCTTGGAAAAGAGGGGCTGGGGCTCCTGGGGGAAGAGTGGGAAATCCCTAGGGTACCTCTGCAGCAGTCACGGCTGGGCTCAGTGGCTGTCACCTCATCAAACCTTGCCTCCTTTTCATTGCCCCAATCTCAAACTCTGCACCTTGGGGCGAGTGTCCCCTGCTGCCACCGTGGGCTAAACTGCTGTGTCGCCATCCCTGGGGGCTTCGATCCCTGCTACAACAGCCCGGAGGAGGAGAGGGAAGGGACACGGCACGGGAAGCTCCCCGATGCTGACACCCAGCCCTGCCTCCCGGTGGGAGCCAAAGGCTGCCCTGGCCCGGGCAAGAGGCACCGCCCCCGCCTGGCACGGTGCCCTGCGGCCTGACAGTCCCTCAAGCTCTGTAAACCAAATTGCAAACTCTTCACTCCAGAGGAGAAATTGGGCATCCTGGTAGAAGTTGCCATGACCTCTCCATCCCGTAGGTCCTCGTGGCCAAGGGTGGGCGCTCGGGAGGGGCCCGGAGTGGAAATGCCAAAGTTCCTCCCGGGCCCCGCTGCCGCCTTCCTCTCCCCCTCCCCCATGTGTTGGTCTAAATGATCTTTCTATGAAGCCCTGTAGATGTCAAAAGTAATTATGGAGTGTGAATAGTCCTCTGTGGGTGCTTTCTTTCTTCCCCTCTCCTTTCTCTTTTGCTATCCCCTTCTCCACTCTTCTGTTTTGGCTCAGTGGAAAAGGTGAGGACAAAGAATTGCCGCTTGCTTGGACTCATGATGTATCTGTGACTGCGCTATTAGCTGTCTCCTCCTCCTTCCTCCCCAAATGGATATAATTTTTGAAGTGTGGAATTCCCTTCTTGATAAGTAGGTTTAAAAAAAAAATACTGCACAATGTGATACTGTTTCATAGTTTCTAGGTGGTTGTATACAGCAAAGTTACTGTGATTGTGTTTTTTCAAAGGAAAAAGTGATTGGTTAAGAAATCTGTCCTTTTTTCATTATTACAAGCTCTTTGTTTTCCAATGATCTGATGGCTCTTTTGTCCCTGGTCTGTGTGTGTGTCTTCCCAAGTCCCACCCCTGTGCTGCATCCACCCACGGAGCATTGGCTCCTGCTGCTCCTGCTCTCTTGGGAGCTGGGGGATGTCGCTGGAGGTGGAGGACATCCCTGTCCTGGGAGGAGGTGGAGGTGCCTGCAGGAGGGAGATGTCTGCAGAGGGGTTGGTGGGGCTCACAGGAAGCAGCCCACATTTCCCCCAGCACCAGCCCAGCTCACACCCCACATGCCAGGGGCTGGTGCTGGAGGAAGGCTCCTGCCCAGACTGTGCTGTGCCGGCCAAACGCTTGTGGTCCTTTTGGGAGCCTTTGGTTGCCTCTCTGCAGCTGATCCCCAGTCCAGGGTGGTGTCCTGCCAGCACAGTGCATGACCAGAGGCTGAGCAGCCCAGCCCTGGGTTGTCTGGGGTCTGTGCTTTTATTTTGCTCTTTAAATCTCTTCGTTGCCTCTTGCAATCAATCTCCCTCCAGAAGAGAGCCCAGAGCCTTGAAATCACTCTAAGCCTGTTGCTGCTCACAGCAGCCACTTCCCGGAGGTTTAATCCCAGCCACGGCTCCCTGCTGGCATTCCTGGCTGGTGGCAAGAGCCTGGCTGGTGGCAGGAACCCTCCTGCTGCCCTTGCCTTGGCACCTCACCCCAGCTCCATGGGGACACCTCCCGGGCGTGTGTCACCTCCAGAGCCCAGGCAAAGGAGCCAGGATCGCTTTCTGGAATGGCCTGCAGGTAAGGATGGGTCCTGGTGTCACAGGGGAGGTTGGACACAATGTTGGGGGACAGGGTGAGGGTGGTTCCTCTGCCCTGGGCTCTGCCACACAGAGCTCTCAGCTGGCCCTTCCTGCCTGCAAGCAGCCAAGTGAAGATGCTCAGTCTGTCCCACACAGAGCTACCCCTGTTGCCAGCCCCCGTGGGGAAGGAAGTCCCTGAGCTCAGGTTTGGCTGTGATGAGAAGCCCAGGGCCACCGGGGTGGCTGGGGACATTTTAAGAAGATAAAAGTGATTTCTTGCTGCTCGTGCTGGCAGGGGCCGGTGCGGCCAGAGCCAGGAGGATTAAAACAATTTCATAATCCTGGTGATTTCCTTTTGATCGGGATTATGAAACCAATCACGAATATCAAAAGCCACTGCTAAAAGCGGCAGCCGGAGCGGGGCCGGGACGCTCTGGGCCCCCTCAGAGCCCCGGTGCCCCCGGGACGGCAGCCCTGGCACCTGCAGGTAAGCGCTGCCCACCCGGGACCCTCGTCCTGCGCGGGGGGACCTCGGGGGAGGGGGCAGGATGGGGGGGTAGGTGCGGTGGGCAGGCACGTGTGGCACGCCGGATTTGGGGGCTAAGGATGTGTACGGATGCACCCAGCTCGGCTCCCACCGCCCTCCTCCCTGGAAATGCCACGGCCCTGGCTCGCCGTGGGTCCAAGCAGGATTTGGCTTCAGGGAAGCAGGAGAATTGAGCACAGCTGCAAACGTGTGATGCTCGCAGGAAGGCGCCGAGGGCCGGCGGGCCCCGTGCGGCGGGGACCTGAGGGACAGCCCCCCCCGGCCGCGGGGCAGCGCCCGGCTTCGCTCCGCAGCCCACACAAAGGACATTTCTGAGGGAGGGCCAGGGCAGGATCCCTCCGTCCCGGACCGCTGGGTTCCCTCCTGTGGCGTTCCCTGGGGGGCAGCGCGGGGCCAGGCCCTGTCCCCAGCGTGGCGGTGGCCGTGCGGGGACCGGGCGGTCCCGGGCCGGCTTTGGCCGGGTGTGCGGAGAGGAGAAGGAGGAGGAGGAGGAGGAGGAGGAGGAGGCGGCCGGGGCGGGAGGCAGGGCCAGCCACGGCCCCACAGCCCAGCCAAGCGGCTGAGCTCGGGCTCGGCTGGAGGGGCTGGGATTTGCTGGTTTGGCCTTTTTTTTTTTTTAATTTCTTTTTTTCCCTCCCCTGCTTCCTTCCCTTCTTCCGCTTTCTTTCTCCTTCTTCCCAGCCCTCTCCCGATGCCGCTCCGGGGGTAAGGACAGCCCTCGCATCCCGCCCGTGGCCCCGTCCCGCTCAGCCCGGGGCAGTGAGGGGCTGCGGGGCGGCGATGGGGCCCGGGGGTGCCACGGGGATGCTCCTGCAGCCCCGGCCACGGGGGAAGATCCTCCACGGCCACCACAGGGACGGGATGGGACGGGATGCACCAGCGGGGTGCAGGAGGGCAGCGGCTCCTCGGTGCCCCCGGGCAGGCGAGGCGGGCGCAGGAGGAGTGCCACGTGTGGCCCCGGGGGCCGGGGCGGAGCAGGGGCTGGCTCTGTCTGGTGACATCTTCGGCGAGTTGTCGCCGGGAGGGATTTGTGTTCCGCGGAGTTTTGGGGCCCGGGTTTAGCTCAGGACCTGTCATTTCCCTCCGGGCCTTCTTGCGGGGTGCCCCAGGGAACCCGGAACAGTGTGGGTGGGCACTGGCGCTGCGCAGCCCCTGGCCACCCGTTTTGGGGAGCCACCGATCCCTCATTGCTGCCCCATTCCCCGCTGCTCCACAGTGATGCTGGCAGAGTGCACGGGGCGGATGGGTGGCCTCGTGCTGTGTCACCTCTATGTCCCCATCCTCTCCAGCCACACGCCGGTGGCATTGCCGGCATTGCGTGCATTTACCCCCCAGGGCAGGTAGGGTGATGCCCTTTGTGGGTGGGCGAGAGCAGTGCAGGGATCATTCCCTGGGTTTTATCCCCGCAGGAATCATGGAGGGGAGCCCTCCCGCTGAGGCTCGGCGCCTGCCGCGGCCCCCCAAGCAGCACCCGCAGGGCGGCCGCAGCCCTGCCCCGCCGGAGCGCCCCGAGCCCGCCCGCGGCCCCCACGCCGTCCTGGAGGGCAAGGTGAAGGCGCTGAAGGAGAAGCGGGCCGGGCGGCCCGGGACCCCCGCGGCTGCCCCCGAGCGCCTTTCGCCCAAGAAGCCGCGGCCCCGGCGGGGGAAGGCAGAGGTGGAGCCGCGGATTCAGCTCCGCACCTACCTGACGGACGGGCTGCTGGACGGGGGCGAGCCCGAGCCTGGCAGCGCCCCCGCAGCCCGCGGCGGCACTCCGGGGCTCTGGAGGGTCCCGGCAGCCAGGGGAGATGTGCCGGGCGGCCCCGAGCTGCCACCGGACAAGGGCAGCAGGTCGTGGCACTGTGCCTCCCTCCAGGAGAGGCCCTCCCTGGATGAAGAGGCCCGGAGCCCGCGGCGGGACCGGGGGCGTCCCTCCGTGCCCGCCCCCGCGGCCGAGAGCTGGGAGAGGCTCTCGCTGGCTGAGCGGGTGGAGAGGAACCGGCAGCTGCTGCAGGAGGTGCTGGGCCTTGCCGCTCCCGGTGGGTGTTTTGGGAAGGTGGTGGCTCGCTCAGGACAGCTGGGGGAAGTGGGAGGGAAAACCTTTGGGATGACTGGAGTCCTCAGGGCCAGCCTCCAGCCTCCCACGCTGCAGGTGCAGCTCCCTGCTGCCTCACATCCCGGGGCTGCCCCATCCCCTGCACCGGCAGTAGGAGGTGCTCATGGGTGATACCTGTCAGTCCCCTCTGGTGTCCTGGTGAGGAATTTCACTGCTGGAAGCAAGAGCAAGAAAATTTTGGGGATGCACCAGGTCTGTGGGCATCACTGTCCCTTTGCAAGCTGCCACCAGAACAGAGAATAAATTTCTCCTTTGATAGAATCTTCCCCAATGACCCCATGCCCCCATCCCCACAGTCCCACACCTACAGCCAGGTGCTGTTGCCCCACCTTCCACTCCTTTGGGATCTCCCAGAGGCAAATATCTGGGAAAGCCCTGTGGAGGGTGGTGGGATGGGATTATATGGGGGGTGCTATCAAGAGAATGGGGGCTGCCAGCCAACCAGGCTAATGCTTTGTCCTGTCCTGCATTTCAGAGGTGCCAGCGAGCGATGGGGACTGGGACTCGGGGGTTTCGCTGCAGGACGCTGAGGGCTGCAGGTAGGTCAGTCCCAGCGTGGCAGAAATGGACATTTCCTTCTTTCCCACTCCCCAGTCTTGTATTTTAAATGCACCTGCTGAGGCAGCTCCAGGGAAGGGCTGTGGGGCAACTGGTGAGGGAGCGTGGCTGGGCCCCAGCGATGCTTCAGTGGGACAAGGGACAGGAGCTGGGTGTCCCCTGGTGTCTGAGCTCAGGACATCCCTGCCAGGATGCCAGGGCAGGAAGGGAACTGGGGAAGAGGATGGGACAGAAATTTGCTCCAGGTGCTTAAGAGGATCGAGGCAGCAGGATTGTGTAATCTTGTTGGGCTAATGAAAAACCTTACAGGTATGGACTAAAAATAAGGAGGTGGCACAGGCAGGTGAGAGGCTGGGGGTGCAAAGGGCAGAACAGTGAGTGGGGAAAGACCCTCCCAGTCTCGTGGTCACTGCCTCTGCTCTGCTCTGGCAGCTGGATCAGGGATGGGGGTGCAAGGTAGAGCGGGGATGCAGCACCTCCTGTGGGCAGGGCAGCCAAAGCCTGGGGGAGGTCTGGGCCTCCCGTGCTGCTGCTGGGGGGGGGTGGCCTGTGCCTACCGTGCTGCACTGAAGAGGTTAAGGCCAGGCTTCCCGAGGAGGCTGCCTGAGCTGATTATTTTAATCAGGAGGATTAGGGCCATGGCCAACCAGGAAGGCAGTGGTGCAGCAGGGAGAGCTGTCAGGTCCCTCACCCTGCACTCAGAGGGGGCTGGGGTTGCGGGGAAAGACCCCCTGCAATGGGAAGGGAAGGCAGCCAGACAATCAGGTCAGGGGGCCGCCCCAAACCTCCCTGCCTCCCCACTGCCGCGGGATTTACACTGGCGGGGATGGGAAGTGGTGCCTGCCTCCGTTTCCCTGTCCACCTGCGGGATGCCCGTGGCACAAAGCAATGGCTCGGCCGAGCCTGTGCCAGAGCTGGGTGGGTGCTGAGCCTGCCCCAAAGTCTCACCTGGCACACCGGGGGTACAGGGTGCCCTACGGGCCATCCCCCGGCGCGGCCGCCAGCCCGCCCCCGAGTGGCAGCCAAGCCCCGCTTTCCCTGGGCAGGGCAGCCTCGCCGTCACTGTTAAAGCACGTCTAATCCCTGTTATTTTTTCCTAATCCCGCTGCCCGCTGCGGGGCCGCAGGGCCTTTGTGGCCGGGCAGGAGCTGGAGCTGAGCCCGCGGCACGAGCAGGCCAAGCAGCTGCTGCAGCGCGCCCGCATGAAGGCCCGCACGAACCCGCTGCGCGCCAGCCACGACATCCTCCTGCTGCCCAGCGCCGTCGCGCAGCCCAGGTCAGTGCCACCTCCCTGCCCCACGGTGTTCCCAGGCCCGCAGCCGGGTTTGGGGCACATCCACACGGGGTTTGGAGCGGGCACATGTGTGCGGGCAGGCGTGCGGAGCCGGGGGCTGAGCCTCATACCCGGGATGTGCCCGGCCCCTTCGCAGCGCGGTGTTCGGGAGGCGTTTGGGAGTTAATTGTGGTTTGTGATCGCACGGAAGTATCAGTGCTGGGAGGGTGGCGTTTCCCCGCTGATGGGGAATGTTTTCCCGGGCTAGACTCGCTGCTGGAGGCTGGACCACAGCGGCGTCTCGCCAGGTCATGTGCGATGTGGTGTTCCCGGAATGATTAACCACGCACCTCGGGCAGGGAAGGGGCGATGGAGGTCGAGCCGTGGCAGCAGGGAGGTGCCGGAGCCCCTCCGAATTTCAGCTTCGGGCTGGAGGGAAGCGGGGCCGTGCACAGCCGGGGAGCACCGGGCGGACTTCCCTCCTTGCGCTGGGTTTTGCACTTTCCTCCTTTTGCACTGGGTTTTCCCCCTCCCGCCCTGCTTTCCCAGGGTTGCCGAGCAGCTCGCCTGCAGGGCGTCCGTCTGTCTGTCCCCATGGCAGGGAGCCCGGCGGGAGGCCGAGCGTCGCCCCGCGGGACGGCGGGAGCCTGAGCGACTCGTCCAGCGGGGAGTCGAGCTGCGGGCGGCCGCGGCGGCCGCGGGGACCGTCCCCGTCCCGCGTCCGCTTCGAGGACGAGTCGGCCCGGGACGCCGAGGTGCGGTACCTGGAGCGGCTGCAGCTGCGGCACCGGCGGGCGCTGGGCTCGGCCATCGCCTCGCCGGAGCCGGCCGGCAGCAGGCAGCCGGGGGACGGTGCCGGCCAGCCCAAAACCCGCGGTGGCGACCTCGTGGCCGGGGGCAAGTGCAGCGCCTGCGGCTCCTTCCTTGGTGCTGCCGCCGGCCGGGGCACGGACGCGCAAGCTGCCCCCGACCTGGCCAAAAGTAGCCCTGCGGCGCAAAGAAGCGTCCCAGGGGATAGCAGAGGGCCGAGCGCTGTCCAGACAGAGCCTAAAATCAGGCCTCTGGGCCCAGGAGGGTCCCCGCTGTGGATCCTGCCCTCCCGGCAGCGCATCCACACCGAGAAGATCAAGGAGACCTACATCGGGGATGTCACCTATATCGACGAGGTGGACTCGGCCCTGGAGAGCACCGACACCTCCGACGGCTGCCGGACGGACAGCGAGGAGGCCGGACCCCGCAGCCCCCACCTGCGGGGCCACCGGGACCCCCGCACTCGCGGGCACAGAACTCCCCGCGCTGCCCCGCAGCCTGAGCCGAGGGCCAGGAAGGGGACGTGTGCGGCCAGCGGCGGTCCCGAGGACGGGGACTCGGGTCCGGGGCCTGCTTGCCCCCCACCACCGGAAAGAACCAGCAGCCGGGAAGATGGGGAACCCCATCGACATCCGGGGGGCAGCAGCAAGGGAGTGGGGAACACAGCTCGCCCCCCGCAGCAGCCCAGTGAGCCCCTGGAGCCTTCCTCGCAGCTGAGGACCAGCACCCCCATCCCAGGCACCCACGTCCCTGCACCCCCTCCTACCAAGAAGGCCTGCGCCCAGGTGCCTTGCAGGAAAGCGCTGTACTCCAACAGCAGCCGCCAGGCGCCGAGCCAAGGAGTCCGGGGCCCGGAGCCGGATGCTGGCAGCGCAGCCCCACCGCAGCCCCGGGGCACGGCGGGGCCGGCCGAGCGGCGGAGTCCCTGCAGCCCCCGGTGGCTTCCGGGGAGCCCACTCCGTGCCTTGTCCACCAACAATTGCAACAACACCCACAGGCAGGACGCCCCGGGGGCGGGCAGAGGTAAGAGACGCACACATGGGGTGCTGGGGTATCCCCAATGAAACAGGCGTGTGACTGTGTCTCTGTGGTTGCAGGGACACTGTCACAGCCCGCTGGCAGCCCTGTCACCTCCGTGCCCCCGGAGGCTGCTCATCCTGCAGGGGAAGGTGCTGGGATATCGAAGGCGCAGCCACAGCAGCACCCGGCCGGGAGTGCTGCAGACGGGTGAGTGAGCACGGGCAGCCCTGGCATCCCTCCTGGGCACTGCAGGATGCTGCTGGGTTGAGCTCCCTGGCTCCACAAACCTCCCAGAAACCACAATATGGGAGTTACAATGTGCCCGTATGTTGCTGTGGGTTTGGGGGAGCTGCGTTTCCCCACATCTGGTTCTGCCAGGGATGTTGGAGCAGATGTGACAGAGGTGTTTCGCTGGTGTCGGGTTCTTCCCTTTTGAGGAAAATCTGCTGCCTTGGTGCTTTCCAAGTGCACTCCTACCAGCCCTGTGCCTGGCACTGCATGTCAGCCTGGCAGGAGAGTTCCAAGGTGGTGCTGGGTCCTCTGAGCCCGTTGGCAGGATGTGATCCCTTGGGGCAGAGCCGGGGACTTCTGAGATGTGTTAAACCCCTGAAATAACGGAGAAAACAAGGAGGGAGCCCAGGTCACTCTGGGTAGTGACCAATTGTGTGTGCTGGGTCACTGCTGCGGGGAGGCAGCTGCCCCCGATCTCACTGTGCACCCTGATCTCACCGTGCACCCCGATCTCACTGTGTGCCCCGATCTCACCGTGCTGCAGCTCTCGAGGCTGCCAAGGCGAGTGTAGGATGCACCCCCAGCCAGAGGCAGCTGCAGGTCCTGCAGACACTCTGTGTGACCGCCACGCCTCTCCTCCTCCACCCAGGGAGCCGGGGCGGCCAGTGAGCCGCAAGGGCAGCAGCGCTTCGGCGTCGGGGCTGAAGAAGCTCCTGTGCAGCCTGAGCCAGAGCACCAAGCAGCGCCTGGGCCGCTTCCGCTGCTACAGCATGGAGCAGCTCCCGGCCCCTGGCGGCTCCCCGCAGGGCAGCCCCGGCGTCAAGAAGTCACCGTCCCTGCAGTCCCTGCAGCTGGTGAGCTTGGACATGTGGGGGGTGCCCATGAGGAGTCTGGGGTGGCACAAGGGGAAGGATACTGGACTGGGATGAAGTGTTCCTGAGGATGGATTTGTGGCTCGGGCGGTCCTGGAGGGGGCATGGGGGGATGTGCCACCCCAAACTTGCTGCGTTTGAAAAGCTCAGAGCCAGCTGGGAAATCGAAGGGGGAAGGAGGGAGAGAGCGGTGGCAGTGGAAGAGCAGATATGATCCTCCCTCCTCAGCAGTGAGCTGGGGAGTGCTCCACAGGGGCAGGATGTCCCAGTTCCTCCTCTCCCTCGGCACATCAGTGGGTGAAGCACTGCGGTGCTGCACAGTTTGTCCCCATCTCAGCCAGGTGTTTCTCCCCAGGTGTCACCCTTCTGCCAGCCCCAAAAAGCTGCCTCTATCCAGAGCCTGCATCCCCAGCTGGGGAAGGCACCTCGTGCCAGTGCCTACCTCCTGCCCCAGACCACGGCTGACAGGTAGGATGGGGCCGGGCACATCCCTGCAGTGCCCAGGATGCTGTTCTGGCGTGCTCGTGCTGTGGTAGCTCAGTATTGCCAGGGGCTGTGGCAGCTTCCCCTGTCCGCACTCAGCTGTGTTCCCTCTCCCCACAGGAAGGGGGGCTCAGGGCCGCAGCGCTCGCTGAGCGTGGAGGACATCGGGGCGCCCGGCCAGCTGCGCGCGGTGGGGCGCGTGGTCCAGGTGTTCCCTGATGGCACCAGCCAGCTGGAGCTGCAGCGACCCCCCCACGGCGCCTTCGGCTTCTCCGTCACCTCCGGACACGGCCGGCCCGACACAGGTACTGTGGGATATCCCAAAGCTTTGGCACACTGTCATCCCTCCAGTGGGCTCCCGTCCCACTCCAGGGGCGAGCTTGGGCACGGGTGCAGGGGATTGCTCCACTGCTGCTGAGGAGATGCAGGAGGGGGGACGCCGCCATGCGTGGCTTTGGCCACGCACAATCCCGCGTGTCCGTCAGCTTGGGACACCAAGCCCACGCCAAAGGCCATTTATGACAGGTTTGTCTCAGTGCAGCCCCTGGGCTCTCACCCACACCTGTTCCATCCGCAGGCATCTACGTGCAGGAGATGGCGGATGCTGGCACGGCCAAGCTCTACGCGGGGCTCCTGGGCGTGGGGGACGAGATCCTGCAGGTGAACGGCGTGGCTGTCTCGGGGCTGGGGCTGGCCCAGCTCCGGCAGCTGCTGCTGCGGGCTGACAGCCTGTCCCTGCGCGTGCTGCGGCACCGCCCCGCGCCACGCTAGACCCGGCATGGCTCCTGCCAGAGGAGGAGGATGTCCCAGTGATGGGAGAAGGACGATGTCCCACTCACGTCCCAGGATGCTGCAGAATGGCATGGCATGGAACAAGCTGCCTCGCAGTGCCATGACCTGCCTGGCTCCACTGCAGTGGCTTTCCTTGTCCCCATGGGAGAGAGTGTGGGACCAAGGACCTCCCAGAGTCTCCAGGAGCTGCCCAGGTGTGAGGGACAGGGGACAGCCTGGCCCCAACAGAGCTGGGTGAGTCTGTCCTGCTGGGCACTAGGGTGACCAGCATGGGGACACCCCATCTCTGTGACCCTGGGAGACAGAGGGCTTCCTGCCAGCACTGCCACCTTGTGCTGGACGGCTGGTGAGGTTTTTTAAAATTATTTCAAACTGAAACCCAAAAATACATCTCTGCAATAACTAAACAGTGCCCTTGGCTTGTGGCATGGAGGAGCTGGGGTGGTGCTTGTTTTCCCATGGACCTGCTGCTCCACCAGTCACCTCCTGACCATGCTGGGGTGCTGGGGGGCCCTGGGCAGGTAGGTGGGGGGCTCAGCCACCTGCAGGGCTCCTTGGAGATTTTGAGGGGTTCTTTTTTCCAGCCATGGAAGGCAAAACACATCCTTGGAGTGTCTCCAGCAGCAATGGCTGCTCTCTGCACGGTGGTGCTCCACATCTGGGTACAGCTGTCTGCAGCATTCCCACATCTGGGCACAGCTGCCCACAATGCTGAGGTGACCCCAGAAACTGCAGATGCTGTTTATGCCTCAAAAACCAGGATGGTGATGCCTGGCAAATGCTGGTGGGAGAGCTTTTCCCACTCCCTGGTGCTAGGAGACCCCGAGTTTGTCTCGGGAGCATGAGTCAGGCAAGGAGGAGCGGAGACCTACACTGCTGCACCTTTATTTAGTGTTCAAGGCAAGGGCACCACCAGCGACAGAAAAGCAAATGTACATGGGGAAAGGGACCAGAGACACTCGGGTGGCTTGTGGTGATGTCAGCAGCTGGGCCACCCCCTGGACTACCAAAGGAGTGCTCCTACATGGGAATCATTCCCAAAGGATGCACAAACACGCTGGAAGTAACACGGGGATCAGAGGTGTGCAAACAGCAGCCAGCAGCGAGCCCTGCTCCCTGCCCAGACCCGTGCTCCTGGGAAGCTGCTTCTGGAGAGCTACAGACCCACCGAGTGAGTGGCACAGACACTGCTACAGCCAGCCTTGGAAAGCAGACACCACCTGTGCCCTGCAGGGATGCTCTGCAAGGATAAGGAGCCACTCGACTCGTGAGTGCGGGTGGGCGCCGAGGCACCACGTGTGCGTTACTGGTTACTGACGGGCAGGCGGGCGGGGAGGCTCCGTCCGGCCCCGCCCGGCTGCGGAAGGCACCAAGCCGCCGGCTGTGCATCCAGCGCCTGCGGGAGGGACAGGGGGGCCACGCAGACCTCGGAGGGAGCCGCGAAGCCGGGAGGGGGAGGAGTGTTCAGTTCCGGAGGTAAAGCCGTCCGGTGGCAAGATTCTAAGGCGGGGGAGGGATGATTTTGGGGGTGATTTGCAATTTCAGCAGAAGTCTTTGCGTCAGTGCCAATTAACTTCCTCCCCCAGCCCCATCTGGGAGCCATACGCCAGGCTCTGCTGAGTCTTTTCATGTTTGCAACTTAAAATATGGGAGCAGGCTGGAGTAAGAAAGAGTTTTTGCTTTCCTCAAGAGTCACCCCCTACCCCACAATTGGTGCTTGCAGCACGGTCCCGCTGCCTGTTCCTCTGCAGTGATACTGCCCAGGTGAGCTTTTTTCGTATTTTTGGTACTGCCCACCTGGCTACTCCACATTCCCTGTAGGGAATCTGACTGAGACAACTGGAGTGACAAACAACTGGGAGGTAACAAAAGGACTGGGAAGGAATATGGAAACATGATCTAGCTTTGAATCTCCTGCCTTTTGGTTGCTTACAACAGAGGTGTCCAAAAAATAGCAGTTGGGAAAAATTAAGACATCCTATTTACAAGTTCATGTACACTTAAAATACATCACTGAGCACTGTTCCTCTGATCATGTGTGTCGTGCACCCGCACAGAGAACGTGGCTCTAATGGTCATCAAAAAAATCTTTAAAGTTTTTTTTTTCTTAAAAAAAATAAGTTATTTTAGACATGGCAAATCACTTGCCAAAGCGAAGCAGCTGTTAAACAGAAGCAGTGACTCAGTTATACAAGGGCAAAGAAAGCATCAGTCAATGAGCTTTAGAGGCCTGTATAATGAGGGAGGCAAGTTTAAAAGCTTCAAGGCTCTCCATCTCTGGCTCACAGCTGATTGCCAGCGCTCGGTGTGCAGCACCTCAGGTTTGAGGCTCTGGGGTGTCTGATGGGGCCTGGGTGGCCAATGGCAGGACACGAGGCCCTACAGCTCTGCCCTCTGCCCAAGAAGGGGGCAGAAAAGCTCTGGTAGGACTCACCGTGCTCTCTCGGCAGTGAATTGGTGCTACAGAGCCCGCCCACAGGAGGCAGGGAGGGGCACGGGGAGCAGGGCCCGTGCTGTGGCTTGGGGGGTATCACCCTTCCCAGTAATGCTTGAGGCTGGCACTGGCAACGCAGTTTGTAATGCTCAGTGAATTCAGTAACTCCTCACCCCGTCCCATCCTCCCCAGGGCTCGCTGCTCTATGTCCACCGGCTCCTACCTGCAGCGGGTGGAAGCGCGGGGTCAGGTCCCCCTCCGGCTCCACGGATCCAGAGCCGGAGCCCAGGTCCAGGCTGCACCGCAGCAGGGGCGGAGGCAGCCCCAGCGCTCCACCCCCTCTCCCCGGGGCCAGGGGAGATGCCGGCGCAGCCGAGCCGCAGTCCTTGGAGAAAGATGGTGAGAGCTGCGTGCGGGTGTTCCTGCCGGGGATCTCTGTGGGCGGACGGAAATGGGCAGAGTTTCATTTCCCCGCGCTGCTGGGGCGAGGGGGCGGGGAGGGGGCGTCCCAGGAAGTTCAGTTTTTGTCATCACAGGACAAAAAACAGGATGAGCACCACTAGCAAGATGACGAAGAGGACAACAATTGCACACCACTGCCGTCGATCTGGAAAGAAATGGAAGCATCAGTCTTCCTGCTATAGTGGAGAAGGAAAATTTCGTTCTGATAGGAACCAAATTCAAGCTTAAGCCATAAAAAGCCAAAACAACAGTTCCTGTGGGAGAAAGGCTGTGGCACTGAATCGTGCAGTGAGGCATTCTCCTCCAGGACACACTGGGGTTTGGGAACAACTGTGGGAATTCTGAGGCTTCTTCCCAACCAAGTTCAAACAGCTTTGAAAAGTTGTCTCAAAAGCAATTGGGAGGAACAAGCAGAGAGCTGCTGTGTTTGCTGTTCATTCATGGAGCAATCTGTTTGCCAGAGGAACAAGAAGGGATCCGGTGAAAGCTGCCCTGAGGAGCTCTGCCAGGAAGAGATTGTGGCAGCTTTCCTTAGGACAGGGCCAGGAATCAGGTTTCCCTGGACATCTTCACACCTCATTGGCTCAACACCAGATCACCTCTGAGAGCTGCTGTCTGCCCCATGACATGATGGTGTAGCAGTGGGGAGAGGGCTGCTGGCACCCCCTCAACTCCTATGCACAGCAGCTACCCCAGAAAGAGCCCTCCCACTCTCCCTGGAACAGGCGATTCCAGCAGAAATTCCAGCTCTTTCACAACACTCAGAAACACTCTGCAGAGATCCATGAGTTTTCCCAGAGGAAAGAGCAGAGACATAGGGTTCACCCGTGTTTGTGCTGCTGCTGAGCTACTGCTGACCCAAAGTGCACTGTCAGCACTCCAAGTGGTCTCTCTGGGGCTGTATTCCCACTACCTCATAAATCCCTCGGACAGCCTAATCCTGCAGAGCAGGAATGCTTTTCCTCCTGACAGGCTGCTGCTGTATCAAGGTCCTGAGCACCCAGGGGAGAGGGGTGCTGGAGGAGGTGCTGGCTGGGCACGGTGCCAGGCTCAGAGGCAGCCAGCAGCGCGGGACTTCCCAGCAGCCCGGCCAGGCTTCCTGTTTGCTCTGCCCGCATCCCCCAGCTTCAGGCACAGCCTTATAAGGACTTTTCTGTGGGCTCAGCACAGAATTCAGCTCTTTCCTCTACCAGCTTGGAGAGATGTGACCAACCACAGCCTGCAGGCACCAGCAGCCCCAGGGCAGGTGGGATTTGGGAAGGGGATTGCTGCAGGCGTTCTGGCGAGGGGCAGCCACACACGGTGGTGGCTGGTGTTTAATGGCACCTTGACAGCTTTTGTTCCACAGGCAGCCCGGGAAAGTGCAGCAGAGTAGGAGGCTGCAGAGCTTCCCCTCCCACCAGCTAGAGGGGGATTTTCTCAGCAGCAGCAGCATAAATAGAAAGGCATCTGTAAATAAAACAAAGGGAGGGGACAGGCAGCAGAGCAGTGTCTGGGCAGGAGCAGCTGCCGGGCTTGGAAACCTTCCCCTTCTTTCAAGAACTGAGAGCTGCTCCCTCCCCTTGGCTGGGTGGGTGGGAGCACAATGTCCCAGCCTGAAGATCCAAGGGCTTGTCTGTCCCTTTCCAGGACTGGATCCCACTTCCCAGGACCTACCACTCGTCATGTGAGACACTTTGGCGAGCTTCTTCATGACGTTATCAAGGCGCGACTGAGTGCTGTCCAACTCGTGGGAGAAGTCATCCAGCATCCTGAGGACACAGAAGCAGGGCACTGGTCAGCACGTGGCACATCCCTTGGGGATTCTGCACCATGCTCAGAAATGTGGATCAAAACACTGATGTGAGCAGAGTATTGCACCTTGGCAGGCAAAATGAATGTGGCCTCCTCTCCTGGAAGCACCCAAGGGAGGGGAAAAAACCTGCTGAAACAGCAGCTCTGCTTTGGTGGGAAGTAACTCGGGATTCCTGCCAGACTAATTCTCCTGGGTGTTTGTGGCTCAACTCTACACACATCTGCAAGGTGAGGAGTGGGGGAGGGGCTTCCTCCTTACAAAAGGAAAGTCTCATTTATAATCTGTGATTAGCATCTACGTGTCAGCTTGGATTTTAAATCCCTTTTCTTGTTCAGGGCTTGCAGTTTAAACTAAAATCTTGTTTCAGTCATGTATCAAGTGGAAATGAGATCTGCAGCTGCTTTTAAGGTGCTTTTCAAGCTCTGCATGGAAGTTACCCTTTTACTTCCTCCACACAGTGACTGTGATGAATCTGAAAGCCTTCCTGAATCCGTGCTTTGTCAATGCCAGTGCACATCCAAAGTCAAGGTACTAATCCAATTGTCTCCAGCCAGAGGAACTTTAAAGCTTAATGCATTTAAAAGGACAGACTCCTTCATTTGGAGTGCCAGGGCACTTCTAAACCTTCATTCAGTGGAGAAAACCTCACTGTGATAGTTATGAGCTAATCTCGCAAGCACTGATGGCTCGTGTGATGATCTAGAAACAGACACACCACACCAATCTCTTCTGTGAGACCAGAGTATTCTCATGCTGTACAACTTCACACAGGAGGGAGGTTAAAAGCTCCTCCTCTCCATCCAAGATGAAATAACTTCACAAGGGACATGGCACTCCAGACTCCTACCAGCCAAACAAGGAGGGGTTTCAGGCATGAACCCTTCAAGCCTTTCTGGAAGCATAGCTGTTAGCCCGCACAACTGGGAACTTGTTTGCAAAGGACAAAAACTGGGAAAGAAATCTAATTTATATGTAAATGGATGGAAGCAAAATGACTTGGTGAGCTGGCCTTTAACCCTTTGCGTGGGTGAGGGTTATTTTTAACTTCAGTGATGAAGAGCAGCTCTGTGCTGTGTGTTTCAGGGCACAGCTGAGAGCTCCTGGCCCCAGCAGCTGTCCAGGGGCAGCACAAAACTCTGTAGAGTGGAGAGGTGGCCAGCATCTGCATTGCACAGTACCTCCCTCCCTTATCTGCTAGTTGCCTGAGGGGGAGCATGTGAAAAGGAGAGGAGGAAAGGTAAGGTGGCAGTTAAGCCTGCCCTAGATGCAGGCTTCTAAAGGAAGGAGGTTGCAGTTGGATCCTTGCAGACTGCAGTACAAAATGCTTTCCACAGGCTGGCAGGGAGAGGCTGCCTGAGGGATCAGTGAATTCCAGGCTCTAGCAGAGGCAGAGATAGGTGTGTGAGGACATCCAGCCATGCTGCAGCCAGCCCTATGCCAGGTTTTTGCCACCATGTCTCACACTTACACTGCCTGCTCTTCCAGCTCCCCGCCAATGCGCTGGGACATGTTCTTCAGCACCCCGATGCTGCCAGAGACCAGCTCCAACTGCTCATCCTGCTGCTCCACAATCAGCTGGGGCCAAAGAGAAGAGAAATGGGCAATTACAAATCTGCTGCCTGCAGCAGCTGGCTTGGAGACAGTCCATCCAGTGGACAGGCACTTGCTGCTCAGCCAACATCAGCTGTGAGGCCTGGGCTCAGACCTAAGCCACCAGGAATGATGACTGCATTCCTAAGAAATGTTAGAGAGGAGACAACCAGGGGAAAGTCTCCATGGCATGGCATCCCCATGGCACAGCAGGCTGCAGCCTCCAAACATCCCTGCAAATCCAGCCTCAGCTTATCCATGCTGCATGCACAGCTGAAGAGACTTTGGAAAGCTCCAAGGGCTGGTCATCAAAACCTTGGCAAGGTGAGCAGGCCAGGGAGGCACACTGATGCCTGGGAAACACCACCTGGAATGTGGTGCAGCTAACACAGGGTTAATGCAAGCAGAAGGCTGTTGCAGCTTCTACAGCTAAAAATAGCCAGACTGGCTCTGAATGTGCCAAAGGAATAAGTCTGCTGCTGTTTTAAGTCATTTTCAGGGCACAGTCACGCTAAGGATTAGCCTTACCCTAGTTACCTATTTCTGAAGCTATTTATCCCCCGGAGTCAGTAGGTAAAACGTGTCTGGAAGCCGAGGTGGCAGCACGGGTCAGGACCTTTAGCAGAGTTTGCCACCTCCGAGTCACTGCCTGTGTCAAGGCCCTGCAGTTCTCCAGGCTGTGCCTGGCCTGGGCACTTCTCCAGGCAAACTCCCCTATCAGCTGGGAAGTGCAGCTGGAAAGTGCCTCACCAGGGGTTCTCCCAAGGCCTCCCACAGCCCTTCTCACTAATCTCACGGTGACAAAAGCAGGAAAAGGAAGCAGGCGCGTGCTCCTGCTCCCAGCCTGTTCTGATGGGGGATGCATACAAACAACACCAAACATTTTTTAACCAGGGGAAGTTGCATAAGACAAATGGGCCCTTTTCTTTTTGCAGTGTTTCTACTCTTCCAAGGATTTCAGCAATCCTTGCACTATTAAATCTTAGTGTGCTACAGCTTTCAGATTGTGCCAGCTGCCTCCTAAACACAGCAGAAGCCCCACACCTCCAGGGTTAAAAACCCTGTGCTGAGATCACCCAAAGCTGTGCTGCACAGGAAATGCAGGCACAGACACATGCCACAAGCAAAGAGGAGGACTGTCAGGCTCCTGGAGCCAGACCAGCCCCCCCTGGCACCCATTTGGCAAGCAAAGCTATTTAGTCTGTGATGCCAGCTGCCTTACCTGTTGTTGAGCTTGCTGCTCCTCGATGAAATGTGAATTTGCTAATTGCAGCTCCCGGTCCAGACGGCTGTATTTGTCAGGTCCAGAGCTCCAACTCTGACTCCCACTGTCTCCCAGGAGTGCCTGAACAGATGCAGAGAGCTCTTAGCAACACCCTTGTGTCTGCTCACAGTCCATCTACAGGGTGAGGTGGGAAGGCAGACAAGGCAACACTCTTGTACACACTCACACAGCATCCCCTTCCTCCTGCTCTGCTGCTACTCAGCCAAAGTGCTGTCAGGAACTAAACCAACACAGAGCCAAAATGCCAGCCTGGGAAGTCTCTGCAGCCTGGAATTGCAGAGATGCTTCTCCAGCAGCAGGAGGGTTGGAGTGTGGCCGACTGACAGTGTGTGCAGGAGGCCTGCAAAGCACAAAGCACTGGCAGAGGCCTGCTCAAGAGGCAGCACTGTGTACTAGGACATGTGAGCTGGGAAGTGTCTGGGTATATTGTGTTAACAGATGTACAGCTCCATCTGAGCACTCTGCTGCTAATGACAGGGGCTTAAGAGGGTCTGGATAAAGTACTTAACCAGTTGAGCTGACAGTAAAATAAAGCAATCTATAACCAGAGCAGTGCTGTATGCTTATGTTCTATGATCCAGGCTGCCTATCTCTCCAGCAGGCTCTTCAGCTGCCAGCATGCAAAGTTACTCTTGCTACCTGCCTACAACCTGAACAGATAAGCTCTGCAAAGCCTGCAGAGAAGCGGCTTTCCAGCCAAATGTGTCTGGCCCCTGAAAGGGGAATAACCCAAGCTATAGATGCTGGAAAATGAACATGACCTGCATGTGAGGAACTGCACCCTGCAGCACTAGGGAGGGGTTAGGGACTCTGCCCTCCAGTGTGGAAGCCAGGCTGACTTGTAATGAGACCATCCTGCAGCTCCTGGTTGTGGGCAGGATGAGTATTTGTGACGAACAGCAAGACAGTGACCAAGCTGCTCTGTCAGGCTGAAAACCAGACAGTGTCTATGGTTCATCTTATAAAGTTCAAGGAGGGGTGAGGAAAGCTGACAGACTGACCATGCAGGAAGCCAGCAGGACATCTGGCTTTTCTGCCCCCAAGACACTGAGCAAAACCCTGGTCCCTCCAGTCTGTGGCAAGGGCAGCTCTTTTTTATTTAATGCAGTGCACTAGCTTTGCCTGCAGCTTCAATAGAAAGGCCCTGATTGCCAGCCTGGGCTGTGAGGGCCAGGGCACTGCTAGCCAGCTCCTCAGACACAAAGCCCAGCACAAGCCTTGCAGTCTGGAGTGAAGGTGAGCAGCTGGGAAGGGAGAGGAAGGCAGCAAGGGGAAGTCAGCCTTCCTGACCAGATGTCACTGCATGAGCTGGGCCATATGGTCTCCTGCAGCTATCAGGAACCTCATGCAAAGGAAAGCAGCAAATTGCAGGGAGAGCTACAGACTTGTTTGAGCAAGGGTTTCAGGGACTTCGTTGCTGGAAGTGTTTGCCAAGCACATTAATTAACCCTGTGACAAGCTCAGGAATGAGTCCTGTGCTTCTCAGTTTGTTGTTTTTGCCACCTGTGGTAAGGCTGATGCAGTCCAGACAATTAACTGTAGGAAGCACACATCAGCTTTTACTGGAGTGGGTCTGGAAGTCAGCTCCAGTATCTCCTTACAGCCTCTCCATCAGCCAGGAAGCAGCACAAGCTGCATCTATTTCTATTCCTTAGATTACAAGTGCAGACAACAGCAGACTCCTGGAGCTCCTTCCATCTTCTTACACGGCTATTACGAGAAGCAGCTGCATGAAAGGATATTGCACCATCTTGGCTCCTAAATCCAGCAGAGTGCAGGATTACATTCATTGACATGGATTCTGAGCTGCCTTCCCCCAGGGAGGAGGAGGAGGAGGGAGATTTCCCTTTCCATGGGATGGTGCAATGCTGACAGTTGTAAACAACCAGCTCTGAAGACAGAGACAGATGGTGAGTGCTGACTTACTGCTCTGAGAGAGGCTTGAGAGAGGCTGGCAGCCTGTGAGAAACAGCTCTCCCAGGGCAGCCAAATGGACACAGCTCAAACCCAGCCTGGCTGCAGCGTGGGAGCCCCTTCCCACACCCGAGGTTTGTCCAGACAGGACAGACATTGTAGCAGAAATACATTGCCCGTTTCTGGTTCTCACCTGCCTGTTTTTCCTTTCAGCCAGTGCTTGCATGGAAGAGTTTGACATCTGATCCTTCATGTCCTGTTCATTCAACAAAAGAAGGAGCATGTGAGCATTGGATTTGAGGTGACAGGCAAATTCAGGGTGCTACAGAGCTGTTTATACCCAGCAAGGCTTCTAAGAGGGGGAAAGAGGGAAGGGAGATTTTCTTGAAAACCCACACTTTTGAAGAGTCTGGAAACACAGTGTAGAAAGTTTCATTATTATACTAATGAACACTAATGAATACTAATGAATACTGGAATCAACATCATTGGGATATTTTGAAAATATTCCTCATTTACTACTCATTTTTCTCCACTATAACCAGAACCATGCTGATTTGTGAATAAATGAATGTTCCTGTTGACAGAATGTAAGGAAGTGTTTGTCAAGGCCTTGGAGCACCTCCTGTGCTTTATTCCCAACTGCATCTGGTTTCATATTCCATAGTAGAAGGTTCCTGTCCTGTGGCCATCCTCTCTGACTGTGTCAATGTTCTCTCCTACCAATTAATTTTTGCTGTGGAGCTCCTGCAGAGGTCACTAACAACAGAAGGTTCCCCAGCACAATGTAACATAACCTAGTTTTCATAAATTAGCAAGTAGCCAATGTCATCTGGCAGAGGCTGATTCAGATGTGTTTTACTGTTCAGAGATGTGCAACACATCACCAAAGAGCACCACCACATCCCACTTGGTTAATTCTCACTGGCTGTAGTTCATCACAAATTTCCCCCATGGAAACAGGAAGTCAGCTGCACAAGGCCACTAACAAATTTCACTTCCCAGTGGGAGACACTGCTCCAAAAGGCATTAGCCAGCATTTTTCAGCCAGGAGAAAAGGACCAGAGAGCAGGCTTGCCTGATCCTGCCCATTAGGGAGTGAACTACACTGAGGACAAGGCAGTAAGCACATGCCTGCTACCTGGGGCCAGTGTGGTTTTGGGATCAGTTCCCAGGCAGCAAGCCTTAGGAACTGCATCCAGACCACAGCACTGCAGGTAGGGTAACAGGCTTGCTGCCAGCCACACCAGTGCATTCTGTGGAGCAGGAACATCAAAGTTGTGAGGGGCAGCAGAAACTCAGTGTAGCTATTAATAGACAGAAAACTTCCTAACTATCAGCTTGTTACCAGGCAGTGAAGCTTTTGGAAAGATGTTTCTTCTCTATTTGTTACCAACAAGTTGTAAAAATGCCCTTTTTGCTTCTCAAGTGTAAGCTTAAACTAAAAAAATCTTCCTCAAGTTAAAAATAAATCCAGTGGTTGTTTGGACTATTTTGCAGGGGTAGGAAGCTGAAGTCACCATGTCAGTAATAGCAGGCTTTAACCATCTGTCAGTGTTCAAAGTGGTCTCCCTGCTGAAAACCAGTGCTACAAATGGTCAGGACTGTTGAGATTTCCCTCAACTCTGAAGGGAGGCTCTACACTGCAGCTGTGTCTTCACTCTTCCTCCTGCTGCCACAGGCTCCTAGTTCACTGCTCCCAGAGCAGTGTGAAGACTTCAAGGGTCAGCAGCATAAAAGGAGGGAATTCCATGGGGCACCTGCAGCTCCAAACCCTTCTGGGTGGCTCCAGAGGGAACGCACGGGGAAAGGAGGAAGCCTGAGACTCAGCAGGTAGCAGGTTTAATCTCTGCTCTCCATTCCACCACAGAACAGCACCAATATTTCCTTTTTTAGTCACCCATTCCCCCTGGGCCTTCCCCAGGCCCTGAGCCCAAGGGCAGGGTCCTTACCCTGACCACCTGGCGCGTGCTGGTGATGAAGGCTTTGCGGATCCCCAGCTCCGTGGCATCGAGGTTGAATTTCCGTGGGTTTGCCTCCACGATGCCTGGGCACTGAGTCAAGGAGTCCCTGGAAGCAGGGCTGGGAACACACACGGACACACAAACCCTGAGGGTGCCAAGGGGCCACTGAGGTGTGCCTGCTCCCAAAATGGGATTAGCAAAGAGCAGCAGGCTGGATGGAACAGGAGACATGGCAGGAATGCGCCGTGCAGTGCAAGCACACACAAGAGGTTTCTCTTTTCCATGTGTTTTTTGGTTCTGTGGTGCTGTGCAGAGCTTCCAGGAGCACTCAGAGGAACACAAGGGAGAAGAAGTATTTCTGGAAGGCAGCCTAGAGAATGAACTGACCCTGCAGAAATCCAGATTCACACAACACAATAGGGTTTCTAGAACAAAGCCCCTTAGAATATACTTTGCAAAAAAAGGCAGACATAAAGGCAAAAGGAAAATCCTTGACTTAATTTCTCATTTGCAATTTGAGAAAAGCTGATGTGAATGCAAAATTAAATCCCAAGCAGTCCTGATTTTTCCAAAGAGTTCCAAGCACTGGGACTTGGCTATTTAGTTCAACCTCAGGACTGCAACTACCCCCAAAGGGCCACAAAAAGGATATTAATGGTTTCATCCAGGTCTTCCAGGTCCCACTCGATGCTCCGCAGGTTGTTCCTGAGCTCATTAGTGGTCCAGTCGATTTCTTCTCTCGTGGCGATGGAGGGATCTTGCAAGAGCTCTGTCCACCTCTGGAAGAGCCCCTGGGCAGTGTTCACAGCTTTCTGCACCTCCCTGCAGCCAGGAGGAGAGTGAAGAGAAGCCAAGAGTTATCACGAGCTGCCCTGCAGCAGTGACACTGGGACAGCCCCGTTTCCAGCTGAGCAGGGATGCCACAGTTTCCTCCCAAACAGCTCTCCTTCCAACAACTTTGTGTTTATTTTGTAAAATGAGGATTTGCCCTGTATCTCACTGCAGCATGAAGTTATTCAAGAAAGGACACATTTCTTCAGGGGAAGCTGCTGAGTGTCACCCAGGCAAGCCAGGGCAGAGGGTCTGAACAAGGCAGCTCTTTGGCAATCCACGCTTTGCATTTTTCTCTCAAAAATTTTCCTCTCAAGGCCCTTAACTACTCATGTAAGATACCCCCAGGGCACACAGAGTTACAGGAACTGTCCCCACAACACAGCCAGGCAGATTGTTGAGTACAGAACTGTTTATTTTAATTCAGCATTTTAAAAAAATACACAGGCCTACTATGCTGGCTTAGGAAACACAAGTTTTTTCTGCTGCTCTAAGCTCTTTCAGAGACGAGTGCATTCACAGCAGGGGAAGGCATTGCTGACAGCTTGGTTTGGGGCAGGCAGGTCTGTAAATTTGGGTTACAGACTCTGTGTGGTTATCTGCATTTACAAACTCTGCGGTCCCGAGCTGTGAACTGCTCCCCCAGGTTCACAGGGAGCTGGGAATGGGATGGGAGACGAGATCAGACTGTGCTGGTGTCCACCATGAGCTTGCACACAGCAGTCAGATGTTTCACCCCAGTGAAGGAAAGCAGGGGAGGCCCAGGGCAGACAAACTGATGTTCTGTCCTGCCAGGACTGCAGCTCTCTAAGTTCCACCAGGGCAGTCTGCAGCACTCAGACAAGTTCTCAGCACTCTGATGCATGTCTCTCCTACAGCTCCGAGTCTGCCACTCTGAGTGCCCTAAAGCCAGCAGCCTGCACTGAGGCTCTGGAAAACTTCACTCCCTCCTCTATTTGCCAGCACAAGTTTTGGTTTTGTTTGTTGGTTTTTTGAGTTTTTTTTCACACTTATGGAAGTCGCCAGCAGCAAGGATGTAAAGCAGAGCTGGATGTCCTCTGATGGGAGGAGTTACAGACACCAGGAAAGCAAACTAGTAGCAGTTCTGGTGGCTACACCACCAGCAGCCCCTCCGAACTGCCAGGTAATAATTAACCGTGGGAGCGGCAGCACATCCCCTTTCCCCTCCCTGCCCTTCCCCGAACGCTGCAGGAACATCTCTGGAAAGTTTGACAGGACGTTTGCTCCCCACCCATGGCAACTCCTACACTTTCCTCTTAGTTCAACCTGGTAAAGGGATTCACTTTCCCTGGCTGCATCAGTTTCCCTTCCAGACTGTTGTTCTTGCCTGGCTCTCCCAAACACCCCACCAGGAGCCCCTGTGCTGCTCCTCAGGGCTGTTTCGCTGTGACAAGGGGCAGAAGAGCAGCCCCCAGCACAAGCTGAAGGTGGCCTGAGGGCAGTGTTTAGTGATGGAGCTGTTTTCACAGAATCACAGGTTGGAAGGGATCTCTGTGGATGAGCCAGTCCAAACCCCCTGTCAAGGCACTGTCACCTAGAGCAGGGGACACAGGGATACCTCCAGATGGGTTTGGAATGTCTCCAGCAAACTCCACAACCCCTCAGGAAGTCTTTTCCAGTGCTCTGCCACCCTCACTGTAAAGAAGTTCTTCCTCACCTTGAGGTGGAACTTCTTGTGTTTTAGTTTATGGCCTGTTGCTGCAAAGGGTCTGGCACCATCCTCCTGACACGCTTAGAGATATTTATATGGACTGATGAGATCCCCTCTGTCTTCTCCGGACTAAACAGGCCCAGCTCCTCCAGTCTCTTCTCACCAGAAAGATGCTCCAGACCCCAAATCATCTTTGTGGCCTCCATTGGACCCACTCCAATACAGCTCCTTCCACCCTATTAATGAAAAATTTCCTCTGGCCACCTTTAGCTGGTATTTCCCTGCGTTCAGGTCCTCTCTGCAGGCTTCCTCTCATCGCCATTGTTTGTCCCACAGCCTGCTCCCTGCTCCTCTCCACCTTTCCCCATTGTCCCCCGGCCTTCCAGCCGCGAGCCCCCAGCCCCGCTTTGCCCACTGTCCCCAAGGCCGAGAGCCCCTCACAGAGCCCGGGGAGGCCCGGCCGCGGCCGGGCACCTGCCCGCCTCCCCGCAGCGCCTGGCTGGCCGGGCCGGCACAGCCGCCCAGCCCGCGCTCAGCCCCTCAGCAGTACGGGGGCCTGGCCGCCATCTTCCCCCCCTCACAGACCCCCGCCGGCCCGCTGCTCGCCCCCCGCTCCGCGGGCCTCCGGCCCTGCCCGCCCCCTCCGCGCCCGGATGCGGCCCCGGCCCGTTTCACGTCCCTCTCGGCGCGGCCCGGAGCCCGCGGAGCGCGGCGCTCACCCCTTCACCACGAAGAAGGGGTCCTCCATCGACATGGCGCTACCGCCGCCGCACGCCACGGCCGCCGCCAGGCCACGCCCCCTCCATCGGGGCACGCCCCCGAAACGCCCTCTGCGGGCCACGCCCCCGCGCGCCGGGAGGGGCGTGGCCGGGTGACATCGCCGGGTGACGTCACCCCATCATGGCGGTGGCGGGGCTATGGCCCGTGGGCGCTGTGGGGTCGCGGCCTTGTCCCGGTTCTTCCCGAAAAGCTCCCGGTGCTCTTCCCGCAGGGCCCCGGTGTCCCTCTCACCCCCGGGATGGGTCAGGTGGGAAGAGAGCACGGCGGTGCCACCTCCCCTGTCACCCCAGAGCACGTGGCGCAGGGCTGTGCCCGCAGGGGGCTGGCACATCTCCAGTGGGGGACACTCCGAGACCTCTCCGGCGATCTGTTCCATGGCGTGATTGCTCCTGCAGAGAAAAAGCTTTTCCTTCTATTCAGGTGGAACTTGCTGTAAATCCTGCCCCCTGCCTCCCATGTCCTGGTGGTTGGCCCACCGGAGCAGAGTCTGGCTCCATCTCCTTGGCACCCCATCCTCAGAGCCCAGAGCTGCCTGCAGCACTCCCAGTGTGTTCTCGTCAGGGAGAACAGGCATGCGGGATCGCCGACCCACACACTCGGTTCTCAGCAGCCCTGTAAGGACAGAGGTGGTGACATCTTCCCAGGTAGTACCTTCCCATAATGGTCCTTAGCACCACTGTGCCACCAGCAACGCCGTGCAGGAGGTGGCTTGTGTCCCATTCCTTGGGTTTGTGGATTAATATTTTATTTTAGAGAGTTAAAAGCAGCCTTCTCAATGCAGAGAGGAAGTGAGGTAAGGCATTCAAGCACCATCTCCTCACCCACCTGCAGTTAGCAGCAGTGTTGTTCATGTCAGACTCCTGTTGGGAAGAAATTTTGTGCTTTATGCCCAACCCAGGAGACTAAACTCCTTCCCTCTCACAGGATTTGCAATCTTTAAAACCTCATATAAACCAGGCAGCCAGCCTCCTTCCCCCAGTTCCATGGAGCAAATCACAAAACCCTTGGCACTGTGGGGTTGTGTCCCTGCAGGAGTGGCTCAGCCAGGCTGTGTTCCCGGGCAGTGAGGGAGGAAGCAGGAGGGAGCCACAGGCAGTCTGCCTGGCTCTTGCTGCCCTTCCTGCCCTGCAGAGGCACAGGCACTGCTTCCTTCCTCCTGCCTTGTGTGGGGTGAGAACAGCCCTGTGTGGCCTGGGTGTTGTCCATGCCTGGGTAAGGATCCCTCATTCCCACCTCTCTCAAATCTGGGCTCTTTAAGAGCTGAGCACAGGTAGCCCTGGGCTTGCAGCAGCTGGCAGGAGAGGAATGGTGCCTGCAGAGCTCTGGGAGATGTCCCCATCCATATACACACAGCAGAGGGGTGTCCCTGCCTTGCTCCCACGTGGGTTGGTTTTGCAGAGGCTTGGCCAGAAGTTTTTTACAGAAATGGTGATAAAGTTCTGGAATGGCTGCCCAGGGAGGTGGTGCAGTCCCCATCCCTGGGGGTGTTTAACAAAGCCTGGATGTGGCACTGGGTGCCAGGGTTCAGTTGAGGTGTTGGGGCTGGGTTGTGTGAAAAACGCCAATCACTTGTTTTTGGGGTTTTTAAAATTCTAAAAGTTCAATGATAATAAAATGGTTATGGAAATAGCAATATAATTAGAGTAATAACAATTTGGACAAGGACAATATGAGACAATAGAAACAAAGAGTTACAGGCAACATAAGCCTGCAAAAGGACCCACATTAACAGAGGATTATCCCTTAAAAGCAACAGCCTGTTGCATATTCATACACCTCATCCATGATGCATCAATCCCATTCAAACACAGGATTCTGTCTGGGCAGTGTCAGCTTCTTCCTCTGAATCCTGACGGCGTCTTCAGGGCTGAGCAAGGCGGGAAGAAGTTCATTTCTGATAATGGAGCAATAAATTCTCTTTCTCTGAAAGATTGAGGTGTCTTGTGGCTGCTATCTTGGTGAGAGTCCTAAAACTATATTTAACACACTGCTTATGAAAATTTAATACAGCATAACTTTCTAACATAACACATGTTCATTTTAATATTTGTGAAAAACCCCAATCATAAAATACACATTTTTCACAGTTGGACTTGATGATCTTAAAGGTCTCTTCCAGCCTGGTCATTCTGTGAATTCTGTGAATCCCCCCAAATTTTAAGCAAAGAGCACATCCTGCCCTGCACTTCCCAAAGGTGGCAGTGGCCCAGCATCCCAAGCAAAGGCAGGGAAGGGGCACAGACCCCTTTTGCAGAGGTGCCTCCTCAGCATGGGAACAGCAGAAGCAGCTTTTGCAATCCCAGCAGCTTTCCTCACGCTCAGCCTGGGCTGGGGAGGCTGTGGCACACGCTGAACCGGTTTCTTGGGCTGAGAAATCCACCTCCTGCTCTGGCCAGCCCCACACCAGGAGTGGTGCAACAGGTGGCAGCTTTAGGGCTGGCATTTGCTGGCCTTTCCTTGCTGAATTTGGGATGACTTTCCCACGCTGGCAGCATTTGGGGCGTCCCTGCCAAAGGTGTGCTTAGCATGGGAGGTTCCCTCCAGGAACAAACAGAGTTCCAAGGAGTTGCTGGTCCAGTTTGTCTGTCCCTGTCCCACAAAGACCTTGTGCTTCCCCAAAACCTCATGATCCTCCTGTGACTTCCAGCTGTGCCTGAAACCTTCACTGCACTGGAAATGGAAAAGGGGAAATGTCCTGTAGCCTCTTAGAATTACTAGGAGTAATTACCTAGAATTTTACTTTCAGAATCCTTCAATAAATTATTTGAACTCTTTATACACTTATTTGAATTTTTTTTTTTTTAAGAATCACTTAGGTTGGAAAATACTTAAGATCATTGAGTCCATTTGCAAAAAAAAGTGTAAAGCTTCACAGAGCTATTGAGGGCTGAAAATAAGGATTCTTACCAAAATTTAGTGGAGTTGTAAACTTTCAAAGGATAAAAGAGACAGCCTGATCTTTGATGCTAGAAATTAATTTACATGATGTAGTAAATAATTTAGATTTTCTCCTGAAAGCCTCTCCAACCATGCTGTGGTTTGTATTTTTTAGAACCAGGCTGGTTTTTGCTATTCCATAAGGGAAGCTTTGATTTGGGGCTTGGAGGCAGCGAGGAGTTTTTTGGGAGTTCTTCAGCATGCTCAGCTAAGCAATTCCTGCTGGGAGAGGAGAGCTGGGTGCAGAGCACACAGCTGCAGAACTGGTCAGGAAAGATCTGATGAAACATTTCTGCACCGTGAAAAGTGCCAACTCATCAGAATCCCAGCTGTCTGCAGGGAAGAGCTGGGCTCCCTGGAACTTTTATCAGGAAAATCTTTGTGGCATGTGTGTGCATGCATGGTGGGGAGTGTGTGATCCCATCCTAGCTTGGTGCAAAGAATGTGCATTCGGTGTGGAAGAAGTGCCTTTTCTTCTCAGGGAAAAGCTGGAATGGTTTGAATTTGGATTTATAGAAATAGAGGGGACTTTCTCCTCCCCACCCCTGAAAAGGTTTTACAGCTAAAGGAAGAAGCCATAAAGGCTTTCGGATGCTTTGGTGGTTTTCCTCCTCGTTTTCGTTTTTAGTGATAGTTGAAAATTGTCAGTGGTTTTAAGAGGATTAAGGCAGGGATGATGATACAAAACACTGGTGTGGAGTTAAATATTCAGTGTTCTGGTGAATGAAATGGGGAAATGAAGTTGAGGAAAGGCAGGATGGCTTTCTGCAGGATGAATCCCTGGGACTGCCTGCCGTGGGATGCCAGGGATGCTGAGATTTTACAAGGATCCAAAAAGAGATAGTTCAGTTGCAGAAGCAGTGAGGTGCTGGACTGCCAGGGTCCTTGTTAAGGTTGAAATTAGAAGGAACTTTTCCCAGGCAGCCTTTAAACCCTAAAAACTTCCTTGTAATCCCTGTGTCCATGGACGATCTCTGTGGGCTCCAGGCTCCCCACAAACCATGAGAAGAACAAGGTGGTCAAAGGAAGAGGGAAGGGGCAGAGATCAGCAGGAGCTGAGGCAGCCAACCCTGCCTCCAGGCACAGATGTTTCATTTTGCATTTTTCCTTGGTGGGAGGAGGGATTTGAACACAGAGAGGATCTGCTCTGCCCTTGCAGAGCATCTACTGTGTCCTTGCTGCTCTCAGCGGTGGCTGCTCCTCTTATGGTGTGATTTTCTGGCAGGTCCCAAGGTCCCTGGCCCCCTGGGGGACCTGGAAGGAAGCAGGGAGCAGAGCAGGCAGCTCCGTGGCTCGGGAGCATCCCTGTGCCACCTCCCCATCCCGTCTAAAGCGGGAAGCAAAGGCACCGAGGACACATCTGCGCTCTGGGAATGCGGCTGTCATTTGCCCCATGGCTACGAGGAAGGTGACATTGAGATGCAGGGAGAGGGGGGAAAAGATAATTAGGCAGAGCCTCCTTTGGGCAGACAAAGCACCCTGCGGATTGCTGGCTGTGGCTGCGGAGTTCCCGTGATTAATTGGGGATGTTTAGCCCCAGCCACCGAGGCTGCTGCCTGCTTGAGCTCAGTTTGCTGGGGAGCAAATCACTCCAGTGAAAAACATGGGCTTTGCATCCCAGGGCTGGCCTGCTTCTTTATGCCCTGGACACAAAGCAGCCTTTGGAAGTGGCACAGGACCCATTGCAGGCGTGTCAGAGAGGGCAAAAAACATACAGGAAGGTGGACTACAATAGAAGGGTTGTCTGATAGGAAACCCCAGACAAATAAATGCATTTTTTCCCCAGGAAACCCAAACCAGTACCATAACCCACTGAAAGATGAGGGGGTCACATTTTTTCCAAGGGAAACAGCTGCCTGAAGATGCTGATAGCAGGGAGTGGGATCTTTTTTCCCCCCCTTTTTGTGTTTGGAGAGGCTGCTGGAGGAACAGCAGGATATCTGATGGGCAGAGGGACAGGTCACTCTCCTCCAGGGGAGGAGAGGGAAATCCCAAGCCAGTGGCTCAGAGGGAGGAAAGGGAGATTTTAAACCATTTGTGCAGGAGGAGAAGGGGGAATCCCAGATGACTGGTGAAAACTTAAAAAAAAAAAAAAAAAAAAAAGTGTAGGAGAGAGTCCTGCCTGCCTGGGATAGCAGCACTATGATCTCTGCCATGGGAAGGGGGTTGTAACCTTGGAAAACCCCTTTGCTTTCTAGTACATGGCTGTGCTGCAGGCTCACACCTCACTGTGGTTTTGGGGCGGGTGTCTCAGCGCTCTCAGAAGCCGAGGGAGCTGCTTCCTCTCCTTTGGGTTTATGTCTGTATTGATTTGTTTGTATTTGTTTCACTTGTGTTTGGCTTTCATTCATCAGCAATTAGTGTTTGGCTCTCTGGGCTGTGTTTTGGGATGGTTCCCAGCTCTTCTGACCTTATCTCCAAGCAAGGATAAAGCAGAGCAGTTGGGAACCCTGGGGGATTAGTTACCAATATCCGATTGTGGCAGGTCCAGGCGGCATCCACGTGAATTACTGATTTTTCTGGGAAAAAAACTCAACCCCAGGCAACTTTCCTCCTCTTCCTCCTGAGCTCCACATGGGTGCCTTGCAATTTAGATGTTTATTCCCATCCAGAAATGAACTCAAGCTGTGGATAGATTCCCATTTGGAAATGTTCCTCCCTATCCTGTTTGGTTTACGTCAGCAATCACTGGGGACCTGCCTGGATCTCCCAGGGGCTTTGGCTGTTCTGAAGTTCTGGTTTTGCTCCAGGCAGCTGTTGGTGTGAAGGCTTTTGCCTCAGCACTGCTGGTGGTGAGGGGCTTTTGATGGATTTGTTCCCACCCTCCTCTCAGGAAGGCTCTAACTCATGAATCCTGGTCTGAATGTGTGAAAAATGCGTATTTTGTGATTGGCTTTTCACAAATATTAAAATAAATATTATATGTGTTATGTTAGAAAGTGATGCTGTATTAATTTTGTTAAGTATTGTGTTAAATATAGTTTTAGGTTGTAACAAAATGTTAAATAGAAACTATGCTATGTAAGATATTTTTTTTAAAGAGAGGACTCTCACCACATAGCAGCCACAGGACACCTCAGTCTTTCAGAAAAAGAAAATTTATTGCTCCATTATCAGAAGAAATGAACTTCTTCCCGCCTTGCTCAGCCCTGAAGACGCCGTCAGGATTCAGAGGAAGAAGCTAACACTGCCCAGACAGAATCCTGTGTTTGAATGGGATTTATGCATCATGGATGAGGTGTATGAATATGCAACAGGCTGTTGCTTTAAGGGTTAATCCTCTGTTAACGTGGGTCCTTTTTCGGGCTTATTTTGCCCAGAAAAGGTACCCGGCCTGTCCCTAACTCTTTGTTTTTATTGTCTCATATTGTCCTAATCCAAATTGTCCTCATTATTGTTACTCTAATTCTATTGCTATTTTTATAACCGTTTTATTACTATGAAACTTTTAAAATTTTAAAAACAAGTGGTTGGCGTTTTTCACATTGGTGAAGAGGCATTGATGCACGGCAGTGGCACTGGGACAGCCGGTGATTGACGACTTCAGCGTGTGCTTCGAGGAGACCCGAATTTCACCATCCATCCTAGCTAGAGCTTTTCCACCTCTTCACTGCATCTGGCTTCCCCTGGGGCCTGGCCTGCACATTTGGTGACAGCGAGGAGCTGGCGGGGGGCTGAGAGGGGGTCAGGCGCCGCTGTCGGAACAGGATCTCTCTAACCACATCCTCATTCCGCGGGGTGGCCGTGCTGGGAGCCAGATGGCCGGGCCGGGCCAGGACGGGGCTCAGGCAGGCTCGGGGGGCGGCAGAGCCGCGGTGCTGCCGGAGCCGGGCCCCCCCCAGCATCCCCCGCCGCTCCCGGCCAAGGCGCGACCGCACGGATCCCCAGCGAGCATCCCGGCGCCGACCTCCTCTGCTCGGAATTAAAACTCCTCCAAAAAAAAAACCCAAAAAACGCCGGTGGTGTGTGCGCAGCCCTCTGCGATTATTAGTCGTACCACAAGCTGCTTCCTTCCTCCCTCGAGCTGCTTTTATGTCGCATTGTTTTCCTTTCCAGGTGGCCCACCGGGGCTGCCTCCTGGCCACCGTGCCGGCCGCAGCTCTGCTGGCGGAGAGGCCACCTTTGTCTGCCAGCCAGCCCGGCCGCCCCCTTCCTCCTCCTCCTCCTCCTGCTGCCAGAGCTATTTCGGGAAACAGCAGCTGAGCCGGAGGATTGTTAATTGTTCGTCAAAGCCCTTCCAAGTGCGCTGGATCACATGAGGAGATTAGAGCGGCCGGTCACACCCTTTCCCTCCGCCTCCTTCTGCCGTATCCCCCCCTGACCCTCAGGGCTGGGGGCGATGTCCCTGCCGCGGGCACACGGAAGGGCAGGGGCGCGTCCAGCTGTGCCCAGCTGTGGGAACCGCGGGGATGCCGAGCCCTGGCTAGCTGGAGAGCGCCGTGCTCGGCGGGGTCAGCGCCGGCGGGGCCGCTCCGGGCGAGGCCAGGAGCCTCGGGGCAGGCACAAGGAAGGCAGACAAAGCCACCCCAGGCGCTGACCTCAGAAGCTGCCATGTGACTCTGCCTCAAAGTTACTAAAGCATGACATCAGCCTGGGAGGGAGCGGCAGGGCTGCCACCAAAATACTGCCTGCCTTCAACCGGCTGCTGCCGCTGTCCCTGCTGCTGCTGGGACTCCCCCGCCTGCCTCTTCCCTGTATCCCCACCCACCCCCCCGAGGGATGATTGCCATTCAAGGGAGATCCTGCTAGAAAACAAAAAGATCGTTTTGACCCACAAGCTAAAAGCCAGGCTAGTCTTTGGGTCATTCCCAGGGTTGAGAATGAATGTGTATGTGAAACAGCCCACTTTAGATAATGATATTAGTGTAGTGTGCGTGCACCTTTGCTTTGGCAAATTTCCTGGACCATGATTCTGAGATGAGATGCTGTTGTGGAAAAGGAAAAACCATCACCCCCTCTCTGCAAAGGGCACAGAGAGCAGGCAGGTGTCGAGGCAGGGCTTTGGTGCCCCTGGAATGCCGTACCTGACACCAGGCATGCTGTTGGTGGGTGAAACTCCTGCTGCCAGGTACCAGCTCTGCTGCCTGATGTTGTGCACCTTTGCTCCTCCCTGCTGGTGCTCTTGTCTGAGCACTAAGAGGGATGAGGGCTCACTCAGTCTCCATCCCCATCCTGCTGATCCCTGGCCAGAGCCCAGAGGGGCTGCTGGGCCTCCTATTCCCAAGCAGGGTAGCGGCCAAAAGGCAGGGACTGGGGAGAAGTGGTGCCTCATGCCATCAGGGTGAGGTGGTGAGCAGCAGAACAGGTCAGTCTGCTCCGATCCAGGCATCTTCACCCCACAGAGCTCCCACGCTCTGCCTCCTCCTCCTGCCCTGGGCTTTTCCCAGCTGGTGTGGTGACTTGTCCCTGAGTTGGGCTATGCCCAGCTGAGATGTATAAATCTGACTTTCTGACCCTCTGCTGAAGATACAAGTGCCCAGATGTGGCAAACAGCAGTCCCAGAGCTGGTGATGGCTCTTCCAGGGGGACAGCCAGCCCTGTGCCACCAAGGGGACACTGGTGGTGGGCAGATGTGGGTGAAGAGCCATGACTGCACTCCCAGGCATGCAAGCCCAGACCTGCCCTGGCTGGTTAGGCTGACCCCAGGGCTTAGGACAGGGTGTTGCTGGCCCCGAGGTGCGGGGAGCAGGTTTGGCAGGTTGGGAGAGCCTCGGTTCCCACCGGAGCTCGCGTCCCTCCGGCCTCCCACGCCGGGCGTGGAGGGGACAGCCCCACTCCCTGTGACCAGGACAGGCTCTCCCTGCTCTGGGCTGAGCTGGGACCTTCTGCCTCTGGGACTTTTTGTCTGGGCCTGGCTGTTTTGGCTGTGTGGCTGAGCGTGCACCAGTCTGGTCACTTCGGAGGGTGGAGGTTTAGTGGAGAAGGGCTCGGCATTTTGAGATGCCAACACCCAAGCTGACATGCTGTTGTGTCTGACACCCAGAGAGTGGCATTTGAGGATTTCCATCTGTGTTTGACCAGGAAGAAAACCTACGTCTGTTCTGAGCGTGGGTTTGTTGGTTGTTTTTGTCTTTTTGAGAAGGCTCTTGCTATGTCAACCATGCGTTGGTGTGGCCTCATCTTCACCTTTTTTTTGTAACCTCTGTGACCAGCCACCCTTTTGTCCTTCCAGAAAGCCAGGACAGCGTTACAGGCCAACAAAACATCATGACAACCTGTGGCTTTCCTTTTGGGGAGTCTGTGGATTCATCCCCTGGGAAAAAAGGGATGGAAGCAAGTTGTTATGTGTCATCTGGGAGTGGGAACTGATACTCTGGGGCAGCATGTTGAACTTCCTTAATTTTAGCCCCTTTCACTTCTTTTCTGCTTGCAGATGGTGGTTAGTCCTTGGTGGAAGGAGGAGGGTTTGCACGCCAAGCTCTGAAACACCTTCCAACCTTTCTCAGAGGCTTCCCTGGAGCCTGGAGCTGTGTCTGGGGGTGACCGTGTTGTCCCCTGTGTCCCCCAGCCTGCTGATCCTGCCACCAGCTTTCACATCTACAGCCCAGTGGTGTTCTAGTCCCCAGCCAAGGTGCTCCAGTTTGCTGTGTTTCCCATCACGCTTGGAGATGTCCTATTTGTACTCCCCGTAGCCCTTCCCAACCCTGTTGTGGATCTTCTTTGTGCCCTGGGCTTTCTGAGAGTTTCACTGACAGACCCCTGGAGCAGAATTCTGCCTGGCAGCTGGGCAAGCAGGGCTTTCTGCTCCACATCAGGGCAGATTTTCCCTGAAATCCTCACAGACACGCTTCGCCCTCCAGCCATCACCACCAGCAGCTCCTTCTCCAGCACGATAATATCCCAGACAAGGGGCTGAACGGAGGCTGCGCTGGGTTTGATGTGTTTTGTTCGGTTTGTTGTTTGTTTTTTTTTTCTCCTCGAGGAACGTTTCCATCGCTTTCCAAGGCCAAAATTCCCCCCGTTCCCGAGTGGGGTGCCCCGAGCCCGGGGTGCCGTGATGGGCCCCACCCGCGCGGCGCGCTGGCGTTGCCGCTTTAAGAGCCCTCTCCGCGGGGCGAGCTTTCGAACGCGCTGCCCTGCGCCGCCATTGGTCGGCGGGCGCGCGCGGGGGCCAGCCGGCGGTTGGAGTGGCCGGCGGCGCGCCCTGATTGGCCGAGGCGGAGGCGGTATAAAATGAAGGCGGGCGCGTGGGCTCGCTCAGTCTGCGGCGCGAAGGGGCGGCGTGCGGAGCTGGCGTGAGGCGTGGATCCCCGCTCGGCCCGGGGTTTTAATTTTTTTTTTTTTTTTTTTTAAATTCTTTACCTCCCGCTTCCCTTCGCCCACCTGCTTTCCCCATGGAGTTCAAGCTGGAGGCGCATCGCATCGTCAGCATCTCACTTGGCAAGATCTACAGCGCGCGGGGCCAGCGCGGCGGCCTGAAGCTGCACAAGAACCTCCTGGTGTCGCTGGTGCTGCGCAGCGCCCGGCAGGTCTACCTGAGCGAGCCGGGCTGCCCGCCCGAGCCGCCCCCCGCGGCCGCCGGCCACCCCGAGGAGGAGCCGCCGCCCCACACCGCCGCCTGGGCGGCCGAGGAGCCGCCGCCGCCGCCCCCGCAGGACGAGGCGGGGAGGGACTGCCAGGGCCCCCGGCCGCGGCGCTGTTGCTGCGGCGAGAACCGCGGGGGCTGCGCCGGGGCCCCCCCGCCGCCGCATTGCCCCCGCAAGCGGAGCGCCGGCGAGCGCGGCCAGGCGGGGTCCCCGGTGAAGAAGCCCCGCCGCGAGGAAGAGGAGCCGCCGCCGATGCCACCGCCGCCCTCGCCGCCGGGCGAGCAGGAGGACATGGAGACGGGCAACGTGGCCAGCCTCATCAGCATCTTCGGCTCCAGCTTCTCGGGACTGCTCAGCAAGGAGCCCAAGGGCCGGCGGCGACCGCCTCTGGACGGCGGCGAGGCGGCGGCGAGCACGGCGCCCGCCGAGGCGGCGGCCGAGCCGGGACAGATCTGCTGCGACGAGCCGGTGCTGCGGACCCTCAACCCCTGGAGCACGGCCATCGTGGCCTTCTGATGGCCCGGCCGCAGAGACTGGCTCCCCGCCGCGGGCCGGGGGGCCTGGCGGTGACACCCACCGAGAGCCGCGGGGCTCCGGCGCCGGCCAGACCCGGCGCCCTTCGCCGCCGCACGGGAGGGACCGCGGGGCAGCAGCCGCGGCACTTCCCCGTTCCCCGCCGGGTCCCGGCTGCCGGCACCCGCCCTGGGAGCGCCCCCGGCCCTGCCCTCCCGGAATTCCCCTTCCCGGCAGAGCCGCCGCCCTCCCCGGCGCCTGGGGGAGGCTCCTCGGCTGCCGCCGACCCCGGGGGCGCCCCCGGCGGGTGATATTTTAAGCTTGGAAAGTATTAAGTTTATTAAATAAAGTGTCTATTTTGGAAAGGTTTAGGTCAGAACTATTACATGGTGCTTTTTAAAAGTGTTTATTGAGAGGAACGAAGTTTACAGACGCTCTGACGGAAAGTCCTTGAGCCTGTTTGTTAGGCTTGGTAACTCCCGGTCTTTGTTGTATAAAGGCTTGGGGCTCCCGTAGGGAATTTTGTACAGTGTTCTCCTTCAGTGATGTATCATGTTTTGTATAAAATGTAATTTCTACGTGTACAACACGTATTAAATATTTTCAACTGTATGAGCCTAGTTCCTGTTTGTGCCCCACTGGCTCGAGGGGGAGGAGGGCAGGCAGCAGCCGGGGTGTGGTTCTGCATGTCTGTGGCTGGATCCACCCAGCCTCGCCAGAGGCTTGGGGTGGGTTAGAGTCCAGCTTTTCTGGGAGCTGGGGAAGAAAGGGAACTTTTGTCAGGGTGCCTGGAGTCCTTCCCGGGATCTTCCAGGAGCTCCCACTGCTCTTCTGGCTACAGCCTCTTCCCGGGGCCAGAGCTGCCGTGGCATTTGAGGTCTTGCTCTGAAAGTACCTAATGTGCAGAGTCACTGTCTGTGGGTGGGAAGAGGTTGCTAAATCCCAGAAGAGAGCTGGGTGCAGTCTGACCAGCCTGTGGCACAGCTGGGCTGAGCACTGGCCTCCAGCATTGCCTGCTCACAGATCTGGATTGGGACTGTGTGAGTGGATTTCACCCAGTAGAACACAGCTACTGCTCTGCAGGAAGTGTATCTGCCTCTTCTTTGCTGTTATTTGCAGAACAGTTCAAACGATAAATATCAGGAGGTGTTTTTTTTTTTTTTTCCTTCTCTTTCATTATCAGTAAAACTATAACTGGGTTAAAGTTCCTGCTGTTAGGGGTGGGGAGAAAAGTTTGGCCTCGGCTTCACAGTGAGTGGAGCGCCCCAAGGCATTGTAATTAGGCTGAATTGTGGGGGAATTTTTTTTTTTTTCCCTTGCTTCTTGCTGGAAGATTCACTAGAGGCTTCTCTGCTCCTAATTAATGAACTTTTCAACTGGGGATTGCGTCTCTGGCAAGTCAAAGATGTGAAACGCAGCCTGGGATATCTGGCTGAACCTTGGGAACCCTTTTTGGGGGGTACATGAGAAGTGACCAGCGTGGGGTTTTTAACACCTTGGACCTGTGAGAAACTGGAAGTGTTGGGCTGGGTCATCCCAAAGCAGGGGGATGGGAGAGATAAGGAGAAACTGCATGGTCTGGGGTGGCTTTGAGGTAGCTCTACTACTTGATGTACAATTTAATAGCTCCTTATTCTTAGGTAAAAGCAAAAGTCCTACCATCTTAATTTTCTGGGTAATTGCACTAATGGTGACACAATTTCAGTCTGGTAGATGACACAAAGAAATGGGGTGTGATGAGACATTTCTTTTCACTGACTGACCTTAGGGAGGTGATGGGAAGGCGCTGTCCTGCTTCCCTCCCTCAGGTGCTCTCCAGGACAACTCCGCACTCTCACTCCTGTCTCAAAGGAGGTGAGTGAGAGAAGAATAGCAGGAGAAGGAGGATGGCTACACAGGGCTATTTCCCCCAGCTCTCCTGCTCTTAGGGTCAGAAGCTGGGCTGGAGGATGGAAACAGCCTCCTGCACCAGCACAGTTTCCTTCCCAAGGCAGGGGGTTGCAACTTTCAGTCCTGCTCCCTGCCCACCAGCAGCATCTCCATGAAAGTGAATGATTTTGCCCAGCTTCCAAATCCCAAAAATGGGATGGGGGCACTCCTGATCTTGACATTTCTAAAAGTTTTCTAGGCATCCAAGCCCTAGAAGATCACTTGGTCCTGCTGGTTTGTGCGGCCCTGGTGTCCCTACACAGACAAGATCCAACCTCCCTTTGGCACAGAGCACCCAGCAGCGCTCCTATCTACTCTGTCTTCCAGAGGAGAGTTGTGCAACGCTTTAATTGCTGCTGGCCTCTGCCAGCAGGGCAGAGACTGCCCACAGGTGCCCACGCAGCTCCCTTGGGCTGGTGTGACCTCCCGTGGAGCTGCCTGAGGTGAGCGAGTTCTCCCTTCCGTGTCCCCAAAGGACTGGTCCAGCTCCATCTGCTGTGCTGACACACGCCTGGTTTGATCCCCTGGCTGGGCTTTTTACCTGGGGGGTTTGCTCCCTGTGACGTGCATGTGTGTCCCCAGGGAGCCTCTGGCTGCTGTGGCTGAGGGGGACAGAAAAAATAAAAAAGTAATGTCCTAGCTGCAGGTGAGCTCTGCTAAGGGGTCTAGACTAAACCAGCCTCAAATCAAAAAGACCCCTAATAAAGGCACTGTGTTACTTTTGGAATCAGTTTTTCTGCTCTGTTTTATTTTCTTTTTTTCAATTCCTATAATCACTTTTACTTAAGCTAGGTCTGTTTTCTTTAATTCATCTCTTCTGTTGTGCTGCTTGTACTTTTCTGGACTTTTCTTTCTGCCCACAGAGCTACAGCGATGAGGCTGACAGAGGGGTCAGCTGAGCAAGGACAGGGAATGAGCTCAAGCTGAGGCTAATGACCCAAACTCACTGCCCAGGCCAATGATGAAGGAGGGAAGAGAAGTGCATAAATAAGCCAGATAAAAATAAAAACTTCCATCAGTTGGGACAGAGGTTGACTCCTATGGAAACTGCCTCACCGGGTCGAGGAGGAGATGACTTAATGGGAGGATGGCAGGATCCTACCCTTCCTAGAATAGTAACGAGCTGCTGGAAGCGCTGGCCTCGGCTGCTGCCCTTCCCCCAGCTCGGGTCAGCTCCCGTGGGAGAGGAGAAGTGCTGGGAAAATCCTCCAGCACCGCCGGAGGGTGGGATAGATGCTGGCAGAGGGAGTGTGGCAGCTGGGCTGCCTGGGTGATGCTTGGGAAGGAGGGCAGGCAGCAGCCTTTCACTTTTCTCCTGCTGTAATCATCCAGGAGCAATCCCTGGATGATTCTCTCAGGGACACCTTCTGGGGAGAGGGAAGGACTTCAAACCGGCTCTAACTGAGAAGGGAGTGTCAAAGGTGTGAATCATCCCGGCCTTTAAAGGTGTCTGTCCGGGCCAGGTGCCAGCAGGGGCTGGGGGAGAGCCTCGGGGCTGGGGGAGAGCCTCGGGGCTGGGAGCCGATGGGGAGCCAGGGGTTTGCAGGAGCTCCGCGTTTCACTCCGGGTGCTCTCGCTTCTTCCTAGGCTGATGCAACCCGGCCATCCCTCCTCTCCTGAGGCATGGGAAGAGGAGGAAGGCTCTGCACACCCACTGCTGGAGCATCCTGTGTCAGCGCTCAGGAATCCGGCAGGCTGCTGGGAGGGGGGCGGGAGGCGGGCCAGCAGCACGGCTGTGCCTGCTGGGGCCTCTCCCTGCCTGGGGAGCATCCCCGGGGGCTGCACCTCCTGGGGGTACCGGAGCATCCCCGGGGGCTGCACCTCCTGGGGGTACCGGAGCATCCCCGGGGGCTGCACCTCCTGGGGGTACCACAGCATCCCCGGGGGCTGCACCTCCTGGGGGTACCGGAGCATCCCCGGGGGCTGCACCTCCTGGGAAATTTGCCTGGGGGTACTGGATCATTCCTGGGGGCTGCACCTCCTGGGGTCTCTCCCTGCCTGAGGAGCCTGGGGACACCAGAGCAGCTCTGGCAGGAAGCTTTGCCAAAGGCTGAACCCCAGGACAGGGTATTTTGGGGGAAGGAGGAGTGTGGCACAGTGCTGTGCAGCTCCAAAGGCTGAGCAGAGGCACGCCTGCATCTCCTGTGCTGCTGCGGGGCTTGCATCTGTCTCCAATGTACTGTGCTTGCCAGTGATGCTCTGCCAATAGATATTTAGGGTGGCTGGGGGGACCCTCCCTCAGTATAACCCCCCTTCCCGGTCCCCAGCGGGTTGGGGGGCTCTTGCAGGGGCACAGGGAGAGGCTCTGTGTTTTCCTGGGCAGGGTGGTCCAGCCCAGGGGGATGGGAAGGCGGTGGAGCTTGCTGGCAGGGCTAAGGCTCATGGAAAACTCCAGGGCTTCTTCCAAGGAGGATCCTTTGAGAGGCTGGAGCAGAGCAAAGAGGGGTTGGCACCGTGAGGGGATGGCTGGAGTGGGGAGAAGCTGGCTGGAAAGTGCCCAGAGCTGCTTTGGCAAGAAGGAAACCCAACAGAGGAGAGTTATTCCAGGCCAGCAAGGGCTCCTGGAGGCAGGGTCAGGGCCAGGCGAGCACTGGGATGACAAACACAAACAACTCCCTCCTCTCGGCCTTCTGGTTGTGATTTCTGCTCCCGACATGCAAACCCTGAGGGGCCCCCTCCCCTCCCCTCCCCTCCCTCCTTCTCCCCAGCTGGGCGAGGGCTGGCCTGGCTGCCTAATGAAATGCAGAGCTGCTTGGGAGAGCAGGGAAAAAAAAAAAAAACACCAAAAAAAAAAAGGCTCTGTTCGAGGTTTTGTGCCTCTGGTTTCCTCTGGCCCTCTCTCCCAGCGGGGTGATTTATTGGCGATGGAGCCTGGGGAGAGGGGGAGGGAAGGGCTGAGAGCTGCAGGCAAGTAGTCATCGGTTATTTCCCAAGCACTCACGCGAGGCAAAGGGAAAAAGGGGAGGAGAGGGAGGGAAACTGCCTGGGCAGGGCTGAGGAGCATCATTTACTGGAGCTGAGCTCTCCCAGTTGCTCTGAGGCGGTGTTTGAACACTTTGCACACCAAAGGACCAGCTTTGAGGCGGATGCCCTCTCCCTCTATCCCAATTTCCCCACTTTCCCTCCCTCCTCCCTTCCCTCCTGGGCAGTGGGGTGCCCAGAGCTGCCTGCAGACATCTGGGCTGGCTCTGCTGGCCCTGCACTCTCTTCTCTGGGGCAGTCTGGAGGGGGGACACCTCATCCTTTTCCCCTCTCCTGCAGCCCCAGCCAAGGAGGCTAGCCAGACCTTTCCCAGGCTGGCAGAAAAGCAGAGGTACCCATTGTCACTGACCCTTTTTCGGGCACCTGCATGCTCCAAAAGTGACATGCTGTGACCTGCCTGATCCATTTGCTGCCTGCAGCTACCCCGGCTCAGACCAGCCTTACACTTAAGCTGGGCTTTAGGCTGTGCAGCAGGGCCAGCAGGGCGGTGTCCCCATCCTCTGGGATGCTCTGGGGTGCTGCTCTGTGGCAAGGTGACCTCCTGCTCAGGAGAAGCAGCCAGGGCTGTCTCTTTTCATGCTAGCTGCTCTGCTTGGGAACTGTGAAAAACGCCAATCACTTGGTTTTTAAATTTTTAAAAGTTTCATAATACTAAAATGGTTATAAAAATAGCAATAAAATTAGAGTAATAAAAATTTGGACAGTTTGGATTAGGACAATATGAGACAATAAAAACAAAGAGTTACAGACAGTCCAGGTGCTTCTTTCTGGGCAAAATAAGCCCGAAAAAGGACCCACGTTAACAGAGGATTATCCCTTAAAAGCAACAGCCTGTTGCATATTCATACACCTCATCCATGGTGCATCAATCCCATTCAAACACAGGATTCTGTCTGGGCAGTGTCAGCTTCTTCCTCTGAATCCTGACGGCGTCTTCAGGGCTGAGCAAGGCAGGAAGAAGTTCATTTCTTCTGATAATGGAACAATAAATTTTCTTTCTCTGAAAGATTCAGGTGTCCTGTGGCTGCTATCTCAGTGAGAGTCCTCTCTTTAGGAAAAAAAAGTACCTTACATAGCATAGTTTCTATTTTAACATGATATTATAACCTAAAACTATATTTAACACACGACTTAAGAAAATGAATACAGCATCACTTTCTAACATAACACAGATAATATTTATTTCAATATTTGCAAAAAGCCAATCACAAAATACGCATTTTTCACAGGAACGAATGCGGTTTCCTCGGGGGAAGGTCTCCTCCTCCTCCTCCTCCTCCTCCTCCTCTTTGCCTGTGCTGACAGCGTCTGACCTCAGCTGTCGTCCCTGGCGGTGCAGGGGATTAATCGGAGCCTCGGGACAGGTTGAGGCATGTCCAAGGCGGAGGGAGGAGAGCTTCATGCGTACAGACACAGAGGAAGGAACAAAAACAATTCCCAGGGAAATATTTTCCTGCTGCTTTTCCTGGCAGCGAGCAGAGCGGGAGGAAAGGACCTCACTTTAAATTGCTCGCAGGAGAGCTCCAGCCGGGGATCGGCTTTGCCTTGGCCTCCTGCACCTCGTGGAGCTCAGCCCCCAGCCCAGACCCACACAGGGATGGCACAAAGGGGGCTTGTTGGATTAAGAATAATTTATTAGTGTATTTTGTAAATTGTTTTAATTTTGTGAAGTTTTATTAAGGGAAATTTAAAAAAAAATGTAAATAGATCATTTAAAGGTAACTAAATAATAAAAATTAATTTCCCACAGGTGCTCAGGCCCCACTCAGCATCCCAGGCTCTGCTGAACCAAGGTGTAATTTTTTTGAATTTTGTAAAGTTTTATTAAGGTAATTGTCTAAAAAAATTTAAATAGATCATTTAAATTTAAATAGATAACACAAATTCATTTTCCACAGGTGCTCAGCCCCCCTGGGGTGCTGCTCAGCATCCTGGACTGTGCTGAGCCTAGGTGTACATTTTTTGAATTTTGTAAAGTTTTATTAAGGTAATTTATTTTTTTTTAATGATCCATAAATAGAGCATTTAAAGGTAAATAGATAATACAAATTCATTTCCCACAGGTGCTCAGCCCCCCGAGGTGCAGCATTCTGGGCTCTGGGATAAATTTTTTTTAAATTTCGTAAAGTTTTGTTAAGGTAATTTTTTAAAAAGATAAATAGATGATTTAAAGGTAAGTAGATAATACAAATTCATTTCATTCAGTCCCCCGAGGTGCCGCTCAGCATCCCGGGCTCTGCTGAGCCAAGGATTGCCTCCGACTGCCGCTGCCTGCCAAGCTCCGGCCGCTCGGAGCCAAGCCGGAGCACTTGGAAAGCGAAGGGAAGGAACCTCCCCAGCACAGAGCAGGGCCCGCTGCTGGACTCTGCCCTGTGCCTCCTCCTCCTCCTCCTCCTCCTCCTCCTCCTCCTCCTCCTCGTGTGCTGTTTGCTTTGGCAAGCCCCAGCCTCCGCCCTGGCAGCGCAGCGCTGCGGTTCGGGTCAGGCCGGGAATGGGGAGCGGGGAGGGGAATGCAGGAGCTGAGGCTGCCCCGGCGGATGGGACCGGCCCTGCTGGGAAGGGCAGGAAGGACACGGCTGGCTCGGAAATCTGCGGGGTGGGATGGGAGAGACAGGAAGGGGGAGAGAGAGCAGGATGCAGGGAGCATGGCCGGAGGGGGATGCAGAGGGGGGAGCCCCAATGCTTGATCTGTGGCAGTCCTGGGGGTGTCTGCTGCCCTCCTGGGAGCAGCAGGGGATGCTGGCGGTGTGGCACAGCCCTCCTGGGAGCAGCAGGGGATGCTGGCAGTGTGGCACAGCCCTCCTGGGAGCAGCAGGGGATGCTGGCAGTGTGGCACAGCAGCAGCAGAGGATGCTGGCAGTGTGGCACAGCAGCAGCAGGGGATAATGGCAGTGTGGCACAGCAGCAGCAGAGGATGCTGGCAGTGTGGCACAGCCCTCCTGGGAGCAGCAGGGGATGCTGGCAGTGTGGCACAGCAGCAGCAGATCCCCCCCAGTGCTGTCCCACTGTCCCAGCTGGAGCATCATTAGGAGAAAAAAAAGGGAGGCAGTGGCTGTTTCAGTGTGTGCCACTCAGTTTCTCAGATTTACTCCTGCCAGCTTGGGCATGGAGCCGTGCAGGCAGGTGGGCTTTGCCAGGCACGTGGTTTTCCATGCCAGCTGCTCCCAGGCAGTGTGTGTTGGTGGAAATGCCAAGCCAGCAGCCAGGGCAGGACAAAGGTTTGTCCCCAAGGCACGGTGCTGAGGGCACCAAGTGTCCCTGCCTTGCCTCTGCCAAGGAGGCTGTGGGAGCAGTGCAGTGCTCTGTCTCCATGGCAATGGCACTGCTGCTTTTTAAGGCAGGAGGAATTGATGTGGGTTTGGGGTTTTTTTGCCCAAAACTGGTCCAGGGCAGTTTTACAGCAGAGTGCAACATCAACAAGCATCTGCAGTCCTGTGGGAATGGGCAACTTGTGAGGTGCAATGGGACAGCCTCACCTCTGTGGGTGAGAGAGAAACCCCAAACTTGGCCCCAGGCCGGGGCTGAGTGAATGGAAAACTCTCAGGGACAAGGGTGTGGGGAGGGCAGAGATGACCACTGTTGGTTTGCAGCCTTGTGTGTGCTCTGCTGGGAATGTTTGACCCCGCGAGCCCTGGACATGGTGGGGAGGCTGGGAGGAGCCACATCCGGAGGAAGGCACAGCTCCCATGGGAAGGACGGACAGGGGAGGGAATCAAGACTTTTCTTCCTGTCCTTTGGAACAGGTTTCTCAGATAAATGGATGCCCTATCCCTGGAAGTGTCCAAGGCCAGGTTGGATGGGGCTTGGAGTAACCTGAGACAGAGGAAAGTGTCCCTGCACATGGCAGGAGGATTGGATCTTTTAAAGTCCCTTCCAGCCCATTCTATTCTATGATTCCCTCCTCTGTGGTGTGGCACGGGTGGCCAGGGAGAGCTGCAAAACCCTGTGTGGTGTTTTCCAGCAGGGATTTACCCCGTGCCACGAGGGTCATGGCAGGACCCAGCCCCCAGCCTGTGCCACCTCCTTCACTGCTGTGTCCCTGCCCTGTGGCTTTGCTGTTAGTGGAAAGCAAATGTCAGCAGGATGGAAACCCTGGATGGAGGGAGCTGGCTATAAATCTGGAGAAGAGGAGGCTAAGAGGTGACCTCTCTACAGCTTCCTGAAGGGAGATTGTAGACAGGTGGGGTTGGGCTCTTTCTCCAGGCACTGACAGAACCAGAGGACACAGTCTCAAGCTACGTCAGGGAAGGTAGAGGTTGGATATTAGGAAGAAATTTTTCACCGAAAGAATAATAAAGCACTGGAATGCTCTTCTCAGGGAGGTTGTGGAATCACCATCTCTGGATGTGTTTAAAAAAAGACTGGACATGGCACTGGGTGCTATAGTCTGGATGAGGTGTTAGGGCATGAGTTGGACTCGATGACCTTGGAGGTCTCTTCCAGCCTGGTTATTCTGTGATTCTGTGATTTCGTGATTCCGTGATTCTGTAATAAACCCCCCTGGATATTTGTGGTGTTGCTCTCTCATCCCTTCTCGGACCATGGCTCTGTCCTTAGAGGACAGCAGTTTGAATTTCTCCCAGCCTTGTCCTTGTTGTGGTTTCCCAGGAGGAATTGTTTTGAAGGGCCAATGTACAGGGTGGTGGCCAGGGTGACACATGCCTCGTGCTTGACCTTGTCTCCCTTTGGTCCTGGCAGCGCTCCCTGCACCGGGCTCACTGAAATTCCCTTCCTGGAAACAGCAGAGGAGCGAGCGTTTGCCTTCAGCTCGGGAGGGTGTGACGTGATGTCCCTGGTCAGGGGCCAGCTGGGGAGGGAGCAGCCACAGGGCTGGGCTCACAGCAGTGCCACAGGGCTGGCTGCTGCTGGGACAGCACCAGGAGACGCTTCTCAGGGGGTGCTGGGGAAGATGAAACAGGAAAGCCTTATAAATGTGATTGCCTGGCAAAAGATTTTGAGAATAAGGAAACTATAAGAGAGATTGAAATGAAAACAAGCTTTGAGATACCTTAGTTATTGGAAAACAATGGTATGGCTGGCTGAAGGTGATTCCCTTTTGATGAAACAATACTCTCTGCTTGCAGGCAGGTCCAAGGGTCAGAGCAGACCCTGCTAGCTTGGCAGGAGGGGCCCAAAGAGGAGTTTTTAGGGTTTAAAATGTAACACAGTATGGTCATGTAATGATTCTTACAGGCTGTATGTAAATGCTATAGGATTTGTATCATAGATTGGTTAGTGAGAATTAGAATGTTCAGCACAGAAGAAAATTTATGGTATTGTAACAGGAACTTCTCTCTCTTTTACTCTTCCTCACTCTCTCATCCTCTTTACCACGCTCTTGCCTTCTCTCTCTTTACTTCTCTTCCCTGCTCTGAGCTGTGATGGCAGCTCCCAGCAGGGCCCTGCACCCAGGCCCTCTGCAATAACCCACAAGTTCCACGACCTGGCTGCAGAGATCTCTGCTCTCTGTCCCTCCTGACCACCCTGCCCCCATGGCTCCTGCCAGGGGGGCTCACACCCAGGCAGGAGGGAAGGCTGTCAGAACAAGCAGGGTGCCCAGGGGCAGGAGGGAGGGAGTGTGGCTGTGCTGCCTGGCCAGCCGAGCACAGAGCCGGGCTCTGATCCCAACCCTGCCATGCTGGCAAGGTCAGTCCCTCCAGGTCACCTCAGTGCCTCTCTGTCCCTTCCCACAGCTCCTTCCCTCTCAGCTCCGGTGCGAGCCCGGCAACCCCGGTTCTGTGCCCGCGGCGCTCCTTGGAGCTGCCCGTGTCTCCTCCTAATATCCAGCTCAGGCCGTGTCTTCTCGGGCTGTAGAGAAGCTGCGGGGCAGGGGGAGCCTGGCTGGATGCTCAGCCGTGCCTCGCTCGCTGCTTTTCCCAGCACAGCCCCGGGGGAAGCAGTTGTTTGGCAGAAGCAGCCGGAGCATCCCCTGCGGCTCCGGCCCGGCTGACTGCGCGTCGCTTCGTGTTAAATCACGAGTGGAGCAGGCTGGAGTGACCTTGGGAGAGGGATTCTGTGTGCTTCCAGCCCCCCAGGCAGCCTGGAGAGAGCCTGCTAAGGGATCAGCCGGGCTTTGCCCTCAGGGAACCCAGCCCCTGTGGGATTAAGTGGCTGTCCTAGCCCAGACCTCACCGTTTTGGGGATTTGTTTGAGGTTCGGGGACCTGGGGGATCTTCATCCAATGTAGCCATGGTATTTTCTGAAAAATCCTTTCCTTAGGATTTTTTCTCCTGAGAAGCAGGAAGGCCTCAGGAACAAAATTCAAACAATGATTCTCTGCTGCTGTGGAATGCAACAGGTGGATCTGGGATTGCTCCCATCTGGTTGTTCGTTATTAATGGCCAATCCCGGTCCGGCTGTCTGGACTGTCTTGGGCAGAGACAAACCTTTGTTATTCATTCCTTTTCTATTCTTAGCCAGTCTTCTGATGAAATCCTTTCTTCTATTCTTTTTGTATAGTTTTTAACATAATATATATCTCATAAAATAATAAATCAAGCCCTCTGAAACATGGAGTAAAGATTCTCGTCTCTTCCCTCATCCTGGGACCCCTGTGAACACCGCCACAAATGGTGACTCCAAGTGACAAACCCCTCCACTATCCAAGGCAGCGCTGCCAGCCCCAGGTGCATCTGCTCAGACCAGGGGTTGGTGTCTGGAAGGACACGCCCAGGGCTGGCCAGGCCAGGTGCAACGCTGTCATTTCCCGGAGCCGGTGGCCTTCGGCTTGTCCCTACACGTCCCTGCACCGTGAGTCACGGCTCCTGCTTCGGGAGTGAGTGTGCACAGAAGAGAGGGGGAATTCTTTCGGGCAGGAGACTCATCATCCTCTCTCCTGCTCCTCCTCCTCCTCTGCCCTGCGAGTTCCCACGGTGGCAGCCAATGGTGCTTATCTCCGTGGGAACAAGGCGCTGCCCATCCATCAGCAGATGTGCTTCAAAGCGGCCGGCTCTGCTGGGAGGGACTGCGGGGACAGCCCCGTGCCTCTCCAAGTGCACTGGCCAGCCTCTTGGGCAAGGGCGTGCTGAAGGTGTGTCCCTTGCCTGAGTCCTCTGGGAAAGCTGGGCTCAGCTGTGGCCAGCCTGGGATGCAGCTCACCATGGAAAGAGAGGCTTTGTTGCCCTGATTTTTAAGATTTTCTAAGCCTTCTGATGTTTACATTCTTATAACAAACTTTCTCACACACTTTCTGTAAATAACTCATTGTTTTGCATTCTTTTATAGAAGAGGAGAAATTTGATGGACTGTTGGTTTGTCCAGTGTCATTGGAGAGGTGGCACTGCCACCCTCCAATCCACGGTCACTTTTGGAAATCTACAAATGTTGCAGTCAGAAATTAAACTCCCCTTTTCCACCTTGAGAGCAGCAGTGTCTGCACGTCGTGTCATTTCGTGTCCTATAGTGACACTTCTCCAAACACATTGGCCAGCTTCTTGTGCAAGGGGCTGTTGGAGGCTGTGTCCCTGCTTTGGGGACAGGTTTAGTGCCAGAGCCCCCTGGGAAAGCTGGGCTCAGCTGTGGCCAGCCTGGGATGCAGCTCACCATGGAAAGAGAGGCTGGGATGCAGCTCACCATGGAAAGAGTGACAAAATAAAAGTGTCAATACCGTCACTCCCATACAAATGTCACCTTTGGGTGTAATCCTTGCTGACTGTGTCCTGCTGGTGCCTGCTCAGCCCTGGCTGAGATGCGGGGGGAAAGCAGGAGCGAGTTGGAAGCAGGAGCTCCTCTCATCTCCTTTCCTTGTGCAGCAAAGCCCTCTCGTGGAAGCTGGCAGTAGCTTGCCAGGGAAAATCTGGCTGCTGCAATGTGCTGCCTCTTCCCCGGGGATGCAGTCTGCCCCCTGTCACTCTGTTCCCTGTGGCCCCAGCCTCAGAGGAGGTGGGACAGGCCCAAAGGTGCCACCCCACCCCTGAAGTGCAGGTCAGTGCTGTGTGACTGCATTCCATCCCATGGGGGTTCCCAGGTTTTCCAGGGAGCTGCTGAACCTGCTCTCTTGGCTGTGTTAGGAGATGCTCGGCACCTGGAACCCTCAAAGAAAAAAAAAAGAAAAAAGGAAAAAAAAAAAAAAAAAAGTTGGGGGAAATGGTTGTGACTTTGGCTTTGTGTACTTGTAAGGACACCACAGGGCACCCCCAGCCTGTGGCACTTGGCACAGGGATGCCAGGGTGGGACAGTGTGTGGTTGTTCCAGAGCTGGTGCTGCCTGGGTCTGCCCAGACCCCACACATGTCCCCAGAGCCTTGGCAGGGATAATTCCCTGGGGCCAGCAGTGGAGGGTGTCGATTTCTTGTGGGTGGCCTGATGTGAAAGAGGCTCAGAGATGATGCCAGGCCAAGGTACAGCATAAACACACCTTGCTGGGGCAGATGTGCTGGCTGGGAGAGGGGAAGACACCGCTTTGCAATGGCTTCTCTGCCTTCCTACAGGAGGCAATGGCAATATTTAAAAAAAATATAATTATTTAACTAGATTGGAAGAGACCTCCAAGATCATTGAGTCCAGCCCAGCCCCAACACCTCAACTCAACCCTGGCACCCAGTGCCACATCCAGGCTTGGTTAAACACCCCCTGGTGGGTGGTGACTCCACCCTGTGGGGACTCCACCACCTCCCTGGGCAGCCATTCCAGAACTTTATCACCATTTCTGGAAAAACTTTTCCCAATATCCAAGCTGTATTTCCCTTGGTGCAGCTGCAGGCTGTGAGCTCTGGTTGTGTCAGTGCTGCTGGAGACAGAGCCCAGCCCCAGCTGAGCACAGGCACCTTTCAGGAGCTGTGAGAGTGATGGGGGCACCCCTGAGCCTCCTTTTCTCCAGGCTGAGCACCCCCAGCTCCCTCAGGGATTCCTCACAGTTTTTGTGATCCCAGCCCCTCACCAGCCTCCTCTGGATGTGTTCAAGCATCTCAACATCCTTCCCAAACTGAGGGGCCAGAATTCCTCCTGGAGGTGCCAGGCTCACTGAGAGGGAGGACATGGACAGGGTGGTGGGGATTTGTGCTACTCCTGGCAAGGTGCTTGTCCTGTCCCCCATCACTCTCCCAAGGTGACACTTTATTTACTGCAGCGTGTTTTGGCTCACCTGGGAGCATCACAGTGGTCAGTGGCACCTGGGTGATGGGACATTGCTCTCACCTCTCTTCACCTGCAAGGCTGGGTCCCAACTGCTCTCACCTGGGCATCCCCCCACACCCTGTACCAAAGGCTGCATTTAACTCAGCTCAGGGCTCTTCGTTCCTAGTTTGGCTTTTTGGGGGTGCTTGGGTTACTGATCCTCTGAGGTTCCCCTTTGGCCCTGCCTGGTGCATGAAGGCTGGGGGTGTGGGTCAGACTGGAGCAGCATTTGGTTCTGGGTTGTGAGATGTGGCTGGAGGTGTGTGTTCAATTGCCATCTGTCAGAGCTGGGGCAGTTCTCTGCTGTTCATGGGGCAGTTCTCTTTATCTCTCCTACAGCCAATCCTCCCTCCAGGAGATCTCTTCTGTCCATGGGCCATTAATTATTAATTATCTTCTGTCCATGGCCACTGAGTGTCCCTGAAGGGCTGATCAAATTCCACCATCCCATGGGGAGATGCTCTGCCCAGGGGAGGAGCCAAGCATTCCTACCTGGATCCAATCTGCCCTGGGAACAGCCCAGCAGCCTTTGCCCCCTGCATTCCCAGAGGAGCAGCTTTCTGCTGCCCTGCATTCCCAGAGGGAGAGCAGGCCCATCTCCAGCAGCCCTGGAGCTGCAGAGAAAAACTCCCCCCTTGTGCAGGATCCCTGCTCCAGCAGAAGCACAGCTGGCACTGCAGGAGGGCTGAACCCCCCTGGGATGGGACTGTGCCACCAGCCTGAGCCCCCCTGGGATGGGGCTGTGCCACCACCCTGAGCCCCCCTGGGATGGGACTGTGCCACCACCCTGAGCCCCCTGGGATGGGACTGTGCCACCACCCTGAGCCCCCCTGGGATGGGACTGTGCCACCACCCTGACACACAGGGAGACAGGGCCTGCTCTGACTCTGGCAGTGGTTTTTGTTTGTACTATTCCATTTGTATTTTAATTTTCCTAGTAAAGAATTGTTATTCCTGCTCCCATATCTTTGCCTGAGATTAATTAAAATAATAATTTCAGAGATTAATTAAAATAATAATTTCAAAATGATAATAATTTGGAGGGAGGGGGTTTACATTTCCCATTTCAGGGGAGGCTCCTGCCTTCCTTAGCAGACACCTGGCTTTCCAAACCAAGACACATCTCCCCTGCTGCTCTCCTGCAGCACACAGGGAAGGAGATTTCTCCTCCCTGGGAGCCCCTTTGGGTTTGCTGACAGTGCTGGGTGATTCCCCACCCCAATCCTGGCTCTGTTCTACTGGTGGGTGAGCAGTGCCTTTGTTTTTGCAGGCACTGGTACCTCCTGACCACTAAACCCCCCCAAACCCCCAGGTGCTGGGATTTTTCTTTGCACTGCTTGAGCACTTGGTTCCCTTTGTCCTGGCTGAGTTTAATTCCCCCTGTTGGGTACGTTTAAGTAATTTCCCTGCACTTTTAGTGATGCAAAAATTGTTATGCTGGCTGCACTTTTAAATTCTCAAATTGTAGAGTTGCCACCCCCTTGCCTGAGGGCTGATGGCAGGCTGTGTAAATATTTAGTATTTCTGCTCCCCTGGCAGCAGCCTCTTGGTTTTCCCAGCCCACCTTCTCTGCTGTTGCCAGCAGGGACTTGTTCCTTGGGCTCTGGGGGCTGACTTCCACCCTGCTGGGGGTGAGGGGTACAAAATTACTGCTGCATCCTGCTGGGGAGTGGGTGCATCTCTGTGCTCCTGTGTGTGGGGAGCAGAGCAGTCCCCAGCTTTGCTGTGGCTGCTTGGAGCAGGTGATTTTTGCAGATTTTTTGGGTTCCTTTTGCAGATTTCTTTGATGTTTTTAAATTTTTTTGGGGGTTGCCTGGTAAAGGTTTTAGTGGCCTGGTGAAGCTGGTTTTCTCCTGGAATGCAGAGGGGAAGCAGGGCTGGATGTGGCCTTGTTTACCTTGGAGCAAACTTTGCAGAATATATGATAATGAGTTAGCATCACAATAAGTTAAGCACAGACCCTGTACTTTAGCAGGGAAGAAATTAAAAGAAGAGCTATTTGATGCAGCAAAACATCTGAGAAACAAAAAATCTAGGATCTTCCACTCTGTCCCCTGCAGTAGGAATGTCCTTGTAAGAACACAGGGGATCCCTGCTGCCCCTTTAGCTCGAAGCTGTGTGCCTTGGAGGCTTCCCCTCTCCCCGCAGAGCTGGAATGTGCATCCTCCGTGGCCGAGCCGGCAGATGGGGCTCCTGCCCACGGCGAGCGGCTCCAGAGGAGGCTGCAGAGCCAGGCAGGTGTGGGAACCCAGGAAATCCCTCTGGATGCCCTGGAGGGCTCCAGCCCCTGCCTGGGGGGGCTCAGAGACCTTGGCACACAGCCCAGGACCCTGTGCCTTTGATTTAGCCCTTGGAAAAAACAATTACCAACCTTGTATGAAGGATTACAAGCCATGAAAGTTTAAGTAGAATGATGGTGAATTTATCACAGGTGAAAAATAGATTTTTGGGGTTTTTAGAATGGGGGCTCAGGGGACAAGATGGAGGAATCTGGGCATGTCCAGCCTTTCTCCTTCTTCTTCTTCTTGGCCTCCACCTTCTGGGTGATGTTGGCACTTTTGGATTGGTTTAGAGTGGAAGCTCACTGTCTAACACAGGTGATGGGGATTGGGAAGCAATTGTAAATATTGTACAGGTAGTTTTTAGTATAAAAAGATAACAGTGCCCTGGGGCAGGCAGAGTGCCTCAACCCAACCTGCCAGACAGACCTTGGCAGGTAGGAGAAAGAATGATATAGATAAGAAATAATAAACAACCTGAGAAGAAGAACAGAAGAATCCTGACTCCTTCTTTGACTGCCAGGCTGGGAAAAGAGGCTTGCATGGATCTCAGAGTCTCTGACCAGCAGAGATCCTGAGAGGAAGGAACTGCTGGGGTGCCCCAGGGATGCTTCCTGACCCCAGCCCCTCCCAGAGAGCTTTTGCCCCATTGCACATTTTTGGTTTGGCCTCCTCGTTGTCTCACAGCAGCTGAACTCAGCATTTCCTCGAGGCTTTCCTTGCTGTGCTGAGCCTGGGCACACACCTGGGGTGAAGGAATCCTCAGCCTGGCCCCAAGCCACCTCTGAGCTGCTCCTGGCCATGCACTGGGGGACCCTTTCCCCTTGGAGGGATCCTTATGGTGGAGCTGTGCCAGAAATGTAGGATTTATGCAGCGAGTTATCAAGTCTTGGTGTTGTTTTTGCTTTTTCCTGGGCTGGGGGCTGAGCTCAGGTCAGGACCACGCTGGAGTAGAGAATCTGCTCTGCTAGCACCAGAGCATGGCTTTGCTGTTTGGAGCCTTCTTCTTCTCCTTTTTTAGAACAGAAGTGTTCTGCAGCTGCACACTTGTGATGGACCAGAGGGAGGTTGAGGTCAGGAGGAGCCTGTGGATGAGTGCTCGTGTCCTGTGCTGCCCCCTCTGCTCCTGCTGTGCCTGAGCACCCCACGGCCATTTGGGAGGGCCCCCCAGGCTTCTTTCCTGCTCTGGATGCCTCCAAAGGCATCTCCTGGCATTGCACTCCAGGGTGCTCCTCTTGATGCCTCAGGTTTGAGCTTTTCTGTTTTTTAGATTCTGTTCTGCCTTGGTCTGTGGGTCTGGGCTTTGTGTCAGGGGATGGTGAGCTCTGTGCACAGAGCAGGGAGACAAAACAATTCCTGCTCCAGCTGGGCACCAAGGACAAATGATCCAAATCTCAGCCCAGGAGCACAAACCCCGTGGGCTGGAGAGAGAAAAACAAGCAGGATGGGACTGCATGGGCTGGAGCTGGAATTGGACAATGAACTCCAACATGCAAATGGAGCAGAACTGATAAAAGTGAGAGACCCCATGACCAGTTGTCCATTTTGGGACCATTTTGGTCCCTCTTGGGTGCAGCCCTGGCTGGGCTCTTGTGCTGCCCAAGGTGGATCCATTGAGGCCTTTTAATAAATCCCTGCTTTATTCTTTAGCTCTGTCCACCTCTGCTCTAGCTCAGCCTGCACAAGGCATCAGCATCCCCCTCTGAACTCTGGCACTCTCCTGCCAGATGTCCTGTGAGCATCCAGATGCAGCATTCCCTTTAATTGTTCAGCAGCATCTCTGATCAATAAATCACCCTCAGCCATCTCCAAAGTAATAAAACAAAAACCTCCTGGGTGCCCAATGAGTTGGTGGAGATGAATGATTTTCTCATGGCCTGGCTCGAGCTGTAAAACACCCTCTCCCAGGCCTTGTCACTCCTGGCTCCTGTTCTCATCCAGCTTTCCATCTCCCTGGGGACAGCTCTGCTCCAGGGGACTGGAGGAATGGCCTGGAGCACTTGGCCCAGCTGGGAGATGACTGTCAGCATTGCTGCCTGCAAATTGCTTCGTGCTCTTGGAAGGGGCTCAGGAGTGCCCCAGGCCCCATCCTGCCTCTTTTCTGGCAGGCAGAGGAGGTTTGGGATAAAACCTGGTCTGCTCTGGTCTCCTTGCCAGATCCATTCCTCCCTGAGCCACGATGCTGGAGATTCCTGCTGCCATCAGCTTCCCTGCTGGGTGCTCTCTGGGGTGAGGAAGAGGAGGTCTGGGGAGTCCCTGGAGCTGTTTCTCTGTGAAATCACCAGTGACTCAGAGAGGGGGTGTGGGAATGAGGGGATTTTGGATTTTATGGGAAGTCTAAGGGGCTTCAGCTGGAAGCAGCAGGACCCAGATTCATGGAGCTGTGTGATGCTTGCTGCAGAGAGCTGTGGGTGCTTCAAAACCAAAGGAATTCTGAGCTCAGGTGGTGACAAAGTCTGGAAAGAGACGACTGCAGAGGGCTATGAAATAAAAACGAGTTTGTCTGTGCTCTGGCACCGGGTTTGCAGGCTCTGAGAGCTGGGAGGGTCACGAGAGGTGATGGCATTGCCCCACAGGGGGCTGGGCACTGTCCCAGGGATGCTGCAGGTAGAGGCAGCTCGCTCTCTTAGGGGAGTTCAAAGCCTCTGGTGGTGACATAGGGTGCAATTAGGCAAATTGGGGAGGTTTGTGCCTTTCTGGAGCACAGGGTGGAAGGCAGTGGGTCACTACCCTGTCCCTTTTCCCCTCTGAACAATTCTCCTCTCTGGCAGCAGTTGCAGTGGGTTTGAACAGTCATTATTCTTGGCTGCTGGGCAGAGTGAACTTCCCTCCAGAAACATCTGGGAAGGTTTGCTCATCCTCATCCTCATCCTCATCCTCATCCTCATCCTCATCCTCATCCTCATCCTCATCCTCATCCTCATCCTCATCCTCATCCTCATCCTCATCCTCATCCTCATCCTCATCCTCATCCCTGGCAGTGCTCAGGGGCTGGGGTGGGACAGGCAGCTCGTGGGGCTCCTCAGGAATGAGGGAGGATTGGGGTTTGCCTGGTGATCCCCTTGTGTACAAAGAGGGGCTGAGAAGGGCTGGATGGATCCCTGAGCCCCACATGTGGGCTTTGAGGGAATCCCTGCCCTCCTGCCTGCCCCTGGAGGTGGCCAGTGCTTTATCCAGGAAGGGCAAACCCCCTCCTTGTGCCAGCCCTCTCCAAAGTCACCATATCCTTCCCTGGCTGGGAGGGACTCACATCTCCTTGATTTCTCTCTGATCTGACTAAATGTCTTGGTTTGGAAAGCCAGGTGTCTGCTAAGGAAGGCAGGAGCCTCCCTTGAAATGGGAAATGTAAACCCCCTCCTCTGAAATATTGTAATTTTGAAATTAAACGCTCTCAGACAAAGATATGGGAGCAGGAATAACAGTTCTTTACTAGGAAAATAAAAATACAAAATGGAATAGTACAAACAAAAACCAGTGTCAGAGTCAGAGCAGGCCCTGTCCCCCTGTGTGTCAAGGTGGGGGCACAGTCCCATCCCAGGGGGGCTCAGGGTGGTGGCACAGTCCCATCCCAGGGGGGCTCAGGGTGGTGGCACAGTCCCATCCCAGGGGGGCTCAGGGTGGTGGCACAGTCCCATCCCAGGGGGGCTCAGCCCTCCTGCAGTGCCAGCTGTGGCTCTGCTGGAGCAGGGATCCTGCACAAGGGGGGAGTTTTCCTCTGCAGCTCCAGAGCTGCTGGAGATGGGCCTGCTCTCCCTCTGGGAATGCAGGGCAGCAGAAAGCTGCTCCTCTGGGAATGCAGAAAAAAAAAGGGCTAATTGTAGTGTTCCAAATTTCAGATTATATCCAAGTAAAAATACTTTGCTCCTCCCTCTGAACAGAGCATCTCCCCATGGGAGGGTGGAATTTGATCAGCCATGCAGTGACACTTAATTAACAGAAGATATCTCCTTAGAAAGAAGATTTGTTGTAGAAGAAATAAGGAAAACTGCCTAATAAAGAAAACTGCCCCACCTCTAACAGATAACAATAGAATACAGACCCAGCTACACCTCCCAGCCTAAAACACTGAACAGCCAAGCCCTTGGTAAGGACACCTGAGCCCCTGGGCAGCTGCTGGCTGGGGGGACAGCCCTGTGGAAAACCACCAGGAACATGTCCTGGGTTGTGAGATGTGGGTGGGGGGGGTGTGTATTCCCATCTGTCAGAGCTGGGGCAGATCTCTGCTGTTCATGGGGCAGTTTTCTTTATCTCTCCCACAGCCAATCCTCCCTCCAGGAGATCTCTTCTGTCCATGGGCCATTCATTATTAATTATCTTCTGTCCATGGCCACTGAGTGTCCCTGCAGGGCTGATCAAATTCCACCATCCCACGGGGAGATGCTCCACCCAGGGGAGGAGCCAAGCATTCCTACCTGGATCCAATCTGCCCTGGGAACAGCCCAGCAGCCTTTGCCCACTGCATTCCCAGAGGAGCAGCTTTCTGCTGCCCTGCATTCCCAGAGGGAGAGCAGGCCCATCTCCAGCAGCTCTGGAGCTGCAGAGGAAAACTCCCCCCTTGTGCAGGATCCCTGCTCCAGCAGAACCACAGCTGGCACTGCAGGAGGGCTGAGCCCCCCTGGGATGGGACTGTGCCACCACCCTGAGCCCCCCTGGGATGGGACTGTGCCACCACCCTGAGCCCCCCTGGGATGGGATTGTGCCACCACCTGAGCCCCCCTGGGATGGGACTGTGCCACCACCCTGAGCCCCCCTGGGATGGGACTGTGCCACCACCCTGAGCCCCCCTGGGATGGGACTGTGCCCTCACCCTGAGCCCCCCTGGGATGGGACTGTGCCACCACCCTGAGCCCCCCTGGGATGGGACTGTGCCACCACCCTGAGCCCCCCTGGGATGGGACTGTGCCACCACCCTGAGCCCCCCTGGGATGGGACTGTGCCACCACCTTGACACACAGGGGGACAGGGCCTGCTCTGGTTTTTGTTTTTACTCTAGCATTTGTATTTTTATTTTCCCAGTAAAGAACTGTTATTCCCCTTCCCATATCTTTGCCTGAGAGCCCCTTAATCTCAACATTACAATAATTAAGAGGGAGGGGGTTTACATTTCCCATTTCAAGGGAGGCTCCTGCCTTAGCAGACACCTGGCTTTCCAAACCAAGACAGAACATCACCCTGAGGGACATTTTATCCCACCCCCAGGCAGTGTGGGTGCTCTTTGCTGTGTGTGCAGCTCCCTTGAGCCCCTGCTCTCAATTAACTGTGTGCTGATGAATCCCACAGGTTAATTGCCTTAGTGCATGAAGGAAAAAAGATCCCAAACAAACACCCTGGAGATGATCTGACTGTTGTTCTCAATTCATTGAGCTTTGGGATGAGTTCAGGGCTGTTCCTGTTGGTTTCTGTTGCAATGGACCACTCTGAGCTCCCACCTCTCATCCCAGTGCTGCTTGCTCCAGAATCCCTGCTCTTCTCAGGCTCACTGTGGTTGGGATTTCTGCAGACACCCCTTGGCCTCATCTCCAGGTCTGTTCCTCCCTGTCTCCCATGCAGCTGGAATTCTTTATTGGAATTTTTGTTGTAAGCTCCCTGCAGCTTGGGAAGTGTTTGTAACACAAAAGCATCAGTGTATGTCTCGTGGCATCTCCCAGGAACTCATCAAATCGTCCTTCTATGATTAAATCTGCTTTTGTTGCTGTAATGGAACCATTCTGCTGTGCCTTTGACCTTTCTTAGAGATGCAGGTGATGTCTGCTGTGACAGCATCTTCTGGCATTGTGGTGTGACCCCCACCTCTTTGCAGCTGAGAATGTGGGAATCTTTTCCATATCTATTTATGGATCCTGGCAGGAACTGCTGTGTTTGGCACCTGAGGTGCTGGAAGCCTTCAGACTGCCTTGTGTGGGGGACAGGAGGAGCTCACATTGAGGGGAGGTGGATGAAAATTCTGACTGCACCAATTTACTCTTCCTTCAGCTGACAAAACAGTTTTCCCCACGAGGAAATTGCAGAGCTTCAATGCTCAGCTGTCTCAGGCAGCAAAGAAAAGGTGATTATTCAGCATGGGAATTCAGAGTTGGGCTCTGGAGTGCTCCCAGGGTAGAAAACCTTGGTGCACTGAGGTGTTTTCTTGGGGTCTCTGCTGCTCACAGTGACCCCAAGATGTGTCACAAAGTCTCTTTTTCCAGCCCAGCACTGAAGAAGGACTTAGAGCTCTTCAGTTCTCAGTCTCAAGGTTGTTTATTGTTCCTGATCTATAAAATTCTTTCTTCTGTCCAGCCAAGGTCTGCTCAAGAAGACAGACAGAGGCACTCTGCCTGCCCCAGGGCACTGTTATCTTTTTATACTAAAAACCACGTGTACAATATTTACAATAACTTCCCAATCCCCATCACCTGTGTTAGACAGTGAGCTTCTGCTCTAAACCAATCCAAAAGTGCCACCATCACCCAGAAGGTGGAGGCCAAGAAGAAGAAGGAGAAAGGCTGGACATGCCCAGATTCCTCCATCTTGCCCCCTGAGCCCCCATTCTAAAAACCCCAAAAATCTATTTTTCACCTGTGATAAATTCACCATCATTCTACTTGAACTTTCATGGCTTGTAATCCTTCATACAAGGTTGGCAATTGTTTTTTCCAAGGGCTAAATCAAAGGCACAGGGTCCTGGGCTGTGTGCCAAGGTCTCTGAGCACCCCCAGGCAGGGGCTGGAGCCCTCCAGGGCAGCCAGAGGGATTTCCTGGGTTCCCACAGAATTTGACCTGAGCTGCATCTCTCCTCTCAGCACCATCACTGCAAGGGAGGTTGGTCTGGAGCCTTGTCCCTGTTCTCTGCCTGCTGGCACAGGGAGCTGCAGCTTCATTTGCCCCCCCAAAGCCTCAGTGCCCTCCTAGGGGTGCACTGAGCACCCCCAGACCTGCACCCAGTGTGAGCAGGGCTCTGTCTCTCCTGGCCCCCTGCACCTTTGCAGAGCCCGTGGCTCCCTGATGACCCAAAAGGACTTTGCAGCCTCCTGGTCCCACCAGAGCCTGGCCTGGGGCTTCTGCAAGCTTTGCTTTGCTCTGCACCCTTCCCCTGGGCAGCAAAGGGAGGAGGGACAGCCCAGGAGCCCCCGAGTGGGAGGAAGAGCTGGTGCCAAAGCCTTGCCCTGCTGTGCTGCTTCCCAGGCTGTGGGCAGAGGCTTTTCAGGGGCACTCTGGGTGCTGGTGGCTGCATCCATCTGCCTTCCAGCTGTCCTGTCACCCTCTGTGCCTGCCAGGCTCTCTGCTGTCCCTCCTGGCTGGTTTCTCTGGCAGCAGCTCCTTGCAGGCAGTAATTAGCTGGGAGCTGGAGCACTCGATGCTGCAGCTGAGATAGATAAAGGGGAGGGGGCACACACACTCCTTGCTGCTGCCATGTGCCACCAGGGTGGGGGGACCAGACCCCCCCCAAGGGCTGCCTGAGCTCTCTGCTGGTCCTAATTACAGGCTGGGCTGGCAGGATTGCTCCCAGGGTGAGGGAGATGGCAGGAGAGCCACCTCAGGGCTCTGGAGCTGTCCTTTGCTGTACCACTGATGCCCTGGTGCCAGGCTGGGGCTGAGCTGGTGGGGTGAAATGGCATTTTTTTGGGGGGGGGGAAATGCTCCTTTGGGTTTTTTCCTAAAGGGAGTGGGATGTCTGGTAGCATTGAAGGCTGGTGGCAGCTGTGCCCAGCCTCATCCAGGGAGGGCTGTGAGGTGCCCAGAGGTCTGGGGTGCTTGTGCTGCCATCCTTCAGGAAGGTGGAGGCTGCACAAAGAGCATGGGCTGTGCACAGGAGATGGAGAGAGCCATCTGCACCTGGGGCAGGTGAGGTTGGGATGGCAGGGCCCAGGGGCAGGCTGAGGGTTCTGCTTTTCCCTGGATGGAGAGATGGCCTTGGGAGCCTTGGCAGAGCTCCCTGGATGCCAGCTGGAAAGGATGAGACAAAAATCACCCCCCTTGGTGTTCACTGCAGAGAGGGGGGGACAGGAAATGGATGTGTTCACTGAGCTCCAACCAAGGGGATAAGAGAAACAACAGGAGCAGGAAAAGCCAGGAGAGGAAGTGATTCATATGTTTAATTCACCCTCCAGTTGCTGTTATCCCATTTTATTCCAGCTCCACGGCAGCTCTGGGGGCCCCAGCTGAGATCTGTGTCCCACACGGGCTGGGAGGAGCAGGGAGGAGGGCCAGGAGCATCCTTCACCTGCAGGAAAAGCAGATCATGGGCTGGGGCAGCAGCTCCTCTCCTGATTCCTCCCAGGACTGGGCAGTGAGGAGGGGAGGTGATTCCCTGGGGCAGGCAGCAACAGCTTTCCATAAATCACTCTCCATCCCTGCGTGCTCCTGCTGCATCTGGGGCTGTGCTTGGCTCCTTCCATCACATCTGGCTGGCCAGTGGCAAACAGCTGGCTCATCTGCTGCCCCACACCTCCCAGGCTTGGCTTTGGGAGCTGCAGCACTTGTAGGGCAGCTGCAGCCCGGCTGTGCAATGGGAGCTTCAGAGCAAGAGGGATGAGGGATGTGCTGCCCACAAGCCTCACTCTGGGCCCTGGGGAAAGGGCTGGAGCACCAAGGAGCACCTCCAGGCAGTGCCTGGTGCAGCAAAACATTTATTTAACCTTCTGCTGTCTGTGCTGGGTGAGTTTGGCCCCGAGCAGAGCCGGAGCAGGAGTGGAATAAATTTGTCTGGTGTGGCAGCGGGCTGGGGGTGGGCTCTGCTGGGCTCAGGGCAGGCAGAAACCCAGCCTGAAGGGAGGGTGGAGCCCTCCATGCTTGGGGGCTGGTGGGGCTCAGCAGGCAGGTTTGCAGCAGGGGTGTGTGTGCTTCTAGTGGGATGGAAGAGATCCATCCTGTGCAAAATACAGATTTCATAGCCACAGAGGATCCTGAGTTGGAAGGCACCCACAAGGATCACCGAGCCCATGCTGGCCCTGCCCAGTCCCAAAATTCACACCACGTGCCTGGGAGTGTTAGATGGTACAGCTGACTCAGCAAGACATTGCAAGGGGAGGCTTTCTTCATGTAGGAAATCATATTTTTTTAATGTAGGAAACGGTATTTTTTTTAATGCAGGGAACAGTATTTTTTATGCAGGAAATAGTATTTTTTTGATGTAGAAAATGATATTTTTTAATGTAGGAAACAGTATTCTGTAATGTAGGAAAACAGTATTTTTTGATGCAGGGAACAGTATTTTTTAATGTAAGGAACAGTATTTTTTAATGTAGGAAAACAGTATTTTTTAATGCAGGGAACAGTATTTTTTAATGTAGGAACAGTATTTTTTAATGTAGGAAAACAGTATTTTTAATGCAGGAATCAGTATTTTTTTAATGTAGGAAAACAGTATTTTTTAATGTAGGAAAACAGTATTTTTAATGTAGGAAAACAGCATTTTTGATGCAGGAAACAGTATTTTTAATGCAGGGAACAGTATTTTTTAATGCAGGAAACAGTATTTTTAATGTAGGAAAACAGTAATTTTTAATGCAGGAAAACAGTATTTTTAATGCAGGAATCAGTATTTTTTAATGTAGGAAAACAGTATTTTTTAATGTAGGAAATAGTATTTTTTATGTAGGAAACAGTATTTTTAATGTAGGAAATAGTATTTTTTATGTAGGAAACAGTATTTTTTAATGTAGGAAAACAGTATTTTTGATGCAGGAAACAGTATTTTTAATGCAGGAAACAGTATTTTTAATGTAGGAAAACAGTATTTTTAATGCAGGGAACAGTATTTTTTAATGTAGGAAACAGTATTTTTTGATGCAGGAAACAGTATTTTTTAATGTAGGAAACAGTATTTTTAAGCAGGAAACAGTATTTTTTAATGTCAGGCAGGAACAGTATTTTTTAATGCAGGGAACAGTATTTTTTTAATGCAGGGAACAGTATTTTTTAATGCAGGGAACAGTATTTTTTTAATGCAGGGAACAGTATTTTTTTAATGCAGGGAACAGTATTTTTTAATGCAGGGAACTGCCTCCTGCATCCCCTGGGTTGCTGTGGGTCCCTCTGTGAGGCTGGAAGCAGCCAGCCAAATCCCCAAGGCTGCATGGCAGAAGAGCAAAGCTCTTCCCAGGCCCTGACCGGTTCCAGGTAGGACAAAGGTGGGCATTCCAGGGTGGGGGTTCCATCTCCAGCCTGCAGAATGCCAAAGGATGATGTCCCTGGTGGCAGTGGATGCCATCCCACTGTCCCCAGGCAGAGGGATGCAGTGCTCATGGATCCACCCTGGAAAGGAGCCAGAGAGGAGAAGATGGTCCAGGCACTTGGAGACCAAAGGGGGAGCGAGTTCACCCCAGCCCTGGAGTGGTTTGAGGGGAAAAAACAAAACCCCACAAACCTTGAATGGGTGTGGTGTTTGTGAGGGTCCCCAGGATGAGGTGAGAGATGAGAATTTGACTCCGTGTTCTCAGAAGGCTGATTTAATATTTTGTTATGTTATGCTATATTTATTATATTATCCTTATTCTATACTAAAACTATACTAAAGAAAGAGAAAGGATACATCAGAAGGCTTCACAAGAATGATAATGAAAGCTCCTGACTCCTCAGTCTGACAGAGCTGATGGTGATTGGTCATTAATTAAAAACAATTCACATGGAACCAATCAAAGATGCACCTGTTGGTGAGCAATCGCCAGACCACATTCCCAAGCAATCAGGTAATTATTGTTTTCACTCTTTTCTGAGGCCTCTCAGCTTCCCAGGAGAAAAATCCTGGGTAAAGAGGATTTTTCAGAAAATATCACAGTGACAAATGGGATCCAGCAGGCCACCCCACCCTGCTAGCTCTGCAGATGTGCTTTTCTGATTAGCACCAGCATCCTAAATAAGGCTCTGACTTGCAACTTCCTGGGCTGGCAGTGAGTGCCCAAACCCAGGGGCCATTCCCTGTGCCCTGCCCTGAGGGTGCTGCTCCAGCCAGAGCTTCTGAGCAGCTTCCCAGCAACAATTCCCTGAGCTCCTGGCTGCCTTCAGCTGGAGCTGCCCAAATGTGAGCTCTGGGGAGGGTGAGTGGGGAGAGACTGTCAGGACCCAGGACATCCCTCTGGCTGTCCTGGATTGTCAGGACTCCTGGCAGGGGGCTCAGAGACCCTGGCACACAGCGCAAGACCCCTGTGGTTTTATGACCCATGGAGCAAGTTACCAACCTTAGATGAAGATCTGCAAGCCATGAAAGTTCAAGTAGAATGATGGTGAATTTGTCACAGGGTGAAAAAATAGATTTTTGGGGTTTTTAGAATGGAGATCCAGGGGGCAAGATGGAGGAATCTGGGCATGTCCAGCCTTTCTCCTTCTTCTTCTTGGCCTCCACCTTCTGGGTGATGGTGGCACTTTTGGATTGGTTTAGAGCAGAAGCTCACTGTCTAACACAGGTGATGGGTATTGGGAAGCTATTGTAAATATTGTACAGGTAGTTTTTAGTATAAAGAGATAACAGTGCCCTGGGGCAGGCAGAGTGCCTCTGTCTGTCCTGCTGAGCGACCTCGGCTGGGCAGGAGAAAGGATTTTATAGATAAGGAACAATAAACAACCTTGAGACTGAGAACTGAAGAGCTCTAAGTCCTTCTTCAGTGTTGGGCTGCGAAAAGAGACTTTCTGACACATCTTGGGGTCACTGTGAGCAGCAGAGACCCTGACAAGAGACTGCAGCTGAATCTGCTGAAATCCTGGGCTGAGGAGCTGAATCTTCTCCTGCTCTCCTCAGAGCAAAGCAGCAGCTCTTGTTTTAGAGCATCATTTCCATCAGGCATCCCTGAGGTGAAATCCTGAGGGGAACAGGGAGAAGCTTTCTGAAGCCCTGCCCAGGTGAGGTGGGTCAGGGATCTCTGCTGGTCAGGATGACCCCGAGGTGTTGGAAAGTCTCTTTTCCCAGCCTGGCAGTCGAAGAAGGAGTCAGAGCTCCTCAGCTCTGCTTTTCAAGGTTGTTTATTTTTCTGTTATCTATCACATTCTTTCTCTGGCCTGCTGAGGTCTGTCCAGCAGGTCAGTCCAGCACACTGCCCACCCTTGGGCTGCTGTCAACATTTTATACTAAAAACTGCTTTATTTACAATAACTTCCCAATACCTATCACCTATGTTAGACAGTGTTCCTACCTTAAACCAATCCAAAAGTGCCAGCAGCACTTAGACCATGGAGGCTAGGAGGGAGAAAGAAGGACAGGGCACACCCAGATTCCTCCATCTTGGGACCCTGAGCCCCCATTCTAAAATCCCCCAAATTCTACTTTTCACCCTGTTACAACTTCACCATCATTCTTCTTAAACTTTCAAGGCTTGTAATTCTTCATATAAGGTTGGTAATTGTTTCCATGGGTCAAAAACAAAGGCACAGGTGGCTTGGGCTGTGTGCCAAGGTCTCTGAGCCCCCTGGCAGGGGCTGGAGCCCTCCAGGGCAGCCAGAGGGATGTGCTGGCTTCCAGCAAGGGGGAGCCCAGCAGCTCCTGCAGAAGGGTGGGAGGTGAGAGCAGAGAGACTCAGCCTCAGCTCATGAGAACAACTTCTTTCCCCCCTTTTTCCATTGCTCAATCCAGGTCTGCTTTTCCAGATTTTAAAAATAGTGCAGCAGCTTCTGTTCCCCATCAGCTGGGTGTAACAGGCTGTGCTCAAAGCTGGTACGTGTGGGCCTCGTTCCTGTGCTCCCCTGCCTCCTTAGGATCTTCATTTTCACATGCTTTTGGGACTGCAGGTTCTCTCCTTGGCACTGTCAACTTCACTCATGGCTCCAGGTTTGTCCTAGAGGAATACACAGCTGGGCTGTGACATTCCAGCATCCTGCTGGCCCCTGGGGAATGACTGGCATTCACACTGGCCTTCAGCTGAGGAAAGCTGGGCTGCCTTTCTGTGTGCTGCAGGTGATCCTTTTCCTCTGGGGTTACCACCTTCCCCTGGATTGAGCTGCATTATCTGGATCCAAATTTCCTCAAAGATCCCTTGAAACCTCATTTTTCCTGGCAGACACATGGGGAGAGCTGTATTAAAGCTGAGAAGAGCTGGCTGAGAGCTCCCAGCTTTCAGAAATACAGCTGCTGGCAGCTGCTCCTGCCAGGCTTTGACACCACTGTCAGTGGCTGCAGCAAGCAGAGGGGTCAGAGCAGGGCAGGAGGGCTTAGGGTGTGTGCTGGCTCCAGGTGAGCAGCTTGGGGATGAGAGGGGAGCACTGGAGCACAGCTGTGGCTCTCTGCAGAGCCTCTCCCTGAGCAGTGCTGCATGCCCAGGGGATGCCTCAGGTTTGAACTTTTATGTTTTTCAGGTTCTGTGCTGCCTTAGTGTGTGGGTCTGGGCTTCATATGAGGGTATGGTGAGCTCTGTGCACAGAGCAGGGAGACAAAACAATTCCTGCTCCAGCTGGGCACCAAGGACAAATGATCCAAATCTCAGCCCAAGAGCACAAACAAAGTGGGCTGGAGAGAGAAAAACAAGCAGGATGAGACTGCATGGGCTGGAGCTGGAATTGGACAATTACCTCCAATATGCAAATGGAACAGAACTGATAAAAGTGTCAGACCCTGTGACAAATTGTGCATTTTTTGTGACCATTTTGGGTTGTGCTGCCCAAGGTGGATCCATTGAGGCCTTTTAATAAATCCCTACTTTATTCTTCAGCTCTGTCCAGCCTCTGTTCTAGGTCAGCCTGCACAAGGCATCATGCCCAGGAGAGGGAGGAGGCATTCAGGGTTTGTCTTTCTGGCTCCTGCTGTGCCTAAAGCTGCAGTCCTTAGGGCTAAAAGAGGGGTGGGAATCACAGAATGGTTTGGGTTGTGAGGGTCCCTAAAGACCATCCAGTTCCACCCCATTGCCAACACCTTCCACTAGATCAGGTTGTCCCAAAGCCCCTCCAAGTGGCCTGGAACCCTTGCAGGGATGGGATCAAGCATTCCATGGATTGGGGACTTTGCAGGTCTGTCTGCATGGGGATGCAGGCATCACTCTCAGGATGTGACTCTGCCTCCATACCAGTCCTGGCTGGCCCACCAGGAGTGCCATGGGGCAAGGTGTTCCAGCCTGCAAGGCAAGATGTATTCCATTGCCATCTGTAGGGCAGTTGTCTTGTGTCAAGTGGGCAGTTTCTCCTTATCTCTCTCTGAGCGATCACAATCACTCCTCCCTTGGGAGGGGACATCTGCTGATGACAGGCCACTGAATGTCCCTGCATGGCTGATAAGAACTACAGCATCCCATTGGGAGATGGGAGCCCAGAGGGAGGAGCCAAGCATTCCTACCCAGATAGAATCTGGAGATTCTGGAACACCAGCACATCATCCTACTGGATTTCCTTCCCAGAGGAACAGCAGCTGCCTCTTCTTCCACTGGATCTGCTGAGGAAGACTGCACCCTTTTCTGCAGGATGCCTGCTCCAGCAGAACCACACCTGACACACCAGGAGGGCTGCAGCCACAATTCCAACTGGACTGCTACCAGCACCCTGACCCACAGGGTGTCAGGCTGAGTTCTGACTCTGTCAGTGTTGTTCTAGTGTACTTCATTGTTCATTTTATCCTTTTATTTTCTTCCCTAGTAAAGAACTGTTATTTCCTGCTCCCATATTTTTTGCCTGAGAGCCCCTAATTTAAAATTCATAGCAATTCAGAGGGGTGGGGAGGGTTTGCATTCTCCATTTTCAGGGGAGGTTCCTGCCTTCCTTAGCAGACACCTTTGGTCTTTCCAAACCAAGACACAAGGAAAAACTCTGGTGTAGAGGAGAGACTGCTCAGAGGCTGGGATTGAGGGGAAAACTGCCCCAGGAGGAGAGAGGTGCCCAAAAGAACTCCTCAGCGTTAGGTTTCCCTTGTGTATCTATCTCTGGGTGCCTCCTGCAGCGAGGCTCCCTCCCTGCCTGCTGGCAAGAGGATGCTGTTTGGCTCTGTTTAAACACTGATGTTGTTGTTTATCGTGTGCTGGAGCTGTGCCTGCAAGCCTGAGCAGCCCTGGGGATTCTGGCTGCCTCACTGTGTGCCTCCCTGGGCAGGATGTCCCCCATGGAAAAAGCTCTGGGGCTCCCTGGGGATGCCCATCACCAGCTCCCAGCTTTGCTCAGGGGGTCTGGAGCTCTTGGGTGAGTTCAGATAAATCTGGGGCAGGCTGGCAGCGTGGCTGGACCTGGCCTGGTGGCTGTGCAGGGACCCCCTCTGCAGTGTGAAGGCCATTTTCAGCCCTCTGGCTTCAAATTCGTGGCTCAGATCCCACTGGGGGAGCCACTCTCTTTGTAAATCCATTGGTTAAAGGCTTGGGGAATAAAATCCAGGCTCGTTTCTGGAGAGCAAAGCAGGTAGAAAGGACACATTCCTTTGGACTTGATGATCTTGTGGGTAATTTCCAACCTAAGCGATTTTATTCCATGATGTTTTGTGCTAAATCCCTCTCTATCCAAGCAGGTGAATTAGGCTGGAGCTGCCAAGCCCCAGGACATCCCAAATGAGTGGATGTGGCCCAGCCTGTGAGAATTCCTGGGGCTGCTGAGCCTCAGCTGTTGGGGTGGGTGTGTTTGGAACAGGGATATCAAAAGGCTTTTCAGCTTCCTGGGCTGAGGATGAAACTGTGCCTGCTTCTGCCCAGCCAGGGCTGGAAAAGATTGGGGGGACAAAGGCAGACTGGGTAACTGTGTTGGAGGTTTGCACAGCTGGGACAGGACTGCTGGGATGCTTTTCTTGAGCTTTATTTGCAGCATCAGCCTCATGGCATGGCTGAGGCAATTGGAAGATGGCAAAAGCTGGTGATTTGTTAGTAGCAGCCAGAGATTTCTTTGTTACAGAGCATTTTAAAAACTTTCTAGCCAACAGCACATTGCTAAAGCTCACAGATGATTTTGCTATCCAGTCACTAAAGGCACACCTACACCTACTTCACACAATGTTTGCTGGTCTGCTCTCTATTAACAATACACAATTTTCCATTTTTAAGCTTAAAACTTTCTACTATCTTGCCAGACATATTTTTCTGCAGAATTAAGGTCTGTCCTAGCCAAGCTAAGAACTCAAACTATTGTTTAATATCTTTGCTTGCTGTGCCATGATGACTTTTTCTACCTACAAACTTTACAATTACAACTGATTCTAAGTTTCTCTACTCTTTCTGTTTCTAAAACTTCCTTTTCCAATTTCCTAAAAGTCTGCTTACCTTTCCTATTTTTCCCACAGGCAACCTGCAGAATTTCTGTGCTGCTCTCTCCAGGGCTCTCGGAAGACCCTGTTCATCCTCTGGCATCCTACAAACTTAGAGTGGAAAAGGCAAAAACTGTTAAATGTTGACTTTTTTGGAGTCTTTAGAACAGCTTGTGACAAACTGGCTGCCTGCTGCAGCTGGAGGTGCTGAACCCTCCCTTCATCTGGTGAAGGGAAATGTTTTATGAGGGAAGGGCACACAGCTGATCACATCACAAATACAACCCACAAAAACACTGATTTTGGAGCTGTGCTTGACTTGGATAGGAATGAAGTCAGAATTTGTAGTGAGGAAAACATTTTCTGGTCCATTTCAGTGTTACTGTAAGTGCAGGAACATTACAAGATGTTTTTTTCTGGAACCATTTGGGACCCAGCCCTAAGCTGTGCTCCTCAAAAATAGTTTTAATAATTCACTAATATTTTAATAACGGGAAAAACAATAAAGCTGCTGGTGAGGTCTGCAGCTGGGTGGAGGAGCTGGAGAGGACAAAATGCTGCTGTTGGGGGTTTGGGAATCTGGAACACTCTGTTGCACTGCTTGGGTGGAAAAGAGTGGCTGGAGAGGAATAGGGGCTGTGAAAAATCCCTCAAAGCCTGGCTTAAAACCACCTGGATGAGCCCTGGGGTTGGGGAGGAGCTGCCAGCAGGTGCCAAGGGACATGTTAAAAATACACCCATTTTCAATCTTTTATTTCTTTATTTGGTTTTGGTTATTTATCTTTTATTTTATTTATTTGGCTTTATTTATTCTCTTGGGATAACACCCCGTTCTGCTTTGCAGTCAGGGGGATGCTGAGGAGTTGTCTTGGAGCAGATTCAAAGAAAGGTTTGCTGGGAGAAGTGCCAGCACCTGGTGGTGTGTTTGGGCTGTCTTGGGGAGGAGCTGCCTGGATCTGTCTCTTGGATTGCCACCAGAGCTTTAGGGGGAGGCTCTGCCCATCCTGCCCAAGCACAGGGAGCTTTTTGGGGGAGCTGGGAAGGTGCTGGAGCTGGAGGCTGGAGCAGCAGCAGCATGAGTGGATGAACAGAGGGAGTGCTGGGTGAGATGCTCAGGTGAAGCACTCATCTCCAGGATCCTCCTCGCTCAGATTTAGGGGTGAAGGCTTCAAAGAGACAGGACTGTGCCCTGTTGGGCCTCCCTCCAAAGCCTCTGGAGCAGCTGTGGATAAGAGCAGGCTGGTTTTGGGGAGGTGCCTCAACTGGGCAGCACAGCAGGAACAGCTTTGCCCTGGTCCTGCCTGGCCACTTGTTTGGGTTGGATTTTCAGCGTGTGTGGACATCCAGAGAGGTTTTTGCAGGGAGCTAATTGACTTTCCATCATCTCCTCGGGTCCTCTGGCGAGCCAAATGACTAAAACGCTGCCTCAGGCTTCCCAGTAAACAATGAGCAGTTGGTTTCACATGGCTCCCTGTCAAAAATCCCAAACTGGAAAGGCAGGAAAACAAACAATCAGATCAGAAAGAAATGGGTTTTTGGCACCAGTTCCCTCTGTGTTGACTGGGCTGTGAGACAGACCCTGAGAAATGGCTCAGAATTGAGTCAAACAGCCCAGGCAGGGATGGGGAGGGTGGGGAAGTGGATAAAAATGCTGGATAAAGATTCTCTGTGCTGAAATGCAGGGGAAGAGCACAGGTCCCTGTGTGCTTCCCACATGGCAGAGACATCTCAAACACTGGAGGCTGGCTGCTGAGGCAGAAGGAATGCCAGGAAAATCTGTGCTCCAGCTGAAAGGTAGGATTTGGGAAGTGGAGAACAGCACTTGGTTCATAAATGGAATATAAACTGAGGCTCTGAGGAGGAGCAGCAGGCAGGGCACAGGCTTTGGGCCCAGGTTTCAGTGACAGGCTGGAGCTGCTGCCTGTTTGGTCATAACCCAGGTGGCAAAATTCAGCCACAGCATTCAGAGGGAAATATTTGCTGATATTTTTATTTGCTGATATTTTTATTTGCTGATATTTTTATTTGCTGATATTTTTCTTGCAGTCTGCGGCAGCTGATGGGTAAATGAGATTTTCAGGAGGTTTTTTCAGACAGATTCAGTACTTCTGGATCATCCCATTCAGGATGCAGCTTCCTTGTGATTCAGCTGGCCAAAAGTACAGTCCCAAAAGAGAAAAATCCATGTTTTTGTCTGTCTCCCACAGCACTCTGGTATTTTTCTTTTGCAACCTCATCTCATAAATTTATTGCTGAAATTTTTTTTCTTTTTATTTTCCAGGGAGGATTGTCTGCTTTTGGAAAAGTTCCTGCTTCAGGAAAGTTTAGTCTCACTTTACATAAACATCCTGAGATGTAGGATGATTTTTTTCTCTCCTCTGGCCTTGTTAGCCTTGATATTATTGCGAGAGAGTAAATATTATTAAAGATGTTTCAGGTTCCATGGGCTCTCCTGCTGTTAAACAGAAGTCTCCAGCCTGGCACAGGCAGCTCCTCGGGAACAAACCCTAGTGTGAGCATGTGGCATTTACTGGAAAGTGCTTTTTTCATCCCAAGGTGGAATTCTGAGTATTTGCCAGCTGTGGAAGGCACACAGCACCCCTTGTTCAATTTCCCTTCCTTGTGGCAATTGCAGCTTCCTCTCTCCAGGGCTGCAGGACTTGCTCTTGATGGAAATCTGTGAATATTTGGGTCTCCCACCACCTGATGGGACCAGCAGACAATTTGGAGGTTTTGCTGAATGCACTGGGCTTCTTTGTTTTTAAAGATGCTTTCAGCTGGGCTTCCTCTCTTGTCTCTTTAGCTCTGTTTAAAATCCCCACGGGTTTATTTGGTAGAAAAAACCCCACAGATCAGCTTGAAAGCCACTCAAAAGGGGCACAAGGAGCTGAAGTTTCTGATCCAGACTGGCCAACTCTACAGGTCCTGGTGGCCCCAGAGAGGGTGAGGAGCTGGGCCCCACCACTAATTCCTGCTGGGAAGTGGAGGGTGGGCAATGTAATCCTGCTGCAGCTTCCCTAGGAGGGAAGGAGATCCATGAGTGCTGTTCCCTGATGAGCTGTGGGTCCCAAGCACAGGACACTGCAGAAGGTGGAGGCATCACCCCCAAAAAAGCTGTTGGTCCACTCCTGCTTGGCAGGAGGCAGTGAAAAGTCAGCCTGAAGCAGGAACCCAGTGCTAAAATGCCTGGGGAAGAGCAAACCTTGCATGGGGGTGCCCTCCCAGCCTCAAGCTGCTTCCTCCAGCCCACCTCACTGGTGTTTGTCTCACCTGCTCTCAAATCCCAGCAGCTTCCCTGTTGTCTATCCCACAGCTTAAATAATCCTTGCCACTGAGGAGGTTTTTTGTTTTTTTTTTTTTCTCTAGTCTAATCTACAATTTACAGCCTCGTCCTATTCCCTGTGGGGATGCAGAACAATTTATTCCCACAGCCTTTGCAGCAACCCTCTACATAATTGAAGCCTGCTACCAAACCTCTTCTGATTTCCAGACTAGACAAATACAATTCTTCCAGGCAAATTTTTCCCCCAGCAAGTTGTGTTTTGCTGCCCTCTGAACTGCCCCCTGTTAGTCTGCACCGGGGATGATTGTGGCTGCAGATGTGAGGAGGAGGAGGAGGAAAACCAGTCAGGATTTTGTGCTGTGCCATGGGTTAGAACCTTGGAGGTGCCTGCGGTTACTCTGCACAGAGCTGCTGGGTGGGGATAAGGGGTCAGCAGAGCCCATGGATCGGTGTAAGGAATACAAGAGACCGGGTCCAGGTCCTTTGGACAACAGCCTCGGGTATCTGCAGGTGCTTCCACGAACCTTTGCTCAAAGCTGGACACTCCTGCGTGTACAAATGCTCATTCCTGCCTAGCTGGGCTTTGCAGCCCCGCATTTCTGGGCTCTTTTCCTCGGAGCCTCACCCTGCAGGGCTGGGGGAAGCTCCTGCAGCTCCCCGGGAGCGCCGGCAGTGCCGCTGCTCCCCCCAGGGATGCGGCTGCTGCTCCTGGGGCTGTCGCTCCACATTTCACTTCTGTCTGGCTCCGGGTGGTGGGAGGAGATGCTCAGCTTTGTCTCGGTGCCGATCAGGAATGTCTTTTCTTTCGGGATGAGGAAGCTGATCTGCATTCGTGCCCAGTCATCCACGGAGCCGGCAGAATTATTCACGTAACGAGTTCTTGGGGAGAACCCGGCTTCTCCTCCCCCTCCTGCTGCTCTGGAGCTGGGAGCAGCGGGAGAAGGGAAGGCAGAGTGGAGCCCTGGGGAAAGGGGAAGGGAGAGATGGGTGGTGGATGATGAACTGCCCGGAGTTCAGTCACCCCCAGCTGCCACCGTGAGCAGGTAACCATGGAGACATCGTCAAGCACGGCGTGCCTGGTCCCCAAGGAGCAGCACGTGTGGATTTAAATAAACGCACCCTGGGCTCGGAGCCTTCGGCTGGCTCCCAGCCGGGTGAGTCCCAGCAGCAGAGAGCCCATGGAAGGCAGGATCTGGGAGCACCGTGCATGCAGGGCTGGGGGGGAGATGCTGGCCAAGCCCCTGCTCTGGGGAGCTGGGGGGATGCCTCCAACAGGGAATGTCCTCATCCCTGTCAGTGCCAGCTTGTGGCACCGGGGGAGAATGAGTGGGAGAATTACTGACAGGAGTGGGTGCTGTGGCAGCATTTACACCCTTCTGGACGTGCCAAAACGGCCTTGCTTGGGCTGGATTTTGGTGTGCAGGGTTTGCTATCCATTTGGGAGTTGTTTGAGGGATTCCTGTCCATCCCAAGGGGAATGGGAACATGTAGGTTTTCCTCCCCGGGGTGCTGGCAGGAGCATGAATGAATGAGTGCTGGATGAGATGCTCAGATGAAGCACTCATCTCCAAGATTCTCCTCATTCAGATTTAGGGATGAAAGTTTTAAAGAGACAGCAGCCAGGCTGGGTGGCACAGTGTCCCTGCCAGGGGTGACAGAGGTGCCAGCAGGGCACTGCAGAGCCACAGGGTGTCCTGGCAAAGCACGAGGAGCAGAAGTGCTGCCCCAGCTCTGGGGTGTGTGCCATGAAGCAGCACCTGCCCAGGCTCAGGGACAGCTTTGGGGCAGCCTTTGTGGCCAGCCCTGGAAGCTTCAAAGTCCAGGATGCTGCTGGATGCTGCCAAGCCAGGCAGGTTTTCTTTCTGCAGTGTGGTGGAAAGAAAAAGCCCAGGCAAAGGGACATGGTGGTGTGGGCCACCCCAAGGAGCCTGCAGGGTGTGGCCTCCCAGAGGAGTGACGAGATTTTGGGGGCTTCTGTGCCCAGCAGCTGGGCCGTGCCAGGGGGAATGCAAGAAATCTGTGTGCTGCCTTGGAGCAGCAGCACCGATGGCAGTGCTGGGAGGGCTCTTCGAGTGACACAGAGCGGCTGTGTCACCTCCAGGTCCAACCTGGGAAAGGCAAACAGAGCCCAAGCAGAAGGAGAGGAGATGCCCCTCTGCAAAGGGGGTGAAAGAGGGAGCCCGGGATGCACAGCCCCTTCCCTGGATGGTGCCCCTTCCCAAGCATCCGTGTCCCTTGTCCCCACAGCTGCCCTGGTTTTGGCTGGTTGTCACGGTCACCGTGCCTGGTGACCAGAGAGGAGGAGGAGGAGGGACTGAGGAGTGCTGACATGGGCTGGGGGCAATGGGGGGTCCCTTGCCAGGTTTGGGGGTGCTGCTGCTGGGCCCTGCTGCCCCCGGCGTGGCCTGGCTGGGCAGAGGGCAGGCTGTGTGCCCGTCCTTGCCGCGGGGCTGTGCCAGGGGCTGTGTGCCCGGACAGTTGCCGCCGTGTGTTGTCTCGGATCCTTCCCTCCTTTGTTATCCCCCGTCTGCCCCCTCTCGTTTATGTGCGAGTTCCCTTCCTCCGATTGTCAGAAATTTCTTTTTCACTGTGTGGGCAGGAGACAGATTTTAACTGTCTCTATTTTCTTCCTTTTTTTTTTCTTTTTTTTTAAATTTCGTTTTGTCCGTCCCCCCCCCTTTTCCTTCCCTCCTTGCTCCTCTCGTCTCTCCCTCCCCCCTTCCTCTCCCCTCCCTCCTTTTTTTCCCTCCCTTCCCCACGGCTCTTTCCCTCCCTTTTCCATTACAAATCATGCCTCTGGAATAACCCCCGGCCGGATCCATGCCTCTGTCCCCAGGTAAGCCGTGCCCAGCGGGATGCTGGCCCTGGACCAGCTCCCTCTCGCTCTCCCAAAGTCCGCGGGGACATCGCGTGTGTCCCCCCCCCTTCTCTGCTACCTGTTGGGGACGGTCGGGAGACGCCAGTTGGGGCTGTCTCCATCCTCCTCCTCCTCTCTGCGAGCGATTCCCGGAGGACACCTCCTCCCCTGGCTGCTGTCTCCGCTCTCCGGGATGCGCGGGGCTCCGCGGATGCGGCGCGGGGGAAGGAGCGGGCGGCAGCCGGCGGCCACAGGTGGGTTCAGCCCGGCCCCCTCGGGGGCTCCAGCAGCGCTCTGGGACGACACCCCAACTTTGAAGGCCGGCTCCCGGTGTTGCCCATTCCCGAGGTTTTTGAGGCGCGGGGATGGGCTCTGGCCAAGTTTGCACTGAGGGAGGCTCGGCTCTCTGCTCAGGGTGCTCTGGGGGGGACTGGGGGTCCCGGGGGACCCGGCACGCTCGGGACGGACGGTGTGGTAGTGGGGCGGTTCTGGGGGTGCCCACCCTCATGCCCCCGTGGGTGAAGCCGGACTGAGGTGTCACCCCCTCTGCTGCCCTGCCTTGGGCGCCCTGGGGAGCCACGGCTGGGATGCTGGGGCTCCTCCGGCTCCAGCCCAGCTCCCCTGCCAGCCCAGGGCTTCCCAAATGAGCGGGATCTCTTTGCTCCTCTTCTCTCCCTGCCCTCGGCACCCAGGGCTCTGTCTGGCGTTGTCTCCTTGCGCCCAATCCCCGCTTTCTGTGGGTCCAGGAGCTGCTCCCGAGAGTCTGGTGACAGTGATGAGTGAGTGGGGTCCTAAATCAGGGATTGTTTTCCTCGTTGCTCCAGCTCTCCCAGCTCCTCTTGCGTTGCAGAGCGTGTGTTTGGGTGCTCGTGGCTCCAGCGGCTGGAGCGGGGCCAGGGATAACCCTTCCCCCACCACCCCGGGCTGACAAGTGACAACCTGGACCCTGCCCCGGGGGTCACACCTCCCTCCCGCAGCCCCGGGGTGATCTCAGCCGGCTCTGCGGGCTCTGTCGGTGCTGCAGACGGGTTCAGGTGCCCTGAGTGCGGTGACACTCCGGGCTCAGGTGCCCTGGGTGCGGTGACACGGTGACACTCCGGGCTGCTCCCGATCCTTGGCCGGGCTGCTCTGGCAGAGCATCACAGAGGGCGCTGCCAGCGGGATGAGCCGGGCTCTCCAACCTCGGCTGCTGCTGCCGGCAGCTCTGGCAAGGCTGGGGCACGGCCACCACCCTGTGAGTGACTAGAGGCACCAAGTGCCACCCAAATGTGAGCGTTTCCTGCAGCCCCCTGCCCAAAGCAGGTAGGCTGAGCTCCCCTGGATGGGGCACTGCAGGGCTGGGAGGTGGAGGAGGAGCTGGTGGTGGCATCAGGCCCTGGCACTGAACTCCCTTCTGCTCTCTGCTGCTGCCCGGCAGAGTTGCTTGGCTCCTCGGCGGTCCTGGAATGCCTGGAAAGTTTGTTGCCTGTAGTTTGGGAGGCATTTGCACCCCTTGAGTACCTGGGGGGGGGCTCCTCCTCCTCTGCTGCCACGCAGGGCACCTTTTGCCACTGACAGGCTGAGTGCTAGCACAGCCTGGCCCTCTGCACCTTGGCACCTTTTTGGGGCAGGTGACAGGCTGCTGCTGAGGCAGAGCCTGCCTCTGGCTCACCCACCTTGCTGAGGGCCCTGATGGGGACCTGAGCACATGTGTGACATCTCTGGCAGGTGTGCCTGTGACGCCATGCAAGCAGCCCTGTCCCCTGGGCCGTGTGAGGCTGCAGCCCCCCGTGCCCCATCCGCGGTGTGGCTGAGTCAATGCAGCCACCCACTGCATCCAGCGTGTGACTCACAGCTTTTCATGCACTGCTGTGAATCACTCACAGCCACACCGGTGACTTTAGTGACAGCTGAGAAGAGAAACCGGTCCCCCCAGCACACCCCCAGCACCTCTGCTGCTGCCACATGGTCTCCTGGTGACCCAAGGAAACTTCTGTGAGTGGCACTCTGCTGATGGCAGCTGCAGTTTCTGCTCATTCCTGCATCCCGTGGGTGCCACTGAGGATGCTCGTGGCTGGAATTAATGGGTGCACACCGGGCTGATGGAGACACGGGGTGACTCTTGTGCTCTGCTGGCTACATTGGGGTGACTCTGGTGTTGATCTGAGCCACTTCCCTCAGGCCAGGGCTGCACTTTGGGCCAGTTCTGCCAGCACTGCTCCATTTTCCCCCTCTGCCTCTCTGGTGTGGTGGCATGGATCCCCAGGCAGACCCCCTGCTCTGGGCTCTCCCCAGCCCCTGGGGTGCAGCAGCACTGCCCGAGCCCCAGCGTGAGCAGCTGGGGCTGAGCAAGAGCTGCCAGGAAAAGCTCCAGATCCCCCCATGGCTCCGGCTGCTCCTCTCCGCGGCTGGCAGATGGTGCTGGCCAGCAGCTCGGCTGGTGCCTGCCGTGCTCTTTGCTGCCCTGTCCCCGTGGCTCCGCCGGGGCCGGAGGTGCCTGTTGGAACTCAAAGAGGCTCGTTAATTATCCTCCCCGGGGACCGCCGGCTGTCACCTTCCTGCCTCTGCTGGAGACGGTCCAAAGGAGCAGCCTGGGGACACACTGCCTTCTCCTGCCTCCCCGGGCAGGGATTCCAGCCATCCTGCATCCCTCGCAGGGATTCCAGCCATCCTGCATCCCTCCCCATCCCCGGGCAGGGATTCCAGCCATCCTGCATCCCTCGCAGGGATTCCAACCATCCTGCATCCCTCCCCAACCACGGACAGGGATTCCAGCCACCCTGCATCCCTTCCCAACCACCTCCAGACCCACTGGGGGCTGGTGGAGCATCCCTGTGTCCCCATTCCAGCGGTGTGTTTAGGAGGAGAGGATAAATAAATCCAGTGCCTTGCAGCTCCACAGAGCTCCAGGGAAGGCACAGCCAAGGAGCAGAGGGGACCAGACAGGTCCCCAGGTGTCTTCCAGGTCTCAGCCTGCGCCTCATCCCTCTCCCGAGTCCCTTCCATGCTGCTTTGCTTTATCCCTGCCTGTTGCTCTTGCAAAAGCTCTTTCTACCCTCCCCTCCCGGTGCCGGCTCCCCACCAGCATGTCCCCTCCTTCCTTCCTGCTCCCTGCGGCTGAAATGAAGTGCTGGAGTATTTCAGGGATGTCAAAACATACCATTAGTCACGGTGGTGAGGCCTCGTGCCTGGGGAGAGGCTGCTGAGCTCTCTGTCAGGCTGAGAAATGATCAGGGCAGGCTGGAGCCCGGGGGCTTGGGGCAAAGGCTTGGGGCTTCCTCCCTTTCTGGTACCTCCTCTGGCATCACCCTGACTTTGCTCTGTGCCAGCAGGGTGGCTCAGGTGCTCCCTGGCACCGATGGTTCCACAGTTCCCCAGTGATGCTGGGATGTGGCATCTGCAAAGTGAGGGGGGGTGGGATTCTCCCCCAAAAAATCCCGTGTCAAGGCCACCCCCCCATGGTGCTATTGACTGGTTTCCCTCCTCTTTGGCAGGGATGTGTTGGGATCTGTGCTCCCCCCTTCAGAGGCCACCTGTTTTGGATTTAAATCCAATATTGGCTTTTCCAGGCAGTTGTTTAAAGGAACCAGCACGGGCACCAAAACACCGCTCCTGCAGTTTGCCATCCACAGGCAGCTGTGCTTCCCAGCCTGGCCCTGGGTTATTGCTCTGTTTCTTTAGTGCCAAAACACTTCATCTGCTCTCACTTAACCAGCAGGGAATGGGGGACCCCGTTAAAAACACCCCAAGCTCCAGGGGTGCAGCCCCTGCTCCAGGCAGGCATTGGAGGTGTCTGAGCCTGATCTCTGCAGGAAAGGCAGCAGAAAGCTCAGAATGATCAGGGGGAAGGGGCTCAGCTCCCGTGGTTCTGCAGGGATTACTGCCTATAAATAAGCACAAGCCAGCTGGAAAGGTGCCTCAAAGCACAGAGGTGTGGGCAGGCCTGAGCCTTACCTGACAGCACATCCCTGGAGAGAGCTCGTTAAGCTGTGGCTAATATTTTTGTGGAGTTCTCTGGTGCAGCCAAGAGCATTTGCATTCCCCTTGCCTTGTTTTTGTCCAAGCTGCAGGCAGAAGGTGCTGAGGCTTCCCAAGCAGGGCTGGGAAATCATAACCTGGTTGAAAATTAATTGGAGTTCTTCTTTCAAGGAAAAGAGCCCCTCTTGTGCACGTTCCCATGTCCTGGATGAGCCCCGTGGTGGGTCAGGGTGGTACTTCCATGTCGGTTTTGAGATGAGTTTTAATGGAAACCTTGTGTGAGAAAATCAGGCTGCACTGAATGGGAGTTGCTCAAGATGGTGGCTAATTACTGTGATTAACTGAGCAACACTTTGGGCCACTCTCATCCTCCTGCTCTGCCTCTCATCCTGGCCCCTGGGGAGTGAGCCAGGGAAGGATCATACCCTGATTATTTGGGGGGCTGGGAGGTGGGGCACAGCCCCCCAGCAGCGGGGTTGTCTGCCTGGCCATCTCTGAGCCTCTGCTTTCCCTAAAAATAGGGGATTTTCTCCGTGGAAGCAGCTGGTGAGGGAAGTATTGTTGCTGTGGGCATGGCTGGAGCTGGGACCTTTTCTTATGGAGTGATACAGGGTGAGAAACTCCCTCCTAAAATCTTCCAAGTGGGAGTTGAGGCGTATGGGACGTGTTGGGAAACAGGGACAGCCCTTGAGTTTTCCCCTCCCTGTTTTCCTCTGTGGGATTTTTCCCCGTGATGGGGTCTCTCTTTCAGCTCTGCCCCACCCAAGGCTGGCTTTGGATGTTTGGTTCTGCCTTCCTAAACCTTAAAAAAGCCCTGTTTACAAAACCTGTCCCTGCTGTCTGCTTCCGTGGGCTGCGCTCCCGGCTCCCAGCGAAATGTGTCACTTGCACCCGGCGTTATTTTTAGAGCTGAGGTTTGCAGAATGCAAAGGCTGGGCAGGTTTTTCCAGGGTGCCAGATTCCTGGGAGGAGGAGGAAGAAGAGGGGACTGGGTTGATTTCTGTGTGGGGATTTATGGATCCTTTATGTGCCTCTCTACTCATCCTCTCTTCTGGTCCTCCTTGCTCTGTGCTCAGTGGTGTTGCTGCCTCCCTGTTCCATCTGTGGAGGCTGCTCTGGGCTGCTGGTTTCTGTCTGTCCTTCCAGCCCTTTTCCTTGCCTGGGAGCAGCTGCCCTGTGTCCAAGGCTGGTTGGGATGGACAGGCAGCAGGAACGGGCTGGATGGCAGCTGCTCTGGAGCTGTGGGAAGCTGGTCCTGCCAGCAGAGCTTTGCTTTATCCAGCTTCACCTTCACACCTCTCTGTGGAGCTTCTCCCTCTCCTTCCAGCCTGCTTCTGATCCAGGATGGAAAGCCACCAGTCCTGCACCCTGTACATCAGCCTGCTGTCCTGTAAACCCTCTCCTGCATCCTGAGCTCTGAGAGAGGCTTCTTCCCCTTCCAGCTTGACTTGGATGCGTCTGTGAACTCTTAAATTTTCCACTGGGCACGTGTCTGCTTCTGTGTTTTCCCCAAGGCTGATGTGGTTGCTGATGGGTACGAGATTCACGCTCCTCACATGTGAAACTTGGTCTCTTCTGAGACCATGTTTTGGTCTCTTCTTAAACATGTTTTTTTGCTCTCTTAAACATGTTAAACTTGGTCTGTTAAACTTGTCTGTTAGACTTGTCTCTTCTTAAACATGTTTTTGGGGAGGGATCTACAGGAAGCTGTGGAAACTGAGTCTTTATAAAGACAGTGTCCCAAAGTCTGCAGTGTGAAATGGGCACTGGGAGGTTGGCCTTGCTCTGTTGACAGTGAATGTGCCTTCTGTGACTCTGTCCTGGAGCTGTCCCAGGGCCATGCCCTCTGCAGATCCAGGAGCATCAGAGGTGCTGCTGGCTCTTGGAGCACTTTGCAATGTCACAGGGGGTGAGGAATGCCCTTAAATGCCTTTTTGTGGGTTGGGGTGATGCTGAGCAAGGAGGGGAGGAAATCACTCCTCAGGGTGATCCAGGGAATCCACGGACACCCTGTGTGTTGGACCAGGGTGCAAAACCAGCACACCATGGACAGGGGTGTTCCCTCAGCCTTGGAAGCAGCAGTTTGTTTGAAATTGAAATGCTTCTGTGGTGTGGAGCTGGTTGTACACCGAGCAAAACCATGAGGACCAGTAAAAAGGGTGAGAAGAGGGCAGCAGTTTTAACAGCATCCAAATTTGATGGTGTAGGCAATAGGAAGGGCAGTAGGAAGCTGAAGGTTTGGAGGGTTCAGGTTTGAAAGTCATCTTTTAAATCTGGTACTGTTTTTCCTGTGGTGGATATGATATAAAAAGCAAAACTGAAATGAAGTGTCTCTGCTGTGTTGGAGTAGACACTTTCCACCAGATAAAATTACTTTTTTTCTTTCTTCTCCCCCCACCTTGGCACTTTTGCCCCCAGCAGATCTCTCCTGCCCTGTGCCTGGCTGCCCCCCCTCACCCTGGGCAGGCGGATCTATCAAAGATCTTGCAGGGAGAATTTCTCACTCTGCTGCAGGATTTTTCCCTTCTCCCACTGAGTTATGGTCCAGGCTCTTGATCCTGACCTTCGGGGTGGTGTTTCCCGTCTCCCAGCGCTGCACGGCCAGGGCTGCTGCAGTGTGCCCTGCCTGCCTCCCGTTCCAGTGCCTGCTCCCAGCCTCCTGCCAAGCCTCCCTCTGTGGCTGCCCCGTCTCCCTCGGCTCACTTGTGGCTGCCATGACTTTGTTTTAGTCACTTGCTGTGTGTTGCTCATGCGGGGAGCACTCAGTGCTGCTCAGAGCGTTTATCAGCCTCGAAGCCGTCACCTATTTCCTACTTGTTATTCCAGGTATTTAATTTGCTGCTCCAGAGCTGGAGCTTGTTTTCCCTGCGATTCCCTCTGAAGGGAGGTGCTTTTTCAGCCTCTGCCTCGGGGAGGGGGTGATGGAGAGGGCTTTAGTGTGCCTGGGGCTGTGGCTGAGCCTCAGACCTGGCACCGCGCCTTGCTGGGATTTTTGGGTGACCGGAGCTGGCCCAGAGCAAAAGCTGTAACCTGAATTAATGTTTTAATTATGCTGCTCTCTTCCCCAAGGGCTGTTCTCTTGGTTTTGAATGTGTTAAGCCCTTGCCGTGCATTTTTCCTCTCCCCTCACCGTGCAGCTCTTTCCGGGATGAGCTGGGCTGAGGTGATGAAAAGAAAAGCTGAAGCTGCTCTGATGGCTCAAATATGTATTTTACTAATAAAGGCTTCCTCTGTGAATGAAGTGCCCAGCAGCAGGAGCAGAGTCAAAGCGAGGATTTAAATGCTTGAAAAAAATCAGATTGGAGAGGGAGCAACTGATGGTGTTTTCATCTCCCTCTGTTATTCCTCAGTTCCTTTAATAATTCAGGTGGGTTTTTTTTTTTCTGTATTAAACAGATCAGACTTGGCAAATGAGTGGAATGTGGCTCCTGGAGCTGCAGAGTAAGTACTGAGCCTTGGCAGTTCTCCTTTCTGGGTGATATTGGATCATCCTTGCTGTTAGAAAACACAAGTACCCTGCACCAGGAATTGATCACCCTGTCTTGCAAATAATAATAATAATAATAATAATAATAATAATAATAATAATAATAATAATAATAATAATAATAATAATGCTGTATGGGATTGCACTGGGAAATGTTTCCACCTGCCCAGCTGCGATGGGCTGACTCACACTGGCATGCTGGGGTGGGAATAACCTCCCCATCCCCTGCCTCCACTTTAGGAGCTTCTCTGAAGCTGGGCTGGGTGGATGTGGCCATGGAAAGAGGCGCTGCCTGTGTGATTCCTGTGCCTTGGGGCACGTCCTGCACCCCTCAAATCACCCTGGCTGCGGTGGCTGTGCATCACTGTGGGCAGAAGACAAATCACCTCCTTCGGGCCATGCATGGTTCCCAGCACAATATAGGAAATCTGTCTTGGAGTGCTAATGTGTGTCCAAAGGGCGTGGGTGACTCGAAAAGGTCTCCTTGTGTGTTGGTTGCATTAAATGCCTTTGTTTGGGTTTTTAGTCCCTTTTCTCCCCTCCTTTTGGGGCGGATCTGTAGCTTTGTGGATTCAAAGGCTGAGTGCTACAGGCTCTGGGCTGCTCCTGCTGTTCCCTTCAGCCGAGGAATGTAAACATTGCACTGGGATATGGAAATGTGTGAGGCTTTTAGTTTGTCACCTAAAAAAAATTAGCTCAAGAACCTTAGCTCTTGTATGAACTCTTGGCTTCTTGTATGAACTTTTTCAGGTCTGTCTGTTTTCTGAAGCTGGGCACAGGGAAGGAGGGCTCTGAGGAGCTCCTGGTCCAGCCCTATTTTGGTCATGGAACATTTTACTCTGGTGGCCTCTCAGTGATGCTTGGTGGAGTTGAGTGAGGGGGCTGTTGCCTCTGTTTCATCTTGTGAATGCCAAATAACTGTGTTTCTCTTATTCTCATCGTGCTTCTTTCCTGGCCTCTTGCTCGGTGTGTGTTTTCCTGAAGCCTCAGTGGCTGGGGCTGCTTTGGGAATTGCCAGGCACTGCTGCTCCTCTAGTTCTGAGCCAGGATTGCATCTCGTGGCACAGCAACTTGAGCTGAATTTTCCCTGATTTCCTGCCTGCAGACCCCATAAATACCCAAACCTTAGGTTTGCAGGGTCCCTGGGGTGGGTTAGGGTGACACTGAGTTTTTAGGGTCTCCGTGGTGGGACCCGGGGGCTGAGCTTGGGTGCTGCTGGGGGTGAAGGGCTCACTGTCCCAGCCTTTCCTGCATGGAAAAGCTGCAGCTGGGTCAGAGCTGGCCCTGGGGATGCTGGGGAGCTCAGTGCAGGTTTGGCTGGGGGGGCTGAGCCCCTTGATTCCTGCTGTGCACCGTGAGAGCAGGTGCTTGGCACAGGAGGTGGCTGAGCTCCCTGCAGCAGCTGGTGGGGAGCCAGCAGCAAGGGTGAAATCAGGCCACTTCTGCTGGCTTTAGGGTGAGCTCTCACCCCTGCCACTCCTCCTTAATCCCATTAGGTGACAGCCTGGTGGCTGCATGCTCCTCAATCTCCAAGGCAGTGTGGGGCCAGCCTGTGTTCCCATGCCCTGCTTTGGACCTGGGGTGAAAGTACAGGTTTTACTTAAATAATGAGCTGCTGCAGCGGATGCTGAATTCGGTGGCAGCAGTGACAGACCGTGGTTGCTGCTGTCCTTTTGTCCACAATATGTTGTTATGGAAGTGGATTTTCCCCCTCCTCTTCCTGTTGACTTAATTTGCCATTTGCAGCACAGGGGAATTTCTGGGAGGCTGCTTCTTCTACTACAGTTTTTTTTTTTTTTTTTTTTCTTCTTCCTTTGCTTTATAAATTTATCACTGCTCTGATTTAGGGCTTTTTTTAAAAATTTTTTTTTCTATTATTATTTTTTTCCTCCTGGCATATGGAAACAGCAAGCTTGGGAAAAATGCAATCCCGTTAGCCATTTCAAGCAGGCTCTGCATCCACGGGGCTCCACGTCTCTCAGCAGGCTGAGATTTTTAGAAACACTCAGCTCTGGCCTCGTGTTACAGCTCCTGTGGGGTGTGGGAAGCACCCAAAGCTCTTTTAGAGATGCATTGCTTGGTGTGGAGCATCCTCAGGCCAGGCTTGTTTGGGGTTCTGGCTGTGTGCTGGGGTCTGTGCTGCTCTGCTTTGGCTTCCACATGGGGTGGGAAAGCCTGGAAGTGAAGGGATCTTTGCCCAGGGGTGTTGGCTCAGCTCCTGGCACTTTGCTGGGACAGCCTTGGAAGTGAGCTGGGTACCTGGGCTTGCTCCTGGATCCTCACCAGGCTCTGGGGGGTTGCTGGATCCATGCACAGAGCCTTAAACCACTGTGGATTGTTCTTGTGGCATTCACATTCTTCACCCAGGGTTTCTCTCCTGGGAAGCTGAGAGAGGCCTCAGAGAAAAGGCAAACAATTCTGATCTCATTGGCTTCTCCTGTGCTGTGCTGATGTGGAATGTGTTTGGAGATTGTTCACCCACAGGTGATTGTTCCATTGCATTCTGCTGGGAGTTGTTTTCACTCTTTGGCCAATCAGGGCCAAGCTGTGTCAGGGCTCTGGAGACAATCAGGAGTGTTCATTATTATCTTTTTAGCTTCCTGTAAGTATTCTTTCTGTGTTCTTTAGTACAGCTTAGTATAGTATTCTTTAATATTCCACAGAATAATAAAATAACAAATTAGCCTCTGAGAACATGGAGAGAGATCCATCATTCCTGCCCTCATTGGGACGCTCCCAGCAAATACAAGATTATTATTGCTTCCCAAAAGCTTCTCCAGAAGGGTCCCTTTGGTGCCAAGGCTTTGTTGAGTCTTGTGCCTCCCAGCACTGCAGGGATGCTGACAGCTCGGGGAGCTCTCTGCATGTGGCTCCCCACCTTCCTTGGGCACTCAGTGCTGCTGAAAACCTTCCCTGCTGAGCTTCTGGGGCCAGGTTTGCTCTGCAAAATAAACCTGGCTGTGGTCATGTCCTGGCTTGACTATGTAATGCTTTTAGGATACTAAAAGCACCTCCCAGATTTACCTAGAGCCAGAACAAAGACATTTAGGGATGAGCCAAGGTGCAGCCTGAGTGTGCAAGGCTGGGGATCCACCCCGAGGGGCTGCAGGATGAGGGCAAAACCCGAGGGGTCTGCTCTGCTCTGCAGGGAACTGCCTCATGTGGGGGAGTGGTTTTAGCTTGAAGGTGTCAGTGCTTTGGCCCAAGGGTGGTTTTGGAGGAGATGTGTCAGATTTCTGTCTTTGTGTCCAGTTGGTGCTTCCTCAGCAAATTCTGGAGTGGTTTGGGTGGGAAGGGACCTTAAAGATCATCTTGGTCTGGCACCCCCTGCCATGGGGGGACACCTTCCACCAGAGCAGGTTGCTCAAAGTGGCTTTGAACACTTCCAGGGATTCCAGGGCATTCACAAGCAGGGGAGGAGGGAAGAGAAGGTTCTGGGCACAAGGCCTGCTTCCTCCCTCTTGGCATGCTGGAATTGCTCCCTCACAGGAAGAAGGACCAGGACAGACCCTTTGCCTTCCCCTGTTCTCCAGGACCCATGGAAGTGTTCAAGGCCAGGCTGGGCAGGGCTTGGAGCACCCTGGAGTCCCTGCCCATGGCACAGGGGCTGGAACAAGATCACCTTTAAGGTCCCTCCCAGCCCAAACCATTTCTGGGTCTGACCATTCAATGGGCCCCGGTGCAGTGATGAGCTGGGTGTCCCTTGCAGCTGGGGTGACAGCCTGAGCATTGCCTCTGGAGGGTGACAGGGCTGTGGGGCAGAGCCTGTGAGCAGCTCTTGGAGAGGCCATAAACTCAGTGCTGGCAGCCAGGGCTTTAGGGGAAGGTTTCTCTAGAGGTGCCTGTCCTGGCTGCAGGGACTCCCTGAGATGGGGGATCCCTTCTGGGGGCTCACAGGCTTTGAGCACCCCCTGTTTTCAGCTTGGGTCTGTGCCTGGGGACTGTCCAGCCCATGTCAGGCAGAGGGAAGGGTGTAAAACCCAGGAACACAGGAGGGTAGTATTCCCAAAAGGAGGTTCTGTGCTGCTGTGTGGTGAGATGGAGTTTTGGTGCAGACCCACAGCCCCTGGAGGAAGACTGTGGTATTTTTGGGATCCCCCAGATGGAGGGGGAATTGAGAAATCTGACTCCATGCTCTTAGAAAGCTAATTTATTATTATATTATCTATTATATATTATTATGCTATACTAAAACTATACTGAAGACTAGAGAAAGGATACAGACAGAAGGTTTAACAAGATATTAATGAAAAACTCCTGACTCTCTCCAGAGGCTCGGCACAGCTGGCACTGATTGGCCATTAAGTCAAAACAATTCACATAAAGCCAATCAAACAATGACCAGCTGGTAAACAATGCCCAAACCACATTCCAAAGCAGCAAAACACAGTAGAAGCAAATCAGATAATTATTGTTTTCCTTTTTCTCTGAGGCTTCTCAGCTTCCCAGGAGAAGAAATCCTGGGCAAGGGGATTTTTCCAGAAAATATGAACGTGACAGAAAGACTGGAGCCCTCCCAAGTGGTTCAGTTGGCAGCTGACACACAAACAAGGTTCAAAGCAAGGAAATGACCTGGTTTAAACCCGAAATGCTGGATGGCAGTCCTGTCTCAGTGCCAGTCTGGGGAGGGCGGATGTGTCAGCCTGGTCCCTTCTGGGAGGGATGCATTTCGGTTGTTGCCACTTTGGGCTGTGCAGGAGGGGGCTGGGGGCCCCCAAGGATGATTGCTTGCTTCTCCCCAGCTCAAACATGCTGCTGGTGCTCCCAGTCCTGCTGGCAGACGGAGGATGGCTGGCATGGGGACAATCAGTGATGTGAAGCTATTTAGGCAGGAGTGAGTGGGCAAGAGGAGAGAGAGGGGGGAGTGGTGCTGCCAGAAATAGCCCTGCCGAGGGGCTGGGAGCCAATGGGCTCTGCTGGTGTCCAGAGTGGGGGTGGTGGTGGGCACAGGGCCATGCTGGGCAGTGCCAGGCTGCAGGAGAGGCAGCCCCTGGTGTGTGCAGTCAGTCAGTCCGTCTCACACCGCCTCACGGGCCTCTGCCATCCTGGAGGTGTCTGAGAGTGCCAGATGGCAGCTCCCTGGTGTAAAAAGAGCTCTGTGTGTGTGTGTGGCCTGTGCAGGAGCCTCGTCTGGAGCCTCTCCAGAGCTGCAGAGGGATGGATGGGGGGCCACCAGCCAGCAGCATCACAGGGTGAGGCTGATGTTTGCAAATGTGGTGACGTCCAAGCTCCCAAGGGCACGTGCTGCTGCAAAAGGGCCAGTTCTGTGGTGGATTTAGGAACTGATGGAGCTGTGGGGCATCATTTCAGCAGGGAGATGGAGCTGATGAGTGGAGCAGCCGGCTTGAGTCGGGGCAAAGTTCCGTGCCTGGACTGGCTGCTCAGCCAGGGCTGTGGAGAATGTTGGGCTGGGCTGATGCATGTCTTATATAGGGAAGAAATGGGATGTGCATTGCTCTTTTCCTGCTGGACCTTCCCAGGCTGCAGCTGTCTGCAGTGCCAAGTTGGAGGTTTGTTGTTCCTGGCTGTGCCTGCCCTCCTGTGCTCCAGGAATTAGTCTCATCCTAAATTGGAGCCTGTTTGCACCATGCTGAAGTGTCCCACAAACCTTTCAAGCTCTCTGGCTGAAAGGTTGCTGTGGCAGGAATTATCCTGAGAAATGTGCTTCAGGGGGATGGAACAGCAGAGAGGAAATAATGCCACAAAGAGGAGAAGGAGGGGAGGCAGGCACGGCTCGGCGCCAGCAATCGCAGCGCGCGGATAAAAGGAGGGAAAGCAGGGCTGGGTGAGCTCTTGGTGGGAGAAAAAAACCTTCAGAGGAGAGGGAGCCCAAGGATAAATCCGTGGCTTTGCTCCAAGGGGAGGTGCTGGAGCTGCTGGCTGTGAGGCAGCGAGGCAGGTGGGGGGTGATCAGCACTGCTGGGGCTGAGGTTTGGGGCAGGAGCGGCATCGGAGCTGGGGCAGGGCTGTGCAGCTGGGGGGACAAGGGGCCACTGATGGTGGCTGGGGTCCAGCTGGGTGTATCTGGGAGAGCAGTGCCTCCAAATGCTGTGCTTCATGCCTGCCTTCTTGCCCAGACGGTTTCCAGAAGCACAGACCCTTCGCTTGGCACCTTAGCAAAGCATTGGGCTCCTGGCCAGGCTGGCTTAGTCCCTCTGCAGGGTCCAGCCTTTGGCAGCCAGGCTTTCCTGAGGGGTTTGGTGGTGTCCCCTGAGCAGGAGAGGGGCCCCTGGGACTTCCTGGGAGCGTGTGTGCATTGAGTAGGAGGTGAGAACTGTGTGCTTGCTGAGCCAGGTTATTAGTCCTGGTGGAAGAAGCAGGATTGCTGAAATGTTCTTTTTAGCTCCACAATAACATTTATTTGTTTTGTTCCCATCTCCCCAAGTGTGGGAGAAACTGGGCTCAGAGGATGAGCTCTGGGGGTGTGCAGCAGCTTGGAGTGGCTGAGGATGGCAGGAACAGGGAAGGATGAGGAAGGGGAGGGGCTGGTCCAGGCTATTGGCCCTAAGCAGCACAATGCCCTGGGAGATGCTTTCCCAGCCAGTAGGGAAGCTGGCTGCTTGCTGAAGGCTCCTCAGGGCCTGATTTCAGCATGTGTGATGCTGCCAGGGCAAAAAAAAAAAAAAAAATTACTTTTTATTGTCCATTTGTCCCAACCCTGCTCAAGCCAGGATAAGCCAAATCCACTCTGTTCTCTGTGGTAAAGAGCAAAAGCAAAAGGAAAACCTGCTTTTCCTCCTTTCAGGTGGAATCAGGAGGATTTTGCTCTGTTTACCAGGGATTTAGGGCAGTGCTCTGTCCTAATGCTTGTGGCTGTGGCTGCTTGTGGGAACCCTGCAGTGGGGGATGCACAGCACGTGCTCCCCATGGAATTCTGGAGTGGGTTGGGTTGGAAGGGACCTTAAAGATCATCTTGGTCCAGCCCCACCTGCCATGGGGAGGACACATCCCATGAGACCAAGTTGCTCAAAGTGGCTTTGAACACTTCCAGGGATTGGGGGGGGGTCATTCCCAACTCCTCTGGGCAGCCTGTGTCTCACCACCCTCACTGGGAGCTTGTTCCCCCCCAGAATGGCAGGCCAGACTTATCCTTTACCCCCTTCCCTTCTTCACTGTGCAATTTGTGCAAGAGATTGTCTTCATTTTTGCACAAACCATGGGACCTTTTCAGCAAACCTTTGTGCACAATGGGAGCAGAAGTCAGAGAAGAATAAAGCCTGCTGTCGCTCACCCTCGTGGCATCCCTTTGTTTTCCCCTCTCAGGGGTGCTGTGACTCCTTTTGCCAGGAATCTGCTGTTTCCAGGATGGAGTAATTACCTGTGCAGGTTTATTAAGCCCTGACACACGTTGTGGTTTGTGAGTCACCTCAGCCAGGCAGGCACTGCTGGAAATCAGAGCTTGTTTTCCCTGCCTTTGCCAGGTTCAACATCGATTTCGTGGCCACGGGATGCTGCCACCCAAGCTGCCTGTCCTTCCTGCCCCAACCAGCAGGAGTTTTTGGGGAAGCCAGGGTGCTGGTGATGCCTGGGATGCAGCAGGTGCCACTCAGGCCAGCACAGCCCTCTGGGGAGCCCAGGCTGTCATGGTCACCTCTGCTCTGAGAACTGGGCTGCTTCAGCCTGGAGAAGGGAGGGCTCTGGGGAGACCTCAGAGTCCCTTCCAGTGCTGAAAGAGGCAACAAGAGATCTGGAGAGGATCCAGAAGAGCAAGAAGAAGCAGCTTCCAAGAGGAGCACAGGGTGGCAGGAGAAGTGGGAATGCTTTCTCATTGACAGAGGCTGGGGTTAGATGGGATGTTTGGAAAAAGATTATTTTTCCCATGGCAGGGTAGTTTGAACCAGATGGGCTTAAAGGTCACTTCCAAGCCAAATCATTCTGGGATCCTGGGACCACACATGACACGGGCAAGCAAGCTTTTCCCAGGGCAGTGCACAGGAGAACTGAATGCTTCAGGCACAACTTCCAATTTTTCCCTCTCCATCCACACCAAACCCTCTTTCTGTCCATGGTTCCAAGCTGACCTGATGTTCCCCAGCAGCAGCAGTGCCCAGCTCTCAGCCCCTTCCTGCAGGCTGCCTCATCCCTTCCTCAGCTGGAAGGAGCCAGGGCTGGCTGCCTTCTGCCAGCAGTGCTTCCCAGAGGCTGCTCTAGTTCTTTATTTATTTTTAAAAGCATTTTTTCCCCCTGTTGCACAGCAACTTCTAACACACCCTGGCTCGTTGGGCAGCTCCTGCCCCTCTCTATGGCTTGGCAATTCTTCAGCTGCTGCAGGGCTCAGGGGGATGGGGACTGATGCTGAGCTCTGGTGTTGTGTGGGTTCTCTTGTCCCCTCTGAAATGTGCCAGCTCAGGCTGAGTTAGCAAGCTTGGCAGCTCTGCTTCCCAGATTCCCATCCCTGGCTGTGGGAGCAGCTGAGCTGTGATGTGCAGTCAGTGCTGCTGCTCTGCACTGTCAGGAAAATGAATCCACGAGCACAGGAGGTTTATGTCCCAAGAGGAGACAGAGGAGTCTTTTCTGGCTTTATTTGAATAAAAGCAGAGGCCATGGGGCATTCCCCTGGATCTCTCCAAGTTTTGGAGGACACAGCCTCCTTTTCATCCCAATTTCCCAGCCACATTTCCCTTCTCTCTTTCCCCATTTCAGAGGCACTTGAGAGGTTCAGACTTCACAGAACACCTGATCCTAAAGATTTCCCTCTAATGTACAACCCTCCCTTTTCATTTTTAATTCTTACAGAATTCAGGGGTTTTTCTTCCCCATTGTTCCTTTCATCTTTCAATGTCTAATTTCGTTTAGCATCAAACCTAAAGTTTATTTGTAAAAGCAAATCTGTTTTCCCATTCACCAACCAGTGGAATCCTTCCTGTTGTTTCTTTTCTCTCCCAGTGCTGGTTTTATCTACCACAGCTTGTTTGGAAAGACAAATCCACTACTCCTCTCAGCACTAAAAAAAAAATAAATGTAGATTTATGCTGTCCTTGGGGTGCTGGGGCTCTGTCCATGGCCACCTGCATGCACTGGCTCTTGGATCACCATGGAATACCCATGGAATGGTGGGCTGGGCCGTGCAGATGCCACTCTCCCTGTGCCTGGGCAAGGGGACAGTTTGGGGCTGTTCCCATACCTGTGCTTTGCCTTGGCTGTGTGCCCTGCCCTGGGGCACGACAGGGAGCCCAGGGGGCTGTTCTGCCTTCCCAAGGGAGCCCAGGGGGCTGTTCTGCCTTCCCAAGGGAGCCCAGGGGGCTGTTCTGCCTTCCCAAGGGAGCCCAGGGGGCTGTTCTGCCTTCCCAAGGGAGCCCAGGGGGCTGTTCTGCCTTCCCAAGGGAGCCCAGGGGGCTGTTCTGCCTTCCCAAGGGAGCCCAGGGGGCTGTTCTGCCTTCCCAAAGGAGCTCAGGGGGCTGTTCTGCCTTCCCAAGGGGAATCTCCTCCTGGTGGGAGCAGAGGGAGAAGGGCAGCATAGTTCCATAGGGGTGACAGCTGAGCTAATTCCTGGAGGGTGGCCTGGAAATTCTCTGGAGGAGTCCTGGCTGTGCCCTTCTTTGGAAAGCGAGCTCCCGAGGGTGCTCTCCCTGCCTCTGCTCAGCCCTGCTGGGCTCTGGGCACTGCTGCTGCTGCTCAGATCCCTCTGGCTTTGCCATCCTGCATTATTCCTGTTGCCAGGCTTGGTCCCTGCTCTTTGCAGAGCTGCACCCACTGGAGCAATGCCCCTTCCCTGCTGGGTGAAGAGCTTGCACATGGAACACTGAGCTGTGCCAGGCATCGTCCCGTCCTGCCCACCTTGGATGGCACACACCCCCTCAGGTCTGTCTGTCTGTCTGTCTGCCTCTGCTCTGCTCTCCCGGGGGTTTGGGATGCTGCTGTGGAGCTGGAATTGCAGGTGGCAGGTTGCAGGGGTGCTGGATGTGTGATGAGCTGCAGGGAGCTGCCTGCCCTGCAGGCAGAGGGGTTGGGATGAGACTGTCTCCAAGGCGAGATTTGGGTTGTCAGGGTGGGTGTTCCCGACCTCTGTGCCTGGTTCTGCCCCTGTGCCAGGCCTGACTGCCCCAGCTCTCACTGCCACTGCTGCAGGGATGTGCCTGCTCATGCCCTGACAGCATCCTTGGGGCTGGGCTTGCTGTTTGCTGGGCACAGGGTCCTGCTCCCCGGCAGTCTCTGTCTCTCCTGGCTCTCTGTGCTGAGTTCTTCGATGTGCATTTATATAAATTAGTCAGTGGTGGTGTTTAACAGTTGCTCTGAAAGGAGAGCTGAGATGATTTTGTGTTTTGGTACTCCTGAAGCTGATCCCCTAGGAGTGGTGCTCTGCAGGAGGGCTCCTGTGCTCGGGGCTGTGCCACCCGAGGTGAGCCCTCAAACCGGGGGGGCTGCTGGCCTTGGAGATGCCTCTGGCCTGGGATGGGGCCTGAGCAGCAGCCTGGCTCCACCTGGGCTCAGCTCAGCTTTTCCTGGCAGGCAGAAGTGGTGCTGAGCCCTGGGGAGCAGCCTCTGCTCCTGGAGCATCGCTCCAGCTGGGACAGCCCTGGCCTGGCAGAACAAAAGCTGTTCCCAGACAAGAGGTTCTCTCATGTCTGCTGCTGAAGCTTCCCCCGGCCTGGAGCAGCTCCTGGGTGTTCTGACCTCTGCTCTTTCCTCCATCTGCTCTTTGCAGGTGTTCCAGGGGTCTTTGTTGTGGTGTTTTGGTGTCGCTATGGCCCAAAAAAATAGTGTGTAACATACAAGGAGAGAAAATGATGGTTTTTTTGAGCCAAGTGGCCTTACTTGGATTCCACCATGTCCCTCTGCCCTCAATGCACCAGTTCATGTGATGTTGCCTTTCCTGACTCTCCCAGTTTGGTACATTTGACCTGATCCTTTCACCCACACCTTTTGCTGTGTGTAGGACTAAATCTGTGCAAGAAACCTCTTCCTATAAACTCCTTCCTTCCTTCCTTCCTTCCTTCCTTCCTTCCTTCCTTCCTTCCTTCCTTCCTTCCTTCCTTCCTTCCTTCCTTCCTTCCTTCCTTCCTTCCTTCCTTCCTTCCTTCCTTCCTTCCTTCCTTCCTTCCTTCCTTCCTTCCTTCCTTCCTTCCTTCCTCCCTTCCTCCCTTCCTCCCTTCCTCCCTTCCTCCCTTCCTCCCTCCCTCCCTCCCTCCCTCCCTCCCTCCCTTCCTCGCCTGGAATGCAGCCCCAGCTCTCAGTGGGTCCCAGGGATGCTGGGAGCAGCTCTTCCCAGCAGAACCACTGCAAATCTGCCAGTGCTGGGGGCTTTGGGAAGGGGGGGGGTTTAATCCCACAAACTTGCACCCAGCATCAAATGACTCGACTAAAAATAACCCCCTCACCAGCTGGCTCTCTCTGCAGAGCCCCAGATGGGCTGGAGCACCCCAGAGCTGACCCAGGCAGGGCTCACCCACCCCAGCATCCATGTCAGTGCCAGGGGAAGTGCACGTGGCAGGAGAGGAAAAGGCCACGAGGATGAATCAGCCTCTCTCACAGCCCATCTGTCTCTGTTTGGAAGGGCCCCACGCTGAAATTCTTCCGAGGAGCTTTGGAGCTCTGCTTTTCCACCCTGCCTGAGCTCCCCTTCCCCCTTGCAGGTAATTAGCAGGGACTGGTAATTAGCAGCTCAGGGCAAGCCTCGGTGGAGGGAGGCTCTTGATTGTCCTGGAAACCAAGGATGAGCTGGGAGCAGCAGGGCAGCATCCCTGTGCCCCGGGGAGGGTGGGAGCAGGCTGAGGTTCAGTCCCAGCCTGTGAGCTCCCAGGGGAGCAGCCAACTCCCTTGAGCTGATGAAGCAGAAAATCCTTGACTTGGGTGGTCCCCAGGGTGCTTGGGTGCAACATCCTAGATGCTCTTGTCAGGAAAATTAACCCACAAACACCAGAGGGTTATGTCCCAAAAGGAGACAGAGGAGTCCTTTGGCTTTGTTCCAACCAAGGGAGAGGCCATGGAGCATCCACTGGGGTCTCTCCAAGTTTTGGAGGACACAGCCTCCTTTTTATCCCAATTTCCCAGCCACATTTCCCCATTTCTGAGGTACTTGAGAGGTTCAGACTTCCCAGAACACCTGATCCCAAAGATTCCCCTCTAATATACAACCGTCCCTTTTCATTTTTAATTCTTACAGAATTCAGGGGTTTCCCCATTGTTCCTTTCATCTTTCAATGTCCAGTTTCATTTATCAGCAAACCTAAAGTTTATTTGTAAAAGCAAATCTCTTTTCCCATTCACCAACCAGTGGAATCCTTCCCATTATTTCTTTTCTCTCCCAGTGCTGGTTTTATCTACCACAGCTTGTTTGGAAAGACAAATCCACTACTCCTCTCTCACACAGATTTACATGATGTGTATATATAGCTAGTATCATACACATTCCTCATACATACATACATACATACATTTAACAGCTTCTTGCTCTGATGCTGCTGTCAAAATCATCCTGCAGATCCCCAGGGAAGGCTGCTGAGCCACGTTTGGAGGGCTCCAGCAGCTTGGTTGCCTGTGGGGTACACCACGGCAGGGGTTTGTCCATGCTGTCCTCTCTGGGAAGGGATCTCTGCTGCCCTGCCCTCCGGGGCAGTGCTGGAGCTCAGCCCGGGGAAGCTCAGCCCGGGGAAGCTCAGCCTGGGGAAGCTCAGCCTGGGGAAGCTCAGCCCGGGGAAGCTCAGCCTGGGGAAGCTCAGCCTGGGGAAGCTCAGCCCTGCGCACCAACACAGCGTTAAAACCTTTTCTTTAACTCCGGGGGTTTTTGGTAAAAGTTGTTCAGCTAATGGAAGCAAAGAGCTCAGCCAGCCCTGAAGTGCCGAATGCAGTGCTGAGGGTAATGCACCTTTCCCTTGGCTCAAGGCTTGATTGCTGCCATTGAAACACAAACACACAGAAAACCCCTACAAGGCATTTCCTCCTGGCTGCTGCTGCCAACCTGCTCCTCCCTGCGGCTCTTTATTAGTTAATCAGCTGCCAGAGGGGGGAAAAATGAAGCGTGGTGTGAGATCTCTGGGTCTCCTGCCTGCTGGGGCTGAGATAACGGGTTGGGTCTCTTGAGGATGCTGTAGGGAGGATCCGTGTGTGCTTCTTCTTCCATCCCTCGTGCTCCTGTGCTTGAAAAGCCTTTTCTCGGTGGTTTGGGGGGTGAGGATGCTGCTTTTGTGTCCCATTTCAGCCCCCCACCAGGGGCCAGGGCTGCTCTGTGTTTGGCTGTGTAAATCCCAAAATTCCATGGATGGATGAATGGATGGATGGATGGATGGATGGATGGATGGATGGATGGATGGATGGATGGATGGATGGATGGATGGATGGATGGATGGATGGATGGATGGATGGATGGGAGGGATGGAGGGAGGAAGGGAGGAGGAAGGAAGGAAGGAAGGAAGGAAGGAGGAAGGAAGGACGGAAGGAAGGAAGGAGGAAGGAAGGAAGGAACGGAAGGAAGGAAGGAAGGAAGGAGGAAGGAGGAAGGAAGGAAGGAAGGACGGAAGGAAGGAAGGAAGGAAGGAAGGAAGGAAGGAAGGAAGGAAGGAAGGAAGGAAGGAAGGAAGGAAGGAAGGAAGGAAGGAAATGAAAAGAAATGCACAAGTGCCAATGTTTTTGGTAGCTGAATGCCCCCTCTCTAATTCAGTCTGGCCATTCTCAGTGCCCTGTGGCCATGGTTTCATCCAGATGATTTCTCTGCAGCAGGAGCTAACAGTGATTTTTCTGACTTTTATTGCTTTTAGAATGAAGTTTGGGAGGTGAGAGCTTCTAGAGGCTTCCCTTTAATGAAAAGCCTGCTTTGTGTCACAGTGCAGTGGTTCTTGGGTCTCCTGTATCAAACACAGGCCAGCTGGGCAGGCACATCCCTGCTCCTGTGGCAGGGGCTGGGAAACTACCTGTGGGACTACAGGGGGGTCAGTACAGGTGGATGTGCTGTTTTCCTGTGCTGTTTTTAACCCCTAATTGCCATTAGTGGAGGTGTAAAGTCATTTTCTGCCCAGCTGTTACCAGGGAGCTGTGTGGCAATCTGGGTTTATCCCCAGGAAAGGGCTGGTCTGCAGCTGGAAGGGCTCAGAGGCACTGAAACCTGAAGGGAGCCTACCAGAAAAATGGAGAGGAAATATTTATGAGGGCCTGGAGTGACAGGACAAAGGGGAGTGGCTTCACACTGGCAGAGCAGGTTTAGGTTAGATATTAGGAGAAAATTCTGCCCTGTGAGGGTGGGGAGGCACAGATTGCCCAGAGAAGCTGTGGCTGCCCCAATCCCTGCAAGTATCCAAGGCTGGATGGGGCTTGGAAGAGCCTGGGATAGTGGAAGGTGTCCCTGCCTTTGTCAGGGGAGTTGGCACAAGATGAATTTAAAGTTTTTTCCCAACCCAGGCCATTTTGTGACACACACACACACACACGGGTTCTATGCTCTGAAGGAGATCCAGGCTGGAGGCAGGGCTGCTGGCTGGCTCCTGGCTCTGGCCATGCCTCCCTCCAGCACAGCCCAAGCTGTGGGCTCCCACCAGCAGGGGCAGGGCTGGCATTTAAACACCAGAAACCAAATTACATGAGCCAATGTGGTGTTTTTCCCATTAATTCAGATTTTGGGTAAAAATAAAATGTTTGTTTTCAGTGTGTGAGGAAGGGTCCAAAGGCCAGAAGAGGTGCCCTGGTGCCAGATGCTCTGTACCTGGCATGTGGCATCCCTCGTTAGTGTGAAACCTCGTCAGCTTTCCTTAACAAAATGTTCTGGCATCCTCCTTTCTCTCCTTGTCACTTCTCCAGAGGGAACGTGGCTTGTTCTGCTGGCAGCGTGAGCCCTGTTTGCTTGGGGGAGGCAGAGCTAATTATTTCTGTTTATTTCCTCCAACTTCCTCAGGGTTTTGTTTGAGGGCTCTGCCTGAGCTTTCCCTCCTGCCCCCAAGCCTGGGAGTCAGCTGGAGTGGGAGATGCCCTGGGAGGCATCAGGTGTGTGGGGATGCTGGACCTGCCCTTGGGATTGATCCTCATTTGCTCTTGGCTAATTGTCCTCAGGAGTGGCTGAAACCTGGAGTGCTCACGGTTGGTGTGCATGAAATCCTCCTGTCCGTGCCAGGGAAATGTTTAAGAAAAGAACAGGGCTAATGGCAATTTAAAAAAATAAAAAACAAAACCCAAACCAAACAGAAGCTGAACAAAACCTAGCCAAACAGAAAACCAAATCAAAAAGCTCACCAACCACAGGAAAAAGAAAACCAAAACCAAAAAAAAACCACCAACCCCAAAACCCAAGGAAACCTGGAGTTAAACTTTCAAAGGGGAGGGTTGAGAATGAGCAGAGCCATATGAAAAGGGAAAGCAGAAGCTGGTGGAAATGAGATATGATGAAGGTGTCCAGAACTGACTTGAAGAAGTAATTAATGCTCCTAAAAAAAGTGGCACGGGTAAGCAAAGTAGTGGAGTGGAGGATCCGTTTATAGCTCTCAGTGGGAGCAGCCAAACTCCTCTTATCAATGTGCTAATTAATTTGCTGAGGCTCTTGCTGGCAATTGCCTTCTTCTTTCTGGAGAGCTTGCCAAGGGCTGAGTGCCCCTTGGGCTGGACTGGTTTAAATCTGAGGGTGACTTTGGATGCCTTCTATTTACAGGGCATCACCTGAAGGAAAGGGGATGTTCCCCAGGGCCCTCCATCCCTTCCCCTGGTGAGGAATGGCAGGCTTGTTTTGACTAGGATTGCTGTTGTCCCCTCAGCTACTGTTAATTTTTTCCCCCTATATTTAATTTATTTTTGCTTCTGGTGTGGTGCTCCCCAGCCTTTATCCCATCCTCTCTTCTCACCTCCCTGTTTGTTCTGGAGGTATCTCCAAAGCCCTGGGGAGGGGTTAAGATGATGATGTGCCCAGTTTGCTGCGTGACTGGGGGATTTAAATCCTCCTTTTCCTTGCTTTCTCCTGCATTAGGGATGGAGTTAGCAAGGGAGCAATGGCCTTGGCTGCCTGCTGCTTTCTCTCATCCCCTTTTTCACCTTCATCATGGGCAGATGTTGGACGGGGAATTTCTGGGACTGCCAAATCAAAGCCTTTCCTGCACCAATAAGAGGCTGAACAGAGCTTTTCCAACATGAAAACAAAGCATTTATGAAAATAAAGCTTTTCTCCATGGCTTTTGTTGTAGTCCTGGCCACGAGCATCCCCTGTCTGTAGGGCATCCCCTGCTTTGCTAGGCCAAGGAGCAACATGTGGTGTTCCTGGCTCCGTGTGGTGTTCCTGGCACCATTCCCCTGCCTTTGGCTCCCTTGTGCAGCTCCCAGCTCAAAGCCACGCTGCTATTTCCCCATCCAGCCTCCTCAAGTGCTGCCTCTCTGCCTGGCTGTCCTTGAGTGTGGGGCTGGAGGAGGATCTGGATGCTCCAGCCAGGGGTGTCCTGTAGAGAAAAACCAACCAAATGGAAGGAGCCTGGTGTGGTTTGATCCATGTGTCACAAATAGCTTTTCCCATCTCATCGAGCTGTGCTGCTCCAGGGAGGGCTGGCTACTGGCTCAGGGAGCTGCAGGTTCAAGGGGTTCTGTTGGAAAGGATGAGGGAGGACACGAAATTAAGTGATGCAGACACTGGACTCTCCAAGGTAAAAAGAAGGGAAGTTTAATTTCTGACTTCAACATTTTTAGATTTCCAAAAGTGACAGTGGGTTGGAGGGTGACAGTGCCACCTCTCCAATGACACTGGACAAACCAGCAGTCCATCAAATTTCTCCTCCCCCATAAAAGAATGCAAAACAATGAGTTATTTACAGAAAGTGTGTGAGAAAGTTCGTTGTAGGAATGTAAACATCAGAAGGCTCAGAAAAATCTTAAAAAATCAGGGCGACAAAAGGGGACTTTTGGTTGATGTGGGGGGAATGGAGGGAATTATGGGGCAAAACCAGCAAACCCCTGAGCCTCCCTCTGTGCTGTTCCCTTCCAGAGTGATGAGCCCCAGCAGCAGCAGCAGCAGCAGCCATGCTGGGATTCGGGACGTGCTCCATGGGCGCCCCGGCGAGGGCGGCTGAGCTGGACGCCGCCTCGTCCCGCTGCATCCTGGCCCTGCCCGAGGAGGAGACGTGGCGCCAGCACCGCCTGGGCCTGATGCAGAACACCCAGTCCTGCAACCTGCTGGAGCCGCAGAGCCTGGCCCAGGCCCTGGTGTCCCGCGCCGCCTCCTTCGACGCGCTGTGCGAGTCGCGCTGCCGCCATGGCCAGGCGGAGCCGGGGCTGGCCCAGCTGGTGGCCGTCAGCCCCGAGGTGATCAAGCGCCGGCGGGGAGGGCTCATCGAGCAGAGGGACATCATCAAGGCACACGAGGCACACAAGATGCAGAGCACGCCCCAGGCGCGGAGGAAGGAGTGGGAGTAAGTACCGAGAGCCCCCGCGGCGTTCGCGTCCTCGGAAAAAATCCCTTGGCCCAGGGTTTCTCTCCTGGGAAGCTGAGAGGCCTCAGAGAAAAGGAAAACAATCCTTATCTCATTGGCTTCTCCTGTGCTGTGCTGATGGGGAATGTGTTTGGAGATTGTTCACCCACAGGTGATTGTTCCATTGCATTCTGCTGGGAGTTGTTTTCACTCTTTGGCCACTCAGGGCCAGGCTCTGTCGGGACTCTGGAGAGAGTCACCAGTTTTCATTATTATCTTTTTAGCATTCAGTAACTACCCTTTCTGTGTTCTTTAGTATAGTTTAGTATTCTTTATTATAATATAGTATCATAAAATAATAAATTAACCCTCTAAAAACATAAAGTCAGATGCATCATTCCAGCCTTCATCAGGGCATTCCTTCAAACACAACAGCCCCCAGCCCAGGTGGGCAGCTGGGGGGTGTGGGAGCATTCCCTGTCCTGGCTGGGGCTGCTGGGAGGGTGTGGGGGTCTCCTCTTGCTCCCTGTGGAGCAGCCAGGGCCAGGTGGGCTCCATCTCCTGGCGCTGAGCTGGAGGGTGGCATCCCATGGGAATGGTGTGTCCCCAGATTGTGGGGTGGCAGGCAAAATTGGAAGCTCTGTTTTGGAACTCCTCCAGGCAGTTTCCCTTGGCTGTATCTGGGTATTTAGATAATTTTTGGGGCTGTTGCCTTTCTGCTTTTGCTGTGGCTTGACCCAGCTGGGAGGGGATTATCTGTAGATAAGGTGGTTGGGGACATTTTTTGTGGGATCTGGAAGTGCTGAGCTAACGGTTGGACTGGATCTTAGAGGTTTTTTCCATGATTTGTGTTCAATTCTAAAAAGTGCCCAATTCTTCCTTAATCAGAGCAAGCTGGGACATTAACAAACTTGAGAAAACAAGAGCTAGAGCCACAGGTTTTATTTATTATTTTCCTTTAACCAACTCATTCTCGTGGTTTGCCTTGGCGCTGTGAGAAAAGCCCAGCTCCAAGTCCTGGATTAGCCTCTCTCACCCAACACTAACTGTGTGGCAAGGCTGTGCTTCAGCTCCACATTGAAATAAGAATATAAATAATACTAAATATTATTAATTACAATAATATTAACACAACAACTATTAATAATAATAATAATAACAACAATAACAATAATAATAATAGTAATAATAATAATGGTGCTTTCCCTTCCTGTGCCTGCCCAGCAATCAGCAAGATTGCCTGGGATAAGCTGTTACAGCACATCCTACTCCACTATCCCTGGTCTGGAGCAGTTCCCTGCCTCCAGAACCTGACTTGGGGAATAATGTTTAATAAAACACCCAAAGGAGAGGGGAGGCCCTGAATTAATTAGATGTAGCACGTTGCTTGGGCAAGATCTAGGTCAGTGCTCCACTGGTGTGAGGCTGGCAGGGTTTCTTTGGGATGGTTTCCATGATAAAATCACTCGTGATAAGGCTGAGGCTGCTCCTGCTTTTTTTGCAGAGCAGCCCACGGCTGTGGCTGGGCTCTCCCTGGCCCTGCTCATCCCTTGGGGCCCGGGGAACCTCCTGGCTTTGCCGGGGAAATAATCAATTGCCATCTGGGCTCAGCAGGTGCTCGGTGCCTCGTTATCTTCTGCAGCCCCCCCGGGGGTGCCAGATGAATAAATCATGGCAGGGCAGGAAGCAGAGGGGAGGTTTCGTTAATTGCTGGCTCGCTAATTAGCGGCCTGAAGCTCCACAGCTCTGCTTGGGGGCAGGGTGGTGGGGCTGGAGCTCTTCCTGCTCCTGCTGGTGGGATGTGCCCACCTTTGGCTGCCCTCAGTTGCTCCATCCAGCAGCTCAATATTTAAAAAAAAGCCCCAGAAGCCCAGTATTTCTGTTTTTAACCCAGTGGGAATGCTCAGGCAGCAGTGCTGGGTGCTGCCATCCCAGTGTGGTTTAAGAGGATGTTTCCCCGGGCTGGAAGGGTCCTGGCTTTGCATTTCCCAGCTCCTGGGTGATTGGGTTTGTCATTTCATCCTGCTTTGTGATGGTTTTTTGGAAGCCTGTGATGGTGGGGAGGACGGTGGGCTCTGGCCCTTGGGCTTTGCAGACCCCCTGTCCCCCTGAGGAGCAGAGAGCCCCAGTGCCTGCCTCTGCCAGGGGATGCTGGTGAGCACCAAGAGGCTTGTTCTGTTCCTTTCTCAGACCTCTGTGCCCTGCTACCCCACCAACCCACAAAAAACACGTGCCAGAGGGTCCTGCTTTAACATCAGGAGGAGAGGGACTTTTGGTGAAGGAATGCAGTGGCAGGATGGGGGAGAATGGCTTTAAACTGGAAGTGAGTGGGTTTAAGGTTAAGAACTCTTGACTATGAGGGTGGGCAGGCCCTGGCACAGGGTGCCCAGAGCAGCTGGGGCTGCCCCTGGATCCCTGGAAGTGTCCAAGGCCAGGCTGGACAGGGCTTGGAGCAGCCTGGTCAGGTGGAAAGGGCCCTGGCTGTGGCAGGGAGGCTGAACAAGATGATCTTGAAGGTCCTTTCCAATCCCAACCATTCTGTCCTGCTGGGACAAGCCATCAGTGCTCTCCCCAAAAGCTTTGCCAAAGCCCAGGCGGGTGTGCAGCACCAGCAAGCCCAGCACCAGAGATGCTTTCTGGAAATGGATGGATGCCCTGTGGGTGAGAAAAAGCAAATTGATTTCCATATGAGTAATTTTATTAGTAATAATGCAATTTCCCTGTGATTTCATTTTCCAAAGGGCCCATCCCACCTGCCTTGGATCACCCTGGGGGCTCTCACTGGGGCACTCTGGCTCTGGTTAGCAGTGAGGGGGGTGTGGGAGCTATTCTCCTTTAGCTCCAGCATGGTGGAGGGCATCAGCTGGGACATGGGAAACATGGAAAAGGTCTGAGCAGCTGCAGGCTGTGGCTGGGTGGTCTGCAGGGTGCTGGGCACAGCCAAAGGTGCTGCATGAGCCCTCTGCTCCCCTGTCCCTGCAGGTGTGGCATTGCTGCTGGGTGGTGGAGCTGCTCTGAGGGTAGTGAGGGAAGGCTCTGGCTCCTTCTTTGTGCTCACCAGTGTTGGCAGGTCTGACCCTCACTAAACCTCCCCCTCTGCCTTTTTGCCTGTGAAACAGTTCCACAAGTAAAATAAGAACAGGAAGGTTGAAATGCTATTTTCCCTGGTTTTTTGGTTGTTTTTTTTTCCTTCCCAAGAGTGAATCAAGGCAGAAAAGAGAAAGCACAAAGTGCCTGTGGGGCAGTGGCTCTGGGGGAGGATTAACTTATGGTGAAAAATGAATGTACCCACACACCTTGTTCATGTCTGAGGGGCTTCAGCCCAGGGCACACACCAAACCCCATTTTTCCAGAGTGCCAGCCTGCTGCCCTGCGAGCACACCTTGGAGTCAGGGATGGAGGTACCTGGAGAGATCTCCGAGGTAGAATCAGTGCTGGGTTTGCTCTGGGTGCCTGGCAGCATCCTTTGGATAGTGCTGGGCTTAGAGACAGCTCAGAAGAAAAGCTCCTCATCAAAATAAGCAGAGGGAACCTCCTGTGGCTTCTCCAGGAGGAGCAGCTGCTTCCTCAGTTGATGGTAAGGACAGGCAGAGCCACACAGGGAGCACATCCCACAAAGGCTTCAGGAAACACACAGGAGCCAACCCTGCTTGGATGGCGGGACCCCACAGGTGCATGGGGATTTGTTAAGCCTGGCTTGTGCAGCTTGGGGAATGCAAGCTGTGCCCTGGTTTTGGGATGGTGTTTGCAGCCAGGATGCATGGCAAAGCCTGATTCCAGGCAGGTGCTGGGCAGGGAGTGGAGAAGGCTGGGGAGAAGCAGCAGACCCGTGGCACAGTGAAGGTGGGATGCTGTAACTCAGCCTTTGAGCACCTGAGGTGTCAGCAATGAGGAGAGGTGGGGAAGACTTTGAGGTGGTCAAAGAATCCAGTTTTACTGTGGAGTACAGCTGCTGTTATACTTATTCTAGGAAGGCTAGTAATGTTTTACTACAGCGATTGTGTTAAAGATCACATAAACAAACTTATACATTTTAAACATCTCTTGCTTGCAGAATGCAATTTTCTTTTTCCAGTAAACCCATCTGACTGAATCTTCTTGCAATCTTGATTTAATCCTCAAAGTTCTGTCTGCTCTTGCCAAAGCATCCTGTTATCAAATCTCTCAAGCTAGCCAGGTCCAAAGTCCATCATCTGTCTTGTGTGTCCCAGTATCCCAACCCTGAGAGGTGGGTGGAGGGTCTGAGTGTCCCGTGGGAAGCAGAGCACTCTGCCCTCAGCACAGGATAATGTAAATAAAAGTGATGTCCCATCTTGCAGCATCTCAATTCGTGTCTCTGGCACTGAGACTTTGCGAGATCTCCTTTTTTTTGGGAGCCTAGGGAGCTGCCAGGAGAAGGAGACCCAGCAAATTCCCGCTCCAGGGAGCCGTGTGCTGCTCCTGTGGGGCCGGGATGTTCTGCAGCTCTGCCTCCGTGTGGTTGGATGGGAAGCAGGAGAGAACAGAACAGGCTGCAGACACACTTGGTGCTGCTGCTCACAGATCTCACTGGCTTTTTATGGCTTGGCAGCCTCTGTCTGGTTATGTGCCCGCTCTGCATCCCGCATTACAAATGAAGATGAGGGCTTTTTCTCCCCTTACATCCTATTTTTTTTTAATTCTTTTCACTGGTGTTGAATGAGACAAAGGGCCTTTTGGTGTGTGCTGGGCTGCCAGTTCCATTGATACCTCCCAGCATATTGTTGATTCTTTTGCTTCTTCTCTCTGCCAAGGTTGGGATTAAATGCATGAGATGGAATTTCTTGTTCAGACTCAGATGTTTGTTAGTTCTTATCTCTGTTACAGTCTCACAAACTGTGACTTCTACAGTACTTTAACAAGGTAAAAATGGAGCCATGGCTCTCTCTCTCTCTCCAAAGGCCTTTTAAGGATAAACTGTCCAATTAAGAAGTGACACCTAAATTATTTTTAGTTTTAACCCAATAACAAACCACCTGTGCCCTGCAATGGGGACTTTTTAACCCAATTGTACAAAACCACCCAAACCCATGGAGAAGAAGGTGAAGGACCTTTAGGACCAGCCACTGCCCTAAAACCTCCATCTTGCTTTATAGATATTATTGTATTCTATAACCTTAAACTCTGAGTTTTCCACCATGTGATATTGCACACTTCTACTCAAACTCCACACCCACAATCCCAGTTCTACCATTCCATTTTGGAAGCTTCTCCAGGTCCTCAGGTCAATGCAGGGTTCTCTTGGGGGTCAGAGCCTGCCAGCAGAGAAAATCTCAAATTCTCAGCAGCCAGGGCTCCAACTCAGCACTGTCTGGGTCTGTCCATCCCACCTTGGGCTCCTCTCCAGATGTCTGTGGCCACCACCCCAGGGCTTTGGGAGGGCTGGGGAATAGGGCAGGGGCAGCTCAGGCAGAGCTCTGGGGGCTCTGCAGGCCAAAGCCCTGGGATCTCAGGGGCAGCTGAAGCTGGGAATTCCATACCTGGGAGCATCCTGCCTATAGATGCACCCATGCTTCCGAGTCCTCTGCAACCCCTGCAGAGCAATTAACCTGTCTGAGCCTAACGAGTCTCTTTGTTAAGGTGGCTCTGCCTGTTGATGTTTGCCCCTGCATGAGGAGCAGTGCAGGCAGTGAAAAGGACTCTGGGGGTGCTAAACCTGGCAGTGGGTGCCTTGAAATGTGGTTTTTGTCATGGCACCTTGCCTCGAGCAGCAGAGAAACATCTCTGCAAAAACCACCTGCCCTGAACCTCCCTGTGCTGCCCCTGCTTCCCTTCAGTGCAGATCGAGGTTTGCATCCTGGGGAGGAGTTTTCTGGGGTTTCTGTGGTTGAGATGACCTCCAAGGTATCAGAAAGTCTCTTTTTTTCCCAGCCCCACGACTGAAGAAGTCGAGATTTGTCAGCTCTGCTTCTCAAGGTTGTTTATTCTCTGTTATCTGTTCCATTCTCTCTCTGCCCTGCTGAGAGCTGTCCAGCAGGTCGGGTTGTGGCACAGTCCCTGCTCTTGGGGTGGTGTTAATGTTTTATACCAAGAACTACCTGTACTTTATTTACAAGAATTTCCCATACCCATCACCTATGTTAGACAGTCTGTCTGTGCTCTAAACCAATCCAGCAGTGTCACCATCACAGCAGAAGATGGAGGGCAAAGAGGCAGAAGATGGACAGGACACACCCAGATCCCTCCATCTTGCCCCTTGAACCCCCATTCTAAATCCCCAAAATTCTACTTTTCCACCCTGTGACAAATTCACTGTCATCCTACTCAAACTCTCATGGCTTGTAACTCCTCACACAAAGTTGGTAATTGTTTCCATGGGCTGAAATCCAAGGCACAGGTGTGTTTGACTCTGTGCCAAGGTCTCTGAGCTCCCTGCCAGGGTCTGGAATCATCCAGGGCAGCCAGAGGGAATGTCCTGGGTTCTGGCAGAGTTTGTTTTTCTGACCTGGCATGAACTGGAGTTCCACTGAATATCCTGGCAACAGCATGGAAACAGCAGCATCCTTCCCCCAGTTTCCTCAAAGCCTGGGTTTCTGGCACACCCTGCAGGAATTCCCAGAGTTAATTCCAGTGACTGCAGAGCCTCCCAAGGGCTGCCAGAGGGGGGGCACTCCAGGGGGGTCCGAGCCAGTGCATGTCACCCTGATATTTTCTGAAAAATCCCTTCACCAGGATTTCTTCTCCTGAGAAGCTGGGAAGCTTCAACTTCTCCCTGTTTTGCTGTTCTGGAATGTGGTCTGGAGATTGTTTATCCAAACATGTGTATTGTTTTTAATTAATGTCCAATCACCATCAGCTGTGTCAGACTCTGAGGAGTCTGTCACAAGCTTTCATTATTCATCCTTGTGAAGCCTTCTGATGCATCCTTTCTTTAGTATAATATGAATATAATATAATATAATATAATATATATAGATATGATATAATATATATAATATAATATAATATAAGATAATATAATATAATATAATGAATATAATATAATATAATAAATATAATCTATATAATCAATACAATACAATACAATACAATACAATACAATACAATACATACAATACAATACAATACAATACAATACAATACAATACAATACAATACAATATATAATCAGCTTTCTGAGAATTTAGATTTCTCTCTCACCTCGTCCTGGGGACCCTCACAAACACCACAAGTGCAGGCTCAGGAGTGGTTCCAGGGAGCTCCTCAGGAGCTGAGCATGGAAGGACAAGGTGGTTCCCAGGAGATGCCTTTATTTAATATTTCTGCAGTGTTGGAGACAGGAGTTCTGCCAGCAGCACAAAATCCCTAAATACGGAATGGAAAAAGTTTTAGACTGATATGGACCAATATGGACAAAAGAGAACACAATGACTGCTTTGTTTTTGATGAAGCCACAAGCTGCTGCAAGCCAAACAGAATCTCCTAAAACCATAACACACTTTTTATACCCTTTTTAGTTTCTCCAGTAAATTTCTCATGTTGTTATTTTCATTGTAGTGCTGTGTTTTATTATTCCATTAAGTTAATGAAGAGCATTTTTCTGTTAAGATTGATTTCTGTTAAGGCTGATTGTTCTGAAGTTCATTCAGAAATAATGCAGGCTCAGAAGTGGCTCCAGGGAGCTCCTCAGGTGGTCCCCAGGAGATGCCTCCACTCAGGAGCTGCTGCCTGGTGTTTTGCCACTGCATCCTGGCAGCCCCTGCTTCCCTCCCTAGGATCTCAGCTGCAGGTGTTGGGAAGCTCTGTCAGCACCTCAGGAACCAGCCCTGGGGCTGGCCCTGGCTCAGAAACACAGAATTATTGTGGGGCAGTGAAGTGGCAAAGAGCCTCAGGCAGGGTCAGCCAGAGCAGGCTCCACAGCCCTCCCAGCAGAATATCCAGGTGGGTTTTGAGTGTCTCCAAACATGGAGAGTCCACAGCCTCTCTGGGCAGCTTGTCCCAAATGTTTGGTTGCCCTCACAGTGAAAAGTTCATCCTCTCTGCAGGCAGAATTTGGTTGGTGGCAGTTTGTGCCACAGTCCAGCCTGAGAGGAGCTCTGCCCCTTCCCCCCTGCCAGGAGCTCTGTGCATGGATCAGATGCTCTGTGAGCCTCTTCCAGCCAGGCTGAGCAGCCCCACCTCTCCAGCTCCTGTCCTCCTGCCACCCTGGCTGCAGCTGCTCCAGTCGCCCGTGTCCCCTGTCCTGTGGGGCACAGCACTCTGGATGTGTCACCAGGGCTAAATGAAGGGGACAGGCCACCTCCTGGACCCACTGGCTTTGCCTGACACACCCCAGGGGGCTGCTGGCCCGTTTTTTTCAAGAGCACAGTGCTGGTGGTCCCTTGGGATGTGTCCTTGGCACTGGGGAGGGCACACCCTGAGTGCTGTGCCCAGCTCTGGCCCCTCAGTTTGGGAAGGATGTGGAGATGTTTGAGCACATCCAACGAGGCTGGAGAGGGGCTGGGAGCACAAACCCTGTGAGGAACCACTGAGGGAGCTGGGGGTGCTCATCCTGGAGAAAAGGAGGCTCAGGGGTGCTCCCATCACTCTCTACAGCTCCTGAAAGGTGCCTGTGCTCAGCTGGGGCTGGGCTCTCTCCAGGCAGCACTGACAGAACCAGAGCTCACAGCCTGGAGCTGCACCAAGGGAAATCCAGGTTGGATAGCAGGGAAAAGCTTTTACAGAAATGGTGATAAAGTTCTGGAATGGCTGCCCAGGGAGGTGGTGGAGTCCCCATCCCTGGGGGTGTTTAACCAAGCCTGGATGTGGCACTGGGTGCCAGGGCTGAGTTGAGGTGTTGGGGCTGGGCTGGACTCGATGATCTTGGAGGTCTCTTCCAACCCAGTGATTGTGTGAATTCTGTGGGGCTCTCCCTGCCCAGCCCCCTCCCAGCCAGCACAGACAGCCTTTGGTGTTTCCAGCTCCATGCTGCTCCTCTGCTGTTTCTCCAGGCTGCTGAAGTCCCTCTGGATGGCAGCACAGCCCTCTGCTTCAGCACTGCCTGGTTTTTAGCATCTCCCTGCACTGGCAGATCGTGATGCAGTGCAGCACCCAAACTTCTGATATCTCCTGCTCGTTTGCATCCTCATCCTTCCCTCCCCTGGGATAATTCAGCCTCTTCCCCTCTCCCAGGCAGTCCCCAGCTGTCCCTGTGTGACTCTGATGGGAGGCTGGCTGCTGTTTGGGACAGAGGCATTTTCCAGCCTCCTCAGCTTGTAGGGTTAATGTTATTTACTACTCTCCATTTCTTCAGTGTAGTACCTGCCCTGCCCCTCCCACCCTGTTTGTATTTCAGGGATAACAGTGTAAAAGGTAATTCAGGGACCTCAGCAGGTATCTAGTTTGACCAGACAATCACTTATTTTCCATTTACCTCACCACTTCCCATTTTAAAATCCAGAGGATGGTTCACTGGGCACTCCCCAAATGGCATTTTCTCAGCTGAGGGTGGAGAGGCCCTGGCACAGGGTGCTCAGAGTTGTGGATGTCCCATCCCTGCAAGTGTCCAAAGCCAGGCTGGATGGGGCTGGGAGCAGCATGGCTGGGTGGAAGGTGTCCCTGCCCATGGAAAGGGTTGGAATGAGGTGATCTTTAGGGTTCCTTGCAACACAAACCATTCCATGGTTGTGGAAAGCTTCAGGAAGGTCCTTGGAGTTGTACTAGAGCAGCTTTCAAATGTTCTGGTGCTTACCCCAGCTGTGGGGAAGGAGGTCAGTGGGACATTGTCCTTCCCAAAACCCACCTGGAATCCCAGCTGGAGTGGTCCCATCTTCCCTGGGTGATGCCAACCAGCTTGTTTGGTGAGCTCAGAATGCCCCACCAGAGGAGGATGCTGTGGTGGAACCTGCCTCATCTCCTCGAGCTCTGCCACAAATCCCAGCTCCTTCATTTGTCACCACAGGAGCCTCCCAGGGGTTGCTTTTCCTCCCACCCCTCCACAACTCAGAATCTGATATTGCTGTAACTTCCTCTCCTGTGTATTTGTGGGGTGCCCCGTGGCAGGAAGGAATGATGAATCTGACTCCATGGCGGAGTATTAGAAGAAGACAGGTAGGAAGGACAGGAGAGGATATGATATGAGAGTATAGGAGAGAGAAGAGAGAATGATAGAGAATACAGTAAAGATTAATAGATAAGATAGTACAGGAGAGACTGATACATATTACAGTATAGTAATATGATATACTAGATGACATATATGAATTATATTACATTAGATTAATTAATGAAGATTATATGATATTATAGTAAGTATATTAATTATATTATATTTATTATATTATATTATATTATATATATTATATTATATTATATTATATTATATATATTATATTCAAAAACTGTTCTAAAGAATAGAGAAAGGATTCTTACAGAAGGCTAAAAAGATAATAATGAAACCTTGTTATTCTTCCCAGAGTCCCGACACACCTTGGCCCAAATTGGCCAAAGAGTGAAAACAATTCACATGAAACCAATCACACAATGACCTGTGGGTAAACAATCTCCAACCACATTCCAAAGCAGCAAAACACAGGAGAAGCAAATGAGATAAGAATTGTTTTCATTATTCTCTGAGGCTTCTCAGCTTCCCAGGAGAAGAGTCCTGGTTGAAGGGATTTTCCAGAAAATACAAACGTGACACTTTCCCTTGCATTTTGCCGGGTGGAATTGAGCCTAAAAATTCCTGAATGAGCTTTTTCCCCATTGAGGAATCCTGGGAGCTGTGCTCAGCCTTGGCTGCTGAGGGTGTTTGCCTTCAGGGAGGCTGCTGAGCTGCCTGCCTGTCACTGCAGCAAGGGGGAAGCTTTTTCACACCTCCCAGCACTGAGGAGCTCTCAGGGAGAGGTTTTGCTCCTTGGCCTTTTCTCTTTCACAGGTTTGGGAGAGGGAAGCAGCATCTCCTTCCTGGCTGCACGCCAGGGATGGGGCTTCTCTGGCTCTCTTGAGCATCAGCTGCTCAGTGCAAGTTCAGACCTGCTGGGAAAAGAATTTTTTTTTTTTCAACAGCTCTCTCTTCTCCTGGCTCTTGTCCTGACAACGTGGTTTTGTCAAAGCCACCCCTGTTTGCTAGCAGGGCTGCTTTGGAGAAAGCTGAGCCTGGGAGTTTGGTTGCATGAGGTTGGAGATGGAGGTGGTGGAGTTCTGGTCCAGCTTTCTTTTTCTTGCAGGGGGTATTTGCAGCCCAAAGGCAGGAAGGAGACTCCTCTGCCATCCCACCCCTGGCAGTGGGAGCTCTGCTGTGTTTATCCAGCTTGAGCCTTGCAGGGTGGGCAGAGATCAGAGAAAGCTCCTCAGGCATGGACCTGCCTCTTGGAGGGGTGAAGAGGAGAAGAAAAAGGGTGTGAGGGAGAAGAAAATCTCCTGCTGGCTTTGGCTGTGCCAGGGGGGTCATGGAGATGCTGGGGAGTTTCTTTTGCTCTGGGTAGTGTAGCAGTTGAAAAAAAGCTTTTAGAAATCCCTCTCCAACCCTTTGATGGGCTAGAAATAAGTTTTCTGCTGTTGGCTGTCCATGGATGGCTCTGGGGATGTATTTTCTGAGCGTGTTCCCACACACATGTAAAGTTTGGCAGCTTGGTGTCTGCCTCTTTGGTGGCAAGAAGGGGAGTGTCCCCCTGGGTCTCTGCTCCAGCCTTCCTCACCTCTTTGCTCTTTCTTTCTCCGTGCTGCTCTCTCGGGGTCTCTGCTGCTCTCAGTGACCCCCAGATGTGTCACAAAGTCTCTTTTCCCAGCCTGGCATTGATGAAGGAGTCAGAGCTCTTCAGCTCTCGGTCTCAAGGTTGTTTATTGTTCCTTATCTATAAAATCCTTTCTCCTGTCCAGCCGAGGTCGCTCAGCAGGACAGACAGAGGCACTCTGCCTGCCCCAGGGCACTGTTATCTTTTTATACTAAAAACTACCTGTACAATATTTACAATAACTTCCCAATCCCCATCACCTGTGTTAGACAGTGAGCTTCTGCTCTAAACCAATCCAAAAGTGCCACCATCACCCAGAAGGTGGAGATACAGATGAAGAAGGAGAAAGGCTGGACATGCCCAGATTCTTCCATCTTGTCCCCTGAGCCCCCATTCTAAAAACCCCAAAAATCTATTTTTCACCCTGTGATAAATTCACCATCATTCCACTTGAACTTTCATGGCTTGTAATCCTTCATACAAGGTTGGCAATTGTTTTTTCCAAGGGCTAAATCAAAGGCACAGGGTCCTGGGCTGTGTGCCAAGGTCTCTGAGCCCCCCCAGGCAGGGGCTGGAGCCCTCCAGGGCAGCCAGAGGAATTTCCTGGGTTCCCACACTGCTCAGTCCCAATATTTTGGGCAGGGCCATTCAGAAATATCCCTATTGGATCTTCTCAAGTGGACCTCTCTGGAAGTGCCCTGCCCAAAGCTGGACCTGTGTGAGATGGAGGAGGATGGAGAGCTGTGATCTCACCTCCTGCCAGCCTGAGCCTGGCATGCTCCACAGCTCTTGGCTGAGGGGATGGCTTGTGTGCAGGGATCTGGGGGCTGGAAGCAGGCTTGGAAATTCTCCTTAATGTGGTGGCAAAGAGGGGAGGGTGGAGAGCTGTTCCCTGAGAGGGGGGATTGCTGCATGCCTGCCCCGAGCAGGCAGGATGTGACTGCAAATGCTAATTAGAACCCGGGCTGGCAAAGCTAAATAAAGCAGCAGGGCACTCCAGGCAATTTATTAATGGCTGATTATTCCAGGGCCCTTCAGTTGAGCCACAAAGCCTCCCGGGCTAAGGCAGGGTTAGCCTGAGGAGCTCTGCACTGCCAGGAGCTCTCAGAGTGGGGTATTTGGGTAGGAAAGGGGGGAGCAGGCAGTGTCAGGCTGGGGGGAGCATTCCTGCAATGCTGTCCCTCTTCTCAGCAGTTTTGGGGTGATGGGGTCTCACCTGCCTCTGTTTGAAGGTGTCAGCTGAGCTGGTTTGGGCAGTGCCAGGCACCCTCAAAGGTGGCTCTGGGTTTTGGTTGGGTGTTTCTGGGGAGTACAAAGTGCTGAGCAGCCTCTGGGGTGGGTTGGGGACAGGCATTCAGCTCCACAGGGACAGAGTGAGCCCCAAAATCAGCTCCAGTGGGTGTGTGGGGCTGGATGCACAGGGCTGGATGCATATCCCTGCTGTGCCCAGCACTGCAGGTTCCTTTGCTGTCCTCTAATCTCCCAGCCTGCCATTCATGGGAAGGCCTAGCTGAAGATGGGGAATTGGGCTAAATGGCCTTTAAAGGTGCCTCCCACCCCAGTCCATTCTGTGATCTCACTGCTTGGTTGATAAATCCACCTCTAATTCAAGATGCAGCAATGTTCTGCTGCACCAGTGGCTCTGATGCATGAGCTGCCCTGCTCCCACAGCAGTGGTGTGGGGCCACATCTCCCTTAAATGAGTTTAATCTTCATTTAGAAGATGTATTTTAAGAGAAATTTAATTTTTCAAAATAATGTAACACTTTTTTATCTTCTAACTGCAAAGTTTTTGAGGTGTTTATTTTTTTTTTTTTTAGCTTAACAAAATACAAAACTATGCTAAATGATTAGACTTAAAAATTTGCAAATATGCATGTTAAAGCCACTAAAAATATAAAGAAAAAATTCATAATGACATCAGAACACCATTAATGTGTGTCCCCTCTGCTTGCACAGAAAATGTCACCACAGGTCACTGTGAAGTGATCATCTGCATGCAGGGGAGGAGGGGAAGGGATGGAGGCCCTGGTGGCTTCTGGTGGGACCTTGTGGCTTTGGGGACCTTGGGTGGGACCTGCTGCTCTCGGGTTTTTGTGGCATTTTTCTTCAGGCTTGTGTTGTGCTTTGCTCAGCAGCTGAGAACTGGCAGGAGTTTGAGGAGGTGGGAGCAGGGATGCTCTGGGCTGGATTGTCCTGGGCAGACACTTGGAGATAGGTCAGGAAAAGGGTGGGAATGCAAGGTGTGCTGCAGCTGGGGTCTTGGGAAGGGGCTGCAGGGGGAAGCCTGGGTGAGAGCTGTTCTGGCACTGCTTCTTCTGCATCTCCACCACCTGCACAAGCTCGGCAGGGGGGAGATGCAGCCACCAAAATCTCCTTTCCCAGAGAAGGATTCCCTTGTGGCAGCAAAAGAGAGCTTCACAAGATTGCTTTCTTGTTGATTTGAAGATGCCAGGACTGGACTGGTGGGTCCTGGTGGGTAAGGCAGCAGTGAACGTGGGGGTGTTTCATGGCAGCACACAGATAACTCCACTTCCAGCCCCACACACACATCCCAGTTCTCCTGCCACAGCTGCTGGGTGACACTGGAGCTGCTGCTGCAGCCCAGGGCAGGGCAGGCAGTGCAGAATTCACAGCCTGGTGTGACATTTGATGGCTCTCCCTTCTCTCCCAGCCCTCTGAACCCTCAGTGGATGAATCCCAGAGAATTCCAGCTCTGGGCTGCTGTCCTGGTGGTGGTGAGGATTGTCACCAGCATGTTTTATGAAAAATCCTTTCCTTGGGATTTTTCCTCCTGAGAAGCTGAGAGGCCTCAGGAACAAATGTAAGCAATGATTCTCTGCTGCTGTGGAATGCAGCAGGTGGATCTGGGATTGGTCTCATCTGATTGTTTCTAATTAATGGCCAATCCCAGCCCAGCTGTCCAGACTGTCTGGGTCACAGACAAACCTTTGTCATTCATTCCTTCTCTAGTCTTAGCTAAACCTTCTGATTAAATCCTTTCTTGTATTCTTTTAGTATAGTTTTAACATAATATATATCATAAAATAATAAATCAGTCTTCTGAACATGGACTCAGGATTCTCATCTCTTCCCTCACCCTGGGCCCCCTGTGAACAGTGCCACAGAGGATGGTGGTGCCCATCTCTGCCAGGGCTGGAGAAGGCACATCCTGCTGTTTGAGGAAAGTGGGAGCAGGTGGCAGAGAGGAGCCACCTTCCCTGCTTTGGTGAGAGCTGCCTCGCTCTGAGGTGCTGCAGAGCCTCTGCAGGGCTTTGCTGGCACAGGAAATGCCATCAGGGCTGTCCTGGCTGTGCCACAGCTGCCAACATCTGCACAGATGAGCATCAGGCAGAGGCTGGAGTGTTCCAGGCCAGGGATTCTGTGTCCCTGCTGCTGCAGAGGTGCTGGGCTCAGCAGGACTTTTCTCCTTTGCATCCTCATCCTCCTTCTCATCCAGCAGGTAATGAGACTGTTCCTGGAAAAAACCTTGCATTCCTTCATGGTTATAAACACAATTCTGAGTCACAGCTACTCAGTCCCAATTTAAAATTTGGCCAGAGTACTCTGGAGAGAGATGGATCTCATTTGATCCTTCTTTTTTTTTTTAATTTAAAATTTTATTTTTTCCTCTCAGCATAGTCATATTTAAAAAATAAATCAGGATGCCAAAAGGCACTTTCTAAGATGAGTGTAGTCCTGGGGATATCAGTCATGGAAGGGGAGCCTGTCCTCCCTCTCCAGACTCTTTATTGGAATTATAGAATGAATGGTTTGAAGGCACGTTAAAGATCATTTGCTTAAAGATCATTTGCTCCAACCCCTCTGCCATGGGCAGGGACACCTTCCCCTAGACCAGGTTATTCCAAGTCCCATCCAACCTGGTCTTGGACATTTCCAGGGATGGGACAGCCACAGCTTCTCTGGACACCCTGTGCCAGTGTCTCCCATCCTCACAGCCAAGAATTCCTTCCCAGTATCCCATCTCACCCTTCCCCCTTGTCCTGTCACCCAGGCCCTGTCCAAAGCCCCTCTCCAGCTCTCAGGAGTCCCTTTGGGCACTGGAAGAGGCTCTAAACTCTCCCTGGAGCCTCCTCAAGGCTGAACAGCCCCAACTCAGCCTCTGCTCAGGGAGTTCCTCCCTGCCTGGTGCTCCCTCCAAGCTGAGGAGCAGCTCTGGCTGTCTGAGCATCCCAGGGCCTGGCAGAGGATGCTTTGAACACTGTTTCCTGGTTTTTTTTTGTTTTGTTTTGTTTGGTTTTGGTTTTTTGGAGGTTTTTATTTTTGGGTGGGGTTTTTTTTGGTTTTTGTTTGGATTTTTGGCATTTTTAATTTTTTGTTGTTGTTGCTTTTTGTTTTGCTTGGGTTTTTGTTGTTCTTTGTGGGTTTTTCATTTTATTTTGTTTTTCCGTTGTTGTTTGTTATGGTGGGTTTGTGGTTTTTTTCTTTTTTTGTGTGTGGTTTTTTTGGGGGGGGGTTTTGTTGTTGTTTTTTGTTTTGGTAGGGTTTTTTAGTGTTTTTTTCTTTTGTTTTTGTTATTGTTTGTTTTGGTGGGTTTGGTTTTTTGTTTGTCCTTTGGGTACTTTGTTTTGGTTTGGGTTTTTTTTTGGTGGCTTTTGTGTCTTGTTTTGGTTTGGTTTTGTGGGCTTGTTTGTTTGGTTTGGTTTGATTTTTGTTATTGTTGGGTGGTTTTTGTTTGGTTGGTTTTTTGGTGTTTTTTTTTTTGTTTTGTTTTGTTTGGTTTGGATTTGTGGCCTTTTTTGCTTGTTTGTTTTGGTTTGGTTTTTGTTGTTGGGTGTTTTTTGTTTGGTTGGTTTTTTTAAAATTTGTTTTGGTTTGGATTGGTTTGGTTTTGTGGCCTTTTTTTTTCTGTTTGGTTTGGTTTGGTTTTTGTTGTTGTTGTATGTTTTTTGTTTGGTTGGTTTTTTGGGTTTTTTTTGTTTCTTTTTGTTTGTTTGTTTGTTTTGGTGGGGTTTTGTGTTTTTTTTAAATTTTTGTTTGTTTGTTTGTTTTTTGTTTCTTTTTGTTTCTGGGTTGGGGGTTTTTTGTTGGTTTTTTTTTTTTTTGTGGGTTTTTTTGTTTTTGTTTTTGTTTTTTTTTTTTTTTTTTTTTTTTTTTTTTTTGAGGGGTTTCTTTTGTTTTGGGGATTTTTTTTGGGGTGCCTGTACCCAGCAAAGCCCAGCCAGGAGATTTCGGGGCGCACGAAGGGATGCGGGAGCTGCTCGGGGGCGTTCGCATCTGACCCGAGCATCCCTGGGGAAGGAGCGGCCGGGGCAGCCCGAGGCTGGCGTGGCCAGGGAGGGGACAGCTGCCACTAGATGGCAATGCCGGAGCGGCAGCGGCTCCACGGAGGGGGATGTGGCACTCGGGATCCCGGGAGGGACAGCCCCGTGTCCCGGCGATGTCCGGGATGCTGGGAGGGCTGGGAGAGGCGAGGGGAGAGCAAGGAGGGGACTCGAGTGGCAGCGTTGGTGGGAGAATCACAGGAGTGTGGGATCGTTTAGGTTGGAAAAGGCTTGAAACTCATCGAGTCCAACCATTAATGAGGGATGCAGGACTCCAGGGGCTCTCCAAAATGCAGTTTATTCCATCCAAGACCTTACAGCAGTCCAGGGTGGTGGGTGACAGAGCTGTGCCCACAGCTGTCAGCTCCAGCTGCAGGCAGGCCTGGAGACCCTTTGGGTTTGGTTACAGTGCATTCTGTACTTTTCTTTGCTGAGCATCTTCATACAGTAGAACCAATCTATCCCTGAACTATTGTCCATAGCCCATCATAACTACTGTAATTACCATATTCATGTTGCTGTTCTCCAATCACTTAAAGTACATTACAGTTTAAGCCAGAAGTTGCTTTTCAGTTTTCTTGCAGTGGAAAATTCTGAGACCTTTTTGCTGCAACATTTGCCACATTTGCTGACTTGTTTGCCTGTGCTACCTTTCTGCTTGGTAAAAACATCTTCTTGTTGGAGGTGGGTTTATCCTTTGCTCTAAGCCATACAAACCCCTTCTAACTCACACACCCTTTGCCTCCTTGGTTATCCAGTAAGGCTGGCTCAGCAATTCTTTTCTTCTCTATCAAAACTTGCTTCCATTTCTATTACTTCTTCAGGTTTTACATTCAAAAATCTTTCTGCTAAGCACACATAGCTGTGAGACTTTCTGTCTAACTTTCATCCTTCCCAACACATTAACCCAGCACTGCCAAGGCCACCACTCAGCCGTGTCCCCAAGTGCCACATGTGCACATCTTTCAAATCCTTCTAGGGTTGGTGACTCCAGCACTTCCATGGGCTGCCTTTTCCAGGGCTAGGCAACGCTTTTGGACAAGGCACCTTTCCTAAAATCCAGCCTGAACATCCCCTGGTGTGACTGGAATCTGTTTCCTCTTGTCCTGTCACTTGTTGCCTGACAGGAGAGACCAGCCTTCTCCTTGCTGCAGCCTCCTTTCAGGAGCAATAGGGTCTCCCCTGGGCCTCCTTTTCTCCAGGCTGAGCCCCCCCTCAGCTCCCTCAGCTGCTCCTCCTCAGAGCTTGCTGGAGACCAGAGGAGTGTTAGCCTGTCTGTGTAAAACCGAGCTCATCCCCAGCGCCTTCCTGTCCTGGCACCTGCTGTTCCCTGTCTTCCTGCATTTCCTGCCCTGCCAAAAAACCCAAACAGCCCCACAGGGCTGGCTCTGAATCCCTGGACTGTGTTGAATCATGTGGGCACCAGCCACACTCGTCCCTGACTCACAAATCCCGGCTTGATGGGTGAGGGTCAAGATGAGGATGGCAATAAACATCCTGGGAAACAGAGCCTGCATCTCTTGGCATAGCCAGAGACTTTTTTTTTTATTTCCTTTTGGCTCTCAATCTTCTCTTAAGGAGCTGCTTTCTCATAAATATCCCATCCTTTAGCACTGTCTGAGCAGGAGAGAGGCTCCCAGCGGGGTCATCCTGAGCTCTGCTCTGCAGCAGTGAGTGTAGAGCAGAGGTGAGAGCCAGCTCTGGGTTCAGGGGACAGCCCAGAGCCCCAGCAGAAGTGTCCAGGTAAGGGCTGCATCCCTGCTTTTAGGGAATGGAGGAGGAAGGCTGCCTCCTTCCCCTCAGCCCTTGCTCTGAGCCAGGCAGGGGATGCAGGGGTAGTGCTGGGTGCAGCCTCCCCATCCTCCTGGGGCTTTGGGTACCACCCAGAGCCTGAATTTGGGCTGGGGGAGCCCTTGCTGTGCAGGCAGGGGTGGGAGAGGGCTGGGGCAGCAGGAGCAGGAGCTCTGCAAGGTTGAGGATCTGCTCCCAGCAATGGGCTCAGCCTCGGGCTTAATTAACAGTGCCTAAAGGGCTGAAAGGTGGCAAGAGCAGCGTTGGTGGGGGGGAGGAGGAGGAGGGGGAGGTGGAAGAAGAGGTGGGGTGAGCCACAAATAATAATTGACTCCTTTGGGGCAGTGTCTTGCCTGGGCTGGATGGAAGGGACTGTAATTAGCTGGTAGCTGCTGTGGCCACCTCCTTGCCTGATGCCAGTAGAATGAAAAGCCAGGGTGACTCTGGCTGGCTGGTGACCTGGGAAGTGTTTTGGGAGGGATCTGAGCACCTCTGCTCTGCTCTGTGCTGCAGGGTGGTTGTGAGGTGACCAGGGGCCTGTGGTAAAAGCCCCAGATACCCACCCCTGGTTGGAAAGACCACTGGAAGCAGGGAGTTGAGAAGGGCTGGGTGTCACGGAGAGCTGGTGGGCTCGGTGCCTGGCTGAGGTGGGACAGTGATCCCACAAGCCTTTTTGCAAACACCTCTCTGGTATCTTGCTGAGGAGGATCTGGTCCTTCCTCTTTCTCAGCCCAAGGGCTCCTGGCAGTGCACCCAGGAGAGCCTGGCCCAAAAACAAACCCTGTGCCCTTCAGCCACTGTAGTGCCTGCAGAGAGGGGAAGTCCCTGGTCAGGTGTTGCCAGGCTGCACAGGGGGAGAAGCCCTGGCCCAAATGAGTCAATGATTGATGTGATTGGGATCTTGATTGATTAATGCATTTATTTATTTATAAAAATTGAAATGCCTCAAGCAGTCCTGGCTGCCTCACAGCAGGTGTGAGGGACAGGGCTGCAGGCACTGTGCTTGCAGAGCAGGTTGTTGGTGGGGTGGACATGGGGAAAGCATGACAGGGACCCTGGGTGTCTTGTGCTGCTGGCTGGAGCTGTGGGGGTGGGAAATGCAGGCAGAGGGTGTCACAGGGCCTGGGAGCTCTGTGGCCTCGGGGTTCAGCAGGAGGGGTGGGGGACCCTGCGTGTGAACAGCTCGCAGGGTGTGTTGTGTGCTGTGCCCCGCTGTGCCAAGAGGACTTGGGGACATCCCTGGGGGTCTGGGGGGTACTCTGTGTGTGCCAGGAGGCCAGGGTGGGTTCCCCAAAGGTGGGTGGGCAGCCCCCATCCCGGGGCAGAGTCCAGCACAGCCCCAGGGGACCCTGGGTGACCTTGGCACACGCGTGGCTGCAGCACCAGCAGTGTCCCCACTCCCCTGTCCTCCCTGGGGTGCCTGCAGGGGGGAGCAGGGTCACCCCCCACCCCCAGGGAAGCTCCTGCAGGGGCGCATCCAGCCCCTGGGTTGTTTACACCTCTCGGATGAGCCGCTTTTCCCAGCCAACCTCGTGTGTCAAAAGGAGGAAAATAGCGAGGTGTGGAGGCTCATCTGTATGCGAGTGAGCAGGAGGGCACTCCCCGGGCACCCGCTGGCATCGGGCGGCTCCGGCAGCCCCGAAGTGTCCCGGGGATGGGGCAGGATGATGCGTGTGGCCACAGAGAGATGCTCGGTGCGGGCTGAGGTGGGCTGGGCGAGATGCAGAGAGGGCAGCCCCCCCCCCCCCGCTCCCCAATTTAGCCACTCACCTAAGAGCCCCCGTGTGCTGGAAAGCCCTCTGCAGCCAGGGCGGGGGGGAATGTGTGCGCGCTTCTGGCAGGGTGGGGGCTCCCCTATTGCCTTTGTTCCCTTCAGACCCACCCCTCGCCTCTGATTTTCCTTTGCGGCAGCTCCCGTGCTTGCCAAAAGAACGCGCTGGATGGAGCGAGGGAGCGAGCCGGGCGTGCTGCGCGTGTGTGCGCGCTGCTGTGCGCCTGTCTTGCCACTGACTTCATTAAAGCGAGCTGGCCCCGAGCTGCAGAGGCGCGGCAGCCTTTAATTTTCGTGGCCCGGCTCCTGCGGGAAGCCCGACGCCGCCTTGCGTGCTCCTGCCCGGGCATCCCTGCCCACCGCAGGTGCCCGCCCGGGGGCTCGGCCCTCCGCCCCCGCCCGCTGCCCCTGCCATGGGCGGCCGGGCTCCCGCAGGATGCTGAAGATGGAGTCGGGAGGAAGGAGTTGGACACTTGGCTCTAACTAGGCTGGACCACGCTGCAACCTGTTCCCCCGGGCGCGGCTGCTGCGCTGGGTGCTGTTCCGAATCGTGCCTTCCTCTGCCACGGGGTGGCTGCAGGGACCCCGCTCCCTGCCCTTGCCGGGCTCTCGGCTCGCCTTGCGGCGGGGCTGGCGGCTTCCGAGGGGCTGCTCTGGGCTCTGGGGCACGGCGGTGGGGAGGATGTGGCTGGGGTTAACCCCTTGCTTCGTGGGGGAAGGTGCTTAGGGACTGAGCGGCTGCGGCCTCCGCTGGGCACAGAGGAGGAGGAGGAGGAAGGCTCGCTGCCCGCCCCGCTGCCCGGGTGGCCGTTCTGGGTGGGCCCGAGGCTCGGCTGCCCCCCTTGCCCAGCCGGTGCCGCACGCTGCCGCCTCTCCTCCACGCGGGTCCCCGCTCCCCCGGAGGGATGGAGGAGAGACGGAGCTGAGCATCACCCGGAGAGGAGGAGGGGGCTGTGGTTGGGACTGCGCCCCGCAACCCCCTCCCTCTTCTTTCCCACCCTCCCCCCCCCACCCCCCCGCCGCCTCGGTGCTGCTGCTTTGGCTCACCTGTGTGTTTTCTTCCAGGATGGCTCGCTTTGGGGAGGCAGTGGCCGGCAGGCTGGGCTCCGGAGATGGGGGCTCCGACCAGAACCGGAGCCGGCAAGGAGCTCCTGCCCCTGCGGGAGGGAGCCCTGGAGCCTTCAAGCAAACCAAAGCGCAGAGAGCCCGGACTATGGCTCTGTACAACCCCATCCCCGTCCGGCAGAACTGCTTCACCGTCAACAGATCGCTCTTCCTCTTCGGGGAAGAGAACATAGTCAGGAAATACGCCAAGAAGCTCATCGACTGGCCATATCCTTTCTGCAGCCCCGGGAGCCCCCGGCCGTGCTGCCCGGATTTGCCTCGGGGGCTGCCCAGGACACGCGTGTGTGGCACTATCGGGCAGGTAAGGTGTGCCGAGAGGGGTGCCCCGGCCCCCGGGGATGCTCTCCTCGCCCTGTTGCTGCTCCCCCTCCTGTCCTCAGCTCCTTGCCTGCTCCTGACAGGAGCTGAGCCCTTTCTCCCCCACCCCCGGGAGTCCCCCAGCCCCTCCCGAGGCTTGGATTTACTAGCTCCCCGTGCTCTGATCCCTGCGTGCTTTGGGATGCTCTGTGTGCGCGCCTGGGGAGGTGGGAGGTAGTGGACTTTTCTCTGTGCCTCGATGTCTTGTAGAGTTTTGTCTCCCCACCCCACCCTGAGCCTCCCGGGAGCCCCGTGGGTCTCCAGTCCCTGCTGGGTGGTGGCTCTGTCCCTCCTGCGTGTGCCCTCTGTGCTGCAGATCGTGCCTGGCAGGGGCACAGCCGTCCTTGCCCTGCAGCCCCCGGCCCCCCATGGTGGCTCTGGGAACCGGCTGCCCCCTCCCTGCGGCAGAGGGAAGGATATTGGAAGCCTCTGGCTGTGCCCCCGTGGCCTTTTTTTGGAGAGGCTGGCACGGGGAGCCACGATTTTATACCCAGTGCAGGGTGGAGGGCGCAGATCTCTTTCACTCCTTCCCCTGCTCCTCCATCCTTTCATCCCTCCCCACGCACCTCTCTCTCCTCCCACCCTCCCTGTGGGTGCCCCTGGGCGCCCTGGCTGCTGCCCAGCACCACGGCCCTCAGCCCCACACCAGCCTGGGCTCAGCGCCTGCTGCCCCCTGAGACGCCTCCAGGGCTTTGCCCCCACGGAGGGTCTGAGCCTGCAAACTTCAGCATGGCCAGGCTGTGGCTGTAGGAGCCTCCCCGTGCCATGTTCTGCAGCAGCGATTCCATGCAGCTCCCGCTGCCGCTGCTTTCTCTCCTTCCAACTTGTTGGTGGAGTTCCTGGCTCCTCTGGTGGGCATGGGAGAGCTTTCCCTGGTGCCTTGGTTTGGTGCAACAGGTAGCTGGGGGGAAAGCCTCTGGTGAGGCCCAGGGATGCAGGACAGGTCACCAGCCCTGCAGAGCATGGCAGAGGAATTGTCCCTTTGCAGCTCCGACACGTCAGGTCAAGCCTCTGCCAGGCTCCTGCCTGGGGAGCTGTGACATCTCCAGGCTCGAGGGGCTGGCCTCTGTGTGAAGGGCCAGCTCGGAGGGGCTGAATTCCACAAATGTGTCCCTCCTGGCAGTGCCCAGGGGGTGGGTGGCTGCAGGAGCTCTGGCGCGGTGGCGAGCGCGGGGCCGCGGCGGCTCAGCGCAGAGCCCTGCAGGGCAGCGGCCAGGCCGGCCGCCTGCTTTTCCAGAATATGCCAAATTATTCATGTGCTTTTCCAGCACGGCGTGGGAGGGCTCTCGCCCCTCCAGCTTTTGTTGGGAGCCAGAAGGAGCTGGGGTGCTGCCACTGGCCCGGCACTCCCGGCGTGGGCTGGGGTCCCGTGCCGGCGTGATGTCTCATCTCCAGGCAGCCGCTGTCTCCTAGAGACTGGAGCTCCACCACCACCACCACATGAGCAGAACTCCCCAGCATTATTCTCCCCTGTAATTTGCAATGCATGAGGGAGATGGGCTCATTTTGTGGGGTTTTTTTTTCCAGAAGTAAGTGACATATTCCCATGTGAGTGCTGGGAACAGGCGTGCTCCAGGCGCGGGAGCTCAGTGTTCCTGCCTATCCCCCGCCCCGCTGCCATCTCTTTCCCAGAAAAACGCATCCACCCTGGATGTTTCTCTGCACCAGTGGAGTTTTTGAGGGCTTGGGAAACAGCAAGGCCTCTTGGTGATGAGTTTGGTGAGGCTGGCCTGGCCAGTTGTTCCCATCCTTGCAGTTGTAGCCTGGCACGGGCAGCTGGTGCCTTTTGGTAGGGCCAGGAAAACCATGTGAGCACCTCAGCTGCCTGGCCTGGAGCCCATGGCATTGCTCCTGGGTGAGGGAATTTTGGGGAAGAGAGCATTGGATCTTGGCCAAGGTCAGTTGGAGCTGCTGGCCCTGGGAGGGCAATGGGCCAGTCCTGGTGCTGTGGGTCAGGGTGGGCACAGCACTGAGGAAAGCCAAAGGGGCTGGAGAGGAGCTCGGGGTGGAGTGGAGGCTCTTCTTCATCCAGCTCTGGTTGACTAGGTAATAGGGCTAAAAATATCTGGTGATTCAGGCCTGGATATCTGCTGGGTAACTGTGTAATTATAACCAGCAGCCTCTGCAGTTTGGCTTCCCAGTGTAAATAGGGATGATGCATGGAGGAGAAGGAGGAGAAATACGAGCAACTGGGATTAGGATGCAGCTCCATGGGAGGCAAGCCTTTGCCGAGTTCCTCGCTGGAAAGCTCACTGGAAACCTCCACTGGAGCTGCTCTTTTAAAGCTGGTCCTGCCCAAACCATGGGGCAGCTGCAATTTTGGCTGTAGGGAACATCTCCTTCTCCTTGGGAAACGCAGCCTTGTCCTCTTGCCTGCTCTCCTCCTGCTGATGGCCAGGCCTTTCACCCTGATTTCATTTGTTTGGCTGCCTGGAAGGCTCCAATTCAGTTAGGATACGAGATGGGCTGCAGCTCATCTATATCTGCTCCGTTCCTCATCCGCTTAATCACATTTGACCGGGATAAGATCCCTCTCCTGCCCCAGGAAGGCCAGATGACATTGTGTGGCTCTGGCTGTGTCCCCAAGGACAGCATCTGGCTGCAGGCTGTCCACTGCACCTACCCCCAATGTGGCAAGGGAAAGAGGATGTCCACGTTCCCCGTGCTGAGGGATTTCACCTATCTCATCTCCTTTGGGGGGCTGAACTGGTGTTGGGCTGGCCTGGAGCAGCTGGAGTGCCCTCAGAGCCCCATCCCAACAATCAGGGGGGATTTGGCTCCGTGGAAAGCACACCTCTGAGTGGCTGAGCTGTTTTGCTCACCATGACTGTCCCTGTGACCTGATGCTGCGTGGGCAGTGCCCTTCAGGGACCCTGGTGATGTCACACCCCCCCTGGCCAAGCACCGGGCCAAAATTCCAGCAGGTCTCTCCTTCCCAAGGGAAGAGCCTGCGCCATGTCGTGCCATCCTCGGGCAGCTCCATCTTTGCCCTCCCCAAGAACATTTTCCCCCTCCCCCTGCTCCCAGCCTGTTTTCTGTGCCCTCCATTCATCAGATTTTAGAAGGTTTTTTTTTGGGAGGGGCGAGTAGGTGTAATGGCAGGTCCATCTTTTTGACAGCCGGGGAGAGCGAGGCTGCCTGTCAGATGGTGAATTTAAACAGAGGCAGCTGTTGTCATGGTGATGCCAAGTTGCATCCTGTTGCTGTGGCAACCAAAGTTAAAAAACTGATGTTAAGGCAGGAAAATCACATGATGTGGTCCTTTTTTGTTTAAAAAAAAAAAAAAAAAAAAAAAAAAAAAAAAGGAGGAGGAGAGGAGAGAGAGATTTGATTTCCAGGGTGAGGTGGGGGAGAAGGAGACGCTTCTCCATGGAGCTGTTTGCACGTGGCAGGCAGGCATCCCACATCCTGCATCCTGCATCCCTACGGGAGGGAGGGAGCGGCAGCAGTGTGGGCAGCTCTGCCCCGTTGGACTCCTGGCTGTCACTGCCTTGGGTTTAACCCTTGATGGAAACCACACCACTGCCTTTTGGAGCTGTAAAAGCTGTGACTGCAGAGAGGAAGGGTGGTCTCCTGTGTCCCTGCAGTGGGATTGAGGCAGGCTGGGTGCTCCAGGACACAAGCACAGCCTGTGTTCACTCTCCTGAGCCTCTGTGTAGCAGGCAGGCGGCAGCTGGTTCGTGTTCCAGGTGGGAGGATTTGGGGTCTGGATGTTGCTTTCTGTCAATCCCCCCCAGCAGGGATAGGCTGGGAGCACTGGGTAGCAGGACACAGGGATAGAGAGAGCCAGGAGGGGTGACAACCCTGTGGACAGTCTTATCAGTGGAGGGAAATCCCTTGTGTCCTCAGGGACAAGCCAGGGAGGTGCTGTGGGGATGGGGAATCCCAGAGTTGAATTAGGGCCACTCACAGACTTTGCTCTACTTGGCACTTGAGGTTTTTTTCTTGGAAACCAAAAGCCTCCCTTGCCCAGAGAGGTTGTGGACTCCCTGGAATTGTTGAAGGTCTGATGGGATGGGGCTCTCAGCAGCCTGGCCAAGTAGAAGGTGTCCCCATCTGTGCCAGGGGGTTGGAACCAGATGACCTTTAATGTCCCTTCCAACCCAAACCATTCCATGATTCTGTGAAAACAGCCTTGGAGAGAAGGTGCTCTCTTTCCTGCTGGGGTGTGGAGCTGAGAGGATTGGGGGATCCTGAGGGTGGATGCTGAAGATGTGGATCTTTGGTCCTGTCATGCCATGTCTGTGTGGGACAGACAGCACTGCTGGGACTGGGACCAGCAAGATGAAGTCCACAGGTGTAGGAACCTTTTCTCATTGACATCTCTGAGCAGGGAGAGCCCCTTGGAGCAGCAGGTCCCCAGGGAGGCGTGGGGAGAGGTGGGAAATAGAGACATGACTTTCTGGGAGATGTTGGAACATGGATGATGCGGGCTTGGACACGGCTTAAGCTGCTCCTGCTCTTTTGGTGGCACTGGAAGGTAGAATTCCACAAGGCCTCACTCCTCTGGCTCCTCTGCTCCTTCCCCACCTGCCTGCCCAGAAGTGGGGAGAAGGGACTGGGATGGAGGGGATCTTTCCATAGCTCCTGTCCTTGCCTGTGTACAGGGAGGGTTTTATTTTGTACCCAGCCTCCTGCAGAGATTTGTCAATGTCCCATCAGCACCATAAACCCATAAAGCCATAAAGCCAGCACCATAAACCCCTGCAGGGCCTGGAGCTGGGCTCACTCCCTGCCTTAGCCAGGTGGGTGGGCTGGTTCTGGGTGGGCTGGTTTGAGCTTCTGGCTGGCCAGGAAGGTGAAGAGGAAGGTCACAGCTGGAAGATCTTCCTGACAGACCCACCAAGGAGCTCCAGCTCCAGGCATGGGGTTAGCCCTCCTCCAGGTGCCATGGGGGGTGCCCCAATGGCCTGGGGTCACTATCCCTGCCTCAAAGGCTTCCTGAGGGAAGCATGGAGCTGAAGGTGTGGCGTGCACAGGGATCGGCCCAGTTGCTAAGGAAACAAGTCAACGGTGCAGGGGAGAGAGCATTGGGTAAAGGAGATAAATCAATAAGAAAACCTATTTTTATCGGCTCCCTAATGATCCTCCAGGAGCAGCCAGACGGAAGAGGAGGAGGAGGAGAAGGCTGGGGGGAGATGGGCTCTCATTACTTGGCCTGGAGGGAGGCGAGGGCTACTCTGCATTTTGGGTGGCTGAGAGGTTTTGTAATTTTTCATCAGATATGGGAGAAAACAAAGCACTGATAGAGGGTTGTCCAGTGGCCCCCACTGGGAGGATGCTTGCTTGGCAGAAGTAAAGATAAAATATCCCTCAGCTCAGCCAGATGTTCCTGCTGTCCCTTGGGAGGTTCTTTTCCTCTTGGAGCTCAAAACCTGGCACAGCTGGAGCTATGGGGGCTGGTTTCCATGGGGCTGATGTCTCACACAGCTCTGGATGTGATAACCCAGGCTCAGCTCCTGGAGAATCCGGGCCAGAGGGGTTTGGGGAGTCACTTTTGGCAGTGACCTCGTGCTGAGGTCAGTGCTTTGGGGAGCAATTGCCCTTTAAGGCTCGGCCACATTGGACAGGGCTCTGAGCATCCTGGCCTGGTGGGGGGCATCCCTGTCCATGGCAGGTTGGAATGGGATGGTCTTGAAGGTCCCTTCCAGCTCAAACCCCTCCTTGGTTTGCTGATATCTGTTCACCCACTTGCTGGAGGTGCAGCAGGAGCGTGGTCCTGTGCAGGGGTGGGACAGATGTGCACTGTCCTCATGCTTTCAACCAGATGTTGTGGCCTGGTGGTCCTGAGCCCCCCAGGCCCTTCTGAGCAGGGTTCCCACGCTGCTGCAGTTGGGTTTCCCACGGGAGCAGGGGCTGTGGCAGGGAGCAGCGCGGGATGCTGGGGCGGACAGACGGACGCTCTGCGCCGTTCCCACACTTCTCCTCATCTAGGCAAATGTGCCTGGTGCCTGGGGAGCTGCTGCCCCGCCCCACTAACACGCTGTTTGTCTCTTAAGCCGGTGCTAATTGCTCGCAGACTTTCAGGAAAATGCTACAAAAAGATCCCGAATAGGCTGGTGGCGCCGGGCCAAGCGCCGCGGCCAGAGGTGGGATGCAGGGAGAGGACTTTGCTGGAGCCCGGCAGGGAAATACTCACTCGTGTTGAGCCTCAGAGGAAAACTTTTGGAGTCTGGCCCCCCTCCCCAAGCGCAGGGAGCTGCTCCTGCTCCGTGCCTGGCTGGCTCTGCAGCCTCTCTCTTTGGGTTTGCCTCGAACGCAGCAACCATTAATTTCACTGAGTGGCTTTTTAAATGCCTTGGGTGTATCTTTCCTGGCTCTTCTTCCTGCCTGGGTTAAATACATCCCAGCTCCCACGGGATCTCCCTGGCTGCCTCTCCTGGCCATCTCTCTGGGGAGGTTTCTGTGCCCATCCCTGCTCCTGCCTTGCCAGCGTGCCCAGCGTCACTGGGCTGGGGTCACTCCATGCTTTCCCTTTTGCCATGCTCATGGTTGGCACTGAGGTGTCTTCTCCTGCCCGTGGGCTCAGGGCCACTGGGTGAAAGCATTTGTAGTTAGTGGCCAAAAGATGAGTCTGGAAAAGACAATCACCCCTTTTCCCAGAGCTGTTGGACACCTCCTTGCCTGAAGCATGTCAGCCTGAGGGTGTTGTGTATGGAGAAGCCTGGTGTGGTGGGGAAGGGCTTAGCCAGCTTGGGATGGTGGGAGTGTGGACGATTCCTTCACGGGCAAGTCCATCCCAGGTGGGATCACATCCCCTTTGCACAAGGGGAGGTGGCAGTCCTCCTCTTGGGTGGCTGCTGGTGCCCGTGGTGACAGTAATAGAGCTGTTTTGGCAAGGAGGGAGCAGAATCAGGGTGTGCTGCCTGCTGCTGTATCGCTCCACATTCAGTTATTGAGGACAGCAGGGCTTTTATTGTGAAGAATTGGGAAAGATGGATGGGAAGCTGGAAAGATATGGTCACCCTGTCATTTGGAAGTGCTTTGTTTTCAGAGCTCGGCCCTGGGCCAGGCAGGAGAGAGCTCCGTGTCCCTGCCTCCATCTCCCATGAATCAAAAGGCAGGAGAAAGCTGAGTTTGGGGTGCTTTCCTGGGCATCAGCCTGCCCTTTCCTTCCTCAGCTCCTCAGGCACCAGCTCCTGCTGCCTCTTCTCAGGGTGGCTCCTGGAGAAGGGTTGTGTAGGACCTAGACGTGGATGTAGGATTTAGGATTGCTCATAAGGGTCCAACCAGGTCCTTTTGACAAGGTGCTGCTGCCCCTTGGGGTCTTGCTGAGCTGTGGCCGAGCAGGGATGTCTCCACAGGGCGTTTCCACCCTGCCTGAGCTGAAGCTCAGCCCCAGGTGCCATCAGTGCCTGGAGCTGCAAATGCTCAGCCAAGTGCTCTGCAGCTCCCAGTGCCACCTGGGCTCAACCTGCTGCCCACAGGGTGCTTGGCAAGGGCACAAGGTGGACTGATCCAGGTCAGATCCCCAGGACTTCCAAGGGATGCTCTGTCCTCTTCGTGCTGTGCAGGTGCTGCATCCCGTGGGGGTGTTTTAGGACAAGGGCTGCCCGTGCCTTGTGACACCTCCCCTTTCTGAGCCCCATCTCCTGCTGATGGGTGGTGGAAAAGAGCAGGAAAACAGGGACGTGCCAGCCCTGGCATGCCAGGGAGAGTGTGCCATGCCAGGGAGAGCCTCCCTGACCCTGCCAAGGACCATGCCAAACCTTCTTGCAGGCAAAGCTCAGCCTGGTTGTCCCGCTTCAAACCTTGTGTCCACCTTCTGGGGCTCCTTGCACGAGTAGCATCTCTCCCATGGGAGTTTTCATGCCAACAAAGATGTCCTGTGAGCTTGGGGAGGAGGTGATGAGGCCCAGCAGGTCTGCAGGGAGGAAGGTCCTGGGGGGCTCTCACCCCTCTTATTTCCAAACAACACCGAGGTGGGCTTCACCCTCCTGCCTGGGGGCAGCGTGTGTGGATGTTCTTGTGGGGAAAGCAGCACCAGTGGCTGAGCAGGTGAAACCAAGGGTGGGCTGGAGGGTTGGGGGGTGTCACCCAGCTCTTCTCTGCTCCTTAACTCCCCTCCACTCCCTTCGAGTACATGATCCTGGCGACCATCATTGCCAACTGCATCGTGCTGGCCCTGGAGCAGCACCTCCCCGAGGATGACAAGACACCCATGTCACGGAGATTAGTGAGTACCCCGTGTCCCTCCCTCTCTGCTGGGCTGGGGGCTGAGCCAAGGGCAGCCATGCAGTCCTACCAGGCAATATCTTCTGATTTTGGGGTGGCCAGACAGGAGGCTCCCTCTGGGACTAGCTCCTCCATCCTTCCTGGGGCTGCTGTAGCATATTCCTTCTCCATGGAAAGGGTTCAGGAAGGTTTAAGCCCCTTAAAAAGGGGTAGGGGAGGACTGGGCAAGCTGAGCATGTCATAGCCACCCTCTGTTTATTTCTGAGGTTGCTGCTGGCTGAGAAAGGGTTGGGAAAGCTCCCAGAGGAGATGATGGGTCTGGGGGAGGTGGGATGGGACACGAGTTGGGTCAATGTGAAATGCCTGGTGCTCTGTTTGCTCAGCCTCTCCCCCTCACTGGGTCACTGATTTCACTCTGGCAGGAGAAGACAGAGCCCTACTTCATTGGGATTTTCTGCTTCGAGGCTGGGATTAAGATTGTGGCCCTGGGGTTCGTTTTCCACAAGGGCTCGTACCTGCGCAACGGCTGGAACGTCATGGACTTCATCGTGGTGCTCAGCGGGTGAGTGCTGCTGGGGGCCACTGCTGGCCTGGGCTTGGGGGCTCCTCCTGGTGAGGACACGAGCTCCAGGATGTGGGGAGAGCCCCTGGTTTGCTGATGCCTGTGGTGTTGTGTTGTGCTGATGAGGGAGGGGAGGATGGTTGCTGGTGCTGGAGGTGCTGGGTTGGCTTTGCTGTGGGTGTTGATGGTGGGACAAGGTTCCCTGGAGGGGCAGTAGGGCTGGCTCTGAGGCCACCATGTCTGGCTTTCGTCACTTGCTGGTGGCCTTTCACCCACCTGAATACAAGGCAAGGTGAGGACAAGGTGGTGGCATGAGCTGATAAGCAACTGGATGTGATCTGGGAGAGATTCTGGTCAAACCCTACATGGGGAGGGGGGAATGCAGAGTGCTTGCCTTCCAAAGCACTTTCCAGGCTTGCCCTGGTGCTGGAGGTTTGGGAATGAGGTCTGGGTAGGGTCACGTTCCCAGGAGATGCTGCTCATCATCCCAGCATGCAGCAGGGGTGCTGGGGGTGGTAGCACACAGAGCTTCACGTGTGCTGCTCGTGTCACTGGTGGTGCCACCTGCCAGGGACATGGCCCAGATTTGAGTCCTGCTTGCCATGGGCTGGGCTGTCCTGGTGACACAGAAACAGGCAGGGGCATTTGGGCTCGTGTTAGCCAGCCCTGGAAGTCAGCTTGAGCAGAAGCCCAGCCAGGGTGGCCCCCCTGGGCCCCTCTCTGTGTGCAGGACAGGTGGTGCCTGGATTGTGGGTGATTCTTTTTGCCTGCTGATGGAAACATGATGCTTAGATGAGCTGGTTTGATGTGTACAAACATCTGTTTGATGCGTACAAACAGCTGGAGCCTGGGGGTCTGTGTGCTCCATGAGCTTTGCTGGGCACAGAGCAGCTGCAGGTCTGGCAGGGAAACTGAGGCATGGCGACCAGGGGGTCTCTACAGAGCTTCCTGCTGCACAGTCCTGACTCTTGGCTTGCAGGCTGGTGGCACCATGTGGGATGTGACACCTGCTTGGGTGTTTGGAGGAGGAGGGGGAAGGCAGAGCCTGCTTCTGCTGGGGTGTGGTGGTGGGTGCTGCTTGTCCGTGGTGGAGAGGTGCAGGGTGGGACTGTGCAGAGGAGGCTTGAGGAGAGCATGGCTGGGGACGTTTTGACTCCCTTGGTCCACTGGGGACCTGGATGGCCTTGCTGGGGAGTGGGACCACGTCACCTGGGAATGGAGGGTGTGCTGGTGGGTGTCTGATGGACAGCAAGCAGGCGGCCTGTGGGAGGTGCAGCCCTCGCATGGGAGGCTGCCGCTCTGCCACATCTGCAGAGTGACTCATGGTTCAGGTTCTGTGGCTCCTGGGCTGGGCAAAGGTGCTCACATCCCTGGGGACAGGTGCTCACACCTCTGGGGACAGCATGAGACACATGTTGGTAGCAACAAGAGGGGCTTTTGGCCCCACTGGGCTGAGTGTGCAGGAAGCAGCCGGAGGGCTGGGAAATTGCCATCACCTGCATCCTGACCTGGGCATCCTTGGGGGTGTGGGCCCAGGGGCAGCACTGGGCTGGGAGGAGGGCTTCACCAGGGCCCTCTTCCTGCCCTGCCCACGGCTCTGGGCTGGCTGCTGTGCCCGAGCAGGTGCTGAGTCAGCGCTCAGCAATCACTCACTGGCAGAGCCTCTCCAGCTCCCCTCGGTGCTGGGCTGAGCCGGGCCCCGTGCCAGAGAATCAACTGTCCATGAAGGGCTGCCAGCACCGTGCTGCCCACCCCAACAGGAGGTGGCTGTGTCCCCCCCCAGGACTGCCAGTCACGGGGTGCAGCTCTCCAGGGTCTACTTCCCCACCATTACACCCCTGGTGTTTGCTCAGCAGAGTGGAACCAAGGAACGCCCCTTCACCTGCTGGCTTGTCCCCAGCACTGCCGCCTCACCGACCTGTTGGGGCAAATCCTGTCATATGGTGGGTGGAGGAGGCAACCCATGGATTTTCACCCTGGGCTGGCTTTGGGGTCACTGGGATCAGCTGCAGCAGGTCACGGGCTCCTTCTCACTGTTCATCTCCTGCCTCTGCCCTGCGGTGCTGCCAAAGCTGCTGCTCCTCCGTGCCACGGCTGCGCCTCCCATGCAGGAAACTCTCAGCCTGTTTAATCCGCTGAATTATTGGCAAATTCCTGCAGCAAATAATCCTTGGCTGGCAAATGACTTGCAAACAGCTTGTGGGAGAAGGTTTGCACTTGGCGGCTCGTTCCGTGTCGGTTGCGTAAGGCGGGCGGGCGGCGGAGCCTCGGGATCGCCTCTGCGGCTCAAACTTTCTGCTTGGCAAATGTGAAAGTGTCTGGATGGAGACTGGGGAGATTTGGTGGCCGTGGGGATCTTGTTGTGGCCTGCTGAAAGGTTCTGGCTGTGGTGGAGGGGGTGTAGTGATCGGAAGTGCAGGGTGGTGCTTGCCTCAGGGTGTGCTTCTGGGTTTGGATGGTGGTGCATCCCATGATGGGCCAGAGAAAACATCCATGTGAGCAGGACCCATCCCAGGATCCGATCCAGAGGGAGCCAACACCACAGCCACTGGCCCTCGTCCCTCCAGTTGTGACACAGGGTGTTACTGCTCCTTTCTGGACTGTTTTTTTTGCCATGTGTCTGATGGGAGAGGTCCTTGGTGCAAATGCAATCATTTTTTGCTGTGTAATTGATGGGAGAGGTCCTTGGCAGAGGTGGCATCATGGTCACAGACACCATGCTGGGATTTCTGTGAGCAGTGGGATTTTCTTCACCCTCTCCCTGCTGGAAATAAGCCTAATGAGGGATTTCTCCCATGAGTGGACTCCTGGGACCTTGTACAGGAGTGGATGGCACTGACTTGAGTTCAGCTGGTGTTTGCTTCTTCTGTCAATAAATCAATTTTTTTTTTCCATCTCAGTGGAAATCAACACCCACCTAAAACTCCCTGATGCTAAAGCTTCCACTGGGGAAGTAATAGTCACATTTGTAAACCTGCTCTCTTTGTAACCTGTGGTTTCCAAATCATCATTGCTGCCTGAAAAAACAGCCAGTTCTCCCCCAGCTAAAAATAATTTTATGTGAAAGTGTGCATATAATATCTTTACTCATTCTGAGGCAGAGCCAGCAAGGGGAACATCTGCATTTCCCCTGGGGTTTGGGGGGGCTCACCTTGTCTCTGTGAGAACCAGAGCCAGCTGAGTGCTGAGCCTGGATTTGGCACCTGCTTGATGCAGTGTGACCTGGACCAAAAGGGAAAATGGCTCAGAAATGGTCAGAAAGGGCAAGGGAAGGTTGGTGACCTCTTAATTGGTGGTTCTGAGAAAGTGAGGCTGAAAGAGCTTCAGCCACCAGCAACTGGAGCATGAGCTCCCTGGATGCCATTGGGAATAGAGCACAAGGACCCTACAGCTGCCCTGCTTTGTCCTGCACCCTACGAGATGGAACAGGAAGGGTTAAACTCCCTCTGCAAATATCCAGGTGGGTGTGTGCTTCACACACACCGGTGCCTGAGCATTATCAAAGCACCACTGGCTTTTTTTTTTTTTTTTATAGCAGCAATACAATAACACGTGAGAGGTGAAGGGGTGGGGGAACACTGCTCACAATGGGTGAAAAAAATCCAAATGTGAATCAAAAGGCCCTTGTGAAGTTGTTCTGCTCAGGAGCTGGGGAAGCAGCCACTGTAAAAGCTGGATAAAAACACCAGGGTCACTAAAAGGCAGCTCTGCTGTCAGGGTTTTTGGGAGGGTTTAACAACCCTCTACACCTGGGTGCCTTTTGTGAAGCCCTTGGGCACGGTGGTTTTCATTAAAGGGTTTTGTGGGGTGGAGCGTGGCCAAGGGAAAGCAGGAGTGAAGGATTGCTGGCACTGCCTGCCATGCCCTCAGCAAAGCCAGAGCAGGAAAGCCTGGCTCTCCAAGTCCTGTCCCAAAGCCCAAGCAGCAGCTGAGAGCCTGGTGTCTCTCTCTGACCTCCCAGGGAAATCCTGTGCATGCTTGTGCCCTGATTCCTCTTATGGCTGGTGGGAAGCAGGATGGAATCATTCCAAGGAAAGTGTTCCCTGCTGTGCTGCAGGGCTGCAAGGTGAGCCCAGGGATGAGGAGGGCAGCTTGGCTTTTTTGCTGGCTTTGATGCTGCCTGGATTTTGAGATGACTGCCCGGAGCACCCCCGTGGGAGAGGCAGGAATATTTTGCCCTCGGGTATTTAGTGCACCTCACACAACCCCAGTTCTGTGTGTTTGGATGCTCTTTTCAGTCTTGGAGTTCCAGAGATGGAAGGGGGATCCTTGAACAGGCACTGGCAGCAGCTGCACCAGGGAATATTGAGGTGCTGCATGCCCCGGTGGTTTGGGGTGCTGGCCCCACAGGTGTGGGAGCACAGCTGGGCTGGGAACAGGCTCTTCCCACAGCCCCACACCTGCATTTCCATAACCCAGGGAGTGCAGGGCACGCCCAGGCAAGGAAGCTTGGGGGAGTGGATAAGAGAACAAGTGGATAAGAGTAGCTCTGGAGAACAAATGTGGAATCAGAGCACAAGTGCAGCATCCTGACATGGTTATCTTGCTGGAGCCTGAGCCCCTACAAGCAGTGCTGTGCTATAGGGATAAACCTGCAAACAGACAACCCCAGGTACAAAACCCAGCAATACTTTGATCACACCAGACAAGACTTTTCTCCCCCTCTTTCCTTCTTTTTATTTCATGAATGTTGGCAGCATCCAACCTGATGCCTGCCCCCTTTCCCAGCTCTTTCCCTTCAGGACAATTAGTAAAATGTTCAGTCTTTCGTTTGGATGAATAATTAATTTCCCAGCTTGGTGAATGATTCATGTACCATATGCCATGGCCCTGGGACCAGCACCTCACACAAAGGGCAGCACAGCTTCCCTGGCTGGGTCAGGGGACAGGCTGGTGGGGAGGGAAAAGGTTTCCCCTTGCTGTAGAGATCCCTGGGACGCCTTGTGAAGGCTGGCCTGGAACAGAGTTAAAGAATAAAGTAGGGATTTATTAAGAGGCTTCAATGGATCCACCTTGGACAGCACAACCCAAAATGGTCACAAAATGGACAACAGGTCAAAGGGCCTCTCACTTTGATAAGTTCTGGTCCATTTGCATATTGGAGTTAATTGTCCAGTTAACAGCTTTAGCCCATCAAGTCCCATCCTGCTTGTTTTTCACTCTCCAGCCCACATTGTTTGTGCTCTTGGGCTGAGATTTGGCTCATTTGTCCTTGGTGCCCAGCTGGAGCAGGAATTGTTTTGTCTCCCTGCTCTGTGCACAGAGCTCACCATCCACTCATGTGAAGCCCAAACCCACACACTAAAGCAGCCCAGAATGTGAAAAAACATAAAAGCTCAAACCTGAGGCATCCCCTGGGCAGGCAGAGCTGTGGCTCTGGCTTTGGGGGAGCCAGGCACCCCCTTCCCCCAGCCCAGGATCCGTCCCGCGTGCCGCTCACGCGATCCCGGCTCCATCCTCCCCACCCCGCTGGTTCCCTGAAGCTGCAGAGTGAGTCAGTCCCTCCCACGAGGCTGCTGGTCCCCGGGGGGCACTGCCTCCCCTGCCAGGCACCCCTGTGCTCCCCAGGGGCTCCTGCTGCACCCCGACACCCTGGCAGAGCTCCTGCTCTGGGGGATGCCCTCATGAGCCTTCTTGGCACTGTCACGAGCATTGCTCTGGGAGATGGGGTGGGTTCATGGCCTGAGGAAAGGGGGTTGTTCCCTCCTCATCCTCGGTGAGAAGGTGGGCTCACACAGGTGGGTGCCCTTGGGCCTCCTCCCCCTCCTTTGGCACGAGCTCAGACAGGCCCTGCTGTGATCAGCCCTTGCTGTTCTCTGCTTCTCTCTGGGGCCAGCTCTCCTGTCTGCTCTCAGTGGCTTTAGCTTTCCACCAGGTCCTGTGTGTGTGCAAATGCAGTTTTATCAGCATCCTCTCGCCCTGCCAAATCCTCCATCTGCTGAGAGGCAGTGTGGGGATGGAGGAAGGAGGGAGATGTGGGGTTTGGCCATCCCACAGGGTCTAGGACGGGGGATGCTCCCTCATGCCCCAAATCCTGGGGGCTTCTCCAGGAAGGGGTGGCCTTGGGGGACCATCTCACCTCCCCAGATCAAAGGCTGGAAAAGGCAGATTTTGTCCTTCAGCCTCATCACACTGCTCAGGGCTCAGATTTGTGCCCATCCAGACCTCTCCAAGCTGCTGGGAGGGGCAGGAGCTGTGCAGCAGCTCAATCCACCTGGGTCACAGCCCCGAAACCCAGAAAGAGCAAGAGAAGGTGGTGGAGGCTTTGACGTTGCTCTGAACTGTGCCAAGGGCGGGACTTGGCCCTGGTGTCCCTGTCCCTTGGTGTCCCCAAGGCTGTGCTCTGCTGTGGCATCCTCAGAATGGGTGGCCTGACCCCGCTGGCCCTGCCTCGAGCCAGGCTGGCACCCAAGGGCTGTGAGGATGTCCTGCTGCACATGATGCTGCCTGCAGAGAGGGCAGGGATGGATCCACCCCATTGATTCCCCCCCAAACAGGGCAGGAATGGGGGAGCTCATCAGGTAACTCACTTTCTGTGAGCTGTTTGACCAGTGTATTAATTATGAAGTAGTCTCCCTCATAGAGTCAGGTGGCAGTGCAAGCCTTCAGGGGCCTTTCCACTTAATTATAAATATTAATTTGCATGCCAGCCAGCACCCTGCCTGCCCCAGATTTTGGGCTGAGATTAGTCTGTCTCAGCCTATGCCTCTCTCCACCCAGCACACCCTTTGCTGGGACAGTTTGTGTGAGTTTTAGCAGTGGTCTCCGAGGGGAATGCCTGGAGGGGGCTCAGTTTGGGCTCAGGGCGGGGTGGATTGAGGGTCAATCTGGTGATTTGGGGTTCAGCCTTTGCTTGGAGTCTCTGATGTGAAGCTCTTTGCAGCGTGGCCTGGGCTGTGTGTGCTGTCCCTTAGGGCTGAGAGCTGTGGGTGGGATGGGATGATGATGATGGGGATGGGGATGATGATGATGATGGCAATGGGATGATGATGGGGATGGGATGGGATGATGATGATGGGGATGGGATGATGATGATGGGGATGGGATGATGATGGGGATGGGAGCCAGTGATGCACAGGCACAGGGGCCATGATGGCTGCTGCAGAGTGGGACAGTGCCTGAATTCAGTGTTGGCTTACAAGGGCAGCGTCGTCGTCGTCGAGCATCACTCGTGCTTTATTCTTCACGGTCCCAAAGAGCTGGGAATCCTTTAAAATGAGATTATTCTTGGGGCTTTTTTCCTTCTTTTGACCCCTGGGGGAAGAGATCTAAAGGTGCAGGTCCCCAGCTGGAGGCGAGGGGGTGTTCCCTGCTGTGAGCTGGGGGCTGAGCCCGGCTCTGCCCAGCCCCAGAGCCCGAAGGTGTGGTGGCCCCAGCAGGAGCTTGCCCTCCTCCCCAGAGCCTCCAAATAAATAAAATCAAATCATCATCCTGGTTGCAAACACAAAGCAATGGATTATTATTTTTTTTCTTCTCCTGAAAGAGTGTTTTTGTCTGCTGGTGATTGCTCACTATTCAATTATACTTTGGGGGATTAGCATATATTTCCCATCCTGCCTCCTCTCTCATTTACATCCTTCCAAAAGCTCCTCTCTGCTCTTTTCTCCACCTGAAGTCTCTCTTCCCCCTTTCCTCAGAAGTAAAACTAACCCCTTTGCCTGGGTGACCTATAAAAACGCCTTCACTTTTTTTTTTCCCCTTCTTTTTTTCCTCCAGTACATATGATGAAAAGCATGAGATCATTGGGATTTTTATAGCCTAAATCTGGCAGCTTTTTTCAAATAACTTGGATGGTGAGATGTAATTTTAGTTTGGGTCCTTGCCTAAAAATAAAGAATAATTATTAGCACATCAGACGTGGATATTGTAAGTGATCGAAAAGGGTTTAAATTGTTCTACAGATACCAGAGCTGCTGCCCTGTGGCAGCACAAAGGTCTGTCACAGCCCGAGTCCCATCTCAGGAGCTGTGAGAAACCTTAATGCAGAAAGTTCTGGCTGATAGGGTTTATAAAAAAAATTAATAAAAAGCATGGTTAGAGGGTTAATAAACAATTGCCAGGTGAGATATGCTGGATTCTGAAGGTGTGTTTGGAGCACTGGATTTATAATCAGCAGTGATGTCTGTGCCTACCAGCAAAGCCTGGCTATCCAGGAGAGGGGATGTGTGTAACTCCCAGCCACAGAAGGGCTTGGGAAAGGCAACCAGCAGCCAGGCTGGCATGCCTGGAACCTTGCTTTGCTTTTCCCAGCTGCTTTATTAGGTGTAAGGGTGATGTAGGGCTGCTCAGCCCGTGCCCAGAGGCTCTGGGCTGGCTGGGAGCAGCTGCTGAGTGTCCTGGTGTCTCTGCCCTCGCTACCTGCAGGAGGATGTGCAGGCACCTGTGCCACAGCAGCGGGTCAGCTTTTTGTCACCGCTCGGGTGACAGCTCCGAGTGCCACCGCCTCGGTCTGGTGATCTGTCCAAACCTCCTTCCCAAAGAGCTCGTGATGTCCCCTGTCCCCCGGAGAGGACAAGGAGCATGTCACCTTGCATGCCACAGAGGAGTCCCATTCTTAGCAGCTAATTTAGGGCGCGGGGAAGGAGTGCCCTGGAATCGCCCGAGCCTTGCCTGGAGGCTCAGCGCCAGAGCCCTTCAAACAAATCTGGGTTAGCCGAGGACTTTGCAGCCGGGCGCTGCTCCTGCCCCGGGGCCGGAGGAGGGGTGAAGCTGTCAGGGTTCCACCTCTGTTGGTGTCACCAGTATTGAGAACGGGATGTGCCTTGGCTTGTCTGGCCCTTGGTGCAGAGCCAAACAGCAGCACTGTGGTGTTTCACCCCAGACACTTTTGGCCATGGCTGGGTGGCGTTTCAGCCCAGACACTTTTGGCCATGGCTGGGTGGTGTTTCACCCCACAGACACTTTTGGCCATGGCTGGGTGGTGTTTCACCCCACAGACACTTTTGGCCATGGTTGGGTGGTGTTTCACCCCAGGGACACTTTTGGCCATGGCTGGGTGGTGTTTCACCCCACAGACACTTTTGGCCATGGCTGTGTGGTGTTTCACCCCACAGACACTTTTGGCCATGGCTGGGTGGTGTTTCACCCCAGGGACACTCTTGGCTGGCTGGGTGCTGAAGTTGGGCACGTGGGGACAAGTCCAGGAGTGCAGGAGCTCTGGTGGTGGTGGGATGGAGCCTCCTCCTGTGGAGGGGCTGCTCCTTGGGTTTCCCTCTGTGGATGGTGAAGGAAAGGAGTCCGTTCTGATGGAGGGTTTGGATCCAGAGCTTTGTTCTGGCCCACAGCCTCTGAACCCAGCACCAACTCCAACAGAACTCCCTTAACCACGTGGGTGCTGATCCTTTTAACCCCGGGGAGAGGGCAGGGAAGGGACAGGGAGCCACTAACCAGGCACAGGAGGGGAGGTCTCAAGGGGCAAAGGACACCTGGATGGCCCAGTGCCCCCCGGGGGTAGAGGGCATCCTTTGAATCTGCCAGTCACTCGATGCCCTTCTGGAATGCCAGGACTGACAGAGTGCTCAGCAGGGGTCAGGGTGGGGAAAGGAGGGGTGATGGACACACCTGGGAGGGAAACTTCAGGGGAGAAACCCAGGGTTCTGGGGTAAACCGTGAAATCACACTGCAGCACCCCTCCATCCGTGTGGCACCACGACTTCGTGATGAGAGGAGAGAGCTGCCCATCCCAGTGCTGCTCTGCTGTGGGACCTTTCCAGCTGGGCTGGGCTGGAGCCTGCATCCTGCCCCGGAGCATCCCTGGCCTCCCGGAGCTCCTCAGCTGCTGAGGAACTTTGGAAGGAGCTGGGGCTGTTTAGCCTGGAGAAGAGGAGGCTCAGAGGTGCCCTTATTGCTCTCTACAGCTTCCTGAAGGGAGGCTGTACACAGGTGGGGTTGGGCTCTTTCTCCAGGCACTGACAGAACCAGAGGACACAGTCTCCAGCTACGTCAGGGAAGGTAGAGGTTGGATATTAGGAAAAGTTTTTCACAGAAAGAATAATAAAGCACTGGAATGCTCTTCTCAGGGAGGTGGTGGAATCACCATCTCTGGATGTGTTTAAAAAAAGACTGGACATGGCACTGGGTGCTACAGTCTAGTTGAGGTGTTAGGGCATGGGTTGGACTCGATGATCTTGGAGGTCTCTTCCAACCTCGTTATTCTGTGATTCTGTGAGTCTCTGATTCTGTGGTTCTGTGATTCTGTCCTGGCTGGAGTCAGTGCTGGGGCTGCTTCTGCCCCTTTGGGAGGCTGGTGCCACTCCAGGGGCTGGGACATGAGGAGCAAAAGCTGAAGGAGGGTTTCCAGCATGGTGTTGGCACAGTGTGTCCCCTGTGCTGGCATTTTGGGGTACCCTGCTCTTGCTGGCAGGGTGGGTGAAGGGGTGGGCAGTGAGGGGGCTTTTTTCCCTCCCTGGTGCTGCTGAGTGGCCATGCTTTATCATACTTATTGATTTTGGTCTTACAACCAATTTAACAGCACAGCTCTCCCCAGCCTCTGGCTGCTCCCGACTTAATTAAGTCCCTTTTCTGCTCTCCTGTCAGTCCTGTGGGCAGCAGGGGCTGGGCACAGGCTGGGGCACAGAGACTGGGTGTGCAAAGGGAGAGTGCCAGCAAGGGTAAAAGATGCCTGTAAATATCAGGGATAAGCAGTGTGATACACAGGGGGTTGTGGGTGATGCATCCCACTGCTGCTGGGACCTTGCAGTGGGGCAGGGAGGAAGAGGAGGCTGGGGAAAGGAGCTGAAACAACCCGGTTTGCAGATGTGAGAGCTGCCAGGGTATCCTAGGAAACCCAGGCGCCTTTCTGGAGGGACAGGCTGGTACCTGCTGTACCTCAGGGAGAGGGTGAGAGAAAGAGTGCTAATTGCTCAGCACGCCAGAGAGCTGCTCTGGCCTGTAATTAGATGAATTAGTGGAACAATGACCCAATTTCCCTCGGTTTTTGGATTGCTGCAAACAACCCTGAGGTTGCTGCCTCCCTGTGTCCCGTTCTCCTCCCCATCCCCTCCTCTCCCACCCCCTGCTGCTCTACTGCAACTTCTCTGCTCCTCACCCAGCACCTGGGGACCAAGCCTGGATGGGAGAGGACTCTGCCAGCATCCCTGAGGTGCAGCATCCCTCAGCATCCCAGAGCAGGTGCAGGGGCTCCGAGTGTTTCCACTGCTGCACTCAGTGTGCACCAGCTTCCCCCCTTGCCCCAATTTGTTTTTCAGAGATGGGCTTGGGAAAAAAAAAAAAAAATCTTTGTGTTTTAAAAGAAAACCTCTGGAGTCCTTCCTGTGCCTGCTGGTTGCCTTCCAAGGTCATCAAACTTTCATTACTATAGATTTTGGAATGTGTGCGAGGTTCTGGGCTCCTGCTCAGCAATCCCAGAGGTGGGACTCTGAAGAAGCTCCGTGTATGGAAAAAGCCAGGGCAGCTGATGGCTGGAGGTGCTGCCACAGGAGCACGGAGGGGAGGGACTCACAGCCCTGACATGCTGCTCCTGGCCCGCCTGCCACCCTCCTGGGAGGGATCCTGCATGATCCTTGAGACCCCAGATGGGATCCGTGGGTGATGTGGGGCTGTCCCCAGCCATCCTGGGGTGTGGGGGGCATTGATGGGGGGCTGCTGGGGCTGGGGGGGTCCCTGTGTGGCTTTGTCTGGTCATAGCTGCCCATGAACTTGAGTGTGTGCATCAAAGGAAGCTCGCTGACCTCTGGGAGGAGTTAATCTCTGTCCCTGCCCAGGGACATGGCTTGAAAAGCTTCATGGCTTCCCCAGCTGGTTCAGGAAAAGATTTCCTTGGAGAAAAGTGGGGAAAAAACTGTTTATTTAACAAGCACAAGCACAAAAAATGAACAACTTTAAACAATAAAACCTCTTGCTGCTCCCAAGAGATGACAAACTCAGAAAGTCCCCTCCGTGGGCTGTAGCCTGGTAGCGCAGTCAGGAGAGCATGGCACTCTTAATCTCAGGCTCGTGGCTTCCCCCTGGCCTGGTGTGACAACATGGCACTGAAGTGGCCAAGGGCTTTCCCTGGGCTAACTCTGCTCTGTCCCTGTGTGCCCACAGCATCCTCGCCACGGCCGGGACACACTTCAACACCCACGTGGACCTGCGGACGCTGCGGGCTGTGCGCGTGCTCAGGCCGCTGAAGCTCGTCTCGGGCATTCCCAGTAAGTTGGATGCTCCTGGTCTTCCTCCCTGGGTGTCTGCATCCATCCCTGATGTCCCTGGGGGGAGAGGGGTCCTTGTGCCACCTTGTCCTGATGCCTTGTGCAGGCTGAGCTAGAACAGAGGCTGGACAGAGCTAAAGAATAAAGTAGGGATTTATTAAAAGGCCTCAATGGATCCACCTTGGGCAGCACAAGAGCCCAGCCAGGGCTGCACCCAAGAGGGACCAAAATGGTCACAAAATGCACGACTGGTCATGGGGTCTCTCATTTTAACAGTTCTGCTCCATTTGCATGTTGGAGTTAATTGTCCAATTCCAGCTCCAGCCCATGCAGTCCCATCCTTGTTTTTCTCTCTCCAGCCCACGGGGTTTGTGCTCTTGGGCTGAGATTTGGATCATTTGTCCTTGGTGCCCAGCTGGAGCAGGAATTGTTTTGTCTCCCTGCTCTGTGCACAGAGCTCACCATCCCCTGATATGAAGCCCAGACCCACACACTAAAGCAGCACAGGATCTGGAAAACATAAAAGCTCAAACCTGAGGCATCAATCCCACCTTTCCATCTAGTGGGAGCTCAAAGGTGGCAGCACTTGGTGTCCCCAGGTGGCACTGTCCCCTGCAGAGCCTGCTGGCAGCTCCTCCTCCCTGGGCAGAATGAAGTGGGGGGATCCTTTCAGGACTGGGGTTTCTTCAGGGGAGATTTTTTTAATTTTATTTTTTTTCATTTTGTTGCAAGATTTCATCTGTTGGCACGGGGATAAATAAAGAAGCTAGGCTGCTGCTGGCACCAGTGCTCCTGTCCCTCCTGCCCTAGGCACTGGCAGGGCTGGATCCATACCCCAGGGGCAGCAAGGGGGACAGAGATGCACAAGTCATGTCCCACCAAGTCCAGGGGGAGCAAGGACAGGCTGGACCTTGGAGTGGGGGGTCAGAAACAACCTCTGCTGCTTGGCTTTCCTTCCCCTGCAATGGTGCTTTCCTCCAGGATCCTCCTGCCCAGGGGGCTCCTCCAGGCTGTGCTGGCCTCTTGCACCTCTCTGTTGTCTGTCCATCCTCTCTGCTCCCCGTCTTCCTCCTGCCAGATTTGGGATGGATGTGTCCCTGGAAGAAGGTTAGCATTGCTGCTCTGAGCTGAGCCCTTTCTCTCCTCTCCTCTCCTCTCCCAGGCTTGCAGATTGTGCTGAAATCCATCATGAAGGCCATGGTGCCTCTCCTGCAGATCGGCCTGCTGCTCTTTTTTGCTATCCTCATGTTTGCCATCATTGGCCTGGAGTTCTACAGCGGGAAGCTGCACCGAGCCTGCTACACAAACAATTCAGGTGGGGACAAGGGCTGGGCACCTCTTGTATTTGTGGGGTGCCCTCGTGGCAGGAGGGAATGATGGATCTGACTCCATGTTCTCAGAAGGCTAATTTACATTAAGATACTATAATATTTATTTATTTAAGATACTATATTATATTAAAGATACTATATTACAGTTTTATATTATAATATTGAAGTATTAGAATATTTAAGTATATTATAATATTTAGGATACTATATTATATTAAAGAATACTAAACTAAACTATACTAAAGAATACTGAAAAATAGAGAAAGGATACTTACAGAAGGCTAAAAGATAATGATGAAAACTCGTGACAAAACTCATGACTCTCTCCAGAGCCCTGGCATAGCTTGGCCCTGGTTGGCCAGTGAGTCAAAACAATTCACATGACACCGATGAAGCAATCATCTGAGGGTAAACAATCTCCAACCACATTCCAAAGCAACAAAACACAGGAGAAGCAAATTAGATAATTATTGTTTCCTTTTTCTCTGAGGCTTCTCAGCTCCCCAGGAGAAAAATCCTGGGCGAAGTGATTTTCCAGAAAATACGAATGTGACAGGCACCCTCTCTACATCCCACGAGTGGAAAAGAGCTGGGATGAGCTGTCCCTCACCTCTGCCTCCTTTGTCTCTCTGCTGTGTGCTGCAGGTGAACTAGAGGAGCTGGACCCTCCCCATCCCTGCGGGGTGCAGGGTTGCCCCCCGGGCTACGAGTGCCGGGAGTGGATCGGTCCCAACGACGGGATCACGCAGTTCGACAACATCCTCTTTGCTGTGCTGACCGTCTTCCAGTGCATCACCATGGAAGGGTGGACCACAGTCCTGTACAACGTGAGTAGTGCTGCTCTGGCTGGGCAGCTGGAGGCTCTTTCTGTGTGCTGGAAGCTCAGAAGATCCAGGGGTTCCTTTGTGGTGGAAATGGCGTTAATCTTTCCAGAATTTGGGTGTGTTCCATGTGTGTTCCATGCCTCCAGGCAAGGGGAGCTCTCAGGGCCTGGTCCCCATCTCTGACATGGAAATGGGGTTAATCTTTCCAGAATTTGGCTGTGTTCCATGTGTGTTCCATGCCTCCAGGCAAGGGGAGCTCTCAGGGCCTGGTCCCCATCTCTGACATGGAAATGGGGTTAATCTTTCCAGAATTTGGGTGTGTTCCATGTGTGTTCCATGCCTCCAGGCAAGGGGAGCTCTAAGGGCCTGGTCCCCATCTCTGACATGGAAATGGGGTTAATCTTTCCAGAATTTGGGTGTGTTCCATGTGTGTTCCATGCCTCCAGGCAAGGGGAGCTCTAAGGGCCTGGTCCCCATCTCTGACATGGAAATGGGGTTAATCTTTCCAGAATTTGGGTGTGTTCCTTGCCTCCAGGCAAAGGGAGCTCTGAGGGCCTGGTCTTCAGCTCCAGTTCATTTCAGAGAGCAAAATCTCATGGGCATGTCCTGCAGTGATCCTCCTGCCTGAAGGCTGAGCTGGATGGAGGTTGTTTCTGTGTGCTGGAAGCTCACAAGGTCCAGAATTTCCTGATGAAAACGGGGTTAATCTTTCAAGAATCTGGGTGTGTTCCATGTGTGCTCCATGCCTCCAGGCAAGGGGAGCTCTCAGGGCCTGGTCCCCATCTCTGACTCATTTCAGAGGGCAAAACTTCATGGGCATGTCCTGCAGTGATCCTCCTGCTTGAAGGCTGAGCTGGATGGAGGCTGTTTCTGTGTGCTGGAAGCTCAGAAGGTCCAGAGTTTCCTTTGTGGTGGAAATGGGGTTAATCTTTCCAGAGTTTGGGTGTGTTCCATGTGTGCTCCATGCCTCCAGGCAAGGGGAGCTCTCAGGGCCTGGTCCCCATCTCTGACATGGAAATGGGGTTAATCTTTCCAGAGTTTGGGTGTGTCCCATGTGTGTTCCTTGTGTGTTCCATGCCTCCAGGCAAGGGGAGCTCTCAGGGCCTGGTCCCCATCTCTGACTCATTTCAGAGGGCAAAACCTCGTGGGCATGTCCTGCAGTGATCCTCCTGCCTGAAGGCTGTGCCTGGGCAGGCTTCCTCCCTTGCCTGCTCCTCCTGTGCTCCCCAGGGCTGCTCTGTGAGAGTGGACACATTTTCTGGGCATTGCAGAGCCGGCAGAGGATGTCTGGTGGCCTGGGAAAGCCTCAGAGCTGGGCTCAGACCCCTCCTCTGGGGCAGGGCCAGCATTCCAGCGTCCAGCAGGCAGCTGAGATCTTTGTGCTGATGGAGCAGGGAGTGGCTGGGCTGAGCTCTTGTGGTTTGAAGCTGCTGGTGCCCAAGCCCTTGGGGTGCCCAGAGAGCAGCTTGAGGGCAAAGCTGGATAAAAGGCTCCAGGAGATCCCAGAGTGCCATATCACCAGTGGGCAACTGGCCAAACAGGCATGTTGGAGTTTGTGGGCTAGAAGGAGCCGTGCCTGTTCTGTTCCCAGCCTAATTTCAGCAGCAATTTTGGCGTCACTGCACCGGGAATGTTTTTGTACCCTAGTTCCCATAACGCCCGGGGATTTGCAGAGTGGCACTGCTCTGCAGGAGGCAAACTGGATGGCATGTGGTGGGGAAGGTGCTGCAGGAGGGACTCTGGCATCGGGGGAAAGGCTGGTTTTAAACCCCAGGCTGTCAGCATTGGGGTCCCTTTCTTGCTGAGTCTGTCCCAGGGTCCCTCTGGGGGCAGGATGGTGGGTGTGGACAGACGGATTGTGAAACCTAGACTGGAGTAGAAAGGGGAGACTTCATTGCAAAGGCTTGACCTTTCCACCAGGATTTGGTTTTCCTCTTCCTGAAGGAGACAGCAGTGTCAGGATCATGCTGAGTCAGTGGGAGAATTAAGCAAGATTGAACCACCTGAGAGTTCAGGCCAAAAAACTTCAATTTTGTGTCTGTTTCTGGTGTGTCAGTGGGATTAGAGACTCACCCACAGCACCTGTTGCCCAGGTATAATTGAGTGTATATATATATATATATATATATATATATATATATATATAAAATGGAGTATATTGAGTGGTTTGCCACTGTATCTTGTGTAGCCTGTGCATGCCTGTGCCCTGAGCCTTGCTCTTGTGTTAATGGCTGTCTCCCTGCAAAACTTGCTTCCTGCTTAATTTAGTCCCTTTTCTGCTCTCCTGTCAGTCCTGTGGGCAGCAGGGGCTGAGCACGGGCTGGAGCACAGAGACTGGATGTGGAAAAGACTCTGGGGAAAGGGAAAGTGTCAGCAAGGGTAAAAGAGCCCTGTAAATATCAGGGATAAGCAGTTTGGTTTTCCTCTTCCTGAAGGAGAAGGCAGTGTCAGGATCTTGCTGTGTCAGTGGGGGAATTAAGCAGGATTGAACCACCTGAGAGTTCAGACCAAAAATCTTCAGTTTTGTGTCTGTTTTGTGTCTCCCCAGCCTTTGGAGCCTGCAGCAATCAGCAGCAGCACTGCCCGTGCTGGAGTCCTGCTGGTGGGGTGTGAGGCCACAGGGAACAGATGGGCAATTTATGGTCTGATGAACCTCAGGGGTTTGTTTGAGGGAGTCTGATCTCCTGCTGCTCGGGGTGTCCTTGCTGGGAAGGCTGGAGCTGATCCCTTCAGTGTCTGGGATTTGCTGATTCATCACCTGGGTCTGAAAACCCAGGAGCTGCGAGCTCTGAAAGCTGTGCCTTCCCTACAGGAACCCCTATTGACTGTCCTAGCTGCTAAACTGGGGGCTCTCTGGGACTCCTGTGGGGATCCAAATCATCTTCCCAGCCCGACCAGCAAAGCTGGGCAGAGGTGCTCTGTCACTGATGTCACTGTCACGCTCTGTCACCACCTCCCCAACAGCCAGGACCATAAATAAGGTGCCTCCCTTCCCTGTTCCTCTGCAAAGAACCAGCTGTTAGTTATGGAAAGGAGCAGGGACCTTCCTTGGCTTTTAACTGAATGAGAGTTTGTGGCCTTGGTAGCATTAAATGCTGCTGATTTACCTTGGGGGGTGGCCAGAGCTGGTGTTCCCAGCCCTGCTGGGCTGCACCTCCTGCCCTCCCCAGGGACTCTCAGGGGCCTCGTGGTGCACAGGTTGTGGGTGCTCAGTCCTTTTCCTACTTGGAGACAGAAAAATGGATTTTTATCTTTTTTTTTTTTAAATAAGAAGATGAGGGTTGCAGTCCCTGGGGGATGCAGGAGAGAGGTGGTCAGAGCTGGAGTTCCCAGCCCTGCTGGGCTGCACCTCCTGCCCTCCCTGGGGCCTCGTGGTACGCAGGTTGTGGGTGCTCAGTCCTTTTCCTACTTGGAGACAGAAAAATGGGTTTTTGTCTTTTTTTAAATAAGAAGATGAGGGTTGCAGTCCCTGGGGGATGCAGGAGGAGGGCTGGGAAACCACAGGGGTGCTCTGCCATCCCCTTCATCACCTGGGGCAGCAAGGCAGAGCAGGCTCCTGCTGCTAACCGTGCCCAGGCCACGCCCCAGGTTTGGAGAGACTCCACTTTCCCACTGGGATAAAGTGATGGGGGGCTGTGTCCTTGTGGATTATCGCTTCAGGGGAGAGGGAGATGGCAGGAAAAACCACTTTAGCAATCTCTCAAAATTGCTTACTCTAGAATTCCCCTGTGTGACTGTTACCACGATTTTAAGATCTGTTTTTCCACCATTCTACCAGGTCTACAAGTGTGGCTCCTGGAATGTGCAGGCAGCATTACAACAAGCTAATTTCCACAGGGGTTATTTCATCCCCGTGCTTGCTTTTTGCTTTCTCCGTGTCAGCTTTGCCTTCGTGAAGCAGAAATCACAGCACAGGTTGAAATAAAAGAATTGTGGGGTGTTGGTGCTTTTCCAGCTCCTGTCCCTGGGAGCCTGGAGGGCTTTGATTTCTTTTGGAGGGGAGTTTGGCTTTGGGGCTGCCTCTGTGGTCTGAAAGAGGGGCTAAGAAGTATTTTGGTTTTCTTCTTGTCCTGGAGCAGACACCCCTTCCCTGGGCTGGCTGCAGACCAAGGCTGGTTTCTGCAGGGAGCAGAGGGGAGCACAGACACTCTCTGTCCTGCCTGGGGCAGGGATGCACTCGTCATCAAACAGTGCTCTGGGGCCTGGGGGGTGGCAGGGCTCCCCAGCACTGGGGCACAGGTGACACTGGTGGCTTTGCATGCTCCAGCTCCACCATCCCAGGAAGCAAAGGGGAGAGGGGTTTGAAATTTGTATTTCCTGAGGGAGCTGGGAGGGCTCACCTTGGACAAGAGGAGGCTTACTTCCCTGCTGTCATGGTAGGGAACTATTATTTTCCTCTTGTAAAAAAATCTCCATAACCTTGAGAAAAAAAGTTTCTCTCCCTAACTAAACTAAAAAAAACCCCTATTTTAAATATAAACTAACTAAAAATTTTAAGGTTTTTTTTCTTAACATCATTAATAGAAAAGAAAAAAATATAAGGAAAAAAGAAGTAATCTAAAGAGTTTATTTTGATTCTTACTACTTTTTCCCTTTTAATTACTATTTAGAAAGTTTTCTTTATACCCTTAAAATTTTAAACCTACTTTAACTTTCTCCTAATCCTATCTCACAACAAAAAATAAATACGCTAATAATTAACCAACACTAAACCCCACCACACTCACCAACACTAATTAAAAAAAAAAAATCCCAAAATTAAAAAAATCTTAAAGTAACAACCCAAAACCCCTACATAAAATTAATTTTCCCACTCAATTTCAAACCAAAACCACCAGGTCTACAACTCCCTGTGGCCAGATGGGGTTTGGTCTCTTCTCCCAGGCAACAATGTGAGAAGAATTGCCCTCAAGTTGCACCAGGTGAGGTCCAGATTGGATATTAGGACAACCCTTTTGGGAAGTGCTGGAGTCACCACTGCTGGAGGATTTAAAAGATGTGCAGATTTGGGGACACAGTTGTGACAGAGTGACAAAACTATCTTTTGTTCTTTTAAAAAGGAGAGAAGTTTAGAAGTTTCTCTTTTTAATTAAATGAAAAAAACATCTTATAAGCTTGGGGGGCTTCAGATTTAAGGATAGCTAATTGGACAAAAGCCAAAAAGTCCCACCTAGGCAATTTATTAGAAAAAGAACAAAGAAACTAATCACTTTTGTGAGGTGTTTTACTAGAAGCAAAGACCTCTTGCACCTAAATTGGTTTTTCTCTGTAAAGAGTTTTGTTATTTTTGCCTTTTATTAAAACTTTTCTGTTTCCAACACTGCCACAGAAGCCATCCTGCTGATTTAATGCCTCCAAAGGTAGCTGAGCTATCCTGGGGGTGAAATAGATCTCTAAAACGTTATGGGACCTGGCTGGAGGAGACCCCTGTTTCATGGCTGAGTGGTGGCCTTGGCACTGCTGGGTTGATGGACTGGGTGACCTCAGAGGCTTTCCCAGCCCAAACCCTGCTGGGATTGCTGCTGGCACTGCTGGGTTGATGGACTGGGTGACCTCAGAGGCTTTCCCAGCCCAAACCCTGCTGGGATTGCTGCTGGCAGTGCTCACAAGCTCTGAGCCCTTCCCTGTGTGGATCTGCCTGTCAGGCTGAACTCCTCATCCTCTCCTCACAGGAGGGATTGGGACCACAGGGAAGCAGGAGAGGCCAATAGATGGGTTTTTCTCTGTAAAGACTTTGTTATTTTGCCTCTTATTAAAACTTTTCTGTTTCCAGCACTGCCACAGAAGCCATCCTGCTGATTTTATGCCTCCAAAGGTAGCTGAGCTGTCCTGGGGGTGAAATAGATCTCCAAGAGCTTACGGGACCTGGCTTGAAGAAAATCACATGTCACCAAACAGCATGGGGAGCCTTAGGAGATGCCAGGGCTGAGTGCTGAGAGCCTTCTGGGTGCTTCTGCAGCAGGAGGGGAGAGTTTGCTGGGGGAAAAAGCACCAAGCTGCTGGTGGCTTCCAAAAACACCTCCCAAAATGCAGCGGTGGTGGGCAGAGCTGTGTCCACGGCCTCAGAGGAGGTGGGTCTGGGTCTTGCAGCCCCATGCAGAGCTGGGCAGCTGCAGCAGAGAGCCAGGAGGCTGCAGGGCCGTGGGTTGGGTGCCAATGTGAGCTGTGTGTGCAGGCACACTGCAGGAGTGGCTGGGGAACAGGAGCTGCTGCAAGGATGGGGGTTTGCAGCTTGTGTGACTCAACCCCCACGTGCTTCCAGCATGCTGGAGGTGCTGGGGCCAGGAGGGGAGGATCCCCTCAGTGTCTGGGGTCTCCTCTAGGCGTGGGGTGCAGAAGGGTTTTGGTGAATCTCACCGTGTGCAGAAGTCCTTTCGTGCTGGGTTTGCACGAGCTGGCTCGGACTGGTTTTGTTTGTGAAGCACCAAACTCCAGATCTCAGGATCACAGAATGGTTTGGGTTGGAAGGGGCCTTTTAAAGATCATCCAGTCCAACTCCTCTGCCATGGGCAGGGACACCTTCCCCCAGTCCAGGTTTCTCAGAACTCCATCCCACCTGGCCTTGAACACTTCCAGGGATGGGGCATCCACCATCTCTCTGGGCAACCTGTGCCAGTGTGTGATCACCCTCCTTGAAAAGAAATTCACAGAGTCACAGAATGTCCAGGTTAGAAGAGACCTTAAAGATCATCAAGTCCAAGCCAGCCCCAACACCTCAACTAAACCCTGTCAGCCAGTGCCCCATCCAGGCTTGTTTTAGACACATCCAGGGATGGTGACTCCACCACCTCCCTGGGCAGCCATTCCAGAACTCTAAATTCCTCCTTATATCAAATTTAAATCAATCCTTTCAGATTGAAACCACTACCCCTTGTCCTGTGTCAACAGGCCCTGCTAAAATGTTTGTCCTCTGTTTTTCCTTACAATTAAGGTACTGAAGGTCTTCTGCTGGAGGCTGCCTTTGGAATGCAGTGGCACATCCATCCCTTTTGAAACAGGGGCTGCTCAGGCCAGCCTGATTTGGGATGTTGGGGAGGGGAGGTGCGTTGGTATCACTGGTCATGCCAGAACACATGGGTCAGAGATGTGAGCAAGGCTTGGCTCTTCTGCTTCCTGCTCCATCCCCATTTGCCCCAGTCACCCTTGGAGGAGATCAGAGGAGGAATCTGTGGCAGAACAGTTGTTTTTCCATGTGTGTGTGTGTGTACAAAATTGCTCATTGCATGTTGGCATCGATTCCTGGGGTTTCACAGGTGTCCCTTGGGATGCTCAGCACTCACCTGCTCTCCCTGAAACACCTTTGTGTGAGCTGTGTGAGGGACACCTGAGTGTGGTGCAGCTCTGGGGGGATTCCTCCTCAGCCTTTTGGAGAGTTAGGGCAGTGCCTGGCTTTCCATAGAGGCAACAAAATTAATGACTTGAACAGAGAGGATTTTCCTCTTTTTGGGGGGTTTGCTCAGACATGAGACGAGCTTGGAAACCTCCCTGAGCCCCAGCACTTCCAGGAGCAGCATGCTGCACCTCCTCTGGACGCTGCTGTCTGTCTCCTGGGGTACCAGGGTGTGAGAGCCTGAATGAGGGATGCAGGGCTCCAGGGGCTCTCCAAAATGCAGTTTATTCCATCCAAGACCTTACAGCAGTCCAGGGTGGTGGGTGACAGAGCTGTGCCTACAGCTGTCAGCTCCAGCTGCAGGCAGGCCTGGAGACCCTTTGGGTTTGGTTACAGTGCATTCTATACTTTTCTTTGCTGAGCATCTTAGTACAGTAGAACCAATCTATCCCTGAACTATTGTCCATAGCCCATCATAACTACTGTAATTACCATATTCATGTTGCTATTCTCCAATCACTTAAAGTACATTACAGTTTAAGCCAGAAGTTGTTTTTTAGTTTTCTTGCAGTGGAAAATTCTGAGACCTTTTTGCTGCAACATTTGCCACATTTGCTGACTTGTTTGCCTGTGCTACCTTTCTGCTTGGTAAAAACATCTTCTTGTTGGAGGTGGGTTTATCCTTTGCTCTAAGCCATAAAAACCCCTTCTAACTCACACACCCTTTGCCTCCTTGGTTATCCAGTCAGACTGGCTCAGCAATTCTTTTCTTCTCTATCAAAACTTGCTTCCATCTCCATTCCCTTTTCATATTCTACATTCGAAAATCTTTCTGCTAAAGATACATATCTGTGAGATTTCTTGTCAAGCTTTCATGCTTCCCAACACCAGGGCAAGAGCTGCAGCAGTGCCAGCCGTGCCCCAAGGGTTGTGGGAGCTCTCCTGGTGGTGCAAGGATGCCAAAAGCAGCCCTGGCACTGCAGTGATGGGCTGGAGGAGGTCGGTGCAGTAGGAAGCTGGGAATGTGATGCATAACGGTGGCTCCCAGCAAGGAGCTGGGAAGAGGAGAAGGAGGAGAGAGAGGAGGGAGGGGTGGCAAAAAGAGGGAAACCACCAGGCTCCTTAGCCCTCTGTGCTCTGGGACGGCACCAGGCTCTCCAGCCTGCCAGGAGAGCAGGAGTCCCTTCCGATGTGTTTGAAATGAAAGCCCAGCGCACACAGACTATCCCGCGGGGAGGGATGGCAATGTCATCAGCAGCCGGAGCTCGGAGCAGCTCTGCAGCGAGCGGAGCCCGCGGCGCCTCTGCGGCGATTCCCGGCCGGGCGGGATGGGCTGGGCTGCGGGAGCGGAGGCTGCCAGAGTCCCCAGTGCTTGTGACACCCCGGGACAGAGCCCTGTCCTCCTCCCTCCTCCGAAATGCTGCCTCAAGCACGGCTGGAGCAGATTCAGAGAGGAGGGTGCAGGTTCCACCCCAAAGGTTCAAGCCCTTCCGAGCTCACAAAATGAGCTGTTTTGCCCCAAATGGCTCCAGTTGGTGCCCGTGCTGCCAGCCGTGTGTGGCAGCCAGCCCGCTGTCCCCTCTCCTCCCTTTGGAAAATCAGAGCACTTTCTTTCTCCACAGTCAGCAAAGCCAGGCCCTCACCAGCTTGCCAAATGTTCCTGCCTTTTTTTGTTTGTTTTCCCTTTCTCCCCCTTTTCCCTCTCTCTCTCTCTCTGTGTATGCAATGAAATGACACAGCAAGAAGCAAACTGTGCCTGCTGGATCCCATCTTCCAGGCACGTTCCATCAAAAGCTCCCTGCCCACACCGGGGGAGCAGCTCCTGGGGGTGCCAGGGGGGCTCTGGCATCACCCAGCAGCTCCAGGCTCAAGGGTGGCAGGTGGCAGGGGGTCTCAGGGCTGCCTTGCTCATCTCTGTTAAGCCCAGTAGTTCCATTAGCAGGCTTGGTGCTGGTGTTGGTGAGGTGTTGTATTTGTGGGGTCCCTCGTGGCAGGAAGGAATGATCAATCTGACTCATGGTCTCAGCAGGCTAATTTATTATTATTCTGTATTATATTAAAGGATACTATACTAAACTATACTAAAGAATACAGAAAGGATACTTACAGAAGGCTAAAAAGATAATAATGAAAACTTGTGACTCTCTCCAGAGTCCTGACACAGCTTGGCACCAATTGGCCAAAGAGTCAAAACAATTCACATGAAACCAATGGAACAATCACCTGTGGGTAAACAATCTCCAAACACATTCCAAAAGAGCACAACACAGGAGAAGCAAATGAGATAATTATTGTTTAACTTTTTCTCTGAGGCTTCTCAGCTTCCCAGGAGCAAATCCTGGGCAAAGGGATTTTTCAGAAAACATGAATGTGACAGTGAGGTGTTGGAAAGCTGGCTCCAGACCTTTTGGTGGATGTGCTCCTGTGCTCCAGGGTTGGGTTGTGGGGCTGTTGGGGTCTCTGAGTGAAGTTGTGCAGGGGTTTGTTGCCCCAGAGCAGCATAGCTGAAGCTGGGGATGTTCCTCCATGGAGGAACATCATAAAAGAATGAAAAAATCATATTGTGGGGCCCAAGCTGCCCCTCTGGGCTTGCAGCATGCCCAAAACAAAGCAGGGATTCAGGCCCCATGAGGAAAGAGCCCCAAAGGTGATCCTGTGGAAGCCAGGCCCTGCTGCAGTGTCCAGCTGGGGAGGCAGCAGTGCTGGCATATCATTCTGCACTGGAGAGAACCATGAAGCTTTGCAAATGCTCCATCAGGAAAAGTTCATCCTCCATTTCCCAAAGGAATATAAAAAAGCCTGTCCCAAAGTGCTTGGTGAGTGATGGGACCTGCTCAGCTGTGAAGGGAGCAAGGCAGGAACCTGGAATTTCTGCATTAAAGGAGTTGGTGTAATTTAGGGATTAAAATTCCTGTGTCTACCCTGAATTCTGCAAACAACGACCTTCTGGTACCTTCAACTAAGGGGAAAGAAAACCTATGGGAAGGCACAGTGGTCCAAGGTGATGAAATACAGAGGGACATCAAGAACAAATGACGTTCCAGAGGAATGGGAAAAGAGGCTGCTCCATCAAGACAACGACACCTTGGTGCCAAAAGAGCCTGAGGAGTGGTTAGGGGCATGCTGGGGAAGGTGCAGGAGAGGTCTGGGCATGGGGGAAAGGGAAAGTTTGGGAGCAAAAGTGGAGGGATCATAGTGAGGGATGGCTGTGGGGAGAGGCAGAGCAGGAGGCACACACGCGGACTGGGTTTGTGCATCGATGCTGGGGCACCTGGCTGCAATTTCTGGGTGGGCTGGAGGAGAAGAGCACCAAAATTGGTCTCTGTGCCTGTATCAAATATTTTGAAAACCCTCGATTTTTAGTAATGCTTCTAGCAACACGTTTTTTGCATTCCTTTTAGGAAACAGAAAAATGAAATGCATCGTGTCCTTTTGCTGTTTCCCCACTCCCTCCCTCCCTGCACACACTCAGAGAGAAGATTATGCTGAGCTTTGTGTCCTCCTCTGGCATGCTTCCTGCCTGTCCCTGGAACCCCAGAGCTTCCCAGGGCCAGAGGAGGGAAGTGCTGGAGGGAGGCAATGGGGCAGGAGGTGCTCACCCTGCCTGGAGAGCCTGACACCTGGCTATGGCAGGATGTGTCCCTCCCCAGGCCAGTCCTGGCCTTGCAGAGGAAATGCACCCATTTCCTCATTAACCTGATTTGGGAGAGCAAAGCATTTCCATTCAGATCTTGTCCAGTGCCAGGGTCACTGATGGATCCCAGGCAGGGAGTGAAGCATGGCCCTGCATGCAGGAGATTCAATTACTGCCATTAAAGGGAACAAGGAGATCTGTTACTGTGCTGGGGAGAGCAGCAGCGGGTGTCAGGGTCTGCAGGGAGCTGCTTAGGCCAGGGAATCTGCTGAGAGGTAATTTTATAATTCATTTTCTCCCCCTTTTGCTGGGCTGTGAGGCCGTGGCTGCTGGCCTGTGTGTGATTCTCAGCTGGATGCAGGTGTGGTTTGCAGGGAGGAGCAGGGCAGGGGCTGGGGAGGTGATGCTGGGGGACACCATCAGCCATGGCAGGGCCACCGTGGGTGTCACCACCAGGCAAAGACCATTGGAAGTCGCCAAGCCAACGATTTGGATTACAAACCATGGAAGCTGTGGTGGTGGTTTTGCACCTGCTGTCCTGTTCTGCAAGCACCAAGAAGTGCTGGGAAAGGCAGACACAGCTCCCTTGAGATCCATGGCTTTTCCCATCATCCCCAAACCCTCTGTGTGAATGAAATCCACATCCTGCTCCCTGAAAGCTTTGGGTGCCCACAGGTCCCCAGTTCCCCTCCCCAGAGAGGGAACTGCTCCCTGGTGAGCAATGGAGGGGCCATGAAGGCTCCCTGCACAGCCTGAACCTGCTCTCTGTTTATTTTTAGCCAGGAGAGACTGAGTTTGAGGGGTTTATTGAGGTTTTCCCCCCTCCCTTCCCCTATAGCAAAGAAATCCTGAAGGTTCCCATGTGCCACAGCCCGAGGGAGGGGACGTGTGGGCTGTGAGCTTGTGCTGTGCATTCAACTTGAAGATATATTTAGATTTCTTTAGATTTCTGGCCCCCCGAGTGAGACCTGCTTTTGCAGCTTCCCGCGCCTTTTCCTGCCCTTTGGGGGAAAAAAGAGAAAAATAATAAAAGAAAACAAACCAAAAAACCAAACAAACACCACAAGAGCTGCCTGAAGAATAACCTTGTGCTTGGGGGTTGAGAAGCAGGAGCTGCTGGGGGCTCTTTCCCTCAGGAGGGTCCTGCTCCCAAGCCTTGGTGGTGTCATTTGTAGGCTCAGAGGGCTTTCCTGGCAGCAGGAGGGGTCATGCCAAGATGTCAGCGTGGTGGTTCTTGGTCTGGTGCCACAGAAGAGTTTGGGGTGCATAATGAGAAGGAGGCCTCTCAAAGGGAAGGGAAGAAGCAGCAGAGATTTGGCACCAAGCAGCTCCTCCATTTCCCAAAGGAATATAAAAAAGCCTGTCCCAAAGTGCTTGGTGAGTGATGGGACCTGCTTAGCTGTGCAGGGAGCAAGGCAGGAACCTGGAATTTCTACATTAAAGGAGTTGGTGTAATTTAGGGATTAAAATTCCTGTGTCTACCCTGAATTCTGCAAACAACGACCTTCTGGTACCTTCAACTAAGGGGAAAGAAAACCTATGGGAAAGCACAGTGGTCCAAGATGATGAACTACAGAGGGATATCAAGAACAAATGATGCTCCAGAGGAATGGGAAAAGAGGCTGCTCCATCAAGACAACGACACCTTGGTGCCAAAAAAGCTGGGAAGTGCTATGAGGGCTGTGGCAAAGTTGTGTTGACACAGACCTCCTGGAGGAGCAGTGAGCAAATCCCCACCTCTGCAGGTGGAAGCAAGGCCCAGTGAAGTTACATCTGGAGAGATCTGGGCACAGATGGACAATTCAGCCCCACTTTTGCTTGGTGCTTGGTCAGCACCAAGCAGCAAAAGGCGGGATACCGGCAACGAGGGCATGGCCAACGTGGAAACCATGGAAGCCCAGCACTGAGACCGCCGTCCCACCAGCCTGGCTGCTTGGGATGGCTTCCCCCAGAGCTCAGAGGGAGCTGGCACATGAAATGGCAGGTCTGGTAACAAGTATTTTTAACAACTCCATCGAGTTGGGGGAGGCACCATCTGACTGGAGAATAGCGAATGCGGTGCCTATATTTAAAATCGGGGGGAGGAGGGGAGGAAAAGTAAGGCAGGCAGGAATAGGACTGCGAGGATGACCTCGATCTCATGCCATTTCAGAGCAGGTTTGGGAGGCAAGGGAGGAAAGTGAATCATGGGTTTGTCAAAGGTAGGTCACGCCAGGCTAACCCGGCATCTCAGGCCTGGAGGCGTCCCAGGGCTGCTCCTTGTAGTAAAGGGTTTGCTGTGGGAGAGGGGAATGGGGAGAGGAAGGGGGGAAGGGGATGTGTTGGAACCCTGGTTGCTGAGAATTTTAGATTTTCTATGCTGACAGGCACAGACCCCCAAGAGAACACCACATGTGCCCTGAGGCTGTGGAGAAGGCTTCCAAAATTGAGTGATAGAACTGAGATGATAGATGTGGAGTTGGAATAGAAGTGTGCAATATCACATGGTGGAAAACTCAGAGTTTAGGGTTATAGAATACAATAATATCTATAAAGCAAGATGGAGGTTTTAGGGCAGTGGCTGGTCGTCCTTCTTTACCTTCTTCTCCATGGGTTTGGGTGGTTTTGTGTAACTGGATAAAAAAGTCTGTGTTGTGGGCCACAGGTGGCTGGTTGTGGGGTTAAAAGTAAAAATAATTTAAATGTCACTTCTTAATTGGAGAGTTTATCCTTAAAAGGCCTTGTAGAGAGAGAGACAGGGATCCTTTTTCAGTTTGTTACAGTGAAGGGCTGTAGAAGTCACAGTTTGTGAGACTGTAACACGGATAAGGACTAACAAACATCTGAGTTCCAACAAGACACACTGCCCCATGAGGGGCTCTGTGAGGCTGGTGGGGAAGTGAGCAGTGCTGGGATGGTGTTGAGGGGACAAAAGGGATGTCATCAACTCATGGAGTCCTTGGGGATGTGTCCTGGGCTTTCCTGCCTCCAGCATCCACTGGCTTCCCAGAGCTGGAGGGACAGAGGCTGCCATGCTGGGCTGGGAGGCCTTTGAGATGTTGGATGCAGTGAAAAATGGAAACCCAAGCACTTGTTGAGGAGCAGCAAATATCTCTCCTTGGACCTCAGCTCTTGTTGGCTGGGAAGCAGTGGTGTGGAGGAGGAGAGGGTGAACGGGTGACATCGGGGTGGCCACGAGGTGGCTGCAAGGCAGGGGTGGCACAAAGGAGGAGGGAGGATGGTGGGATGCAGGTGAGGTGGTGAAGTCTCTGTGGCATCACGCAGGGATGGAGTGTGACCCATCAAATTGCTCACTCAGGTCTCCTGTGTCCAGGAAGGATGAGCTGAGCCTGGGCTGGAGCAGGGAAGGGGCCACTGGATAAAATAGGGCAGGAGAGCCAGTTGGGCAAGGGAGAAGTGGAAGAACCTTGCTTTGGCCAGCAAAGCAGAGGCTGGAGATGGCTGTGATTGCTGTCTAGAAATAGATCAGGATGCAAAGAGGAAGGGAAAGAGCTATTTCAGCCAAAGGCCAGTGCTGGCAAAAGAACGGAGCAGTATAGGAAATGACCACAAATAAATTTGGGCTGGAAATTACAGTAGCCATTGGAGCATCTGCTTGAGGAGGCTTCCAGTGGGGATAGTGAGTTTTTGGCAGCCTGAGTGGCTCAGCAAGTACCAGATGATGGTGTGGAGCCACTGCATCCAGACTGGGCATCACCAGTTCCTCGGTTTGTAGGGAGCATTGAGATGTCCCCTGGGAGATTTCATGTTGGGGCTGGGGGATGCCAGCAAAGCTGACACCAGCCAGGGGACCCATGTGGCTGCTGGTGGCAGCGCTGTTCCTGGGGCTGCTGGTGGCAGCCTGGGTGGTTGGGACCGTCCCTGAGCTCACTGCGGCCACTGCTGTGTCCTTGAGTATGGGGGTCCATGGCCACAGCTCCTCATCTCCTCCTCTCCCCTAGCAGTGCCCTTCCTGCAGCTGCTGGGTGCAAGTGATGCTGTGACCTCCCAAATCCCCTTAAAAATCTCTCCAAACCCCTTTGTCTCCACCCCCAGGGGAGCCAGGCACTCAAATGCACAGAGGTTGGGATCACAGTCAGCCCACACCACCAGAGTCCTGCCAAGCCCCTGCCTCAGCTGTCCCTGCTGCAGGTCCCCAGTGCCGCCAGCTTTGCTGTGCCTGAAAAAGGGAGAGGGAAGAGGTCTGGGCACTGATAACTCTGGGAAAAATGCCTATTTCTCCCCCTCTCTTATGCTGGGATGGCTAAAGGAGGAGAGCCCAGTTCTGGGGGAAGATGTCTTGTTCTTCTGTAGGAAAGGAGCTCCTGTGTTTTGTATTCCCTGTGACAAGGACCTCGGGGAAAGCCTGTGTTTTTTGGGCAGGAGCCAGTTTCAAAGGCAAGCAATGCTAACATGAGTGGCAGGTACCCAGTGGCATCTTGGCAGGGAGCTGAAGCCCTGCCAAGCTTGGGCTGAGGGTTGCAAGATGCCTTGAAGGCTGATGCCATGGGAGATGGTGCTGCCAGAGCAGAGCACAGTGCCCTGGGTGTCTCTGGAGAGCTGTGGTGAGCGTTGGCTCTCTGGAATTCCCGTGCATTATCCTTTCCTCCCTGTGCCTGCTTCTCCCATGGCCCTAAAGAAAGTGGCTGGAGGTGAGCTGGAGCTCTTGAAAGAGTAGGATCTTGAGAGGATATGTGTGGTTTCCCTAGTGCCAAAGGGGGAGAGCAGTGAGTCCTTCCAGCTGCTTTCAGAGCCCTTATGGCTGCTGCGTGCCTTGTCACTGAGATCGCTGCCCACATCCCCTGTCCCAGAGCTGTGGTCAATGCCTGTGCTGGGCTCTGCTGGTGTCACCCTCCCTGCCTTGGGTGCCAGGGTGATGGGGACAGCCAGCTGAAGTTCCCACTGGAGGAAGGCTCCAGCACTCACTTTCTTTGCTCCTTGGAGCCGCATTTCTCCCGCCGCAGAGCCTTCCTCAGCTCCTGCACTGGCCGACCAGGAGATGTGGTGCCAATGACTCAGATGAAGATGAGGGCTTAATTAGCACAGGGAGAGGGGGGAAGAGAGAGAAAAGAGAAAGAGTCTTTCATTGCAAGAAGATTGATACCACCTCCCCCAGACAGTCACGTTCTGCCGCATCACCCTCAGCCCGGCGTCATGCGCACCGTGCCTGACACCAGAGGACAAATGGGGCCTGGGGGGGACGGAGGGGCACTGCTTCATTAAAACCTCTGGTGAATTAATGTCTGGAGGGGTTGAGCAGGGCTCATCGGGAGCCTTTGCAGCTGTCGGGCTGTGCCCTGTGCTCAGAGCTCTCGTCTGGTCTCAGCTCCGTGGCTTTGGGGGTTGTGCCTGTGGTGGGAGGGTGTCTGCAAGTTGTTAGTGATGATGCCAGAAGCAAAATGCCTCTTTGGAGGTTTCCCACCATGCATGAAGGGACAAACACTGGCTGCCTCTTCTTTAGATGCCACCTTAAGGCACCCTATAAATCTGTGCTCGGCAGGTCCTGCTGCCATGGGGCTGCTTTGTCCCGTCCTGGTGGATGTGCATGGGAGCCCTGAACCAAAATGCTGGGGAAAACGTGCTCAGGGTGACCCCTCACCCTCAGCACCCCAGTTTTGGGCTGCAGGACCCTGCACCTCCAGCTATACCCATCTCTTACAGTCTCTGCAGGGATGGTTGGAGGGGTAGAGGAGAGCAGTCCTGCCTGATGAGGGCTGGAGACTGGAGAGTAAGGCTGGGGCAGGGTGCTGAGGGGTGCCAGAGCTCTTGTGGTGGGGAATGGTGCCCACCAAGGCTTGGCAGGCATGGCCAGGTCACCCTGAGGAGCCTGGTGTGGTCAGCCTGGAGCACTGAAGTTCACACACCCTCCCTTTGCCCCGTGGCTGGTGTTGGAGGTGATGTCACACGTGTTTTTTTTTTCTTTCTCCTCCAGACCAATGATGCCTTAGGAGCCACCTGGAACTGGCTGTACTTCATCCCCCTCATCATCATTGGATCCTTCTTTGTCCTCAACCTTGTCCTGGGAGTGCTGTCAGGGTAAGCAGAGTGACCATTCCCTTCAAGCTGTGCCTGTCACACATTTCTGGCACCTCAGGCTGGTCCCTGTGTCCCTCCATCCCCTCCATACCTGCCTGCCCCACAGCAGCGGATTGCTCCCTGGATGTGCTTGGTTCTTCCTCAATCTGGGGAGCTGGGAAAGGGACAGCCTTGAAGATATTTATTATTGCTGGCATTTCACCTTGCTGACGATCTTCTGCTTTTGGCTCCTTGTGAGAAATGGTGACTGGGGATCTTCTGGCTGCAAGAGGGGAGAGACATAGTGGGGTCTGTGAAAATGTGTTCGAGTCCAGGCTGTTGGTGGTGGGGTGTGTGTGGGTTGGGATGGGTTTGGGGGGTGATACAGAGCACCTCTGTGCTGTGACCAGGAGGATGTGCCCTGCACTGGTGGGGTGCAAGCTGGGGAGGACAGGGGTGCTTGGGATGCACATGGATAAGCCCAGAAGATAAGATATAAGGATATAAGATAAGGAAGTAGGGACAAATCAACTGTCCCTGTCCTGCACTTCCCAAGGGAAAGGCAGTTTTAATCCGAGCCATTAAGCTGGGTTTGGAGACAAAAACTCTTCTTGTCTCCATGACAATGGGCTGTGGTTGCACCAGCACATCCTTAGCTGCTGGCAGGGGCTGGTGAACCGTGAGAGCGTGTCCTCTCCTGCTCTGGGGGAAGATGAGGGCTCCTCTATTCTCACTGAAGCAGGTCATTTTTTAGCTAATTATGCATCATGGCAAAATGCAAAAGTCGTTGTAGCATTGGTTTGGCCAGATGGAAAGCCCTCAGGTACAAGGGTCAGGGTGGAGAATGGCCTTGGTGGTCTCTGTCCCTTTCCTGAGTATCCCTGGAAGTCCAGGTATGATGATGGTGGTTTCAGGAGTTTCTGAAGTGGCAAGTTGGTGTCTGTTATTGGGCTGAATTTTCCCAGCTCTCATTCTGGGGTCTGACTGGCTCCAGGGGCTCTGGGGACAGGCTGCAGGAAGGGCCTCACTTTGCCTTGTAGAGAGGGAATTCTTATGGGTGATGAAGATATTCTACTTCTTATGCCACATCCAGCTTGGGCATTTGGGCAGAGTCCAGCTGGGTCTCAATGTCAAGCAGGAGCTTTCCTACAAAAACCTGCAGAAGGAAAGTTAGGAAGATGGGAACAACGTTATTGCAACGTTAAGTTTTGTCAGTGCAGTGTGTTGTTTGGACCACCGAGGCTTTTGGTGCTGGGGTGATGCTGAAAGCAGCTTGGGGACACTAGGCAGACACTGGCCAGAGGATCACAGAGGGGCTGGTGGGATGCCTGGCTGTGCCCTGGCCACCTTGGTGCTGCCCTGCACCAGGGCTGCCCGAGGCAGCCGCTCCCATGCACTTGTCTAGGACTCTACCCAGGCAGCGGCTGGCATCTCCACTGTTTGTTTATTGCTAGTAGGGTTTGTACTGGGGAAAGATGCAAGTGGGTGGGTGGCCTAATTGGCAACAGAGAGGCTCTTGTGGCGTGGCAGATAGCCAGGGTAAAGCAGGACTGCTCAGCTCCCCGCAGGGCTGGGGGAGGTTAGCTCAGGTGGCCAGCTGGGCTCTGCCACTCCATGGCAAGGCCACTGTGGTTGTCCCCCTGCCTGGGCACATCCTCAGTGGCTCAGTGGATGCAGCACCTTGGCTGGGTGAATCATCCAAAGGTGCTGCTGGAGCTGTGGAGGAGTAGGACCTAAGGGCAGGAGAAGGTGCTTGTGCACACACAAATGCTGTGTGTCCTTGAGTGCAGCAGGATGGGCCTCGCTCCTTGCTCTGTTTGCTGAGCTCTTCTTGTTTTTAGCACTCACCACCATCCCTTGTGCTGGAAGAGAGTACTTGGCTCTGTGGGGGGATGGGAGGTACGACCTTTCCATTGCCCAGCTCTCAGCTGGATGAACAGGCAGGGCTTGGCCAGACACCCCCACTTGTGGCTGTGCTGAACTGAGAAGAGCTGGTCACTTTGGGAATGAGCTCCACAGAAACGCCTCTCCCGAAGGAATTCTTCCCCTGGCAGTTACACCAGTGCTTTTGGGGAAGCCAGGCCGTGCTCAGCTGAAATCATGGCCACTGGGAGCCTCCTTGCAGAGAGCTGGCCCCACGTAACTTGCAAACTGCACCATCTGCATCACTGGATAACAAGGTCCACTCGGGATTTCCAGCATTCTCCTCAAGGCTCTCCTCAGGAGCTGCTGCTGAGCTGCCTCTGCCCTCGCCTGGTCTCGGCAGAGGCTTCCTCTGGGGAAACAGCCCAACAGCCGGGGTGGGCCCCCAACGAGAAGAGGCTGCAGGAGGACATTTGTGTGTTTCACTTGCCACCAGCAGAAGTTTGCCGGAGCCCAGATTTAGCAGCCTCCTGGTTGCGATGAGCATCTCTCCCAACAGTCAGTTCCCCAACTGTTAAGCTGAGGCATGACCTCTGTGATGTAAACAGCCTGGATCCATCTGCTCCTTAAGCACAAAGTATGTGGGAGAGGAAAAGAAATGATTTTCATCATAGGCAGGCTCCTCAGTTTTTCTCCCTAAATACGAACAGGCACGCATGCACTGGAGTCGCATGCAGACTCTGTTAAGGGGAGATGGAGCTCCTCCAGGCAGGGTCCTGGAGAGCCAGTTCTGCTGTGGCTTTGGCATTTATTACCGTGTCTATTAGCTTCCCCCCTCTATGGGTGCAATTATGGATCAATTAATTCTGACTGAAAGCAGGAAAAGATAAAAAAATTGGCCCCGTTCCTCTTTGGGAGCAGGTACAGAGCCCAAGGAGATGTGACTGCTCAGCTTTTAAAGCTACACGAGCTGCTGAGATAATCCTGGCAGAGGAGAGACAGTCAGTGGGAGCCAGTGAGGATGGAACATCCACTGAAATGCCATTTTCTACCTGAGGCTGCCTTGTGGCCTGAGGATTTGCATGTGCTGGAGATTTGCAAAGATCTGCTCTCCCTTTTTTTGTGAAATTATTGAGTTTTGGGGTTTTTTTATCCCCTCAGCTGTTTCTCACACAAAACAATTTGAACGCGTGTGTTTGGGCTCTGTCTCTGGAGCAGCAGAGACCTGACAAGAGCCACAGTGCCCCGTCTCTGCTGCTGGTGTCGTGTGCCAGTGGCAGCAGTGCCCCCCCAGGAGAGTGGCCACAGCCTGAGGACTCACACAGAGCTTCAGTACCAAACAGGCTGCATTTTGACTGTTTCCCACCTCCTTTTCCACAGCCTCTGCAGAAAAAATTGGTTTGCAATCACCCTCCTCCATTCATTGCATCATCATCCTTCCGCTGAGAGCTGGGAGACTCCATCCCCATACCCAGTCTTGTGTATCCAGCCCCTTTCCAGGGTGTCAGAGCTGTTGTAGTCACTGATCTGCAGAAATAGCAGAGTGGGTGCAGAGTGGAAGGAGATGCTGCCTGGCCTGGGAAGACCTGGGCCCTCAGGCCAGCCAAGGAAAAGACCTCTGGAAGCTAACAGCAGAGCAAGAAGTCGAGCACGATGGCAAGAAAAATGAAATCTATCTGCCTTGTACCAAACAAGAGAGTAATTTAAATCCTCCTAATTGCTTCCACTCATCCTGGTGATGTTAAGTCTTTTCTCCCTTTAAGTCTTTTCTGCCCCCCACCCCCAGCTCTTACACTAAGCCTTTGAAAGAAACGACTAATGTTATAATTAAAGGATCAAATTGGCAAGATTTCTTTGTCTTAAGATCTTTCTTTCAGGTTGGGTTAGCACTGCGTTCGCAGTCTCCGGAGAGTTCTCTTCAGTTCCTTCAGGAGCCTTCTGTACCATCTTCTGAAATCTTTTCACTTCGGTTAATTTGAATTTTTTCCCCATCCAATTTGGATGCATAACAAACGATGAATAAAATTAAGTTTTGTAGCAATTAATAATAAGGGTGTTGAGGGAACAAGTGTACATTTTCAATGGAGAGAGTGTTCTTTTTGCCAGCTCCACACAAAAACCTGGACCCCACACGGTTCAGCAGGATCTGGTGCTTTGAAGCCAAAAACATTGGGAAGTGGATTAATGTCTCAAAGATTTCTGGAAGGAGAAGTGGGGGACATGCAGGAAATACAGGAAAGCTTCTGGGGAGACCATAAATTCCCAGCAAGACATCAAGAAACAAAATTCTTTGCCGTAAGAATGGTCAGGCATTGGATCAGGTTGCCCAGGGAGGTAATGGAGACACCATCCCTGGGAAGTGGTCAAAAAACATGTGGATGTGACATTTAGGGATGTTCTCTACTGGTGAACATGGTGGATTTGAGGATCTTCAGCTTTTCCAACGTGAATGACTCTGCGGTTCTGCGCCTGAGAAATACGGAGTTGGAGGTACGAAAGCCCGGAAGCATCACACTGGCTTTTTCCTGGAATGGTTGTAGGATCTCAGGGATGAGCTGTGGGATGTCTGCACTTGTGTTGTGCTTGGCAACTCAGTGGCTGAGACCCCTTTTGAAGGGAGGAGTGGGTGGGCAGTGATGCCCCTCCCGGGCCCCCCAGCACCACCATGAGCGACGTCCACGCTCGTCACTTGGTTGTGGGGAAACTCCTTGTCATCACCAGAGTCTTTGAGCACAGGCCAGGCAGAGGAGTCTTGGGGGACCTTCATCTCTATTCAGCAGGCAGGTGGGCATCCATATTCATGTCTCTGTGCCGTGCTCTGCTGGGCTACCCTTCTGCCAAGGGCTCCAAGCCCCGTGCAAACAAGCTGCCTGACAAGAGACGTGCGTGGCTGCTGTGCTGGATCCTCTGCTGTTAGAGGGAATAATGACTCCTCTTGCAGCCAGCTGGGTGAGAAGGGAAAAAAAAAAAAATCCACAACAAAAAGATGACTCGCTGACTTTCCCCTTTGATTTCTCCTGGCAAATTATTTGCCAGCATGTCTCCTCTGCTTCAAAATTGCTCTTATTCCTGCCTCCTTGCAAATCTGCTCCGTGGACTGCCTGTGGTCTGCAGGCTGTGGGTGAAAAGGCTCTGTTTTGATCCTCTCAACAAGGCACTCAGCAGATAGTGCTTGCTTACAGATTGCTTTCGGAGTTGTTTGTTCCAGATTACGGTAATTTCTGTCCTCCTGGTTGATGGCAGCAATCGTGTGGCTCCAGAGATTTGAGCCAGTGGATGGCTTTGGAGATGCCCAGTTCCTCCAGGAGCAGCTCCACCCTGGCAGGGGGCTGCTGGGCACTGCTGTTGGGTGAAGAAGGTCTTGACTGGAGTGCTGGAAGCTTCTGAGAAGTTAATGTGATGAAAGGTTGAAAATTGAAGTGGGGTTTTCTTTCCATACTACATCTCACTTGCAGTAGTGACCACACACCTTTCATCTGTGGATTGCTGTCACATGCAAAAGGAGACTATAAAGATGTTCTCTGCTTTCAGAGGGGATAAAAACTGGAGCATAGGAGGAAAAGGGAGGAGTGACATTTTCCCAGCACTGCATGAGCCAGTGGGAGTGATTGTGAACAAAGCCCGGGGCTCTTGAAGCATTGAAGCTGCACTGCTTATGCCACCCTGCCTGATAAGAGTGAAGCACAATCTTGAGCTCCCATCTCTGCTCCTTGCTGCTGGGGCTGCCAGACCCTCTGCCACCCTTCTGCAGCTTCTTTGCAGTGTGGGCTGAGTGTGCTATTGCTGCCTTTGGTGCAACATTGCAGGCAGAGCTCTCTGGGCAGTGGGACAGCGATGCAAACCTCGGAGGTGTTATCCTTGGAAAAATGATGAAATTGAGAGTCTACAGCTAGGATGTTTGTGGATCTCTTCTCTGGGTATGCAGCCCAGAACCCTGCTGTCTTTCTTTGCTGCAGCAGCACACTGCTCACTCACACTGGACTCGTCCCTGGGACCTGCAGGTCCCTTTCCACAGAGCTGCTCCCCAGCTGGGTAGATCCCAGCCTGTGCTGCCCTCCTGGATTTTGTTTTCCCATGTCCAAGACCTTACATTTGAATCAGAGAATGGCCTGGGTTGGAAAAGACCTTGTAAAGATAATCTCATTGCACTCCCTCCTGCCATGGAGAGGGACACGTTCCCTAGACCAGGTTGTTCCAAGCCCCATCCAGCCTTGAACACTTCCAGGGATGGGGCAGCACAGATTCTCTTCATAAAATTCTTGGTAGCCCACCCTTCCAGCCTGCTCAGGTCTTCCTGCAGGATTGTTCTCCCTTCTTAATTCTCCACTTCCCCACTCAGTTTGGTATCAGCTCACTTGGCCTTGGAGAAATCCACCTGGATTTCCCAAACCACAAACTTTCCGCAAGGTAGAAGGTCCCCGTCAGCATCTGCCCCTTCTTAACTGGGCCAGTGATGTAATGGGTCATCTCAGGGCTGGCATCTCCCAGCTCCTTCCCCTTTTACCCTTCCATGTCACCAACAGCTTGTCAGCTTTCTCTTCCCCAGCTCGTGTGGCTGACAGTGCTCTATAAATGTGCTCTCCTTAGCAGTGCTCCCACTGCAGCTCTGTCACACCGTGGTGACACAGAGCTCCCGCCCCAGTGCACGGGGCTGGTCAGGGCTGATGGACAGGCAGTACAAGAAATGGGGTGCTACTCTTTGCCTTTCTTTTTGTGTCCCCTCTCCTTCAAGTTCAGAGAAGACTTGCTTGAGATGGCACAGAATCACAGAAAGGTTTGGGTTAGAAGGGACCTTTAAAGGCCATCTGCTCCAACCCCCTGCAATGAGCAGGGACATCTTCAACTAGACCAGGTTGCTCAGAGCTCCATCCAGCCTGGCCTTCGATCTTCTCTGACTCTGGCACTTCAAGTGAACTTAAATCAAGCAATTGCCCTCACTGAAAAACTTGTGGTCTCCTCCAAAGCAGGCAGGTAACCCCTGCAGAGGTTTTGGTGCCTTTTGGACACCCTGCTGCTGCCTCTGCCGTGGGTTCAGTGCAATAATCCCAGTCTGCAGTGCCAGTGCTGCTGTCACCGTCTGTTTAAGCTCAGGCTCCAGGTTACAGACTGCTCAGTCAGTTCAACACTCTCACTTCAGCTCCTGTGCACCTCTTGGATAAATACCATCTGATCCCCCTGCTTGCAACTGCCTCAGCTGTGTTTGCCACACCGTCTGCTGGCAGTTCTGTCCCATAACCACCTCTGAGGGTGTCCCATAACACCCTCCTGGAGGCTCAGAGGCAGTTTTTCCTCAGATTGTGATGCTCAGACCTGACGTGGAGCCACGAGCTGAGACCTGAGGAGAGCAGTAGTGTTACCTGATGTCTTACAGATGGTCTCTCTTGTTATGCATCCCATTATATTTGGGGTTTTTTCATAGCAGAGCGGTGCTGCTGCTCACCCTCAGTGTGTAATCCACTATTTCTCCAATTTCCATCCTGTCCTTTCTGCTGCCTCAAGCTGTTTTAAGGCTGATTTGGTAACTGGTTTGCTGGAATCATCTTTATAATAGAGGCAAGAGGTGATGAATTGATGGCTTTGAAGATAGATGGTTTGTTGTTTCAAAGCATGGAGGTCACAACAATGATGTGACCACCACTATTTACCTGCTTGAACTCAAAAATGGTCTAAAATGTAGAAAAAAATGGATTGCACTGGCTCTGATACTCTTTCCTCTTGGTTTTGGTTCTTGGTTTTCTTGTAATTTGTTGTTTGGGTTTTTTTTTTTTTTTCCTGTTTTCTTGTGGTTTGTGTTTGGTTTTTTCAAGAGGGGACCCATTTTCAAGCTGGATACTTCCACGAGTGTTTCTCCCCTTTGAAACCAGACCTGGGCTTGCCAGTCCTTAGAGCAGATAATGCTGGGCTGAAACCATCTCTTTCCTGCTGTGAGGGTGGCTGGGGGGGGCCTGGAGAGGAATGTGGCTGAGCATGGTGGTGTGCCCAAGGGTCTCCTGCCAGGAGCAGAGATGCTTTCAGGCCACGTGAGGGAAATGCCAAGGCCGTGGAGGAGAATTTGCAGGCAGAGAAGGAGCAAAGCATCTGTGCTCCCATTGCCCCAACAGGCTGAGCATGGGCTGTGGGGGAATGGTGCCCTTGGGAGCAGGAGGACAGATGGCACATTGGTCCCCAAACCCCAGCAGGGCCTTCAGCAATCGCCTCCAGATCTCTCTGAGGGTCTGTGGCTTCACCAGGCTGGGCAGAGAGGGGCTGCAGTGACACAAGGTTGGCATCACGGATCTTGGCTGCCAGGGGTGGGTGTTTTTGAGCTGGAGACGTTAGGATTTGGGGCCAGAAGACCCAGGAGGATAATCAGAGGTGTTGCTGGTGGAGACTGTGCAATCTGCTGGCATGCTCTGAGCCCCCTTGCAGGGACCCCACGGGGCAGCACCGCCCTGGGCTCTTTGCAGGGCAGAATTTGGCCATCCCTGGTGATGTAACCCCAAGAAAGCAGGAGCAGAGCCCTTCAATGGGAGACAGCACCTGCTCTCTGGATGATGCCAGGCTGCCCTCCCTGTGACTTGGAGCCTTCCCAAGCGTTGTCAGTCACCATGGCTGGCCCTGTTCTCACTCACACACAGTATTATCTCTACCCATTTGCTGCTGCAAATTGGCTCTGAGCAATCCTTGATCTGTCAGCATCGCCTACCCACTCTCAGATGTCACCAGCCCCCGCTGCTGCCCTGCTTGGGAACGTGTCTCTCTGAAATGTAATAATTCATTAAGTTGAAATTAACATTTTTTATTTCCCCCCCTCCCCTTTGTGCCACCCTTCCCTCCTTCTAATGGACAAAAGCAATTAAGCTCCATTAGGGATCAAGTGAGTGGGAAGTGGCTCCCTCAGAGACCCTGTCCCTGAGTGTGTGTGGCACCAGCCTCCTGTAAATCAGTGCTCCATGAGCAAAAGGGCTGCCTCAGGAAAAGGGAGAAAGTGTTGTTTGTTGAGCACCTTTTCCCAATGCCCCCATTCCCCTCTGCTGGAAGAGGTGGCTTGAGGCTCAGCTGGTCCTTCTGGGTGGCTTCCACTGGGGGCACATGATGATGGTTTCTTTTGCCGTGCAGCAAAAGGAGCTGGAGGACAGAGGAATGGGCAAGCAGGAGGCAGCAGAGAGTGGCCAGGTTCCCAGCTGATACACATCAAGAGGAGCTTCCCAAGTTCTCCCACAAGCTGAGAGAGCTGGGGTTGTTCAGTCTGGAGCGGAGAAGGTTCTGGGGAGACCTTAGAGCCCCTTCCAGGGCCTAAAGAGGCTTCAGGAGAGCTGGAGAGGGACTTTGGACAAGGCCTTGTAGTTATAAGACAAGGGGGAATGGCTACCCACTGACAGAGAGCAGGGTTGGATTAGATACTGGGGACAAATTCTTGCCTGTGAGGGCAGTGGGGCCCTGGCACAGGGTGCCCAGAGAAGTTGTGGCTTCCCCATCCTTGGAATGTTCAAGGCCAGGTTGGATGGACTCTCAGCAACCTGAGGTAGTGGAAGGTGTACCTGTCCATGGCAAGGAATGAGATGGTCTTTAAGGTCCCTTGCAACCCAAATCACTCGAGGATTTGGTATCTATGGGGTCTGGGAAAAGTGCTGCCACGGCTGCCGAGGAATTATGGCCCGTGGGGCAGAGCTGGGAGGACCAGAGGACAGGAAACTTCCCCTCCAACTCTGACTCCAAACAGCATTTCCTCATTCCTTGACATCCCAAATTTCCAAACTAAGGGTGCTGAGGGGTGATTGCACAGCCAAAATGCTCCTGCCTTTCCTCCAGCTGGAGCAAGGAGGTGCTTTGTCATGGCATGCCCAAAACTGCGAGTGCATTTCACTGTTGGCTGGGGAGGTCTTTCCTTCTCCCCCATCTCTTCCCACCCCCCTTCCCTTCACTTAGGCTGCTTTTCTCTTTCTTGCCTTTTGTTTCCCCGCCCCGCTTCCCTGCCCCAGGAAGAAAGTCTCATTTCAGTCTGAAAGGCAGCGCTGGAGGGGGAGTCATTTGACACTTAATGCCAGAGCGGCAGGAAACTTCACCTTCCTGGGGTGGAATGAAAAGCGCTCGAATTGTCTGGGGATCTTAAACAAGAGATGCAGGGAACATTCCTGGCTTTCCACACAAACACACACACTCACACACACACACACACACACACACATGCAAAAGCCCACACAGCATCAGGGTGTAATAGCTCAGCTGGGGTAATGCACTTGAACGCTCTCTGCAGCAGACAGACCAGCTCCTTCTGTTCTTTGGAATAGTTTTTATTTTTCTGAGGCCTGAGATTGCTGCTGGTCTCTGGGGAGAGAGATGTTCCTCTCACAGAGAGAACAGTGCCATTTGCTCTTTGTAATCACACTTCCCTTGGAGCATCCTGGGACTGGGAAGGGGCTGAGGGCGTGGGATGGAGTTCTGTAGATGCAGGGAGACTCTGGGCTGGTCCTCACACCTGGACAGCTCTTGTGAGACCCTGACATCCAGAGGAGGACAGCCACGTCTCAAGTCCTGGGAAAATATTCCAAAGAGAGGCTGGAAAGGAAAGGGATTCAGAGGAGGAGGTGAAGGCAAGGGACAGGACCTTCCCTCCTCCATCCCCTCTGTGCCTCCTCACAGTGCCCAGTTTTTATTCTCTGAAGGGACAGACAGAAGCTGAGCTGGCTCTGGAGTTGGGTGGCACTGGGATCATCCCCCCTGAGTGGCAGCAGCTCCCAGCTGGAGCATGCAGGACTGAGCAACCAAGCAGGGTGTTTGCTCACATCCATCCAGGGCTGCTTTTCTCCTCCCTGATCATTCACCCATCCTCTGGCCATGCTTTGGCTGGGGACACCCGTGCCCGTCCCCAGCAACCACCTTGGTCCCTGCTTTCTGTGCCGTGGTTCCCCAGCCCCCTGGGCATCCTGCTGCCCCTCGGGCGTGCTCTCAGCCCTCCCTTCTGCCCTTCCCCAGGGAGTTTGCCAAAGAGAGAGAGCGCGTGGAGAACCGCCGAGCCTTCATGAAGCTGCGGCGGCAGCAGCAGATCGAGCGGGAGCTCAACGGCTACCGGGCGTGGATAGACAAAGCGGGTAAAGGACGGTGGCCAGGGGACATCTGGGGGGACAACACACTGCTGCTCGTGTGGGGTGGTGGGCATACAAAGGAATCCCTGAGTTCTGAAGCGTCCAAGGTGCCCACGTGGTGATGTTGAGTGCATGGGTGAGCTTGGTCCCACCAGGCTGCAGGCAAGGATGCCACCAGCCTCCGTTGGGTCCTCGTGTTCTGTGGCATGAAATTGTCACATTCCATGCATGAAGCACACTGCATCTCCAGGGAGGCTGTCAGCTGTGCCCTGCCATGGTTTCCTCTCTCCTGGTGTTTGCTGGAGTCCCCTGCAGTGGTGGGCAGTGGGAAAGAAGAGCAGCCAGCAGGGAGAAGGGTTTTCCAGTTAAATCTCCTCCTAGAGCCATCTGGAGGGGATGAACTTACTGGTTCTTACCTTGGGACTCCTGGACCTGGGCTGGGGGTGGTGGAAGTTCCAGGTTTCCTCCTGACACCAGGCATGACAGCCTGTAGGTGTTGGTTCCCAGACTGCCACAGCCCATGTCCTTGCTTGCTCCTCCTAGGAATGAGGCCAGTGCATTCAGCTCTGGGAAGGGAAGATTTACACTTTCATCCGGAATTCAGACTTGTAAAAGATGGGTGTCTTCAAACGAGCACCAGACCTCAGTTTTAGCCCTGGGCTGGGTTGCTTGAGCCCCAGCCCTGCCTACAATTTTCAGCTTCTTTCCTGAGCTTAATGTCAGTGGAGGGAGAAAGGCTGATCACAAATAATTCTTTTTTCTGATGTGATGTTTGTTAGCTGCCACTTGTCACCCTCCAGAATTTGCTTTTGGGCCCTTAACCCAATACTTGGTAAGAGTTTGCAATCTAGAGCCAGCCTCTGGGCTGGGGGAAGTTCTTAAGTACCAGGCAGAGATGTGTGACAGTGCCTTGTCTCCTGATGCTGAACTGTGTGTTTTGCGTAGAGGAAGTCATGCTGGCTGAAGAGAACAAAAATTCGGGGACCTCAGCCTTAGAAGGTAAGACCAGTAATGCCCTAAAATCTGCCTGCCCTTCCTTCTGCCTGCCTAGAGCTGGAGGCTCAGACCCTCCAGCTGTGATGGGGAGGCCCCAGTGGGGTCCTCAGCCCCAGAGAGGGGTGAGGGGAGTTGGATTGGCACCGTAACTCCTGAGAGAGCATGGAGGCTGGGAGGTGTCTGATCCCACACAAGGGATAGCTCTGGGCTAGCATCACCTGGGTCTCTTCGTCCTGTTACCAGACCTGAGTCCTGACCACCAGGTCCTGATCCAACGGGCTGGCTACTGGCAGAGTTGGGCCACTGAAACTCCAGCAGCTGTTCCTCTTGCCTTCCCAGTGCTCCGGCGAGCCACCATCAAGCGGAACCGCACGGATGCCATGTCGGGTGACGAGCAGTGTGTCGACATCTCCTCCGTGGGCGAGCGGAGGCTGGCGCAGAGGAGACGTCTCAATCCAACCTTGGGTCAGTGCAGTCTGCAGCTGGCTTCCCCCAAACCTCTGTCAGCAGCTTGAGTTCCCAGAGTCACACCCATCGTGTGGAGAGTGTCACAAACCAGACATCTCTGATGGTTTAGCAGCAAACCTGCTGCTGCCACGTAAAATTCTCTGGAGGAGTTGTGCCCCATAAGAGCAACGTCCATGAGCAATGTCCTGTCTCATAACACAGGAGAGGCTGGAGCATCCAACTCCTTGTTCCCCTTCTTTTTTCCTTTAGGCAACCCCTCGAGTCACTCTGGCCTCAAAGGAGCCAGGGTGGACGGTGCCTCCTACTTGCGGCACAAGGAGCGGCTCCTGCGCATCTCTGTCCGCCACATGGTCAAATCCCAGGTCTTCTACTGGATCGTCCTGAGCCTGGTGGCTCTCAACACTGCCTGCGTGGCCATCGTCCATCACAACCAGCCAGCCTGGCTCACCCACTTCCTCTGTGAGTGCCTGGGCTTGGTGTAGGTGGGAGAGAGTTGCAGCATGCCCTCACTGCTTGCCTCGAGGCACACAGGGATGAGTCCTGCCACAGTCGTGCTGGTGTGGAGCTGGGTGGGAATGACCTCAACTCCATCCACTGTTGATAACAAACCACCATGTAGAGATGTTTAATTCAGCTTTGTCCTTGGCCTTATGGCCACGGAGGGCTGTCTCAGCCTTGTGAGCAAACACGGAGGAGTTGTGCTGGCTCTGTGTCCTTCAGGTCTGATGTGTTTGTCATGAGAGAGAAACACTGCCAGTCTCAGTGGAGTTTATCCCAAAATTGTGAACACTGGTTATGGAAAGCTTGTTGGATAACCACCTTTGAATGTGCACAAGCCATTGCTGGAAAGGTGTAAATTTGCAGGGATGGGAGTGGTCATGGTAGAGCACCCTGGTTAAAATCCTTGTGCAGAGCATGGTGAGGGAATCCCAGGCTTGGAGGTTCCCAGTTACGGAGCCTCCCTGAGCCCAGCATGGGCCAGGGAACTAGGTCAGGTCTCAGAAGCACTGCAGCGTGGGCTACTGCAGAGCAGCATGGTCAGCCCCACATGTGTCACTCCTGAGCTGCTGCAGTGGGGACAGGGCTCCTTTCTCAGACGTGTTACTCTTCCTCACCTTGAAAATGTCCCTGTCAAGCCCCAGCTCTACCCAAATCTGCAGTAGTAGGCTCAGGCCTGCCGAGCTCCCAGCACGCTGCAGCGTGGTGTGGCAGCTGGTCGTGGTGAGAGGCATCTTCTGGGAAAGGTGAAAAGCCAGGCTCTTGCCTGCTAAATGTTCAGGAAATAGCTGGAAAGGCTTTTCACTGGCTCTTGGTTGTTTGGCTCTGTTTCCATGGCCAAACTCCAGCCATGCAATGATTTTAATCCAGGTTGATGATATTCCCCTACAGTGTCTTTTGGTTGATGCCTTTGTAGGCTCCTCAGCCACTGTGGCTTAGTACCAAAGAGCTGCTCTGCTCCTTGCTGGCCATGTCTGGTCCTGTCAGCCCCCTGGGACACTGGTGCCTCTTCCCTGAATGATTAACTCATGGGTCTGATGCTCTGTTACATACGGTTTAGCTCCTCACAGATCAAATTCCCTCATCCCAAACCCTGAGAGTTTGGGGATGCATTGTGGTCCTTCCCATCTCTGTGGTGTGCTGGATGCTCAACTGATGGGTGCAAGCAGCATGCTCCACACAGCTCAGTGCCTCAAACACGCTTGGCTTTTGTCTTCCAGACTATGCAGAGTTCCTGTTCCTTGGGCTCTTCCTCCTGGAGATGTCCTTAAAGATGTATGGGATGGGGCCACGCCTTTACTTCCATTCTTCCTTCAACTGCTTCGACTGTGGGGTGAGCAGCCCCAGGGATGCTGTGGGTGTGGGGGGGGATGCTTGGCAGGGGTCTGCAATGCAAGGTACCAAGGAGGAGATCAGGATGGCCTCACAGTGGGCAGGGAGCACTTTCTGCCAGGACAGCCTGAGACACCAGGTCCTGGATGGGGTGGTGGGTGCCTTGTCTTTGGGGATGTTAAAATTCCCTGCAGCAGCCCATCCTGAGCCTGTCTTTGACTTGTGGCTGTATCTGCTTCTCAGGTCACAGTGGGAAGCATCTTCGAAGTGGTTTGGGCTATATTCAGACCAGGAACCTCTTTTGGGATCAGTGTCCTACGAGCTCTTCGTCTCCTGAGGATATTTAAAATAACCAAGTGCGTACCCACCATCAGTGCCTGTTACCCTCAGTCTCAGACTGTGGCTGCAGTCCAGATCCAGTCCCTCCTGCTCTCCAGCATCACTGGCAGTGCTCCAGCAATATCTCTGTTTTCTAGGTACTGGGCATCCCTGAGGAATTTAGTGGTCTCGCTGATGAGCTCCATGAAATCTATTATCAGTCTGCTCTTCCTCCTCTTCCTCTTCATTGTAGTGTTTGCCCTGCTGGGAATGCAGCTGTTTGGAGGCAGGTATGTCATTTCAGGGCTGAGGAACAGGAGTTTCTTGGTGTTAAAGCCAAGTGATGACACCCTCTTCAGGGAGCCGGCAAGACTCTACCTTCCCCTTCGGTCTCCTCCCACACAGAAATCCCTGCTCGAGGGCTGTGTGGGTTCTTCTAGCCAGGAGACCTTCCAGCACCAAATGTTCTGGAGACCTTTTCCAGAGTGGGGAAAGGGCCTCCTCAACACAAGAGAACTGACAGCACAGCAGCAGTCAGGGGTTTGGTGACCTTGGTATTTCACCCACCTGGTTCCCTTTGCAGGTTTAACTTCATGGATGGGACTCCCTCGGCCAACTTTGACACCTTCCCTGCAGCCATCATGACAGTGTTTCAGGTAGGAGCTGGGCTGCCAGGAGACTCAAGCAAAGGGACTTGGCACCACCTGGTTTCTCCCCCATGGCTGGGAGGGGCTCTTTACACCAAACAAGTTCCCCTCTGTCAGCTGTTGCTTCCTCCCTCTCCTGCACAACAACGTGGATGGAAGGAGGTGGAAACTCTTACCCCTTTATTAAGATGAAGAGTTTCAAAACTCTTCTGAGGAGGCTTTAAATCCTCATCAGTGTGCAGTGGGATGTCCCTCAGGTGCTGCAGAGCTGGGTTATCCACTGCAGGGTGTCCCTGTACCTGGTGCCTGTGTGTTGGTGGCACAGGTGTGTGCAGGTGAGGGGCAGCACAGGTGACAGGGCTGCTGCCTCGTGTCCCCACAGATCCTGACAGGCGAGGACTGGAACGAGGTGATGTACAACGGCATCCGCTCCCAGGGAGGCGTGCGCTCAGGGATGTGGTCCTCCATCTACTTCATCGTCCTCACCTTGTTTGGGAACTGTATCCACTTGGCTGCTGTGCTTTCGGTGCTGAGAACCCCGCCTCCTCACCTTCTCTGGGGGCATCCCCCTCCCCTTCTTCACAGAATCACAGAATAATGAGGTTGGAAGAGACCTCCAAGATCATCGAGTCCAACCCATGCCCTAACACCTCAACTAGAATCTATCACCAAGTGCCATGTCCAGTCTTTTATTAAACACATCCAGAGATGGTGATTCCATCACCTCCCTTGGAAGAGCATTCCAATACTTTATTATTCTTTTGGTGAAAAACTTTTCCTAATATCCAACCTCTACCTTCCCTGCCATAGCTTGAGACTGTGTCAGTGCTACCTGGAGAAAGAGCCCAACCCCACCTGTCTACAACCTCCCTTCAGGGAGCTGTAGAGACCAATAAGGTCACCTCTTGAATCTGCTTTTCTCCAGGCTAAACAACCCCAGTTCCTTCAAACGTTCCTCATAGAAACATCCTTCCCCTCCCAGCTGAGGGACACCCAGCACACCCCTGTGGGTGTCCCAAGGGCAGAGAAGGAGCTGTGGGGAGGTGCACTGAGGGCTGTGGGATGGGTGAGGAGTTTGTGCCTTTGGCTGGGCTCCTTGGGAGCTGCAGATACACATGTCCTTAACACACGGCTTGTGCATCCTTAGCTGCTCTCAGATACTCTGCTGAACGTCTTCTTGGCCATCGCCGTGGACAACCTGGCCAATGCCCAGGAGCTCACCAAGGTACGTTCCTGCTGCTCCTTCTCCCCTGGAGAGAGTGGGGGCAAAGCCATTTAGGCTTTGACTTAGGAAAATGCTTAAACCTGCTGGTCTTTCCAGGAACTCCCCAGTCCCATTTGCCATCAGTCAGGTGGAGATAACCATCCTCTCTTGGGTGAGACCTGATGTGGGCACTCTTATCTGCCCAAGCACTCTGGAGATGTGGAGTGAGAAGCAATTTCCAGTGGTGCCAGTATTTATTCCCCACTTGCCCACAGATGTGGGCAGCAGATGTGATTTAAGATGCAATTCAGGCTGGTGCTCAGCTGCTTTTAAGACCATACTGGGGAATATTTGGGGATCTCAAAATTGTAGGGGCACCATCTGGATAGTGGGCCTAGAAGACAGCTGCAAGGGTTGTGTCCACTCTTTGGAGCAGACCAGTGATCCTGTGGTGCCCAGATTTTTGTGGAGCCCGTGCTGTTGCTCGCATCCCTGGGGCTCACTGGAGGTTTGCACACCGGGGTGAATCTGACCCCAGAGGGGGCATGGTTTGCCTGAGGGGTGTGTGCAGGGGTCCTCCCACGGTGGGAGGGTGCAGATGGCACCTCCAGGGGCTGCCGGCTGCCGCTGGGGCGCGAGGGATGGGAGAGCCCCACGGGTATCAGCAGCATCAATTAAGAGAACGCTGAGTTTTTGAAAAGGCTGAATGCTCGCTAATGACTCCTAATGACATTCTTTGCTCCGGAGACACAACCGTGCTCATTAAAGCAATCCGGGCTCTGCCGGGGTCGTTCATGGATGCCTTACCTCCCACTCCGTTTGGGGGATGCCTGTCTGGCCCCTGTGGCTGTGAGAAGGGAGGGCTGAGCTGGTCTGTGCTGTCTGGGGTTGTCCCACCATGTTCAGCCCAGCCCGTGCCTGGAGTGGGCTGGGTTCACTTATTTGAGCAGCCCTGATGCCTTGGGGAAGATCTGGTGTAGTGGGGAACCCGCATCCACCCAGCACAAGGGAAATAAAGTGTATCTGGAAGCGATGCCTTAAAATGTTATATTTTTTCAAATCCTGTACTGCATTACTGCACAACTCTGAACTCCATACAGAGTGTTGGCTGCTGCCTTCACATTTTGGTCAGACAAAACAATCCTTCTGAGACTGAAACTCAAGGGCACCCTCCAGCTTCAGGCCCTGAAAAGTATGAACAAAAGTGAGTTGGGGAGGAGCAAACTGGGGGAACATGACTTCATTACCTGAAGATGTAATTGGAGGATTAACCCCTGATATGGGAATGGACCAAACTTAGAACTGTATGAAAGACTCATGACCATTGTCCATCCTGGGTGTAGCCCCTTGGGGAGGCTTTTGGCTGCCCAAGCTGTGCTATTGAAGGCCTTCAATAAATACCCACTTAATCCTCTTAACCTTGTCTAGCCTCTGTTCTAGGTAGCCACTCCAAGGCATCGGAAGTACAGATCCTCCTCAATCCCTCGAGCCTTGGCATCCAGGGCTGCCCTGCACATCCCTCACTGCTCCCAGTGGCTGAGCTCTCCCTCACAACCCCAACACCCCACTGAGCAATGCCCTTCTTTTCTCTGCAGGACGAGCAGGAGGAAGAGGAGGCCTTTAACCAGAAGCACGCCCTTCAGAAAGCCAAAGAAGTCAGCCCCATGTCTGCCCCAAACATGCCTGCTATCGAGTGAGTGACTCCCCAACACCACCCTGGTGACCCCCCCGAGCCCAGCCAGGCTCAGAAGGGCACAGAGCTGCAGCACAGCCTGGACTGGCTGGTTGGGGGACTGCCAACAAAAAAAAGGGGTCCCCACATGGGGTGAGTCCCTCTCTGGGCATTTTCCTGAAGATGGATGGAGGTTTAGGAGTGTGCTCCCCGTGAGCAGCAGTGCTTTTGGAGAGGTGACAGCTCTCCAGGGAGCTCCTGAAATTGCCACCCTCTACACCAAGCTGCAGCTTTAGTGCTTGGGCATGGCAAAAATATGCTAAAAGAGGTTTTCTGCCCCAAATATAGAGCTCACTCGCTCAGGGCTGATGGTAGGAGGCTGGGGGAGGAGGAAGGTATCTCGAGTTATTCTTGAGGAGGGGTGATATTTGTTCCTGGGGAGTGTTTCTTCATGGCAGAGCTGCAGGAGAGCAGCCAGGGCTGGGGGGGAAGGGAGCAGTGGTGTCACAAATCTCCCTCGGGCTCCTTCCTTGGGAGCCAATGCAGTTAGGAAAGATGGAGCGGGTTTGTGAAACCATGTTTGATTGTTCAAAAATTTGATTTGGGTGCGAAAAAAAAAAAGCCCCAAACCCCATAAACCTCCAGCATGGTGTTAGGAAGCCTTGTCTCTGCATTTCAGCGGGAGAAATTTCTGTTTTTTCCTTCCTAGCTGCCTTTTTTCTCTTTATTTTGCAGTGTCATATGGTCTAAATCACATAAAACTTTCAAAGTCAACATTGGAACGAGGCGTTTTGATTTGTTTCCCAAAACAGTACATTTCAGTACAGCTGAAGGGATTATTTTATTTTTTTTCCCTCTTTTTTTTTTTTTTTTTTTAAATAGAATCCCTTCCCAGGGAATTTTAGGTTTCGTTATGCTTTGAAACCCAGCCAAGCTTGTACACGGCAGAATCTCTTGCAGATTTTGCTGAGAGAAACTGCTGTCTTCAGGAGAGTGCTGATCTGGGGGGGTCAGAGGCAGCCTTGGGAACGGCCCCCTCCCTGGTTTGGCAGTGGTGGGATGCTGTGGGATGCTGGTTTTAGGGGCAGCAGGAATGGGGTGTGCTTGTAAGGTCTGCCTGGTCCTCCCAGCAGCCACAGATTTTACCCTGGATTGGGGCTGATGGGGTGTTTGTAATAAATCTGTCTGCCCAAGTACTAGGGGGGTTTAGGGGGGAGGTGGTGGAGTCTGGATGTTGGCTCTGTTTCTGGATACCAGTGGGAATGTGTTGGATAAAGTGAGGGAATAGAGAGCTTTAGGCTGCGGGAGAGACTGAGGAATGGACAGATAGGAGAGAGGAAGAGGGGGAGATGGAATATATTAGGGCAGTAAAGGATTTGCCCACACTGCACATCCCTGATAGAGCTCTCTAGTCATTGCCAGATAGAGCTGGTTGGGAAAAAAGATCTTTTCAACCTTTCCTTATTGTTCTGGTGGCATTGAAAGGGGAGGTATTGATATTCATGGGGCTTTTTTCCAGCTCCTCCCACTCACCAGGATGGACCTGGGTCAGGCCCAGGCAGCAGATGCCAAGGGTTAGACTTGATGATGTAGTCAGCCTCAGGTCTGGTGTGCTTTTGGTGGTGCTGAGCTTGTGGAGGGACAACACCGTGGTGGCCAAGGCAGAGTAGATCTGGCCCAGAAGGGAGCTCAGAGCCAGGCCATGCCTTTGGTGGCTCCATTTCCCCACAGGTGCCTGGCGCATGCAGGCTGGCAGTGTGGGCATGGACGGGTGTTCCCACGTGGCCAGGGGTGCTGTGGGTGCCCCTGGGAGCTCTGTGTTTGTAAACCTGGGTGCAGCTGGCTCGGGGCTGCCGGGTGGGTGCCGGCATGCATTGGTGCTGGATGTGCTGCGCGGGTGTGTCTGGAGGCTCTGCAGCTCGTTGTGGGAATGCTGCAGGTGCTGGCAGCTCCAGCCCTGCCTTGAGCGTGGCACTGAGGCCTCCCCATGCACGGGGATCCATGGAGACCATAAGCACTGGCATGACTGGAGCACTTCTCCCGTGAGCTGGGAGGATGGAGGTTGTTAAGCCAGGAGACCTTGGAGCACCTTGAGAGAGCTGACGAGGGACTTCTGACGAGGTGGTTTTTTGATAAATGATAGGACAAGGGAGAATGGCTTCAAACGGTTGGGAAGTGGTCACGACAGCAAACCTGCTCAAGAAGATTTGGACAGTGCTCTCAGGCACGTGGTGGGATTCTTGGGGTTGTCCTGTGCAGGGCTGGGAGCTGGATTCAGTGATCCTTGTGGGTCCCTTTGAACTCAGGATGTTCTGTGTTTCTATGATTGCACATTCTCAGGGCAGTGTTCTTGGAGCTGTGTGTATCCGAATCTTTTCTATGCTGAGGCAGAGGTTAAAGCCTGGAATCTCACCCTGCCAGCCCTGTTGACTTGCTCTGTGTGGGGACTGCTCAGGTGACAGCAGCTCTGTGGCATCTCAACCTGGCCTTGTGCCTTGTGTTTGCTGGGGAAGTTCACGTTCCCCTCTGTGCTCCCAGGCCAGCAGCAGCTGATGGTGGTGGCTCTGAGCAGCTCAGGGCTGGCCTGATGCATTGCTTCCTCTTTCCAATTGCCTCTTGTTTCTTGGGAGAAGTGAATTTGGAGCAGTTTGAGACAGTGGCTAAGTATCCAAGGATGTCTCCGAGGTTCTGAAGGACTGGCGCCTGCACTGCTCTCCTGGTGCACGGCGTGGGGAAGGCTCCCAGGGAGCAGAGTGCCAGCTTGAGCGTGCCAGCCCGTGACCACTGTGCCCGTGGGGGCTCACCGTGGATGCACAGGGCCAGGATGAGCCTCCTGCTCAGGGAGGGGGGACAGCTCTGTGCGCTGCCCACACGAGTGGAAGGAGGGGATTGAACCCGTTTGTTTTATCTCCGCAGAAGAGACAGGCGGAGGAGACACCACATGTCGATGTGGGAGCCACGCAGCAGCCACCTGTATGTGGGCGGCGGGGGCGCGTGTCCGTCTGTGCCTCCTGTGCTGTCTGTGCGTCCGTCCGCGGGGCCGGGGCACACCCCGCTCCCCTCGGGAGTGGGAATTCACTGTGTGTGTGTGTGTGTGTGTGTGTGTGCTGTATCCGTGTGCCCCGTGCTCCCCCCGCCGTGCGCGGATCCCCCGTGCGCGGTGCCGCGGTGCCGTGGGTGTGCGCCGGGCTGTGAGCAGTGCCCGTGCCCCTGTGTGCTCCTGGGTGTTTTCCCTGTGCCGCGGGGGTGTCGGGAAGGGCACGTCTTGTCTTCTCCAGGGTGTTGTTGTACCACGCTGCAAACGTTCAGTGGTGTAGCCCAGAAGCCCAGTGCAGCTCCTTCCCCTCAAAATCGCTGCTCCTCAAGCCTCAGGGTAGGCTCTCCACCCAGGATGTGCTCTGAGAGAGGCGAGGAGAGGTCCCTAGGTGCAGCAAGAGGGCTCAGCCCATATTTAAGGTGTCCCAATGCAGTCACTCAAGGGGAAGGTGGTCTCTGCCTGTCTGGGATAGGGCAAACCAGGATGGTGGCTGCTCCCAGAAGCTGGACGTGCTGCCTGAAAGCTTCAGGGCAGCATGGAGGCTGCTGGGGCTGGTCATCCATCAGCCTGATGCTTTCTGAAGGGACACAAGCACACTCCCAGCCCCACTTCCAGCACCAGAGGGACGAAGCCTTAGCACAGCCTGTAACCCCGGCGGTGGCACTTCCTTCAGCCTGGGATTCCCAGATGAAATCCAGGGTGGATGTTTCACCGGGGGGACGGTGAGGGCAGCCAGGGTGGTGACCCCTCGCCGTCCCCCGTTGCAGGCGGGAGCGTCGGCGGAGGCACCACATGTCGGTGTGGGAGCAGCGCACCAGCCAGCTGCGCCGGCACATGCAGATGTCCAGCCAGGAGGGCATCAACAAGGACGAGCCGCCCCTCATCAATCCCCACGCCAGCATCTTCCGCAGGAAGAGGCCCGGGGAGGGTGTCACCCTGGAGAAATGCGCTGAGGAGCAGGGCAAGGCAGAGCGCGAGGGACTCGAGCAGGTGGTGCCAGGGGCCAACCCCGGCGGTGGGGAGGAGAGGACATCACCGCGGGCCAAGCGGGACATGTGGCAGCAGAAGTCTTGCCATGGGAACTGCGAGCCAGGAGAACAGGACGGGGCAGGAGGCAGCATGGAGGATAGGGCCAGGATGAGGCCGAGCCAGCGGCGCAGCCGGCACCGCAGAGCCCGCGTGGAGGGCAAGGACACGGCTGGCATCTTGGGGAGCCGCTCGGCCAGCCAGGAGATGGGGCTGGAGGAGGCCAGCACTGCCGAGGGGACGCAGGATGGGGACAGGCATGGGGACGTGGCTGCGGCAGAGGCGCTGATTCCGGGGGAGCCAGAGGCGAGCGGGGAGTCCATCAGGTTGGTACTTGCAGAGGACATCTTGCACAGCTCCTCAGAGGGCATCCCCACAGCTCCTCATATTCTCTTCTTCTCCTGTCCCCGTATCTTCTCACTCCTCCTTTTCTCTCCCGTCCCTGCTGCAGGACAAACGGGGTCCCTGCTGGCGATGCCGATCTGATTGGCACCACCAAGAAGGGCAGCCCCCCGCACGTGGCAGCCGAGCTCTCCCAGGGGAAGACAGGCACCCTGACGGAGCAGGAGTGCAGCAGCCCAGACACGAGCGAGCAGGCACTGCTGGAGCCCAGGCGCAGCGTGTGCCGCAGCGAGCCCGACCTGTCCTCCATCACCCCCAACACCGAGAAGGCCACCGAGAGCACGGCCATCATGATCGATGTGCACGACTCCGCTGTGGTACAGAGTGAGGACCCGTCTCTCTTTCCTGAGCCCCTCTCCCAGCCCTCGGGGACCTTGTGGGGGTGGAAAGCTGCTTCTGTGGCTTTTCCTGTCTGCATCCATCAGCTGGGGGGATCTCTGTGCTGCTCCTTGCAGCACCTCACCCCAGTGAGGGGTTTTGCAGGGGAGCCCAAACGCTGATGTGCCAGCATCCCCTGGGTCCCGCCTCCCTTTCTCACCTCTTCCCATCTACCCTGTCATCTGATCCATCATTTCCCACCACTCCTTCATCCGATCCATCATTTCCCCTTCCTCTCTGCCTGGGCAAAACTCTGGCATTCCCTGTTTTTCCTGGAACATCTTTAGCCTCCAGCAGCTCACTGTCACTCAAACCCCTTAGCAGCATCCTGGCTGTCAAGGTGAGCTGCTTTAAACTGTGTTATTAATTAACCACCAAGGTGAAAACGGGCCTTGTTAGACCCATTTCATCTGCTCCATCCCAGCAGCTGGTGTGTTTTCTTCCTGCCTAGTCCCTCTCACTGTGACAGCACTGGGATTCAAAGCAGGAACTCAGAGGGGGGTTGCCCGGGTGGCAGGGACACCCCAGGGTGTTGTCTGGGTGCAAGGTCGGGCAAAGGCTCTCGCTTTCCTGCAGTTAGCAACAAGACAGACGGCGAAGCCAGCCCCTTAAAGGAAGCTGAGACCAAAGAGGATGAGGAAGAAATGGAGAAGAAGAAGAGGAAGAAGGAAAAGAGCGAGACGGGCAAAGCCATGGTGCCGCACAGCTCCATGTTCATCTTCAGCACCACCAACCCGTGAGATGTTTTTCACTCTGGGGCTGGGGAGGGCTGCAAGGGGAAGCAACCCAGACATCACCAAAACCAGGGAATCCCTGTGAGAAGGGAGCTGTGTGTCCCCCAAATGGGCTGGATAAGCAGCCACAGAGTTCCTCAAGCCCCACATTGCTCTCTCTCTGTGGCATGGGCTCATGGCTCTCTCCCAGCTGCTGATTTCTAAACTGGGATTTTTATTCCTTGTTTTTTATATTTACCTGCAGTTTTCTGCTGCTTTGTAGCTCTTCCCCAAACCCAGCAGCCTGGAAGAGTAAGCACCCCAATTTCTTAGGAACTCTCCCTGCCTGGCTGTGGGGCTGAGACAGCTGAGAAGAGGGATCAACAAGCCCAAACAGATTTTGGGCTCCCTTCTTCTGCTCCTCACGCTTTGCTGCCCATCTCCCCCCCTTAGAAGATGGCATTATGGGGTGGGCTTTGCACAAGGGCTGTGGCTGTGGCCTGCCAGGGGCTCACAGGTGGGCTGTGTCCCTGCAGGGTGAGGAGGGCCTGCCACTACATTGTGAACCTGCGCTACTTCGAGATGTGCATCCTGCTGGTGATCGCTGCCAGCAGCATCGCCCTCGCCGCCGAGGATCCCGTCCTCACCAACTCCGACCGCAACAAAGTGATTGCAACCCCCTCCCGCTCCCCCAGCAGGACAGGCAGAGCTCCTGCAGGATTTGAGCTCTGTAGGATCAGGGCAGACAATGGTGGCACTTGCACTGTGCTGTGGAATCTGGTTTCTCCCCATCACATTCTGTTGTAAACCGTGGGTGTCACTCCCAGCTTCCCACACATGGGGTTTAGAGCCTGGGGAGAGACCAGGGTGCCTGGTCAGCTGTAAAGTGGCTTGGACTGGGGAGATGCTGGTACAAGCCCTGGTGTGGGGCAGGTGATCCTGGCTAGCAGTGTCGTTTCCAAGCCATTTGCATGGGGAATGATTCCCTCCTGCCTGCACAGGCTGGATTTGGGGCTGTCCTGAACTCTTAGGGATGAGGCTGGGTTTGGGACAAGCAAACCCACCCCGTTTTGCCCCTAAGCCAGGCAAGCTGCTGTAGCTGGGTGTCTGGGTGGGCACAGTTTGCTTGGCAGCAGCTGCAGAGCATCTGTGCCCTCTGTCTGCAGGTGCTGAGGTATTTCGACTACGTCTTCACTGGTGTCTTCACCTTTGAGATGGTGATCAAGGTAAGAGCCCTGAGAGGATGCAGCATCCCTGGGCAATAGCTCAGTTCTGCAGTTCTGGTCCTCAGTTTAGAAGGTGGAGACCTTAAAGTCTGGTTCTCAGCAGTGCTGGTCCAGAGTGCTCAGCACCTCCTTTATCAGCCCCGAGGCTTCCACAAAGTCCCAAGTCCTACACCCAGGACACTGGGACATGTCTGCAGTGTCCCTGCCCCCCAGCTTGGTGTCTGTGCTGCTCATTCCCTGCCTGTTTTTCTCTCTGTATCTCCCCTCCAGATGATTGACCAGGGCTTGATCCTGCAGGATGGCTCCTACTTCCGAGACCTCTGGAATATCCTGGATTTCATCGTGGTGGTGGGAGCGCTGGTGGCCTTTGCCTTGGCGTAAGTGGCCTTTGTCCTTGTCAGCTTCCTGCCTTTCCTGGGCTGGGAGAAGGGTGAAACTGTGTCTTATGGCTACTAGACTCTGATTTTGTTTTGTATTTTATTTCTCTGCACTTTTCTGGTATGGCTCCTGGCAGTGGTGTGTGGCTGCTCCGGAGGTGTTTCTCCTTGTTTGGCAGAAGCTGGTGAGAAAGCAGGCAGGGAGCAAGGCAAGGCAAGCTGGAGATGCTAGGAAGAAGTTGGGGGTGCAAGTGGATTTGAAACAGAGCAGAAGAGGCTGTTAGAGAGGGAGAAATGGCCTAAATGTGCCAGAGCTGGAGTTACACACCTGCTATGCATCTTGGGGTGCACAGAGACAGCAAAAGCAGCAGCCTGCCAGGTGGAGCTGCCCTCTGAACACGTTTTTGGTGGAAATGGTAGCCCTGGCTGGTGACTTTTCCTCTGGTCTGAGGGGGACATTGCTCTGGAGCCCTGCAGGAATGGGGCTGAGGCTGGTGGGGTTTGTGCCAGCATCCTCTGAGGCATCACAGAGAGGGCTGTGTGCTCGCCCTGCACCGTGCCCACTGAGCACTGCTTGGAGATTGGGCCCTGGCCCTGAGCTTGTGGCACCTGTGGGTACTGGGATGTGCCATGGAGGGCAGGAGCACGCAGGGATGAGTTTCCTGCTGCTCCGATGTGCCCTGTACTGCTGGCTGGGGCAGGGGGTGCAGTGAGCTCAGGGAGGGATGCGTGGTGCCAAGGTGGTGCTGGCAGGGAAGGGACAATCCCCAGGGCTGTGCTGCCCCATTGGAGGGAGAGGAACAGAGAGGAGAGGCTCAGGCTCCTTTGTCACGCTGTTGTTCTCTCTTTGTGCCTGTGACACTGGCAGCAGTGGCTGCTGACAGGGGAGGGCCTGGCAGCCACGCAGACGGGAGCCTTGGCCACAGCTCAGGTACCGTGCGGGGCTCTCGGGGTGCCCACGAGGTCCCTGGATGGATTACAGCCCTTAATCCATCCCTCCCACCTCACCCCGCACTGGGCAGCAGCTCCTTCTCCTGGATCTCACCCACTTGTACCCCTCTGGCTCGTTGCTTGTGCCTTCCTCACCCTCCTCACCCCATTCCTCACCCAGTGCCTCCAGCCCCTGCTCTCTCCTTGAGAAGAGCGCGGGAGAATTCAGCTCACCCAGCACAGGATGAAGCAGCCCCTGGGCAGGGCAGGGGGCAGACCACAGACCATGGGGAAGGGGCTTGGGGAAGGTTTGCTGCCTGGGGACAATGCTCTGAGCCTCTGGGAGGCCACACAGGCCACCACAAGGGTGGATGGAGCATCTCCAGGGTCTGGCTGATCTCTGCTCTGCCAGGAGCATGTCTGGCAGGGCTCAAGGGCATCAGCAGCCTAAAGATGGTTTGAAGAGGAGGGCAAAGGAGCCTTTTCCTTCCCAGGCGACTTCCATCAAGAATTTTGATGGCTGAAGGAGCACAGGTTGTTGGCTCAGCCTGCTCCTTGGTGGAGGGGTGTCCTCACCTGTGGTGTTTGTGAGGGTCCCCTGGACCAGGTGAGAGATGAGTATTTGACTCCATGTTCTCAGAAGGCTGATTTATTATTTTATGAGATTATATTATATTAAAGAATGCTACACTAAAACTATACTGAAGAAAGAGAAAGGATACATCAGAAGGCTTCACAAGAAGAATGATAATGAAAGCTCCTGACTGACTCAGAGAGTCTGACACAGCTGATGGTGATTGGTCATTAATTAAAAACAATTCACATGGAACCAACCAAACATTCACCTGTTGGTAAACAATGTCCAAGCCACATTCCAAAGCAGCAAACACAGGAGCAGCAATCACATATTTATTGTTTTCATTCCCCTCTGAGGCTTCTCAGCTTCCCAGGGGAAAATCCCAGGCAGAGAGGATTTTTCAGAAAATATCATGGTGACACCCACCCTTGCACAGGGGTTGCTTACTGTCCCCTTGCCCTCGCCCCACAAGGGTGGCACAATTCCTGTGGTGGCCCTGCGGCTGGCAGGGGGTGTGGGCGAGCTGCCTGGCACCTTCCAGCCCCGCTTGCCACCTGCCTGCCCCCACCCCTCCTCCCGAGGGAAGGATGTTCCCTCTGGGCATGGGGCAGCTGAATTCTCAAGGGTGAGCACCCCCATGGGCTGTGGCACCGAAGCCCTGCCTGTGGAGAAGGCCTTGGCATCTCCACACACGTTTTCAGCGAGCACTGGGGTCTCCTGCTCTCTCCTGCAGCTGTAGCTGGGTACATCCTGAGCTGCTTGTGCCACGGACGGGGATTTTTGTCATGTAAACCTGCAGGACTGTCCGTCTGTCTGCCCCACCTCCAGCCTGGCTCCTGCTGGAGATGAGCTCATGGCTTCAGCAGTGAAGGGAGCAAAGGCACCACGGTGATTTCCGATGGGTTCGTGCATTATAAAGCACTTGTAAGAACACCTGCCTCTCCCCTCAGCAGCCCAGCACCGCCACAGCCGCGGGAGCTGCAGGACATTCACCAGCTCTCCATGTCCCAGCCCGCCACCCTCCCTCCCAGCCTCCCTCCTGATCTCTGGGGGAATACTCTGGTGGTGGTGTTCCAGTCAGTCTCCTTTTCTCTCTCTGGGAGCTCTTTGATGTGGGGCCAGGGCAGGGGGAATGTTATCCTCCTTCTCCTCTTCTCCTTCTCCTTCACCTTCACCTTCTTCTTCACCTTCACCTTCACCTTCACCTTCTCCTTTCTCCTTCTCCTCCTCCTCCTCTCTTTCTTCTTCTTCTCCCTCCTTTCTCCTCCTCCTTCTCCTTCTTCTCTCCTCCATGGAGCTGGGTGGGAACAGCAGTGCCTGTGGAGTGTGGTGATTACCTGGATGAGAGCAGCTGATGCCTGAGTCCAGCAGGTCCCAGTAGGAATGCTGGGGTGTGCCATGCAGGATTCCTGCCCCTCTTGCCTCCCCTCTGCACTCTGGTTTTCCCACAGGGGCAGCCATGGGCACAGCAGGAGTGCCACCATCACCCACAGGCTGTCTGTGCCACATCCAAATCACTGACCACCAAGTGTCCATCCACAAAGCCATCTCTCTGTGAGCCATTGTGGCTTGTCCACTGCTCCCTCAGAGGCCACAAATCCTGAGAGAGGCTGTCTCCATTCATCTCTAGCTCTCCACGTGGAAAGCTAATCCATCAGTCCATACACAGCCTAAATAAAAAGCTGTAAATCTCCAAAGAGTTCAAATTAAATTAGCTGAAGTAACCAGAACCACAACTAAAGACCTTGCTTGCCTTGGCCTCCCTCTGAGGCTGCAGACCACAGCAGTTTTGCAGAGCTGTCCAGGGCTGGTGGAAAGATTAGTGCAGAGGTTGAGTGGCCAGTCTGGAGCCCTTGGTGTACAGGGCTGATTACCCAGCAGAGGGGCTTCTTTCCTTGCAGCATCTCCTCGTGCCCATTGGCACCAGGGCCTGGAAGAAAGAAGGACCCCTAGGTACTGCAAAATAACCTGGTGTGAGGCAGGTCAGGGCAGAAGTCCCACCACAGAAGGGCTGCCAAGTTAAATTGTCACCTTTTCAGCCCACCTGCCACATGTTGGACTGACACTCACCCGGGGGCTGGGGTGAGTTTTATGGGTTTTAGGAAATGTTTTACTTACAGGCTTTGCCCCCAGGGCTGAGCACTCTGTGTGCACATGGCAGGTACTTGGCTCAAACAGGGACAGAGGCTTGGTTACAGCCAGGGACCTTGGAGCCCACCTTGGCTCGACCAGCTGAGCACCCTGCTGGCTTGCAGAAGACCCTGCACTGCAGCTCAGGCTCAGTGGAGCTCTCAGTGGAGGTGATTTAGCAGAGTTTGGATGGGAACTATTGTGGCTCGCAGGTAGGTTCCCTTGGAGGCACCTGCCTTTGGCTCACTGACCCCACAACTCCTGGCTGAGGAGGACTGTGCCTTCCTGCTGTTGCCCACTGACCCACTCCATGCAGGTTCCTCTTGCAGCAGAGCTCCCACCACGTGTCCCCACCCAAAACCTCCAGCAGGGAGGGCAGGAGGGGCTTCTGGAGGAGTTTCTCCCTGGAGATGTGCCTTATCCTGAAGGGCACAACATGGTCCACACACCATGCCTTTCTCCCGAGGCCTGGGTGGTGGGCAGCTGCTGCAGGGTCCCCATGCAGCTCCCCTGAGCCTTTTCTTACCTTCCTCCTCTCTTTCTTTCTTTTTCCATCTCTCTGCTGGTGCTGCTCGGTGGCTGCTGGGCTGGATCGCCGACAGGAATGCTTTGGGGTAACTATGGTGCTCGAGGTCTTGTGGGATGCTGCTCCTGGGAATGCAGGGGGGTGGCTGCAGGTGGAGGTCAGTCTGTCCCACACCTGGGCTGACCCTCAGCTGCGTTTTCAGCGGCTGCAGCATGCTGCCCTGCAGGCACTCCTGAGGCCTGAAGGGATCCCCCCTCAGCAGGTGTCAGACACTGCATTTGGGGTGTCCTCGGTGACAGCTTGCACCAGCTAAGTGCTGCCCTCAAACCCTCACCCCAGCCCTCAGCCAGATGTCCCAGGCCTTTATCCAGGCCCTATTTCTGAGCAAAACAGGAGCAAAGTGAGTCCTAGGTCCGTCTGTACAGTTCTTTCCCATGCATGTGAGGGCTGTGCTCCTAGGGAGGGCTATTAATTAGTGGTTTTGTTTACATCTCGTAATGATTAAGCCCATTATTGTACTCCCTGTTGCATTAACCCTCGCCAAGGAGCTGTGTAATTGGGAGCATCTGTTGTTGCAAGTAATTTCCCTGACGTTTTTCGAGGGTGCCTGGTGGATCCAAGCTCGAGGTCCTGGTGCCACCTTTACCAGGACCTCGAGATCCAGTCTTCAGTTAAAAAAGAAAAAAAAAAAAAAACCCACCTGGTATTGTGGTTAGGGGAATAATCATCATATGCAAGAAATGAGGGCCATGAGGGGGCTTTTCTAAAGAATTCTCCTGGTGAGCTCTGCCTCCCTCAGCTGACTTAGGGTGAAGGCAAGAGTAACCCTGCTCTGGAGAGACCTCAGAGATCCTCCCAAGGGTCCAGCCCCTGTGCCTTGGTCAGAGACACCTTCCACTAGACCAGGCTGTTCAGGACCCCATCTAAGTTTGCCTGGAACACTTCCAGGGACGAGGCACCCACAATTTCCCCGTCAAGGTAGACCCCATTGAGCGAGCCTCCCTCATTTTATTCTGCATTTCTTGCAACGGGAAGGAAACAATTTGCAGCGGTGGTGACCCTGCGCAAGCCCCATTTGCAAACAGCCTGTGCCTGAAGGGGGGAAGAAGCAAAGCCTGTGCCCTGCAAACCTCCTGGCACTGCTTCCCACAGCAAGGGGTTTGCTGAGATCACTGGAAGGGTGCTAATCCCAGGAAAAAGAGGATTGCCTTGTTTTCCATCTCTGCCGGCTGTCGGCACGTGTCGGAGGAGCCGCGTGGAGGTGGGCTGAGCGCTCAGCAGTGCTTGTGCCCCTCCTGTTCCCATCTTCACACCTGCTGGTGGGGGGTGTTGTCAGCAGTTCAGCTCCCCAGGGCACCCAGGTCTACAAGGTTATTGTCTCTCTGTTCCATTTTTGGGTGCGTGTGCCTCCCTCCGACGTGGCAGGACCAACAAGGGCCGGGATATCAAGACCATCAAGTCTCTCCGTGTGCTGCGGGTCTTGAGGCCCCTGAAAACCATCAAGAGACTGCCCAAGCTGAAGGTAACGAGCTCCATCTCCTGCCTTACACCCTCTTCTCATCTTCCCTGGGAGCAGGGACCACCACAGCGACTTGTTTGTGAGCAATCAACAAGTTGTTTTCAAAGCTTTTGGGGTGCCCTAGGAGCCCTGTCTGCAATCACCACACCCCTCAGGCTGCTTCGTGTCTGGAGGTGCAGTGAGTTTTTGAAAGCAAGCCTGGAGCAGTGCAAGGTGTCCAGAAGTAGTTTCTCTGCCAGGGAAAGTGGGGCTTGAGTGGACAAAATGGAGCAAAGTCTGGATGTTCTCCTGAAAAATAGGGTGCCCTGGTTTTGGAGAGCTCAAATCTCTTTGGAAAGTTTTTCATCTTTCCCACTAGAGCAGGTTGCAAACAGCTCGGGGTTTTGTGTGGTGTGCTGTCACGGTGTTGCACTGGAGAGGGATTTCCCATCTCAATAATGGGATTATTTCTGCATCACAGGTAGGATTATGAATTTCCCTACCTTAGCTGGTGGGGTACAGAGCCAAAACAGAGTGTGAGACTGAGGAAGCCCCTTATTTTTTAACTTGTAAGTGGTTTGGCTGATTGATGAGACCCAGGGTGGCACCCCAGAAACATGGGGGTTGACCCCAGCTTTTCTTCCTGATCAGTGGATGGAGTCAGCCCATGTCAGTTCCTTTCTGGAAGTGCCTGTCTCCATCACGAAACAGGGATAAGGACAATCCCCACTTGAAGTGCTGTGAGAGCCAGGGCTGAGAGCACTAAGGAACGTGCTGCTGTGACAGGCAGAGGTATTTGCTCTGCCTTGTTATTGGGGTGATGCAAAATGATGAAGTGCTCGCTAATTAGTCTTGAGTGCTACTAATTGCATCATTAGGATGGTCCCCCATCTGCTTCCCTGGTTGCAGAGAACACTGAGGGCACAAATATCCATCCCTGGTGCTGTCTCAGGGGCTGCATGGTGGCTACACATGTGCAGTGGTTGCTCTGGGTGTTAACAAAAATAACGTTCACAAAATCACTTTTGGCCTTGGAGAAGGCCCAGCTCTTTCCCTCTTTCCCCAGGAAGTAACCTGGTCTTGGTGCAGGGCTGTGGGTTCCCCAGGGTGAGCTCTGCCCTCTCTTCCAGGCTGTTTTTGACTGTGTAGTGACATCTCTCAAGAACGTCTTCAACATCCTCATTGTCTACAAGCTCTTCATGTTCATCTTCGCCGTCATCGCCGTGCAGCTCTTCAAGGGGAAGTTCTTCTACTGCACTGACAGCTCCAAGGACACGCAGAAGGACTGCATGTAGGTGCCCTGTGGAGTGGCTCTGGTGCTCCTGACCCCTCTGGCAATGGCACTGGGTTGTGTCTGCTGTGGGTCCCTGTTAAGTCCTTGGCCATGACTTGCTCCTGGGGACAGCATGGGCTGAGCCTTGCCCCCAGTGCTGTGGCCCATCCTTCTGTGGGGTGCAGAGCCTTTAATTTGCTCCTGTTCTTTCCTCCTTCTCTCTCTTCTGTTTTACTTTCCCCTTCTCCCTCCCCTTCCTCATAGTTGTCATCCAGCTTCTCCCTGCGGGAGGAGAGGTGACCCCTGCACACACCTGCGCTGCCCCCAGGGTTCAAACCCACCATCCCCTACTCTGGCAGCCCAAAAACCCAAGGTCACTGCCCCCTGTCCCCCTTGCAGAGGGAACTACGTGGACCACGAGAAGAACAAGATGGAGGTGAAATGCAGGGAGTGGAAGCGGCACGAGTTTCACTATGACAACATCATCTGGGCTCTGCTCACCCTGTTCACGGTGTCCACCGGCGAGGGGTGGCCCCAGTGAGTATTCTGCTCCGTCTGTCCCCTTGAATAGGGGTGGTCACCCTGTTGGGGCGGTCAGGCTACACCCAGTGGGACTGAGAGAGGAGCTGCTGAGCTGGGAGATGGAGAAAATAACAAATTATATCAGCACAAAAGAGGTTTTAGCCCTGATATGAGGCTTGGGCCGTGGCTGGGGTTAGCTTCTTCCTTAGGGAGTGAATGATGGATAATGCCTTTTCTGTGTGGCCTGGAGATATATTTGAAGTCAATATTAGGGATAACGGTAGGACTGGACCTCTCTAAATGCTCAGGTGAGCTTGGGCAATATTTTTTTCTCTCTGTGCAGAGCACAGGCAAATCCATTTTCCATCAAAGCACCATAAAACAAGCTGTAGCCATTTAAAATGGTCATCCTTGAAAGCAGATTAGGACAGAGCTTTACCCTGTCATTACACAAGCGTGGACAGACAGAGCTGGGTCCCATTGGAAGTGATGGATGTATCCCTGGTTGCTTTTCTTCACCTCTCTGCCCACAGGGTGCTGCAGCACTCGGTGGATGTGACGGAGGAGGACCGCGGGCCCAGCCGCAGCAACCGCATGGAGATGTCCATCTTTTATGTCGTCTACTTTGTGGTCTTCCCCTTCTTCTTCGTCAACATTTTCGTGGCCCTCATCATCATCACCTTCCAAGAGCAAGGAGACAAAATGATGGAGGAGTGCAGCCTGGAGAAGAATGAGGTATGGTCTGGGGAGGGGGCACGAGGACATTTCCATGGGGTTTTCAGCAGTTTGGGAGCTTGGAACTCCCTTGCTATCGGAAAAGGCGAGATACCCATGAGCCAGCTGCCTTCCCAGATGATGAAGGAAGGAATTGTGGCCATCACCAGCACCTCCCTGTGGTATTTTCTGGGGTCCCTCATGGCAGGAAGGAATGACTCCATGTTCTTAGAAGGCGAATTTATTATGATATGATATGATATTATATGATATGATATGATGCTATACTAAAACTATACTAAAGAATAGAGAAAGGATACTTCCAGAAGGCTTAACAAGATACTAATCAAAAATTCGTGACTCTCTCCTCAAAGTCTGACACAGCCTGACTGTGATTGGTCATTAAATCAAAACAATTCACATGTTGGATAAACAATCTCAAAAGCAGCACAAACATTCCAAAGCATCAAAACATTTCACATTCCAAAGCAGCAAAAGACTGGAGAAGCAAATCAGATAATTATTGTTTTCCTTTCTCTCTGAGGCTTCTCGGCTTCCCAGGAGATGAAATCCTGGCTAAGGGATTTTTCAGAAAATATGATGGTGACACTCCCAGGTGTCCATGGGGGTCTGATGTGTGTTATTTTGTTGCAGAGGGCCTGCATTGACTTTGCCATCAGCGCCAAGCCCCTGACGCGGTACATGCCCCAGAACAGACACACCTTCCAGTACCGCGTGTGGCACTTCGTGGTGTCCCCGTCCTTCGAGTACACCATCATGGCCATGATAGCCCTCAACACCGTGGTGCTCATGATGAAGGTGAGCTGGGGCTCAGAGGGAGGCTGTCCCCTTCATCTGGAGCTGTAGGATCAGTCAGCATGGGAGAAGAGGGAATTTTGGTTGTGGAGATGCTTTGAGACAGTGTGCGAACTCCCTGGGCACATCCCTGTGAAACAGCACAGGACCCGAACTGGAGGTGGCACCTTTTCTAAAGGAAATGACCCACATTATTTAGACCTCTTAACTACTGCAGGAAGATCTGGATTTCCTCTGTGCTCCCTTCGTAGAAGGAGGGGCATCTGTCCTGGGAGAGGGGTGGAGAGAGTAAGGGGGAGATGTTCTTGATGCCCCCAAGGCAAGGAACATGGAGCACCACAGGCCTGTCCTGAGGGAGGGGTGAGGAAAGGATGGAATTCTGGAGGCAGCCAAGGCAGCAAACATAGGCCAGGTCAGGTCCATGCTGTGACAGTCCTCAGCCATGAGGCTGGCAGATGCCTCCTGGCTAGTGCTGTCTCTGTTTCCATCAGTACTATTCTGCTCCATACACCTATGAGCTGGCCCTGAAGTACCTGAACATTGCCTTCACCATGGTGTTCTCCCTGGAGTGCGTCCTCAAGATCATTGCCTTTGGCTTCCTGGTGAGTGCCTGTTCTTTAGGAGGGGGTTAATTTGCACTTTGGCAGTGCACAGATCTCAGAGGGAAGGTGCTAATAAAGTGAGGTTGCTGCTTCTTATTTTGGATCCTGGCCTGAGAGTTGCTTTTGGGCTGGAGTCCTTTGGTTCTCATTGCACTTCCCAGTGCTGGATGCTGCTGGGGAAAGCCACACTGCTGCTTTACTTCTTGCCTTGTGCTCTGTGCATGTTCTGTGCTGCTGCTCTGCCAGAGCCCAGTGCTGCTGCACAGGCTGGGGGCTCTGCTCCTTGTCCCCACAAGTCAGGAGGTGCTGCTGCACTTCTGTCCTTGTGCTGTACCTGAGCAGCAGTGAGACCTCCCTGACTGACTCACAGTCCTCAAGCTCCCAGCTGCTCATTTGGGATCTGAAACCATGGATTGCTGTTTCTTCAGCTATTCTTTGCTGCTTAAGGGAGACTAAGCCTACTGTCAGGAGGGTTTCTAGCCACCTTCCTTGCTCCCAGTAGCACCAGTCATGGTCATGTTTGGTGTTGTGTCAGCTGCTATGTGTTTGGAGTTTTCCACAAATGGGACAGGACTGCTGGGATATGTTCCTTGAAGTTTATTGCAGCATCAGCCTCATAACAGGGTTGAGACAATAGAAAGATGGCAAAATCTCACGTCTTGCCAACAACAGCCCAAGAAAATTTCCTTGTTACAGAGCATTTTTAAAAAAGCCAACAGCACATTGCTGAAGCTCACAGACAATTGTTCTAGCCAGTTACTAAAAGCACACCTATACCTGCTTCACACAATGCTTGCTGGTCTGCTCTCTATTAACCACACACAATGCTGCATTATTAAGCTGAAAACATTCTACTATCATGCTAAGCATATTTTCCTGCAGTCTTAAGGTCCATCTTAGCCAAGCCTAAAACTCAAGCTATTGTTTCATGTCCTTGCTTGCTGTACTATTATAACTATTTCTGCTTTCAAACTTTGCAGCTGTAGCTAGTTCTAATTTCTCTGCTCTTTCTGTTTCTAAGGCATGATTTTACAACTTTCTGAAAATCTTCTTACCTGTACTATTTCCCACACTGCTGCACAAACAGCAGGGGCTGAGATATGTCCAGGTGTCTGAGAAGAGGAGAGCAAAGCAGCCTCCTGGCAGTGTGGGTCAAGGTGCCAAGCTGTTGCAGCCTGACCTAGGCTGTGGCTACTTTTCCTGCTCCCATTTGCCAGGCTGGTCTGTTGGAGGCATGAATCATCTCCCAGGAAAAGCTGCTTGCTGCAGGCATGCTCAGCTCTGCCACTGTCTCAGACACAGGACAGTGTTCCAGACTGTGGTGCATACAAATGGGCTGCCAGGTCTCCACCGCTGGCCATGAGCAGCTTTGGCCCGTGGCCCAGCACCCTTCAGACCTGCCATCCCTGAGCTCAAATCCAAACTCCCTCTCTCCCTCTTTCTTTTGCAGAATTATTTCCGGGACACCTGGAACATCTTTGACTTCATCACGGTCATTGGCAGCATTACGGAGATCATCCTGACGGACACCAAGGTGAAGCAGGGGCTGGGAGCAGCGGGCTGTGGGGTGGTGCTGGGAGCTCCCAGCTCCCTCTGACCCTCTCATCTCCTCCCAGCTGGTGAACACCAGCAGCTTCAACATGAGCTTCCTGAAGCTTTTCCGGGCTGCTCGGCTCATCAAGCTGCTCCGCCAGGGTTACACCATCCGCATCCTGCTCTGGACCTTTGTGCAGTCCTTCAAGGTCAGTCTTGTGTGTCCTGACCTCTTCCCAGGTGTCCTGATTTAGGGCAAATTTGGGAGGAAACCTCCAAAGGGGGCTCCACCAGAAAGCAAACCCACACAGCCTCTCCCCCCAGCTGGTTTGGGAAGAATTCCTTGGAGAGAAGTGGAAAGAACCTGTTTATTTAACAGGCACAGCACCCCCAGCACACAAAATGAACAATACTGGGTGACAACACTCTTTCACCACTCTGAAAAAAGATGACAAATTCAGGAAGTCTCTCTTGGAGGTGGTCAGCACTCTGTTATCAGCCCCTCCAGTGCTGAGAATGGCTGCTGCAGCCACAAGGTGCAAACCCTCGGTGTTTCCCAGGTCCCAGTCTGGAGCAGGTTTGAGTGAGTCCAAGAAAGGGAAAGGAAAAACAATCCAGGGAAAAATTCAGACTGCTTAGCCAAACTAACTAATGAGCAGAAGCAAAAAGGAAGAGCAAAGCAAAAATCCAAGCAAAAAGCAAAAGCAGCACTATGTACTGCCCTGTCTCTGTGTCCTGCCAGCCGTGGGGGAGCAGGCTGATAACAAAACAAAACATTCGCTCTTCAGAGCCAGTCTTGAAGCCACAGAACATAATATCCAGCATAAACAGAACACACCAATGGGGATACAAGCATCATAACGTCACCCTAGGACACCAGGCCACAGGGATGTGGTGCTGCTCCCAAATACAGGCTGTTCCCAAGGCCCTGTAGGAGAGATGGAGCAGCACAGCTCACCTGTGTGTTCTGTACTCCTCTGGGGCTGGACCTGTGATAGATGAGATGACTCATCTGCTTCTCTTGCAGGCACTCCCCTATGTCTGCCTGCTGATTGCCATGCTTTTCTTCATCTACGCCATCATTGGGATGCAGGTGAGACAGACGTGTCTGTGTGTGTCCCCCTGGCACAGACAGTGACACTGACATGTCCCCAGTACTGCACACAGGAGCCAACCTTGTGCCTGCCTGTCATTGCTGTGCCCAGTCGCAGTGCCAGGAGGGTGCTGAGGATGGAACAGCTTCTCTGGGAGCTGCAGGGCCCTGGGGAAACTGCCATGGCCTTGTTCAGTCAAGCTCCACAGCTGCCTTCCCAACTGGTACCTTGGAGATGTGGCCCTGGGGGCTCAGCTGGGTGTCTGCCATCCATCTTGCCCCCGTAGCTGTGCTGCTGTCAGTCTGTTTGGGTGCTCACATTTGGGGCCCTGCCCTGAGCTCCCAGCTGCTGGGGGGTCTGCAGAGCACGGGGAGGCGTCAGCTGGTGAATAAGAGGCACGTGAGCCAAACCCTTCAGCTCCACATGTGCTGCAGGGCTGGCTCGCCTCTGCTGTGACTAAATCCCACACTGGAGATGTGACAAAGCATCCTCTGGGGCTGTGGAGCTGCCCTATGAGCTGCCACAGTACCCAGTGCCTCATTTTGGGGTGACAGAGGCCCCTGGCTTGTGCTGCTTGGCAGCTCTGCTGTTTAGCATCTTCCAGTGGCTGATTTTTGCCACCCTGTCCTACTCACCTCAGCTCCAGGTGTTCTCCTAAACAGCCACCATCTGACTCAGCCCCCCTTCCTGCCGGGTGGTAGTATTAGATTTATTTTTTTTAATTTTTTTTTCTTTTTTTTTATAACACCATTGTGAACAAATCCCCAAGCAGTAAAGTCTGTGGGCGTTATTTGAGCAAAATAGCTGGAGGCAGAAAATATTCTACAATTACACATTCCAAAAAACCTGTACAGGGAAAAAATACTCTGCAGTTGGTGTATTTTTAGGTTCAGGGAAAGGGGAATAAATATTTAACAGTAATAACAGCACATATTTCCAATTTGAGGCACTTTACGAATGTCTTACCACAGCCTTGGCTGAGGGTTGTTGTTAGAATATTGCCCAGAGTTTGATCTTTGTTGCCCCTCCTGGCCCTGGGGATGGTGGGGCCTGTCCCTCCCTCCCTGAGCCCTTCCCCACCCTGTTTTCAGTGCTGTGCCTGACCCCAGCATCACAGACCATTTCTCCAGCAAGGGAAAAGCTCCTGGGAGTGTCCAGGAGTGTGACCCAGCACCCACCCAGGACGGTGGGACTTTGTCCCTGCACCTCCAGCGTGGCTGGGGTCGCTGGGTGCCGTGTGGTGCTCAGATGGCATCAAGGGATGGATATGGAATGGTTGGACTCAGTTGATCCCAGGCCCTCCATGCTCCTGTTTCCATGGTAGCTCAGCCTCTTGCAGCCTTTGCCACCCACAGCAAATCCCTGCCAAGGAGAGCAGAGTCTCCTTCCCCGATGGCTGCCTGGCACCAGCTCCTTGGCACGCTGGCTGTGCACCAGCCTGTGTTTGCTGGGGCACTTTTCGTGCAATCACAGAGCCAGAGAATGCTTTGCCTTGGAAGGGACATGAAAGGCCACCTTGTCCAGCCCCATGGCAGGGACATCTCCAGCTAGATCAGGTTGCTTGGAGCCCTGTCCAACCCAACCTGGAATGTTCTCAAGGACAGCAGTGCGAACGTGCAGCTGCTTCCCTGGCTGACGAGCTCTTGCCTGAAGAGCTGAGCCCTTTTTCTCCCTTCTGCAGGTTTTTGGCAATATCAAACTCGATGAGGAAAGCCACATTAACAGGCACAACAACTTCCGCAGCTTCCTGGGCTCCCTCATGCTCCTCTTCAGGTGAGCAGCCGTGGAAAACGTTCCTCTGCACACCAGAGATGTGTGTAATGTGGGCAGGGGTGGTGAGGTTTCTCCTGGGGGCATCCTGGCTCAGTCCCATGCCACCAGGAGCTGCTGACAGGGCTGTGTTGGGGACAGGAGTGCCACTGGAGAGGCGTGGCAGGAGATCATGCTGTCCTGCCTGGAGGGCAAGGGCTGCGAGCCGGACACCACGGCGACGTCCGGGCAGAACGAGAACGAGCGCTGCGGCACTGACCTAGCCTACGTTTACTTCGTGTCCTTCATCTTCTTCTGCTCCTTCCTGGTGAGTTTGCCTTCTCTGAGGGCTCTGGGGGTGCCCCTTGTCAGCACCCCAGCCATCAGGTCATCTTCCATCACCTCCCCACAATCACTCTTTCTCCTCTTCCCTTCTCTGCTCCCTCTCCCCTCACCTTCCTTGCTCTCTGCCTTTTCCCCCTTTGATTTAGATGCTCAACCTGTTTGTGGCAGTCATCATGGACAACTTTGAGTACCTGACACGGGACTCCTCCATCCTGGGCCCTCACCATCTGGATGAGTTTGTCCGGATCTGGGCAGAGTATGACCGAGCAGCGTGGTATGTAGCCAGCTCCTTCTCTCCCAACCAGCCTCTCAGAGCTGGTTTTAAACCAGGGTCTCTGTGCTCTCCTACTGAAACTGTAGCTCTCAGTGGTGTCTGGGACAGTCAGGGGTGTGCTGCTGTCACCTGTGGTCATTACAAGGGCAGCAGCTGGTTCTTGTACTGCTTGGTGGCACAGGCGTCTTGGGTGATGTTCAGTTTGCCATGGGGTGTTCATCCTGAGTGCTGGACGTTCCTGCTCTTCCTCTCCTCCCTGCCCAGCAGGCAGATCCCTCTCAGCCTCCTCTCCTGTCCCCGTGCACCAGCTGGGAGCCTTTGCCCTGAGGCTGGCTCCATCCCTTCCTCCCCACCACCCAGAGCCCCTGATAAGAGCAGGGCTGAGCAGGTCTTGTTCCCACCCGTGGGGATTTGCTGGGCTCCTGCCAAACCACCTGCACAGGACCTGGTTTGGGGCATGTTTGGGGAGCTGTGCTCTGTGCTGGCCAGCCCACTCGCCCCTCTGGAGGTGGGAGAGCTTTGGCTGCTGCACTCCTGCCCTTGCTGAGGAGGACCTTGGAGACCAGGGTTCCTGTTTGGAGGCAGCAGCCTGTTCCCGGCAGTGCTGGGGGCTCACAGGGCCCACACACACCCTGGCTGGCCAGATTTTGGCTCTGGTCCTGCTGCTGCTGCAGAGGCCTTGCTCTCCACTGCTCCTCCCCCTGGGACGGTCCCAAGCATCCCTAGAGCAACAGGGGACCTGTGGCAGCTCTGGGAATGTATTTGCCCTTCCCTCAGCACCAGCCCCACCAGGGTGCCTCATGTGGCCCCTTCCAGAGCCCAGGGACTCCTTGGGGCTGTGATCCACCACTGCCAGGGAGCCTGTGCCATCTTAACTCCTGGCCTTGGCACCGCACCCCCCCCCTCCCAGTTTCCTTTTGGAGACTCTTTGCCTCCGTGTCCTGCCCTCAGGAGACCAGCCCCAGCCAAGGTATTGTTTTATGCCCAATATCAGCTCCAACCAGAGAAAGGAGAGGAGGTGGAGCAGTGAAACACCCAGCTGCTAGCTGTGGGGTGGCTCTTGGGTTGGGTTTCTTCACACTGGGCACTTGGTGGTGGCTGGTGGCCAGTTTATGATGGCCCATGATGGTGGCCTCCGTGTCCAGGAGCCACTGTAAAACAAGCCTGAGCTATCCTGTCCATGCCACATGCCCCTCTGATTCCTGAGCAAGCCATGCTTGTAGCCAGTGGTTAGGGGACACAGGAGACAGTTTTGGCAGCCCTGGCCCCGGTGCCAGGCCAGGAACGGGTGAGTACATCCCAACAGCTCCCAGCGTGTCCCGACAGCGGCACTGGCACACGGAGCTCTCCTGGGGACAGCATCCAGCACCAGGGGGGAGCAGGGATGGCTTTTGTCCACATGGTTGGGGTCTGGTTGGTTCTTCACCTCTGGCCAGCAATGGAGAGGGGACGGGAGAGGAGCGAGGAGAAAGAAACCAGAGGCAGAGGCGCCTAGGGGTGGGACGGTGACGCCGCTCTTTGCCTCCCCGCGTGGTTTCCCTCCAAGCTTGTCCAAGGATGCCCGGGAGGCTGCAGCAGCTGCACCTCAGCACTTCCACCCCACGCTTCCCCAAGGGCTCTGGGCTGGAGCAGAGTGGGGAGCTCAGCATCCTGCACCCCCTCCTGCCAGCTCTTTGCCTCGGCTGCTTCCTCGTTCCCGCGGTGCCGGAGGATACGGCCGTATCCTGGGATGGCTGCATCTGGGCAGATGTGCTTCCGTGGGAGGAAAGGGGGGGTCTGTGTGTTTGGGGAGGTTTGCTTCTCATAATGTGCACCCTTGGCAGAGCTGGGCTGGTGGTCAGAGCACAGGGCTGGACTGGAGAGCGCCAGGTGCCACAGCCACCAGCTGGTCACATTATCCCTCCCTGTCTCAGGTTCCCCAGATCTTGGAGGCACGAGTGGCTCAGCTGCCAACCTCACTGGGACCTCGTGGCTCTCAGAGGGTTGGCTGTGTGAGGACAGGGGCTCTGGTGATGTGTGATGGGGCACAACTCCACGGGTTAGAACTCCACCAAGCTGCAGGCTCACCCTGTGTAAAATCCCAGCCCTCTCCCACCAGGCGCAGGGGTCAGGGGCACAACAAGGAAGGGTCACGGGATGGTGTCCACCACCAAAACTGTCCTTCTCCAGGGTGAGGATGGGACAGTGTGAGGAGATAAGAGCCAGCTCTCATGGTGGAAAAGGCAGTAGCTGATGCTCACAGCTCTTTCTCCTCTCTGGCTCTGACAGAGCAGGAGAAGAGCTGTGCTCTGCTGGGGCTCTTGCCCCACAGACGGCCCCAGCATTCCCCCCCGTTAAGCTCTCCACCCTCCCCTCCACCCTCTCAGTGTCCTATTAACCCACCTGTGCTTCCTTTGCAGCGGCAGGATCTCGTATAAGGATATGTACAAATTAGTACGGGTGATCTCGCCTCCTCTGGGCCTAGGAGAGAACTGCCCCTACAGGGTGGCGTGCAAGGTTTGCCTCCCAGTCCTCCGCCACAGCCTGGCCACGGGACACACCATCCACCCCTGCTCCCCGCTCCACTGCCACCGCGCCTCCCCAGGGAACCCTGACGTTGCTTTCCTCCGAGTTTAAAGAGGTCCACTGCCTCCCAGAGCCAGCAGCTGTTCCCCTCCAGGGGAGGCATCAGTGGGGCCAGGGGGCTCAGAGCCTCCTGGGGTGGGTTGTGACAAATTGTGCCCCCCAGCAAAGCCCCCTGCCCCAGTTCCAGCGGTGCAGAGAGCCCCGAGGGGCGCCGGGCCAAATGCCACCGTCCCTGCTCGGCTTCTCCAAGCACCTCACGGGGGACGACGAGGTTTTTGGGAGGGTTTGCTCCTCAGCTGGGAAGGCTGGAGGATGTTGGGGATTTTGCTGTTGTTTTGGACAGTGAGGGCTAGGGGAGGACGAGGAGGCCAGGGTGACCCCTTGTCCCTGGGGGATGCTGTGCTGTACCCAAGAGCCCTGTCCTCAAGGGTGGCACTTGGGAGGACAAACAATCACGTCTCTGAGGAGCAGGACTCTTGTTAAAGTCTTGCACATAGCTGGCTGGATCTGCCTGGGAGATGGTGACACCAGGGCACACCTCCAGAGCTTGGCAGCTCCTCTCCCTTGAGCTCAGCTCCTGGCTGCTGGCCCCGAGTCCAGGGCAGTGATTTGGTCTCCTCGTGTCTCTCTGACTTGAAGGGGTTTTTTAAAAATTTTATTTTGGGGTGACACTTGAGCCAAATCCTGCATCTGCTGCATTCTCTGAGGTGCCGTGACACCTTTGTCTGTGCCTATGGCACAAAAGGATGAATCACAGAGCTTGCTCTTCTTTCTGCATCCCTCACAGCTTCTGAGGTGCACGAGGGAGCTCAGATAACCCCAGCCCTTGCTCTTGCCTCTGCAGAGGAGGAGGGTTCCTTGCTGCAGCGTGGTGTAGTCACCACATCCTTCTGGAAACATCAGAAAGGCTTTCCTTCCAGATGCCACCCCTGGAACAGCTCTGTCACCCTCCACAGCTGGACGTGGGGACGGTTTTGCAGGAGGCAAAGCAGCACAAAGAACACAAGGCCCTGATGACTGGTCACCTCATTGAGGAAGATGGATTTAGGAACAGGAGATTTCTTGCAAGAGTCTCAGACGGGATCACCTGTTGCAGGAAGGGTTTCTTGGAGTCTTTCCACTCTTCTCTGCTGCTGCACCCCAGAAGAAGATGGCAGCTTGGCTGAGGATACTTGCTCGGGCCCCTGCAGGCAGGAGACACCTTTGGGAGGAGTGCTGAGCCCTTCCCAATAACTCTCAGATGCTGCTCTCCCCAGCTGGATCACCTGGGGCTCACAGGGGCACCGGCAATGCTTCCTTGGAAGAGGGAGTCTCAGAGCAATCGGATTTCTGCTGGCTGTGGATGGGTAGAGCAGTGAAGGTGGATAAACTCAGGGAAAGGCAGAAGCAAAGAGTACTGAGAACAGCTTCTGTTGTCATGTGGGGGAGACATCCCCATCCCCATCTCTACCTTGTGTTACCTCAGTCTCCTCCTCCCTGTGCAGGAGATATTTCAAGAACAGGAGATTTTCAGGAGTTCCTGTTGCCCTGGAACAATTCCCAAAAAGATGAAAGAAAAAAATTCCATGTGGATGTTGCATCTTGCCAGATCCCAAAATGCCGAGTCAGCTTGCAGACACATTTCAGTTGAGTGAGCCTGCCCTGCCTGCCAGGTGAATGCTCCACAGATAATACCCCTGTGGACTTCACTTCTTCCTGAATCTATTCTCACAGCACTCTTGCTGCTCCCTTCCTAACAGCCCGTGTGGCACAGCACTTATTTCCTAACCACAGGAGGACAGATGTGCTGTCTCCCACATTTCCTCCTCTGCCACTCACAGGCTTCTCTCAGGGCCGAGCCGGTAATGCCTCGTGGTTTTACAGGGTTTACAGAATCACAGAATAATGAATAATTTAATCCCTGGTGGCCACCTTGTGCTGCAGCTGTGGGTCACATCTCTGTCCAGACACGGATGGATGGACAGAGATGTGACCCACATCTCAGATCCCTCATCCTGGGTGTGCCCATGCTTGGACCAGCTCTTGGGAGTCATCCTGATGCCTCAGGTTTAAGCTTTTATGTTTTCCAGTTTCTGTTCTGCCTTAGTGTGTGGGTCTGGGCTTCACATGAGGGGATGGTGAGCTCTGTGCACAGAGCAGGGAGACAAAACAATTCCTGCTCCAGCTGGGCACCAAGGACAAATGATCCAAACCTCAGCCCAGGGGCACAAACCCCATGGGCTGGAGAGAGAAAAACAAGGATGGGACTGCCTGGGCTGGAGCTGGAATTGGACAATTAACTCCAATATGCAAATGGAGCAGAACTGATCAAAATGAGAGACCCCATGACCAGTTGTCCATTTTGGGACCATTTTGGTCCATCTTGGGTGCAGCCCTGGCTGGGCTCTTGTGCTGCCCAAGGTGGATCCATTGAGGCCTTTTAATAAATCCCTGCTTTATTCTTTAGCTCTGTCCAGCCTCTGCTCTAGCTCAGCCTGCACAAGGCACCAATCCTGCTCAGATGGATTTCATTCCATGTGCCTGCCTGTGCTTCACCCCGTGGGGAGGTGGTGTCTGGGCACAGCCGTGCTGCTCAGAAAGCTCCAAGATCTCTGCTCTGAGGAGCAGCAAAGTGCAGTTCTCATGGGATCCCTCTTGGTCACTGATGCAAACTCTTCCTTTCATGGACTCCATTCCTCCTTCGTTGTGTGGAGAATCTCAGTCTGAAAGGCAGTGCCTGTTTTGTGCTGGGCTCCCCCAAATCCCCCCTGGCAGGAAGGATGGCTGGAAGATCACTGTCTTGCTTCCTTTTTTGCACTGAATTCATGCATGAAAATTTTAGTCATCTCACCCTGAGCTGGTGCTCATCCAGCCCTGCCAAGGTGCTGCTTGTGGACTCCTGGATATTTCTTCTTGATCATCCTGCTCATCGTTCTCCAGAGTTCTTATCAACCATCTTTTGGGTGTGACTGCACCCCAAACAGCTGCTGTCACCAGTTCTGTTCACACCTGAAATGTCAGGATTTACCTTGGGAGGGGCCTTTTTGACCAGGGAGCTGCTTCCAAGCCCTGAGAAGAGAAGACCTCATCTCTCCACACTGCTCTCAGCACATTCTAGGGAAGAAGCCAAGATCCCACGGGGGTGCTTAAGTTTTTGGCAGTGCCCTCTCTCTCAGGGCCCCCCAGCAGAGATGGGCTTCTGTCTGGCAGTGAGGGTTGGTGCCTTTGGTGTCACGAGGTGATTTGACCATCCCAAACCTTGCAGTGGCAGGCTGGGGTCCTGGCACGAGGGGAAGAAGAGGTGACCAAGCCCAGGATCCCTGGGAGATGTGGATGTGCAGAGAGAGGGAGGCACAGCCCAGCTACCCCAGCCCTGGCAGAGGGCAGCCCGGGGTGGCCAATTTCTGGTGGCATTCCTTGCTCAGCAATCCCAGGCAGGTCCTTATGGAGCAGAGGAGTGCAAGGCGGGGAGGAGGGAGGGCGTCCCACCCTAAGTGCTCCCATGGGGAACCCAAACCAACCCCAATGTTGGAAGGCCCAAACAGCTGCCTCTGCTGAGACTCTTTAAACTCCAACCTGGTGGAACTTGCAGCCGCATGTGGGAGAGAGCCAGGGCGGGAGCATGGCATGCCCAACTTTTCCTCCCGTTTTTTTGTTTTGTTTTTTTTCCAGCCGATTCAGCATGCCTTTTTTTGCACTGCTGCATGGTGGGAAAGTGCTCCATCCGCAGAGCCAGACGGAAGCAACTGGGCATCTTCCTTTGACAAGTGACCCTGGCCCACTGCCTTCTATGCAAGATGCTGCCTCCCAATTGCATAGACCCCACCAGCTGGGGATACACAGCCTTTGGCTATGGGTTAGGTGGCCATGCCAAGCAAATGCCAGGCACCCCCCCGGGAGGGAAGAGGCTCCGGAGGCCACGGAGCGCCGTGGTGCAAAGCACCCTTATCCGAAATAACCCATGGCTCGAGTGCCGTGTATCTGATTTATACCACTCGCACACAGCCCTGGAACCTGTGGGACGAGGTGGGGGCTCATGGAGGGCTTTAGGAGAGGGGCTCAGAGCACAGGAGTCGTCCCAGGCTGGTAGCGAGACAGGCGCTTGAGGCCAGCAGCAGAGAGGAGAGGGGTGAGTCGCTTTCTGCCAGCATTCCTGGGTCTGTGTGAGCAGTGCTATAAATCCACATCAGGACAGTCTCTCATGTATGATTTGCCTTGATTAACAGGTTTCCTGTTCTTTTCCTGTTTGTCCGTTTGTTTCTTTTTTTCTTTTTGTTTGTTTGTTTTTTTTCTCTCCTGTTTTTTCCTGTACTCTTTTCCGTTCGTACGTTGTTGGTTTTTTTTTTTCCGCTCTCTGGGAATGCCTCCTCTCTCTGCATCTCCCTCCCTCCCCTTCCCCCTCCATGAGCAGTGGCCGAATCCATTACACTGAGATGTATGAAATGCTGACTCTTATGTCACCACCGCTAGGCCTCGGCAAGAGATGTCCTTCCAAAGTGGCCTATAAGGTAGATCAACCCTTCCTTCTCTGGGGGTTAGAGCCCAGCAGGAGCCGGGCCACCTGCGGGAGGTGGGGAGCTGGGGGCTTGTTGGGGTGTCCAACGTGTGTTTGGCTCACTCCTGGGGAGCCTGGTGTGCCCACAGGAGCCCTGGCCACGCTGGCTGGTCCCAACCTGTGTGACGCTGCCGTGGTCGCTCGCAGCTCCCAGGGGAAAAGGAGGGGCAGGATCAGCAGGAGTGTGGAAGTGGGAGGGCTGCAGAAGATGAGGTGAGGTGAAAAACAGAGCTGGGACAGTGAGGTGTCCTCAGGAGTTCATGCCCAGGGGCTTGGAACCGTCCTCATCCCAGCTGGTGCAGAAGCCCATGGAGATGGGAAGCAGGTGGGCAGTGGGGACAAATCCCAAATCCCATAGGAACAGGCCTGCTGTGCATGAGGAGCCAGGGCCATCAGCCGGGGCTGTCCAAGCCCTTTCCCTTGCTTGTGCAAGGCAAAGCCAGGGGCCTTCCAAAGGCAGCTCTGAGTTGTCCCACCTGGAGTGGTGGCTGTCAGTCAGGTCCCAGCTGCAGATCAGATCATGGATCAGGAGCATGGGAAGCTATGGAGGATGTGCAGTGGGGGCTGTGTGGCTTTCTGAGGGCAGCAGCTGCCAGGAAAAGCCCCAGAGCTACAGGAGGATCTGATCTTGAGGAGGAAATTAGGGATTTTCTCGGCCTTTTAACAGGGTTAGCACAAAGGGGTTCCTGCACACTTCCAAACACGCTTCCACCCTCTCAGGCTCTCACGTGTGTGTTCACACAAGCATACATCCACCATCACACTTTTCCAGGGGGAAAAAGAGAGGCTTGAAAGCAGGAAAGGGATGTGAGAAGCTGGGTGAAAAAGGAATGGGCAGGGAAGGGCTGACCCAAGGTATTCACAAAGCAAAATATACTCTCTGGAAAGTGGATCTGGTCACTTCGGTTTGCACCCCGCCTTGCCAGGGTGGGGAAGGAGCATGGCGTGTCTAACCTGCCTTGGTTGCCCTTTTCTCTTTCCTTCTGCACTTTTTCCACCCTCCCCTTCCCTTCCTTTCCCTTCCCCACCCATGGATAATTTGGACCCCCTGCATGTGCTGGCAAACTTCATCTCTGAAAGACGCAAAAAAGGGAGTGCCAGGATGTAGCATGCTAGAGGAATCCAGCCCATCTGAAGTCCCTGAAGGTTAGGGACCCTCCTCTCCCCTGCCCCAGCTGGGAAGGGTTCAGAGCTGGAAAGCCAAACCCCCCGGGAACGGAAACCTGAGCCCGTCTCCCCTCCCGCCCATCCCACACACCTGCATCCCTGACGGATGGGGTGTGTCTTCCCAAAAGTGCCAGGGGCTGCTGCGGCAGCCCCGGTGCCGTGGGGAGGGGGGCTCAGGGGCCGTTCCTGGGGCGCAGGAGGAGCCCTGGAAGGCAGTGAGCCGGTGTCCTGGGGTGGAAGGAGCCGGGGAGGTGGGGGGGGGGGGGTGGGGTGATCCTCGCCCTTCTTTTTTGGCTGTGCTGTTTTGACACTCCTTGTTGCTTTTTATTTTTTTTTTCTTTCTTTCTTTATTTTTTTTAATTTTGATTCTTTTTTTTTCCCCACCCCCCTTTTTTTGTTTAATGTTTAATTTCTTTTCCTCCAGCCTGGTCGATGTGTTTTTCGATATTGTTTTCCGTCCGCTGTTTTCTTCTCTCTCTTGCGCAGAGACTGGTGCTGATGAACATGCCCGTGGCTGAGGACATGACAGTCCACTTCACCTCCACCCTCATGGCCCTGATCCGCACGGCCTTGGACATCAAAATTGCCAAAGGTAAAGCCTGGGCCAGAGAGGGGCACTCTGCAGCCCTTTGCAGGCTGCCCGTGGTCCTTCTGTAGAATCCCAGCATGGGTTTGTGTTGGAAAGAGCCTTGAAGATCATCCTGTTCCACCCCCCCTGCCACGGGCAGGGACACCTCCCACCACCCACCCAGCCTGGCCTTGGACACTTCCAGGGATGGGGCAGCCACAGCTTCTCTGGGCAATCTGTTCCAGGGCCTCACCACCTTCTGAATTTCTTCCTAATATCTGAGCTCAATCCACCTTCACTCAAAATCCTTCTTCCTCATCTTATAACCTGGCAAAAAAGTCCCTTTCTCTCTCTTTGGCCGGACTGAGGACCTCACAGTTAATTTGGGATCCAGAGCCTGGATGCACACAGATGGGAGCAGGTACATCGAACAGGCAAATTTCTGCCACTTTCTGTTAAAAACAAACAAAAAAAAATCATCTATCTCTTTAGGGAAGAGGTAGAGAATTCTTCATCAGAGGCTGTTTCTAGAGAAAAGAAACAGCTCGATGTCCACTGTGTAATGGAGGAGAGAGAGAACTCCCCTTCCTCCCCATGTAAAAAGCCAAACCAAGGATGGAAAAGACATGCTTGGCTTCCTCAGGCTGTGGGGAAAAGAAACCTCTCAGTCTCTCGGGGAAGATAAAATGTTCAAGAGCAGGAAAACCTTCTTTGTTGTTGTTACTGGAAAGGCTGTGATTCATCAGATCAAAAACTTCCTGCAGAAACATGGCATTTTCAATAAAACCTCCCCTAGGAACAGCTCAGCTATTGGGAGAAAACCCAGCCCAGGGTGAGATCTCATCCAAAGCCCAGAGCTCAGACAGCAAGGACGGGTTCAAACCCCTCCAGACAAAGCAGAGATTTGAACCTGGGTGTCCTACAGCTCCCTCAAATTGCCCCTGTGCTTGGGTGGCTCTGCTGGGGCACATTGACAGCTTCTGATGGTCCTGGGGCTTCCTAAGCTCAGCAAAGCCCTGGCCAGAGAGCTCTGCTCTCTGCTCACAGCCTCACCGAGCATTTCACGGTTTACCAAGCAGAGCTGCTCTTCCACCAGCACATGATCTGCTCACCAGCAAAAAGAAAGTGGGGCAGCAGCAGGTGTGTGTGGGCTGGAGTAGGATGGCAGCTGCAGAGACGGACCCAAGGCAAGCTTGAAGGTGGCAGCTTTGAGTGGGAGGGCAGGGGATGGGGAGATGGAGGCACATATGGAAGGGATGGGAGGAAGGTTTCCCTGTGGGAGCAGGAGATCAGGCTGGCTGATGCAAGGTGGCCCTCCCAGCCCAGAGAGATGGATGCTGAGGTGGAACCTCACTTCAGGATGGGAAAGAGGGGTTGGTGGGACCCTGGTGCTGAGGTTTGATGTGCCTGGGCCATCTTTGCTCCCTGCTGTTGAAGGTGGTGCAGATTGGCAGCAGTTGGACTCTGAGCTTCAAAAGGAGATCCTGACCATTTGGCCTCACCTCTCCCAGAAGATGCTTGACCTGTTGGTACCCATGCCAAAAAGTGAGTCTCTGGATGGAGCTGTCATTGCTTTCAAACTCCCCTCATGCCCACAGCAACTTCTTCCCAGAGGGAGGTGGGCACTGGCCAGACCCATCCCCAGAGAAGGATGGATCAAGGAGAAGTGGGGGAAGGGTTTGTTCTACCTTTTTCTGCTTGGCTGCTTGGGAACTCTCTGGAAAAGCACTCAGTTTGCAGGGATCTACTCCTGCCAAAGCCACAGCCTCCTGTGAATCCTCTCTGGAGCATAGCAGGGAGGGAGGCTGGGCACACCTGATGAGATGATGATGTCTGCCTTGGTGGCTTAGGGTGATGATGATTTCAAGCCATGTCCATCTATTTTACCCCCGTGGGGAGTGTCTGGGTGCTCAGCACTCTTTCTTTTGGTGCAGTGACAAGAGCTTGAGGGTCACCAGGGTATCCCAGAGTAGGGCTCTTCCCAAGATCCACGTTGGTGCCTTCTCTTACAACACGAGTGACCCTATTTTGTTCCCTCTCATGCTCCCAGCCTCTGACCTGACTGTTGGGAAAATTTATGCAGCCATGATGATCATGGATTACTACAAGCAGAGCAAGGCGAAGAAGCAGCGGCAGCAGCTGGAGGAGCAGGTGAGGCTCAGCCAGGGCAGGACAGGGGTGTTCAGATCACTGTCTCTGCTTCCCACCACCTCCCAACCCAAACATGCAGCCAGCTGGGATGAAAACAACAGCACAGGTCGGGGTTTGGGGACTACAAGGCGTGTTTGTGGTCATCCTCAGTCCCTGACAGAGAGCATGAGCATGGTGTCCTCTTTCTCTGAGTGGTGGCAGCTTGGCTGGGGAAGCACTGGATGCTCATCCACGTTTCCTACAGGCTCAGTTCCTTCCTTTCCCCCATGCAGAAAAATGCCCCCATGTTCCAGCGCATGGAGCCGTCCTCTCTGCCGCAGGAGATCATCTCCAACGCCAAGGCTCTGCCATACCTCCAGCAGGACACCCTCTCGGGCCTGTGAGTGCTGCCTTGTCACTCTCCTGGTCCTGCAGCCCTTCTTTGCTTCTGGGAGCTGGCACTGGGCTGCAGAAAGGGTTAAATTGCTGCTGGGAGCAGGGAGAAATCTCCTGGCACAAAGGTTTTGCAGGATTCCAGGTACCTGGTGTGTGTCAGCATTGCCAGCAGCAGCCGAGGTGGGAAAAGGGGATGGCCAGGGGTCTGTGGATGCTCTTCCTGCAGGATCATCCTGGCACTCTTCACCCAGGGTGAAGCTGGACCCCAGGAGCTGTTGAGCAGCGCAGGGTCACTGGGGGATTCCAGCACCCTGGCTGGTGGGAATGAGGTAATAAGGGTTTCTGTCACTGCTCTTGGGATGTCCCACTGCTGCTGCAGGACTCAGGACACTGGTGTCCTCTCCTGCCTTGGGGCACAGCTCTCCAGGGAACTTGGTGTTTGCTCAGACATGGGGTCTCAGCAGCCTGGGGCGGCAGGCATGGGGTTCCCCAGCTCTGAGCTGCAGGAGAGGTGATCCCAGGGTGGTGGCCTCCCTGAAGCTGGGCTGTGTTTGCAGGAGCAGCCGAGGCGGGTTCCCCTCGCTGAGCCCGCTCTCGCCGCAGGAGATCTTCCAGCTGGCGTGCATGGATCCAGCCCAGGAGCAGTTCCAGGAGCACCAGTCTCTGGTAAAGTCATGCACTGCTCCTCTGCAGCCCCAGCAGGGATGCTGGTGGGCACAGGGAGGTGTGGGGAGTGAGCGCAGCTCAGGGATGGCAGCTGCTGGGTCATGCACAGATCCAAAATGGGACAAATATCCCTGGATGTCCTGGCACTGGGGACACAGCCATCCCTGGACCTGCCCTGATCCGTGGGGCCAGGCAGCACAAGTGCTTTTGGAGTGAGAGCCATGACCAATGTCCTGCAGTAAAATATCCTTCTCTCCACAGGCTGTTTTTTCCACTGAGCACTCATGTCAGTGGGTTACCCCGTGCTGAGTGATGGTATCTGATGTTTTCAGATTCGTGTCCATTTTGTTGTCAGTGGTGGTGTCCCCAGTTCCCAGCCAAGCTGTCAAACTGTCTCCAGCGGGAGCAGCCCTCCCTGGCCTCCTGTCTGTCTGTGTGTGTATATATATATATCACATATTTATATATATCACATATTTATATATATCACACATCTCTCTATGTCTACGTTCCTGCACCACCTGGCGCAGTGTGGCACCACCGTGCGTCCCCAGCCTGTGTCCCCAGGGTCTGTAGCTCTGTGTCACCTGTGTATGACACAAGCAGGCGTCCCCTGCCTCGGCCACCCCAGCCATGTGGGGAGGTGGCAGATCAAACTCCCCCTGCCCCCATAAAGTCACCTTCCAGTGACCTCCAGGGTCACTCTGTGCCTGTCTCTTTGACACCTTGAGTGAATGTGAACATCCACAGAGTCCCCTAAAAACTGGGAATTAACCAAGGCATTTAAGTGCTATGGGCAGTGTGTGCTTTTTTAACAGGGATGTGGCCAGGAAGGTTGGAATTTTTTTTTAAATCCTCTCCATTTGTCCCCTCAGAGTTAAATCCTGAGCAGTCAGGGTGCCCACAGACCCAGGCAGGGTTTGCACTGTCACTGTAGAGGTGCAAGGGCAGCTGGCCATCAGGCAAGCCTGAAGCACCACATCAGGGCTCACCTGGGGACTGTTAACTGGAGGGTGTTTTTCAGTGGCAACGTGATGAATTCTACTGGCTTAGACCCTGTTTTTCATAGAATCATCAAATAGTTTGGGTTGGAAGGGACCTTTTCAAGCTCATCTATTTCCAGCCCCTCCTGCCATGGGCAGGGACATCTTCAACCAGATCAGGTTGCTCAGAGCCCCATCCAAACTGGCCTTGAACACTTCCAGAGAGGGAGAATCCATCACCTCTCCGGGCAACCCGTGCTAGTGTTCTACCACCTGGTTTTGGCCAACTTAAATTCTGCCCCTGGATGAGCAAGCGGGGCTGTCCCCTGCCAAGAGGGCCAAAGCAGCGTGCTGCTCTGCTCCAAGCCCATCCCAAGAGCTTGGCTGTGTGTTTATTTCCAGGAGCCAGAGGTTAGGGAGTTTCAAAGAGTGCAGCCCTCTAACCGTGGCAGCTACCTTCCCGTGGACACTCAGGACCACGCTGTCTCTGGGAGGGCCTCCTCCATGCCTCGTCTCACTGTGGATCCCCAGGTAAAACCAAGCAAAGCCCCCACAGGTGATCAAAGCCTGCCAGATAATGCTGGGGCTTCTCTGTGCTGAGCCCCACGGCATCCCCAGCACCCTGATACCAGAGCTTCTCCCCTTCTTTGGGCGCTGCACAAGCAGGAGAGCTGCTGTTGCCTCCCAAAGGGGATGCTGGCAGCAGAGAGCAGCCTGGGGGATCCATCTCCAGGCTTGTGGGGGAGGTCCAGGATCATGTTCTCCCCCTCCTTTCCTGCAGCCCTGGGCACTGGCTGAGGTTTGAGGAGCCCCAGCCCATCTGTCAGATGACCACAGGTGATGAAAAGCCTTCTCCGTCCTTTCCCATCATCCCAACACGTGCTCTGTCTGTCCAGGGGAACCCAGGCCATGTCTCACCTCCTCATCTGTCTGCCTGGTTTCTCTGTTGTTCTGTCCTGTGCTCAGCCTCCCCCAAGACACAGATGTTTTTGGGGGTTTGGTGTCTGCTGTGAAGTCTCTGGCTCTGCTGTGGTGCAGGCACCGAGTCCTGGTGTGGGTGTGAAGACAAAGGGAGGCTTTGTCTCACGTGCTTTCTTGGTCATTCAGCAGCAAAGGAGATGACCAGAAGGAGGGGATGGGAGCAGGAAAGGTGAGAGGAGATGGAGAACAGCCTGAGGCTGCAGTGGCAGAGAGCTGCTAGAACTAAGCAAAGGAAGTGTGGAAGGAGGTGATGTTTTCCCCATAATGTGAAAACACAGGGTGTAATGAGGGGAAAAGGTAGGAAGGAGAAGCATGGGAGGGAGAAAGAAAAGGAAAGGGAAGATAACAGCATGAGTTGGGAGATAGGGAATGAGTGCAGGGGAAAGGGTTGGGGATGTGGGAATAAAGGAAGAGTAGGGAGGCATGTGGAAAAGTGGGGGCAGCTGAAAAAATGAACTCAGAGCAAGGGGCACTGGGGCACCCCTCTCTGCCAACAATCTTTTCAAGGATTGCTCCTCTTGACCCTGCTCTCCTAGTGGGGAGGGATGCTGGGGAGGCAGCCTGGGGGACAATGCTCTGGTGCCCTCCATGTCCCCACACACAGCTGGTGGTGCTGCTGCTCTCCCCCCAGCCCTGGGCTTGGCTCTGCCTGTGCAGCACAGCTCCAGCCCGCTGGGGAAGGGCAGCCCACGAGCTCTGAGGCTAAACCCCGCTTTCCTCCCACCCCTGATTTGTGCAGAGGTTACCTGGGGGGGCTGTTCTCAGGCTGGCTGCCCCCTACCCCAAATTTCCCCATCCCACAGTGTGGCCATCCCTGTGGTGGGGGTGAAGCGGTCACTCTTGACCCCCAGCCCTGGCTGGCACTAATGCTGTCCCCGGCTGGCCGGGGTTGCTTGCAGGTGGTGACAGACACCAGCTCCATGCGGAGATCGTTCTCCACCATCCGGGACAAGCGGCCCAACAGCTCCTGGCTGGATGAGTTCTCCATGGAGCGCAGCAGCGACAACACCTACAAGTCCCGCCGGCGCAGCTACCACTCCTCGCTCCAGCTATCCGCCCGGCGCCTCAACGCCGACTCGGGTGAGCCCCAAAAACCCCCCAAAAACATCTCCAGAGTGGAGCTGCTGCAGAGGGGGTGGCGCTGGGGACTGACGAGGGTGTCCTGCAGGCCACCGGTCCGAGGGGCACCGCTCGGGCAGGGAGCGAGGCCGATCCAAAGAGCGCAAGCACCTGCTGTCCCCGGACATCTCCCGCTGCAACTCCGAGGAGAGGAGTCCCCAGGCGCAGGAGGAGTCGCCGGAGCGGCGGCGCGAGTCCCGGTCACCCAGCGAGGGCAGGTCACAGACACCTAGCAGGCAGGTGGGTGACAGGGATCCCTTCCTAAGCCTAAAGGGAAGAGGGGGAGATAAGCCCCGATTCTGGGAGGTCTGAGCCGTCTCATCTCCTGGTGGTGGCATCTCTGTGGCTCCTGTGAGCTGAGCAGGCTGGGGCTGCTCTGGCACCCTGCAGAGTGTGTGGGGACAGGGGTGGATCTCATGCTGATCCTCCTGCTGCTATGGCATCCACTCCCTGCCAAGGTCAAGGTCTCCCAGCCTGGAGGTGCCAGAGCTTGAGTGAGCTTGAAATCACCCATGGAGATGCCCCCCATGGCGAGCTGTCAGCTCTTCCTAGGGCTGTTTTGGGAGTGCTTTTTGCTTTTGACCACCAAGAGCATGGAATCCTAGAGTATCCTGAGTTGGAACAGAGCACAAGAGTCATCGAGTCCAACTCAGAATCGCACCATGTGCCCGAGAGCACTGTCTGAAAGCTCTGTCAGTCCTAGTGCTGTGACCATTTCCTTGGGGAGCCTTTTCCAATGCCTGGCCACCCTCTGGGTGAAGCACTTTTTCCAAATATCCAACCTAAACGTCCCCTGGCACAGCTTCACGCTGTCCCCTTGGGTGCTGTCACTGGTCACCAGGGAGATCAGTGCCTGCCTGTGTGCTTTTCTTTGTGAGGAAGCTGCAGACCACGAGCTCATGGGGCAGGGATGGGGCAGAACAGCCCTTTCAAGACAGAGGCAGCTTCCATGGGTGGTGTTGTGTTGAGGTCCCCAGGATGAGGTGAGAGATGAGTCTGACCCCATATTCTTAGAGGGCTGATTTATTATATGATGATATTCTATTATATTAAAAGAAATTATATACTAAAACTATACTAAAGAAAGAGAAAAGATACATCAAAAGGCTAAAACAAGAACGCATAACAAAAACCTGTGACAGCCCAGAGAGTCCGATACAGCTGGACTGGGACTGGTCATTAAGTTAAAACAATTCACATGCTGGGTAAACAATTCTCCCAATCACATTCCAAAGCAGCAAAACATGGAGAAGCTGAGGCTTCTCATCTTTGCCAGGAAAAGAAATCCCGGTGAAGGGATTTTTCACAAAATAAAGGAAAAAAAGCTCAGGATGCGGGGAGAGTGTGGTGGTGTTCTCAGGGGTCCCAGGACGAGGGAAGAGATGCGAATCTTGACTCCGTGTTTCAGAAGGCTGATTTATTATTTTATGATGTATATTATATTAAAAGAAAATTATATATTAAAACTATACTAAAAGAATAGAAGAAAGGATTTCATCAGAAGGCTAGCAAGGAATAGAAAGGTATGGAATTATAATAAAATCTTGTGACTGACCAGACAGCCCGAGACAGCTGGACTGTGATTGGCCATTAATTGGAAACAACCACATGAGACCAATCCCAGATCCACCTGCTGCATTCCACAGCAGCAGAGAATCATTGCTTACATTTCGTTCCTGAGGCCTCTCAGCTTCTCAGGAGAAAAGATCCTAAGGAAAGGATTTTTCATGAAACATGTCCGTGACATGAGAGGGTGCGGTGTGGTGTGTGGTGTGTGGTGCTGCCTGCATTGCCCAGCGTGTCCCGGTGTCTTGTAGGGCATGGGCTCCCTGAGCGAAAGCTCCATCCCCTCCATCTCGGACACCAGCACGCCCCGGCGAGGCCGCCGCCAGCTGCCGCCGGTGCCCCCCAAGCCGCGTCCCCTCCTGTCCTACGCCTCCATGCTGCGACACGCGGGGGACACCTCTCCTCCGGCCGACGAGAGCGAGGGCGGCTCTCCGCTGCTCTCCTCCAGCCTGGATCCCAGCACGGCCGGCCCGGCAGAGTCTTCCAGCTCTCCGGCGGGCAAGCAGAGCCGGCAGTCCACGCCGCAGCGCTACATCTCGGAGCCCTACCTGGCGCTGCACGACGACTCGCACGCCTCAGACTGCGGTGAGGAGGAGACGCTCACCTTCGAGGCGGCCGTGGCCACCAGCCTGGGCCGCTCCAACACCATCGGCTCGGCGCCGCCGCTGCGGCACGGCTGGCAGATGCCCAACGGGCACTACCGGCGGCGGCGGCGAGGGGCGGCGCAGGGCGTCATGTGCGGGGCCAGCATCGACGTGCTCAGCGACACCGAGGAAGATGACAAGTGCTAGAAGCTGCCCCCGCTGCCCCCCCGAGCCTCAAACCCGCGCCCCGACCCCGCCTCGGCTGCCCCCCGTCCATCCCGCCCTGCCCTTCTCCGATGCATGCTCTTCGCCGCGCCTGGGAATGAAACTGAAAACCAAAACCAAACGCAGGGGGAAAACAAAACGAAAGAAAAGAAAGCAAAAGAAAACAAAAAGCAACAAAACAAAAAAACCCAACCAACCAAACAAACAATAAAGCCCCCGCCCCAAACCGACCGGAACGGAGGGGGAAAGAAAAGGAGAGAGAGAGAGAAAAAAAAAAAAAAATCCACAACGAAAAAGAAAATAAACGGGGGAAAAAAAAGTCTTTGTGCAAAAAAAAAAAAAAAAAAAAAAAATTAAAATCTTTCGGCTTTCATTTATTACTATCACTTTTTTTTTTTTTTTCTGCACAGAGAAGCACTTGATGGGCAGCAGAGCGGCCCGGCCGGGTTGGTGTGCTGGGGGAGAAGGGATAGCCCCCCCCGGCCGCAGCCCCGCTCCCTGCCCCGAGAGGGATCCCCTGGAAAGCTCATCCCGAGGGATCTTCTGCTCACTGTGGCCGGAGAGTCCCAGCAAAGGGATGCGATGGACCCACCCCCTTTGCTCTGTCGCTTGGGCTTGTGCTGCTGTGGCTTTGAACTTCCCTCCCCGAGGGTCTCATCCTGCCTGGAAAAAGGGCAGGATGTGACCGTGGGGGGCAGGGGATGAGGGGTTGGGATGCCCCCAGACAGACCAGAGCAGCTCTGGCTGCCAGAGGGGGCAGAACTGGTTTGTGCTGGGGGTGGGGGGCTCAGTGCTGCCAAATGTACCCTGTGTCCCACCGACATATATTTATTTATATACGGAGAACTCTAGGTGTGCCTGTGTGTGTATATACCGGGGGTGTGTGTGTGTATATATTTATATGCTGTATATATAAAGATATACACATACATAGATTTGTTTTAATCACCTGACAATGCTGGCGAGCACCTTGGGGCTCCTGCTGCCTGCACCCTGCTTTGGTGGGGGCAGGACTGAGCCTCCCCGGGGGGCTGCTGTACAGAGCATTGGGAATGTCACCTTGCTCCCTCTCCCAGGTGTTTTCAGCGCTGGGAATTGCATTTTCTCTCTTAGAGATGGCTGTGGCAAGGGCTCCTTGGGCACCTCAGTGCCTGCAGGAGGGGGATGCCCAAAGGATGAGGACAGAACTGTCCCAGGAAGAAGGCAGTGCCACGGGGTGATGGCAAACCTCCCTCTCAGAGGCCTCTTTGCTTGTTTTCCCAGGAAAAGAAGGAATCCATGTCTGCAGGGGAGTGAAGATGTTGTGAGTGCATGATGTATCTTAAGATCTTTCCTCCAGGCACAGGCATACGGGGGTTTGGCAGCGGCCCTGCCTCAGTTTCCCCTGCAGCCATGGCTTGTGCCCTCTTCAGGGGCCTGGGACTCCTTTGGAGAGGGGCTGCCATGAGGGGCTGGCCGTGCAAACCCCACGGCCCCGGTGTGGGAGACTTGGGGAAGGAGCACTGTCCTGAGCAGGGTGGCTCAGCCCTCCTGCAAACACGGAGAATGCAGAACAGGGCCACCTTCCAGCACCAGTCAATTAATTAATCTGCTAATTAAGTGCTGTCAGCTCTCAAGGATCCGTGCAGTGGGTGCAGTGCTGTGCCCGGGGAGGTGCTGCTGGTGGCCCGTGGTTATGGGTGGCTCACCCTGGTGACTAGTGAAGTGTTTCTGCTGTGAGCTGTGTCTGGTGTCAGCCTCTGCGTGGTCCTGGGGAGCTGGAGGGTGCTGTGCCTTTGGAGCCTCAGGGAAGGGTTTGTTCTGAGGGCTGGGCGATGCTCTGTGTGTTTGGACCAGGCGTGCTGGCCCTGAGTGCAGATGGGAGGTGGGGATGGGCAGGTGAAGGCAGCACAGCCCTCACCCTGCCCTTCCTCCTGCCCACGGCTTTGCTTTGCTGCAGGTTGTTGTGGTCTGGGTCTTTGGGGCTGCTGTGCAGCTGAGCAGCAGCTCTGGCCAGGCTTGGCTTTGGTCCTGGGTAGCTCATGTCTTCTCCCGATGGAAAGATGCACAAACTGCCCTGCTCCTGCATGTGCAGATCATGTCCTGATCGCTTTGTGAGCTCCCCCCGGGGCAGCTCTGCTTTGTGAGAAGCAAATCCCGGTGGCTCTGAAGGCTTCCTGCTCCAGGGCTCGTGCATGGACCAACCCCCTCGTTCCCATGGCCAAAGTGCCCCCTGTGCCCCCCAAAGCTCCTCCTGCCTGATGGTGGGGGCGCCTCTGCCGTCCCTGCTGCTTCCCAAACAGACACTTCCACCTGCCCAGGGGCCCAAAATTCCACGGGCAGGCCTTTGGCTCAGATCCTGCCTATCCCCCCTCTGTCTCCATGGGACAAACCGTGTCCCATGCAGCCGTGGGGAAGGTCCCTGCTGGTGGCTGGGGACACAGGCACCTCCAGTTCCCTCTCGTGGCTTCACCCTGAAGCTTCCGGAGCTCGGGGATTTGGGAGAGCCGGGTCTGGAGGATCGCGTGGGATCGAGGACAGGGGACGCGGTGCTGCCGGGGGCAGGGGAAGGCGATGCCGTACCTGCTCTAAATATAGGTGTCGGTATCGTCTCCTTCTAAATGCGGAAAGGTGTCTGACAATGCGCCGGGCTCTGAGTAAGAGCCCGCGGAGGGGGGGAGGAGGCGGCTTTTTGTGTCTGTGCCTGGCGGGTGGGAGGGAGGCAGCGATGCTCTCCGAGCGGGGGCACGTTTCATGCGGATTTCGAGCTTTTTGGGCGCTTTTCTTTCCTCCAGCCCCGGGCACGGGGCCGGCGAGCGGTGTCGGTGGTGGCAGAGGATGGGGCACGGCCCCCGGGGCGCACCCGCGCTGCCACCCCGGGCTGCAGCGCCCGAACCTGAGCTCTTTGACATGTCAGCCCTGTCTTCAACTAACGTACAGAAACTGTGTGGGACAAAACACAGCCCCTTTTCAGCCGGAAAGGGTCCGAAAACGCCCCTCTTCTGCCTCTCCCGAAGCCGCCGCAGCGCTGGGGACAGGCAGGGACCTGCGGGGACACGGTGGCACCTCCACAGCGCGACTCTGAAACCAAAAACACCCCCGGGAGAAGCACGGGAAGGACTGTGCCGAGGGGGGAGCCAAACCGGCCCCGAGGCACCGCTGCAGCCTGTGCCTTGCTTTTCAAGGCGCTGGACTCGGCTTTGCTGCTGTGCAATCTCTCCTCTGTGGAATTCTGGACATTCCCGCAGCCTCCCGGACACCAGGACTGTGCCACTCGGTGGCTGCTGGCCACGCTGGGCCACGGGAGGCAGGATGGGTGGCGGGGTGGGGGGATGTATTTCAACCTCTGCCTGCATAGGACATGCCCTGGGCAGGCAGGAGTTCACCAGTGGCACGCAGCTGGTTCCCAGCTCGGTGCTGGGGCTGGATTGGAAGCCCTGCACATCTCCTGGGGGGGCTGTGGTGGTTGTGTGAAGGGGTGTGGCAGCCCTGGCACACAGAGGCCAGTTGTCCCCTCCAGGCTGGCTGTCCCAGCACCATCCTCCTGTCCCTCCAGGAGAGCTTGGATGGCAGAGCCCCCCAGGCGTGGGGCTGGTGTCTGTCCTGGGGAGGGTGAGTGGGAGATGCTCTGCCTTCATCCCCCAGGCTCTGGGGTGGGATGTTGTAACATAAACTGCTCGTTTGGACCCAAACGGGGAAGCGAGCTGACCACCAACAATGTACAACTCCTCAATGTTTTTTGTCAAAAGGAAAGAAAAATAAAACCTTGTTGTAAAGAACCTCTGCAGGCTCGGTCCCATTGGCACCCCACCGTGCTGGGGGGGCTGTGGGGAGTCTGGGTAATGTCATGGACCCCTGAAAATGTCCCCATGGCAGGGAGGGGGAGGCACAGAGCCTGTGCTGGCACTGCCAACACGTGGGATGGGGTGTTCTGCAAGCCCAGACAGGGCGGGGGGCTGTGGAGGAGAGGGGCAGGGAGGATATTTGAGATATTCTGGGCTAGCTGTGGCTCGGGCCAGACACAGGGGCTGAGGGGTCCTGGGCTCTGGGGGAGCTGGGAGAGCCAGGGCCAGGAGCCTGAGCAGCTGTTACTGGTGGCACTGCGGCAAACTGGCCAGGGGAAGCCAAGAGCATCACGGTGACATCGGTGACACGGTGTCACTGCAGGAATGCAAGGCAGCAGCAGCCTGCACATTGAGCTTGGAAACCCCGCTGGGATCCGTGCCTCGGGGGCATCCAAAGAGCTTGGCCACCCCTCCATGCCTGCACTCCAGAGATGTCAGGTGGCTGCAGATGCTGTTGCCTGGTCCAAAGCTCGTGGGTGAGCTGTCAAGCAAAGATGCTGAAGTCACATCTTTTTTTGCAGGCGTGTTTAAAGCATGAAAAGTTCCCCGGCAGCCAGAGGTGAGGCAGCAGCCTGTGGCAGCCTCCAGGCTGAGCTGGGGTGACAGGGATGGTTTGTGGCTTTTCAAGAACACTCTCCTTCTTTCCCAGTACTATGCCAAGAAGAGCTCGGGGGAGGATGAAGGCAGTAGCCTTCTCTGGCCCCCCTGAGCTGAGCTTTACTCTGTGTTTCACAAGCACCAAGGACAAAGCCCACATGACCTGTAGTAGGGACTGGTTTTATCCTGCCCTTCATTTTGGGCGAATTTCCCTTGATTTCCCAAATGCTGACAGATCTGCTTTTCACTTCTCTGGCTCATGAAGTGCTAAGAAGCTTTCAGTGGGAAGTGTGGAGTTCCAGGAGATGGCCCAGCTTTGAGAGCACTTCCTGAGGCGATGAATGCAATGACAGCCCGGCATTTTTTCCAGGCTGGGAAGTCAGTTCCCATTTTATAGCCAAAAAAGTGATCTGCAGTCCTGACTGTGGGGAAGGCTCTGCAGGGTGGTGATGCCACCTTCAGCTCTGAGGCCTTTGCAGCGCTGTTGGAAGCAGTTTGAGGAGACGATGTCCTCCTGTGTGGGCCAGAAGTGCTGCAGTGACATTCCCTGAAGTGACTGTTTGAAGTATGAGCTGCTCCAAAAGCTGTGAAAGCCTTTGGAGCCTGCAGGTCTCTGATGGACATCCCATGGAACCCCACCTCGGGTGCTCGTGCGAGGACCAGTGGTGCATGCAGCTGCTTGAGTGCATGACCACCTCTAGCACATTTCTCCAAATCCCCTGAAATATCTGGGGCTGTGGAGAAGACACCCAGAGCAATGCAGAGGCAGAGCTTCACCCCCACAAGGGAAACTGGTGCTGCAAAACGGGGAGCCTTGGCTGTCGGAGAGCCAGAGCTCTGCCTGGCAGCCACAGAGGCTAAAAAAAGCCCCTTGACAAATGGAACAGAAAGGTTAAAATTATCTGTACATCATCTGAATAACAATGGCGATGCAGATTGTACCTGCTTATAATAGCTCCGGGAGACAGGGGATAAATTGGGAACAAAAGTACCCCAGAAACAGACACGGCTGCCAGAAGGGCTGGGGCTGCTCCTCCTTGAGGAGCCACTGGGGGCAGGGCCATCAGAGCCCCAAATCCTGGTCTGTGAGTGCTCCTTTCAGCCTGCCCTGCATGCTCCAGGACCTTTTCCGAGCCCCTGGCACGGCAGAGCTGCCCAGGCTCCTGCGGGAGCCATCCCAGCCCCTGGTACTGCTGTGCATGGCCTGGGGGACGTGACCAGTCCTGTGCTGGGACAGCTGCAGATCATCTCCCCTGGATCTTCTTCCTGGGAAGAGAAGGATGGATTCCTCATCATGATGGATTTTTTTCTTTTTTCTCTCTGTCTCTGCCCCTCTTTCCCTCCTGCAAAGCCAAATGAAAGCCCATGGCACGGGGTGTGTCTGTAGCTCTGCAGGCACGGGCACTTCTCTAAAGGCTCCCTGGGTTATTTTACAGGCAGGGTGTCAGCAATTGTGCATCCCTGCAAGGGAAGCCTGGCTCTGCTCCTTTGGTCAAACATTTGCTGGTGACTCTGCTCCCTTCTCCAGCAAAACAAGGCAAAGTTGGCCACGAGGCTGCTGCAGCCAAACCCAAACCCCTTGGGGCTGCGAAGGACAAGAGGAGGGGGCAGGAACCTGAAAAAATGAAACCTTTTCTCTTCCTTTTCCCCATCCTAGCGAGGTGTTTAAAATCCATGGGTTCAAGGAGGAGGGGGCAGGGTTTGCTCCCGCTGGGGGCACAGCTGATGGCTCGGGGTGGCTCCCGTCCGCCTCCTTCCCTTCCTTTCCCTTTCCTTCCTCTGGTGGCACTTCCAGCACACCGAGGATGTGCGTGGGCTCTGCAGAGGGGCTGGTGCTTACTCACAGCGGCAGCCACGTGGAGCTGCCGGTTCGTGGGCTGCCAGCACCGGCAGTTCCTTGGGACAGCATTCCCCCGTGTGCAGGAGCATCCCCCTGCAGGGGAGCATCCCCCCGTTCCTGCCAGGAACACCCACCCACAAACACCTGAGGTTTATGTCCAAAAAGGAGACAGAGGAGCCCTGTAACTTTATAGGAAAAAAAGGGAGAGGTCATGGGCATTTCCTGTGGGATCTCACGAATTTTCAGAGAGCACAGCCTCCTTTTTATCCAAATTTCCCTCTCTCTTTCCCCATTGGCTGAGCTACTCCGGAGGTACAGACTTCCCGAAATGCCTGCTACCTAAGACCTCCTTCTAATGTCTACTCCCCCCCCCCTTTTTCTTTTCCTTGTGTCTATCAGTGGAATTCTTATGGAATTTATGGTTCTGCCCATTGCTCCTGTCACCTCTCTGCATCTAACTTTATTTATCAGCAGACCCACAGCTTGTTTGCAAAGACAAATCTCCCTCATTCCACTCACCAGTCAGTGGAATCCTTCCCATTGTTTCTTCCATCTCTCAGTGCTAGTTTTGTCCACCAGCAGACCCAGAGTTTGTTTGTAAACACAAATCCCTCATTCCTCTCCCTCCCTGCACACAGGTGAGCATCTCCCCATGGATGAGCATTCCCCCCCGAGGTGAGCACCCCTCTGACAAAGCACCCCACACAACCCCCCTCCTCTTCCCTGTGTTCCCTGTCCTCCCCAAAGGGCTGGAACAGCCTGGCCTGGCCCAGCACCTCCATTTTTTTGTTCTTCTCATCTATTTCTGCCTCCTGGCACTGATCTGCCTTGCTCAGGGGTGTAGCTCTGCACATCTGCCCTGGCTGTGTTGGCAGGTGAAATCCCATGGAATTCCCTGCTAACTGCCCCCTACCCAAGCACAGAAGAGCCAGCTGGCATTTGCTGACTGCCAGGAGGTTTTGGGGAGCTCTTTTGTGTCACCTTTTGGCTTCACAGGCAGCAGGGAGCCAGGGGAGAGGCAGGGCTGAGCTCGCCTGCTCTCACAATCCCATCTCCTGCTGGAACTCCGCTGAGCAGGAAGGAGCCCACTGCTCATTTGACTTTGCTATTTCTGTGTAGATAATTAAAAATAACCCCAAACCAACACAATTCTGGCTTCCAAACGAATGCCAAAAAGCATGAATTGCTCTCCTTCCCCAGCTGGTACCTCCCTGTTCCCACAGCAGGGCTCTGCAGGGCAGCTGGGTGCTGGGAGGGCTGGCTGAGTGGGTGGGCACCCAGCAGGGGCGATTTGCAGCCAAAATCACCCCAAACCAGGTTCTGTGCTCAGCTCAGAGGCACTGCAGGGCTGAGCTGGCTGTCCCTGCAGTGTCCCAGTGGTGTCCCTGGCTGTCCCTGCAGTGTCCCAGTGCATGGATGAGCTGCCACAGGGACCCTGGCACGGGAGTGACACCCCCAGTGGGCAGCTCCAGACCTCAGCAGGGGTACCAGTGATGATTGGGGTGCAAGGCAGAGGGATCAGGGATAAGGATGGGTTATTTTTCTAAAGCCAGGCCTAGGCCAGACTCTCTCTGCCTCCCACATGCCCTCCCCAGGGACTCAGTGAATTTATGGAGCACTCTGCCACAGATGATGTGAGCTTCAGATTGATTTTCACAGATCTACAGAATCATGGCCATCATGAATGATGTGAGGGGTTGGTTTTTTTTGGTATTTTTTCCTTTCCAAAAGAGGAAGAACAGAGAAGAACACAAATCCAAGGTTGTTTTTCCCAGCAAAGTTTCATCCTCTGGTACCAGGGCAAATAAGGGGGGTTTGTGCATCTCTGGGTGAGGGATGCAGGGTGCAGCACCAGCAGGCAGAGCCACGAGTCCCAGCTGCCCCTTCCCTTGGCCTCTGAAGTGTTGACAGGAGCCTGCAAATATCCTTTATAATAATTTACTTTGGGGTGGGGAAGTGCAATCAAGCTTATTTTTTGTGGGGTTTTTTTTAGGGTTATGGGTGGGCATTTTTGGGTTTTGTGGTTTTTTTTTTTTTGGGGGGGGTAATTTAGTTTTGTTAGTTTGTTTTCATTTTTAATTTTTATTTTAGTTTTTTTTCCCTCACTGATCAAAGGCTGGCCTCCATTTCCACAGCCAGAGGTTTTCCAGCACTTGTCCCACCTCGAGCCCCTCTTCCCCCCGGCGTGTGACATTGTGCTGGATCAGCAAGTCTCACCTCCTTAACAGCCAGGAGCTCGTCAGGAACCCAGCGAGAGCTGCTCGGAGGAGCTGCGAACGAGCAGAGCCTCCCCTGGCCCTCGGCAAAGGCTCCTCTGCCCCCTCCCTGCAGGAATAGCTGCAGCTGCCTCCTGCAGCAGGAGCCAGAGTGGCACCGGGGGGATGAGCAGGGATCCCTGCATCCCCCCTGTTGGGAAGGATGAAAGTTTGACAAGAAGGTCTCACGGATGGGGGTGCTTGGCAGAAAGATTTTTGGATGTAGAACCTTGTGAAAAACACCAATCACATGTTTTGAAAGTGATGCTGTATTAATTAAGTTGTGTGTTAAATACAGTTTTAGATTATAACATAATGTTAAAATAGAAACTATGTATGTGAGTTATTTTTTTAAAGAAAGGAATGAGGTACCCACACCACATAGCAGCCACAGGACACCTGAATCTTTCAGAGAAAGAAAATTTATTGCTCCATTATCAGAAATGAACTTCTTCCTGCCTTGCTCAGCCCTGAAGACGCCGTCAGGATTCAGAGGAAGAAGCTGACACTGCCCAGACAGAATCCTGTGTTTGAATGGGATTGATGCACCATGGATGAGGTGTATGAATATGCAACAGGCTGTTGCTTTTAAGGGTTAATCCTCTGTTAACGTGGGGCCTTTTTCGGGCTTATGCTGCTCAGAAAGAGGTACCTGGACTGTCCCTAACTCTTTGTTTCTATTGTCTCATATTGTCCTAATCCAAATTGTCCAAATTATTATTACTCTAATTATATTACTATTTTTATGACCATTTTATTACCATTAAACTTTTAAAATTTTACAAACCAAGTGATTGGTGTTTTTCACAGGATGAATGCTGGCAAATCCCTGCTTTGCCCAGTGCTGGCTTTGTGGATGCAATAGTCTGGTCAGAGAGACAGAGAGCTAGATAAGCTTTCCCATGACTCAGTCTGGGGAACTTTAGGGAGCTGGAGAGAAAGAATTCAAAAAAATGCTGCACCTGGTATTTATAACAAGTTGTTTATTCCCAAGGGGTGACGTCTTAATTAGCCAATCATGATAAATGTGTTGATTCAATTACCAGTCAGGTCCACCTGTGTCAGAGAGGCCATAAAAGAAGATGCTCAATAAAGAGGAGGCTTTCTGCCCTTTTTACCCTCTGATTGTTTTTGGAGTCCGTGTCATTTCTGACTCAAAAGTGAAGATTTGGGAAGAGGGATGTCTTTCCACCCACTTTTCCAACACCGGAGGGCAGATGGGATTAGCAGTCACATGCTCCAGCACTCTCTCCTTGTCGTACCCTCTTTTTCCCTGCCCTGACTCCTCCAGCCTGTGCTAACGACAGCGATTTGGGGTTTGGCACCCCCAGCGCTGGCTGGGAGGGCTGGTGGGTGCTCACACACAGCCGGTGGGATGGCTCTGAGCAGGGCTGGCTTCCCTCTGAGTGTGCCCAAGAAGCCTCCCCGGGTGCTGCAGAGCCCAGCAGCTCTCAGGGGAAAACCCTTTTGCATTGTCACCCCTGGCTGCAAAGCTGCTGCCCTCAGAAGCTCTGCCTCTGTCACCCCTGCACAGAGTCACAGAATGTCCAGGTTGGAAGAGACCTCCAAGATCATTGAGTCTGACCCAGCCCCAACACCTCAACTCAACCCTGGCACCCAGTGCCACATCCAGGCTTTGTTAAACACCCCCAGGGATGGGGACTCCACCACCTCCCTGGGCAGCCATTCCAGAACTTTATCACCATTTCTGTAAAAGCTTTTCCCAATATCCAACCTGGATTTCCCTTGGTGCAGCTGCAGGCTGTGAGCTCTGGTTCTGTCAGTGCTGCTGCAGACAGAGCCCAGCCCCAGCTGAGCACAGGCACCTTTCAGGAGCTGTGAGAGTGATGGGGGCACCCCTGAGCCTCCTTTTCTCCAGGCTGAGCACCCCCAGCTCCCTCAGAACCATGCTTTGGAATGGTCAGCCAAAGCAAGAGGGCTGCAGGAAACCCCTGGAGAAGGAGATTTGGTGGATTTGCTGCCTGAATGTTTTGAACTGTGTTTCACAGAGTTTCCCCTGCAGAAATCCTGGTTTTGCCCTGCTGGTGGGAGTTTAGGGCTGCTCTTGGTGGGGCTGAGCTGCTGCCCCATTTCCCCCAGGCTCTCACCTGCCCCCCTGCACCAAGGGACAGAGTTTCAGCCCTTTTTTGGCACACAAGTGACTGCAGCTCCAGTGAGTTAACTCAGAGATGTCATTACAGGCTATGAGGACAGGTCAGGTTTCAGGCTGGGAAGGAAAAGTGGGTAAGTGCTGTTCTTCAGTCATCTCCTGGATGAAATCAGGCTGTCAAATAGGCCTTTTTCCCCCATATTCTGCCCCATTTCTGGGCTCACAGTGGAGGGGGATGGCTCTGCAGCACTGCAGGCATGGGGGAGATGGGAGAATGCTGTCCCACAGCCTGGGGAGAAGCTCCAGCAGTGCCACGAGGGAGTCTGGCTCTTCTCCCAACAACAAAAACTTATTTTAGCTGGGAAATTGGAGGTCAGGAGGGTTAGACAGACCTCCCAGGCTGAATTTCACAGCCCTGAGAAGGAATGGTTGATTTTGCCAGCGCTGCCATACGGAGACACGCTGCAGACAGAGAACACTGCATCCTCTGTTCCTGACAAACGCCTGTCAGGACAGCTTGAACAGAAAGCAGGGGCTGAGGCAGAGGGAGCTTCTTTGGTGTTTGCAGTTCCTGTTTCCCTGTGGGTCCTTGGGACCTGCAGAAGGCCAGAGCAAAGCTCCTGTGCAGGAATGCAGAGCCCCAGGCTGGGTCCTGCAGGGCAGGCAGCTGAGCCCAGCCATGGGGTGTTGGCATCCAGGTCATGCAGAGGATGGCAGAGGTGCTCCCTGAGGAACCTGGGCTGGATGGACCTGGAGCTGTCATAAAGCCAAGAATCCATGTAACAATGCTGGTGGCCAAGCCACCAACATCCCCAGCCCGGTGTCAATGCCAAGATGTGCTGCAGAGAGGAGAGAGAGCTCCTTTTTGCCAGTGTCACCAAGGAGGGGACCCTCCTGGGCATCCCCCTCCTGCTCAGCCCCCCCTGGTCCCCAGCATTTTCTCCTGTGCCCCCCGAGAAAGGTTTTCCTGTGAACAGGGTGACACCCTGGCTGTGCCCATCACCCCCCTTGGCAGAGGGAGAAATGAGGCAGGGAGGAGCGAGGGGACAGCTGAGAGGCGAGCAGCAAAACTGCACTTGGATTTCTGTGGGGATGCAGTTGGAATTTTGTCTCCTGTCAGTTCCTGACGCCGCTGCATGTGAGGGCAGATGTGAAATGTGGCTCTGTGAAATCCATGGGGATGGCAAAACCTCCCTTTTTTGAACAGCCATGTTTTAATTTGCATTTCCAGGGCTCTGGCAGAAGGCTGGGTCCTGTGGTGTACTCAGCAGTGCAGGCACTAAATGGCCATGAGTTGCTGTATCTCTGTTTTATGGGGGCAATTTGGGCAGCTGCCAGACTCAGTAACTCTCCTGGTGTTATCCCAGCAGTGATGGTGGCTTGGGAACTGGGGAGGGAACCAGCTGGGAGGTTTTTTTCAGTGGGTTTTTGGGTTGTGAGTCCAAACCTCATCTTGGCTTGTCTGGGGGAATTGGCTATGAGGCAGGATTAAATGTCACTGTGCCACCAAATGGGTGATGGGGGTAAGAAGGGAGGGAGGGATAATCAAAAGGGAGGGGAGAGAGAGCAGCAGGGCTGGTGGTGACCCATGAAGACCCATCCTAAGCAAAGCCAGCCCCTGGGAGCATGAGGATGAAAGGAGGGAGCTGCAAGCTAACAGCTTTTCATGAATAGAGCTGTGGTGCTCATGTGGCAGAATGTTTTGGGCTGGAAGAGACCTTAAAGCTCATGTTGTGCCAGGAACAGGGACACCCTCCACTAGACCAGGCTGCTCAGAGCCCTGTCCAAGCTGGCCTGGAGCACTTGCAGGGATGGGATGCAAGGTACCTGCAAGGTGCTGCCACTTTTGCACCAAAAGCTCTCTCGGTGCTGCCCTGAGGCTGCTGGAAGGCCAGGCTGGCTGGTGCTTGGTGCTGCAGTGACAGCCTGCCTCTCAGTGGGGACAGGGATGCTGGGGGCGAGGCCATCTGCATGCACAGGAGGAGACAGCCTTTGCTCCCTGAAACGTGTCAGCTCAGGGTGGAAGAAGCAAATCCTGTTTCATGGAGGCACAAGCAGCTCCACTGATGGGAGAAGGAGACTGTCCTGGAGGTGACACTGAGCCCTGAGCATCCCAGCCCTGGCTCTGAGCAGGGGGGGTTCCTGGTCATGTCAGCTCTCAGCAGTGCAGGCAGCAGAACATGCTTTTGGATGCTTGCAGGCAGCTCTCTCACCATGCAGGCAGTGGCTCCTGCCCTGCCTGCCCAGTGCACATTGAGCTCTCCTGGCATGGGGCTCTTTTGATGCCTCAGGTTTGAGCTTTTATGTTTTTCACATTCTGTGCTGCTTTAGTGTGTGGGTCTGGGCTTTGTGTTAGGGGATGGTGAGCTCTGTGCACAGAGCAGGGAGACAAAACAATTCCTGCTCCAGCTGGGCACCAAGGACAAATGATCCAAATCTCAGCCCAAGAGCACAAACCCCGTGGGCTGGAGAGAGAAAAACAAGGATGGGACTGCCTGGGCTGGAGCTGGAATGGGACAATTAACTCCAATATGCAAATGGAGCAGAACTGATAAAATGAGAGACCCCGTGACCAGTTGTCCATTTTGGGACCATTTTGGTCCATCTTGGGTGCAGTCCTGGCTGGGCTCTTGTGCTGCCCAAGGTGGATCCATTGAGGCCTTTTAATAAATCCCTGCTTTATTCTTTAGCTCTGTCCAGCCTCTGTTCTAGCTCAGCCTGCACAGGGCATCACTTTGCACACCTGCCTGGCTGCTGGGGCCTCGTGTTAGCCAGGGAGACACTTCCCATGGCTGCAGGGATTGTCATGGGGTCTAAAAATCTCTTCATACACAATCCAGGTGCACCCAGCAGTCAGCCTGTGCTCCGTGGCTTGGTCACATCTGGGCTGTCTCAGCAGTCTGGGTGCTGGAAGATGAAGTGTGGAAGTTTGTCAGCAGAAGAGGCTGCATGGCAATGCCCCTGAGGCTGGAAAAGCTGCTTTGGGGTGCTCCACAAGGCTCCAGCAGCTGGATGAGCTTCCCAGAGCAGCAGAGCAAGGATCCCCTGTGCAAAGGTATTCTGGCATTCTGGAAGCTCTCCAGCAGCAGCCACAAGCACAGAGGTGGATCCTTCAGGGCTGAGTCAGGAAGAGGAGCTCTGTGGGTGACTCAGAGGGGCTGCTGAGAGCTGGGGGTCCTGCTGGGGGTCCTGCTGGGGGTCCTGCTGGCCTTTGGGCACCACAGCTGAGGCGCTCAAGTGCTCACAATCTCTGTGCTTTCCACATGGAACCTGCTCCTCCTCCTGCTGCCCTCGCTCTGCCGAGCTGCCAGCTGTCCCCGTGGGCCTGCTGCGTGCCAGGGCTGGCACACAGAGGTGACCCAGGAGTGTCACAGAGGTGGCCCAGGAATGTCACAGAGGTGGCCCAGGGCTGGCACACAGAGATGGCCCAGGGATGTCACAGAGGTGGCCCAGCAGTGTCACAGAGGTGGCCCAGGAGTGTCACAGAGAGGTGGCCCAGGAATGTCACAGAGAGATGGCCCAGGAATGTCACTTTGATCAAGCGGCAAGAAAGGAGAGGATTTCAAATTGCCCTGGTAAATATGCACCACAGGCTGTTGTGGCAGTTAACAAAAGGGGGGGGGGGAACCCATGAAAATCACTCTGACCATCTTTAAAACACATTTCATTGCTTTTCAATGAAAGATGGCCCAGGAATGTCACAGAGAGGTGGCCCAGGAATGTCACACAGAGGTGGCACAGGGCTGTCACATAGAGATGGCCCAGGAATGTCACACAGAGGTGGCACAGGGCTGTCACATAGAGATGGCCCAGGAATGTCACAGAGAGGTGGCCCAGCAGTGTCACAGAGAGGTGACAGCCCTGTCACAGAGGTGGCCCAGGAATGTCATGGAGTGCCAGCATCCCCAAGCCCTGCCTGCTATTGCTCTCCTAGAGTTTGCTTGCCTTTCCTGAAGAAAACACCACGGTCTAAAAGTGTCTTACCCATTTAATTCCCCGTTTGCATCCCCTGGTGTGCTTTACCCAACGTGTGGGACCAGCAGGATTGTTCCTTCCAGCACCTGCAGTGGTGGGGTGGGACTCTGAGCCTGCTAGACCCTGCTGCACCCCTCACAGCTTTCCAGCTTGTCCTTCCATCCTCTCCTTTAAGGAGATGTCGTGTTTCATTGCCAATTTCCAGTCAGGCTCTTGTTCTCTGCCGAGCTCTGGAGGGGGCTGGCTGGGAACATTTCCATAGGGGATCTGCTGTGGTGGGGGACACCAGCTCCTGTGGCTAGTGAGGATGGGCTGGGGGCTTGTCACCCTCACCCACACCCACACCCACCCCCTCCAGGAGGGTGGGGGCTGCTGGCTCTGCAGGTAGGTGAGGCATCAGTTGATGCACAAGGACGAGCCCTTGTGTTTTCCTCACTCATTTCCATCTTTGTCTCGTGTAATTTTCTTAGCAAGTCTCTATGGAAACAGGCACTGTTTGTAATAAAGCCTCTGTTTTTCACTTTGCTTTGTTGCTGTCGAGGAAGGAGGGGGCAGAGACCTATAAAGGGCAGATGAGGTTTAGGTAGGGAGAGGAGAGATGATTCAGCTGCCTCAGCCCTTGGCACAGATGGGAGCAGCCTCAGCATCCCTTCACCCTGTCCTCACTGATGGGAGGTGGAGGCTGAAATCATCCAGACCTTCCCTGGCTCCCTCGATTTTGGTGGGGCCTCACTGATCTTTAAAGACCTTTCCAAACCTTCCCAGGGTTCCTGTCCCAGCTGGATGTGCTGTGGAATAGGGGTAAAACCATTCCTGTCCAGAGCTGACAACACACATCTGTCGTGTCCCCAGACCCTGAGCCTCACCCTGGCTCTCCTGAAGGTCACCCAGGGCCAGCCATGTCTTGGTGCCCTGACAGGACCTGCTGTGACATTGCATGGACAGCATGTGACATGTGACATTGCGTGCACCTGGGCCACCCCAGGGAGCTGAGCTGTGGGGGTGGAAAGCACCTGATGCCTTGTGCAGGCTGACCTGGAGCAGAGGCTGGACAGAGCTAAAGAATAAAGTAGGGATTTATTAAGAGATCTCAGTGGCTCCACCCTGGGCAGCATCAAAAGATGGTTGATAAGAACTCTGGAGAATGATGAGCAGGATGATCAAGAGGAAATATCCAGGAGTCCACAAGCAACACCTTGGCAGGGCTGGATGAGCACCAGCTCAGGGTGAGATGACTAAAATTTTCATGCATGAATTCAGTGCAAAAAAGGAAGCAAGACAGTGATCTTCCAGCCATCCTTCCTGCCAGGGGGGATTTGGGGGAGCCCAGCACAAAACAGGCACTGCCTTTCAGACTGAGATTCTCCACACAACGAAGGAGGAATGGAGTCCATGAAAGGAAGAGTTTGCATCAGTGACCAAGAGGGATCCCATGAGAACTGCACACTTTGCTGCTCCTCAGAGCAGAGATCTTGGAGCTTTCTGAGCAGCACGGCTGTGCCCAGACACCACCTCCCCACGGGGTGAAGCACAGGCAGGCACATGGAATGAAATCCATCTGAGCAGGATTGGTGCCTTGTGCAGGCTGAGCTAGAGCAGAGGCTGGACAGAGCTAAAGAATAAAGCAGGGATTTATTAAAAGGCCTCAATGGATCCACCTTGGGCAGCACAAGAGCCCAGCCAGGGCTGCACCCAAGAGGGACCAAAATGGTCCCAAAATGGACAACTGGTCACGGGGTCTCTCATTTTAACAGTTCTGCTCCATTTGCATATTGGAGTTAACTGTCCCATTCCAGCTCCAGCCCATGCAGTCCCATCCTTGTTTTTCTCTCTCCAGCCCACGGGGTTTGTGCTCTTGGGCTGAGATTTGGATCATTTGTCCTTGGTGCCCAGCTGGAGCAGGAATTGTTTTGTCTCCCTGCTCTGTGCACAGAGCTCACCATCCCCTAACACAAAGCCCAGACCCCCACACTAAGGCAGAACAGAACCTGAAAAATACAAAAGCTCAGACCTGAGGCATCAGAGCAGGGTGAGCCAGAAGGATTTAGGAGCCCCCGCCCGCCGTGGGACGCTGCAGCTCCGTCAGCGCTTCCTGCCTGCAGCTCGTGAGCTTCCTCACTTGTTTGTTTATTTTGGGGAGGGAGGGGGATGTTTCAAGAGCTGAGAGAGGAATATTTTAAAGGAGGAATTCAATCCAGATTGGCATCCTCTGCATCAGAGTGTGCTGGGAGCTGCAGGAGGGAGCTGCGTGTGTCAGCTCCTTCTGCTCAGAGTCACCCTTGGTATTCAGCCACCCTGGGCCTTTCCAGGGGCTCTGGGGGCAGCTGAACCCAGAGGAACCTGCAGCACACTCATACCCAGGCCCTGGGGTGTGTTTTAGGGTGCTCTGGGCTTTTTCTGCTTTCCCCAAGTCAGAGTGAGCCGGGCTCTGAGGCAGAGGTTATTGGCCTCTGGCACAAAGAGAAATCCATGGTGGCACCTGGCTCTCAGGGCTCAGAATGAAGATCTTCGACCCTGACTGAGAACTGGTGTCCTCTTCCCACTGTGAGCTGGTCCTTTTAGGCTGGAAAAGACCTCTGAGGTCGCTGAGTCCCACTGCTAACCCAGCACTGCCAAATCCCCCATCACGCAGGCCCAGGGCTGCCCAGCCCACAGAGGATGGAAGGATGTGCTTTGAGAGGTCCCTCTCCCACCCCTGCTTTTCTACAAGTGGTTCTTTGTGTTCATCCCAAGCCAGCCCCCCTGCAGTTGAGGCTTTCTCCAGGGCAAATCCTTCTCACCCATTGCCAGACCTGCTCTGCCCAAGAGGGCCGCTCAGCTGGAGCTGCCAGGAATGATGCTTGAGGATTGTCAGGGTGCTCCAAGGGCACTGAGCTGAAAAACATTCCCTTCCCACTGCTGTTTCTGGGAGAATTTGCTTTAAGAGCAGGGATCCAGACTATAATGTTAATTCTGCTGCCTTCCAAGAGGAGTCAATATTACAGAGCCTTTGTGATTCTGCTGGAATTACAATATGTGATTACTGGGGTAGAGCCGCTGGTTAATTACCTGCTCATTTGTTGTAATGCTCCTGAATAGCTCGTGAAAGTGTGGCAAATGCATTGCTCTGCTTTTAATGGCTTATTCACAGATAGCAGGAGATAAACAACGTTCCCTGTCACACTAGGGTGGTGCAACTCTTCCCTGGGGAGTCCTTCCTCAGCCTGGGGAAGGCAGGAATTCACAGGTGAGATGAGGCAGGAACCTTGATGTCCTTGTGGTTGTGAGATGAGGCAGGGGCCTTGATGTCCCTGTGACTGTGAGATGAGGTAGGAACCTTGATGTCCTTGTGATTGTGATCACATCCCCTCGGACGTGGAGCCTGACAAACCCCAGGACCACACCAGCAAGGTGGGATGGCCCAGCCCGCTGGGGAAACTGGTCGGGAGGAGCTCCTGCAGCAGTGCCAACCTTCCCGAGTCTTGTTTAGGCTGGCTGTCGTGGCCTGTTGGTGTCAGGGAAGGTCTTTTGTGTCCCAGGAGAGGGGTCAGCCTCCCCCCAGCCCCACTGCTGCTCCTGCCAAGTGCAGTGCCTGATTCCGTGCCCACCAGAGCACTCACGTCAAGGCAATGTTTGCTCATTCCAGTGCCTGTTTGCCCACACAGCTCATTTGGACATCTGGCTTGGCAGATTGGTGCACATGGAAAAATGGGCAAGGAAACACTGAGGCCTGGATGGCAAATTGGGACTGGCTTTCTCTTTTTTTTTTTTTTTTTTGGTGGGTTTTTTGGGGGTTTTTGGGTTTTGTTGTTTTTTTTTTTTTTTTTTTTTTGTGAAGGTGCTGCTTGCAGTGTCCTGGTTACAGCTGCATAGAAATTTGCCCTTCAGGAGATCTTTGCCTTCCTGATATTGCACTCCAACCATCTACATTTTATCTCCATTTGGTGCAGCAGGTCACCTAAAATATTTGCCAGCTTTTTAACCACGATGCTTTCTCATGACCCTGTCCTGGACTTTGCCTCTCAGGACACATCCTTCCCACAAGGCCTTTGGTTCCTTCCCCACACCACCCCAAAGCAAGGGGGTCTACCAGCACCAGCACAAATTTGGGTCCTAGACCAAGCCTGGCATCTTCATGGGACAGAGATTTAAACAAGCTGCTCTGCCCGGGGGTGCCAGGAGGTGCTTGGTTTTGTGCCTGGACTCAAGGACAGGCACCAAGGAACCAGAGCACCTCCTCCAGCCCCACTGAGTGCCAGCAAGGGAGATCTGGCAGGGCCAGCACTGCTTTAAAGGTGTTTCTGGACATGGCTTACTCCATCCTACTCCATGAAGGTTGAGGGAATTCAGGGAGTGTTCAGCCTGGAAGGGAGAAGGACTTGGCCTGACCCAACTGCAGCCTCGAGGACCTGAGAGAACTTACAGGGGAGGTGGGGCAGCACTTTTTACAAGAGCATTTTGTGAGAGGACAAGGGAGAATGGGTTCAAATTGAAAGAGAGGAGGTTTAGATTGGATTTTAGGAAAAAATCCATTCCTGTGAGGGTGGTGAGGCAGTGGCACCAGAGAAGCTGTGGCTGCCCCATCCCTGGAGGTGCTCAGGGCCAAGTCAAGTGGAGTTTGGAACAACCTGACCTAGTGGAAGGGGTAGGAGTGACCTGACCCCGTGGCAGGGGGTTGGAATGAGATGATCTTCAAGGTCCCCTTCCAACCCAAACTGTTTTATGATCTTGCATTCCCACTCTTTTAAGCAGAGATCTGAGGGTGCCCAGATCTGTGGGTGGCAATGAGTGGGAAAACACACAGATATCTAGGTGCAGCTCACCATCCCTGCTCAGCAAAGACAAGCTTGAAGGATTATCCCAGCCTGGGCGACCGTTTTTTAACCACAATGGCCATGAAAATCTCCATGATTTATCTCCAAGCTGCTTAGTGATACAGTGGGTGGAGAAGGAAGCCACATTTCCTGCTCAAAGAGTGTGTGGGAATACCTTTTCAAATGTTAATTCCTCATGTTTTTCAAAAAAGCTACCCAAAGGCACCGGTCAGAGCAAAGCATATTCAAACCAAGCAGGTTTTTAAAACTCTGGGAAGATATTTGGGGCCAGGAGGGAGTGGGGAGAAAAAGAAGAAGAAGCTCCAGGAAAAATCCCGCCACCATTTCCCCCACTTCAAAGTTAAAATGAGATGTGTGCCTCTGCCTCTCCTCTGATGTGCCTCCCTCCAGGGAAATAGGTGATGGATGCAAAAGGCCAAGGGGAGCAGGATCAGCCAGGGATTCCCCTCCAGGAATGCTAATGAAGGTCCAAATCCCAAATCATTCCTGCCCCAACCAGTGGCAACCAGGAAAAGTTGATGTGAGTGCCACGGGGATGCAGCAAGCCACACATCCCCACTTCTGCTTTGCATCCAAGGCAAAATATCTGGTCCCTTGATATGAAATCACCCCCCTGTAAAATTCATCAGCTTCCATGGCTTTATGGTTGATAAAAACCCTCTCTGCAAGAACCACCTGTGGCTGATGGGCTGCTGTTAACACCCAGCTCTGGGTTTTCTGTGGTAGCTTTTCCTTTAAAAACAAAACAACCAAAAAAAAAAAAAAAAATCATGCATGATTTTAATGCAGATTTGAAAGAAAAGGGGGGAGGAAAAAAATCTCTTGGGTCTGTACCCACCACAAGTTTTAAAGTGCAGAATGTGTGTCTGTTGTTGAATAAGAGATGTGTGCCGACTGCCAAATTTCAGCTTGAAAGCAGCCAGAAGCTATCTGGGGAAAAAAACAAATGTTTTGCAAATACCTTTTGTAATTGTAAAAATAACATAATAATTAAAAGAAAAAAAAAAAAACCCAAACCAGCAAGAATTCACCAGTTATTAAACCTTGAAAAATGTGGGATTCTTACATGACTCGGAGCCCAGAAGTGACGTCTAAGCTTGGAAAAAACCCACTGAAAACAGGGATTTATAGATATTCCTCATAGCCAAGCAGTTTTATAACCAATGTCTCTTTATCCCAAGTGCTCCAGAAAGAACAGAAAACGCCTCAAGCCTGGCAGCAAATGTGGGGAAGGGATAGAGACCCTGCTGTCCCTGAGTCCAAATTCCCTCATTTCTAAGGGTTTGGTTAACTCTCATTTTGGCCAGCCCTGGAACATCATCTTTTCTTTGGTTGGGAATTTGTCACCATTGGCTGTGGAGGAACAGCTGATGGTCTTTGTTTTTCCTTTGGCCACATTGTCCTGGGAAGAGATGGGGATGTTCCACAGAACCTTTCCCTGCTTGCTGCTCCTTCCAGAGGGGATAAAAAAAGGGGTTTGGGGTGCAGCAGACACCTATTCCCCATTGCAGCACCCTGGGTGCTCAGCTGTGGTGACTTTGGGGTTGGGTTGCCATCCTCATCCTGCCCTCAAGCCACTTAGTGCATAAAAAAAAAGGAAAAAAAAGGCCTTAGTGATGCACAAAGACAAGGAAATCATGGGGAAAAGCACCTCAAAACAGACTTTTTTTACAGATCAAGAATTTCATGACTTGGTGGAAAGCACAAACAATACTGGGACTGAAATTCATAATATTTGGGGGCTGGTTTGTGTAGCTACTGCAGCTAATACCTCAAATAAATACTTCCATGACTAATCCCTTGGAAAGAAAAAGCACAAAGAAAGAGGCTGTCACATGAAACAGGATGATTTTGATGTTTGTTTTGTATTTCTAAACTCAAATTCTGCCTCTCGAGCTGTGTAACATCCTTCATCTAAAACCCTGTTATTCTCTGGATGGGTAAATATGTATTTGTTTTCTGTCCTCATCCCATCCCTCTCTCGTTCCCCATTGTTCCCCAAACCCAACCCCAAGGATCCTTATCCTCCTCTCTAGACTCTAGCAAAAAATCTGAATATTTTGCTGAGGATCTAGAAGCACCAAGTCTTAAATTCTAGAAATAATTGCGATTTCATTCCTTGTGATTAAACCATGGAAATTTTCTCCTAGGGATTTTGTGGATTTTTTTTTTCTTTTTGCATAAAGGAAAAAAAGACCAAAAAAAAAAAAAAAACCCAAAAAAACAACAAAACCTGTTGGCGTCATCAGAACCTAAAAATAACAGGAAGATGACTGCTGGTGCCAGAGTGATACCAAACAAAATCTATTATTGAATTAGAGTCTTTCCACTTGGTGTTCTTAGGAATATATTTCCCTTTGCCCCTCAGGGTTCATTTGGAGTCAAGGTATTCTGCCTGCCAGTGCCATTCCAGCACTCAAATTAACAAGAAGTGATGTCTCTTACAGTAAAAAACCAGGATCTGTTCAAATATTGATGAAGGCGAAGAAGCCGAGGAGTTTGTGGTGTCTGGTTTCTTGCTGGCAGCCAGGGAGAGCCGTGAAAGGAGGGGAGAGCTGGACATTATCCCCCTGCTGCCATGGCCAGGATGGTCATCCTGCTCCCAGAGGACAGAGCTGATATCCCAGCACTCCAGGGACTGATGGAGAGCCTGGAATTCCCTCTTTCCTGCCTGTTTTTCTTTCCCACTGCCAGCTCAGCAGTGCCTGTTTTCTCTCTGCACTGCAGTTCTACAGGCTGTGCTTTGCTGTCCATTCATTTAGAGGGTTTCAGGTTCTATTTGTTTCCCCCCATCCTTCATTCTAATTAAGCACCTCTCACTCTTGTGCTGTAGCTGCACATCTCTTTGGCCACAGGGCTGAGCTGGAGAAGGGGCTGAGGCCATCAGGTCAGCTTTTAGAGCTTCACCCACCCCTTTCCCCGGCTCCAGTGTTAATGCCAAAGATTTTTGTAAAATCCTTCTGCTAGGATTCTTCTCCTGAGAAGCTGAGAGGCCTCAGAAACAAAATGTAAGCAATAACTACCTGATGGCTGTGCAATGGGGTCTGGAGATGGTTTACCAACAGGTGCATTTTTGATTGGTTGCATGTGAATTGTTTTTAATTAATGGCCAATGACAGCCAGCTGTGTTGGACTCTCTGAGTCACAAGATTTTATCATCATTCCTTCCTAGCTTTCCAAAGTCTCCTTTCTCTTTCTTTAGTATAGCTTTAATATATCATTTTCTTTAATATAATATATATCATAAAATAATAAATCAGCCTTCTGAAACATGGAGGCAAGATTCTCCTCTCTTCCCTTGTCCTGTGGACCCTCAAACACCACCACATTGTTATTTTAAGGGCCTCCTGGAGTCATCTGTCACAATTCCCCAGTGCTGGCTGGCAGTGCTGGCCCAGCATTTCTGTTCTCCTGGCAGCAGGAATGAGCTGGGTGCTGACACTGCAGCGTGGCCCTCCTGACAGCTCAGAGGCACTCCCTTCATCTGCACTCCCACCCTGAACCCATCTGAGCGTGTCTTCTCCAGCTGTGAGGCTTCCCTGGACGTTACTTTAGTGCTGCTGGCATTAAACCAAAGCCTGCTCTGGCTCCTGGTTCTCTCATGGCCCTTGGCAGAGCTGGAGCATCTCCTCCACCACGAGTGAGCACAGTCCTGCAGAGATGCTGATGCTCAACTGTGGCATTCACATTCTCTGGAAAAATCCCTTTGCCCAGGGTTTCTGTCCTGGGAAGCTGAGAAATCTCAGAAAAAAGGAAAACAATTCTTCTCTCATTTGCTTCTCCTGTGCTGGGCTCATGTGGAATGTGTTTGGGGATTGTTCACCCACAGGTGATCGTTCCTTTGGATTCTGCTGGGAGTTGTTTTCACTCTTTGGCCAATCAGGGCCAAGCTGTGTCTGGACTCTGGAGAGAGTTTTTCTTTATTATCTTTTAGCCTTGTGTCTGTATCCTTTCTGTATTCTTTAGTACAGTTTAGTACAGCATTCTTTAATATGTTATAGTATCATAAAATAATAAATTCGTCTTCTGAGGACATGGAATCAAATTCATCATTCCTTCCTCCCACGAGAATCCCTGCAAATACAATATTCACCAGACCCCTTGCAAAGGCTGGAGGGGGCCTGGCTGCCATCCAGGAGCACAAAAAGGCATCCACATTAAGCAGCATCCTCCCTGGAGTTTTTCTACATTGATGGGAGGAGTATGAGACTGTGGGAACCTCCCTTGTGGGTCTCCCTGATGGGGACACCCCTGAAAAGTTCTGTGCCAGGAATGACAGACAGATGGGATTTTGGGTTTCTTTGGTCTTCAGGTTGTTGTTTATTTTTCTCTTATCTGAAGTTCTGCATGCTGTCTACATCTCTGACTTAGTGTACAAAGAGAAGGTCCCAAAAGTCATAAGACAGGTTCAAGGTATTTTAAAGCTATTTTGTCCAATAAACTCTTAGAACATATTCTATTTGTACCTTTCTACCAGTAACTAATTATTTGTTTGTCCACTCTACATCTGCATTGTGGCTCTTCCTAACCAATCACTCTGTGCCACCAACACTGCAGAAAATGGGGCAGATGAAGAACAAGAAGGAGATCAGACAACACCCAAAATCCTCCATCTCGTCTCCTATCTTCCTCCAGACTAAAAACCCAAAACTCTTACGTTTTTCACCCTGTGATAAACTACACCACTGTCTGTCTCACACACTCGCAGATCCCAATCCATCCCAAAGTTTTGGAAGCTTCCTCCAGTGTTCTCCTGGGGGTCAGGACTTCTCAGCACAGGCAGAGAAACATTCCCTGTGCCCTGGGTTCCAACATGAGATGACCCAAAAAGGGTGATCCCCCCTGGCAGTGTTCACACCACTGCTTTACCCCGAGTGGGTTTTTTCCCAATAACCAGAAAGAACCTTGGATGTGATGCCTCCATCTCCATGATTCAGGCAAGAACTAAACCCCACCCAATCCAGGCTGGAAGGAGCCATGTGTGTTTTCCCCTGCATACAGCTCCCTCTCTGCTTCCAAACACGTCTCCCCTCTTTCCTTTTTCTGTACAGTAACTTTGCACACACAAACGTCAAACAGCAGCTGCTTGGCCAGCATTTCAAAAAAGCAACTAGTGATTTTAGCTGCCTTAATTCTGAAGCTAGGATTTCCACTCTGCGTGGCAAAAAGGGCTATTTTCCCCCTTCTTAAAAAGCTGTAGATATTTTTACCTGTTTCTTTTGTAAATGTGGAAATGTGGAAACAGTCAGAGCTTATCAAGCAGGAGTGTCTTTGAGGTTTCCCCTCTCAGAAAGAAAATGTCAGCAGTGCCTGTCAGAGCCAGGTTACTCAGGGCTTCAATTAAGCAGGAGCAAACCTCTGATGTGTCAGAGCTTGCCCTAGGTAAGCAACATGCTGGATAATTTTGGAGGTCACTTCAATGCAGGGTGGAAAACTTGAGCAGGAAGCTCTCCTGAGAAGGGTTTCTTCAAAAGTCTTTCTCTTCTGGCTGAGCCATCCCTTGCCCAGAATCTTTGCTGGTGTTTTGGCCCTTCTTGTCTCAGGGTGGTGATGGAATTAAAAAGGATTCAAGGCCACCTGTCAGATCAAAGCTTTGAATCCTCCAAATTGTCCCGGGGGAGCCTGAAAATTACGCTGAAGGAATTGATTTTTGGGGTGCTGATTTCATCTGCTGCAGGGGCAAGGTCACTTGTTAACAGTTTGGATTTTTACCAATGGGCCCAGAACAGACCTCTGAGCCTGCAGTGCAGGGCTGCAGCTTTTCCAGTAAGGGGTTAGGGGAAGGAGAGAATCAAATTCAACAGGTGTCCCCTAGGATTGAGCTAGGAGCAGCTGGTCATGAAGTGCTATTTAGTTTGGAAAACACTACAGAATGGTGTTGGGGGTTTTTTGTTTGGTTTTTTGTTTGATTGCTTGGTTTTTGGTGTTTTGTTTGTTTGTTTGTTTGCTTTTGGTTTTTGTTTTTGTTTTTGGTTTGGTTGTTTTTTTTTTTTTTTTTTTTGTGTGTGTGCTTCTTTGATGACACAAAAGCAAAACAACCCCATATCTTTAACCAGAGTTCCTGGTTTCACTGCATGCAGAGATGGAACTGCAGCCCCAAGTCAGCTGAGGACAGCTCTGCTGGTGTGCTCCCACCATGTGTGGAGGAAGGGACAAGCCTTTGTGCTTCCCAAGGGCAGGAAAAAGTCACAAATCCCACCCCAGAGCACCTCCAAAGGGTTTTGTCCATACCCCAAAGCACAGAGGAGAGGCTGGTGAGCTCCTGCACTTTTTGAGTGGAAGCAGCAGCAGAACAAAGTGCTGCAGAGAAGAGCTGAGCTCTGTCTGTGGCCCCCTCCCATGGATGGAGGCAGAGTGAGGGTTTGCCTGTAAATCTCATTAATCACACCCCAAGCCTTCTCCTGCCTAATCCTCTCTTCTCCCACGCCTGGCTCAGTGATTTCCCTGCAGCAAGGCAGTTGTCCCTGATAATGTGATGGCAGGGGATGGCTCATGTCAAACCTCTGCAAAATAAATGTTCAAGAAATGTTGCTGGGAATTTATCCACCCCTCAGAAATTGAATCTTGCTCATCTTTGCCCCTCAAACATCTCCTTTTGGTTGGGTAGATCTGCTCAGGGAGTGCATTGCCTGCCCTCAAAGTCCCATCCAGCTTGGCCTTGAACATTTCCAGGGATGGGGCATCCACAGCTTCTCCTGGAGGTCTGACAACAGGACACACAGGATTTGTACAAATCCTGCTCACCACACGTGGTGGAAAGGAGCTTGTAGTTTGAACCCAACAGAGGAGTGAGAGGAAACCTGTTCCTGATGGGTGTAAGGTAAATGCTGGAGCAGCTCGTGGGAGAGATTGCAGAGGCTGCAGCTGAAAAAGGTTCTGTGTGGAGCTGTCAAAGTTCCCTCTTTGAAGTCGATTTAGGTGTAGATGACCACACCCTGGTGTTAGAGGTGAGCTGTCCCTTCTCTGCCCTTCACTTCAGCCCTATTTGTCATGATTTTCGTGGGACTGCTGCTGCAGATCGGTAGGAATAAAAGGGAAAATCTGTCTTCTCTTACATAACTAGAAGTAAATGCATAATGCAGCTTAATTGAAATTACTGACTTCCCCACATAAGCTGGATGTAACTGGATCAACAGTGATCTGGTTAATATATAAAAAATGACTTTGGGACACCAAGTGCACATAGCTTAGGGCACTGAGGATGGAGCAGGGAGACACCAAACCCAAACCTACCTGGTAGAAGATTCTGAAGATTTGCTGCTCTCTCAGTAAGGATAATTTGAACAAAAGCAAAATCCTCTAGTTCAAGCCCAGAGCAGGAAAAAGAGGGGATGAGGAACTGGATTAATGGCACCTCCTCTGGGTTTTTGTTCTTTGTTGAGTTTCCTGAACACTTCCCTGCTGTTCTGGACCTCAGTTGAAGGTGTAGGCTCAGTCTGGTCTCTGAAGTTGTGGAAAAAAAGCAAGTCATTTAAGAATATAATTTGAATACAAAACTATTGAGCTGAGAGCTTTGTCCTTGGGTTCAGCTGGAAACATTTGAGGGACACTCTGGAGGAAAAGAAGATTATTTAAGGAGCATCTGGAGAGATGGACTTCAGCTGCCCTCTTCCCTATTTATGCTTATTAGAGATGAAATTGAAGTGCAGCATGATTAAATTATGCATCTAGAGAAAAGCTTCCACAAACAAGGAAACATAAGCAATGTGGGAAGGAACAGAACTGCAAAGAGAACGAGAGGAGCAAAACTAAACAGGATGCCAAACTGCAAAAGACATTTCAACAGCACCTAATTAAAACTGTTCACATTTGCAACAGACAGAAGGTAAAGACATTCACTAGGAAACAGAAGAAAAGGGGGGAAGAAAAGCCCACTAAGAGGAGTGATTTAGTCAATCACAGGAGATTCTGGAAAAACAGCAAGCTTTTGAGCAAAGGCCAGTTACAGAACGTGCAGTGCATTTGGAGTTGGGGGTTCTCTCCCATTGTCTGCCTGCAGAAGTGACTCCAGCTGGAATAATGAGGGATGTGCAGAGCAGCAGCCCCTGCCCACAGCACCAGCAGCCTATGGGGAGCTGCCACCGCCGCCTTCCCCGCTCGTCTCCAGGCAGGGATTTGAATAATATCACATAGCAACCAGCCCAGGACTGAGAAATCAACCCAGGTCCCACTCCAATAACTTAATCACAAGATTATCTCCCAGCTTCTTTTGTTAATTAATGAGCCTTTGCCTTTTGGCTTCAGAAACCATAGACACAGCAGTAAGGGAGAGCTGGAAATCCAGCGTGGCACCTTTGTTAGCACGATGAACTAATAACACTTCTCCTCCTGTGACACCTTTCAAAGCTTGACATGTTCACCACTGGGTTCATCTGGTGTAGGAGAGCAGCACAAGCTCCAAAGTGGAATAATCAGGACAAATGAGTCCTTAGCCATCTTTCAAAGAGGCCAAATCAAACCTTCTCTGGTGACAAAAACAAGAAGGAGCTGCGCTGTGTTTTCCCCGTCTCTTGTCTAAGCAAAATTATTTTCATAATTGGTGAACATGGGATGAAATAACATTTCAGCAAGGGAAATGTTCCCTTGTCATGTACCATGTCTGAGAATGAATAGGGGAAGGTATTTTTCCTTCTTCTGGTAGAGCCTTTGCTTTCAGACAGGGCTGGCCAGGAGAAAACTGAGCTTTCCAGCTAGAGAGAGGCTGATTTATATGTGCACAAGAAATCTCCCTGTTCAGAGATAAAACAGCTAACTGCTTTGTTAAGGATGAAGTGGCAAGAAGAGCTGGAGGGAGAACCTCTGGAGCCACAGGGGGCCTTTGGTAACCCCCCAGTCTGGATGCTGCCTGAATCCTCTCCTCATCCACTCGGAGACCCCACAAATCCCTCGTGCACTCCATGAAGAGCTGCCATCAGTCCAAAGGTGCTCGTTAAACAATCCCACTGCCAGCATGCTTATGTGCATGGATAGGTCCCAAATCATTAGCTCTGTGGCTTGCAGCCAGCAGGAATATCTGAGCCCTCTAACCCCAGAGAAGGAGGGAGCCCACGGGGCTGGAAGTCCTGCTTGGGCCAGCCCCCTCTCACTTTTGTGAGAGCCAGGACAAGGCAGCAGCGTTGTCCCCAGCCCTGACACAGAGAAATGAGCATCACCACAGAGGGACAAGTGGCACAGACATGTGGCTGTGCTCATTGTCTCCTCAGTAACATCATTTTTGCAGGGGCAACAGGAGGGGGAAGAGCAGAATCCCCCCTGGACTGCCTCCTTTGCAGGGAAGTGAGTGATGAGCCTGGCAGCCTCTGAACAAATATTTCTGATGCAGAGAATTCACTTGTCAGCGTGGAGGAGCCTCGAGAGGAAATTTCCAAAGCAGATCTGTCGGAGATAATGACACTGCACAAGGAAGCCCTCCTTAGGAGGGATGTCTTCTGAAGATGTGGAGTGTTTGAAAACATGATGCTTCTGTGTGTTCCTGTTGATGAGTTAAAATCCAAGCAGCCCTGGCTGAATTTTTAATCTGGGAGCTCTAACAGGTGAAGCACAGGGAGGCAGTGAGTCAGTTTTTAACCTTCCCTCATGCTGCCTTGGTCAGGCAGGCTTTGTTTTCTTTCCAAATCAGAAGCCTCTCTTCAGGCCCGAGATATCACACTGTGTTCTGCCTCATCCAGACTACAAACCAGGGAATTTCTGTGCATCTGCATGTTTGTGTAATTGCCTAACACCGTGAAACCTCATCTCAGCTGAAGCTTCTAAGCTCCATTGTTAGATAAAAAGCAATTAACAGCAACCATAACCAGAAACACTTCCAGTGTGAGGGCAGGCAGCAAATGGCAAATAGATACATCAACAAATCTGTTTTTGCCTTGTACTTTGCTGCTTGCAGCCAATGGGTCATTAATTTTTATATGAGTATCATGGATTTATCAGCAATTTGGGAATCTTGAAGTTATTACCTATTGACAGTGGCTCTGATTGTGTTGGCTGCTCTGTGTTTCCTCTGCTCCTTCAGTTTAAAAGTCACCCAAAAGGGTGCAGCAGCCAGGATCTCACCCCAAGGCAGCCCTGGGCACCCAAAAGTTATTCCCAAAGGTTATTCCTTGCACTTGTTGAATATCTCAGATTTGTTTCCTCAGTACAGGGCTGGGTCTGCAGAGCCCTTTACCCTCTGAAAGCTCATCAGCATTCACCTGTCATAGGTGTGTTCTTCCAGCTCTCCTAAGTAGCTGTATTTTATCCTGTCAAATATGAAATTGGCTCAGGTCAGGAATTTTGTGCTGAGCTAGTCAATCTTTAGGGTTTTTGCTAATTAAATTCAGGACAAATAACCAATAGATTCTTCAGCTGAACAAGAATAACTATTTTAACCTCTCCTGTCCAGGTGTTTTGGGATCATTTTACATGTTCTGATTCATTAGTTAGAATTTCAGTTCCGTGGGGGGAAAAAAAATGTAGGAAAACCTATATTTTACTTGGCAACTCAATTGTTCTCTATAAAGAAATGTTTACTTTCCATGTGGTCACAGAGGCACTTGCAGATTACCTGTGGGCAAAGTGATGTGAGGAACCTAATCTGGATTCTTGCAACAGCTGTTTTTTAATCTGAATAAATGCTGTTCTTAAAAAAAAGAAAGAAAGAAAAAAAAAAAAAACCAAACAGATACAGAGGTGTCAAGGGTGAGATTGCCTGTTACCATTCTCTGCTCTGGAGCTGTGCTTTGGCTGTCAGGCATTTTTAAACTCTCTCTCCTGGCTGGTTTGGTGTGAGCCTGTGCCTCCAGATAATCCATCAGTAATTACCTGCTTAGTTTTATTGCACTCTCGTTGCTTTGTGCAGCTGCTCAGGAGTTCATTTGCTCCCACCTTGCAGACAGATTTAAATGTTAAGCTTGTTTTCTTTCCCAGATGGAGAAGAGACGCCTCTGTTTCAGGTGAGTGTTCTGTGAGCTCTCCCCAGTGTGAGGAGACGATCCTGTGCCTGTTACAGCTCAGGTCAGGAAAGCTGAGAAATGCAAATCAAACCAGAACTTTTCTGTCTCTCTTGGGTTAGAGGGGCTTTGCTGAGCTCTTGGTGTGTTTAAAACAATTTGGGTGTCCTCCTTGTGCAGTCAGTGGCTGCAGGCAGCACAAAGGGATTTTGCTGGAGAAGTTCAGCCTGGAAAACCCCACCCCTGGAAGTGCTCAAGCCAGGCTGGATGGGGTTTGTACAACCTGGCCTAGTGGAAGGTGTCCCTGCAGTGAGGTTGGACCAGATCACTTTTAAGGTCCCTTCCAACCCAAACTATCCTGTGATCTTTCTGCCTTGACTCTTGCTGGAGATTGTGAAAAAGAAAATTTAAAACAAGCCAAAGCAAAAGGCATTCATACAAATGGGCAAAGAGCAGCCCCTTGGTCATCCCAGCAATGACCAAAACATCCAGGGAAGAGATATTCTACCTCTTGGTGAACAGAATTCCCAGCACAGTCCTGCAAGCTTTCCCCCCCTTACTTCTCTTGGAAAGGGTAAATCTCTGCTGTACAAGGTTCTGGAGCTGAATGCAAGCAGCCTGCCTGTCTTATCTCCATTTGCCCCCTTCTGTGCAAACATTTCACTCACTTCCTGCAGATTTAATGCTTTTTCAGCTACTGACGTGCTCCTCATCTCCACTCTGCAATTATGAACCGATGTGCTGATGTTTAAAGTGTTTTGTTTTAAAATGTGTAACATCCCGATTTACTAAAAAACAAACAAACCAAAACTAAAAAAAGACAGATCCCTCCCCAAATTCTCTCTAATGCTAATTATAGAAATCTCAGCTCTCCAGCAGAAGCATCAGTCAGCAGAGAATTTCATTCTTATCAGAGGCTGAAGCTTTGGAAAAAAACTGAGGATGGTGCATAAAACTGGAGATGTGGCAGGTACATGCTGGAAGTGAATGCTGAGAGTTTGGAAATGCAAACTTCAGGATTTTCCAGTGCTCTTCCTCCCCCAACACCCAGAACATTGCATTGTTGGTCGGTCTTCATTTTTAAATCATTTGCTGTCAAGATACATGTGTTGTTTTCATAGAGTTGGCAGCAGAAGTTATTTTTTATTTTTTTTTCCCAGCTAAATTTAGAGAAGGGTAACAAATATTCTGAGTTTGCTCTGAAATCATTCCGGGAGGAGCTCCTGGGTTATACATCATGGTTGCTCCAGCAATGAAAGTGCAGAGACTTTCAGCTCAATGATGTCTTTGGCTCTCAGGATGCAGCCCCACACTCTGTCCCCAGCACAAGAGAGGGTTGGAATCTGCTTGAAAACTCATTTTTATTAGGGAATATTATTTACATACCACATTCTCCTCTTGCACAAGAAAGCTGGAGGCATTTCCCCCCCTTCTAACGCATTTTAGAGGCGACCTGACATTTTCTAATGGCTCTCAGGTATGTATAATTTATCCTGCTCAGTGTCTGCACTTTCCAAAATAACACTGGAGAATTATCTGGGCTCCTGCTTTTTTTGGCCAACCATTACTCTCCCTATTTTTTTTTTTTTTGACCTATAAATGTCCATATGCTGCAGGATAATTGCAGTAGGTGTAGGTTCCTTTGGAGATGCTCTTGTGTGGGAGACAATATGACAGCTCATCTGCATAGCACAGGCATCATTCCCCTGCCTTGATTTAGCAGAGTCCTGGATCCCAAGGCTTCTCCCATCTCTCCTGAATATTTAGGGATTGCTCACACACACACCCTGTGCACTGGTGCTCTCCCATGCAGTCATTTCTCCATTTTCTGTGGGCAGCTCAGCTGCTTGGAGGAGTCACAGAGTGCCACAAGCCTGGCACAGCCTGCCATGGGGACATGGTCCCCCTGCTCCTGGATTTCCACACTCTATCCAGGCATCCTGAGCATCAAAAACCTGCCTGAACCCACAGCCAGAATAATTGGTTTGGAAAACCAGAAGTGGAAGTGATGTCCCAGGAGAGGGTCCAGGCTCCCAAATGCCATGACTTTTGATTGGCAGCTACACACAAGTTTGTCCCCAGACTCGCTGAAGCTGTTTGATGCTTTTGGGAGGGATAAAAAAAAAAATCCTAAAATGGGATTATCAGCAAGGGATTGGGATGAGGGGTGGGAAAAGGAGCTTTTGTCACCCCAAACCTGGGCATTCCTTACCCTGCTGGAGCTGCATGTCCATGATTGTCCCCTGGAATCTCAGGAGTCTGTGGGCATTTGAGTGTTTAATTTAAATTTAACACTGGCAGGAGAGTTTGGGGGCAGGATTGAGCAGCCGGGCTTGAACACTCAGCAGTCGTGGGGCACTTTTATTCCTTTTGGGGTTTTTTATGCCCTCACAAGGTGTGTGCCAAGACTGTGGGGCTGCATCAGTGTGACAGGGACAGGGACAGTGCCAACATGTCACTTGGGATGGGGGTGGGTGAGGGGGTGGTCCCTGCCAGTGTCAGTCACATTCGGGGTGTGACAGGGGCAGTCCCTACTGGTGTCACTCACACTGGGGGTGTGATGTGGGCAGTGCTACTGGCACTGGGGGTGTGACAGGGGCTGTCCCCAGCTCTGACTGTCACACTGGGGGTGTGACAGGGGCGGTCCCCAGCTCTGACTGTCACTTGGGGTGTGACAGGGGAGGTCCGCAGCTCTGACTGTCACTGGGGGTGTGACAGGGGAGGTTCCTGCCCGTGTCAAGTCACACCGGGGGTGGGACAAAGGATGTCCCTGTCCCTGTCAGTCACACTGGAGATGTGACAAGGGATGTCCCTGTCCCTGTCAGTCACACTGGGGGCGTGACAGGGGAGGTTTCTGTCCGTGTCAGTCACACCGGGGTTGTGACAAAGGACGTCCCTGGAAGTGTCAGTCAATTTGGAGGCGTGACAGAGGCTGTCCCCAGCTGTGTCCGCCCTGCTGGGGGTGTGACAGGGGCTGATCCCTGGGTGTGGCTGTCAATGGAGGTGTGACAGGGGCTGATCCCTGGCTCTGTCTGTCACAGGGGGTGTGACAGGGGCTGATCCCAGCCCTTGGAGCGGCAGCTCGGGGAGGAGCGAAGGGCGAGGGTGGGACAGGCTGGGGAAATCCCTCCTGCAGAGTTTTTGGGGTGGGACAGGCTGGGGAAATCCCTCCTGCAGGGTTTTTGGGGTGGGACAGGTTTGGGAAATCCCTCCTGCAGGGTTTTTGGGGTGGGACAGGCTGGGGAAATCTCTCCTGCAGGGTTTTTGGGGTGGCAGCCGGAGCTGCTCGGTCAGTTTCGTTTTAAATTGCAGAATGGTTCAGGTTGGAAGGGACCACTCTGGATCATCTCACCTCGCTTTTCTGCTCAAGCAGGGCCATGAAAAAGAGGAAAAGAACTGGCCCGAGAGTTTGTGATTTCCTGGGACACCACTAAAAGCTTCTCACATAAACTTCATGTAGTAAAAATCCTTAGTGCTGAACGGGAATTGAACAGATCATTAAATGCTGTCCTGAGCCAATCTAGGAATTCTGCTGGAACAAGAAACCAACAAGTGCAGAGCCCAGGTAGAGATTTCCCCTTTAACTCTTTAGCAAGCTCATGGATGCATTTTTGGGGTTTCCAGACCCCAGATCAGAGTTGCAGCTCCTGCAAACCCCCAGCCAGGAGCTCACAGATGAGGATGTTCTTGCACAGGCACCTTTCATCCAGCAACAGAAGAGTCTGGTTATTCCCTGGCAGGCTCCTTTACAGTCCTGGATCTCCAGCCAGGTGTATTTGCAATTTTTTTCTAGCAATTTTTGCCTAGAAATTTGCTGAGTCTCCATCAATATGTGCAGAGGAAAATGCAAGTTTGGGAAGCTAAAGCATGCCAGGAAGTTCTTCCTCAACCAGCCCTTGACTGGTTTGTTCCTGTTAATTTTTCCATGTTCTTCACAGCCTGATTCCGGATTTTGGACCTCTGTCTGGCTTTTGGTGTATGTGGGAAATGGATTTGTAGAAAATTCTCAAAAAACCTGACAGAAAGTTTATAGAGTGTGCATCTGTAGGAAAACATTGAGATAAGAAACGCTGACTTAGAAATGCCATAGAACAAGACAGATATTGTTGAGAGAGAAATTAAACTAAAAACAAGTTTCAAAAGATAGCCTTACCAAATAAGACTAAATACTTTAGAAAAATAATAATAGAAAAATACATTATAGTAAGACCCACAAAGAGTAATTTTAGATTATTAGCTTTAAAGCATTTACAAGACAGTGCAACAAAAGCTAATAAGCCAAAAAACACTTATGGTGTCTTATAATTAAGAAGTAGTTGGCTTTGATTATAATAGTGTAAATTATAACATCTATATTATCTCACCCTTCACATGAAACTAAAAATAGAATAAAACTGTTTTAAAAACTCAGTTACCCCACCTCTGAGTCAGAAAAAACCTTTATCCAACACGTGTAGTTAGAATTTGGGGTTTTTGGTGTTTCTTCTGAATGCCTCATTCATGAGATGCCAGATCACGGGACCCAAAGATGTGGAAGATCCTGGCAAACATCAGGAAAATGTGTGATAGGGTAAAAAGAGGGAGCTGGATAGAGTGAAACAATTCCCTGCACCAGAGATCCTCAGGGTCCTGTGTGGGTGTCCTCTCAAAATTCAGTGTCCCCAAAAGGCACTGCAGGTTTAAGTTCAGTGGGCTGAAGGGGGTCCAGCTTCCCCCAGGGGAGTTAAAAGCTCAAACTTCAGCCAAATATCAGTGAAATCCCTCTGGATTCAGCTCCTTCTTAGAAGAAACATTGCTTAAGTTTTTTTTTTCCTGTTTTACATAGAAAAGTCCAAAGCTTTGAGATGTTTAAAGTGTTTATGGCACTCCTAAAACAGAGTAGCCAGATGTCAGAAAAGTCTATGGCCCATAAAAAATTCAAATTTAATGGAATGTGATGTTAAACCCTTCACAAAATATATTAAGCTCCCATTGTGACAGCAATGTGAACCATGAGTTTACATATTTTAGTGAATTTAACAGAAAATTTGAATTCAGAAATTACTCCAAAGTAGATCTAACTGGCAAATACATTCCAGATCCTCATCTATCCTGACAGACTCTTCACATTTAAGACACGCAAAGTGAGGCAGCATAAATAAAAAGGATTTGCCGTCCATAAATGTGTGTGTTGGGGATATGACTGCAGGGCAGGCACAAAACACCAATAATGTAATTTTAATAGGAATCATATATTGCAAGGAAGTGGGTGATTCAATTAGTTTTCTGCCTTCTTCCTTGAGGATTGCAACTGATTTTTGTGTGTGTGTGTGTGTGCTGGAAGAACACATCAAGGCTGATGGGAAAGGTTTAGAATGCAGAGTTTAATAAAATCACGGGCTCCTAGATGCAACATGTGAAAGAGAAAGCAGAAAACATTTAAATACATCGGCATTAGTAGGAAAAATCAAAACATGTGGAAGCTACGTGTATTTGTCTGAGAACCAACAGAGTAAGATCTCTGAATTTTGTTGTTATTTTATGCTAAAAGGGAAAGACTGGCAGAGTGTTCTGTGTTATCAAAGCCAGAAGGGAAGTTTGGGGCGGTGCTGATGGATTTGATGAGTGTGTGGACACTTTCCCAGTCTGGGTGTGGGGTATGTCCCTGCTGGTTTTGTTGCCCTGCACAGAATCCCTTCTCTGTCTCATCTCAGCCCAGCAGCAGCAGCCACGAGGCCCTGCCTGATGCTGCCCGGGGTCTTTGATCTCACCCATGAGCCATCATTTGCAGTGCTCTGCATTATTTATCACCACTGAAGTATTTTCAATTAAACTGACAGATTAAATACTAACTTTGCCTGGCTGATAATGAAATTCTTGTTTTTTTCCCGGGGAAGATGACGTGAAAGAAGCCAGACAGGGCTGGGCACAGGAATTTGCACTGCCTGAGAGTTTCTACATCTCCTAACAAGTGAGCACTGTGTGATACCACAGGTGGGAGGCAGGCTTGCTTCCTGGTGCTGACAGTTGTCACAAAGGTGAGGAACACCCAGGTGATCCCACAGAAGCCTCACAAAGAGTGGGAAGCTGGAGCTGATGGAAGATTCCTCAGCACCTTCCAGCCTTAGGTGTACCCTGTGAGACCTTCAGTCCAGGAAACCCATATGGAGCTGCAGTGCCAAGAAGAAGAAGAAACCTAAAAATTTCCTAGCAAAAGTGTGATTGAATCAACCCACCAGCCCTGACCTGCAGCATGGAGATGAATGTTGAGAATTCTTTTCCTCTGAACACTCTGAGGAACCTCAAGGGAGGATAAGTGGGGATGAGGAAAATATAATTTTTATTGATGCTTTTGAGGAGGAGCACATGGAGATGCTTTGGCCTTTTCCTCCATGATCCCTCAGAGGAAGGACACTGCTGACACTACACCATTCCTTGGTGGCTGTGATAAACCACAATTTGGAATTTTTAAAAATTCATCATCTTTGCCCCACACAACCATGCTTGGCTGTGGGCATGTGGGTGCATGTCCTTATGTATTCCTAGAGTTTTCCTTATGAAAAAGGGGAGGGGCTGTGGGTTTGTCCTCTATAAGGGATGTGGAAGAAGTGTGTGATTCTTTGCATCCTGGGTCTAGATGGGAGATAGCCTTTACCCTGCCCAGCTAAGTAAGACACATCCAAGCATTTAAATTCTGAAACAAACAAACAAAAAATACAGTAAAAAGAACAGAAATCTTCTGAGCTGTTTTGTTTTTTTCCCCTAGTTTGGGAAAGCTGGAATGACAGTTCTTCCCCTGCAAGGTTTGCTATTCCAAGCAGAGTGTGGGGTCCTCATGGATTCAAGGACTGTCATTAAAGGATTGTTGCAAACTTATTTTTGAAGTGCCTCATCTGAAGGAATTGAACTGCCACTTATTCTGCTCTCAGAAGGAACTTGCTTTTCCTGAGAGTAGGAAGGAGTAGGTACATTTCTCTTCCTCACCCTCAACTCCCAGCAGAGCAGTTTCTGGTTTCATGTCTATTTTTAGCAAGATCTGTGCAGTCACAAAAATAATACAGAGCTTGGAGCATTCTTCTGTACCATATCTGCATGCTGGCAATGTACACTCTTGTTCATTTGTCATTTCAGTTCTGTATTTGCTGCTAATTTGTGGAGCCCATTTCCCAAAGCTGGAGGAGTTTTGCTAGGAAAAGGCAGTGCAAAGCTGGGTTTGCTCGGGGTTTTTTTCCCAGAGCTGGGTTTAGAGCTGGAGCAATCTCCATGAGATTACACAGAGATGTTGGAGAGTGGTTTCAGCTGCGGACCACGACCCTGCTGTGGCTTTGGCAAAGGCAGGTGGGACGGTTGGGCAAAGGAGTTCTCAAGGAACTGGTGCCACTGTGAAAGGCCCTGGTGAGGCATCACTGAAGATGCTGTATGTCCTTTTGGGTGCAAAGACTTTTCTAGTAGGAAGTGGGACACAATCCTGGGAAGTGGATGGATCCCTCCTGACAGGAGCAGAGCCCCTTTCTTCTGACAAAGCAGGACCTAAGAGGGAATCAATCCCTTCCACACTCCTGCAAGAAGATGGATGCACAGTTATTGCCATGGTGGGGGGCACAGGGAACACTCCATGAATTGCTGTGAGCTGGAGCTGAGGGACAGGAAGGGCACTGAACCTCTTGGGGAGAGTCCAGAGGAGGGCACCAAGGTGATCAGAGGATGGAACACCTCTGCTCTGAGGAAAGGCCAAGAGAACTGAGAGTGTTCAGCTTTTGGGATGACCTAATTGTGGCCTTGCAGTACCCCAAGGGAGCCTACAAGAAAGATGGGGCAAGACTATTTGCAAGAGTTGGGGTGACAGGACAAGGGAGAATGGCTTCAAATTGAAAGAGAGCAGGTTTAGATTAAATATTGGGGGTATTTTTTTCCCTGTGAGGGTGGTGAGGCCCTGGCACAGGCTGCCCAGAGAAGCTGGGGCTGCCCCTGGATCCCTGGAAGTGTTCAAGGCCAGGCTGGATGGGGCTTGGAGCAACCTGGTCTACAGGAAGGTGTCCCTGACCATGGAAGGGGGCTGGAACGAGACGACATTCGAGGTCCCTTCCAAGCCATACCATTCCATGAATCCATGAACAGGCTCCTGGAGCGCCGGGATCCCCCGAGCCGGGGCGGTGGGAAGGGCCCGGCCGCGGAGCCGGGCGGGGAGCGCTAACCGGGGAGGGGACGCGGTGACCGGGAAGGGGACGCAGTGGCCGGGGAGGGGACGCGGTGGCCGGGGAGGGGACGCAGTGTCCGGTCCCGCCCCGCTGCTGGCAGCTCCAGCACGGCCGAGCCGCCAGTGCGCCGGTGCCGCTGCCGCGGGCTCCGCGCCGGCGCGGGGGATGCGCGGGGATGCTCGGAGGATGCTCGGGGCCGTACCGGGACCCGCAGCGCACAGGTAGGGCCGGGGAACAGGGAACGGGCACCCGGGAAAAGTTGGGGGGGTTGTGTTGCCTGGAAAAAAAAAAAAAAAAAAAAATCTTCTTTTTTAATATATATACATATGTATGTGTATGTATTTATTGTTGATATTATTGGTTTTTAGCCCACGCCGTGATTTCCACACGCCCCTTCTGCAGGAAATGGGTAGCCGTGGTATGGAATTTTCTTAAGCCCAGCAGCGCCAGCATCCTTTGGAAAGTTCTCCCGCCCCAAAGGCATCGGCAGCTGAGCTGGAGGGCAGGAGGTGAGGAATACTCCTGTTAGCAGCTCCTTATTAAATTGTCAGGAATGGCTGGAGTGGGGGTGAGTCGAGCCACGCTGTTCCAGGCAGTGACTAATGAGGACTAATCCAGACTGTTTTCTATGTCTCCAGCAGAAGAAAGCGTGGCTTGTGCTGCTGATGGAGCCAGCCTTTCTGGAATGTGAATAAGAGCTTTCACTTAATGCACATCGCTGTACTGCCTTGATCGCTGCACTTGATAAGCCTGCTGAAACTAAATAGGCAAGTTTTACATTGATGTACACGTGGAAATACAGAAATATTTATGCTTTTGCATCTATGTGTTCATTAATATGTATGCTTCTATTCAGATGTCTTACCCCACCTTGAAGGGATTTTACAGAAATGATGGAGAGCAACATTTTACACAGACAGAACAAAGGGAAACACTTTTAAACTAAAAGAGAAGAGATTTAGATTAGTTATTAGGAAGAAATTCTGTACTGTGAAGGTGGTGAGGACTTGGCACAGGGTGCCAGTGAAGCTGTGGCTGGCACATCCCTGGAAGTGTTTAAGGCCAGTTTGGATGGGGCTCAGAGCAATCTGGTCTAGTGAAAGGTGTCCTGCCCATGGCAGGGGGTTGGAACAAGACAGTATTTCAGGTCCTTGCCAACCCAAACCATTCTGGGATTCTGTAATTTCTCATCTTTAGGAAAATTTAAAATTGGAATTATCAATTTATATTTGGTAGTGAAGGCTGGCTGATGACAGTGGATTTAACTTTATTGAACATTGTTTGCGTTTCATGTGCTAAATGTGTATTTTCTACATATCTAATAGTAGATGATTCTGTTTCTTCTGCATATCTAATTGTTTGTCCCATTCTTTGAATCAGAAAAATACCTTCACTGTTCTAAATTTATAATATCAGAAGAATAACTGATGAAAGAGGTGTTTTATTTTCTAGGGAAGACTGTCAGAAGAGCTGAGAATGGACTTACCATGAAGGACACAAAGTTCTGGGTGATGATGAGCTAGAGTTTTAACTTAGAAGAACACAGTGTTTGCATCACAGGATGGATGTGAGTGAGAATAACATTTGTGACACAGGGGGGGAGCATTCAAATTATCCCAGAAAGGCCACAAAGCAGGTGGGCCACAGCTGTAGGCCACAGAAGGAGGTGGACATGAATTACTCCTGCAGTCCTCCTGGAAACTCTGCTGGACCTGCAGGAAAGCAAGAGCTTCCTGCAGACCTGCGGTGTGGAGACAAAGAAACCTGTGACACCTACTGCCAGAAACAGGGTGAGAACCCAGCTGGGGAGTTTCCTCCCTCCAGCACCAGCTTCCACCTGCAGAGAGAAGATGAGGATTTAGGTCACCATTCCTCTGAGCACACCAGGAAACCACGGATGATAACTAAACTCCGTGAGGACAACGGAAGCGCTGCTCTCGGAGATGCGCTTAGTGAGGAGCTGGAGCCCATCCCCGAAGAAGCTCTGCCCTATCGATGCAAGAAGTGTGGCTCCTCCTTCCGTGGCGTGAGCGAGCTGCAGGAGCACAGGCGAGCTCACCTGCTGGAGAACTCCTACCGCTGTCCCATCTGCACCAAAGGCTTCTCCCGCGCCGCCAACCTGCGCATGCACAAGCTCATCCACTCCAGCGAGCGGCCGCACAAGTGCCCCGAGTGTGACAAGGGCTTCATCCGCACGGCCGATGTCTGGAGGCACCTGCGCAACGTGCACAAGATCGAGCGCTCCATGGTGATCCTGGCCAACAGCACGGCCAGGAACCCCTGGTCCGTGGTGCACCACAGCCAGCAGCACAATGCTGAGTGCCCGGATCAGGCTTGTCCAGCAAACCCAAAATCTCAGGAGGACGACTTCAAACCTTATGCCTGCCCAACGTGCGGTAAAGGTTTCGATAAGCCCAACCTGCTGTCCAAGCACAAGGTGATCCACCGGGAGGACAAGCCCTACAAGTGTCAGGAGTGTGGCATGGCGTTTGTGCAGCTGCTCAGGCTCAAGAGACACCAGCAGACTCACTCTGGGGCACGGCCCTTCTACTGCGAGGAGTGTGGAGGGACCTTCACCCGGCTGGCATCACTGCAGCGCCATCACCGCATCCACACCGGAGAGAAGCCCTACTCCTGTAATTTCTGTGGGCATTCCTTCACTGAGTCAGGGACCCTACGGAGGCACGAGCGCACACACAAGTTGGACAAACCTTAATTTGGGGTCTCTGTGGTTGCTTTGTACCTGAATGAGGTCTGCTCGGCTGGGCTGGAAAAGCACCCTGTGGTGTGTGCTCTGCCCAGTCCAGACCCACTGCCCAGCAGTGGCTGCTGCAGCAATGCTGCATCACAGGGAGCTCTGGAACTTGTACTGGGAAGGATTGCACTGCCTGGCTTTAAACTGCTTTGTATGAGAAAATAACCTAATTACCCCTGAGTAATGAAATGGGAGACTTGAGGAGACTGAAACCACTCACATGTGCTGCTCTGTCTCTGTTTGCTGGGCTGGTGATGCATCCGCTCCAGCTTTGTGCAGGATCTGTGAGCAGAGACTGGGAGAATTCACTGGATAAACTGGCCCTGCCCTCATGAGTGTGATGGCTCTTTGACACTGGGTTTGGAGACCTGTTAACTCACTAAGTTAGAACACTCCAGAGTTGTCCCTCTATCCCTTCTTTCCTTGTATTTTGCTGAGGTTTTCTTTCAGTTTCACTTCTTTTTATTTGGAGGGGAAAGTATCATGTTGGTTATTAAAAAAAAAACAAAAACAAACTCCACTTACAAACCAGTTCCTTAATAAACACAACAGTTACCAGCTGTATTTCAGAATGTTTCTATACTTTATGCACTTTTGAGTGATGGGTTAATAATGGGGAAAGCTTTATTTTGGCTATGGTGGTGCATGCCTGCTCTTGGGGTGACACTTGTGTCTCTGATGGAAACATGCACACTAAATCTAACCAGTTGAGTATTGTGGAAGGAAATATTTGAGAACACAAAATTCAAAGAGCAAAAGACCAAACTGAAGCCACTTCTGCTACTCATTGCACAGGAACCTTCTTCATTTAAATATTTTCACACCTAGGGAAGCTTCCTATAACAAAAGCAAGTTCTGTGGTGTGTCCAAGCACTGCCCAAAGTGTCTGTTAGATTCTTCACTTTGATTTAGATTAAAATGGTTAGTGAAGAAAAATTTCCTTAGGAATTAGCCTGGCAGACTTGGGCAGGTGTTGACCTCCAAGGCTGTAACTGCCAAGAGGTGTGTAATGCCTCAGTGTCAACAATGGGGCTTTAACTTTGGAACTTAATAATGACTTAAAATCTGCTCTTAACCACTGTGGTAGAAGCATCCAGTTTGTCCTGAAGTTGCAGCCTGAATTTCTTTTCCATGTCAGAAAGTTTTGCTTCTTTGCTTCCTTTTTCCTTACCAGCTGCCATGTTTCATTAATTTCTTTCTAGGGCTTTCTGCCTTTTGAGTGGAAGGTTGTGCAGTAGAATGAAGGTAAAGCTCCAGGGTAATGTACCTTTGCATTTATTACCAGGTTATTTAATATAAAGTACTGATTGTGCCATTTGTTTCCATATGTCATAGAATAAAAAGGGACGTTGGCAGCTCAGCACCTCCCACCTCAGTGCAGCAGCTGAGCAGGTGTCACACAGCAGGTCCTGTTGTGTACCATGTCAGGTTCTTGGCTCAGATCAAGATCTACCACAGTTCACAGCAAAACTTTAGCTTGAATTTAAATGGGAGACTAATTGGTGTCACTAATGGATCATTTCCACTTCGTTCCTCAAAGAAATCTCCAGATAAGGGAAGGCTGTGCATCCTGCCCCTGAGGGATGTGTTCTGTGTGTGTTTGTAATTCTGGGATGGCTGGGCCCTGAGTGAGAATTCTTCAAACTCCCCTCTGCAGGAAGCTCCAGTTCGGTTTTAGGTTTGCAAAGGCCTTTGATGGGGCCCCTTAGCAATGACTCAGTATTATCTGAAGGCTGTGCAACCTCTCAGAGAGGAAAGATCTTTGCATGAAAAGAATCCTGGCTGGCTGTGGGTGAGTGATCTGCAGAGGGAGGTCACCAGTGATGCTCTGTGAGTGCCTTGCTGTTCAGCACCATCTGAAGTGACCTGGAGAGAGGGTAGACAGCAAAGTGACAAAGCTGTTCCAGAGGCTATCATGCACTAAGTTTCCACACTCATTTTCTAATCCCATTTTAAAGTTATCAGCTACAATCTCCCCTGTTCATCATCCTGCTTTTCCTTCGGGTATGGGGATGCTCCTGTTGTAGGGTGGTTTAATATCCATTTAAACTGCACCACTTATCCACATCTTTATGTTGTGTGACAGTTCTGCTTAGGCAGTTATGGTAATTGGGAACATCCAGTTATTCTGCTTTTTAGTGCTAGCAGTCAGTGGAATTTGTACCTCTGGCATAACGGTGGAAGTATTTTGAGCAGAGGTCTGTTAGATGGGAAGAGTAAATGGTTGGTGAAATGAAAAGTACCAGGCATAATTAAAAAGTTATTAAAAAGACACTTGCCTGGAAGGTTGACTTGCATATAAAGTGCTTGGATGTGTGAAAGGAGTAATTAAAATGTATGACGGTTTCTGGGAAAAGTGTGTAGAACTTGCCTCAGAGAAACTTCCACAACTCCTGTGCAAGGTGCAGGAAACCCCCGTGGAGCTTAATTTAACCCAGAGATCAGCACTTCTGCACTTTACATTATTCACATAAAGGTTTGGAAGTCTCTCCCAGGCCCTGACCCTCTCACAGTGTCAGTCAGAGTGGGTAATAGCCTAAAACAGACACAGCCAGTGTAGCTGACATGGGGCAGAGAGACCTGCTCTGCAGCATTAGGGAGGGTTTGAAGGGTCTGCTTTCAGCAGAAGTAATTTTTCCTTGGCCAGAGTGGCCAGAATATCCGTCAGCTCATTTGGATCTGTGGAGGCCATGGAAGACACAATTCCTTCGGCACTATGTTCACAGAGCCCTCATTGCCAGGGCATTACAGGAAGCCCTTGGACATGAGCTGGAGGACACAGGGCTGGAGCCCTGAGCTATGCAGAGGATCCTGATTTGATCACTGGATGGTATTTTGTCAACAATGGAACATAGGAATACCCTTTGCTTTTTGCTGATTTTCCTGTTGCTTCCCTATATCACTTCTGCCAAACTCATTTCCATCACAGAAAAGTGTTCTCAAAACTAAGAAGGTAGAATAGCTCCAGCCCTGAAGATTCCAGGCCCTCACTGACCTGGAATCACCTGACAATCCTTGGCAGCTACAGTACTGTTCCCTTACTTTGTTAACAAAGATGTTGATGGTAAATTTGTTAACCTTTGCTACCAAAGGTGTTGAAGGTAAACATGTCCATGATTGAGGAGTGTGGATACAGCACTTTGAAGAAAGGAAAAGCTGCTGCTGTACAATCTGTGCTCCCCTGCACACCATCCTCCTCCTCTTACACTGCTTGTCTTCTCCTGGCAAGGAGAAGTCTGAAGCACGAGTCTCCCATGTAAACAGGGAGCACCAAGCAATCCATCATTTGTCAGTTAACTCCAGCAAATAGCATTGATATCTCTGGAGGAGGCAGCTTTTATTTTAAGTGAGGCAGATTTTCATCTGCCTCTGACCTTGTGGAACAAGGAGCTCCCACTGCACTTTTCCTCCTTCCAGACCGAAACTGAGCAGAAGCTGAGCTCTCACCAACAGAACAGCAGACAAAGAGGGTTTTTTTTTGCTAGGATAACAATCCAGAAATAGAAAGGAGAATGACACTTTTTTTGGATGATTTCAGCTGTCTGATGCTTTGAGCAGTAAAATTGCAGTGGGCCTGTGCAAGTTTAGAGCCATCTCCAAAGAGCAGGCATGGAATGAGAGCAAGCCCTTGAACCAGTTAATACAGGTCTCTGCACCAGAGTGCAGCCCACTTGTAAATTCCTTGCAGGATGTGCTGCTGAACCACCCCTGCTCTGTGAGAATGTTGTTTTCCAGAGGAGAGTGTGCTCAATGTGCTACTGAAGTTCATGTAATGGCTTTCTTGTTTATCTGCTTGAAGAAATCATGGAAGCAATAAATTCCTTTTCTCATTAAGGTATCTATTGAATTGTTGCTCCAGTGCTTTCCACCTGAGAGCAGGAGCAGCGATTTGTTCTGTTTCTCTTCAAGCTTCCAGCACACATCCTGTTGGCTGCAAGGGATTCTTAGGGAATGGCTCAGTGACTTCCATGGTTTCTGACCTTTGAATGTTTCCAGGGATGAGGCATCCTCTCTGGACAACCTGTGCCAGCATTTCACCACCCTCATCAAAAAAAAAAAAAAAAAAAAGAATTCTTCCTTAGAGCTAATATATGGGAAAAGCAGGGCACTGACATCACACTGCCTCAGCTACTGGCACCAAATCTAGATGACTGGGGTTGTTTTTCACCCGGTGTAATCTTTTAGACTGTCCATGGCATTCAAAACTAGATTGAGAGTATTTATCTCCAATTTAGCCAATTGAGATGTAACAGCAGCTCTAAAATAGCTACTGCACAGGGGAGTTCATTTAAACACAAATAATATCCCCAGGTTCACCTACATAATTTCCTCTTCTGTTTACAGACTGTTACACAGCATCCAGCCTGTAATGATCACACAGTGATCACTGCAAGAGTGAAAATACAGCTAGGTTCCCCCATGCTTGGCAGCTACAATACTGTAACAACAAAAGCACAATTATTAGAAGCACATTTCTATATCATCAGTCATAGATATATTTGCATGCCTTCAATAACATTGCATGGCCAGGTGGTCATAGACTTGGGCTTGGCTCTTCAGCAGGTTTTGACCATGTGAAGGGCAGAATAAGAAATGCACAAGAAATATCTGATCAATGTGGGAGTAGGAGGATAAAGTGCAGGGGGCAGTGCTGGGAGCAATGCCCTTGTAAAGGTCTGAGCCACAAAAGCACTAGGGGAAAGCTCTCCCTCTGCTCTGTCCCCAAACTGGAAGCAGGTGCTTGGAAAGACCTTTCAAGCCAGGGCAATAAACCAGAAAAGGAAGCTCTGAGCCCTTCATGGGAATCAACTGAGCAGGGAAATCTTGCTGGCAAAACGTTGTTGGTCATCAAGTGAGGCTGAATAAACCAGGTACCAAGCACTAAATCTCTCTCTCCAGGGGTTTGGAAAACCCCTGGCTTCAGGCATTTGGGGATGCAGCAATAACTAGAAACTAATTACAAGAAAGAAAGGGGGGAAAAAAAGCCAAAAATTCTTCTTGCCCTTTTATTCTTTGCAGCAGACAGGTGAAAAGAGTATTTTGCCAGCAGTAGTTCTGAATTATTTCACAACTGCACATCCCTCTTGTGCTGCATGTTAGAAATGTCAGTTTAATTCTTTTTTAATTGCCTCAGCTCTAAGGTACCTCAAAGAATTGTTCCAATTCTTGCCAATTGTTCCTGGGCTCTGAAAGCAGGTAATTGCTGGAAAAACAGTCAGTGCTCCTCTACTTTGGAAAGGGGCTCTGCAGAGAGTGAAGGGTACAAATATTTTTGATATGACTCTGTAGTTCCCTCATCCACTGTGCTCTGTGTTTGTGTGGGCTGTGTGTTTTGCTCATCTGGCTGGTGGAACAGGAAGCTTTGGGCTTTAGTTTGTGTGCATTTGAGGCTCTTCAGGCTTCCCAGGCTCCTCACCTGCATGAGGGCAGAAGGCCTCTGGGGCTCCTGCACTTCCAGGGCCATTGCTGCAGGGACCTGGAATTTTGAGCAGGCAGGGGTATCATATGTGAGGAGCAGAGCAGCTGGGCAACTGTTTCTGAATGGAGGTGTGTTTATCCTTGCTCACATCAATTCATGCTTAGATTTGACTTCCTTTCTCCTTCTCATGGCTACAATGTTCATTTGAAAGCATAGATTTTTATTTTCTGCACTCTGTTATCACTTTTCCTGCTCTTACAGAACACCAGGAATCACAGTGCAGATGTTATGAATTACAGAGGTGCTGGGGTTCTGCCAGCTCTCAGATCTGTTTCTCCTGGTAGCTGAGGAGCTCCCATTTGCAATGCCAGGCAAGCCCTGTTCCCTCAGAGATCCTCCAGAATGATCTCTGCACCAGGGCAGCACTCTAAGATGAGAACCGGTGACAAAAGAATGGGGTCCTGGAACAAGCAACCACCATGTGCCATAAGGCACAAGGACTTTGTCCCCCAACATCCCTCCCAGCCCAGGCAGCGCCCTTCTCCTCTGCCCCACGTCACACACACTGCAGCACCCTGGGAACAAAAAGGCTTTGGGCTTCAGGATTTCCCCCCCAAATCAACGACGACAGTGCAAAGAAAAGGAGAAGCACTTCCGATTTATTAATTCTGTCCTTTTATTTCAACAACAGCACCAGGTGAACCACTTCTAACAGAGCAATGGCTACAACTGAATGGACTAAGGAACATATTCCAGAGAAACATATTCCAGACCAGAGTGTAGAATAATATTATCGATCAAAAACCAAAAAAAGCTTCCTGAAACTTTTCTTAAAGGATTTCTTCTTCTTCATCCTAAGACTTTTTGTACCTCTACTCCAAGCCTTTAGAATTCTTAATGTTCATCCCTTGGCATCTTTCTGTCACTTCCTATGGTGAACCCCAATGTGTAATTTACTAATGAAAGAGGAATAAAAGGCATGAGATGGCCTTCATTCTGCTAGCAGGGAGGACTACAAATTACTACCCCTCATTTCACATAAAGACTTAACTTTATTAGCACTTCTGTTTATTCTCCTCATGTTCCTGCTATGAGCATGGGCACGCATGGGAGGGAGCGTGAGGCACTTGCCTCTTCCTCAGTGCTTCAGCTCAGGTGTCTTCTGGCCACACTGTGGACAGAGTTGGCAACACTCCAGACAGTGCTGGGTCACTTGGAGCCAGAGCCCTCCTCACTTGGTGACAGTGACAGGCGTGGCTCAGCTTCTGCTCCTGAAGAGGCTAACCCTAAACCTAAACCTAAACCTAAGCCTAACCTTAACCGTAACACAAATCCTAACCCTACGCCTAACCCTAACCCGAACGCTAACCCTTAGCCTAATCCTAACCCTAACCCGAACCCTAGCCCATGGGAAGCTTCCAGCAGGCCTGGGGAGGGGCTGTGGGGGCAGCGCTCTGGAACCAGGCCTGGAGTTGAGGCCTCTGCCCCTCTGTGAGGGGCTCTGCTGGGCAGGGCTGGGCCTTGGCCTGTGGCTGTTCACGGCTGAAGGTGGCCGTGCTACAGCCAGGCCTTGCGTGGCCTCTCAGGGGGCCTCTGTTCTCCTGTTTCCCAGCTCTGGTCTTGCTGTTGTTCATCTTGGGACAGCTCTTCGGGGGTGTCCCCTTCCCAGTCTGGCTCCAGAAGGAGGCAGATCCTCCACTCACGTGCTGGCAGTGGCAGGACGGCCTCCAATGCTGCTGCTGAGCCCTGCCCATAGAGAGCTTGCAGTAGGGCGGGCCAGTGGCTGCTGGGGGAGCAGGGACTGTGCGGGGCTGCTGCGCGGCTTTGTGCCCCTGCCGCAAGGGCTGTCGCTGCCCTCACTGGCTCCATGCCCTGACGCCGGCGTTCCTGTGAAGGCGGCTGGCGGCTGCACCGCCGGATGACAGCCGCCACCCTGCTGAGGATGGCACGGGAGCCGCGCCGCAGCAAGCAGAGCAGAGCCTGGCCGCAGGCCCTGGGGCGGTGCGGGGCCACTGCCCGGCTCTCGGCTGCCGCCGCCTGCGCACCAGGGCCAGCAGAAGCTGCTGTCTTTGCCACCTCTTGTGGCAAGGCCGTGGCACGCACAGGGTGCTCCTCGTCCTCAGGAGCTCCGGCCAGGGCAGCAGCTGCTGCCTGGGCGTCCCTGGCAGCTGCCAGAGCACGAGATGTGCTGGGCATGTCCCCATCCGCCCCTTCCAGAGGCGTGTCGGGGGGGACCAGGAGCTGTGGGTAGCGGGGGTTCACCCAGATGGAGCAGATAGTGATGGCACTGCTCTTCTCCTCGGACTGCTCCTTGCTCTTCATGTCTTCCTCTCTGGCAGCTGCTGGATCTCTGGTTTGGGGAGAAAGCCCTAAGCGTCCTGTGCCTTTGCATGGCTCCCGAGGTGTTGGTTCTTCCTCACAGGACACATAGACGCTCTCATCCCCGCTGCTGCTGCTGTCCTGGACATCCTCTGAGCTGTCCCCCCCCTCGCTCGGCAGCCCCGCCAGGTGGATCTTCGCTGCCGCTATCGCCCGCTGCCTGCGAGCTTCCACCTGGCTTGGTGAGGGGCTGGGGGGCAAGAGAGCCAGAACTGCTTCGCAGCTGGAGTCCTCTGCCCAGCTGCCAGAGGCTCTGCTGGGCAGAGCTGAGGCTTGGCCTGAGGCTGTGCACGGGGGAACGTTGCTGTGCTCTACCCCGGCCTCGCCTGGCCTCTCAGGCGGCCTCACTTCTCCACTTCTGCAGCGCTGCTCTGGGTCCTGCTCCCCCTGGGACAGCTCTTTGGGGCTGCTCACTACTTCCCAGTGCTTCTCCTCACCGTTTGGTGTTTTCGGGACAGCCCCCAGTGCTGCCCCCGCTCCCTGCCCACCGAGACCTTCCAGTGGGGTGGGCGGGGGTGTGGGGGGGCAGCCGGGGCCATGCGGGGAAGCCGCCCGGCTCTGTGCCCCTGCTGCGGGGGCTGTCGCTGCCTTCACTGGCTCCCTGCCCTCATCCAGGTGCCGCTGTGTCCCCGGCTGCTGGCTGCGCCGCCGGGTGACAGTCGCCACCCTGCTGAGGATAGCACGGGAGCCGCGCCGCAGCGAGCGCAGCAGAGCCTGGCCGCGGGCCCTGGGGCTGTGCGGGGCCGCTGCCCGGCTCTCGGCTGCTGCCGCCTGCTCGCCAGGGCCAGCACCGGAGTCCCGGTGCTCCTCGGCCTCCTGAGGTGATGCCCGTGGCTCAGAGCCGGGCATCTGTACGGAGGACGAGGAGGATGAGCGTGAGGGGACCCTCCGGGGTGGAAACGGCCCCTCTGGCACAGCAGCTGTCTGGCTGATGGCAAGCTCGGCCCTGGGGCAGCTGCGTGCTGCCCCATCCCTCAACTTCTGCCGCCTGCGAAACACCAGCCACTTCTTCTTGGGCTTCATGTCGGTGCTCGTCTCCTTGTCCGTGGACATCTCGGAGTCGCTCCGACACTGCCGTCTCCCGGGAAGATGCTGTCTCCTGAGGGAGCTGCTCTCCTGGGAGTGGCACCCCCGGGCTCTTTGCCCCTTTTTATACGCTCCTGGTCGGGGCCCCGCCCCAAAGGTCACAATGGGATCTGGACACACGCAAGCCCTATGCAAGCTCTACGTCACAAAGGGGAACGGTCTGCGTGGGGTCCCAAGTGTCCCCAAAGGCTCTGGGCATGGACAAGGAGTCCATCTTTCTCACTTTATAATGCAGAGTAATACACAAGACAACTCACAAGGTTCATGAGGGAAAGGAAAGGAACCCGCTGATCAGCTGTTGGAATAGAATTTTCAACAAAGAGACCAAAGAGCCATGAGGGGCTGGACTACTTCAGTGTCTCTTTGGCTTTAGTTGAATTCAAAAGATTTCCTTCCTAAAGTGATTGGAAGTGATACACTGCAAACCCTTTCTAGTGTGCCTTTTCCTTGTTTTATCTTTGCCTAAAAATGCCACTTTTGGTTCATTTCATGAAGGGCTCGAACTGCTGAAATGCTGCTCTGAACTGCTGTGCCGTCTCGGCTGAAGCTGGGTTTACATGTGATTCTGGTCAGGATCCCCTTAGGCTCAGCTCTGTCATGACATGAACTGATGCAGTAAGCTTGACTTAAGAGCGGCACGGGCTAAAGGAGTCAGTCTTTGAATGCTTCTGAATATTTCACCTCCCTGTCTGCTGCTTTTCTGGGCACAGCTGCAGGTCCAGGGCCTTGAGGCAAAGCCCAGTGTGCAAATTCCTGTTGCCTTTCCTGCCTTCCTGTGGGACACTGGTAGAACGTGATTGTTTCTGTTACAGGGTGGTTTCCCCAGGCTGGACGCCCTGGGCTTGGTCTACAAGGAAAAATATGGATGTTGTCAGCCCCTAGACATTAAGAAACAGAGAGAAATGAAACCAAGCCCTGCCGCCCCCCCGCACTCTCCTCAGGCCCCTCCTTTCCCGCCTCCTGCCCTGAGGGCCGTGGGGGCGGGACGGCGTTCGGAGGGCAGCGCCAGGATCGTGTGGGCAGCGCCTGGATCGTGTGGGCAGCGCCTGGATCCTGAGGGCCGGCTACTGGATCGTGTGGGCGGTTCCTGGACCCTGTGGGCAGCTCCTGAGTCCTGAGGGCAGAGCTTTGATTCTGAGGGCAGCTCCTGGATCGTGTGCTACTCCTGGAACCTGAAGGCAGCTCCTGGATCTTGAGGGCAGCTCCTGGATCTTGACAGCAGCTCTTGGATCTTGAGGGCAGCTCCTAGATCCTGTGGGCAGTGCCTCGATCCTGAGGGCAGCTCCTGAATCCTGAGAACAGCGCCTGGATCCTGAGGGCAACGCCCGGATCCTGAGGGCAGCTCCGGTCTCCCTCCCAGACACACCCACTATCCCCAGTTCTGGAACACCGTGACTTCTTCAATCTATACAACTGGTGAGAAACCACATAAAGGCGTGTGATTGTGTAAAGTTCAAATTCCTGCCAGAGGAGATGAATGGCAAATGCATCACCCACCTTCCCTCAGCCCAGGCCCGGGGCTGACAGCATCCACAGCCCTGGGGCAGTTCATGTCCGCTTCCTGAGGGAATGTTGCCCTTCAGTTTCTCACACTTCAAGTCAGAAGAAAGGCTGAAGAGAAGTAGGACATAAGGGATACATGTTTACTTCCCCTGGAGGGGCACACTGCTCCCTACACACGGGGAAATACCACCAAGCACAGGACCTGAAGTGTGTTTTTAAAAGCTCCAGCCTCAGCACATCCTTATGGCCCTGCTTGAGGTGAACCTCAAGGATCCTCCAGTATTGCTACCAAACATGTGAATATCAACCAGGGAGCAAAGGTACAAACTCAGACCTGCCCTTTATCTGCCCGGTCTCGTTGGCTGTGCTCAGTCCTGGAGAATCAAGGTTGGGAGTGGCCTAAAGCTCCTCAAGAAGCTGACGGATTTTTGCCCTCACTAAAAAATGAGGAGCTGTACAGGCCCTTCATGCTCTGGACTGGTCTTGTGTTCTCTGAAGAGGAAGGAAGGAAGGAAGGCAGGAAGGAAGGGAAGGACCACACACGGAACGGAAGGGGGGACAGGAAGGAAGGAAGTATACGGACATACTTCGGAATCAGTGAAGGGAGGGAACTGGCGACAGGTATTCCACGGAAACGAATACGACGTAACGGATAAGGAAGGAAGAAGGAAGGAAGAGGCACCCAGGAAGGATTGGTCCTCCATTTCCTCTAGGATTAGGAACAGGACTAGGATCAGGTAGGAAGACAGGACCAAGGCCCCACGCCCCAGCGAAGGAGGGAAGGACCCACCAGGGGACGGTAAGACAGCGAAGGGAACGGACCCCCCGAAGGAATAGGACCGGAAAGAGAAGGACATCGGATTCACCCCAGGAACGGAAGGAAGGAAAGGGAAAGGAAGAAGGACGGAAGGCAGTAGGGACAGTTGGCTAGGCAACTATCTTGCGGCCAATCTGGAAGCGATCCCAGAAAGGAGGAGGAACGGAAGGGAAGGAAGGACAAGAAGGAAGGACCAACGGATACGGACAGGATAAATCAGGGGAAGGCAAAGGACTAAGACAAAACAGGAAGGCACCACTGGTAGGAAGGAGGATCTAGGCCTTCACGAAAGGCAATGGAAGGAAAGGAAGGACTAGGAAGGGAAGGAAGAAGGAAGGAAGGAAACGGAAAGGAAGAGCGAAGGGAAGGAAGGAAGGAAAGGATAGGAATGGAAGAAGGGAAAGGAGAGGAAGGAAGGAAGGAACAGCGAAGGAAGGAAGAGGAAGGAAGGACGGACGGAAGGAAGGAAGGAAGGAAGGAAGGAAGGAAGGAAGGAAGGAAGGAAGGAAGGAAGGAAGGAAGGAAGGAAAAGGAAGGAAGGAAGGAAGGAAGGCCAACATTGCTGACCAGGGCTTTGCACAGGAATATGATCCTGCTGGCAGGAGCTGGGAGAGCATGTGAGAAGGCTGAATTACCCCCTTTTTGCAGTTAGAACCTCTTAAGGATGGTTTGGAGCGCAGCACCACTCACCTCACCAGACGGATGCCTGACAAAGCTGTCACCATCCCAGTCCCTGCTCCCCAGGTGTTCACTCCCTCTGGATTTCCCTCTCTTGGAAAACTTGCCTGCAGTAAATGGGAGTCCATGTATTGGAAGCAGCTTTAGATGCAGTAACTTGTAGGAATCAATGGCCCACAGGAAACCAGAGATGTGCAAATCCATTTCCCTCTGAAGCTGGAACCAAGTGGGCCAGGAGCTCACAGCTGAGTGACAGCAGACATGAGCACCCATGAGGTTGCTCCTGCAGGGCACTGCTGCTCTCCAAGGGACTGAAATCAATATTTATTGCCTGCGTGATAAAAATAATGGATCCCTGTTCACAGTAGCCTGGAATCCCTCTCCCAATAGTTTCGTAACCTCCTGTTGCACTAGAGCCAGCCACACCACATCAAAAAGTGTTTGCTGGGTCTTGGCAGCATCACTGTGAAGCAGAGTGGGGTGGGGAATAATACGACAGAGGAGATTTAGATGGGATATTAGAAAAAATTTCTTCACCCAAAGGCTTGTCAAGCATTGAAACAAGCTTGACATGTCCCACATGGAAGTGACAGAGTCACCATCCCTGGAAGGATTTAGAATATATGTAGCAGTGGCACTTGGGGACATGGTTTAGTGATGGGTGCTGAGTTAATGTTGGACTGGATAGTCTTGAAAGGTTTTCCCAACCTTAACAATTTTATGATTCTGTGATTCTATTGCTTGAAGCCATGAGGAAGCTGTCACTGAACACAAAATGGGGATGTTTTAAAACCAGGGAAGAGAAAGCCGTGGGAAGGGATTTGCAGGGCACAGAGACAGGTTCACCTCGTTGCAGCAGGAGGAGCATCATCACAGCGACCAGCTGAGGTCTGCTCACAAGCTGTAAAGAGAGCAGGGAGGATGGCTAGAATTCCTTTTCCAGCACAGGCCACCTAAAGTAGTTCCATGGTACCATGGGATCCTGGTATTGCTGATGCCCCTCCAGCCATGCTGGGTGTTTTGGGGTATCTGTGGGGAGTTCCCTCCCCATGCCCCACTCTTTTCCAAAAAAAAACAAACCAGGACAAAAGTAAGAAAAAAGGTAATTGGGATGATTATCATTCTCCCTTTCAGCCTCTTGATATAGGGGAAAATACAGTAAAGTATCCTCCCTGATTGTCTATGAGAAACATTTTCTCCTGGACTGGTTCTACCCAGAGCCAAGAAAAAGCCTTATGGGATGCTATACACTGGAAAAGCACAAAGTTGTATGGCTTGGGTGAGAAAACTATGATTTTAGAAGAAAGAGATGTTACAAAATCTATAGCATGCAGAGAAGTGTGCTTTTTTTTTTTTGTTTTTTGAGGGGTTTTTTGGTTTCTTTTCCTTGGGAGGTTGTTCCTTTTCCCTTGCAGTCTCTGAACTGCTCTGAGATCTGCCTGGTATTTTCCCAGTGTTAGGTTATGGGATAAACACTACGTTGCCTGCCCACAGAGAAGCAACAGTGGGAGGAAATCCAAATCATACCCTGTCCAATTTGCTCCCAGGCCCGTTGCAGGAGCTGTCAGAGACACAAAGGCACATATGAGACCAAATTACAGGCTCAGAGCAGGAGAACTCCTGGCTGGACTTCCCTGGGGCTGTCAGGAGACACCCCCCCCAGCCCCACAGGTCATTAGGAGAAGGCAGCTGGAGCATCTCTCCTGTGATTTTTGGAGCATATCCAGGGCCAGCATATCCTGGGCATCTGTGCCACAGCTGCACTGGGGCTGTGGTATGTCCAAATACCAGCAACTGGGCAGACTGGGATCGGGAGGGGGAGACTGGGCAGGCTGCATATCTGAGGCCACCTGGGAGGAAAATGTAGGAAATAAATACTCTGGTGTTTAGGAATGGCACAGCAAATCTCAGAGCCAGCCTTGATGTGGGGGAAAAGGTGATTTTGCTTTCAGACAAGCCCAGTTCCACTCATGCCCCTCATGGCCACATGGACACCAGCACCAAAGTGTGTGGCCAAATGACCTGTCCAGCCCTCAGTGGTGTCCACGTCTCTTATGATAGGGCAGCCCTAAGGGGAGGTGACATAGACTCTTTAGGTTGTAGTCACTTCTGATAGCAGGAGACATATCCATCCCCATAGAGAAAGGCATTTTCTATTGTTTGGAGATGGAGAAACACCTTACATTTAGTTTTACTTTTTTCTTTATGATTATTTTAATACTGATGCTGCTGCACCATCCAAAATCCTTTCTTGCTTTCAATTTGTTTACCCCTCATTCCAGGGGCTGGGCCCCATTATTCAGCACTTGATTGTGTCAGCTCCTACCTGTGGATTTCAAAGTGGAAATCCTCCAGCACATTTCAAAGCAGAGCCATCAGCCTCTAGGCTTGGCTGATCCCCAAGCACTGTATTTTAGCAGGTCCCACTTCAGTGGATCCAGCTGGTGTTCAGATATAAAGTGGGAATTGATATGAGGATCACATCCTTTGACATTAGAGCTTTCCCTGTGGCACTTCTGTGACTCTCTGCCTCTTGGAGACCATCAGCCTTGGTCTTTGTCCATGACCTATAAACCCAGGAATTATGTGAAAAGCTCATGTCTCAGGTGGGCAATCTCAATTATAAAATGCACAGACTCTTTCAAAAGATCAGCTTAAAAACATGTGGCAAGTATAGCTGGGAGCCCAATTCCTCCTCTGAAGGCTGAACTTCTGAACTGCAGATAATTATTACTCTTCTCCTCCCTTTGGTGGCATCTCCTATCTCAGGCTGTAAAAACAATATGTAGGTGCTTTCAAGCTTAAAATAAGGGAACATCTCTTGGCATGGCTGTGAGTTAAAAAGTAGCATCTTTGTGCTCCCAGATGAAGAGCCTGAGGCTGAAGAGCTGGAGGTATGTGTTCCCATGTGGTGGCTGAGTCACCAGCAGAGCCAAGGACAGGGTCTTGTCACGGCAGCTCAGAGCATGAGGGTGGTGAAACACTGGAGGTGGGAGAAACGCTGGCACAGTTTGCCCAGAAATGGGGTGGATGCCCCATTCCTGGAAACATCCAGGGTCAGGTTGAGGGCTCTGAGCAATCTGACCCAGCTGAAGATGTCCCTGCTGCTTGCAGGGCAGTTGGACCAGAGGACGTTGCAAAAGTCCCTTCTAAACTCCAAAAGTTCACACCACTCTGTCATTCCATGGCTATGGAAGCCAGGCTGCTGGCAGGGGACAGAGCCCTAGTTTGGGACATGGCCCCAGTGTCCCTGTGCTGCTGGGTGGTGGCACATTCCTCAAACAAGCATTGTTTGTTCCCTGCAGCAGGACAGACCTGGAGCTATGGGCTGGGATGAAGCACCGCTGCCTTGTGCTCCCTGTGCTGGGCTGGAGCTGGGAGCTCGCTGTGGGGGTGGTGGTGTGAGTGCTGTCCCTGAGCTGGTGACACTGGAGGGTCCCTGCAGGGACAGGCCTTTGCTCCCTCCCCGCAGTGGTGGCAGGAGGAGGCTGGTGAGTTTTGTTTCCCATGGAAAAGGGCTGGTGTTCATGTCCAGGGGCCTGTGGCCCCGAGGGGAGGGTGCTGTCACCTCCTAAAATTCCAAACGGCCCAGGATGTCTCCCAGACCCGACCTGCCACCACCTACAACGCGAGCTGGCCTGGCAGTGCCAAGCACCTCCTGCAAACTGACACCAGGAAACTGCCACGCCTGGGTGACAGAGGCAAGCTGGCGTGTCCTGCCGAGCAGCAGGCAGCAGATGGCAATGTCGCCCTGCCGGAACCGCAGGGATGCAGGGAGATGCTTGCTGTGCTGGCAGCTTGGGGACAGGACACAAAGCCTGGTGGGTCCAGCTCCTTTAGCAGAAGCCATCGGGTGTCCGGAAGCATTGGGATGCTGGTGGAGGTGCTCCTTGACTCCGGACTACTGTGGGTACCTGCTCCCCACAGCCACCCAGGCAGGACAGATGAGCAAGGGAACAGTAGGGACACTGCTTTCTGCCTGCTCCCTCCCCAGCCTGGCAGAGGCTGCTGTGGGTTGCTCACAGCTGGAGCAGCTCAGATGTAAAAGAGCCCAGACTGGCTCTTGCCAGGCCTTGGTTGGAGTGATTTTGACAGCTGGGGACACTGAGGCAGGGAGCAGCGCCTGTGAGTGGTACTGGACCTGGTCAGCTGCTGTTTTAGCACTGGGGTGAAGCTGCTCCCAGCCCTGAGCCTTGGCATGGCTGGGGTGTGACCTCTGGCAGGCTGTTGTGCCTCTTCCCCCGACTCACCCTGGTGCCAGCAGGTGTTTTCCAGATGCAGCTGCTGGGAGGTTTGGATGGCCACATCTCCTCCCTGGGCCCCACACAGCCCCAGTGGGATGGAAAGCTGGATGTTCCCTGTTGCTGCTGCCTTGGTGGTATCCCAGAGTCACCTCAAGGACTTTGTGCCATGCACTCTTTATCTGATGGGAACAGAGCCAGTGCTTGAAATGTTTTCTTCTCCTTTTCTCCAAGCAGCTCATCCCATCTTTTATCAGGCAGGGCTGCTGAGCTCAGGGAAACAGGAGCTGTGTGCCTGCTTGGGGCATACTCCTGGGGCATGGCTGTGGGTTTTGTTTTGACTTCTCTGAGCTGCCAACATGCTGGTGACTGCATCAGTGGTACAAAACACAGGGCTGGCATCAGCTCCATGTGCTGCCACTGCAAGTACCACCAGCAGCCAAGGCACCTCATCACAGGCCTGGGAAGGGGAGGCCAGAAGGTGCTAAGAAATAATTCTGAGTTGCCTAAAGGGGCACTGCAGGTCCCCTTAGCCTCCCCATTGCCTGGATGAAGCATATTTCATCGTGGTTTGGAAGCAGGCTGCTCTTTGCGGTGCAAGACACTGAGTTACATATCCTCTGCTCCCCAGACTGCAACTCTTCCAATTGGCACAGGACCAAGCAGGTACTAAAAAACAAGTTAATTTCTCCATCTGAGCACTCCTGACTCATCACTCCTTCAGTCAGCACTTTACAGCAGGTGTGAGATAACAAGAAAATGCAATGCAGAGAGCAGAGCCCATTATCCTCGCTGGGTATCTCCCAGTACAGCCACAGAGATGCTGGCACTCACGAGCCAGGCATGGTTTTGACAAATGGCTTTGTGGATCATGGCAGTGGTATCCTCCTGGAGTCCCCTCACCCACTCCCAACTATATCCCTGGCTCTGCTAAAGGGTGTGAGTACCTTGGAAGGTGCTGGGTTTGGGATGCTCCTTATGAAAATTAGGCTTTATGCCAGAAGGCATCAGGTCTGTGTGTTCTGAGCTTAATTTCTTCCTCTCAGAAGAATTTGTGTGGCTCTGTTTTCTTTACCTAACACATGTCGTTCATTAGATGGTGGCCAGGCTTTGCTACAATGGCAGCTGCATTTTGGGAGAAGGAGTGTCCTGGGCTGACACATCCATGGAATATGGTGAATGGTGCTCAGGAGAGAGATCAGACTGAACAAGAGGTCCTGAGGATTTGGAGCTGACCTCTGTGTTGATGCTGTGTGTGGTTTTATGTGCTCCTCCCCTCTGGAATTATGATTTAGTTTCCAGGAGAGGCTTGACTTTACACATCAGCCCTTAGATGTGTCAGCTGGAGCAGCTCCCAGGAGACCAGGGCACAGTGTGGAGGTGCAGAGGGCTCCTCTGTCCTGGAGAATGGCAAGTGTGGGATGGAACAATCAGGGAATGACGGCAGAAAGGGGGTGTGGGCACCTGGAGAAGGGGACTGGCAGTGCTGGAAAAGCCATGGCAACAAACAAGGAGGAAGGAAACCCAGCCTTGGAATAAAGTACCAACTGAGCCAGACCCTTTTTCACTTGATCACCTAGAAGTCCTGGAAAAATCAGTGGAGAGGGGAAAGCAAACTGAATGCACAGATCTTGGCAGGGATGTTCAGAGATAAGGAATGTGCAGGCCTTGCAGTCATGAGAAGGAGCCCCAGCCCAAGACCAGGAGATGCCTATCAGGTTGGACATTGCTTGTGCCACGTACACCACACTTGCTGGGGGGGGGTCAGATTGCTGCCAGTGTTATAAACCCCTATCACTCTCCAGATGCAGTAAAGTCTTATCTGCTAAAGTGAATCCTATTAACCAGGAGTGGACTTTGCTGCCAGTGTTTGTACCCTTTAAACCTCACTTGGAGCTTTTCTGCCTTTAGTGAGTCAGGGAGGGTTTGAGGAAAAGAAAAACAAAGTGGTTTATTCCAGCATGAGCTGCTCTGAGCTGTGGGTGTCCTGTGAGTCCCATGGGTGCTGCTGCAGGAGCAGCTCCAGGTTGGCTTTGGTGCAATGATGGGGATCCAGGAGCTCTGCCAAGTCCAACCAAATCAGTTGGGATATTCTTTGCCCTAATTTGGAGCAGGAAGCTGTCCTTGCTCTGCAGATCCCTTGGCTGCCTCAGGAGAGTTTGTCAGAGGCACTTGCACACCATGCTCTCCTTTCAGTGCTAAATCTACTGATAATGGACTTGCAGGTAACAGTGCTGGACTGCAGCTGCCCCTGCCTCCAGTCCTGCAAGCCAAGCACAAGCATTGCAAGGGACCTTTCTGGCCCTTTGTTTAGATAACGTCTGTCTTGGTGTTCCCAGGAAGGCTTCTGTAGCAGGGGCAGTAATTTATGAGGTCCTGGTATAGCAGTGACTCTGTTTCACACATGGGCCATGCAGTTCCCAGTAAGGATCCTTTGCTCCCTTGGATCATCAGCCAGTCCTCCTGTGGGGCTGCTTCTTTCCACTATTTCAAGGTAAAGCAGACGATTTGCCTTAAGGAAGGGATCCTCTGGTCAAGGAGAAATGGAAATATTGTCTCTGGTCAAGGAGAAAGGCAAATGTTGCCCCCCAATTTGGCTTCTTCTCCTTTAACGCTGTGCCCATCTCTCTGGGCTGTCCCTCTCCCCAGGAAGGGGAGCAGTGCTCAGTCTAGTTGATGCCTTGGGCAGGCTGAGCTAGAACAGAGGCTGGACAGAGCTAAAGAATAAAGTAGGGATTTATTAAAAGGCCTCAATGGATCCACCTTGGGCAGCACAAGAGCCCAGCCAGGGCTGCACCCAAGAGGGACCAAAATGGTCACAAAATGGACAACTGGTCACGGGGTCTCTTATTTTCATCAGTTCTGCTCCATTTGCATATTGGAGGTAATTGTCCAATTCCAGCTCCAGCCCATGCAGTCCCATCCTGCTTGTTTTTCTCTCTCCAGCCCACATTGTTTGTGCTCTTGGGCTGAGATTTGGATCATTTGTCCTTGGTGCCCAGCTGGAGCAGGAATTGTTTTGTCTCCCTGCTCTGTGCACAGAGCTCACCATCCCCTCATATGAAGCCCAGACCCACACACCAAAGCAGCACAGAATGTGAAAAACATAAAAGCTCAAACCTGAGGCATTATAGTGAGTGGAACTGCAGAGGGTAGTGCAGATCAGAGAATCACAGCATGGTTTGGGTTGGAAGGACCTGAAAGGCCATCCCATTCCTATCGCCCTGCCATGGGCACAGATGCCATTCACTATCCCAGCTTTCTCCAAGCCCTGTCCCACCTGGCCATGAACACTTCCTGGGATGGGGCAGCCACAGCCTCTCTGGGCAACCTGTCCAAGACATCCTGCCTTCCTTAGGTGTAGCTATAACCTGCAGGTTTGAAGGAGGAAATGGGACCATCTGGACCTCTTGTACCAGCCTGGCTCCTCAAACAGCTCCACGAGCTGTGACAAACACCATTTCAGTAGCAGAGGAATGTGCTGCTCCTGCCTTGCCAGTAGAGAGCTCATGGGTAAACTGGAGGCTTGGCTGCCCCTTCACAGCTTTGCAAAGCTGCCTGGATGCTGCTCTTCCTGCGTCTCCCTCGGCGGCCAGATCAGCAGAGGGCACTGCATCCACGCTTAATCGACCTTGGAAGGGAGGGAAGGTCTTTCCCACCGCTCCAGCTCCAGCAGTATTTGCTCACTGACCACCAAACCTCTCCCTAGCTCCCTGCCAAAGAGCCCTGGGCTGCAGGACTGCCTCCCTGATGGAAAGACCGGGTCTCATGAAGGAAATCAGGAGGCATTCGGTGAAACGACAGGAAAATTTAGATCAAACGGCAGGAAATCCGCCCTCGGGCAGCACAGAAGAGCCGTGCTATGGAAAGCTCTTCTCTGGCAGGAGGTGATCCAAGACAAACAGGGAGCTGCCTTCTGGGATGGACTGGCTGGCGGGCAGGATGGGCGAGAGCCGTGGCTCTGGGCAAAGCCATAAAAGCAGCTGGGCTTTGTCCTCTGCTGTGGTCACTGGAGGCGGCCAGGGAGGAGTTCCTGCCCTGCCCAGTCTGCAGGATGGTACCCCCAGCTCAAGCAGGAGCAGAAGGAGCCTTTCTCACCACGGCCTGAGGCAGAAATCTATATTTATAACTAATATATGGGTATTTAACAGGGAGTTTACCAGCCTGAAGTGGCATCATCATGGTCCCAGCTGGGTTTGGTGCGGATGGTGCCCTCCTTGGTGAGGTGTGGGCTGTTTGGAGGCTTTGGGCTCTTCCAGCAAGAGTATTTGTGTGCAAACACAGAGATTAATGTCACCAAGTTGATGTTCCCGTAGTGCCTGTGGAAGTAGCTGCTTGCTAGAGTGAACAGGGAGCCTCTTGCATTGCTGCAGCACTGCAGGTTTTGATGCACTAGTGACTTCTCCTCAGTGGAGGTCTCTGGCAGCAGAGTCAGCAGGGAAAAGACTCATGGATTTTCTCAGATGGAATGTCCTCCTGCCTTTCATGGGGAAGATACCCCAGAGAACATACCCTTGGGTATCTTCTCTGGTTGAAATCAGGGCTTGTCTGAGAGCTCTTGGATGGTGAGTTGGCAGCACTTGGGTGACTGCCCCATAACCCCCACCTGTCTGGCTGGTTCCTGCAGGGCTGAACCCCCACAGGAGACCAGGTATGTGCATCTCCACAAGGTAGCTGTGGGGTGAGCCAGCCCAAGGCTTCACTCAAACATAAACTGACATATTTCCAGCCAGTAGGAAGTGATCACTGCCTGGGAACCTGCCTTGGAGTGCATTTGTTAACTGAAATCTTTATCAGGAGAGTGAAGGTGGTTTCCAGACTTGTCAATGTCCTCAAGATAGCTTTCGTGGAGGCTTTCCAAGACACTGCAATCTCAGCTATTGCCCTTTGACAGCAGCAAAGATAAAGATATATGAACCTGCCGTTCAAGGAATCTTCCTCCTCCTGCAGTTCTTGAGATTAGGCTGCTCCAGGGCTCTGTTCCTGGAACAACCTGCTGGGGAATCACACACAGCCCTAATTATCCATGAAAGTGCTCTCTGCCTTGTTTCTCCATACCCTTTTGGAGCAGGGGCTTGTGTGGAGGTGTCTGAGCTCTGCACGAGTGAGAGAAATCCTCAGGGTGGAGGTGACCGATCCCCTCTGGCTCTTCAAGCAGAGGGGTGGCTCTCATCCTGCTCAGGCTGCTGAAACAAGTGGGTCTTGCTCAGGAGAGATGGGAAAGCTGAGCTAAAACCACATTCCCTGGCACAATTAATGCCTGAAACAGAGGTGTGTTCATGTGGGACTGTAAAGGAGCTGGGAAATGCTGCCAGCCTATGCATGAATGTCCCATTGAACCTCCTGGAGGCCACAGGAAAAAGTGTTAAACCCAAAATGGAGACAGGTCTGTAGTAGGGCCCAGCTGGGGAGGTCGAGGCTACACAGACCTGCCATGAGAAGAGGCTGTGGCAGTGCCAGTCAGTAAAGATGGCAGGGGAGGTGAGCTCCAATGAGCTCTGGGCCATCACCATCCTGCAGATGGAATTACAGAACATTTAAGTTGGAAAAGACCTTTAAGGTCATCAGCCATGTCCCCAGGTGCCTTGTCTATACTCCTTTAAATACCCCCAATGATGGTGACTCCATCACTTCCCTGAGCAGCCTATTTTAATCTCTAACAACCCTTTTCATGAAGAAATTTCTCCTAATATCCAATCTAAACCTGGTGTGACTTGAGGCCATTTCCTCTTGCTCTGTTGTTGTTACCTGGCAAAAGAGACCAATCCCCACCTGGCTACCTGCTCCTGTCAGGGAGTTGTAGAGAGTGATAAGGTCACCCCTGAGCCTCCTTTTCTCCAGGCTGAGCCCTCCCTCAGCCTCTCCTGGTGCTCCAGACCCTTCCCCAGCTCTGTTCCCTTCTCTGGACTCATTCCAGCCCCTCAATGTCCTTCTTGCAGTGAGGGGCCCAGAGCTGGACACAGGATTTGAGGTGTGGCCTCAGCAGTGCCCAGCCCAGGGGACAATCACTGCCCTGGGCCTGCTGGTCACACTGTGGCTGGTACAGCCCAGGTGCCCGTGGTCTTCTTGCCCACCTGGCCTCATGTTCAGCTGCTGTTGACCAGCACACCTGATTGCTGGTCTCCTTAGGTGGCTGCCTTGGGGACCCTCCCTCTCAACACTCAGGAATCTTCTCCAGATTTCCAGCACTGATGTATCCATGGCTGGCTTTTTCCTCATTTGTTCCTGAGCCAGAGGACAGTGCTGGCACAAACAGCTGCTCTCCCTGCCTGTGCTCTTCGACGTTCATTTGAAATAGTCTCTCTTTGGCCTTGTGTTTCAGAGGGATGCTTTTCAAAACCAGAAATAAATGGGCTTGAAATATTTCCCATAATTTTGCAAGATCTCGACCCTCTGATAGCCAGATTAGAAGAAGGATAACAAGGAAATCAGCATTCAGGCTGGAACCACTATTGTTAAATAGACACCACCGTAAAGCCAGTACTTCTTGTTTACAATTGAACTCATGAATTTTTAGATATTAATGTATGAGAGATTGAGTAAACAACCATTGTGCCTCTAAGGAATGAGTCCCAGGCTGTCCTGAGCTGGAATACTTTGTACTTTCCTGATTGCCTTCCAAGAATTTCAAATTACTTGGTAAGAGAAAAACAACCCGGCTTCACGAGATGTTTGTGAGGTTTTCTGGATGGACTTAGTGCTTCTGCTCTGTGATGGGGCTGCTTTGGGGCAGAGCTCTGGGAACTGGGGGACACTGAACACCTGGGTGTTTGTGGAGAGGTGGGAACTTCATGTGCAAGATAAACCACCAGGGTCAGGAGGGTCAGCCTGGGGGTGGTAAAACCCTGCTGCTGTGCACAGGTTTGCAGCTGGTGTGTAGGCCTGGCACTCAGCATTCCCAGCTTGTTTGGCATGGAGACATCCTGAACACTGGCACAGAGCAGTGAAGGGACAAGTGGGAAGTTACAGAGCAATTCAGGGAGAGAGCCAGCAAGAAAAGGACTCTTCTGGCCTGATTCATGAGCCTTTAAGCAGCAGCTGGGATGCTCTTGGGCATGGGTCCATGGGAACAGCCCCCAGAGACAAAGTGACAAAGGGATGTGTGGCCAGCCCGTGTCCCCCATGCCATGGAGAAACCATGCCATGCTCTCCAAGGGAGCTGTGGCCCATGTTATGCTCTCCTGAGTTCTCCAGGCTTACCCAGAATGTTTCTGTGCCAAGGTGGCCCTGACAACTGCAAACTGGCCCTCTGGGCCAGCCCTGACAATCCTGGCTTGGGCATCCTGGCCAGAGCTTTGGTAAAGAAGGCAGGATGGGTCTCTCTCTACCTGGCTTCTTCTTGGCTTGGGTTCCCAAACCAGCAGCCTGGAGCTGTGGAAAGTCATGAATTCGGGTTACCAAACCATGTGCTGGCTGCATTTTAAAAAGCAATTAAAGCAAAATTGTTTCCAGCCCTTCTGTTTGCAAGATGTAGTCTAAAGAGAGAGAGCCAAGCCAGGATTTGCCCGATGCTGCCGCTGCTCCAAGTATGAGTTAATTTGATTTAATTCCTCATGCTGGAAAGTGAGGAGTTCCCTACTGAGGGCTCAGGAAGCATGCAGGTAAACAGGACTGTGTGCTGTTCAGTTTAACTGAAGGGAAAACCCAGGAAAATGGCATTTTGAGGCTTTTAAAATTGCTTTTAATTAGAAATTTTTAAACAGAGCTCAAAAACATGTAGGAAGTAGGAATACTTTTGCATGGTAGAGAATAGAGTGCTGCTGGAGATGGATGGATGGCAGGTCTAGGCAGAGTTGGAGGGTCTGAGGAGCTGTTCCTGGGGTACCCCACAAGGCTGGGAGACTGGTGTAGGGGCAAGGGGTCCCTCAGAGCCATGTCTGCTCACGCCCTGAATCCCAGGGATCTCTCAAAGCATGAAACTCTTCTTTCTTCCTTTTCTCATAGTGAAAGGCACACAGAGAGCGGGGGAAAAGGAGGTAGGGATGAAAAGAGAAGGTAGGGTGACATCATTCCTGGTCCTCCTTTGGCAGCTGTCACGCTGCCAAATCAGAGGGTGACCTTGTGCTGGAGGGGAAGGTGAGGCCATGCCTGGTGGTGAAGGGCACAGACACAGAGGATTTAATATTCTCTGTGTTTTTATGTCCGCAGGGTTTTCATTCCTGTTCTGCTGAGAGGTTGTGCCCAGGAGAGTTGGGGAAATGAATCCTCATAACCCACGCAGGGCACGGCTTTGGGGGCAGCTGGGGACTGCCTCAGAGCCAGAGATGACAGGATCAAGATGCTCTGGTGCTTCAGGCTGTGTTTGGTGGAAAGGTGACACACTCAGGCCAGGGGTGACAAACCTGTGATGTTCTGGGAGCAAAGGAGAGAGGGAGCAGATCTGGGACAAAGCACTTTCTTTTTCCAGCAGGGGAAGGTGAGATGCCCCAATGCTGAGTCTTTTAGAGGGTGAGATAAATCAGAGAATCCCAGAATGGTTTGGGTTGGTAGATACTGCAAAGATCATTTAGTTCCAACCCCCTGCCAAGGGCAGAGACACCCTCCCTTAGACCAGGCTGCAGGGCCACATCCAGCCTGGCCTTGGACAATTCCAGGGACAGCACAGCCACAGCTTCCCTGGGCATCCTGTGCCAAGTCCTCACCAGCCTCAAAAGGAAAAAGTTCTTCCTAATATCCCATCTAATCCTGCTGTCTTTCAATTTGTACCCCTTCCCCCTTGTCCTGTCACTACAGTTCCTGAAATGAGTCCCTCCTCTGCTCCCCTGTAGGCGCCTTCAGGCACTGGAAGGTGCTGTGAGGTCCCCATGCCACCTTCTCTTCTCCAGGCTGAACAACCCCAACTTTCTCACCCTGTCTCCAGAGGGGAGATGCTCTTATCAACCTCGTGGGCCTCCTCATGATGGTTGCATGGTGTTCTGATGCTGGGGATACCACAATTGCTGAGATGAGACAAAATGAAGTGATGGTGCTGTGTCACATTCATGTTTTCTGAAAAATCCCTTTGCCCAGGATTTTTCTCCTAGGAAGCTGAGAAGCTTCAGAGAAAAAGGAAAACAATAATTATCTCATTTGCTTCTCCTGTATTTTGCACCTTTGGAATGTGTTTGGAGATTGTTTACCCACAGGTGATTGTTCCATTGGTCTCTGGTGTGAGTTGTTTTGACTCATTGGCCAATTGGGGCCAAGCTGTGTCGAGACTCTGGAGAGAGTAATGAGTTTTCATTATTACCTTTTTAGCATTCTGTAAGCATCCTTTCTGAATTTTATAGTATAGTTTAGTATAGTATTCTTTCATATAATACAGTATCATAAAATAATAAATTAGCCTGCTGAGAACATGGAGTCAGATTCATCATTCCTTCCTACCACGAGGGTCCCCACAAATCCACTAGTGCCGTGCTGAGTCTGGGGAGTGCAGGATGCTGTGGGGAGAGCCCGGCTTGCCTCGCCCCCTTGCACTGTGCCAGCTGAATGTACCACGGCTGTGCATCGAAGGGGCAGAAACCCCAAGAGCATGCTCACGACATGTTCCCTGACGAGCAGAGGGTTTAGCACAGCTGCAGGGTCTTTGCTGCTTGGTTTAGAAGGAAAAAGCCCCGAGCTCAGCCCCGGGCCGAGCTTATGTAAGAGCTGGCAGCGGGGCCGGCGGTGCGGAAACCCAGCGGGGCGCAGCCGCCTTTGATTCTCTCCTGTTTGCTCAGCAGCTTTCATGCGGCGGGGGAGCAGGGCGAGGACGCGAGATTCCTGCACACTGAACTCCTCTGTTTCTCTCGGCAGGATAAACAGGACATAAAACAAAGCCCCGAGCCAGCTCTCGCCTCGGAGGCAGCGCGCTGCCAAAAGCCCCGCGGGACAGCCTGTTCCCCTGGGGAGCGGTCACCCCATCCGGGGTGCCACGGCTGGGATGCAGGAGGCCATGGGAGCCCACCCACGGGGGGCTCTGGGTGCTGCGGCCCTTTGGTGGCCGGGTGAGGGTTGCCCTGTGGGGAAATGAGGGTAAAACTCCCTGGAGGGATTCAGGTGATGAGTGCTATCAACTTGAAGAGCCTGGGATGGAGTCTCCAAAGTGACACCAGGCTGGACACTGTGTGGCCGCTGTCACCTGCCCAGCTACCCCACAAGGCTAAGTTGCAGGCAGCAGGACTGAGCCCTGTCTGACCCACTGTGGGGTGCAGCAGGGAGAGGAGCAGGTCAAAATCTTTGTTCCTCTCTGCAATGGACTCTGTCTGGGGGTTTCCAGTGCTCCCTTAAAGCTGGGCTACTTTATTTATCATTTCCCTTGAGGAATAATTTCCAGGCTCTCTTGCCCCCATAGTGATCCCTGCCAGTGACAGAGGGCAATGAGGCTGACCTCAGCCCTTTCCCAACACAGGATTAACTAAGCTGGCTCCTCAGAGACACAGCCCAAACCCATGCCAGCTCCCCTAAGTCTCGAGAGAACCATGATTTCACCACTGTTCCCCTCCTCCAAGGTGAGAAGGCAAGGGGCACACACTCAGTGGTGGGGTTTGAAACCCTTCCAAACAGTTTCAAGTGGGTTTTGCTTGGGAACAAAATGTCCTGTAGCCACCCTGAAGTCTCTTGGTTTGGGGAAAGCATTGGCCTAAGTGTGAGGATGCAGCAAAACTCCTCAGAAATGCTAGTGCTGCTGAAGGAACACAGGGGGAAGGTGGTGTGGTACTGTACCCCTGTCCTGCCAGCCATGGTGGGCAGCAAGGTCCCCTCTCTCCCAGGACACTGCTGGGGAGTTATCCTGAGCTGCCCAGCACCAGCTTTGCCACAAGCCTTGTCCTGCTCTGTGCACATTGGTGTTGCTGCCTTCTGCTCCCAAAAGGAAGAACTGTGGCAGGGGAAAAGCCATCTGGGCCAAAAGCTGCTTTCCTGGCTGGGATGTGGGGGCTCTGAGGTACAAACACACACAAACCATGGAAATGCAGAGTAGGAAAGGAGGTGCTGGCCTGAGGAGCAGCATGCCTGGGTGCCTGCTTTGACTGCTGAGCACCCCTGCAAGTACCTGAGCTCTGCTCCTCCAAAACCCTTGGGATCTTCGTGGCAGGGAGGATACAAATCCTGGGACTGCTGTTTAAACCTCTTGGCCTGGGGTTTTGTGAGAGCCTGCTTTCTCCTAGGATTCCCACTCTGGGCTTAATGGATTTGAAATACTGCAAGAGCAGCCCTTTTTTTGTTTTGTTTTGTTTTTTCTTTTTTTCCCCCTGATGTTTGTGTCTTTCCACTTCTGTCTCTGGCCAAGGCAAGCAGTGCCAAGGCACAAGGGCCAGGCACACCCAGAGGGAGGAATGGGGAAGCAAAGCACCCTCAAGCCACAGGACAGCGGGGACAGAACACAAACCCAGTGGTGGGAGCAAGGAGGAGGAGGGTTGGCTTACCACCTCTGGCTGAGGGATGGCTCTCCTCACAGGGATTCATGGAATCATCAAATGGTTTGGACTAGAAAGAACCTTGAAAATCTTCTAGTTCAACCTCTGCCCTAGGCAGGGATACCTTCCACTAGACCAGGTTATTCCAAGCCCCATCTAACCTGGCCTTGAACACTTCGAGGGATGGGGCAGCCACAACATCTTTGGGCCACCTGTGTCAGTGCTTCACCACTCTCTGAATGAAGAATTTCTTCCTAACATCCAATCTAAGCCTGCCCTTTGTCAGTTTAAAACCATTGCTCCTTGTCCTATTACTCAATGTCCTTGTCAAAAGTCCCTCCCTGACCTCCTTGGAAGCCCCTTTTCCATGCTGGAAGGTTCCTGGACTCGAGGCCAGTATCATGGCTCCAGTTCAGACCCCTGTCTCCTGCTCCTTCTCCGATGCTGCGTCACCTTGGGAGAGGTGAGGAGAGTCTGCACAGTGGGTTCTCACAGGATTCCCACCCCTTCCCAGCCCCATGGACAGCTCTCCCTGCCCCTGCTTTGAGCAGGAATATGGGCTCCAGCTGCAGGAGTGGAAAAGGCTCCAGCTCCCAAAAAGCAGCGCAGGATCAAAGCTTTCGAAACACTCGGGGCATTTGGCCCGGGAGGTTTTGTTCTGACTATTTATAGCAGCTGGGGCCAAGCGAGTTCAGCGCTAGAGGAAAACTTTTCCAAAGCTGGGGGCCATTTGGATGAGGGAGGGAGAAAGGGAGTTCAGCCAGGCCCGTTTCCAGCAAATGTTGACTCCTTCCCTTAGGTATGTGTTGCTATCCATGACACACTAACAACAGCTCTGCACACAAGTGCCTGGCTGGCCCTGTAAAGATTGGAACAAAAATCTGAACTGCCTGGGAAGGAGAACATGGAAAAGAGAAAGTTTCCAAACAGCAAAGCTGTAGCATTTGAAAGCAAAAACTTTCCTTACCAGCTTGTTTTCATCTTCCAGTCAACATCCCTCAATTACAAATACACCAGGATTGTTTTCCAGGGGAAAGCTGGCGATGATTTTAAGGCAGAAAGACCACATTATGGTTTCCTGAAGGCATGCTTGGAAATGGAGAGGAGGGCTTTTTTATCTTCAAGGTGAATTTTCTAGTTTTTCTAATTTTCTAATTTTTTTTTTCTCCAAAGAGCATTTCATTTTCCTGTGCCACCTAGAAAAGCGAGGCTTAAACTCTGAGCAAGAAAACCAACACGACATCCTTTAAATCCTGTCACCCAGACCATGAAGGCAGAGCTAGGGTTTTCCTGTTTGCCAAGTGAATTGTGCTGCTGCTGCTGTTTAGTCATGAGAAGCACGAGCAGGGTGCTTTAGGTACACACCATGGCTTTTTGCATGCTTGGCTCTGCTCTCTTGATATGAAGCACTCAGTACAGGTTATAAAAATATCCCTCTAATTACTAGTATCTTCCCAGCCATGCTCAGCATCTCCCTTTCTCCTAGAAAAAGGGTGCTATTAGGTTGGCAGGTAATTATAATCAGCCTAATGTGTGGATAGCCCGAGGAAGGTGGGTTTGGCAGCTGGGTGGTGTCCAGCCCAGGTGGGCTGGTACTGGGAGGGGTGGTATGTTCTTTCCTGGCATGGGTGGTATGGGATTTCTCCATGCTGTAAGAGCTGAGTGCTGCAGCAGCAAACAGCCCCAGACCTTGAGTTGTTTTTGAGGAAATATTCCATACCTAGAAGAGGTCCTTTCATACCATCACAGAGTGGTTTGGGGCCTCAGAGATCACCTAGTCCAATCCCCCCTGCCACTAGAGCAGGTTCCTCAATACCCCATACAACCTGGCTTTGACATCTGTGACATCCCCACCAAATCCCATCCTCTGCTGCAGAGGATGCCTGTCCTTGCTGTGGATGCTTGAACTGCACTGAAGGAGCCAAATTGTTCTCCTTCAGGGGAGGCTGCAAGATCTCCAAAGGATTTTGAAGCATAAAATGACCTCTGTGTGGTTGGAGAGCAGGATGAAGGTGGGTCTGGGCTGGCTGGTGGCCATGGCTGGAGTTGCAGGGGGGAACTGTCAGGCAAAGGGAAGGTTTCCTCTGAACCCACCCAAATGTCAGCTTCAGGACCTGGCTTATTTCGTATTTCTGTGAATGACCCAAAAAAGCAGAAGAGCAATGTTGAGCTGTGAGAACAAGGCAGAGCTGAGGGGCTATGACAGTACTGGAAGAAGAGAAATGGGTGACCTGAAACACAGGAGCAACAAGAATGATAGGAAGACATCTTTGAGCCTGAGGAACAACAACACACAATAAGACAGGAGTTTGCACTGTATGGTGGTACAAGAAAAGGGCTTCTGTGGATCTGTTCTGGCTGGTTGTGGATCTCACAGAGCCTGGGAGCCACTGCCTCAATGCTGTAATGAAAAAGGGAGATATGTCTTTATATGACTTGGGTGAAAAGGCCTCTCTGTTGACCTTAAGACCCTCATGGCATGAGCTTCCAATACCTCCAGTAGAACAGCAGATACCAAGCTGATCATCCTTCCTTAGGAAATATAAAGAGTGGAGAGAGTGCAAAGGAAATCAACTGTCCTGGTTGGGCCATGGGTGAATTTGTTGTGAGGATCAGACGTGTCCCTTTCCCATTTTGTTTTTTTTCAACGTGCCAGAGATGTGCTCCAAGTCCAGTTTCCACCCTTACCCAGCAGAAGAAAATGTTCTTCCCTTTTTTTTTTTTTGCCTCCTAATGATGATGATCATCATCATCACCTCGTTTTGTACGTGTCCTTGCCATGAAAGACCCTTCTTGTGCTCGGCACTAGTGTTCCCAGCCCTTGACTTGGAAAGGCTACACTGGCCAGCTGGACAGTCACTGGTTCACTGAGAGGCTGTCTGCTCTGCAATTAACAGACTAAATGCCCTCCATTGTGGGTGGAAAGGAGTTTTAATTAAAATCCCTTGGTTTTGGCTTTGGCCAGTCCGTGGAGTGAGTGGGAAGAGAGCGGAAGGGCCAGGTCAGTGACTTGGGTCACCCCAGGAGAGCATCCACTGAGCTGAGACTGAGCACAAGGTTAATAATTGCATGGGATTTTGATTTTTTTTTTCCCTTGAGTGACCTGCCCAATGGATAATTCCAAGCTGATAGGAACACAGATAGTGCCAACCCAAAGTTGGGATAGGTCCACAGGTTGTTGGAGCCCTAATGAGGAACCATGAATAGAAGCTCACATCCACAAGGGAAAAACACCTCACTTCCTTCTCTAATGAGCATGGCTCTCCAAATCCTTTTGTCTTGAGCTTTGCTTGCCTTTCAGAGGTGCCAAGGGCTGCATCTTCCAAGCTGCTGCCACCTAGCCCATCTTCTGTCATGGTGGCCACCAGGAAGGTGCCAGGCGGCCAAGGTGGGCCTGCAAAAAAAGGTGTTTGTGGTGGTGGCACAGGTTGAGCAAAGTCCTTGGAGGGTGACACCCCCAGACTGGAAGCTGCCCTCCACGTGCTCACTGGTGGCATGCTGAGCTCTGGACAAACCACAAGTTGTTGGTGTGTGCACCCCAAAAGTGTAACCACAGGTGCTGCCTTTAATGAGTGAGTGTCAGCTCCTCCTCGTGACAAAGTGCATCAATTAATGCAATCAATTAATACAGGAAGCACCAGGAAAATGGAACCAGGTTGTTTGCATGAAGCAAGTCCTGATTGCTTTCATGATCCTATTTATATTCCCTCTGCTCAGGACGGGGTGATGAACTTTCTGATTTGCACACTAATGAGCAGACAAAATTTAGAAATATAAAAAACCTAGTGGGTGTTAGCCCCATAACTTGTCACCTGAAGTCCAGCATGAGGGTCCTACCTACCCCTGTCTTCCCCTGACAAAGCACCAGGGCCCTGAAGATGCTCTCCAAAATGTTACTCCAAAATCCTTTTTAAATTTTTTCTAAGCTTGTTAGGATAATTTGGGAGGTTTTCCTCCCACCCTGTCCCGTCCACTTTGGACTCCTGCACCTTTCCTTCAGACTTTTTCCAGAGGTATCCCAGACATTCCTGCAGAATGAGGGAGAGAGAGCATCTGGCACAGCCTTCTGGGAAAGAGGTTTAATTTTCTCTTGGGCTCTGGCCTGAAGAAATCCATTTGCTTTCACATGTTGTAAGGAAAGAGTGGAAATAAAAAAAATTATTTTGTGCAGCCACTGAAGTTTCTGGCTCCTGTTTCAGGTTTAAGTTTGTGCTGCGTGGGAGTGCTGAGCAATTTTGGCATTTCTCAGCCAGTGCTGCTGGTGGATGAGACCTTGTCCAGGTGAACCCAGGCTACACCTGCACATGTCCAGGACAAGAGCCCAGGGTGCCCGTGCCCAGAGACTATCCTGTGGGGAGGGAGGAAGAGGGGGCAGTTTGGGTGGCAGGGGCTGGAAAATGGGGAGGTCCCCAGTGGTAAAGCACAGGGGGGGCTCCAGGGACTGCTCAGAGAGGCTCCAGGACTGGGTGAAACATTCAGCTGGGATCAGTTTCGCCCTGTGCTGGGCCAGCCACCTGGGATGAAATTAGCATTTGGGGGCAAGTGGCAGGAGTTTTTTCACTGTCCGTAGAAAAACGCCATTTTTACTGCCCAAGTGTAGCAGACAAAGAGGCTGGCTGTGTTTTTCCCTTTCCTTTCAATTCCCTTTCTGCACGGTAACACTTTCTACTTCCAGACCTTGTATTTTTTTGTTGTTGTTGTTGTTTTTTCTTTTTCTTAACTTCTTATTTCCTCTCCCTCCCCCCTCCCCAACCACCCCCTGGGGAGGGGGGGGGGGCACAGTCCTCGTCCCTTTCCCGGGGTCCCCACGCTGGCAGGGTGCCGGGGAGGTGCCAAGGCGATGCCAGCGCTTCCTGCTCCCTCCCTGCCAGCACAATGGGCACATTCAGGCGGGCTCAGCACCGACCCCGAGCCCCCCCCTCGCCATCGCTGTCCCCCCTATCGCTGTCGCCCAAATAGCAGCGTGAGCCAGAGAGCAGCTGACGCCGTGTCCCAGCGCGCCGGCGGAGGCGAGCAGGAATCCAGCAGCACAAAACCGGCCCTGTGCGCGCTCCCCTCCCGACGCAGGCGCGTGTGCCCCTGGCCCCCTCCCTCCATCCCCCCAAAACCTCCAAGTCTGCCCAGTAACACCAAAGCGGGCTCCCTTTCCCACCCCCCTCCTCCCGGCCAATCTCCGCCGCGGAGATGCGAGGGGCAGGAGCTGCCGGAGCCGCAGTTTGCCTTCTCCTCCTCCTCTTCTTCCTCCCCAGCCCGTTGTTTTTCAGTGCGGGGCCGGAGGGGAGGCGTGGGTTGGAGCTTGGAGGCAGCTCCCTTCCTTTCCCGAACACCCTCAAAAACATAGGAGGAGATTTCATCGCTGCTCAAGGGAGCCTTGTTCTTAATCACGGGTATTTTAGAGGTGGGACGAGAAAAATAGGGCTTGGTCTTGCCTGGGTCCAGATCTTTTCAATTTGTTTCCCCCCCCTCCTCTTTGGTGTTTTTCTTCATCTCTAGCGGTGCTTGCAGCGGCTGCTCTGTTTGGGGAGCAGGGCTGTTGTGATTCCCGAGCTCCTGGACCGCTGGGAGGGAGGGACAGGGATTGCCTGCTGCCCTCCAGAACTCCACATGGAGCTGCAGGGATGCAAACACTGAACATCCTGGATTTTTTTTCAGTCCCTGTGCCTCCTCCCTGCACCAGGGCTTTTTGCAGGCTACAGGGCATGAGCTGATGGTGACTGGGAGCAGAATAATAAACCACATTTTGGTCTTTCCTGGCCTGCTCCTGAGGCACCTCACCTTGCCACACCTAGAGCACAGAGGTGTCAGGGATATGCAGTGCCCATCCCTGCCATAAAGGATGGGTGTTTGGACCCCAGGTCGGTGGTGCAGGCAGGATAGCATGCTCTGAGATGCAGAGATGTGCTGAAATGCAGCAGTGCCCAGGGAGTGGTGGAGACCAAGTGATAACTACTCTTCTGTGGAGATGGAGGAGCTCTGCTGTATCCACAGCACTAATGCCACTGAAAAGGCTGCCCAGGGAAATGCAGGAGTCATCATCCCTGGGGGTATTTAAAAAACATGCAGAGATGGCACTGGACTCAATCTTAGAGGTCTTTTCCTCCCTAAATTCTATGATTCTCTGCTCTTCTGATTTGCATCCTGCTGAAGCCTCAGCCCAGGGTGTTGTCATGGTTTAAAGCAAAGAAATCCAAATGGGATCTCAGTAAGAATCACAATGTTGGAAGAGACCTCCAAGATCATTGAGTCTGACCCAGCCCCAACACCTCAACTCAACCCTGGCACCCAGTGCCACATCCAGGCTTGGTTAAACACCCCCAGGGATGGGGACTCCACCACCTCCCTGGGCAGCCATTCCAGAACTTTATCACCATTTCTGTAAAAAACTTTTCCCTGCTATCCAACCTGTATTTCCCTTGGTGCAGCTCCAGGCTGTGAGCTCTGGTTCTGTCAGTGCTGCTGGAGACAGAGCCCAGCCCCAGCTGAGCACAGGCACCTTTCAGAAAGGGTAAGCTGAGGACTTGAAGGCAGTGGCCTTGCAGGGAAATTTCTGCCAGCAATGGTGGCAGCCAGAGGGGATTGTCCTGCCATCCCAACACTTTGCAGCCACCTCTGGAGGAGTGCCACACTCCCCTGGTTTTGTGGGATGTCATGAAGGGATGATAGGACAAGCATCTGCTCAGCTCTGGGGATCCTGAAGGGCTGGGGGGAGAACCTCTGCCTGCTGTGAGCAAAGAGGGGTCAGGCTGAGTCCTGCAGGCCCTGCGTGGGGACAGCCACAGGGACAGAGCTTGTGTGGGGCTGCAGATGTCCTGGGAACGCCATCTGAGCCGTGCCAGTCATTGAGGAGGGTGACAGGGACAGCTGGCAGAGCAGTGTGTCCCTGTGTGTGCTGCTGCTGCTCCACCCCGGGGGAGGCTCAGCCCAGGGCTTCTTGCACAAATTGTTTGTGTGGGCGAGGAGAGCCGGGCCCAGGGGCACAGAGCAGCCCAGGACATCCCGTGGCAGCTCTCCTGCAACAGCTGCCTGAGGGAAACTCCAGGAATTCCAGCTCCCAGGGTTGAGGGCACTGCCAGGAGAGCAGCAGCAGCTCAGCACGGCTCTGCTCTGCAGAGGGATGGGACGGGCAGTGCTGGCAGGAGTTGTGCCAGTAAAGAGGTGTTATTCCTTAAAAATGCCTCAGGGTGTGTTTTTCCTGTCCAGGTTGGGGATACAGGTGGGTTTTGCAGTAGGATGAGGGTCCTCCTGGTGCAGGACAGCTCTGTGTTCGTGAGGCAACCAAGGCAGAGGCTGCCTGAGCTCCAGCTCAGCCTTTCAGGCCAAGAGGATGGAAAAGGGCAAAGGGAGTGTGCAAGGGGGGCAGCCAGCTTTGTACCAGGGTTATGGGAGGGAGAAGACCTTCAGGAGAGGGTTTGCTGAGGCATGGCCCTGGGGCAATTCCCATCCCTGCCTGGGATCTGAGCAGGGCAGTGGTCAGTCCAGAGCATCAGGGGCGACCTTCCCTTCACTTTTCAAACCTCTGAGGAGACTTCCCTGGAAGAAAGACTAAGTTTGCTTTGGAGCAAAGATAATCCTCCCCTCCTCCCTCAGTGCTGAATGCTCTGGCATCGAACCAAATCCCAACAACAACATGAAATACACCCTCCTTTCCTTGGCCTCTCTTCCCAGCCATCCCCCAGCAGAGAGAAGTGATACAGCATCTGCGTTTCTAGCTGCAGCCTTCTTCCAGGGCCAGGGCTTTGTCACTTTTTTTGGTGCCAAAAGCTTTGAAATCTGTTCAATGCATGAAACAAGGAGTGAGCAGCAGAAGCAGCCCTGCCTGTTAAGCCCTGCCTGCTGCTGGTAGTGTCCCAAAGGGTTGCCAGTTTGCTCAGACTTTTAAGGTGCATCACTGAGGCCACCATGATCCCATGGCATTGCTCAGCCTCCTTGTTCAGTGCACGTGGGGAATGGAGCCATTCAAATCTTTTCCTTTCCACTGTAGGCAAAAAAAACCCCAAACAAAAAACAACTCCCTCCCAAAAAAAACCCAAAACCAAACACAAAAAGAAAAACAACAAAAAAAGGCTGGAATAGGATGTTGGGGATGTTGGCTCTGTCCCACTGGAAGCTGCTGGCTACAGCTGTGATGTTGAGTCTAATTTAAGGGCTAAACAGATCTGGGAGAAGCTGATCAGCAGAGAGTGGTCCTGCTGGTTTATGCCAGGCCTTTTCCTCCAGGAGCTGGAAGCAAGATGGGATCACAGGTATGCATGGTATCCACTGTGCCTTCATCACACCAGCTCCTCATCTTCCTCCCTGTTTTCTTTGAAAGTGACTCAGAAGCCAGAGAAGGGGCTGTGCCCATCTCCATTCCCTTGGCTTGCTGCAGGGACCTTCCCAGGACATAGCTGCCAGCTCCTCCTTGGCTGGTGGTGTGATGCACAGGGATAACACTGGGAAGAGCTCCCACCCATTCACTGTGGGCTGCAGAGGACAGGGGGGATGGACCTACCTTACACCCAGGTTTGGGCAGGATGGGGAAAGCAGCATGAATTAAATCCTTTTGAAGGAAGATTTAGAGCCTGTAGGACATGCCCAGCCAGAAGGAAATCATTCAGTGGTGGGCTGAGTAATTTCCAGCTTTGGTATCTCATGCTGCCTATTCCTTTGCACTTCACTGAGCTGCCCTTCCAGCCACCCTCCTGAGCTCAGAACCACTCCAGCAGGAGCTGTAAATCTCTTCATCAGCCCTGGGATTCCCATGCCCTCCTGTCTGCCACCTTTTGCTCTGGCTACTCAGACAGGGCAGGGGATTAAAGAGGGAAGTAAAATTACCAGGAGGGTGTACTTAGGGAATGATGTGCTGGACAGGGCTCAGGTGAGGCCTCTGTCATGGGGCAGGACAGGTCCCAGGGGTCAGATGCCATGTCTGGGTGTCAGAATGGGAAGGGGTGTGAAGGTTGGCATGGGGATGTGCATGCAGGCTTATTTATTGCCTCTTTAGGGTTGCCTTGCAGTTAAAATTTATGGTGCATCTTCTCTTCCAGCAGCATTTCCAGGATCCAACTCTTGGTTCCAGGACTACAAAGATGACTCTGAGAAATGGCATGCAGTGAGTTTCCCCCCAGCCCTGGCACTGCACTGCCTGAGCTGAGGTTTTCCTCTGCTCTGCCCTCTCCTCCCTGCTGTTCCCATCCCTCCTCCTTGTTTTCCACACCCTGCAGAGCCAGCTGAGCAACGTGCTGTCACATTTTCTTCCAAATGAAGCTTCCTACAGTAGTAAAAAAAGGGGAAATGTGGTTTGTGCCACAAATGAGAAATGCCCATGGCCTACTGCTCCCCTTCCCTGCAGGTAGGTCTGGGAAAGCTCCTGAGTTGCCCTGCTCCCCATTTGTTCCCAGTTGTGCCCATGGGCCTGGGGGAGATGGGAGAGTGACAACCTCCAGGTGAGTCTCCAGCTCCTCTAGGCTGCAAACAGAGGGTTTGAAACCTCTGTTTGCAACCCCTTTTTTGCCCTCCTGGTGTCACCTGGTCACTGTTTAGGCAGATGGTGTAGAGGGAAGAAAGAGTTTCCCAGTGTGAAAGCCAAGGGATGTGTGGATCGTGCCAGCTGAGCATTTTGTGCAGCTCCCAGGCAGCCAACAAACCTTTGACTGGTGACATGACAGGACACGGTGGCTTCAGAGAGAGATCAGTCTCCAGTAACCACCAGGAGCAGCCTCTGAGCCCCAACATGGGAGCTGACTCCCTGCCCAAAAATTCCGTGGCAAATTCCTCATGAACCTCTCTAGGAACTGCACTGCTCCATGGCCACATCCCACCTTCACCACTGCAAAACTGCTCATCCTCAGGCTGTTTGCACACCAGTGAGGAGCTGCCTGGGATTCCTCCTGCCTGCTGAGCACCAAGCCCTGGGCAGAGACTCCTCCTGGGGTCCCTGTGGCTCCCCATCCACGCTCAGCTAATCTGCTGGATCCCAGTCCTTATATTTAACTGGATTAGATGACTGTTTCTGCAGTTACTGTTACTGTTTTGCACTGCCCATATTTATAGGGTGCTCTGGTCATATTTATAGGGCTGCAGGATCAAGTTACAGCTTTAAGGGCTGCAGTCCTTAGATAGGTGACAGCAACCCTGGATAAAGAGGAGGAGCATCACCCATCAGTGCCAGCACTTCCAGGGTGGCACAACAAACAGAAAACACCTTTCCAGTGAAGTGTACTGAAATCTGCTTTGGGGGAACAGGGAGACCACCCTAAACTCTGAAAGGGGGCAGGTCACACAGCCCCTTGGGGTCCCTGTCCCCTTCCTCCCCAGCCTGGCACGTTGGGAAGCTGCCAGCCTCGGAGCTGCCGTTATGGTGGTGGCAGTAAACACCTTCCTGAGGCTGGCCAAAGTCCAGTGCCACCTCCTGCGTGTCAGAACCACCCTGCTGACCCTGCAGGGAAGCCTCTCTGCTCCTGGAGTGAACAAGGCAACCCCTCTGCTCACCCTGGTCCGTGCCCTGGGTGTTGATGTGGAGAACAAAGCCCACAGTGAAGCTGGTTCAGCCCCAGCTAAAGGTTGGCTTTCACTTTGCACGGGCCCTGCTGGTCAGGACTCCCTCATGTCCAGCTTTCCTGAGTGCAGAGGAGGGCCCTGAGGGCACACACCCTCTTGGCTGGACTTAAGGCCGATGAATATTGAAGCATATAAAGCAAACAAGCCCCCTCCAGCAGGATCTCTTTGACTGCAGCCAATCTCAGCCACGCTGCACGTTCTGAGGAGCTAAAATTAGCTGTGTTCCCATGCAGAGGCTGTGCTTGGAGCATCACAGCTTTAGGAGCTGCTGCTGCTGCTGGTTTGGGTGTGAGTGCATGGGGCTGGGCAGCCCTTGTCCCAGAAATGAATATTTTTCCAAAAGCCACTTGCCTAAAGGCAAGGGTGTGTGAAATGAATAACCTTTGTGCCATGGCTGAGATAAAAATGCTGCTCACACGGGCTTGTGGAGCATCTCGTGCCTCACTGCAGCCCCAGGATGCATGGAAAGACTTGCAGAGTGCCCAGTGACTCAGTCTGCACCGTGCTGCCCCAAACCCACCACCCCAGCAGAGGAACCTCCACATCTTTCCTTTGTGTCTGGCTGCTTGCAGATGGCTGTGGGATGAATAAAGTCACCTCCGTGGCTCGGGCATCCTGCACAACGCCCAGCAGGGACCGTCCCTGGGGACAGGGAGCTCCAAATCAGCTCTTTGTGAGTAATGAGGAACTCCAGCACATGCACTAAAAATAAGGAAGCCTCAGGCAGCAGATCCATCAGCTGCAGGGCTCAGCCTGATTTGTGGCCTGACCTCGCTGGACTCCTCAGGCCCTGACTCTCCTGGATGGAAAACCAAGGAGAATAAAAAGCAAGATGTCAAGGCTGGATTAGCTTTCCCTTCTGCAGATAAATCACTTGGAGATGAGGAAATTGACTGTGTTTGTTTGCCAACAAGTCGCTGCCAGCGTGCCAGGCCTGGCTGAGCAGGGCGGCTGTGCTGGGCAGGCGGCAGAGCTCAGGTGGGAGGATGAGCAAACACCCAAACACCCTTTGCTGGCCTTGGCCTCGTGGGGAGGGGATGGAGAGTCACCCCTGATGCCTCAGGTTTTGGTTTTTATGTTTTTCAGATTCTGTGCTGCTTTAGTGTGTGGGTCTGGGCTTCACATGAGGGGATGGTGAGCTCTGTGCACAGAGCAGGGAGACAAAACAATTCCTGCTCCAGCTGGGCACCAAGGACAAATGATCCAAATCTCAGCCCAAGAGCACAAAAAACATGGGCTGGAGAGAGAAAAACAAGCAGGGTGGGACTGCATGGGCTGGAGCTGGGATGGGACAATTACCTCCAATATGCAAATGCAGCAGAATTGATAAAATGAGAGACCCCGTGACCAGTTGTCCATTTTGTGACCATTTTGGTCCCTCTTGGGTGCAGCCCTGGCTGGGCTCTTGTGCTGCCCAAGGTGGATCTAATTAATACCTCCTAATAAATCCCTGCTTTATTCTTTAACTCTATCCAACCTCTGTTCTAGCTCAGCCTGCCCAGGGCATGACCCCCAGCAGCACAGTGGCACCCAGGGACAGGGAGCAGGGTGTGAAACAGCCACATGCAGAGGGGAGAGTGGAAGGACCCTCCCTGTTCTGCCCTGCAATATTTGAGTCACACCAATACCCTCCATCACTGCACAGCTACCAGGAGAGCTGCTTAAATCCCCAAAAATTAAAAATGCAAGGTCTTCCTTCAAGCATTTCCCCATCACTAGCTCAAGTGTTGGTGTTTTCTCCCACTCCATGCAAGAAATCTACTTTTTGATCCCTCACATCCCACACTGTGTTTTGTGGGAACAGAGCTGGTGTCCAACAACCTTGCCAACACTCCCAGGCTGGTTGGGTGCAGTATAAAGGCACATACAGTTTGCTTTCCCTTTTCCAGCTGATGGCAAGTCAGGAAGGGTTTCAGCTGGGGTATTGTGGGAAATTTAGGACTCTTGTGCAACTAATATGATTAAGTAGAAGCTGTTCATTGTTTACATTGCACATGTATTTATAGGTCCTACAAACCACTAAGTACACCCTTCTTGATTGGTGCCTTTGTTTTGTTCACTGGTTTTCTGCTGGTATTTCTCAGTATTTGTGGTTGGTTACAGTCTAGGTGTTTCACAGCCCTCTGGTATCTAGTTCTTGCAGTCTTGGTATTCATTTTCTCAGCTTCTTCTTTCTTAATTTAGCACAATTTGTGTTCAACTAGCCTCGATGAATTTTTGGGGTTTTGATAGCAACCTTAGAGGCAGGCTGGCTGGTGCACACTGTGGCTTAGCTCTTGCAAATGCACTGCAGCACTGGGGAAGTACATCAGCCAGAGAAGCAGGCTGAGCTCATGGATATTGAATCAGAGCAAGTGTCTGTGGTTTTTGCCAGTAAAGAACCTGTCTAGAGGCACCTTTGGCACCTGCAAGGCTTGATTTGGGCTGTCTCTGATTTGGGCAAAGCTCAAGGAGACAGAGAGCAGGAATTGCACCTTTCCCACCCCTGTTTTCCAGCAGCGTGCTGCAGCTCGTGTTCCCATCTATTCTGGAGCTGAACTGTGAAAACAAACGGAGGCTGATTACGCCCCGCTCTGAGGAATGGTGAGGATGTGAGGAGCAGCAGAAAAACTTGCTCACTTGGTGTTTTCCTGAGTGCCTGCCAGAACTGCATCTGCTCCTCGGGATCGCTGCCTGGAGAGAAGAATTTGAATCATTTCTGTCACGTGGAGGAAGAGGGAGCAGAGACCCACCCTGATGGCCTCTGGGAGCTCAAAACTGATGCTGGGGTTCATGGACTGCCATATAAAAGACATCAGTGCATGGATTTGTCTTTTTTTTTTTCCCCTTTTAGAGCAGTGTTTTAAAAACTGGTTATTATTTCAGGCATCTGGGGTTGTGTGTCTTTTAGAAACCTGGAATCCTTTATTGGTTATTACTTCAGGAGCTGAGCTTGAAAGGGCTCCAGGGTTCTGTGTCTTTTAGAAACATCGAATCCTTTATTGAGCAGATCCTAAAATCCTACTTCTGGTGCCCCACTGTGGGAGTATAAATCAAATCCCCCTCTTCTCTCTCACTGATGTGCCCTGAGTCTCCTCATTCCCTGCTTTTATACATGGAGATGTGTGTGTGTGGATCAAGCCTCCTCCCAAATGGACTGTTCTGAGTACTGGGCCACATAAAAGGCAGAAATATCCCATAAAATCAGACATGGGGAAACCAAATAAAATAAAAAAGCTACAGGCAGAAAAGCTCTGCAGAACTGCAGCAAGAGCTGCTGAGAGGTTTTCTCCAGTCCCACCTCCCCAACCTCAGCAGATCCTTTTGCTTGTGCTCTGTCTTGGAACTGGGAGGGAGGGAAGGGCATGAACAGATGGGATTCCTTGCACAGGAAGGGTTCACAGTGAGGAGACCCTCAGGACCTCTCAGACCCTGGGCTGGGAGAGCCTTCTGCTGCCCCTTCCCTCTCCTTTCTTCCCATCTCTCAGCACCACCTCTGCAGAGAGCTGGGACCAGTCTAAACCCATTTATTTGAAGCCAAGGAGGGAGGAAGGTGCAGAAATACAATTACTGGGCCTGTGATTTATCTCCTGCAAGGTTCCCAGGGTGCAGCCTGTCTGCTAGAACAAAAATCACCATTGATCTGGCCCTGGTAATCCCATCAACAGCTCCAGGTCCAGGGATGAAACAGAGCCATTCCCAAGGGGGAATGGATGGATGGCTGGATGGATGGATGGATGGATGGATGGATGGATGGATGGATGGATGGATGGATGGATGGATGGATGGATGGATGGAAGGATGATGGATGGATGGGTGGATGGATGGATGGATGGATGGATGGATGGATGGATGGATGGATGGATGGATGGATGGATGGATGGATGGATGGATGGATGGATGGATGGATGGATGGATGGATGGATGGATGGATGGATGGATGGATGGATGGATGGATGGATGGATGGATGGAAGGATGGATGGATGGCTGGATGGATGGATGGATGGATGGATGGATGGATGGATGGATGGATGGATGGATGGATGGATGGATGGATGGATGCCTCAGACAGCTGCTCCCTCTGGGATGAGCAGTGCTCTGCTGCAGGACAAGCCTCAGCACCCCAAAATGGGTCTTTTCTTTATCCCCAGGCAAAGGGAAGGGGCTGGGGGATCAACTGTGACCCCAGTGGCACTTGCTCAGGCTCTCTGCTCAGCCTCTTATCCCTAGGGCTATATTGGGTGTGTTTGGAGGGTTGCTGAGCTGAGCTGTGTCTTTATGTCAGGTGTTTTAAATTGCACTAGAAAAATGTGATCTATATTTTAAAAAATAGCATTTAATTAGGAGGATCCCAGGGCCTGCTGTGCTCTGCTTTGGCCAGGGGCAGGGAATGGAGCTGGGAGCATAACAGGGATATAACCAGCAGTAAAACATCATCCTGGGATTCCTGGCAGCAATCAGCACCACAGGTATGTCCATGTCACCCTGTGCTCCCTGTCTGCAAGGTTTGGGATAAAACTGGGGGCTGGATTGTGCCTCCAGCCCAAGCTCACCCCGTGCCTCAATGCCTGGGTTTGAGCCAAGGCAGGATTAGAGCCCTGCTGGGTTCCTGCAACACCTTGGCATCACAGCTCCTTAGGGAAAACAACACCTGGGTGACTCCAAGCAGCATTGATGGGGATGTGAGCAGGGCAGAGCTGCAGGCAGCAGCAGCAGCAGGAGGAGAGATGCTCCAGAGGATGGAAGCAGGAGAGCAGGGCTGAGCTCCCCAGCATGTTCCCTGTGCAGCAGGCAGCACCAGGCACATCCCAGGCTGCTTTTCAGATTTCCCAGATTTCAGCTGCAGTGAGCACCTCCTCCCCAGAGCAAGGCACAGCCACCCTGGCCTGCCAAACCCCCCCCAGCAGCACTGGGAGCCCTCAGTGCTGGGTTTGCAGGCAGCCAGGCTGTGCCAGGGCAGCATCCTCCTCCTCCTCTGAGATGGAGGCAGCACTGCAGCCATTCCCTGCTGGCCCAGAAAATGGAAAATTCCCACCAATAAAATGGGGAATTCAGGGAGCTTTCGGTGCTGAGTGGCCAAGGAGGCACCAGCTCATGAAGCAACTTTCCCTGGGATGGAACTGGCTGGACTTTAAGCTCAATTTTTCTCCAAACCATTCCACAAACCCATGATTTCATGGCACAGTCCTTCCCTGGCACCACAGCCCTGTGAGAGCCGCACCCCTCAGCCGGCTCCGGCTGTTTTCTGGAGGGAGGGCAGTTAAAAATCCCAAATATTTCCCCAAGGGAGCGCCTTGCCAGCGAGCCGGTGTCCAGGAGGGGGCAGGGTGAGCCAGCACAGCACCTGCATTTTGGGACCTGTCCAGGCATTATTTCAAGCCCAGACACAGCTTTGCTCATTCTTTTGATTGGTTTTTTTCAGTTTGTTTGTTTGTTTGTTTTAGTATTTTTCTTTTTTTTTTTTTTAGGTAGGATTTTTTTTTCTTCAAGGTTTTGTTTTGGTTTTGTTTTGTTTTTGGGGGGGGGTTGTTTTCTTTTAGTTAGATTTTTGGGGGCTTTTTTTTTTTGTCTGTTGGGTTTTTTGGATTTTTGGGGAGTTTTGGGTTCTTTTGGTGTTTCTTTTGTTTTGTTTTTTGGGGGTTTTTGTTTGTTTTTTTGTTTGGGGTTTTTGGGTTTTGGTTTTGGTTTTGGGGTTTGGTGTGTTTTGGGTTTTTTTGTGTGTTTTGGGTTTTTTTGGGGCTTTTTTGATTTCTAGGTGGAATTTTTGTCTTTTGGGGTTTTTGCTTTTTGGGGGGCTTTGAGGTTTTTGGGTGTTTTTTATTTTGTTTTTTTGGTGTTGTTTTGTTTTTTGTTTCATTTTGGGGTTTTTTTGGTGGGGTTTTTTTGGTTTTTTTTTTTAGGTTTTAGGGGTTTTTTTTCTTTTAGTTTGGTTTCTTTTGGGTCTTTTTGTTTTTTGGGTTTTTTTTTTGGTTTTTGTTTGTTGGTTAGGTTTTGGGGTTTTTTTGTTTGTTTGGGGTTTTTTGGGTTTTGGTTTCATTTTGGGGGGTTTAGTTTGTTTTTGGGTTTTGGGATTTTTTTTGTTTGTTTTGTTTTTTAGGTTTTTGGGGGGGTTGTTTAGGTTTTTTTGGTTTGGTTTTGTTTTGGGGGGTTTTTGGTTTGGTTTTTTGGGGTTTTTGGGGTTTTTTTGTTTTGCTTTGTTTGGTTTAGGGTTTTTTTTTTTGTTGTTGTTGTGGTGGGTTTTTTTTGTTTGTTTGGGGTTTTTTTTGTTTTTTTGTGAGCTTAAACCCCACTAAAACTCTGAGGTTTGTGCCTTTGCTGCTCCCTCCCAGCTCCTGGCCAGCAGGCACTGTGTTCACAGGTGCTGAGGAGGGTATACAGTAGAATAAAGTAATTAATTAGCCCTCTGATACCCCCGGAGTCTGATGCATCTTTCTCTCCCCTTCGTCAGAATCGCCTCTGATTTACAATAGGGGCAGAGCTGGCATCACCCCAGGAGGGTCAGCACAAAGCCAGGCAGCTCAGTGGAAAATCCCCTGTGCTGGGCAGCCCAGAGCAGGCTGAGAGGTGGAGAAAGCAGCTGGGGAGCTGAGGAGGATGCTGGGGAGCTGAGGAGGATGCTGGGGAGCTGAGGAGGATGATGGAGGGAGGTTCTCTGCAGTTGGGAGAAGGTCGCTGAGCAGCGCGGCAGAGCTCTCCTAGCCCAGCTTTCTCCAGAAATAACACCCACCCTTCCCCAGACACTCTGGAGACTCCCTGGCCTTGCACTGGCCCCAGCCTGTTAATGTTCAACCCCCTGGACAGGGACAGCGTGTTGCAGCCAGCAGGGAGGTGCTGCCAGCTGTAGGGACAGCAGTGGTGGCGGGGCACACACACGTGGGGTCACCTCCCTGCACCGTGGGACCCCCGTGTGTCAGCAGCAGCACCTGGCTCCTGTCCTGCTCCCTGAAGCCCAGGGCTGGGAGGGAAGTGGCTTTGCCACTCAGGAAAGGGGCTATGGGATGTGGGATTCTGTCCTGGTTTGGGGCAGTCTGGGGAGAAAAAACCCCTGGACTGGTTTCTTCTAGGAAGTAAATTCAAGTGGCCCCTTCCCCAGCTGGTTCAGGGAAAACAATTTCAGAATCTCCTCCATTCTTAAAGGTGTAAAATTGTTTCTGGGCTAAACAGACAAAGGGGGTACAAGCATCCTAAAGTCACCCCAGGACAGATTCCTTGGCTCCTCTGGGGGTGAAAGGGGGAGGATGCTGGGTCAGCCACCCCCGTGCAGCTCAAAGCTTGGCAGGCAGAGCCTTGGGGAGGTGCATGGTGTGAGCCCCATGTGTTTGTGCACCCCAAGCCTCTTTTCCCCCAGGAACACCATCCCAAGCAGGGCCAGCCCTTCCAGGGGTGGTTGGTGCCATGTTTTAGGGCAAGCTATGGCGTGCTGGGGGGGAAAAACCCCATGGCTTCCTCGCAGGCAAACAAAGCTTGACTTTATTGCCTTTAAAGTGCAACCAGCACAAACAGTGGCAAAAGTGCAAACACTGATAATGCTCAGAACATTCTGAGCTGTGCAAACAAGCTGGCAGTGCAGGAGTGTGTTGAAATGAAGGGGTGAGGAGGCCGGCAGGAGGAGAGGTCCCTGCCCCAGCAGCTCCCCAGGTGCCTCATTCTCTTTCCCGAGTGATGCTGACTCTGGGCTGGGGTGGGAGGGGCTGGATGGGAGCCTCCCAGAGCACAAACGCCCACTGAGATGGGATGCAAATGCTGTTACAGCATTTTTAGCCCTGGCCCCGGACTGTGCCCAGGCCTGGCAGGAGGAAGAGCTCCAGAGCTGCCCCTCTGAGCTGCTGGGACAAGCAGAGCCACGTGTCCCTTGCCTGGTGGCTGCCCTCACGAAGCATCCCACCCTGTTTCACCTTGTGGTGGTCAGAATGCTGCCCCTGCCTTGCTTTACTCCCTTTCCCCCCTTGTCTCACCTCCCTTTAGCTGCATTACACACTCCTGAGCCTTGCTCAGCATTTCCTGTCCTATCCAGCTCTCCGGTGACAAGCCAGAGGTGGCTGCTGTACATCCCAGCTTGCCTGGTGGCACAGATCCCCATTCCCCACCACTCCAGCACCCTCAGGGAACATTTTGCCCTGGCTGGGGGAGGATGATGCACAGAAGGCTCAGTCCTGGCAGAGGTGAGATGATTTACAGGGAGCCAGAGCAGCAGTGCCATAGGGAGGGACTAAAATCCAGCTGCTCAGGAGGCATTTTAGGCTGTTGCCTCCTATTCTTAAAGATTACCAACCAGGCTGGGGAAAGCAGGCCACTGGAAGAGGGAGGAAAAGAAGAAAAAGAGCACTGGAGAATCAGGCAGGGTGCAGAGCCCTCAGCCCTTCTCTGGACCCCAATACAGCAGAGAACCCTCCCAGGCTGTTTTTGCTGGCAGGCTGGGAGGGGAGGAGGTGCCTGCAATCAGGGCAGCCCCATCTCAATGCTGCAGCTGACAAATTCCCACCAGATGGGGATTTTTGGGAAACCAGGGACCCAGCAAGCCTTTCCCTCACTGCTTGGGATCAAGCCAACCTCCAGCCCTGGCACTTGTTTTCATACAGCCAGCAAGACCAGAATATTGGGAGGAATTAATATCCTTGCCAGAGCTCCCCAAAACCAGCCAGTTCAGCATGTTACTGAGGGTTGGGACAGGCAAACAAAATGAGGATCCACTTGCTTTTGTAAGGCTTGGGAAAACAGGCTGGAGTACAGTACATAATGTAACAAAAAGTAGATGTACTGGGCTGAGTTCAGTTGCTTTGGGACAAAGTGATCTGGTTTTCAATTTTTTTTTTAATAAAGCCAAAGCTTCCTTTGCTTTTGCTTCTAGATCTGCCAAGTCTCTTCTGAGTGAAGTTTTGGGGATTTTCCCAGCTGGGCTCCATGTCTGGTAGGAGAGGCCAGGAGTGCCTGTCTGGGAGCAGAGAGGTGACAAACATCAGATGTGACACCTGGGCTAGTGTTGGCCCAGTGTGGCTCGTGGGTATAACCAAGGCTGGAGGCCAAAAGCATCGAGTGATTAGAGGACAACAGGAGACATGTGCTGGGTGCTGTTGAAAGGATTCAGCTTGACAGAGAGCAGGTTTAGAGGGGATTTGGGAAGAAATTCTTCCCTCTGAGGGTGGGGAGGCCCTGGCACAGGTTTTTCCATAGAGAAGCTGTGGCTGCCCCATCCTTGGAAGTGTTCAGGGCTGGGTTGGATGGGGCTTGGAGCAACCTGGGAGGGTGGAAGGTGTCCTTGCCCATGGCAGGAGGTGGAGCTGGATGATCTTTACTGTCCCTTCCAACCCAAACCATTCCACGTGGGTGACACTCCCACAAGAGGGACACTCAAGCAAGAAGCCAGACAAAGCACTCCCTTGCTGCTCCGAGGTTTTCCTTTACAAGCTCTTTCTCCCCAACACTTTCCTTCCAAAACCAAAAAAAAAAATCCTGATGAGCATCACACAATCCCCAGGAGCCCCATTTCCCCCCAGCCCTGCCCTGCAGGCGGCCAGGAGCAGCTGTACCTCACCTGCAGGGTGCTGGAAGCTGCCAGCCTGAAATGCTCCCAGCTCCCCGGGGAGCAGCAAAGCTATTTCAGAGCCTTCAAAATTGCAGCAGCCAAAATGATTTCCTGCATTAAGTTATTTAAGCATCTCGCTGTGCAGGTACAAAAGCAGCTTGCTGATAAAAAAATGCTTTTCCCTACTGGCTTTTCTTTAGTTTTCCCCTGTGCTGCTGGGATTTGGGGAAACAACCTGCCTTTGGAGTGTAAGAATCCGTGTCTGGCCGGGCTGTTTGGGTCCACCTTGGCTAGCTATTGACCCCAGCCCACACCATCTTACACAGACCAGAGCAAAAGACCAAAAGTGCTCTTCTCCACATGGGAATGTTCTCTCTTTTATCCTGTTTTTTGTCCTTTTGGATTGGTTTCTTTTTGGATCCTTCATTTGCATGAAGGTTGAAGGTGCTTGATTGGCCATTACGGTTCTGTCCAGGCTGGCTTGTGTGGCTTGGGTGTGGTGCACTTTACTGAGGTGTGATTTCTTATAACTCCCCTTTTAACTCCTTTTACCATAACCAAACTAACTGTACATGATAAAAACGAGGGCAGGCTTCCAGTGCTAAAGTGATTTCAGCATTTATTCTAATAAAAGAAAGGCCCAAAGCAGGGGCCTGGGCTGGGCAGAAGCGTTCCCGTTGAGGATGCTGCAGCCAGACAAAGCACTCCAGCCCCGATGTTCCAGGGGAACAGCACAGCTTTCCTGGGTCAGATCCCCCTTTTTATCCTGTTTTTTGTCCCTTTGGAGCATTTTCTTTTTGGATCCTTCATTTACATGAAGGTTTGAGACTCTTGATTGGCCATGACAGTTCTGTCCAGGCTGGCTTGTGGTGCACTTTACTGAGGTCTGTTATGGTACTGTTGAGTGCCTTATTTCTTACAACTATCCTTTAAACCCCTTTCACAATATAATAACCAAACTACCAGTTCATGCTTAACAATCTATTAGCTACTTTACAACAGTTTCTAACCAATTTTTACCATTTGGGGTGGCACAGGATGGCAGCCAGGCCACCACATCCCTGGGGAAGCACTGGGGATTTATCCTAGGGAGGAGCAGCCGGGTCGGTGCCCTTCCCAGCGGGCAGCCCGTGTCCCAGCCTGTGTCCCAGGCTGTGTCCCAGCCCGTGTCCCAGCCTTACGCCAGGGTCAGGCGCCCCACATCACGAGCATCGCCACCGACTGGCACTTCACAGCTGCTTTGAGGTGCTGCCAGGGACTGGAGGTCGTGCCTGCCAACAAATCACAGGCATTGTGCTCCATCGCTCCCCCCTCTCTCCCCGTTAATGGCCCCTTTCTGTCCCCAGGGAACGCGACTCTGCATCATCCCATCCCTCTGTGAACCCCAGCTCTGCTCCGGGCTGGCCAACTGCACCCACCACTGGCCACGTCCCACCTGGGGTTCTCTGTGCTGGCTCTGCAAGAAGAGACTGAGCCCCACCCCATCCCCCCCAAAAAATCACTTCAGCCCCACCCCATCCCCCCAAAGAATCACTTGAACCCATCTCCCCCAAAAATCACTTCAGCCCCACCCCATCCCCCAAAAAATCACTTAAGCCCCATCCCCCAAAAAATCATTTGAGCCTCTCCCCACCTCCCCCAAAAAATTACTTAAACCCTCACCCCATCTCCCCAAAAAATCATTTGAGCCCCACCCTGTGCCCCAAAAAATCACTTAAGCCCCACCCTATCCCCCCAAAAATTACTTGAGCCTGACCCCATCTCCCAAAAAAAATCATTTGAGCCCCACCCCTTTCCCCCAAAAAATCATTTGAATCCCACCCCATGCCCCAAAAAAATCACTTGAGCCCCTCCCTATGCCCCCCAAAAATTCGTTTGAGCCCCATCTCCCAAAAAATCATTTGAGCCCCACCTCTTTCCCCCCCCAAAAATCACTTGAGCCCCCCCCATGCCCCAAAAATCACTTGGTGCATTGAAAAAAGTCTCCCCCACCACAGCAGCCAGAAACCAAGACACCAAAAATGGGGTTTATCCCCCAATTCTTGCTGTGCCTCAGAGTGGTGCCCAGAGCTGGGGCACACAGCAGGGGCACCCCAAACGCGAGGGCTGGAGCAGAGCGGGTTTGGAAGCTCCCTGGGAGCACACAAGGCAGGAGCCAAGCTGTTGTTCTCATTTGTTATTCAGCGTTAGGGAAATCTGCCTCCCCATCCCGGAGGATAATTGATGCTAACGTCATTTCATTCCAGTCCAGCTGCTGGGCTCGGGAACAGATGTTTTATTGTTCCGGCTGAACACATGGAACCCAAAAAATAATTAAAAAAAAAAAAAAAAAAAGCCACAAAACCCAAGTGATTTGTGTTTGTGGTGAGGTTAGCCGTGGTTTGTGGTATTTGCAGGGGGCCCCTGTGGTTGGGAGGAAGGAATGGATCTGACTCCATGTTCTTAGAAGGCTAATTTATTATGATATATGATATGATATGATATGATATATGATATTAAAGAATGCTATACTAAAACTGTACTAAAGAATACAGAAAGGATACCGACAGAAGGCTAAAAAGAATGATAATGAAAACTCATGACCCCTTCCAGAGTCCTGACACAGCCTGACTGTGATTGGCCATTAAATTAAAACAATTCACATGTTGGATAAACAATCTCCAACCACATTCCAAAGCAGCAAAACACAGGAGAAGCAAATGAGATAAATATTGTTTTCCTTTTTCTGTGAGGCCTCTCAGCTCCCCAGGACAGAAATCCTGGGCAAAGAGGATTTTTCAGAAAGTATGGTGGTGGCACTGGTTTCCTCGCCCTGCAAACACGAGGAGGCAGAGCAGCAGTCCCAGGGAAGACCAGGGCCTCTGGGAAAGCCAAGGTTTGTACATCCAAGATATAATTCTACATCCCCACTGTCGGGACCCAGGACATCCCTCTGAATGCCCTGGGTGACTCCAGACCCTGGCAGGGGCTCAGAGACCTTGGCATGGAGTCAAACACACCTATGCCTTTGATTTTAGCCCATGGAAACAATTACCAACTTTGTGTGAAGAGTTACAGGCCACAGGAGTTTGAGTAGGATGATAGTGAATTTGTCACAGGGTGAAAAAGTAGAATTTTGGGGTTTTTCGAATGGGGGTTCAAGAGGCAAGATGGAGGGATCTGGGCATGTCCTCTCCTTCTTCTTCCTCTTGCCCTCCATCTTCTGCTGTGATGGTGACACTGCTGGATTGGTTTAGAGCAGAGACAGACTGTCTAACATAGGTGATAAGTATTGGGAAATTATTGTAAATAAAGTACACTTAGTTCTTAGTATGAAAAGCCAACACCAGCCCAAGGGCAGGGACTGTGCCACAACCCGACCTGCTGGACAGATCTCAGCAGGGCAGAGAGAGAATGGAACAGATAACAGAGAATAAACAACCTTGAGAAGCAGAACTGAGGAATCTCAACTTCTTCTTCGGTTCTGGGGCTGGGAAAAAAGAGACTTTCTAATACCTTGGAGATCATCTCAACCACAGAAACCCAAGACTCCATCTCCAAATTCTGCCCTGTCCAACAGGCAGGTGCTTCTAGCAGAGAATCATTTCCTCAAGGCTGAACTGTCGCCCTCAGCACAGCCCTTGCATCCTCCCAGGAGCAGGGATCTGTTGGGATCTCTGTTGCCGATTCCCCAACTTCTGGGACTCTGGCTGGGCAGGGAGCTCCCCTGCCCAGGGAGACCCTCCTGGAGTGGTTTTGTGTCAGCAAAGTGAGACCCACTGGATTTTTTTGGTCTTCAGGTTCTTGTTTATTGTTATCTTATCTAGAGTTTTGCACGTTGTCCACACCAGGCTCAGGGCACTGGAAAAGCTCCACAGAAATTGCCAACAATCTCTTGTTCCAAGGGCTTTTAAGACTAAATTATCCAATTAAGAACTGACACTTGGATTATTTTCCCTTTTAACCCAATAACTGATCCCAAAGAGCCCCAGTGGGGACTTTTCTGCCCAATTACCAAATGCCACCCAAACCCATGGAGAAGGAGGAAGAAGCAGCATGAAGAAGAAGCCCAGGACAGCACCCTGTGCTCCTCATCCCGCTTCCATCCACAAGATACTAAAAACCCCAAACCCTCAATTTCTCACCTAAGTAATATACCTACACTGCTCTCTACAATCTACTTTAGAACTTAGTGGTTTCTAGTCTATCCTGGAGTTTAGGAAACTTTCTCCATGAATGAGGGTCAGAGTCAGTGCTACCCTCGGGGTCAGGGCACCCCAGAGCTGACAAAGAAATATTCCCCGTGCCCTGGGTTCCCACAGGGATCCACCTGGGTTTGCAACAGAGGAGCACAGCCCATGCTCAAGAGCAAAGACATACCTCTCCTCCGAGGAGTACTGTAAATGCAGGGCCACCCACGAGGGGACAGAGTGATGCATCTGACTCCATGTTCTCAGCAGGCTAATTTATTATTTTGTGATACTATATTATATTAAAGAATACTAAACTGTACTAAAGAACACAGAAGGGATACTTACAGAAGGCTAAAAAGATAATAATGAAAACTGGTGACTCTCTCCAGAGTCCAGACACAGCTTGGCACCAATTGGCCAAAGAGTGAAAACAACTCCCAGCAGAATGCAATGGAACAATCACCTGTGGGTGAACAATCTCCAAACACATTCCACATCAGCACAGCACAGGAGAAGCAAATGAGATAAGAATTGTTTTCCTGTTCTCTGAGGCCTCTCAGCTTCCCAGGAGAAAAACCCTGGGCCAAGGAGTTTTTTCAGAGAACATGAGTGCCACAGAGGAGAAGCCAAAAACAGGAGCAAAAATGTGCCACGTGGATTTTCAGAGCTCTTGTGGAAGAGCTCCTGGACAGCACCTTGGGTGATCCAGGGTGGGAGTGCTGCACTCACAGCCGGGCTGGGATCTCCCAGGGACACCCACATTGCTCCAGGAGCACGGGATGGAGGGAGGAGGTCCATGACTTGCTCTGCAGCAGGTGTAGGACAATGCCTGGAATCCCTGGCTGAGCTCTCCACTGCATCCTGAAGCACTCCTGTGAAGCTACCACCAGGAGCAGCTGGGAAAACCTTCCAGTCTGCCAAAAGAGAGATGTTTAAAATGAAAAATCTTATTGAGCAGCCAAAAAAGGAGCCTTGAACCCACCCAAGTTGTTGATTTTCACTCGAGCACTGACAACCCTCTAGAGAAGAACAAAACTTCTCCCATGCAGAAAAAATACTGGGAAACACTCTTCTACAAACTATGGAGGAGCCACCAGAAGGGCAGGTGTAGGTGTTCTCCTTGCTTCACCTGGGGAAGGACCTTTGCTGTAGGTGAGAAATGAAGCCCCAGGAAGAAATAAAGGGCTCTGAAATACCCACAGCAAATTATTTGGGTGATTTTCCCCTCAGGGCTGCCCTCGAGGCTGACAGGAGCATCTTTTGACTCCTCCTTGGCAGTATTTCTGTGTTTTCTCCCTGTCCCACAAAAGGTGGGTGGGAAGGATCTAATCCTCAGGAATCAGCTCATGGAATACCCTGTTCCCCCTCAGGACACTGCACTGGAGCTGGGGCCTGGCACGTGGTTTGTAAAGCCCCAGAGCAGCAGAGTGGCTGTGGGAAACAGGAAAGGTAAAAAGATTTTGAGAAAGTAAGTTTTAGAAACAGGAGGAGTGGAGAAACTTAGAACTAGTTGTAATTGTAAAGTTTGAAGGATGAAAAAATTATAATAGTATAGTAAGTAAAGATAAAAAATAATAAAACAATATAAGCAGGATAAAACAATGGTTTGAGTTTTAGGTTTGGTTAGGATAGATTTAAGGACTGCAGGAAAATCTGCTTAGCAAGATAGTAAAAGGTTTTAAACTTCATAATGGTGTATTGTGTATAGTTAATAGAAAGCAATGCAAGAAAGCATTGTGTGAAGCAGGTGTAGGTGTGCTTTTAGTGACTGGTTAAACAATTATCTGTGAGCTTTAGCAATGTGCTTTTGGCTAGAAAGTTTTAAAATGCTGTGTAACAAGGAAATCTTTGGCTGCTGCTGGCTGCACACAAGCTTTTGCCACCTTTCTATTGTCTCAACCCTGTAATGAGGCTGATGCTGCAAATAAAAACTCACAGAACATACCCCAGCAGCCCTGACCTGTTTGTGGAAAAATAAAAAAACACCTCTCAATGACCACAGCACCTTGTCTCAGAAAGCTGATGGTGGGGGACTTCTCATGGCTGCAAATGAAACTCCTGGACCATGAAGACCTCTGGGCTCTGCAGCATTGTGCAGGAAATCCAGACACCAGATGTGACTGTCCCCTTGAGAAGGACAGTCTGGGGAAGGTCTGTGTCCACACAGCCGGGGGCTGGAGGTGGAAAATACCTCTTGGGATCATGCCCCCCTTCCCATCCAGCTGGGTGGGTGTCTCCCCCTCCCATCCAGACCTGCTGACAAGTTGTTCCCACTTCCAGATGACTTCCCTGCATCCCACCTCAGGGTGCTTTGTGCCTGCTGGCTCTGCTTTCCCAGCTGCCTTGGCATCAGCATCAGAGCTCTGAGCAGGCATGGGGACGTGCTGGAGATGCCATCACAGCAAGCCAGAAGGATTTGGTGTCCCCGGGGAGTAGCACTGGCCCAGGGGCCACCTCCTTGGCCAGCAGAGTGTCCAGAGAGGTCACTGAGACCTTCAGGGGGTGACATTGCGTGGGGACGTGCAGGGAAGCAAGGACCTGGCTGAAAAGGCAGAGCTGGGCCAGCTATAGGTGCAGAGGAGACGTCAGGAGGAGGTGTCATGGAAAATATTTACCCTGTGAGGTCAGTGCACCCTCGGCTGCTCTCTGGAGGGGACTTTGAACACAGGAGGGCAGACGTTTCCCTGCTGCAGGAGAGGGCAGGCACTTCCTGCAAAAAGCACCAGTGGAAAGTTTTGTGCACAAGGCAAAGCAACTGAGCCATCAGCTGCCGGCCACGGGGTGCTTGCTGTTAGGGGAAACTGCCTGTTTTGGGAAAAAAAAAGAGTGGATCTCTGAGAAAAACATCTGGGGGGATAAAAACGCTGGAGGGGATGGGGCAGAGCAGAGCTGTGAGCTGGCAGTAGGACACAGGGAAGTGCAGGCACACTCTGGGCTGTGTGTAGAGGGGAAAAATCATCCCAAAATTGTGTGATGGCTCAGGAAAAAAACCCTCATGTCTGGCTGTTTCCAGCAATAAAAGCAGTGCTTGGCATCCTCTGCTCCTGGGGTTCGTCACAGCCTTTCATGTTCAAGGCGAGGTTGGAGCGTTGGTCCTGCTAAATCCCATCAGTGGGATCTCAGCCCTGGATGGAAGCAGTGTAGGATTGATCACTGCTGGCTGCTTGGGCCACCTGGAGCAGGTGAGGCCAAGAATTTGGGTGGCTCTAGCAGAGAAAATCATCTCCTGGAAGATGATGAGAAAAGGCAGATATTTCACACCTCGTGAGGCAGAGCTCTCAGAAGGTGACTCCCAGCATGTCTTGCTTGGCCTCATTTCCAGGCAAACCTCATGCCTTGAAGCAGGGATCTGATACTCACTGTCCTTCCAGGAAGCATCTCTTGCCACCACTGCTGGCTGGGTCAGCATCCCTGGGGAGAATTTCTCTCTGTATTTCAGGCTTCTGTGAGAAATTGATGATTTTCCCCCGTGGGGATGGTGACTCCATCACCACTCACAAATGAAAGGGGCAGGGTTCCAGTGCTGCCAGCAGTGACTCAAGAGGTGGGACTCCAGCCCTCCTGACTCACTCCCTGTGAGCTGCTTCCCTTGCATCAGTCACTCTGGAGATGACAAAGTGACCCAAGCTGTGCTTCCAAGATGTGCTGTGCTGTTTTAAACCCCCACACATTCTCAATTTCAAGGTTTTTTTCCCCCCTTTTTCAGCTTTGGACTCACCATGTTGCCAGCTCATCACTGCACTGAGCAAGCAGGGCAGGGGTAGCCTCCTCCCCACCCTTCTCCAGTTTGTCCCAGCCTCATCTCAGCATCCCAGTGCCCTCAGCTCCCTCAGCACAAGGAGAAATCCACCGAAGTTTGCCAGTTTTCTGGTTGGCACCCTATTATTGCCAGTGCAGGAGGCTGCAAAAGAAGCCCATTTTCCATGGTTAAAAGAAGTCATTTCCCCCTGGTCTGGGTACCAGCTCAGAGGTGGCATTTGGGGCTCTAAGGACTTACAGGGTCCTACTAGCTGGCAGCTTTAGTTTTGGAGAAATCCAGCAAAGTTTTCAAATTTCTATTTACCAACTATTGCCTGTTGTCCCCCCAAACCAATTCCACTCCCACCAAGAGCCCCCGGTGCCACCAGTGGGGTCTCCAGCTCTGCCCACAGACCCTCCCTCCCCTGGGACTCTTCCAGGAGTGACAGCAGCGCTGTCCTCGTCCCCTGTGCTGCTCTCCCACCCAGACCTGCCTTGCTCTCCCACCCACCTCTTTTTGGGCACTGTGGTGCCTGAGACACTTGAGCCCCAGCTCAGCTGTTGACTCCAGCCCATCCCTGAGCAGAGGGATGGGGATGAGGACTTGCTGCAGCCTCCAGGGTGGAATTTCACTCACTGCAGTGACCCAGTGCCTGTGACGTGCTCTAAAAATACAAATCAAGCAGTGGGCAGCCCAGCCCCACCCTGTGTCCCACAGAGGGCTGCTCAGCCTGGCCCTGCCTCCCTGGCTAAGAGAAAATCAGCTGAAGGCTGAAAGTTAGGGCCAATTTTAGGAGATCAGGATGTAGAGTGTGGAACAGGAAGGTTCTGTATGTCCCTCACACTCCCTGCTCTGCTAAGCCAGACCAGCCAAGCTCCCCATCCCTCTGATCACCCTCTTGCCCCTCTCATCCTGCCTCAGTGTCCCAGGCTGCAGGGCAAGATGAATTCTATCTACCATCTGTAGGGCAGCTGTCTTTTGTCATGGGCAGTTTTCCTTATCTCTTCCACAATCACTCTTCCCTTGGGAGGGGACATCTGCTGATAACAGGCCACTGAATGTCCCTGCATGGCTGATAAGAACTACAGCATCCCATTGGGAGATGGGCGCCCAGAGGGAGGAGCCAAGCATTCCTACCCAGATAGAATCTGGAGATTCTGGAACACCAGCACATCATCCTACTGGATTTCCTTCCCAGAGGAACAGCAGCTGCCTCTTCTTCCACTGGATCTGCTGAGGAAGACTGCACCCTTTTCTGCAGGATCCCTGCTCCAGCAGAACCACACCTGACACTGCAGGAGGGCTGCAGCCACAATTCCAACTGGACTGCTACCAACACCCTGACCCACAGGGTGTCAGGCTGAGTTCTGACTCTGTCAGTGTTGTTCTAGTGTACTTCATTGTTCATTTTATCCTTTTATTTTCTTCCCTAGTAAAGAACTGTTATTTCCTGCTCCCATATTTTTTGCCTGAGAGCCCCTAATTTAAAATTCATAGCAATTCAGAGGGGTGGGGAGGGTTTGCATTCTCCATTTCAGGGGAGGCTCCTGCCTTCCTTAGCAGGCACCTTTGGTCTTTCCAAACCAAGACTCTCAGCCAGGGGACACAGCAGGGTCACAGCCACGGGGATCACATCCTACCAAGATCATCCTCTCCTCACAGTGTCCTTGTCCTCAGCCACTTCAGACAAGCCCCTGGTGTGGTGTTGTGAGGGTCACCAGGACAAGGTGAGAGATGAGAATCTGACTCCAAGTTCTTAGAAGGCTGATTTATTATGTTATGATATGATATTAAAAGAAAATGATATACTAAAGCTATACTAAAAAAAAAGAGGAAGGGGACATCAGAAGGCTAAAAAAAGAATGAATAATAAAAACCTGTGACAGACTCAGAGTCTGACACAGCTGGACTGGGATTGGTCATTAATTAAAAACAATTCACATGGAACCAATCAAAGATGCACCTGCTGGTGAGCAACCCCCAGAGCACATTCCAAGCAATCAGATAATTATTGTCATAATCAGATAATTTTTTTTCTGAGGCTTCTCAGGAGAAAAATCCTGGCAAAAAGATTTTCAGAAAATATCACAGTGACAAGCCCCAATGTGGCTGCAGGAGCTTTTCCCTTCCATCCTTACCTGCTTGACTTCAAGCTCCATAGCAACAAATTCCTGCCCCATTCCTTCCTCCCCAGGTCTCCTCTTCCTCCCTACTGGGATCATCCATACTCAGACCCCACATGGATGTCATTAACAGAAAGCAAACAAAAATGAAGAGGAAAACTTGAGGAGCAATGTCAGGACCCAGGACATCCTTCTGGATGCCCTGGGTGACTCCAGACCCTGTCGGGGGCTCAGAGACCTTGGCACAGAGTCAAACACACCTGTGCCTTTGATTTTAGCCCATGGAAACAATTACCAACTTTGTGTGAAGAGTTACAAGCCACAAGAGTTTGAGTAGGATGACAGTGAATTTGTCACATGGTAAAAAGTAGAATTTTGGGGATTTAGAATGGGGGTTCAAGAGGAAAGATGGAGGAATCTGGGCATGTGCTCTCCTTCTTCTCCTTCTTCTTGCCCTCCATCTTCTGCTGTGATGGTGACACTGCTGGATTAGTTTAGAGCACAGACAGACTGTCTAACACAGGTGATAGGTATTGGAAATTATTGTAAATAAAGTACACTTAGTTCTTGGTATAAAACATTAACACCAGCCACAAGAGCAGGGACTGTGCCACAACCCGACCTGCTGGACAGATCTCAGCAGGGCAGAGAGAGAATGGAACAGATAACAGAGAATAAACAACCTTGAGAACTAGAACTGACAAATCTCCACTTCTTCGGTTCTGGGGCTGGGTAAAAAAGAGACTTTCCAATACATCAGGGGTCATTTCAGCAACATCAAACCCAGCAGAGCAAGAGGTGCTTGAGGGGGAGAAGATGGGGACTGGGGGCTCCTGGAGGATGCAGACACATCTGGGAGGGAGGGAGGGATGGCATCCTCCCTGAGCCTGACACTGCTTTAATTAGTGTGACATTTTGTGATTGCAAAACCCCCTTCCACCCTGCTCCTGCCACACTGGGGGCCCTGGCCCTGCCCTGCCTTTGTCACCTGGTGTGCTCTGGGGACAGGGAGCCAAAGGGGACAGCAGGCAGCTCTGTCCCTTGGCCAGGGGGCTGTTCCTGACTGTGGGAGAGGCTTTGGAGACTTGTTGTATTTACATATAAATATATAATATAGTTCTTTATATTAGGTATATAATATGTAATATGTATTATAAATATATATTTATATATTTATTATAAATAGAAATAGAAATAGAAATAGAAATAGAAATACTAATGTTAATATAAATGCTAATGTTAATATGAATAGATTTATAAATATATAAAATAGACAAAATTATTTTCAAAAGAAAAAAGAAAAATATATTATATATTTATATATAAATAATATATATTTTATATTAATAAAATTATATATTATATATTATATATTTATTACTATATTTATATGAACTAATATATTTATCTATTAATATTAATTAATTTATTTATATTTTAATATATTTCTATATTAATATATAAATATATGTTATAGATTAGGTATATACTATAAATATAAATATTTTGTAAATATAAATATTTACATACATATTTAAAGACATAGAAATAGAAATAGAAATAGAAATAGAAATAGAAATAGAAATAGAAATAGAAATAATATAAAATTTTTGTTGGTTGGGGGTTTTTCTGTTTGTTTTGTTTTATTTTTGTGGAGAAAACCCTCAGAAACTTGGAGCACCTCTTGTCCCTTGGCCTAGGGGCTGTTCCTGACTCTGGGAAAGGGTTTGGAGCTGGTCTAAATTTATATATAATATATTAATATATATTAGGTATATAATATATTATTATATAGAAGTATATAGAAATATATAGAGATATAAATACAAATAGAAAGATAAATAGATTTATAAATATATTTAGGAAATAGAAAAAAGAAAAAAGAAGAAAATACATAAATATATTTATATAAAAAGATACAACATATTATTATGCATTAGGTATATATTATATCATATATATTATATATTTATAAATATATAAATATAGGAAAAATAGAAAAATTAATAGAAAAATATATAAATACATTTAGATATAAATATATCATATATTATTATAAATTATGTGTAATATAGCTAAAAATACCTAATATACCTAAAAATACCTAAATATCTCTCAACTCAGGGGTATGGGTAAAAGAGATTTTTCCCATCTCTCAGGGGAGGTAAGAGATTTTTCCCATCTCTCAGTTCAAGGGGATGGGTAAAAGAGATTTTTCCCATCTCTCAATTCAGGGGGATGGGTCAAAGAGATTTTTCCCATCTCTCAGTTCAAGGGGATGGGTGAAAGAGATTTTTCCCATCTCAGTTCAGGGGATGGGTAAGTGCTGGGTTTCCTCCAGTCCTGTGCTGTGGGACTGCTCAGGTGGCACCAGAGCCCCAGGCAGCCCCTCCAGGGTTGAGCAAAGGAATGAAGTTGTGCACTGCAGGCTCTCTAAATGGCTTTTGGAGCAGAGTGTGGGTCTGCCCTTCACTTGCCCAGCCAGGCTTTAGGGTAACAAGCCCCTTGCTTGCTCACGGTCCTTCCCCCAAGCCCCTGCACACCTCTGATCCCAGCAGGGCAGGCCAGAGGGAGGAGGATCCCTGCAGGTGCTGCTCCAAAGCTCTCCTGGATCCCTGTGCCTGTTGGCAGATGTTCTGAGCTGGGATCCCATAAGTGAACCACTCCTCAGCCAGGCCCAGCCCAGCCCTGCCTTCTCAGCCTGCTGCAAATCTTTGCCTGTCCCTCTCTTCTGGGAGCAGCATCACCCACAGCTGGGCTTTGCCTGAATTCCCCCATCACGTCCAGCACCTCCTCGGCACTCCTGAGCTATTTTTTCTCTGGCTCACTTTAAATACATCCCAAGACAGATTGTTTACAGCTTTCAGAGGGTCTTGTGTGTCCAAAGCTTTCTATTTTTATTCCAGATTTCTTTTTGAGATAGACTAGAAGTTATCCAGTTATCCCTGAGCTGCCATCAGGGCAAAGGTCTCCCTGGAATAATTTTACACATTCAGGAAGACAAGCTAAAAGATCTAATCTTGCAAAAACCCCTGAAGTGTTTTCTTGAGACACCTGCAAGATTCCTTCATGGAAAACTAAACAGCTTCAAGCTGCAAGTTCACTCAAACCTCCTGGGCTTTTTATTCTGCTGTGTATTTCCCCCCTGTAAACAAAGAGCCAAACAAAGCACCTTTGCTACTCAGTGGAAAATTCAATCTGGGCAAAGGAGACAAAAAAAAAAAAAAAAAAAAAAAGCTTTTAAAATAAAAGGTTGGTTTTGCAAAGGGTCAGGGCAGCATCCACCCCATGGGGTGGGCTCTGGAATATGGCTCTGGAACGTGGCTCTGGAATGTGGGTGGCCAGTAGTGCTGCATGAAAATGAGGGAAGGATGTGAGGGGGACTGCAGGGAATGCCATGAGCACCCCCAGACTTCAGGTGACCTCTCCCAGGGCTCAGCACTGCTGCCACGTGGGGATGGACCAGCCTTGACCCCGTGCAGGCTCTGGATCCCCATCCCACACAGGGGAAAGCTCTGTCCCAGCCTTCCCAGCACAGGGACAGCTTGGGAGGGCCCCAGGCTGATGTCATGGCTGTGAGCAATCCCAGCCCTGCCTTTGGGATGAGGATCCCTCCCTGTGACCTCCTCAGACACCCCCAGCTCCTCTGCAGGCGCTGATCTCTCACATGTGTGCTGTCCTCTTCCTCCTCCTCCTCCCTCCCACCTCTTTTAATTGCAAACATCATGGAAGCCCTGGCAAGACCCCAGTGAGCAGCCAGGCCCCTGTCAGCACCCGTTATCTCCTGCCTGTCCTCGGGAGCTGCTTCAAGCCAAAGGCACAAGGACGTTGTCCATGGGCAGGAGGAATTTTCCACGGGCTGGGTACAGCCAGCCCTGGGTCACAAGATGCAGTGCCCTGGCTTGCACCACCCCCAGCACCCTGAGAGGCAGCTGTGCCCAGGGGCAGCCCCTCCTGTCTCTCGGGGTCTCTGCTGCTCACAGTGACCCCCAGATGGGTCACAGAGTCTCTTTTCCCAGCCTGGCAGCCAAAGAAGGAGTCAGAGCTCTTCAGTTCTTGGTCTCAAGGTTGTTTATTGTTCCTTATCTATAAAATTCTTTCTCCTGTTCAGCCGAGGTCGCTCAGCAGGACAGACAGAGGCACTCTGCCTGCCCCAGGGCACTGTTATCTCTTTATACTAAAAACTACCTGTACAATATTTACAATAACTTCCCAATCCCCATCACCTGTGTTAGACAGTGAGCTTCCACTCTAAACCAATCCAAAAGTGCCACCATCACCCAGAAGGTGGAGGCCAAGAAGAAGAAGAAGGAGAAAGGCTGGACATGCCCAGATTCCTCCATCTTGCCCCCTGAGCCCCCATTCTAAAAACCCCAAAAATCTATTTTTCACCTGTGATAAATTCACCATCATTCTACTTGAACTTTCATGGCTTGTGATTCTTCATACAAGGTTGGCAATTGTTTTTTCCAAGGGCTAAATTAAAGGCACAGGGTCCTGGGCTGTGTGCCAAGGTCTCTGAGCCCCCTGGGCAGGGGCTGGAGCCCTCCAGGGCAGCCAGGGGAATTTCCTGGGTTCCCACACTGCTGTGCTGCCCAAATCCCAGGGGAATGCCCAGGAGAGGCTGAATCTGCACCATTCCCACCTCATTCCAAGGGGGACAGGCCTCAGTCTGCAGGTTCCCCCCCACAGCAGCTCACCTGAGGCTCACTCAGCATGGCCCTGGCAGGAGGATTCGTGCAGGGGTGGCTCCCTCTGCCCCTGTGCCTGGGCAGGGGATGGGACTCTGTCCCTGCAGGGATTTTAACAGAGTCCAGCCCTGCTGGTGGTGCTCAGGAGGAAATGATGAGGAGCAAGAGGTGCTGGAGGGGGAGAAGATGGGGGCTGAGGGTTCCCTGAGGATGCAGCCCCATCTGAGAGGGAGGGCATCCTCACCTCTCCTGGTGGGCAGCACACAGCACTCTCAAGCTGTTTCAAACCAGCTGAGCAGCTGGCAGGGGACCCAAACCCCTTCCCTCAGCCACGGGCAGTGAGATCCAGAGGGTCTCCAGGGCCAAAATCCACCGTCCACTCCTCTCCTGGCTGGCACCCAGCTGTCTGCCACTCCACATCTGGAAGGGAAGCAGCAGGAAGGCCCACACTGGGCACTTCCCCTCTGCACATCTGGGAATTGACAGCCCTGCCTCATTGTGCTGGGGCAGGGAGGGTTTTGCTGCTGTTATTATTCCAAGCTGGCCCGGAGTCCAAGGGAAACAAAAGCTCCTTCCTTGCCAAAGGGAGTTCTGGCTGCAGGCAGCCACAGGAGACGAGGGCTGGGCTATTCCCTGGGCTCCTGAATGCTGCATTTTGGTGTTTAAATTTAGCCCTAGACTGAAGCTGTGCAGACATGAGCCCTTCTGGAGAGCCAGCAGCCTGGCCAGCATCAACATCAACTCCGTGTGTGCCCTTCCTTTGCTTCGAGCTCAGCCCCAAGCCTGCAGCCCCCAGATGTGCTCCAGGGGCAGGGTCCTGGCAGAGAAACCCCCCAGAGTGCTCTGGAGAGCAAAATGTTTGCATTTTGAACAACTGTCCTATGGCTGCTTTGCTTTTGATTTTTTGCCATTTTATGTTGATTCAGTTGATCCTTCAGAGAAGCTTTCTTAACAACATAAAAAATGGGGAGTTGTGGAGACCCTGGGGGGCATCCCTGGGCTAAGGAAACTCCAGAAGCTTCCCTCAAAAATGGTTTTAGAGACCCCATGGTCTCAAAATGGTTTTTTAGACCCCACTGGCTCCTTCCCCTGTTCCTATGTCTGTTCCTATGTTCCTGAGCCATCCCTTCCCTATTCCCTGATTGTCCCTCACCCTTGCACTGCCCCAAGACCTGGGTCAGCCCCCAGAGAGAACCAGTGAGACCCTCTGGGTGTGGGAGCTGGGACCTGAACATCTCACTGTGTGGCTGAATAAAACATCTGTGGATATTACGCAAAGATCCTTTTTCCTTCCTTCCCCTGGACTATGCTAGCAGCAGCTCAGACTGCTACACCTTTCCTCCTCTGTGAGCTCAGCCCCAAGCCTGCAGCCCCCAGATGTGCTCCAGGGGCAGGGTCCTGGCAGAGAAACCCCCCAGAGGGCTCTGGAGAGCAGGGCAAGGCAGCCTGGGTGCCATCACAGCTCTTCTGGCCATTCCAAGTGCAGCAAGACCAAGGAGGAGGCTTGGGAGTTTTTCTCTCCTCGTTAAGCAGATGACAAAGAGAATTTCCCAGCAGTGAGAGGTCGGATGTTGGGAGCTCTGGCCGTGCCCTGTGTCACCTGCCTCTGTCCTGGGGCACAGAAAGTCCCTGTGACTTGTGGCCTCTCATAGCTTGGGATGCCAGTGCTGGCCTGGGAAGGAAGCCAAGCCCTGGCTTCCATCTCCTCGCCAGGATCCATCACCCCCACCCCAGTGCAGGGCAAACAGCCCCAAGGGGAAATGCTGAGCTCCCAGCAGCTCCCCCCTCCACATCTGGGCCCCCAGTGGGAGAGGCACTGGGTTTTTACCTCCCAAATCCATCACTGAAAGGGTCCAGATGGACGCTCCTGCCGGGATGCTCCATTTATAATTATATAAACGTATATAACATGTTTATATAGAGAAAATAATATATCATATAATAAATATTTATATTATACATATTATAATATATTATATATTCTATAAACATATATAATATGTTTTTATAGAGAAAATAATATATCATATATATGTATATATGTCTATAGGTATATAAAATATAAATATAAAAATATAAAAATATAAGGTATAAATAAATATTTCTATCTCCAGGATATATAAAATATCTAACTATAACTATAACGATAACTATAACTACCAATAGCCATAAATAAATATAAATATAAATATAAATATAAATATAAATATAAATATAAATATAAATATAAATATAAATATAAATGTAAATGTAAATGTAAATATATAGAAAGATATATATAATATATATAATATATTAATATATATATATATATATATATATATATATATATATATATATATATGTATATATATATATATATATATATGTTTCCACCCTGAAATCAGGTGGAAGGGAGAGGGGTGGTGAGGAGAGAGCCTGATGTTCAAAGGGCACCAAAGGATGGGAATATCACACTAGATCTTGGGGATGAATGGCAAAAAAATGCAGTGATGCTTTTACACACAGAGTAGAATAAAGCAAACAGCTGAACACCCAATTTCATGGTTTATTAAAATCCTGGGGAAGGTGATGCTGTCTGTGCACACAGGCCCCTGGGGATGATCCCTGTTTCACTGCCCTGGGGAGGGCTCAAATCCTACAGGGATGCACAGCAGGAAACACCAGGGTAGCTTTGCCTGGGGCATTTCACCCTTTTTTTCTTCTGAACATTAATTGAGATTGGAAGAGAAATGCACAACTCTGATGGAGATACATGCTCCTCCCCAGGGAAAAGAACTGCGAGCCCACACAGCCATGCCCAGGCTGGGAAGAGCAGAAATTCTGGCAGCTTTGTGCTGGAAACCTTTTCCCCACGACAAAGACAACCTGGTGCCCGTGTAGGGAGAATGAAGGGCATTCAGTGAGTGCCTTTGTGAAGCCTGTGGCTCACTGAGGGAGAGGAGTGGAGGGAAGGCACAAGAGAGCCATGACACAGACACAATCAAGCTTAGCTGAAGCCTGGAGTGCCCCTCAAGGTCTGGGGAATTCAGATCAGCTCAGTGCTCCTACCATCCCCACCTTTTCCCTCTGCACACCCTTCTCCTTTCAGCCTCTTCCATCCCCCCTTCTCCCTGACCTCTCAGTGCTGCCAGAAATGCTCACACCTGCAGCTTGAAGGGCAGTTCTGCTCCAAAAGAGCAGCTCTGGAAGAGATGGGGATGTGGGGTTATCAGGGTCCCCCAGGAGGGGGGATGGGTGCAAGGAATGATGGATCTGACTCCATGCTCTTAGAAGGCTAATATATTACTTACATTATATTAATTATATTACATTATATTACATTATATTACATTATATTATATTAATTCTGCTATACTATAATATATTATTTATTATATTATATATTATCATATTATGTTATATATTATCATATTACATTATATATTATTATATTACATTACATTATATTATATTACATTACATTATATTATATATAAAATATCATCTAGAATATATTATAGTATTAATAATATAAGTATTATATTATAGAAATAAATTCTGCTATATATAATATATATTATAATATAATATATATAATGTATTATAATGTATTTTATTATATTGTATATTATATTATTATATTATATCACATCACATCACATTACATTACATTATATTATATTACATTACATTATATTACACTACATTATTATACTAAAGAATACATAAAAGATACAGACAGAAGGCTAAAAGATAATAAAAAACTTGTGACTCTTGCCAGAGTCCTGACACTGCTGGACAGGGATTGGTCATTAAGTCAAAATAATGCACATGAACTCAATGAAGCAATCACCTGTGGGTAAACAATCTCCAACCACATTCCAAAGCAGCAAAACACAGCAGAAGCAAATGAGATAATTATTGTTTTCCTTTTTCTCTGAGGCTTCTCAGCTCCCCAGGAGAAAAATCCTGGGCAGGGGGATTTTTCCAGAAAATATGAATGTGACAGGAGGGGTTTGATCTCCATGACCTGCAGAAACCGAGCCCAAGGCTGGGTCAGCTCTGCAGGGCTACTCAGGTCAGGTAACAAAATTCAAGGGCAAGATAAACTGCTCTGTATTTCCATAGGTATTCTCTATTCCATGTGGAATCACAGGTGCTAAAGCCAATTGGATATATATATATATATATATATATATATAGTATATATATATATATATAGCCCATGCTGGTAGAAAGGCAAAGTCTAAGCTCAGGGTAGAAGAGATGGTAGCATAAACATTAAATATTTTGCCTGTTGATTCTAATACTTTGGACTCCTAGGCTCTAAAAATTAATCCAAACCAAAATCAAAAACCAAAAATCAAAGCCAAAGAATGATCTGGCATGAAAATCTTGCAGATGATGGCACAAAAATCTTATCCAAAACAAGTCAGTTAAGGTTGTTTCCAAGCAAAGGAGTCGTGGTCTTAAAGCTATGATTAGAAATATGGGGGTTTTTTTCTTTATACTAAAAGAACACAAGCTCATATTGAGAATAATTGGATAATTGGGAATAAATTGAATAATTGGGAATAATAAAAAGAATAACTGGGAATGCTGTCACCAAACATGGATATTCAGGTGGAAAGCCCATCCATGATTAGTAAAAAAAAAAAAAAATCTATGATTAACAGAAAATGGGGTTTTTTTTCTTTATACTAAAGGAACACAAGCTCATATTGAGAGTAATTGAATAATTGGGAATAATAAAAAGAATAATTTGGAATGCTGCCACCAAATGTGGATGCTCAGGTGGGCAGCCCATCCAAGTTTCATTGGGATTTTTCCCTGAAGAGACTGCACCAAGCCTGCCTGAGCTCCAGAATCATTTGGACAGCACTCAGGCACAGGGTGGGATTTTTGGGCTCTCCTGTGCAGGGACAGGAGCTGGACTCCATGGTCCTCCTCAGGATATCCTGTGATTCTGTATTTTGTGGGAACCCAGGGCACTGGGAATATTTCTGTGTCTGCTCTGGGGTGCCCTGACCCCCAGGGGAGCTCTGACTCTGACCCTCACTCATGGAGAAAGTTTCCCAGACTTCAAGATAGACTGGAACCCACAAAAGTGTGAAACAGATTATAGAGAGCAGTGCAGGTGTGTCACTGGGTGAGAAATTGAGGGTTTGGGATTTTTAGTGTGCTGTGGATGGAAGCAGGATGGAGAGCACAGGGTGCTGTCCTGGGCTTCTTCTTCATGCTGCTTCTTCCTCCTTCTCCATGGGTTTGGGTGGCATTTTGTAACTGGGCAGAAAAGTCCCCATTGGGGCTCTTTGGGATCAGTTATTGGGTTAAAAGAGAAAATAATCCAGGTGTCAGTTCTTAATTGGATAGTTTAGCCTTAAAAGCCCTGGGAACAAGAGATTGTTGGCCATTTTGTGCCTTCTGATGAAAAGCTGCAGAACTCACAGCAGTGAGATGTTTTACTGATAAGAAATAATAAACACCTGAGTCTGAACATGAACCACTGTCTCAAGTGCCTTCAATCCAGACCCAGAGACACCCACAGCTGGGACCACCACAGCATTTCCCCAGGATGGGCTGTGCTCAGAGGGGAACGGGATGGTTGAACCCCTCTGATAAACCCAAAAGGAGAAGCAGCAAGCTGTAAGCATCAACAACAACAATTTGCATTTTTTGTTGCCCCAAATCACGTCTTTGCTGTTGTTTTGCAGGAGCCCCTGGTATTTTTTGCAAAGACTCGTTTGACAGAAGAAGGAAAGTGTTGCTGGACTCGAGCAGAGTGCCAGCCCCTGTCACTTACCTGTGTTTGTACAAATACCCACAACACCTGGCTGGGTTTGTACCACCCTGCTGATTTCCAGGAGAACAGCCCTCCCCTGCTTTCACAAGTGCCCAAGGACTTTCTAAACAACTCCCAGAAACCGGGGAAATTGGGAATTGAAACGAGCAATCAGCTGGAGGGAGAAAAATAAATAAATAAATAAAATCCCACTGCACACAGAGCCACATGCCTCCAGCTCTTCCCGTGGGGAAGGGGAGGCAGAAAGCCAAGAGTGGCCTCAGCCCCGCTGTGTTCCATCAGGGGATGCTGCTGGGGAAGCTGGGAGGGCAGCCCTGCCTCCAATCCCACCCCTGGCAGCTCTGGTTGCTATGGCCCTCAGGTCTGCCCCTTTGGAAATTAGGTAAAAGGTCTAAACACCAAACTTCTTATTTTTTTATATTTTTTGCCTCCTCCCCCTGTGCAGTGGTGCCCCTTGCCTAGCACAATCCCTCTTCCTGCTGAGGAAAGCAGCTGGGATGAGGAATTAACTCTTGTACTCCCAGGGGTTTTCCACTGGGGAGCAGGAACGGGATCCCAGGGGAGTGGGATGTGCCAGCAGAGCCATTCCCACCCCTCCTGGGGTAATGGAACACCAAAGGACTTCATGGAAACATTCAGGAAGGGATCCATCCCATTCCTGGAGGGATTCATCCTCTCCTCCCCCAGCAAGGGCATGGAAAAGTGGGTTTCATGCTGGTGCAACAAGTGGGAGATCCCAAAGGATTGGGGATTTTTCCATTCCCTGGGTGGAATTTGACTTTTTTTAAGGGTGCTAGACCCAGAGAGATCCATCTCCTCCTCCCATTCCAGAGGATTTGTTCATTCCCTGGGCAGAATTTGACATTTTTATGGGTGCTAGACTTGGAGAAACCCATCTCCTCCCATTCCAGAGGATTTTTTCACTTTCTGGGTGGAATTTGATGTTTTTAAGGGTGCTAGACCCAGAGAGATCCATCTCCTCCCATTCCAGGGGAGATGTCCTGGCATGGCACAGCTTGGTTTGGCACAGAGGGAGGTGATGCTGAGCTGGCACTGTCCCCACCCACCAGGGACCATTCCCACAGGAATCCTGCCCATGCCCACTCCCCCTGTGCCACAAAAGAGCCCTGCCAGTTTTGTGTGAGCAAAACTCTCAGCAAGGTTGATATCTCTGTGAAACCCACAGGGTAAACTCACTCTTTTGTCCCTCCTGGTTCCACTGAACCTTGGCTCAATTCCCTCCTTCTGTTGTGTCACACACACCCCCAGCATTTCAAATCATGAAAGGGGAAAATGCTCCTGATGGCAAAGATTACAGGAGACCTTGTAATGTCTCACCATTCCAGGAGACAAAAGGGGCTGAGGGCCTTATTTCAGTGTTTGGATGATGCTGCTGCTTTGCTTCCCTGCAGCTGCACACAGTTTTATCCCAGCTGTTTTGATGTTTCCATGGTCTTGTGCCCTTCCTGCCCTGCTTGGTGTGGCAGCACTCGTAAATTTAATTTTGAATTTGTGGCACAGAGGGAGGTGATGCTGACCAGCAGGTGGTGGAGGTGCCTCGAGGGGTACAGGAGCACCCCCAGTGTGCCCAGCTGGGCTGGGAGCACTTCCAGGAGTCACCCCATCCCTCTGAGGCTGCTGCCAGGAGAGAGCTTGCTTTTCCAGGTGAGAGAGCAACTGCCCCAAATTTCAGCTCTTGGCTGCTCAGCCAGCCATGCCCAGGCCTCAGGAGTGTGAAAAATGCATATTTTATGATTGGCTTTTTGCAGATATTCAAATGAATGTTAAATGTGTTGTGTTAGAAAGTGATGCCGTATTAATTCTCTTAAGTCGTGTGTTAAATGTAGTTTTAGGGTATAACAAAATGTTAAAATAGAAACTATGTATGTGAGATATTTTCTTAAAGAAAGGAATGAGGTACTCACACCAGATATCAGCCACAGGACACCTGAATCTTTCAGAGAAAGAGAATTTATTGCTCCATTATCAGAAATGAACTTCTTCCTGCCTTGCTCAGCCCTGAAGACGCCGTCAGGATTCAGAGGAAGAAGCTGACACTGCCCAGACAGAATCCTGTGTTTGAATGGGATTTATGCATCATGGATGAGGTGTATGAATGTGCAACAGGCTGTTGCTTTTAAGGGTTAATCCTCTGTTAACGTGGGTCCTTTTTGGGGTTATTTTCCTCAGAAAGTGGTACCCAGACTGTCCCTAACTCTTTGTTTTTATTGTCTCATATTGTCCTAATCCAAACTGTCCAAATCATTATTACTCTAATTATATTGCTATTTTTATAACCATTTTATTAGTATGCAACTTTTAAAATTTCAAAACCAGTGACTGGTGCTGTTCACAGGAGGGAGCCAGGCACCTCCCTGGCTTGGGGCCAGCTCTGCAGGGCAGGGCAAGGGCCACAAAGGTGCCTTTGTTCCTCCTGCCTGCCTGCTGCTTCACCCCAGCCCTGCTGTGGCACCTACCAGCTGGAGTCATCTTTCCACCAAAAATCGCCAGCAGCGTTTCCCAGGTGCTGGAAAGCACAGCAGGATCGGGCTCATGCCCCTCCTGCCTTTCCCCGGGAAAATTCCAGGCCAGGAGTGATCCAGGTGGGGTTTGGCCACGATCGCTGGACCAGGTGTTTGCATTATTCCCTCTCAGATCCCCATCCGTGCCTGGCTCCCTGGGACTCACCTCCCACGCCGTGAGGAGCTGTGAAAAGCACCTCACACATCTTCTCTTTCAGAGCCACGGGATCTTTCAGCCCTGTTTACCCAAGAAAGTGAAGGTGGATAAACCACAGGTGTCAAGTCCTTAAATCTGAAGGGAAAGGAATTCTTCTCTAGCAGAACAGCTGTGGAAACCCCAAACTGATGCTGGCCCAAACACACCTGAGGTCTGAGATGGAGCAAGAGGTCTCCAAACCAGGGCCAGGAGCAGAGCCAGCTCTCATTGCTGGCTTGGAGCTGGCCACGTCTCTGCTCACAGTTCTTGTTTTCTTTCCCTTGTGCCAGCAGGTGAACTGTTTGTTTCCCATTTTGATCTGACTGCAGAGAGTTATCCTATTTCACAGAATCACAGAATTTCTAGGTTGGAAGAGACTTTTAAGATCATCGAGTCCAACCCTTTTAAGTGCAGAAGAAATAATTAATGTTTCTGATGTGTTTGCTTTGGAAGTAACTTTTATTGCCTATTAAGTAGATACTGCTATTCTTACTAGAGTTTCTTTTGTCAAAAAAAGCCTTTACTGAATGGATTTTTTTCATCACTTCCTATGTTTGTTTCCCAGTGTCTAACAATGTTTTCCCTCTCCTGACAAACACTGCCTTGCCCATCACCCAAAACCAGCTCAGCAGGCAGCACTGCTGCAATCCCTGTTCAAATGAATCTCCATTTGGCCCAGGAGCTACATTCAGGGACAGTAAAATATGACCACTTTTAGAATATCATCCTGTTCTTGGTCCATGCTTCCAACTCCCTGCTTAGAAAAATAACACCTAGAAAAAAAAAAAAACAACCAAAAAACCAAAACTGCCCTTGGATATGAAGCACCTGCAGCTCCTATCAAACATCAGCTGGGACCAGAAAGAGGGAAAGGGGAGCCTTTCTGATGAGGAATTTGCTGTCTGAGTCTCACCTGGCTGCTCCCAGCACTGTTTGGGCACAGCGAGCTGGGCTGGGATGGAAGCTCAAGCCTGTCCCACCAGAACGGGCTCCCAGGGCAGCCCAGCTCCTGCCCATCCCCATCCCTGCCCCAGGAGAGCAGCAGGAGCCAAGCCAGGACCCACCAGGCTCATCCACTCTGTGGCTGCTGCATGCCAGGCTTCTCTGGCACTCTGGAATAGCAATAATTGGATTTTCCCTGCAAACTCTTTTGGATCCCTGTGTATTTGGGATGCTAAAAACGTGCATCCTGCGCCTTGCTTCTGCTCCTAAATACAGAGCTGCTGTGCAGCACAATGTTCTGCCTCACCACCTGCAACACAGCACCAGACTAAATGAAAATGCATAAAAACAACCCCCAAAAAATCCAGAGCTGAGGGGCCCGACCTTGCTGTGGCAATGGTGAGAGTGATTTTTGGGATGGCAGAGGGAAGCAGGGGGTGTGCAGAATAATGTTCCTCCCGGTCTCTGCCAGGGGAAAGAGTTGGGAAGGAGTAAAAATTAATGAGGTGTCTTCCCCTCCTCCCATTCTGCCTTGGGTTTAATGGTTGGAAAGGGAGCTGCAGATGTCAACAGCTGGAAAATGCAGATCCAGCCAGGGAGCCACGAGCCCAGCACACCCAAATGAACCTGGGCACGGGGCAGAAACGGGCAAGGCAATAAACCCTGGGTGAGAGCAACCAAGTCAGGCAGCAAAAACCAGCCAGGGGGGTAATTTATTCCATGCTCCCACTGCTCCTGTGTGCTGCTGTGCTGGGGGCACACCCAGGTGTCTCTGGAGGAGCCACCCTGGTCCCTGCAGATTTGGCAAGCTGGAAACAGCCAGCACAGGTACTGGGGACTGCACAGGGCAGAGGGTTTTGTTGATTCAGTGAAGGGGGGAGGGAGGTGCAAAGCAAGGGGAAATCGCTGCTAGGTAGAGGGAGGATGGAGCTCTGACAGCAAAGGTCCCCTCAGGACTAAGAACCAGATCTCTGGAGGGGAGAGAAAACAAAACAAAAACAAAACAAAACAAACCAAAACCAAAACAAAAACTAAAAAACCAACCAACCAAAACCCATCAAAACACAAAATCAAAAATCCCAAACAAACAACAAAAAAACCAACACAAAAAACCCCACCAAAACAAAAACCAACCAACCAAAAAAACCCCAAACAAACCAGGTTTTTCCTACAGAGAGAAGTCACATGTTTCCTCATGACTGGAATATAATGAATGGCCCAAAGAAATATTCCAAACAAACAAACCAAACCCCTCTCATCTGAGCACATTCCTTGCCTTCCAGCCTTCTCCTGTCCCCAGCATCCTTCCCATCCATGTCCCACACCGAGCTTCCCATTAGTGGGCAGACAGCAGAGGGACAGGAGGCTTGAGCTGAGGATCCAGAGGAGCTGCAGCTCTAATTAACACAACTCTAATTAACCCAACTTTTCTTCCCAAGTCCTTCTGTGCAGAGTTCAGGGCTCAGCACGGGGACAGAGGAACAAGTCCTGCCCGTGCCAGGGAGATGGGCCAGCAGTGCCCAGGGGCACATCTGCTCCTGCTTGCTCTGCTTCCCGTGGCTCCGATGTTGAAAACAAGCTGTTCCCAAGCCCAGAGGAAGGGCTGGCACCTGCCCAGGGTACCTGGCAGAGGGAGGCACGGCGTACCCCACGGGATGGGCACACGGTGCCCAGGACGCTTCCCAGAACTGCAGGATGTTTTGGCAGGGCTGCAGCTCTGCCCTTCCAGCATGCTCGGGCAGAGTGCAGAAATACACACACACAGCTCCAGGTGCCTCTGGTTTTTTGGCTCCAGAAGAGGACTGTCCAACAACAAGTGACACACACCACTAAAATCCCCCCCCAGCAGCAGCCGAGCTCCCGATCCTGCTGCTCCCACAGAGCCCTGAGCACACAGGACTGCTTCACCTCCCCAAAATCCCCCCAAGCCCAGGTCTGGGAGCCCAGCTCAGGATTGCACCACCTTCCCCCAGCCCTAGATCTGGCCCAGCTCTGCTGAGAACACTTGATCTCCTCCCTGAGCTCTGCCAGCTGGGTGAAATACAGCTGCTGCCTCAATAGCGCTGCCGAAAAAAAAGCCTGACATTATTCACAACAAAAAGACAAGCATTGCTGTGCTTGCTTTAGCTTTCATGGGAGCAGTTCCCACTGCTCCATGGGCAGGGGGAGATGAGCAGGGGGAGCTGCTGGATCTCAGAGGGCTCTTAGGGCAAAGCTGTCACAAGCTCCCACCCCAGACATCCCGTCCTCCTGCAGAAGCCGTGGGGTATCGCTGCCATCCCCCTACCCCGAGCTTTGCTTGGAGCTTCTTGGTTTGCCAAGACCATCTCTTCCAGCAGAAGCTCCCATCCTACAAGTTCCATGGCTTTCTCCAGCCCAAGATCACCAGCAAGCTGAGGGAGAACTTCCCAGGAGAGCCAGCCACAAGGAGAGGTGGAAAAGAGGGAGCCAGTTAATCACCCAGCATGTGTGATCTGTCTGGGTGGAAAATGGTCTGAAAACACCCTGGGCTCAGAGCAAGTGCGTGGTGATTCAGCCACCTGAAGCCTTGGCCTCCAACCTTCAGATTAAGCCCATCTCTAAGCCCAGCTGTTCCCAGGTAGCTTCCAAAATGGAAATGGAAATCTGGACAACACAGCCCTGGGCACAGCTATTCCCACCTCAAACTTGGGGGCTTGCTCAGAATCCCCTAAAAACAAAACCACCTGAAGATTATTGTTTCGCTTTTAACCTTCTTACTCTGAAGTTGATCAGAAAATTACAATTTAGCATTAAAATCAGCCAGTACTTTAGAACAATGCCAAAGGATCATTTGAGGGCTGAAGTGCTGCCTTAACTGAAATTATATTTTCCTGTTTGCATAAAATCCAGAGTCCAGACACTCTGACCTTTTAACACATTAAGCAACGTTTTACACCAGTTTCAATATAACTGTACTTATAAACCAACCACAGGTTAGTAATCTTACAAACAGTATCTGAGCAGAGTAGAAAAGACACCTGGAAATAAAGATATTTACAGGTGATAAAAGATTAAAGCAAAAAGAAAATAAACCATCCTTAACAGTGCAATGAGTGACATGGAAAGGCATTGGGCAGATTGTGGTTGAAAGAAACGGTGCCAGAATTTTTCCAAATTCCTGCTGGCCACCCTGCTTGCCAAAATCCAGCTCAGTAGGGCAGGAGGCTCCTATTCACTACTTTCCCAGTGTTTTAGGCATTTTGGCCAAGCTCTGGCACGGGACTGAGGCAGCTGGGCAATCCAGCAGCTGCTCAGCATCTCTACAAGCCATGGATGTGTTGGAGGCCCACAGCTCTGTGATGAGAAATAACAGCCTAACCCTGGCTCTGATCAATACTTCTCATTTTAACAACATGTTTGGCACTGGGGGAAGCTGCCAGCAAAAACTGTGGAGCCTGGTGCCTCACCCACCCACAGGACATGAGAACAAGCCTGCTGTCAGCTTCAAACCTGCCTGGAGGGTGAGGACCTTTCCCTCTGAACCCTCATGCCCAGCCAGACGGGGTCCTGAAGATCACCAGTGCCAGGTGCAAGGGGTCAGGGCAGAGGGCTGAGGCTGCTGGGGAGCCACCGAGCACCCACTGCTGCCCTGCACCCCCCCAGGATGGTGACAACAGCACCCCTGGGTGCAGGACCTCCAGATCTTTTCTTATCACATTGCACTGCAGGGCTTATACTTGTGACTGTGGGGAATGGATCCCTTGGAATATTGACTGGGATTTGCCAGGGAGGAGGCAGACTTCCTGCTTTGCCGTCTCCTCTCGTGGCATCAATAAAAAGATCCTTGGTGGGACAGGAGTCACATCCTACAGAAGGGACACTGGCAGGGCAGCCAGCGCTGGGACAGGTGAGAAGTTCCTTGCCACCAACGTGGCCTCCCCCAGGCTGTGTTTTCCACGCCAGTTCTCTGGTGCTGGGATGGTGGGAGCTCCCATTTCCATTTTCCTGCCTCAGCAGCAGTTTTGAGGAAGCAAAAGTGAAGCCAGGGAGGGCAGAGAGTTCAGCAGAGGAGGGCGCCGAGGTGAGCTGAGCCAGCCCTGCTGCCCAGGGCTTGCGGGGAGGAGACCTGCTGACAAAGGAGCTCCCGAGCAAACAAGCTGGCTCCACCTGGGGCAAGGGATTAGAAAGCTCAGCACAGCCCTCGGATTCCTCCCAGCAAACCGACTGTGGCTGGAGGCAGGGATTAAAGCCCGTGCTCAGGAATGTGGCTCCTTCCCGCTGCGGAGTCCAAGTTGGCACCGCAGCCCCACTCAAGACTCGGCTTACATAATGCAGCTTATGAAAGCAAAATAGCACGGCCATGCCAGCCTGTGGGCAGGCCAGGATGGGAGCAAAGAAAGGGAAAGAAAGACGTTTTTTGGCCGAGGTGAAGCCTGGCTGCCCCCCTTGCCGTGCAGTGTCCCCGGGGAGGGAGAGGAAGGGAGCAGGGAGGGAGAAGAGCCCGGTCCTGCTGCAAGGTCTGCAGCCCTGGTGCTCGGTCTGGAGTCACAGGACGTGGGTTGTGAGAAATAACTACTCACTCTTCATAGTTTAGGAAGGTTTAGGAAGGTTTAATAAACCTTATCAAAAATACAACAGAAGACTGAATAGAGAAAAAAGGTTACGGCGCTGGGAGCAAAAGGTTTTCCCTGCCATGTGGGGAAAGAGATTAAGGGAGCAGGGAAGGAGAAGGGCCTGGTTCTCCTGCAAGGCTGGGAAGGGCTGCAGTCCTGGTGCTCAGTCTGGAGTCACAGAATGTGGATTTTCCTCCCCAGTTTGCCTCTCTCACCCTGGATTTTCTCCTCAGTCAGGCAAGTTCACGTTGAGGTCAACCACTGGGAATGGAGCCCCTGGAGATGATGCTCCGGTGTGGAGAGCAGTGGGATCGTGTCTGCCCAGAACCCTTCTCCACAGGTTCCCACCAGAGATCAGTGCACAAAAAGGAGGAACAGCCAGTGCTGTTCCAGCTCAGGATGGAGTCATGAGGCTCAGACTGAGGTCACCAGTTCACAAGTGACATCTTTAGTCATTCCTCAGTGACTGATATCCCCCAAAACCTGCGTGGCCTTGGGAAAAACTGATCCTACCAATGGCCTGGCCCCTTTGTCAGCAAGCAAAGAGTCAGGGCTCCATTTGCATCCACACCAGACGTGTTGAAACTGCAAATAGGTCATCAGTCCCAGCTGGAGAGCCTGGAGAAGCACTCGTGGGTGGAGGACCCACTCAGGAGGCAGCCCAGGTCTGACTGCAGCCAGCTGGCTGGGGAAGCCAGGCAGGCCTGAGGAGATCTTCCCTTTCAAGAGCTCCCTCTTGTTCCCTAAGCAGCTGTCCTCAGTTTAATCAGTAACTGAGCAAGTGGGATGAGATGCTGCCTCAGCTGGAGCTGGGTTATGGATGTGTGTGATGGCAGGAGTACCCTCCCAGCTCTGCCAGCTTCCTCCAAGAAATTACCCCATCTGACCTTTCTCCAGCAGCCTTCTAGAGCATGCCCTGGCCTCCTCAGAGGGCACAGAGAACCTCCAGCCTCTTCTCCTAAGGTGGAAAGCTCATCACTTTTATCAGCTGATGAACTGCAAGTGTAGATCTCAGCCAGGCCCCGCACCAGAGGAGCTGCTGGAGCTCCCAAAGGCATTTCAAGAGAACAAAGCTGCTCTGATAACAGCAGCTTCAAGCCCACACAGAGGCTCTTGCAGAGCAAGTCACCCCCTCAGCAGCCTGTGCCTGGGGCTGTCCCCTCCATCCTCTGTGGGCAGAAGGAGATGCAGGATGCTCCCAGCATCAGCACCCCAGGAAGAGGGGAAAAACACACACTGGAGAAATGAAGACACTTTCACCCTCCTGCAGCTTCTCCCTCCCTGCCTCTCTTCTCCCCCAGGTAAGGGCAGCCAGAAGTCAGCTCAGCAATCCTGGCCCAGCTAAGGCTGCCTGATTCCTCCTCCTCCTCCTCCTCCAGATGTGTTCAGCCAGAGGCTGTGCCAGCCTGTGAAGGCTGACCTACCCACAGAAGGTACTCAAGGAAGATCAAATGGCACTGAAAAACTCCCACAAAATGGTAGGGGAAGTGGGATGGGGATACTGGAGCAGCATCAGTGGGAGTGGGAAAGGGCAGGAGAAATCCAAACAGCCACCCCTGGTGCAGCAGGCTCTGCAGAAAGGGAAAATCCCTCGTGTCCAGGCAATAACTGGGTTGGCACAGCCTGGCACAAAAAGATGCTTCAAGTGTGATCTTGATTAGCTCATGTGCTCCAGGCTGTGTTTGAAGGGAGCTGTGGGTAATCTTCCTTTGATTGCCTTAAAATCCAGCTGTGGGGGAAAGCCTGGCATGTGAGCAGATATATTAATGGGTTAGGGGCAGCCTTGTCTCCAAAGCTGGTGTTTGATTAAAAGGGAGCACAACCAACAGGCACTTCAAAAAGCTGCTGCTATTTTTGGCTGCTTCATTTGGAGCAGTTCCTGATGCCTGGATGTGCCCAGCAAACCCTTCGGGACCGATCCTTGCTATATCATTATTCACATTTTAAGGATGTGTGAGTACAGAGAAAAGAGACTCACTTCCTCCTGAGAGGCTCAGATCAAAAGTCAAAATGTTTGCTATGAATGCATAAGACAGAAATTCAGCTTCTGAGGGTTTCAATCTCAATTTGTAAGAGCCCCGTGGCCTTAAGAGGAGGCCTCCCTACCCTACAGAGCTGGGAAATGGTGTTTAGGTAACTACAAAGCAGATTCAGCAAGCAGGCTTTAGGCAAAAAAGTCAGAAAACAATGTCTAGGGGGAATAAATTATTTTCTTCCCCCTTTCTAATTCATTATAATCTTTTTTTTCCCCCCTATACTGTTAATAACGATGTGAAAACCATTTCCCTGCACAATGTTGTTCTGACCTTGTTTTCAGCTGGGTAATTGTGCAGTGAGTGGATAAATGCTTTCTCAGCTGAGAACAAGAGGAACCATTGGGCATCAAGCTCCTGACCTAAATTTACATTCAGGGCAGCTGGAGGAGCAAAGGACTGATGCCTGCTCCCCTTATCAGCCTGAGGGACACCCTGTAAGTGGCATCTTCCTCAGGGACACCCCAATGGCACAGGGAGAGGCTGTTTGTCCCAAAGTAACCCAAGGAAGGTGTCCCTGCCCATGCCAGGAGGCTGGAATGAGATGATATTCAAGGTCCCTTCCAAACCAAACCATTCCATGATTCCAATGGAAAACACAAAACCTGCTGCCCATCAGCTCCTCCTGCCCAAACCATTCCATGATTCCAATATAAAACACAACACCTGCTGCCCATCAGCTCCCCCTGCCCAAACCATTCCATGATTCCAATATAAAACACAACACCTGCTGTCCATCAGCTCCTCCTGCCCAAACCATTCCATGATTCCAATATAAAACACAACACCTGCTGTCCATCAGCTCCTCCTGCCCAAACCATTCCATGATTCCATGAAAAAACCCGAAACCTGCTACCCATCAGCTCCTCCTGCCTTGCTGATGCTTAGTGGCCAAAACTGAGCCATGCCCCCTGTTCCCAATTTTTTTATTCCCCAGGAGGGAAGGGTGTCTGGAGGGAAATTCAGCTTCAATATTTCACAGTGTTTGGAAGCACAGGATCTTTAAGAAAAACAAACAGAAAACCAAACCACGTCTTGTCCTTCCTTCTGTGCCAATGCCTTTAGAAGAGTTCTCTTACTTCACGTGAAATCCAGTTCTTTCCTCTGTAACATTTTCTTGGAATGCACCAGAAACAGCAGCTGCCTTGCTCCTGAGCCCAAATCAGAACATAACTTGAAGTTTTCCAGGCTCCTGAGTTACCCCTGGGTTTGTTTTGGCTGCAGCACCCCAGCTCCCAAGCCCTTGTGGCTGTGTCGGGAGGGGAGGAAAGGAAAGGTGCTCACTTTGCCTCTGTTCCAGTCACAGCAGGCACAGGGACAGGGTAATTTTGGGACTGTGCTGAGGAAGGTGCTGCCTCCAATGCAGGAAAACAGTTGGTCCACAAAAAACCTGAGGGCAGGAATGGCCTCATCAGCCCAGCAAGGAGGCTCAGGTGCAGGTAATCCAGATTTAAAGGTGGGAATGGTTAAAGCCTCCTCTCCTGATGGAAGCACCTCCTGGGGAGCTGGGGAATGGCACCAAGGGCTAAATGAAGGACCACAGGAGCAAAGTGACACATTTCTACTGCCTGGGTTATTTTCCTGAATGACTGGGTTTGTGCCAAAGGAGGATGAGCGGCATTTTCTCATTTCTCTCTCATAGGGGGAATGGGAAAGGCTCTTCTTCCACAAAGCTCCCTTTTAAATTAAGTTTGCTGGGGATTTGTTTTCTGTAGGATTTCTGTATCCTGTAGAACTTGTGAGGTAGAGGAGGCTGGGAAATGCACAAACATCTGCAGTGACCCCATAACCCTCCCTATGGACACCCACAAGCCCAGGCCCCTTCCCATCCCAAAAGAATCCCATTCAAGCCAGAGCTGGACCATCCCTCACCACAGAACCAAGCACTGCTGACAAATTCCCATTTTCTGGATAGCACACATGGATTGAAAGACCCCTGATCCCCCCCCCAAAAAAACCCCACAAATGAAAAGCCAAATCTACCCACTCTGAGTCAAAATCCTTTCAAATGGTGAAGACAACACACATACAAAAAGAGGCAGCAGAGGTCAGATTGAAGGTTTTGTTCCTTTTTTCTTTTTTTATTACAAAAAAAAAAAAAAAAAAAAAAGAAACCTATTGGGAAGAAGTCCAAATGCAACGGAATATAACTGGCACCATCCAAGATACCCAAGTGTAAAACCCCAGAACATCTGAGCCCCCCAGCAGCAGCTGGGAGTGCCAGGGCTGGCTGAGAGGGCCTGGTGGCCTCTCCCTTCCCTTCTCCTAGCCCCTCATCCTGGCTGGATAGCAGGCAGCCCGAGAGAGCCAGGACACAACAGTGGCATCAACGGTCTCTGTAAAACCATTCAGGCAGAGAAACTAAGAACATTACGAAGAAAAAAATCTAAAACTCCTTTTTTTTCTTTTTTTTTTTTTTTGTTTAACCTTTATCCAAAGCCCTGCTTTAGTGACATGCTAGCCCTGCTGGACAGGTGACACAGCCACAGCTCTGTCCAGAACGCTGTTGACCAGTCAACTCTTGGTTCAGGACACCTTCCTCCCACTCCGAGCGTGTCACGGCCACCTGAATTACAGTAAAAAATGCTTCTGCAGGCTTTCCTGCTCTGAGAACCCCCTCCTGCAAGCTCCACTCCGTGCTGGAACAAATCTCATCCCAGTCTCCCTCCGAGCTCACCCTCAGTCCCACCTGCATCCGACTGCATCCGCAAGAGCTCTGCCTGCTCCAGCTGGATGAGGCGTTGGAGCGTCATCTCTTCCAAGAAAAAAACACTTTCATATATAATTTTTTTTTTTGCTGTTTTTATATTTAAATAGAAAAATACTACTTCACTCTGTGTTATGAGCCAGAGATGGGTTGACTTCCAGTGACAGAACCCAGAGTTCTCCTCAATGCCAGAAGATTCCCAGAAACCTCAGAGTGGCCGGAGGGCGACGATGTCCCCGTCACATCCCCGCACAGGCAGGAGCACATGCACAGCTCTCGCCACCACAGTTCCCATCTTCCCTTCTCCACAGAGAGGCACCAACCTCAGACAGCCATCAGTCTGCAGAGAGCCAGCAGCAGGGCTGGCCCCCCAAATCTGGCTCTGCTTTAAGCTTTCTCCTCTCCTACATGTTTTCTGTGAGTGCAGTCTGTCCCTGGAAGCCACCGGATCCCATCGGACGTACACATGAATTAGACAAAAAAAAATAAAACAAGTGGTTAAAAGTTCTCTAACACCCCGTCCTCCTCTCCTCTTCCAAAGAGTCAACGACAAACAGACACAGATAAAACTAAACCTGCCCTCCTCCCCCACCTCAAGACAACAAGAGTTACTGAGACACGAAACATGTTATCTTGTACCCTCGGGATTACAGCTAGAAGGGAACTTTAGGGGCGCGGGGAGCGCGGAGAGGGGGGGAGGCGGCGGCGGCCGCAGGGCGCAGTCTGCTCAGTTCTTGTACTCAAAAGGCTCATCCCCGGTTTCGTTGAGGAGACACGTGCGGACCAGCGCCTCCGTCACGGCGTAGGGGTCGCAGTTGGCCGAGGGCCGGCGGTCCTCGAAGTAGCCCTTCTTCTCGTGGCCCACGTTGCGCGGGATGCGGATGCTGGCGCCGCGATTGGCCACGCCGGCCGAGAACTCGTTGATGTTGGAGGTCTCGTGGAAGCCCGTCAGGCGCCGGGCATTGTCCAGCCCCCCCTTGGGGTCGTAGGCGCGGATGTGGTACTGGTGGCGCTTGCTCAGCTTCTCGATGGCCTCCTCGATGTGCCTGCAGAGACAGGGAGGGACAGGGGTGGCACAGTGAGGGATGGGACGAGCTGAGCGCCTCTGGGGCCGAACGCCTCTGTCATGTCAAAGTGACAACGAGATTAATCAGAGTCCCCAAGGCACTTTGTGATGATGCCTTGTGCCCCACAGCCCGCTTGGCTGTTGATCCCAACACGGGGCTTCTCTCCACTCTTGTTGCTGACCCAGAAAAGTCCTCGTGGCCAAATCCCACAGGCTCCCTAGGGAGTGTCATTACTGTGAGACACCACCAGTTAAACTTCCCACTTCCACCTGCTTTTGGAGGGGAGCGCTCTTAACACTGGGGTTTCTATTCATGAAGCTCACAGAGTCCCGTTATCCCAGGGCAGCACTAAGATTAAGGCAAGAAACCAGAGCTGCCAGGATGGATCCCTCCACACAGCTCCAGTGACACAGTGTCCCTGACTGCACAACAGTCACGTGCAGGAACTCACAGTTTGCATTTTTAGGATGTTCATCTCTTAAGAAAACATGGCAGCCTTGCCCAGACAAAGCAAATGGTCTTTCTCTTTCATCATGGCTATAAAAATATCATTTAAAAAGCCCTGTGATGAGTTGGTTTGTTTGTTTGTTCCCAGCACTGGGAGGTCAGGAGCTGGACAGGCTGTTAGAGATAGCTGCATCCTGTGCTGGTGAAGCTGTACTGCTGGCTGAATTGCCCACCAAGCATCAAGATGAGATTGTGTCATTCTGAGAAAAAATACATACTAAGAACAAAAGAAACCACAAAAACAAAATGACCAAAAAAAAAACCCTATCCAGAAGACTCAGATGTCGTGCCAAGCACCAAACTCCCGTGTCATCCAAAATCCTGCTGCCCAGTAAACAACCCAAACACTTACTTGAGACCTCCTTCTTCCCTCATGCTCTTGGTGCTGAAGTTGGTGTGGCAGCCAGCACCGTTCCAGTTCCCAGGGATGGGTTTAGGATCGAAGGACACCACGACCCCGAAGTCCTCGCACACCCGGTGCAGGATGAAGCGCGCGATCCAGAGGTGATCGCCCATCTCAATCCCCTCGCATGGTCCCACCTGGAACTCCCACTGCAAGGAGGAGGCGTCAGGGGCTCAGCGGGGTGGAGGCAGGCACCTCCCACCCCCTGATGCTGGGCACAGCCACACAGCTCAGAGCAGGCAGACACAGCTCCCCCTGCCTGGGGTTCTTCCACGCTGCTCTCTCACTCCATGAAGCATCTTAGAATGATTTACCTGGGCTGGCATCACTTCTGCGTTGGTTCCTCCGATTTTGACGCCGGCATAAAGGCACGCTCGGTAGTGGGCCTCCACAATGTCCCTGCCATAGGCTTTGTCTGCCCCCACACCGCAGTAATACGGACCTGCAACAGCACAGGGCAACGTCAGCCTCCACAGGGAGAAAAGCTGACATCCAGTGAAGACCCAGCACGCACAGAGAACTCTTCAAAAGCCCCAGGGTGTTTTTTTATGGAAGAACTAGCAGGGTAGAACACTGACAGAGAGCAAGTTCACCCCAAGTTTAAGTCTGCCCCTGAATTTAAGTCCCCTGCAGACCAACAAAGCCAGCAGCAAATCTGGACGTGGCCAACCCCCATCTCAGCCTTTCTGTGACAGATTTAATCTTGTGGTTGGTTTTTGCCAATATTCCACTTTCTACCATCCATAGTTCTAGGAGCACCTTGGAGCTCTCAACGCGCCTGAAGCTGTGCCACACAGATTTCAGTTCAAACACTCCTGACTTGGTCCAGGCTCCCAAAAGATTACCTTGGGGTCCGGGGAAGCCATTGGAAGGCCAGCCAAACGGATGTCCGTCTGTCCCCAGGAGAGTGTACTCCTGCTCCATCCCAAACCAGGGGTGCTGGTTGGACACCATGTCCATAATCCTCCTGCAGGTGTGCCGGAGATTTGACTCTGGAAGGGAAAAGCAACACGAGGCTCATGAGCGCTGCCACCTCCACTCCCCACTTCCACTGATTCTACACTTTGAGTCCCAGCCGCGACGAAGAATCCCAAGCCCAGCCCTTTGTCCATCACCAGCACTTCGTTTGCCCTCTACTTTGACGTTCTTTCTGTGTCATGCTAAGGGCACAGACAGCATTTGGGCAGGTCTCCCATTCCCCTTCCCAGGAACACCACCTCCACCAGGAGAAGGGAGAAGGTTTGTTCATTCACCTGCAGACTGGCGGTTGTATTTGAAGACCTCACAGAGAACGAGTTTGTTGGGGTCCTTGCGGAAAGGGTCCCGAAACATGGCAGCAGGTCGCAGGTACATGTCACTGTTGGAGCCTTCGGACTGGTAGGTGCTGGAGCCATCGAAATTCCACTCAGGGAGATCTGGAGCAAAGAGAGGAACCAGCCACAGTGACCCATGGGCTCCCTGCCACCCTCCAGGAAGGCAGAGGTTAAGATGCTCACAGAGAATAGGTTTAGTCCCAGCTCAGCTGATTTTGTTCCAAATGGGGGAAGCAGAAGAAAAAAAAAAACCCATAAAAAAACCCCTAAAACAAGCAAAAAAAAAAAACCAAAAAATCAGAGGAGTGCAATTCCCCGGCCACCCTGGAAAATAACAAGTTGCTGGGCTGCTGGCCAAGCCTGAGTGAACAGAGTAGCACTGAGGATATTTCCCATGTCACAACAACCACAGGGATGAGCAAAGCACCCGGTCCCCTCAGCTGGGAGAGGGCTCTTCCAGCTGTGGGAATGAGGGGAGCTATGGAATACCCTCAATCACACTGCAAGGCCTTAAGAAGGTGGGAAGGCAAATCATAGAGAGGTGGAATCTCACATTGAAGGGGAGTGTGCCCCTTGCCCACCCCTCCATCCTGAGCACTGCCCTCCTCCAGGTCAATGCCCAGAACTCCACCTCGGCAATGTTATCTCCTCCACAGCCCAGGGGGAAAGAGGGAGGATGGGAAGCACAAAGATTTCCAGGCAGCTGTGCCAACCACTCCCTCAGAGAGAAAAGGGGAAAGGAGAGAGGGGAAAAGAAAAAAAAAAAAAAAAAAAAGAAAGAAAAGAAAAAAGATAATTCTGCTCAGTCACACACAGTATTTTCATTTCATAACTGTCTCCAGCCAGCTCCATGGCAACCTGGGGAAAATCCTAATGCTATTATTGTGTAAGCTGGGACTGTTTGTTCTGAGGGACACAAGCTCTTAATTACACCGGATAGCTCCATTCTTTCCCCTGCACTTTCTTCTGCCAAACTACTTCCGGCCAAAACGAGTACTCAAGAGTCAATGGGCAGCCCAGCCCCTGCCAACAGCCCCCAGCCCCTGCCAGCAGCCCCTCCACGGCAGGGACAGCACCAAGGACCAGCTCCCAGCCCCAGGCATCTCCCTGGAACTCCACATCTGGAGAGCTGGGAACGTTCCCCTGAGTATCTGGGGAAAGAGGTAACTGGGAGGGTGCAAGGTGGAACGTCCTCCCTAAAAACCATCCTTCTGGCACGGGAAGAGAGAAATGGCATCCTTCCTCCACCCAGAGTGGGGCCACGAGTGCTGCACCTGCCCTCTCACCTTCCAGGCTCTTGGGCTCGTGGTCCAGCGTGCGGGTTTTGCAGCGGAGGTGCTCCCCCGTGCCGTCGATCCAGATGTACATGGCCTGCACCTTCTCCCCCTGCGGCAGCTTCATGTACATGTGCTTGATGGCTTTGCTCAGGTGGGAGCTCGCTGAGGTGGCCATGGCTGCAGTCCTGACGAGGGGGTTCCTGCAGGGGGGAATCACAAACAGCCCCAGCTGTGAGCCCTTTCCTGCGTGCCCACATTTTTCAGCACCCCCCTTCCCCACCCAAGGCCAGGGAGGAGCAGGAGACAGCTCGGCCGCAGGGCTGGCTGCCATCTCCAGCGGTTCCTTGTCATTCCTCAGGGAGAACACACAGCAGCTCTGGCTAGCCTTGCTCCAGAAACCCTTCAAAACACCAAACTCCTGCTAATAAACCACAGCACCAGACTTCCAAAGGGCTCCTTAGCCCCACGTGAACTTTTCACCCCCACACTCTGCTCAAGAGCAAGGCTAATACAAGGAAAGCTTAGCTGGGGCTTTCTTAATAAATCTGAATCATCGAGGAGGGCTTATCTGCCCCAGCTGCCTTCTCAGCCCGGCTGAGGTCATCCAAGCCCGGTCCCAGGGCAGCAGGAAAAGCAACAGGCGGCATACAGGAGCCCTGAGCACCCGGGGCAGCAGTGGGGAGTGGGACGGGCCGGGCTGGCTCTAGAACCAGTGAGTGGGAGCCGGGTTGGCTCTAGAACCAGTGAGTGGGAGCTGCAGCATCCCCAGAGCCCTGCGGGCCGGCTCCACACACCAGCCGGCCCACTCGTGTCCGGCCCACGGCACCGGCTGTTTTCCAGGGAGCTTGGGAATGCCGGCAGTTTGGGAATGCGGACTGACTGGGGAAGTGGCTCCAACACCCATCCCCTTGTCCCGCGGGATGAGCCGTCCCCAGCCCACCCCGCCGCGGCTCCCACCGCCCCGCTGCCCTGCCAGAAGCATCTCCCACGCGTGCATCTCCAGGCAGCAGCCGAGGAGCCTCGTGGAGGTTAAAAAAAAAAAAACAACAAACCCACAAAAACTGCAAAGGGAATGTTTTCAACAGAAAACTCAAGCTGCCACTTCCTCCCTCCCTCCCCCCCCCCCATCCTCCCCTTCCCCCAAAGGAAGAATTTTCCCTTGGAAGATCTCCGCGGGGCTGCCTCCCCGGCCCTGCCGTGCCGTGCCCGGGGGGCTGCGGCGGGCAGCGGCATCCCCGTGTCCGCAGCGGTGTCCCCGTGTCCCCCCGGGCCGGTACCTGCGCTCGGCGGCGGCTGCGGGCGGGCGCGGGGCTCCCACGCTCGGCTCCCGGGGCCGCGCCCGCCGCCCCTTTATGGCGGAGCAGCGCCGGCCCCGCCGCACGGATTGGGCAGCGGGGCGGGACGGGAGGGACACGGCAGGGGGGACAGGGCCACCACCCCGCCTCCCTCCTCCTCCTCCTCCTCCGCCCCGGCCGCCCCCGGCGAAGGGGCACTGGGGTGGGTGCGGAAAAGTGAGGGAAAAAAAAGAGGGCAGAAAGCGGAGAGGTTCGGGGGGGTTGGGGTCTTTTTAACAGCGCTCCCGGCTGGAAAAACAACCCCTCGTCCCTGGGCAGGCGGGAGCGGATCCAGGGCTTTCGACAGCGTTTACATTAGGCTGCCTTGGCAGAGCTGGCAGGGATGGAAACCGGCCGCCCTGGGAAAACAGAGGGAGAGAGGGAGGCACCGGAGCGCCACCGATCCCCTTTGGCTTGGTGCCCACTCTTGGGAGGGGGACAAAAGCCTCGGTGCCCCCTTGTCCTCCTTGGAGCAGGTCACAGCCTCCAGCAGCCGGATCTGCAGAGCCTCGCTGCAAGGATCGCTCGCTGTCACTCGAGGGGGGAGACATCCCCCAGCCCCACCATGGGAGCGCCCAGCAAACCGCAGGCAGTGCCCTGTGTTTTTCCACAATGTCCGGGTCTCCACCCCACCGGGTCGCTTGTCCCATCTCCTGCAGTTCCAGGATCCAAGGGGCGGGAGAGCCACGGCAGCACGAGCAGACGGAGCTGGCACCTGTGTGTGCACACAGCAGGGCACACGCAGGTCTCAGGGCGAGCACACGCCACCCGCACGCCTGCCACGGAGCCACAGGATCCTGCTGTGCCCCGTGCCAGCCTCAGGAGATGGCACCAGAGCTGCCATTCCTCGAGAAGCTGGGGCCTCCCTGCCATCCCAGCCACTCTGCTCCGGACACGGCCACTGGACAGCCAGAATCCGGAGGGAAAGTGGCCAGGGAGAGCCGGATTCTCAGGGGGAGGAGGTGGAAGTGCTGGCCAAAACCAGGCTTTGATTTATGGCCCATCTCAAGAGCCAGATCCCCACCCTCCCTGCGGGGACAGCTTGGCTCAGTCCTCAGCAGCACCTTGGAGCAGCCATGGGTGTGTGGCAATCCCCCGAGGCTGTCCAGAACGAGGTGAAATTCGGGTGCTTTTCTCCTCCTGGAATTGCTTGGGCAAGCAGAGGCACCGAGCATTGCAACAGCCTCCCCTCACAGCCCAGAAGTGCCTCCTGCCAGCACCAGCCCTGCTCCTGCACCCTGAGCACGGAGAAACTGCTCCGACACACAAACAAACCACCAAGCGTGGTGTTTTACCCTCGGAAATGAGCTCAGCAACTCACGTTCAGCCCAAGTTCAGCTGTGGTCACCCAAATCTAACAGCTCAGCTGGAGGAAAAGGAAGCAGAGCAGGAGCCCAGAATAGCTCCCATAAAGGGGAGGTCAAGCCACAGGCAACGTAAAGCAGTGTCCAGCCCTCTTCCCCAGGTTTGTTGAGGGTTTCTTTAATCGGACAGCTCTGATAGCTCCAAGTTCTTGGAATTACGGTTGCTACCTGCTAATTTCCCAGTAACTCCGTCCACCTTTGGCTTCAAACACACGCAGATGTTTACAAGAGGAGGCCCCCTGAGCACTGGGGTCACCCCCGTGCCCTGCAAGCCTCGGGGCTGGGCGGCTCCAGCCAAGCCCGAGGGCAGCTGGACAATGCAAACATCATCTCTCCATCCCAAAAATCCAAACCGGGCAGCAACCCCCAGCCTGGCACAGACCCCCAGGGTGGGCAGGGCTGTGGTGTTGGGGGTGGCAGGATAGAGCTGCCAGCCCCGGGAGGGTTTGCCTGGCTCATGCCCAAGCCCCGGTGCCGGAGAGAAGTCGCGGACCCAGCGCCCTCTCCCGGGAAGCGTTCCCGGGGCTCACCCTGCTTGTTTACCACCTTCCTCCCTTCCCCTCCTCCCCTTCCAGCCTGCCTTTTTTTATTATTATTATTTTTCAAATAATTTTCTTTTTAAAAATTATTTTTATATTTTTTAAAATTGAATTTAGGTTTTTTTTAAATTATTTTTTGGGAAAGCCTGCTAGGCTGTGCTTTTTTAAAATTTAATTTAATTTCTTTTTTTAAAATTATTTTTTGGGGTAAGCCTGCTAGGGCTGTGCTTTGGCCCAGCTGCGTGCCCCAGTGACCCCTGGTGTCGCTGAATAATTTTTAAATTATTTTTTTGGGAAAGCCTGCTCAGGCTGTGCTTTTCAAAATTTAATTGGCCCAGCTTTGGCCCAGCTGCGTGCTCCAGTGACCCCCGATGTCGCTAAATAATTTTTAAATTATTTTTTTGGGAAAGCCTGCTTGGGCTGTGGTTTTTAAAAATTTAATTCAGTTTCTTTTTTTCAATTTTTTTCTTTTTTTAAATTATTTTTTTTTGGAAAAGCCTGCTCGGGCTGCGCTTTGTCCCAGCTGCGTGCTCCAGTGACTCCTGGTGTCACCAACAAAACCCTCCTGGGGGGGCAGCTGGGGAGGGCTCGGTGCCAACCCGGGGGGGGTGAAATCCACCTTCAAAGGGCCACATGCACAGCCAGAGGGTGAGACAATGTCCCCTTCCAGGGGTGAGTCCCAACTGGCACAAGTTTTTCCTTCTTCCTGCTGTTAATTGGTGGGAACACCTTTATTGGCTTTACTGGCCCGGCTGGCGCTTCCCGCCGGCACAGTTTGATATCCTGAGAGAAGTGCCAAGGGTGGGAAGTGGCTGCTGAGTTAGGAGGGTTGGGCAGGCTGGACTTTGCAGCCTCCTGCCTCCAAGGCAAACCCTCAGGGACAGGGCACAGCCGTGTCCCTGCTGCTCTCCATGAAGGTGTGGGGAGCAGGAGGAGTTTCTCTCAGCTAGCACCAGGCATTCCTCCCCTTTTCCAGCTCCAGCCAGCAGTAAAGGATCAAGGCTTCCCTCTGCACTGTGCCTTGCTGGGGCTGCTGTCACCCATCCCTTGTCCGTGTGTCCCCCTCCATCCCTGTCTTCCATTTGGGAATGCCTTAAAATGCAGAAATGTCACACCATTGGGGGGTAGGGGGGAGGGTGGGGAGAGGAGGGTGGCAGCTTGAGGGTTAAATAGGATATGAAATTTCCCTGTGGCTCAGGCCCTGGGGCAGTGGCTGATGGCTTTTGGGGACTTTCCCAGCACTGTGATCCTCACCCCAGATCCTGGGATCTCAAGCCCAACAGATTGCAGACCCAGACTGCTAAGTCCAGGTACCCACTGGTTTTTCACCAGCACTAAAGAAAAATTCTGAAGTAGAAAGGAATGTTGTTATTTTGATTTTTTTTTTTTTTTTCCAACAGAGATGTCACACAGGGAGGAGGAATTGCCCATTCTGTTGTGATCCCAGGTCCCAGGAGGAGGCTGGACACACCCAAAATGCCCCAGCCTCCAGCAGTGGCACAGCTGGGAGGGAGGAGGGATGGCCATAGCATCATGGAATCACAGAATGCTTTGGTTTGGTTTGGAAGGGGCCTGAAGGTCATCAAGTCCAACCCCCTGCATTGAGCAGGAGCATCTTCAGCATCTCTCCTTTCCCCACACTCAACACACTCCTAAACTGAGCTAAATAAGGTGCCTGTGCTCAGCTGGGGCTGGGCTCTGTCTCCAGCAGCACTGACACAACCAGAGCTCACAGCCTGGAGCTGCACCAAGGGAAATACAGGTTGGATAGCAGGGAAAAGCTTTTACAGAAATGGTGATAAAGTTCTGGAATGGCTGCCCAGGGAGGTGGTGGAGTCCCCATCCCTGGGGGTGTTTAACCAAGCCTGGATGTGGCACTGGGTGCCAGGGCTGAGTTGAGGTGTTGGGGCTGGCTTGGACTCGATGAGCTTGGAGGTCTCTTCCAACCCAGTGATTCTGGGAATTCTGTGACTTTCAGATGCATCCTGGGAAGTGCTTTAAGCTGGGAGGCCCTGCATGAGCAACTGAACTGCGCCCAAGTGACCTCAGCCACGGGCTGCCTGTCCTGATATTGCATCACCTCCACCCCTGCGCACAGCTGCCTCTGCCTGGACCTATGCCAGCAGCTCCTGGTGGCCTCCTGAGCTGCTCCCAGCCTGGCTCACCTGGACATGCAGCACCTTTCACCCAAGGCTGGTAAAACCAACCAGCCACCCGAGGCAGCACTTAGCTGAGAAGGGGAGGTCCCCGTGGGCTGTGGGGGAAGGGGCCCTGGGGGCACTGACCTTGTGCAAGCAGCAGTGGCCGAGCAGTGTCCCCCGGAGCGCTGCAGGATGCTGACGAAACCCCCCAGGGCAGGCAGGCAGCAGCTGCTGGCCCTGGCTGTGAGCAAACATTGCACGCTCCGCAGCAGCCCCATGCTCCCTCTGAAGGTGCTGCCAGGGTCAAGGGTGGCCGTGGGCTGGTGGCCAGAGGGCTTTCAGCCTTTCCAGAGCAGATCACCTGGGCTGCACTAAAGAGGGTGGTTTAGGAAAGCAAATTAATCAGTGCAAACTTGTAGAGGCACACACAGAGTGAAATGAAAAAAAAAACCCCTCCCTCCCCATTCAGCTCCCTGGACCATGCACAGAGGGAAGAGGGACCTTGGGCTTTCAGCCTTTCCAGAGAAGATCACCTGGGCCAGTTTGGAAAAGCAAATTCATCAGTGCAAATGTGCAGAGGCACACTCAGAGTGAAATTAAAAAAAACCCCTCCCTCCCCATTCAGCTCCCTGGACCATGCACAGAGGGAAGAGGGACATTGGGGCACGGCCCCCAGGACAGCCCAGGTGCTGGCACCAGTTTCTTTCTTCAGTTAGGTAAAAAGACACCTCATAGGACTTTGGGGAACCTAAGGATAGCTAACTGGACAGGAGCCAAAAAGTCTTGCCTAAGCAGTGCACTAGAAAAAGAAGGGCACAAAGGAACTGATTGCTTTTGTGGGGTGTTTTGCCAGGAGCAAGAACTTCTTGCACCTGGCTCGGGTTTCCTCTGTTTAGAGTTTTGTTATTTTGCCTTTTATTAAAACTTTTCTGTTTCCAACACTAAAAAAAAAAAAAAAAAACCAAACCCAAACAAAACACTTCTAAGCTTTTTTCCTTTTTAAAAAGACAAAAAATAGTAACAAGAAGCACATTCCTACAGCCACCTCCCTCCCCACCCCTCTCTGAGCCACCTGTCCCCATGCCCACCTGTGAAAAATGCGTATTTTATGATTGGCTTTTTGCAAATATTCAAATGAATATTATATGTGTCGTGTTAGAAAGTTATGCTGTATTAATTCTCTTAAGTAGTGTGTTAAATACAGTTTTAGGTTATAACATAAGGTTAAAATAGAAGCTATGCTATGTAGGATACTTTTTTTAAAGAGAGGACTCGCAGTGAGACAGCAGCCACAGGACACCTAATCCCAATTGTCCAAAATTTTTTATTACTCTAATTATATTGCTATTTTTATAACCATTTTATTACTATGAAACTTTTAAATTCTTTAAAAGCAAGTGATTGGCGTTTTTCATGGCACCGCTCGGCTTGGCACCCCTCCCAGGAGCCCCTGGCACTGCCCCATGCCCCAGCAGCCCCCTGCCCGGATCCAGGGGCACTCCCGGCAGGCAGCCCCTACCTGCTGTGCTCCAGAGCTTGCCCGGGGGCCAGCACCTTCCCCGAGCACGTGCTCGCCTTCAGCAGCAGCCAGGGGGGAAGCTGGAAGATGAGAACGGTCAGGGGCAGGCGGGATTTGAGACCCAGGAATTGCTTGGCTCAGTTCGTTCTGTACAAGGGTGGAGAATAGCCCAGGGAGTGCTCAGCACATGCCTTTCCCCGCTGCTGGAAATCGTGCAGGGTTGTTTTTGTTGGGATTTCCCCCCCCCCCCCCAAGTTTTCAGTTCACACTGTAAAAAGTGCTCCCAGCCAGGCTGGGGCTGGGTTAGCTGTGGCTGGCACGTTAATCCCAGCCTAACACGCCTCACATCTCCATAAATCAGAGGGCAGAAATCCTCAAACTGCTGCCTGAGTGGATGAGGTGGTGAATCTGGGCCTGACATTGTAAATTGTAAAAGAAAAAAAAATATTAAAAAAATTTAATATTAATTATAAAAAGTATAAATGGTTAATTCTAACGGCAAAGTGCTGCTGCCCATGTCCCTCCCTCATGGCTGAATTAGGTCCCTGTCCTGCCACAACACATACTTAACCCAGGCTGCTGAAGTCAACAGCCCCAGAGGCTGGGGTAAGGTTACACCAGTGGTTCTGCTTCAGCTGGAGGGGAGACAAGTGAAGGCAGAGCCTGCCACAGGGGCTGTCAGCTGTAAGGGACAGTCCCAGGCAAGGCAACCACAGACAGATGGCAACAGGCTCAAAAATACTCCCCAAGGAAACACCAGTGGTGTGCTTGCCGAGCAAACAGACCTTATCCACTCAGGGCACTGAGCATGGAAATCACATGTGAAAAATCACTGTAGTGTGCTCAAGAAAGGAACTCATATTTAAGGCTGACCTGGAATTCCTCAGCCTTGGGCAACTCCACTTTTAAGGTGCTGTGGGCCTAATGTCCTATACACTTTTTTTATGAAAAGAGTATGAGGCTGCACAGGGGGTAAAAAAATCCCAAATCTTCCCCCAGAAGTGGGGACATACTTATATACTTATAATTAATACTAATGTTAGAGGGGAGAGCAGGTTTGTGCACTCAGGCTGGAGTTCCCCAGATTTCTGGCTCTGCAGACCATCCCCCAGAGCCAGAAGCAATGCCAAGATATTTGGGGTGTGTGGGAAACACCCCCCACCCTCCTGATGGCACCCAAAGGGCCAGGCTGGGCTGCTGGGGGGGCTGTGAGTGCTCAGTGACCCCAGGCAGTGAGGCTGACATTGTGTTTGGGCAGCCTTGGACTTTGCCACGCTGGGGAGCAGTGCCAGCTGATGTTAGGCAAGGAGAAAAACCCCAGCCCATCCCCTCTGGGAACATGAGGCTCTGCCCCTCATCACCTCAGGGCAGCTCCCCACGTCAGGGTGGGTGATTTGGGCTGGGGCAGGGGGGCAGCAAAGCCCTCCTGACGTGTTTGATGTTGCAACCCTGCCCTTATCTTTTCATGGAGTCCAGCCACTCTGAGCTTCCTTCTAAATCTGGGCTCTGCTCCTGTGTCCACTGCTTTTTTTCAAACTTTTTTTGGTTTTTTTTTTTCCTAAATAGCCACCCAGCTCACGTGAGCTCCTCTTGTGAGGATACCATGTGCCCTGGGAAAACCTGGGAAGCTGCAGCCAGGAGAGGAGTGCTCCATCCTGCCAGACTTCTTGGGGTCTCCTCTTGGGGAGAAACTCTGTGGAAATGGCCCTGTGCCCTCCCACAGTGACCATGTTGGCCAATTCCTGCTCACACCCTTAGTTTTTTCCTGGCAGAAGCCATCACAGTCCCACTGAGGCCAGTCCAGAGCTGGATGAGCACCCAAGGAGCCACTCCAGCCTCTGAGCATCCTACTGGGCATCTGCTCAGCTGCCAATTGGAAAATGTGTTTGTTTTTTGGGTTTTTTTTTAAGTTTTGACTTTCTCTGGGGACTTTAGGTGTGAGACAGCCACCACTCCAGGTCATTCCTACCCCTCTCTCATCTCTTGTGCTGAGGTGCAAAAATCTTTATGGATCCATGATGGGAGCTGCTCCTCCTCTCCCAGGGTGTTCCATAACTCCTTCCCACAGCTCTGCCTGGGAAGGTGTTTGGTGGCTCACAGGTGCCCTTTCCCCACATCACCTGGGGTTTTGGCACAGCCACCAGCCCCACAATCAGCTCGCAGCTGTGCCTGTGCTGGCTGGCGCTGTCTGAGATGCTCAGCCCTGCTGCTGGGAGCAGCTCGGCATTCCTGGTTTGACAGCGCCACCTCGTGAGGTGGCCCCGCTGCTGGGGACACTGGGACACTGTCCTACCCCCTGCTCTGGCACAAAGATCAGAGCAGGATCAAACACCCACCTGGGAGCAGATTCCTCCTCCTGCCAGGGAAACAGCTCACTCCTGCTGCAGGACAGGGCTCCTTCTTTTTCTCTTCTTCCAGGGTCGCCAAGGTTGGGTGTCAGCCCCAGATCTGGTGAAAAAAGACAGCAGATAAGAAATGTGGGCTTGGTCTGTTTGGGGCAGACACAGTGGGGTCTCCTGTGAAATTCCCATCCCGAGCTGAGCAGATGGACTGACAGCTCCCACACCCGGTGCTGAGGTGCCCACCAGGAACCTGCTCTGAAGGAAAAAAGCTTGCCCCAGCAGGGAGAGGGGAAAGGTTTTGTGGCATTTACATTCTCTGAAAAAAATTCTTTTGTTTAAGATTTTTCTCTTCAGAAGCTAAAAAGCTTTAAAAAAACCCCAAAACCCGAAACAACAAAAAAACCCCAGCAATTCTTATTTCATTTGCTTCTCCTGTGTTGTGCTCATGTGTAGAAGGTGTTTGAAAATTGTTTACCCCCAAGTGATTATTTCATTAGTCTCCAGTGTGAGTTGTTTTAACTCATTGGCCAACCAGGGCCAAGCTGTGTCGAGACTCTAAAAAGAGTCACCAGTTTCCATTATTATCTTTTTAGCATTCAGTAAGTGTCCTTCCTATATTCTTTTAGTATTCTTTAATATAATATAGTACCATAAAGTAATAAATTAGCCTTCTAAACACATAGAATCAAATGCATCATTCCTGCCTTTCTCGGAGCAGTTTCCCAGCAAATACAACAGGGTTTCATCTCAGGACTGCCCGAGTGTGTCTGCAGGGCTGGCCATTTAAAAAGTGACATTTCACAGCATCACAGGATGGGTAAGGTCAGAAGGTGTCTCGGGTCTCTGCTGCTCTCAGTGACCCCCAGATGGGTCACAGAGTCTCTTTTCCCAGCCTGGCATTGATGAAGGAGTCAGAGCTCTTCAGCTCTCGGTCTCAAGGTTGTTTATTGTTCCTTATCTATAAAATCCTTTCTCCTGTCCAGCCGAGGTCGCTCAGCAGGACAGACAGAGGCACTCTGCCTGCCCCAGGGCACTGTTATCTCTTTATACTAAAAACTACCTGTACAATATTTACAATAACTTCCCAATCCCCATCACCTGTGTTAGACAGTGAGCTTCTGCTCTAAACCTATCCAAAAGTGCCACCATCACCCAGAAGGTGGAGGCCAAGAAGAAGAAGGAGAAAGGCTGGACATGCCCAGATTCCTCCATCTTGCCCCCTGAGCCCCCATTCTAAAAACCCCAAAAATCTATTTTTTCACCCTGTGATAAATTCACCATCATTCTACTTGAACTTTCATGGCTTGCAGATCTTCATCTAAGGTTGGTAACTTGCTCCACAGGTCATAATCAAAACCACAGGGTTTGGGCTGTGTGCCAGGGTCTCTGAGGCTCCTGGCAGGGGTCCTGGCTGCTCAGGACAGCCAGAGGGATGTCCTGGGTTCTGACAAGAAGGGACCACCTGGTCCAGCATCTCAGCTCAAGCAGGGTCCCCTGGGCCCAGTACTGAGGATTGTACCCAGATGGCTCTTAAATAATTTCTCCACTAAAGGAGACTCCACAACATCTCAGGGCAACCTGTTCCAGGGCTCAGTTACCATCACAGGGAAGAGGTTTTTCCTCATGTTCAGGCAGGAATTCCTCTGTTCCAATTTCTGCTCATCTCATTGCTCGGCACCACCGAGAACAGCCTGGCTTCCACCCTCTGCACATCCCCTCTTCAGGCACATACAGACATTGCTCAGATCCTCTCTCAGTGTTCTCCTCTGCAGGATAAGCAGGTCTGGAGGCAGCTGCTGAGAGCCCTGTAGCCCCCCAGGAGTCACCCCAACAAGCGTGTCACAATCAGGTTGGCACTTTGGAACGCAGCGCCGGAACACTGCACCACCATGATGACTGCTGGTGAGTTCGCCCTTGCTGGGGGCTTCAGCCCCTCTAAACACACCCCAAAAGGTGGAAAAATGGGGGCAAAAAAGCAGTATTAAGCTTTGAAATGTAGGTCCTCCCTGTAACACTGCTGTGCCTTGATGGAAGAGGGCATTTCCAGGGGGAACCCACCCCCCGGCAGGCTGATGCCAGCCCACCTTCCTGCATCCAGATCTTTCAGACATGAATAAAACTTTGCAGGGTGGTGGGAGCTGTTGGCCACCAACATTTACACTGAGTGCTGGGTGGATAAGCTGTGTTATTCCCAGTGTCTGGGTAAGGCAGAGGAGCACAGCTCCTGCCCTGCAGTCACCTCCCTTCTCTTGCCCTATGGATGCCACCACATTTGTGCCCTGTCTCTGTGAACCTTTGCTGTTTGGGAGGCTGCCATCCAAACTCCACAGCTCCTGAACCTGGTGCTTTCCAAACAGCCTGTGCCACCCATCCCAAATCACATGTTACACACTGCCCCAGCTCCATGAGCACAGGACAAGCTTGTACCACACACCCCCTAAAGCTGATTCTCCCCAAAACTCCTCCCCTGGCTCACAACCCATGTAACTTTCTCTTCTCCCCCTGTAGCATCCATAGCCTCCACGGACATGGGGCTGCTGCTGCAAGATGATGTTTTTGTTGACTTTTTCAACATCTTTCTGAGCCTTCCTGTAAGTCCACTCTGCACCATAAAACCTGAAGCCTTTCGGAGCTCTCCTCAGGTGAACTTTGTGTGGCATTTTAGAGGCCGCAGGAAAATTGGGCTGGAACAGTTCAGGCTGGAAAATGAGGGAGACCTGAGGATCTCAACTTGGAGATCAAGGGTCTGAAAGGGAATTTGATGCCCTTCTGTGTAGTGGGAACTAACTAGAACCCTGGGCTCTGGGCTCCTCTGCCACCCTCCATCTCTTTCAGCTCTCTCTTTCCGTTTTAATCCAGATTTTTGGGCAGACCCCCCTTTACATCAGTGGCACGGGTCGGTGGTGCCTGTGGCCAGAGCTGCCGAGCCACCTGGTGAGAACATGTCCCTCGTTAGAAGGGAGGAGCGGGAGGAAGGGCACGGGGCAGGGGAGGGAAGGAGCCGGTTTGTCACTGCCAGGGCCCCTCTCTGGCTCTCTGTTCGTGCAGCTGGGCGATCATTTCAACCCCGGGCGTCGTTTCGCTGTTAAGCCCTGGGCGGAGCACGATCCATTTAAAGTCCTGCTGCAGTTTATGGGGTTTGTCCATAAACACCGAGAGCATGTGCGGCGGCACAGAAGGACACAAACATCAGCCCCTCGTCCTGGCTCCCTCCTGAATTCAACAGGAGCCAAGCCCTGTGGGTCACCGCGCTGGCTCAGCGCTCCCTCCCCACTCGTCCCCGTTCCCCCCAGCCCTTGCAGCGCTCGGATCCCAAAGCGAACAGGAACCCCCGCTCCTCTGGAAGCCCCCGGGGAGCTGCCATACCTGGGCTCTGAGAAGGCGGGCGAGGAAGAGGAAGGAAGCCCTGGAGGAGCCGGGGCTGCCGCGCTCGTTTTGGGCACAGGCAGCGGCTGTAACTCGAGTATCCCCCTCGTACCTCAGCACCACCATCGCCATAAAGCAACAGGGCGCCTTCCCCACCTCCTCCCGGTGGCAGGGAGCTCTTACTCACCCTAAAGGCCGGCCAGGAGCCGGCTCCTCGCTCGCAGCTAATCCTCTCCTTGGGCAACGCAGGATGCCAACCCCGCGGCTTTGCTGGCTTGGTTGGAAAAGCACCGGCTGCCTCACTTCTGCAAATCCAGCCTGTGCCTGCACCTCGTCCTCTGCCAGAAGCTGCTGGCGTTCATTCGCTCGGGGGAAGCAGGTGAGTCATCGCGGCACGGAGGAAATCGGATCGGCTGCTCCTTTGCGCCCGGGCTTCCTCTCGCTGCGGGGCTGGCACTGCCGGGTGCCTGCCCAGTGGGTCGTGCCTCTGCTCCGGGTTGGGAAGGCGTTGCACATCCCATTTTTAGGGATGCAGCGGGTCCCGGTGGGATGTGCAGGGATTTACCCCACCACGCTGTTCTAAGTACCTGCCCAGCAGGGTTCACCGAGGGGTTCAGGGGTGGAGCGGGGCTGGAGAGCATCTTGGGGCACGGGAAGCCGAGGTGCCCATGCTGCCTGGGAAAACGGGCTGTGGTCTCTCTTACTGGCAACAACTCGGGATTTTGCTCACTTTGCCCCTAAAATGAGTCCTCTCAGTCCAGCCAGGTACTTCCTCAGCCTGCGTGTCAACTACCGCTGGGAAGAAAGCAGTGGCAGCAGGAATACTGATTCTCATTTCGGAAAAATAAGCAATTCACTAAGGCTTTTCCTGAGTGCATTGCTGCTGCTTCTCCAGTCGGGTTGAAAATCAAAGCTAGAGGAAGTTGCAAGTTCCTTGCAAATGCCCATCTTTTCTGTCCTGAGCCCCAAACTCAGGACAGAAAAGATGGGCATTTGCAAGGAAGAGAGGCACAAGAACAGGACAAGCTGTCCTTGGCAGGGGCGAGTTATCCTTGCAAACACCCCGTGTGCATCCCACAGCCTGCCCGAAACTCCCAGTCCAGGGTGATTTGCTGGTCTCCCTCCAGCAGCCTCTTTCAGGGTGGGAGCTGGAGTGTTTCCTTGGGATGTGGCAGGCAAGCCCTGATGCCATCTGTGCTGTGTCCCACAGCAGAGCTGCTGAACTGGCAGAGTGCTGACCAGTGGCTGCTGGAGAGGTGCATCAGCGGGAGCCAGGGCATGCAGCACTTCTGCGCCTTCCTCCGAGGAACCCCAGGTGGGCACGGGATGCTCCACAGCCCCCTCCCTGCCAGCCACGGCCCACCTGCCTGGCAGGAGGCTGGCACAGAGCTAGGGTCATGGGTAAGATGCCAGAGAAAGCTTTGGAAGGTGAGCCAGCAGCGGAGCTGGGAGGGAGATGCACAGCCGTGGCTTTGCTCCGCTCTGTTCCCTCCGTTCGTCCAGGTGATCTTTCCTTCTGCTTCATCCACCCTCGGGACTTCCAGGGCCTCCTCCCAACTCCCATCCCTTCTCTGATCTGTAGGGGAAGAACTGATCGACTTCTGGCTCATCTCTGAAAGGCTCCTGGGTCTGGATGAGTCGGATGGGAGTCAGAGGGAGCTGTTCCTGTGCCCTGGAGCACAGGCTGAGAGCCACTCACCTGCGTGAAGGCTCCAGCATCCTCACCTTCTGCACCACCACCGTGGGTAAGAGGAGCTGGGGATGAGCACTGCCCTTCCAGAGAGTGGATCTTTCCTGGCTGCTCCCAGGGGGATGGGATGCCATCCCCTGCCTGGGGAACAGCCTGCACAGAGCCATCTCCCTGTTGTAATTCCCTGAATCCATCTCAGGATCTCTTCCGAAAGCCAGGCACATCCAGTCCGTCACCACCAGGAGGGAGATCCTAAGCAAGATGCAGGAACAGGTTCTTTTTATGATTCAGAGCTACTGGCTCCCTAAATTCTTTGTGCACTGCAAGATGGGAATGGAGGAAGAAGAATTGTGCAGGCCTTTGCTCCAGGAATATCGGGAACGTTTATCACAGGCTGCCTGGCAGCAGCCCCAGGCCTTTCAGAGCCCCTCCCCACCATGCACATCAAAAGGAGCCAGGGTGTGCCAGGGCCCTACTGCAGCCAGAAGGCCAAAGCAGAGGTCTGGGCTCTGGTCAAGGAGGGGAGAGACAGCCAGGAATTGAAAATGGCCACTTTTCAGGTGAAAGCAGAGAAGCAGCCAGGGCCAGCTGGGAGCAGGGAGGAATTGTGTCTGGATAAGGATGCTGTAGGATCCATTCCCCAGCACTCACAGCATCCTGCCTTTGGAGGCAGAGGAGGAGCAGCATTTCCTGGAAGACCTCAGTCCAGTGCAGTGCAGGATCTGGAAAACCTCTCTAAGGAGAAAATACCCTCTGGCCTGCTTCCCTCTGCATCCCTTGCCCGGCTGCCATCCCTGAAAAAGCCAATCAAGACCTTGGATTTCCTTCCCTGGGCCCTGAGTGCCGAGGCCTGTGCTGGAAGACCCTTCAGAGATTTCCTGCAGCACCAGAACCGGCCCATGGAGACTCATCTCCTGGACCTGTGGCACGACCTGGAGGAGTTTCTGCCTGTGGTGCTGGACTCCAACAGAGAAAACAGCTTCTTCCTGCGCCATCTGATTGGGGAGAAGATCTGCAAGACCTACCTGGAGGACAGCAGCATTGAGAAGCTCCCCTTGGAGACCAGGACTCTCGTGAGTTTGTGGAACCGTCTGATCTGTGGGGAATTCTCCCCCTGGATATTCAGAGCCCAGAAGGAGATTTGCAAGGTACACAGGGGTGCTGGGTCAGGCTGGGAGGTACAGCTGGCATCGGCACCCCTGTGGTGGTGTGAGGGCTCTGGGGATGTTTAGGAAGAGAAGCATTTGGAAAATGAAGAGGAAAAGGGATTAGGAAGGGAATAACCTGCAGTCACCTTGCAATGGACCAGGCCAGTGGAGAGGAGCTTCCTCAGTGGTTTGCTGGGCAGCAGAGCAGGGCTGGGCAGTCACTGACCATCTCTGGTGGCCCTGGCTAGGTGCACATTCCAGGACCATCCTTTTGCACCCACCATGGCTCCAGCACAACCCCAGTAAAACCCATTTGGAGTCCCAGCCCCTCTGGGCAGCCCCATGGACCAAGCTGGATGTGCAGGCGTGTCCTGGGCATGTCAGCATGTCGTGAGCCACCCGTGGCACCAGCACTGTCACCCTGCCTGAGGACAGTCCCCCTTTGCTCCTCCTCAGGTGCTCTGTGGCCTCTATGAGGAATTTCTGGCTGCTGATGACAGGACATTCCTCCAGTTTGTGGTAAGGGGGATGCACAGGGGCATCCCCTGGGTGGTGTGCAGGCTCCAGTGGGGATGTGAAAAGTTGGAGAGGGAGTGAGAGAGGGAGGGAAGAGAAGCCCAGCATTAGTGGTCTGGCATCCCACAATATCCCCAGCCAGTGCTGCCACAGGGTGACACAGCAGATCCTACCCTGCTCCAGCTGCCTGGAGCAATGATCCTCAGCTCTTCCAGCACAGCATCCCATTCAGCTGGCAGCACTGCAGGCACAACCTGTGAGAGCTCCCCTAAGACAAGCTGTGACCCTGCCTAAAAGCTGGGAGAAATGTAATTACAGGCTTTTAGGGCAGGCATGGTTGAGCCCAGCACTTCTGGGAGTTGATCTGCCCTTTCTTTCCCTTGCCCACATTATTAATGTGTAATTATTACTGCTATTAATGTGACTCATGTGCAGGACACACATGGGATAACCCTGCCCCAGCACAGGGGGAAGAGACCATGCAGCCTTTTAGCCTATGACTCAACCACCCTCAAGTTTTCCCCTTTTTTCCCCCATCAAAAAGGATGATATAAGAAATCAGAGTCACACCCTCCTCCCAGGCTATTATTCCTCCTGGCATCAGGAATCCCATAAAACCTCACCAAATTTCAGCATCACACCCAGCAACCTCCTTGCAGGAGCATCCCACCTGCACTGGTACCTGCACAACCTGTGCAGGCAATTCTTCTCACTGCAGATGGTGCTCTTCAAACCAACTGTTTCCCCAGAATGAAATGGGAAATCAGCTGCTGATCCTGGGAAGGTTAAGGGGAGGCTGTCAGGGCTTGGTGTGCTCCAAGACCTGGCTCCCAGAGCCTCAGCCACGGAGAGCTGAGCACTTTGGAAAAGTCAGCTGGCAGCTCCCAGCTGCTCTTAGTGGGAAGTTAATTAGCTGCCCAGGTTTTAAAGCACCTCTTGTGGAGGAAATCTCCCCTCTGAGGCCAGAGCTGCCCTGGGAGTGCAATTGGCACTTCAGCAGGGTTGGGCCCTGCTCTCTGTGGGCACCATCCCAGAGCCAAACTCCTCCTGGCACTGCTGCTCCGCTCTCAGGGAGCTGCTGGCAGCTTAGCAGGGTTATTTTGGGGGTCTGCTCTCAGAAACCAGCCTCTCTAGCCCTTAGGCTGAGCCTACTGGTTGTCTTTGGGGAGAGGCAAAACCTGCAGGAGGGTTTGGGGCAATGAGGGAGGCACTCCCAGGGCACCAGCTGGAGCCAGCCCCGGGGACAACAGCCCACAAAACAGCACACCAGGCTGCTGGGGACACCTTCAGGGCTGTTCCCAGCCCTCCTGCGGGGATGTTTTCTCCTCAGGAAAGCTGCAAGGCCGTGTCTGGGCTACCTCTGGCTGCCTGTACATCCCAGCCAGCCTGAGCTGAGCTTTGTGCTCTCATGGATTCCTTCCAGACTGCTTAAAGCTCCAGCAGAGGTCTAAACCAGGCAGGTTTGTGGTCTGAGGCACAGTGAAACACGTGGGTGATGCCCTGTGCAGGCTGAGCTAGAGCAGAGGCTGGACAGAGCTAAAGAATAAAGCAGGGATTTATTAAAAGGCCTCAATGGATCCACCTTGGGCAGCACAAGAGCCCAGCCAGGGCTGCACCCAAGATGGACCAAAATGGTCCCAAAATGGACAACTGGTCACGGGGTCTCTCATTTTGATCAGTTCTGCTCCATTTGCATGTTGGAGTTAATTGTCCAATTCCAGCTCCAGCCCAGGCAGTCCCATCCTTGTTTTTCTCTCTCCAGCCCACGTTGTTTGTGCTCCTGGGCTGAGATTTGGATCATTTGTCCTTGGTGCCCAGCTGGAGCAGGAATTGTTTTGTCTCCCTGCTCTGTGCACAGAGCTCACCATCCCCTCATGTGAAGCCCAGACCCACACACTAAAGCAGCACAGAATCTAAAAAACACAAAAGCTCAAACCTGAGGCATCCTGGCACAGAGCTGGAGGTGGGGAAGGTGCTCTGTGCCATCACCCTGCCCTGCTCTCACCACAGGCTCCAGGCACGGATGTCCCCATGGCCGAGGTGCCAGGCCGTGCTGCTGGCAGATGGGGACACTTCCACCTGTCCCAGAGGATGAACCAGTCCCTGCAGCTGGGCCAGGCCTTGCATGGCACGAGGAGCTTGGAGGAGATCTCCTCCAAGCACTGGCAGCTGCTGGCTGCTCGGGACCTGCAGAAAGGGGGCTCCATCCAGGCAGAGATGGAGCTGCTCCTGGGCAGCGCCGGTAAGAGGGGGCTCTCCCTTCCTGGTGGGGCTCACGTTGGCTGAAGCCTCTAAAACATGTTTCATGCTCTGCTGGTAGCCCTAAACAGGTGATGGACATCATGGGGTGGGTTTGTACCGTGGGTCTGGGAGGCTTCATTTGTAAGGAAAGCTTTGGCAGCTTTTTTTTTTTCCTGTCAAAATCAGTCAGAGCTGTCCACTGGGATTTTAGACCAGGGCCAGATTCCCTCCTGCCAGTACCAGGGGCACCAAATGCCACATCCCTGCACTGGCCTGGATCACCAAATCAAACAAAGGCTGCAGCAAAGTGGCTGAAGCCCAAAGCCAGCAGTGGCTCCTGTCACCCCAGTGCCACATTTTGGCCTTCTGAGGGTGCTGGGACTGCCCATGCTGCTGCTGCTGCTGCTGGTGTAACCCCTCAGCTTTGTTCTTTTGGGAATTACACCCATTTTCTAGGCACCTGTGCTGCACTGAGGGCGACAGCAGTCCCCTGTAGCTTGTGGGCCCTCAGTTTTACCCAAGAAATGCAGTGCCATGGGCAGATCATGGAGCAGGGCACACAAGGGGACAAGGAAGGTGACAAAACCCAGCCCTCAGAGCCAGTGTTCATGTAACCAGAGGCAATGGCCACGGGGTCTGTCCCCTCTCCTCTCTCTGATGCAGAATTCCAGAGGATGATAGCAGATGAGCTGGCTGTGGGCAGCCCAAGCAAGGAAGAGGAGCTTCTGCAGCTCATGAGTGCAGCACTCGGTGAGCCCAGGCAAGAGGCTGGGTGGGCTCCCAGACATCCATCACCCTTGGGGAGCTTCTCCAGAAGGAAGGGCCCATCCACCACCACAGGCTGGGCTCTGGGGCATTAACCCAGCCAGGGAGGGTGGCACTGGGGGATTTCTCTGAAGCAGATGCTGAGGAGGTCAAACCATGAGAGGTGAAGTATCAGTGATGATGTGAGAGACGGGGAGAGGGTGAGGTGGTCAAAGAGTCCGATTTTATTGTGGACTACAAATGCTTATAGACTGTTTTAGGAAGGCTAGTAATGCTTTACTACAATGATTGGGTTAAAAATCATATCAACAAACTTATACATTTTAAACATCTCTTGCTTGCAGAAGTCTTGATGTAATTTTCTTTTTCCAGTAAACCCATCTGATTGAATCTTCTTGCAATCTTGATTTAATCCTCAAAGTTCTGTTTGCTCTTGCCAAGGCATCCTGTTATCAAATCTCTCAAGCTAGCCAGGTCCAAAGTCCATCATCTGTCTTGTGTGTCCCAGTATCCCAGTAGTGAAGGGCTCCCTCAGTGTCTCCTGGGCCAGAGTCACCACAGAGACACCACGTGGAGGCTCCAGGGTCCAGCTCTCTGCTGGCACCTCTGCCTGTCACCTGGGGAAGAGGCCAGCCCTGTTTCTGTCCCCACAGCTGTTGCATCTGAGAGGATTGCTCGAGAGAATGCTGCTGCTGCTGCAAGGAAGAGGGCAGCTAGAAAACGCAGGTCAGGCACCTCACAGCACACAGCTTTGCTCCTTCCACTCTTTCAGGTTTTTCCCAGAGCTCCCCTGTAGTGCCAGTGCTCCCTGTGTGCTCATTTGGACCTCTCAGATGTAGGGTGGCCTGTGGGTGTAAACTGCAGAATTACCAGGGAAAGGAGAAAAATTAACAATCCCCACCCCCAGTTCAGATTTACTCTTCACACCTTGTGCAAATCTTGTGCACTTCATCCTCAATCAACCCCCAGAATGCCACCTGAGCAGTGCTCAGATTCCCACCTGAGCAGTGCTTAGATTCCCACCTGAGCAGTGCTTAGATTCCCAGAAGGATCACTTAAAATCACACCGTGGCCATCCTTAAATCTCTGGACTCACATCTCACCTCCTGGGAACACTCCAGCCACGAGTCCTTGCAGCTTCCCACTGGGATACAAAGCAAATGGAAAAATGATGGTGAGCACCTGGGCTGAGCTGATTTCTTCAGCCCAGTCATGCAAATGCACCCTGCCCAGCATCCATCCCACCCCAAGGGGCCAGACAACAACTGCTATAAATGCATTTTTTCTATGGCCCATCAGCACTGATATTCCATGCAGACCCTCACCCCAAACCAGCAAATCACTTCTGGGCCTGCAGGCTGCTGGACTGGAGGAGGAAACACTGCAGATAAGCAGGACAGACACTCCCATGTGCAAGAAGAGAGTCCAGGGGAGGGTATCCAGTGCCCTCTACCATTGTCCAACCTCCTCCAGGACCAGAAATCCAGTGGGACCCCAAGCCCAGGGCCATCCCCTATCAGCTGCTCCCCACCTTAGCCCCCCTTCCATCACACCAGTGCCCTCCTTGTGCCTCTGGCTGCCCTTGATGCTCTCTCATCTGGCAGGTTGGAGGAGGAGGGTGAGGAGGACGAGGAGGATGAGGAAGATGAGGAAGATGTGGAAGAGGAGGAAGGACCCAACTATCAGAAGAAGAAGAAGCAGAAACAGACACAGAAGCAGAAAACGACAGAGAAGCAGAAGAAGACAGAGAAGCAGAAAAAGACGGAGAAGCAGAAAAAACAGAAGCAGAAGAGGAAGGAACAGCAGCAGCAGCAGGATTTGTTGCCCTGGAGCAGAAAGCCCAGGTCTAGGCGTCCTCAGCTTGTGCAGGAAGGGACAGAGAACTTAAAGACACAGAGGATGGTAAGGAAAGACCCTGTGTCCTCCCAGGCTGAGGGTGTTTGCCAGGCAAGGAAGAGAGGAGGTGCTGTGAGACAAGGGATGCCACATAAATGCGGTGAGGGGGTCAGACTTGGAGAGCTGCAGAAAGGCAGCAGGGAAAGGCTCCCAGAAACTGGGGTCTCCTCCAGCCAGGTCCCATGAGCTCTTGGAGATCTATTTCACAGCCAGGATAGCTCAGCTACCTTAGAAGGTGTAAAATCAGCAGGATGGCTCCTGTGGCAGTGTTGGAAACAAAAAGGTTTAATAAAAGGCAAAATAACAACACTTTTTACAGAGAAAAACCAAGCCAGGTGCAAGAGGTTCTTCTCCTGGTAAAACACCTCACAGAAGCGATTTGTTTCTTTGTTCTCTTCTTTTTCTAGTAAATTGCTCAGGTGGGACTTTTTGGCTCCTGTCCAATTAGCTATCCTTAAGTTTGAGGTGAAGTCCCCCAAGTCCTATGAGATTTCTTTTAGGCTAATTGAGGAAAAAAACTTCTGGGCTTTTTTCTAAGGAGACAAAGGAGAGTTTTGTCACTCCATCAACAGGGGGCACATTCCTACAGCTCCCTCCTGCAGGCTCAGGACTGGCTGAGCAATTCACACCATCCCCTGCGGCCAGCAGGGAAACAGAAATGCTGGAAAGCAGAGATGATGCCTGGGGCACAAATCCTACTGCCAAGGCTGCTCCAGCTCACAGTGGTGGGTCCAAAGAGGAGGGCTCAGCCCCAGTGCTGCAGCTCCCTGGCTTGTGGTATTGTCAGGGATCCCTGTGGCAGTAGGGAAAGATCAATCTGACTCCATGTTCTTGGAAGGCTAATTTATTATTTTATGATCTATATTACATTAAAGACTAGAGAAAGGATACAGACAGGATAAGATACTGTCTGTATCAACAAGATACTAATGAAAAACTCCTGACTCTCGCCAGAGCCTCGGCACAGCTGGCACTGATTGGCCATTAAGTCAAAACAATTCCCATGAAACCAATCAATGACCAGCTGGTAAACAATGTCCAAACCACATTCCAAAGCAGCAAAACACGGGAGAAGCAAATCAGATAATTATTGTTTTCCTTTTTCTCTGAGGCTTCTCAGCTTCCCAGGAGAAGAAATCCCGGGCAAGGGGATTTTTCCAGAAAATATGACAGTGACACTGGCTGATGCCACCTGTGTTGTGTCTCCACAGGGATGGGCCTGGGATGCCATCCGGGAGCTTGTCAGGAGCTTCTGCAAGTTCCGGAGGGACATGAAGAAACACACGCGCCGTGCAGAATTTGAGGAGTTTCTTCGTCAGGAGCGAAGAAACAAGAGGGAAAGTATGTCCAGTGTCCTGCCACCCCTGCTCCTCCCTCCCCTGGGTTTAGGTAGAGAAGAAAATGGAGAAAACCTGTCCCTTACCTCCCACCACCATGACTTAGTGCCCTGTTATGCTGTTGCATCTCTCTCAAGCAATGTTGCATATGCGAGTTCGCATCCCTGCCTAAAAAAAAAAGAAACCAACCCAAAACAGGAAACACTAAATGGAGCTAAGGTGAGACAGGCCAGAAAAACAAACAAAAGGAAACTGTTTTCTGGGCAACAGGGAGCTGACCTGAACAGAAAGTTTACACACAGGTTTGAGAGGAGGCAGGAAAAGCAGTTAGAAAAGTAATCTACTAAACACACAGACACCCTATTTAGATCAAGAGAATTTTGTAGATGGGGGAAACAGATTTTTTCCCTTTCATCCTCACTCGTTATCTGCTTGTGTCAGAGCCAGGGCCAACAGCTAGACAGACCAGCAGGCTTTAGCAAGAGGCCATTCCCTATGGAAACAGTGAACATAAACACTCTGTGGGTGCAAAGAGGAGGAGAGATGGGGGAGATCACCAAGCTAGAGAAAAGGTATAGCACACAGGACTAGAAAGGCTCCCAGCAAATTGCATGCAGCTAAGGGGAGGTGAAGGAGCAAACCCAGTGCTGGGCAGCAGCACACGGCATCTCTTCCCCTGCCTCAGACATGCCTGTCAAGGAGAAGAAGAAGAGCAAAAGTCCTGCCAAGACCCCCCACAAGGGCAAGGGCAAGGGCAAGGGCAAAGGGCAGCAGCAGAAGGTGACGCTGATCAAACGCCGCATTTTGGACAAACAGATCATCACCGTCAACTTCCTCGTGGATGACCTCCGCTTTTACCTGGAGATGGACAGGTAAGTTCTGCTCCCACCTTCTTCTGGGCGCTCAGGTACCTGGTGGTACAGAATCCCAGAATGGTTTGGGTTGGAAGGGAGCCTAAATGTCACCTCGTTCCAGCTCCCTGCTTTGGGCGGGGATGTGTCCCTCTGGACGAGGTTGCTCAGAGCTCCATCCAACTTGGCCTTGGCACCAGCCTGCCTTGGCTCTGACCTGAACCCATCTCTGATGGAGACCTCCAAAGCCCAAACCCATCTCTGATGGAGACCTTCCAAGCCCAAACCCATCTCTGATGGAGACCTCCAAAGCCCCCGTTTCAGCCTGCACTCATCCCCTGGCTCAGGGTTCCTGTTTGGAATCCTTTTGGTTTGGCAGTCCCAAGCAATTCAGCGTTTGGCTACACCATTCCGGATGTCCCAGTTGTGGTGGCTTGTCTCCCTTGACTCTGTCCATGTTCCCAACAGACCTCCAAGCCCAATCCATGGCCAGTGGGCACCAGCCCTGCAGCCAACACCCCCACATTAGGAAAATCCCCATCTTTTTGTCCTCCTCTTTTCCCAAAAAGTGAACCCTGTGACCACGAGGGTGGCAGAAGAGGGAGGTGGCTTTTCCTCCAGTGTCACTGCTCCACGGGACTGCTTTGAGGACTGAGGATTGCTTTTCCTGGCCAAGCAAACACCCAAGTGTCGGATTAAGCTCTTTTCTGACACAGAGATGGGGCAACTGAGAGCTGTTTTAAAAACTTTTATTCCATTTTCAGTCTCATGTGAAAGGTGAGACAATACAGGTGTTATAATTCAAGCTATTACAATCAGAAGCCAATTAATTCTTAATTACATTGCATTATAAGTGTTTCTTGGCCTATCAGCTTTTGCCACACCATGCTGTAAATGCCTTAAAGCCAATCATCTAAAATTACTCCTCTTGGGTCCCACTACAATGCATCTTTCATAGTTCTAGTCCTCTAAAGTACTTAGTCTTTTTTGCAAGGCCAAAGGAATTTAAGAATTTTCTACAAATCCACTTCCCACACCAAATTAAGCAAGACCAGGACTGTCTAGCCTAGCAGTTAAGCAGCACTTGTGCCTTGGCAGGTTTTCCAGGCTGGCTGACGGCGTGGAAGCTGCAGCACCCCAGAACATGGAGTCAGAAAAGCACGGTTCCTTTCTCAAAAAGAAACTTGAGGTCATCAGCAAACTTTTCCTGGACTCTGACATCCCCCCCAAGCTGCGGGTGAGACCCCAGGACCTGCCCAGGAAGGCTGGAGGCTGCTCATTGCTCAAGGCCGTGGCAGCACAGCTGAGAACAGTGGTGGGGAAAGAGGAACAGGAGGAGGTCTGGATCTGCTGGGGGGGCTTTGGGGTGTGCTCTGGAGCCTGGGGCTTCCACATGGGGTGGGAAGCAACCCCCCAGCAGGTGCTGATAAATTGAGAACAAGCATGTGGATAAGGATGGGAAAGATGGGGATGATTCTCCAGCATTACCCGCTGGAGAAATGCCAGGCCTGGAGTGCCAGGATGGTGCTGCCCAGCACCAGCCCAGTCCTTTCACTCCTCAGAGGCCGGTGTCACCATCATCCCCTCCCACTGCACCCACCCCATCTCCTCCCAGTAGCTCTGCCATCTCCCCTTTGGAGGGCACAATGCTTCCCACAGAAACCCAGGTGGGATCCTGCCCTTGTGCTGGGGCAAGCAGGCAGGATGGAATTTGGGTCTCTGCTTAGAGACTGCTGAGGTGGGGTCAGGCAGAGAAACCTGGCCCCATCAGGAGTGCTGCAGAGTGCTTTGGTCTCTTCTGTGCCCAGGTCAACATCTCTGAGAAAGAGAGGGATTTAATCTGGCGCTCATCTTCCAAGGGGCCGCTGACCCGGGCCATCTACCACAACGCCAAGGTCGCCCTCTTCCCCATCCTGATGTACTTCTGGAGAAGGTACCTCTCCATCCTCCCTCTTCCAAGGTGGAGGAGGCTCTGGGGATGCCACCCTTTATCTCCAGCCACTTGTTCCTCTGCCATCAGGGATGCTCCCAGGGAGTTCTGGCCATGGAGAGGCACCAGGGGTGCTCCCAGAGAGGAGTTCTGGCCATGGAGAAGGATCAAGAATGCTCCCAGAGAGGAGTTCTGGGCATTGGAAGGGATCAGGGAGGTTCCCAAGTTGGAGTTTTGGGCATGGAGAGGGATCAGGGAGGTTTTCAGGGAGGAGTTCTGGCCATGGAGAAGAATCAGGGATGCTCCCAGGGAGGAGTTCTGGCCATGGAGAAGAATCAGGGATGCTCCCAGGGAGGAGTTCTGGGCATAGAGAAGAATCAAGGATGCTCCCAGGGAAGGATTCTGGGCATGGAAAGGGTGAACAGGGGTGAGCTGAAAATGCAGAGGAGATGCTCCCTGTGAGCTCAGCTGGAATTGTCTCCTTGGAGCTCTGCTGTCCTTGCTGTTTCTCACGCAGGTTCTGCACCTGGAAGGTGATGAGGACCTTTCGGGCCTACCAGGAGGTCAGCAGCTCTGGGATCCCTGAGGAGGAACAGAGCTTTCAGGAGTCCAAGGGGGACAGGAGCTCTCAGGAGCCCAAGGGGGACAGGAGCTCCAAGGTCCAACAGCAGGAGAGGAGCTCTCAGGAGCCCAAGGGGGGCAGGAGTTCCCGGGTCCAACAGGGTGAGAGGAGCTCTCAGGAGCCCAAGGGGGGCAGGAGCTCCCAGGGCCGCAAGGAGGGCAGGGTTCCAGCCTCTCCACCTGCAAAAACCCCCTCGAAAGCACCCAAGACGCCTGGTCCCAAGAAGCTGGAGGCCACTCCCTCTACTACACAACATGCTCCAGGTTTGTTCTTCCAGTGCATAAACACCCAGACCTGACATCTTTCAGGTTCCCCTGGAAAGACCTCCTCCTTCACACAGGCTTTGAGGGTGTATGTGGTGCAGGCCTGCTGGGAAAAGGGAATGGAATATTTTGGTTTTTCCTGTCAAAATCAGTCAAAACTGTCCAGCGGGATCTTAGACACTTTCTTTGGTGAATAGGGAAGTGAGCACAGAGACTTGCCCTGCAAAGAGCTGTTGCATAATTCCTATTTATTTCAATAGCCAAGTTAAAAATAGTCAGGCACACCCCCTGAAACAGAAATAAAAACCCCCAATCTTTTGGGCTGCAAGTCAAATGGGAGCAGGAAAAGGAGAACAACTGCGCAGCCAAACACCAGGCCTTCCATGGAGAGAGCTTTGAATATCTGGAATGGAGAATAAGCTCCATCAGGATTTGAAGTGACATCTCCAGGGAAAGAGATGTTTTTTCCTCCTCATCCCCTTGTTTAGTTTTGATACACTGAATAACTCTAAACTGGAAAACACAGAGCGATGCTGAGCGCTGTCAGTCTGCCTGACAGCCCGCTCCTTGGCTTGAATATTCATTTGGAAATTGTCTAATTGATTTTTGATTAAAGGGGAAACCAAAATAGGCACATACTAATCTTGCATTGACGGATGAGTGGGCGTCAGCAAGCTGCTGCTCTGCTCCCCTGTCATTTATCACTGTCAAGTTCTGGCTAAAAAGCAGCAGAGTTTGAGGATTTGGATGCCTCCAGGCAGGTGCTTGAGCTCCTGCTCCCCAGCAGGGTGGATGTGACACAGCCCTGTGCCCCAGGAATGCCAAGCCATGTCCATAGCTCCAACCTCCTCACCCCCTTGGCTATTCCCATGGACAACATCCAGTCTTCAGCTTGGGTCTCCACCTTGTTACAGAGCCTCACTGTTCTTCCAGGACCTTCTCAAAAGTAGTTGTTTTAACACAAAAGTCACCAAAAAACCACCCCAGGAAAACCTCATGTATCACACGTGTATTCCAAGCTGGTGATGAGGCAGAAACCTTGGAGTTATCCAGGACAAGGACAGTGTTTGCCAGGGTCTTCAGGCAGCAGAGAGAGTGACATCCAAACCGATTCAGATCAGAGATAGGAAGTCGTGTTTTACACTAGAGGGTGGTAAAACACCGGTATAGGTTGTGCAGAGAAGCTGTGGCAGCCCCATGCCTGGGAAGATTCAGGATCAGGTTGGATGGGGCTCTGAGCAACCTGGTCTAGTGGAAGGTGTTGGGGGCTGCACTAGATGGCCTTGAAAGGTCCCTTCCAACACAAATTATTGTCTTCAAATCAGTGCAAACTGCTGCAAGGCTTGGGGCAGTCCCAAGCAGCACAGCCCGTGTTTAACTACAGCCACAGAGTGACTGCACTTGGAGCTGCTCTGGACACACAGAAAAGACTCTGATCTCTCCAGAATGGACATTATTCCCACAGGGATTACACTCCCCAAGCCACCTCTCCTTGCTGCATCTCACAGGGATGGGTGAGACATGGGGTCAGAAAAAACAGGAAAATTTTTAACAGCAGCCAGGCAGGGAAAAACCCCTCAGCTTGCCTGGCACGTGGGGGACAAGATGTGTGACCCAAATTAGCTGCTGTTCCTGACTGGGCTGATGTCCACACCAGCTCCCAAGACACTTTTCTGCACCTTATGCTTCCAACAATGACCTTTCTCCAAGGGTCTTGCTTTTCTAACCTTTAGGTAAAAACTTTAGGTAAAACCTTGCTTTTGAGCTGTCATAAAAAAAAAAAATTGCTTTTGTTGCCTTTTAAAAAGCACCAAAATTGCTGAGGAAAAGAACTGTAAATGCAGAGGAAATCTCCTCTCCTCCTCTTTTACTGTGAGGGATGTGCAGGCGTGGTTTGAGCAGGGCTGGGTGGTGACAGGCAGGGACCCATCTGCCATCAGCAGTGTGGCACTGTCCTCAGGGCACTCCTGGGACAATCTGCCCAGTCAGGCACAAAGCCTGGCACACCTTTCTTTTTCTGGAATTTTTTTTTTTTTTATCCCAGTTTGTTTTCTCAATCATCCATGGATGTTGTTCAGAATGCTTCAGCTTGGCAGGTGAGAAATGCAGAAGCTGAATTAGCAGAGGGTGTCCAAAGAAATTTGAGGACAAACCTCCTAATGAGCCTGTATTAAAAAAAATAAATTTAAAAAATCTCCCATTTCTGCCACCCAGCCTTGTCACAGAGCCAGGTGACATGTCCAACAGGTGGGACATGTCACCCCCAAACTGCTTTGCTGTCAAGGAGATCTCAAGTCCTTGCTCAGCCATCCTTCCTTGTGCTCTGGGTAACCTCAAATGATTTGAGGGGGACCCCAGTGCTGTCCCCCCTCTTTTGCCATCAGAGCACTGCATGTCTCTTCCCCCACCAGGTAAAAAGGCTGTCCTTACCTACACACTGTCAGATGGCCTCGAGTTCCTGCTGCCACGGCCCCCAAGAAACCTGAGCCTCCAGAGGAGCAAAAAGGTGAGGAAGCACTGAATGGAGCACTGAATGGAGCCCTCCTGCTCCTGAGGGATGTGGGGACAGGAGCTGGGCTGGAGGGGTCCCTGCAGCAGCCCTGGTGGGAACTTTGTGCTGTTGTTTCCCTCAGCTGCAGATCCCAGTGGGGAGAAGAGGTCCTCGCTCAGTGAGCCTGCCCTGCAGGCTGGGTAGGTGGTCCCAGGGATGCTCACCTCCTCCAGACCCCACCAGCACAGCCTGTGGCTCCCTTAAATCACAGGGGTTGGTGCAGGAGGCTGGGCAGCCCCACCACCTCGAGAAACAGCCACAGAAACTCCCAGATGCTGCACGTCTCCATGCCCAGAACTCCTCCTTAGGAACATCCCTGATCCCTCTCCATGCCCAGAACTCCTCCCTGGGAGCCTCCCTGATCCTTCTCCATGCCCAGAACTCCTCCCTGAGAGCATCCCTGATCCCTCTCCATGCCCAGAACTCCTCCCTGGGAGCCTCCCTGATTCCTTTCCATGCCCAGAACTCCTCCCTGAGAGCATCCCTGATCCCTCTCCATGCCAAAACTCCTCCTTAGGAACATCCTGGTCCCTCTCCATGCCCAGAACTCCTCCTTGGGAGCACACAGCCATGTGTTCACCCTCTCCATGCCCAGAACTCCTCCTTAGGAGCATGCCTGGTCCCTCTCCATGCCCAGAACTCCTCCCTGGGAGCCTCCCTGATCCCTCTCCATGCCCAGAACTCCTCCCTGAGAGCATAAAGGTGTTCACCCACTCCATGCCCAGAATTCCCCCCTGGGAGCCTCCCTGATCCTTCTCCATGCCCAGAACTTCTCCCTGAGAGCATCCCTGGTCCCTCTCCATGCCAAAACTCCTCCTTAGGAACATCCCTGATCCCTCTTCATGCCCAGAACTCCTCCCTGAGAGCATCCCTGATCCCTTTCCATGCCCAGAACTCCTCCCTGAGAGCATCCCTGGTCCCTCTCCATGCCAAAACTCCTCCTTAGAAACATCCCTGGTCCCTCTTCATGCCCAGAACTCCTCTCTGGGCACACACAGTGCCCTGTGCCAGTCCCTGATCACCCTCACCTGCCTTCAGCACCAGCAGCCAGTGATGCAGCATCTTTCCTTTCCCTGCAGGACCTAAGGGAAGCTCAGCCCTCCCAAAACAACACCCACACAGCTGTGATCCAAGGAAGCTGAGCAGCCTGGACACAGGGAATTGTTTGCACTCAGCAATAAGAGACCTAAAAATAAAGCAACTCACAGCATCCTCCAGCTTACCTGGTGACAGCACAGCAGCTCACAGCCATGGCAGGGATGTGCTGTGACACATGTTTCCAGCTGAAACACCACACAAATCTCCTTCCTCACGTGGATCTGTGAAATGCACCTGAGCTCCTCACCTTCCCACACAAATGAAATACGTCCTGTGGGTAGCAAGGCTGAGAGAGCCCATTTGGTTCACTTAACTCAGCTGGCTGCTGAGACAGGGCCTGTTTTGCCAAAGCCTTTCTGAATTTCCAGCAAAAATCAGCTCATGCCTTACTGGGGCTTCAGCATGCTTTTTTTATTCTGGTGAGGTTTGGGTTTTTTATTGTTTTTTTTGGGGGGGGGGGTTTAAGCCAGTGTGTGTTTACAAAGCACTAAGCAAATCATAGCAAGGGTCTTTATTTTCCCCAGGTGAAACTGAGTCAAAGTGACTTTGCCAAGTCACCAGGAAGCTGAAACCACAAATACTCTTTGGACCTCGTGAAGAAAAGACCACAACCTTTATCAGTTTGTCAGAGGCAAGCTCTCAGCTTTGTCATTTTGAGCTATTTTTACCCACTTTTTAATCCCAGATCCTAGAAGAATGCATCCTGGCAATAACACCAGGTACATTTGAAGGCAGAGGACAACATGCTTCATATTTATCAGTTCTGATTATCAACACTTTGCCTCTGGAGGATCAAAAATAACCAAACCCAGGAACATTTTCTTAACTGAAGGGCCTGGGAAGCTGATACCATTGCTACAACATGAAATGTGACCAGCTCTCAGAACTGCTGTGCTGGAAGTTGGTTTTGCCCTGAAAACTTTCAGCCCCAAACCCTTGCTGTGTTTTTGTGAGCTTTTCACCAACATTCCCGAGCCCAGCTGAGCCCAGGCTCTCTAAAGCCTCACAGATGTGCCAGAAGCTCAGCACAGCAAAACCAAAACCTAAGAACAGCCTTCACTGCAGTGCCTCTGTGGGCTGCTTTGTGGGTTTGTTTCTCAGAGCAGCAGATGAGCCACGGGGAGCTGGGAGCATCCCTGTGCACACAAGCATGTGCAGCCTCAGCATGCAAGAGCCAGGACAGGGAGCACCTGAGCCCATCCCTGGGCTCAGCCAGCTGTCCTGGGGAGCCCCAGCAGAGGAAAAAGGCAGAGGCACAGCAAATGCAGGCAGGACAGCAGGGCAATGAAGCGTGTGGGGTCAAATCACACCCCTGGGCTCTGTTCAAACCTGCCTGAGGCAAAGGCAGCACCTCCCAGGTGGGCACTGCTGCTGGGACAGCCCACAGCACTAATTTTGGCAGCTGGTTCTGCCTCGAGCTCCCCAGGACACCTCCATGCTGGGGCTGTGCCCCAGACCCTGCCACACCACCAGCTGCAGCACTGCCCAGCAGTTTTCCATCCTGCCTGGTGTCTCACTGGCCCATCCTCCTGGGAGAGGCAGCCTGGTGTTTCTCACAGAATTCACACAATCACTGGGTTGGAAGAGACCTCCAAGATCATCGAGTCCAGCCCAGCCCCAACACCTCAACTCAACCCTGGCACCCAGTGCCACATCCAGGCTTGGTTAAACACCCCCAGGGATGGGGACTCCACCACCTCCCTGGGCAGCCATTCCAGAACTTTATCACCATTTCTGTAAAAGCTTTTCCCTGCTATCCAACCTGTATTTCCCTTGGTGCAGCTCCAGGCTGTGTCCTCTGGTTCTGTCAGTGCTGCCTGGAGAGAGCCCAGCAGCCTTGCTCCCAGTCCTGCATTCCTTCCTCCCACAGGCTGATGTGTCAAAGAACTCACCACCCTCTCCTAGAGAGAAAACCCCTCAAGCCACACCTTGTCAGGGTGAGGAAAAAGGCTTCTCCCAGCATGCCTTGCTGTGATATGCAGATTTAATGTATCCCATCGGCCCTTCCAACCCTGTGCCCTCATCCCATTGGTCCTGGTGTTCTGCCCCACCCCTCAAAATCCATATATAAACTCCTGCTTTCTCTGCTCCAGTGGCTTTTCAATCCTGGACTCTTTTGATAAAAAAAGCTCCATAAAGCTCTCCTTGGAACCCTCCCAGGAAATGCTGAACTGACCCAGTGTGAGCACAGGTGTGTCTGTGTTGGATTGCTGCAAGGTTTGCGACCCCAACTTGTGTTAAAGGTCTCTGTTTCAGCCCATGTGTTCAAAGGATCAGTCAGAGCTCTTCCGTTTTTCGGTCTCAAGGTTGTTTATTGTTCCTCATCTATAAAATTTTCTTCCTGCCCAGCCGAGGTCTGCTCAGCAGGACAGACAGAGGCACTCTGCCTGCCCCAGGGCGGTGTTATCTTTATATACCACAAACTATATGTACAATATTTACAATTACTTCCCAATACCCATCACCTGTGTTAGACAGTGAGCTTCTACTCTAAACCAATCCAAAAGTGCCATCACCCAGAAGATGGAGATAGAGAAGAAGAAGAAAGGCTGGACATGCCCAAATCCCTCCATCTTGTCCCCAAAAACCCCTATACTAAAAATCTTAAAATCTACATTTGCACCCTGTGAGTACTTTATTATTACACCATTTAAACTGCTGTGGCTTTTATCTCTTCATGTAAAGGTGGCAATTTGCTCCAGGGTTCATAATCAAACCCACTGGTGGTCTGGGCTGTGTGCCAGGGTCTCTGAGCCCCCTCGCAGGGGTCCCAGCAACTCCGGATTCCCAGAGGGATGTCCTGAGTTCTGACATGTCTGTGCCCCCAAGGTGTGCTTTGAAAGAAGCTCCTTCAGCAAGGCTGTGGCACCAATGCTCCAGGAGCAGTCTGCTCTGCAGATGCTGTGTGTGGATCAGGTTTCTTCTCTGACACCAGAACAGAGCACAGGAGCCAGCCAGATCACCCCAGAGAGATAAATCACAGCCTGGCTGGGGTTAGCCACTGCTCTGTTTGGAGGCTGCCTGTGGGTAACAACAAAAACTCGTGCCAGCTCCTAGTGCCTTCCCCAGCCAGGGTGCCCTTTTGCCCCTGCCTGCTGCCATGGCAGGATTCCCCCTACCAATGACATGGGGACAAGAAATGGAATCACCATATCCCTTTAAAGATAGTTCAGGTGCTGTTCTTGAAGGGTTTTAGTTGGGATGGATTCTATGTAGGACCGAAATAAAGAGTACATGTCCCACAAGGGAAAATGCTGGTCCAAACAGAGCCCTGACATTGTTTCTTCACACTGGGACAATATGCAGTGATGCTTAAAGCATGTTAATGAAATATTTCCATGGATCTCTTTTAAGCACAGCATATTTTGCAGATGACAACGACTAAAAGAAGTCACAATGGAAAACTCCCTCATTTCTCACCATTAAGGAAAGTGCCTCAGCCACAGGGCAGGCTCATATGCTTATCCTGACCCAGCTCTTCAGTGGAACAGCACAGTGATGGAAGAAGCTGCAAAGGTCACAGAAAGCAGGAAATGTGGCATTTTACAGGAGGCTGGAGGAGCCCAGCCCGTGGCCTCACTTCTCTTCATGCAAGAGCAGAAATGCTGCCGTGGCACAGGGCACCCCATATCCCCCTGCTCCCCCCACTGCTGAGACCTGAGCACACCTCTCTAGGTGTCCTCCTGCCTTCTGGGCATGAGAAACACACAGTGAGCAAGAAAACAAAAAAAGAGCAGGGAGGAAGGGTAAAAACCCCAAAAATATTGGTGCAAGAGGAGTCAGCGTTCTCCAGGTTGCATTTTCTCATCATTAGTTGTGTAGTCAGACTTCCATAATGTATTTAAAAGGTTCCCAGGACCCTCAGAAGGACCTTTGCTCCAAGGCAGGAGCACTGATGCAGCTGGTGGTTTGACAGTGCTGCAGAACCTCTCTTCATGTGCAGAGGGGATGGGGGAACCTCGTTCCTAAAGGAGCGTAGAGTCACTTTTCTATTTGAGTTTATTTCAAGTTTGTTTCTCCATGGGGTCATTGAAAGAATAACAATCTGGGTTTGGGAAAAAAAAAAAAAACCAACACAAAAAACAAACACACAAAACCCAAACAAACAAACAAACAAACAAGGCAAAACAAAACAAAAAAAAAAACCAAAAGAGAACCACCAAAAAAAAAAAAACCACCAAAAAAAAAAAAACCAACCAAAAAAAAAAAAAAAAAAAAAGAAGAAAAAAAGCCCACCAAAAATCCCCACAAAAACCTGATAAAAAAAACCTTTTCAACACATGAAAAATATTTCCATGAGCAACATATAATCACAGTGCAAATCAAAGCATCCCAAGCTCGTGGTTGTTACACCAAACTCTTTGGAATCTTTCCTACTTCAAGTCCTCCATACTCTGTCCCTGGGTGTGCTTTATCCCATCTCTTTACCCACTTCTTCAGCTCTTTTTGAGGTGAATAAATAAGAAATAAAAGGAGTGATGGTGGGATCAGACATGGGACAGGAGGCAGTGGCATCCTACAGAGAAGGCTCCTGGAAGTCTGCGAGGTGGCTGTAGCTGGGGTTCTGCCGTAGGCTGTTGTACACATAGATGGCGAGTTCTGGGAAAACCTCCAGGAAATACTCAGCATAGTCTCCTATTTTGTTGCTGATGCTGAAAGAGAACAAAAGCAAACAGGATTTTTAAAGCTTGTCCAAGAAAAGGATGTCCTTGCAAAGAAAAAGCCATTCCAGAGAGGCTTTCTGATAACTTGGAGAGGTTTCCTAGAATCCCCAGAGCTGCAACTTCTCTACTCCTCAATCCTTTTTTTTTTTTCCTTTTTTTAAATTTTTTTTGGCTATTCCTTCAGCACCTCCATCTGGCTTTCACTTTCATCCTGGGTAGATCTCTCAGGCACGTGGTGGGGATTCTTGGGCTTGTCCTGGGCAAAGACAGGACTTGGTGATCCTTGTGGGCTCTCTCCAGCTCAGGATATTCTCTGACTCTATGGCATTTAGGGGCAAGGATGAGAACATTTACCTTTCATCTTTGTGTTCATCCATGTTTCTCATGAGCCTCAGGAGTTGAGTGACATCATTTCTGTATTTGGTAGGTTTTGCATTCTTGGGATTTTCCATGACATGTAAAATATCTTTGTCAATCTGAAAGAAAGCACAAAGGTTATTCCCTGCCTTTCACACCCCAGAAAAACCAAGAGACTTTGAAGGTTTGCCAGCCAATTCAAGAATGATTAGTCCCTTTTATCACCCCAGTTAGCAGAGCTCCTTTTAGCATCAACATCTTCTGACTACTTGCCTTCAACTGAATTGTTTTTCCCAGTTGTCTGTATTTTGTGTGGGGCTGCTTTTTCCAGTTCCATTTTTAAACACTCAGAAAATCTTCTGCCTCAATGTCTAGCTCAAACCTGACACCAACCCAAATTGAAGAGGATTACCATTTTGGTCCACTGTGGATAAGGAAAAGCTTTCTTAGTGACATTAGGATGTTGAAAAATTCTTTTTTTGTTTCGGTCATCTTTGATTTTATTCCATATATTCTTCAGGAAGTTGAACCTGCTGTGGGATGAGAAGCTTCATTAGCTGCAGTGGGGCCTCCCTGTTCCCAGCACTACAGGCAATTCCCACACCAAAATTCCACCTCCTTTGTAGTCCCAGGCCTTACCTCTGATTGCTCCAGAAATAGGGATGTTTGCTCAACCCTTCCAAGCCTCGTTCATCAGGAGAGGACAGGCTTTGTACAAGGTCCAGAGCCTCTGTGTAATCTGGGGAATTGGGAGCCAAATCCTCAATTCCAACTTGCTGGAAGGGTTTCCTACCTCCTGTTAAAACGTAGAGCACGAGCCTGCCCAGGGCCTGCAAAGAGACATCACTGCTCCCATGCCACTGTACCCAGCTTCCAGCCCAGAGGAAGAGGGGCTCCTATCCCCAAACCCTGCAGGGGCCCAGAAGTGTAAAATACACCCCTGTTGGAGCCCTGCCTGCTGAGAATTTGAGACTTTCTGTGCTGGCAGGCTCTGACCCCCAAGAGAAAACTGCATTGATCTGAGGCTGTGGAGAAGGCTTCCAAAATGGAATGGTAGAACTGGGATTGTGGGTTGGAATAGAAGTTGGAATAGAAGTGTGCAATATCACATGGTGGAAAACTCAGAGTTTAGGGTTATAGAATACAGTAATATCTATAAAGCAAGATGGAGGTTTTAGGGCAGTGGCTGCTCCTTCTTCTTCACCTTCTTCTCCATGGGTTTGGGTGGTTTTGTGTAACTGGGTTAAAAAGTCCCCATTGTGGGCCACAGGTGGTTGGGTTAAAAGTAAAAATAATTAAAAGTGGATTGGGTCATTGGGTTAAAAGTAAAAATAATTTAGGCATCGCTTCTTAATTGGACAGTTTCTCCTTAAAAGGCCTTGTAGAGAGAGAGATGGCATTCCATTTTTAGTTTGTTAGAGAGAGGTGCTATAGAACTCACGGTTTGTGAGTCTGTAACATGGAAAAGAACTAAGAAATATCTGAGTCCCAATAAGAAATTCCATGTACATGCATTTAATCCCAACCCTGGCAAAAAGAAGTTAAGACTCAACACACACCCAACACAAACCTCAAAGCTGTGTGCACCAGGACAGGGGAGATGGGCATCTAAATCAACATCCCTCTTATGCAATACCTGTCTCTACACTGATTTCCCCACAAATAAAACCATTTTGTAGTTAGGAATGCAAAAAGCCTTTTCTGAGGACCCACAGCTACAGAGCACACAACATTTTAAACCATAGGTTGGTTCACAGAGAACTTGCCTGTAAATCTGACTTTACAAGTTCTTCTTGGCCTTCAATCGACCTTCTTTTATTACCAAAGTCCGCCAAGTAAATTTTGCCACCTAAATCTGGGGAAGGAAGAGAAATTGTTAGCAAATAAAATGGTGGAAAACCTTCATACAGTCCATTGCTGACTTCTGGATGGCCCCTTCTTTAAAAAAACAGTTCTCTGGAGGCACCTGTGGTGGGTTGGTCTGCCTGCAGAGCCCTGGAGAGGCAGGCAGAGCTTGTTCTCTCTGTGAACCTATCTTTACTTATTTAAAGAGGAGATCTAAAGCCACCCCCTTCAGCACAAAGACAGCTCTACTTTTACAGATAGCTGTGAGGCACCTTCTTCTCTAAGCTTCAGGGAGAGCAAAATGAAAACATAAAGAAAGCAAAACGAAAATATAAGGAAAGCAAAACATAACCTATTAGGAAGTTCTCGGGCTGTAGATCCTGGTGAGCAAATCCGAGGGAGTGCAGCTCTCTCAGTGCCTGGAAGATGATCTTCAGAGCTGCTTTGTAATCCTTCTGGCCTTCAGGGTCCTGCAGGTACTCCTGGAGGTTTTTCTCCCAGAGTGGGAAGCACAAGTACATGCAGCCTTTTTCCTTCTCAGACTGGACAAGCTTCAGTAGATGTTCACTGTGAGAACATTTCTCAAGGAACTCTTTCTCTTTGTCACCCTCTGCACTGCGGGTTATTTGCACTGCCACCTCTGTCCCTCCGTGGAGCCCAAGGTAGATGCCATCCTGAATTTTCTGCTGGATGTATGGAAATGTCTTCAGTTTGCCAATCATGGGGCGATACATTTGATCAAGGTTTATCAGCTGGGCCCTCCAGCGTTTGCTGTTTGGCTCCCAGGCTCTGGGGGTCTCTGGAACAAGCCTGACGTTGTGCTCACGAAGAAGGTTTTCCATGCTGGGAGAACGATTCCTCCTTGCAACTGCAATCAGGTTCCCCAGATCTGTCCTCGCTCCCTTTTCACACAACAACCTTGCTATTCTGCAATCATCTTTCTCCACAGCCACCATCAGGGCAGTGTTGCCATCCTCATCTGCATCATCAATATCTATCTCATCCTTCTCCAACAGAGCTGTCACCAGCTCCGGGCTCTCCATTTCAACAGCCAGGATGAGGGCAGTTTTCCCACATTCATCTTTGCTCTTCACATCCACACCATGCTCCAGCAGGAAGCGAACTATGGGCACAGGTGACTCGTGCTTTCTTTTGCCTGAACCCTTCTTTAGGGCGTGGATCAGGGCATTCCTGTCCCTGTTGTCACGGATGTTCACATCAGCCCCCATCTCCTGGACCAGGATTTTCACAGCCGAGAATTGGCGCTCCCTGCAGGCGTCCATCAGCGCTGTGGCCCCTCCTTTGTGCAGCTTGGCTTTCTCCTGGCTGGGCTCTCTCCTCAAATTCACCTTCGCCCCTCTGCTGTACAGGAACCTCAAGGCTTCCTCCTTCCCGTACCATGCAGCCTCCATGAAGGCCGTGAAGCCGTTGATGTCCTGCTCGTGGATGTCTGAGCCACGCTCCAGGAGGAGCTCCAGGACCTCCACGTTCCCTGCAATCCCTGCCTCGATAAAGGCAGTGCCCCCATTGTCCTTCCTGGCGTGCACAGAGGCTCCCCTGGCCAGCAGAAGCCGGACCAGCTCCTCCTCATTGATTCTCACTGCCGTCTGCAGGGGTGTCCAGCCACTGCCTGCCTTGGAATTCACATCTGCCCCTTGCTCCAGCAGCTCCAGCACGGCTGCTTTATCCTTGTTGAACACAGCATCATTTAACTCTGCTGCCTTCGTCCTGGGAGGGGTGGAGCTCTCCTGGCTGTGAGCTGGGGGCTCCATGGTGCTCAGAGGGAGGGCTCTGGGCTCACCACACAAGGATGGGAGAGGTGTTGTGGTCAGAGGGAGGGCTCTGGGCTCACCACACAAGGATGGGAGAGGTGTTGTGGTCAGAGGGAGGGCTCTGGGCACACCACATAAGGATGGGAGAGGTGCAGTGCTCAGTGCTCTCAGAGTGGGGCATGTGCCATGCATGGCCCATCCAGCACATCAGGAGCACTTTTGAGGGCTCTGTGGTCTTCACCTGATGAATGAACAGAAAATACTGTGTCATTAGCCTGTGGAACCTCACCATTCCCACTCCATCTGACCCGTGTGAGGGGCAGCTGAGGACAGCAGTGCCAGTGCCAGCTGGGAGAGCCAAGGCCTGGAGAGAAGCACAGCTTTAGCACTCATGGACCCCTTGTTTTCTTGCCTGGCCCCAGCCCCTGTCACAGCCCAGGGAGGTGTCCCTGCTGCTTTTGCTGTGAATGTCACCTCAGACTCGTCCCAGGTTACCTGATGAGCCATCAGTGTCAGGTGGAGATGGGCATTCCCCTTCAGTTTTGGATGGCAGCCACACACGGTCCTGACTGCCCCCGATCCAACACCTGGAGTGAGACAGAAATCCTTAATCCCTCCTGCTTCTACAGGCCCAGAGGAGACCCCACCTGAGAGAAAACCTCTCCTAAGCTTTTCACCACGTCAGGAGATTGATCAGGTAGGACTTAATTTACCTTTATCTGTCTGGTACCTAGAAAAAGTGGGGCTCCAATTCCCATTTTCTGATCAGCACTTTCAGGAGTTACTGCCTGACCAGCTGGACTGGAAATAAATTACCTAAGTCAATCAGGAAAGGGACAGAGAAGTCTTAAGGTATAAAAGCAAAGTATAAATTTACATTAATTTACCCTCAGGAAAGGAAAGATTGGTTTTTGGATGGTTTCTTCTATCCCTTGCCCAAGGATTAAACACAGAATTTCAAGAAATAAACCCAGTATTTCATTGATTTCAATGCATTTCATTTCCTTGTATTAATTTCTATACATTTTGCCACAAAGGGTGAAAAAAAAAAGTTACTTTCCTGGCCAGAAAAGCAGCACAGCATCCTCTGAGCACAGCGGGGCTCAAGTTCCTCACCCCTGTCAGGACAGCAGAACCCTGGGGAGGAGGAAGAGAGCGGCTGAGCACCTTCCTCCTCCTCCTCCAAGCAGCAGAGTCACAAGATCTGCACTCCAGGAAGTGTTTAAATATTTCTTTCCCCACCCCACTGACTTTTGACCATGCTTGCATGTCCCCATGTGTCACCCAGCCCTGCCTGCTCCACCCACAATGACACAGCCACCAAGGTGTCCCCACATTTGTGCTGGCCCCTGCCAGGAGGATGCTGGGGTTCTGGGGGAGGTACATCCAGGAAAGTAACTTTTTTTTTCCCCTGTGCGGCAAATAGAAATTATTACAAGGAAATGAAATACATCCAAATCAATGAAACACTGTGCTTATTTCTTGAAATTCTGTGTTATTTCCTTCTGGGCAGGGAAATGAACCATCCAAAAGCCAACCTCTGGCTTTCCTGAGGGTAAATTCATGTAAATGGCGCCTTTTTTCCAGCATGCAGCAGAGAAATCATGAGCAAAGTGCTCTCCCCCTGCACCCAGACCCTGCTCAGAAACATCTGCTCAGCAGTGCTTCAGGAGCTGAAGGCCTGCAGGCATTGAATGCACCAGGGCTGTGGACTGGGGGACATTTGGGGTTTCATTTTAAGCTTTTCCTTCTTGTATTTGTGAGGCACCCTGTGGCAAGAAGGAAAGATGAATCTGAGTCCTTATTTTTAGAAGGATATCATATTATTGTATCATATCATATCATATCATATCATATCATATCATATCATATCATATCATATCATATCATATCATATCATATCATGCTAAACTATACTGAAGAACACAGAAAGGATACTGATAGAAGGCTAAAAGATAATAATGAAAACTTGTGACTCCTTCCAGAGTCTCAACACAGCCTGACTGTGATTGGTCATTAAGCTAAAATAATTCACAAGAAACCAATGAAACAATCACCTGCTGGTAAACAATGTCTAAACACATTCCAAAGGAGTAAAACACAGAAGAAGCAAATCAGATAATTGTTGTTTTCCTTTTTCTCTGAGGCCTCTCAGCTTCCCAGGAGAAGAAACTTGGGCAAAGAGGATTTTTCCAGAAAACATGACAGTGACATTTCTTCACCTTTTTTGTAAATCCATCCACATGAGGAGACTAAATGCTGCTAAATTACACCCCGGGAATCGCTGAGCTGCAGATGTGTGGGCTCCTCCCTGGCAACACCCTGGCACCCTGCCCTTGTAGGCAGCTCTGTGTAAACACCCAGCCTGCTGCTCCAGGCCCTCCTTATCTGCCTGCAAAGCCTGTGCAGGAAACACACAGGAGGAGCCCAGGCTCTGGTGATGTCCCACCCAGTTTCCTGTGTGGTGGTCCCAGCTGTGGGTGTCTCTGGGTCTGGATTGAAGGCACTTGAGACAGTGGTTCATGTTCAGACTCAGGTGTTTATTATTTCTTATCAGTGAAACATCTCACTGCTGTGAGTTCTGCAGCTTTTCATTAGAAGGCACAAAATGGCCAACAATCTCTTGTTCCAAGGGCTTTTAAGACTAAACTATCCAATTAAGAACTGACACCTGGATTATTTTCCCTTTTAACCCAATAAGTGATCCCAAAGAGCCCCAATGGGGACTTTTCTGCCCAATTACCAAATGCCACCCAAACCCATGGAGAAGGAGGAAGAAGCAGCATAAAGAAGAAACCCAGGACGCACCCTGTGCTCCTCATCCTGCTTCCATCCACAACACACTAAAAATCCCAAACCCTCAATTTCTCACCCAGTGACACACCTGCACTGCTCTCTATAATCTGTTTCACACTTTTGAGGGTTCCAGTCTATCTTGGAGTCTGGGAAACTTTCTCCAAGAGTGAGGGTCAGAGTCAGAGCTCCCTGGGGGTCAGGGCACCCCAGAGCAGACACAGAATTATTCCCAGTGCCCTGGGTTCCCACATCCTTCACTGCCCTGTGAGGTGAGATGAGCTCAGCAGAGCCTGTGTAGCTCCCCCAGGCAGCTCCACTGCACTGTACCAGCAGCAGGGTGCAGGGCTGGAATTGTATCCATGAAATCATTCCTGACTTCCCCTGGTTCCTGGGCACCTGCCCAAACTGGGAATCTGCATTTGGACCCTGAAACATGGCCTGATACAGGCACAAGGGCACAGAAAAGCCCTGAAAGGGGAGGGTGGATGCAGGGTGGGCTTTGTCTGGCTGGGGAAGAGCTTTTAAGCTTTTAATCCAACTACTTTTGGATTAAAATTTGGTTTTCCTACCATTTGAATTTTGCAAAGCTCAATCAAGGCAATCATTTTTTAAAGGTAAATAGATAATTACAAGGTCTTGGCTTGTTATAGCCAGCAATCTTGTTTTGGCTCTCATTATAATTAGAGTTATCATCTCTATAATTGTAAAAACTGTTTTTGGAGACAGCCATTGTGCAGAGGCCAGTGTAAGGAGGGGGTGATGGGTGGGACTAAAAGAGAGGTCCCATCTCTGGGTGCAGCCCTGTGTGTGTTTGCTGTGGATATCCCAATCCTTTGCTCACATCTCCACACCAGCTCTCCCTAAACTCTGCCTCTGCAGGAGTCACATCCCCATACCTCGTTGGGCATCCTGCTTCCCACAGCATCCACAGGCTCTGGGAACATCCCACGGTCTCTGCATGGAGTTCTGCAGGGTTTGTGCTGCCACAGGAGGCCTTGACACTGCCCCAGAGGGACAGAGACTGTGCAAACTCAGGGGCCATCTCCAGTCTGTCCCACGGCTGTCTGGATCTCATTTTATTCACAGCAAGGATCTCTCCCAGTTTGACCAGGGCTGTGGCTGCAGCTGCTGGTGTTCAAGTACCCGTTTGCAGGCAGCAAAACCAGAGAAACAACCAGAGCAAGGGCACATCTCAGCTTCAAAGCCAGTAAAGACATCAAAAAAAGCCAAAAGGCATTAAAAAAAAACGAAAAACAAAAAACAGTGTAACAACATCACATTGCCCACCCACCCAAGTACAAGAGCCTTCTTCAGCTTGCTGGTTTAATTAAAGTCATTTGTTATCTTATGGTGGGAAGATGAAAATCCCTAGGATGGTAGGAATCCAAAGCCTACAGTGGTGGGAATGAGGTGTTTGCAAGCAGGAGGGCCTGTGGCAGGAGTGTCCTGTTGCCTGCATCCCAGGGAAGAAGGATGTGCTGGTAATGCTTTCCTGAGCCACATTGTTTTTCACAGAGGCATGAGTTTGAACTCTGAGACCCTGCAACAGGCAGTTTCCAGGGAATGAAAGGGTCTCCAAGGAATAACAGAGCTCCTCTCCACCACCATTCTGTAGTCTCTGGGTTATGGAGTTCCTGCTGTATTTGTACATCTGCAGAGTCATTATTTGCCCCCACGCACCCAGGACTCAGGAGATGAGCTGCTGAGACACAGGCAGCAGGGAAATCAAGGGCACAGCAAAGCAAATCTCCCTTTTCCTCCATTCTGATGGACTTCCACCCATTTTTGCATCCCTTCCCCTGAGATGACATCTCCCGAGAATCCTTGTCCTCCCAGCAGCCACAAATAAACACAGAGCAAAATGTGGCAACAAAAACTGCCTGCCAAGGGCAAAATCATTTTTTAAAGGAGCTATGAATAGTAGGATGAGGTTTTTTTGCCTTCATGTTCCCTTCACGTGCTTTCTTATTATATTTCCAAATGGGAATATCCCAGGGTTTATGTGCTCGGCCATGCTGATGTGACTCTCAGTGCTGGAACACAACCCTGGAAAATAGTCCACAGAAGGATGGCAGGTGATGCTACCCATGGAGGAGCATCAGCCAGTTCTCACAGAGCCATTTAGGTTTGGAAAGACCTCCAAGATCATTGAGTCCAACCTCCAAGGTCATTGAGTCCAACCATCATCCATCACTGCCAAGTCCAGCACTGAACCACATCCCCCATACCTATGCCTTTTCTGCAGTATTTTTACCTTTTTTAAACTTCATTTTTTAGGTTTTTGGACTGCTGCTCAATCCTCACCACCACCAAAAAAGAAATTTTTGTCAGGAAGGAAGGAGAGATGAGGGCAGCAACGAGGCAGGCAGGGACCTCACCAAGCAGAGCAGCACATCCCAGTCCCTGGGCAGAGAGAGCAGGGCAGATCCATTTAGAACAGCCCAGAGCAAACAAAACAGGTCAAAAAAGGAGTCAGGCTGAGCACCTGAGCTTAGATGCCTTTCCCAAGGACAGCAGTGGATCTCCAGGAGGATTTCTCTCAGCTGTTTCTCATCCCCATCCTTCCTCCAGGCTGTGGCTGTGCCATGTCCCAGCTCCCCTCCAGCACAGGCAGCCCAGCCCTGGGGAGGCAGGAGAGCTGGTGGATTAAGCCCTTTTCTGACCCAGAGATGGAGCAACTGAGAGATGTTTTAAAAACTTTATTCCATTTTCAGTCTCATGTGATGGGTGAGACAATACAGATGTTATAATTCACACCATCACAACCAGAAGCCAATTAATTCTTAATTACAATACACTAGAAGTGTTTCTTGGCCTATCAGCTTTTGCTGTAGATGCCTTAAAGCCAATCATCTAAAATTACCACTCCTGGGTCATACTACAATGCATCTTTCATAGTTCTATTTCTCCAAAGAGTCCAGTCTTATTTACAAAACCATCCTTTGAAACTTGTTTCTAGTTCCATTTCTCTCTCAGCAATGTCTGTCCTATCCCATGGAATTTCTAAATCAACATTTCTTATCTCAAGGTTTGCATACCGATGCACACTGTGTGAGCCTTCTGCCAGGCTTTGAGAATTCTCTACAAATCCATCTCCCCCATTGGCTGCAGACCCCAGCACTGCCCTTGGTGCCCCAGCAGCAGCAGAATGTATGAAAATCACCTCTCATTCCTCCTCAGCTCCCGAGGCAGCCCAGGGGCACAAATCCTTGTGTGCAGCTGGAGTGGGTTGGCAACCTTGGCATTCAGCTGCCTGCTGAGGGCAGGGGGAGCAGATCAGCTGTGAGTTCTGGCACCTCGTTAAGGCCAAGGCCTTGCAGTGGGAGCTGCAGAGGATGCCATCCAGCTGCTCCCTCCCTGCTGGCAGCCCTAGGGCTGGCAGAGCTCTGCAGGACACGGGAGAGGCATTTGGTGTGTTTGGAATGGCTCAGTGCATCCTCTCTGCTGCTGAGCTCCCTCCAAAAACATACCCAGATCCTATCTTACAGCATTCCATCATGGCCTTTGTTTAAAATGAGAAATAAATCATGGATGTGCACACATGCATCCTCCAGAAACATACCCAGATGATATTTTATAGCCTTCCTTCAAGGCCTTTCTTTAAGAGAAGTAAATCATAATTACACCCATGCAGATGAGCTTCCTCCAAAAAAATATCCAGATAACATTTTACAGCAGGCCTTTGTGGCCTTTCTCTAAAAAGAGAACTAAATCATGGATGTGCAAAAATGCAGCTGAGCTTCCTCCAAAAAAACATCTCCAGATAACATTTTACAGCATTCCTTTGTGGTCTTTCTTTAAAATGAGAAATAAATCATGGTTGTGCACACATGCAGCTGAGTTCCCTCCAGAAACATACCCAGATAACATTTTACATCATTCCTTCATGGCCTTTCTTTAAGAAGAGAACTAAATCATAGATGTGCACACATGCAGCTGAGTTCCCTCCAGAAACATACCCAGATAACATTTTACAGCAGGCCTTTCTTCAAAAAGAGAAGTAAATCATGGATGTGCACACATGCAGTTGAGCTCCCTCCAAAAACATATCCAGATAACATTTTACAGCAGGTCTTTCTTGAAAAAGAAAAGTGAATGATGGATGTGCACACATGCTGCTGAGCTTCCTCCAGAAACATACCCAGATAACAATTTATAGGCTCCCTTCACAGCCTTTCTTCAAAAACAGAAGTAAATCATGGATGTGCACACATGCAGCTGAGCTCCCTCCAAAAATCATATCCAGATAACATTTTAGAGCAGGCCTTTCTTCAAAAAGAGAAGTAAATAATGGATGTACACACATGCAGCAGAGCTCCCTCCAGAAACATACCCAGATAACATCTTACAGCATTCCACCATGGCCTTTCTTTAAGAAGGGAAGTAAATCATGATTACACCCATGCAGGTTAGCTTCCTTTAAAAAAATATCCAGATATCATTTTACAGCATTTTCTCTAAACAGAGAAGTAAATCATGGATGTGCACCCATGCAGCTCAGCTTCCTCCAAAAACCATCTCCAGATAATTTTTCACAGCCTTCCTTCATGGCCTTTCTTTAAGAAGAGAACTAAATCATGGATGTGCACACATGCAGCAGAGCTCCCTCCAGAAGGAGGGATAACATTTTACAGCATTCCATCATGGCCTTTGTTTAAAATGAGAAAAAAAGCATGGATGTGCACACATGCAGCCTGCTGTCGCATGTGTGTACCCATGGAAAATGAAAAACTCAGAATTCCTACACTTAGATACCTGCACATCCACCTGCCTGAATGCTTGTCCCAGTGCCCTCCTGCATCCCCATCCATGTCCTAAGAGCACCCCAAAGCTGCCTGATCCCACTGGAGCAGGGATCTTCATGCTGCAGGAGCCCCTGAGCTGCTGCTGGGAATGCTCCAGCTCCCAGGGCATGGGGAAACAGATTTTTTTTTTTTTCCCACCAAATAAATCCACCCCTCCCCATGCTGGCTCATGGAAAGCTGGCCCAGGAGCAAGTTCGTGTTCACAGCCTGGAGGCAGGGCAGTGCCACCACCACGGTGGAGCTCAAATCTCCTCAGCTGCTTCCAAATTTGCAGCCTCCTCCCTGGGAAACTTCAGCCTGGGTTTATTTGAGTGACCACAGCTGGATGAGGGAAGCTTTGGCTCCTCTGTCTCTAATGTGGTTTTGTGGGTTGGGGTTTTTTTAAATCCCCCTCGAGGCTTTAAGGTTTTGTTGAATGACCACTGGGTTTGGGCAGCAGGCACAGCTGGAGGCAAGGCTGGCTTTTAGTGACTGGGTTTTCTCTTTGGGGAGCATCGCAGAGGAAACTGGGCTGCAAATGGGATTGTGCAGAATCAGCTGTGGGGTCTGAGAGCTGCCCCCGAGGCTGAGGCTCAGCTTGGGCCATGCATGGTGCAGCAAGAATGGACACAGCCTCACATTTCCTTCTAAAGAAAGCTCAAAAAGGTTTTAATTCTATATTTTTATTACTTCTTTATTTTTTAAATTTAAATTTATATTTTATTTTTTAATAATTTAAATTTTCATTAATTTTAAATTTTATTTTTAAATAATTTAATTTTATTATTTTTTTAAATGGAGAGTCAGTTTTAAATTAACTTCAAGGTGTGCAAGACAAAGTATTCATATTTTTCATTCAGAAGCTGCAGTTAAAAAAAAAAAGAAAAGGCAACAACAACATTATTTTTTTTATTCTAGCTGGCTGCTTCTAGTCTGCTTTACTGCCCTCTTTCCTGACAAGTAATTTAAATATTTCCTGGCTACTTTCCAGCTCATTTCTTCCCACTGACAGGGACAAAGATCAGATAGAGATGCAAACTGCTACGATGATCCTAAATCACCTGGCTTGTAAGACAAGGCCATGCTTAATTTAAAAGGAAATGAGAGGTGAGGGGAAGCTCAGCCTGCTTTCCTCTGGATGGGTGGGGATGGAGCAGAGTCCATGTGTTTTACAGTGCCTGCTGATCCTTGGCCCCTGCATGGCTGTCACAGGGCTCAGGAGCTGCAGCTGCTTGGAAAATGCATTTGAGTGGCAGGGGGTGGCTTGTGCTTGTGAAAAATGTGTATTTTATGATTGGCTTTTTGCAAATATTCAAATGAATATTATATGTGTTATGTTAGAAAGTGATGCTGTATGAATTCTCTAAAGTAGTGTGTTAAATACAGTTTTAGGGTATAACAAAATGTTAAAATAGAAACTATGCTATGTAAGACTTTTCTAAAGAAAGGACTCACGCTGAGATAGCAGCCACAGGACACCTGAATCTTTCAGAGAAAGAGAATTTATTGCCCCATTATCAGAAAATGAACTTCTTCCCGCCTCGCTCAGTCCTGAAGACGCCGTCAGGATTCAGAGGAAGAAGCTGACACTGCCCAGACAGAATCCTGTGTTTGAATGGAATTGATGCACCATGGATGAGGTGTATGAATGTGCAACAGGCTGTTGCTTTAAGGGTTAATCCTCTGTTAATGTGGGTCCTTTTTGGGGTTATTGTGCTCAGAAAAGGTACCTGGGCATCCATAACTCTGTTTCTATTGTCTCATATTGTCCTAATCCTAATTGTCCAAATAATTATTACTCTAATTTTATTCCTATTTTTATAACCATTTTATTCCTATTAAACTTTTAAAATTTTAAAAATGAGTGATTGGCGTTTTTCACATGCTCCTAGTGACACCTTGGAACATGCTAATTCTGAGTGATTCCCTGGGATTCCAGCTCCTCCTCACCAGCCCTCTCACACTCTCCTCTGCTGACGCAGGCCAGTTAATTTTGGCTTCCAGAACATGCAATAAATAGAAAGAAGGCAACTGAAATAAAACCATTTTCTGCTGGGTTTTTATTCCAAGCACTTCTTCGAGCTGCACTGGGCTGCTCCTCTGCAGCCCTGGCTGCTTCCATGGAGAGCTCTTTCCATGCAAACTTCCCCTCCCCTCCCAGAGCATTTGAAGGAACTGCTCAGACCTCACTCTGCACAGGAATAGGATTTTTTTTAACCCCTCTGGTACCAGAGAGTTCCCCCCTTGACAATGAATTCAAACATCAGGTGTGTTACTGACAAAAATCAAGTATTGTTTATGTCAGTTACCCAAAAGCAGGGTTTTTTTCCTGGCATCCTCTCAATTTTATGACATTTATGTTTTTAATAATACTGAGCAGATATTGGGAACTGCAGTCCTGTAAAGGGCTCAGAAATTATGAGCAATACAAGCAGCACTGAATACCCTGGCAGTTCATATATTCAAAGCTTCACTTCTGCTTTCATGCTTTCTATGAACCATTCGGTTTTCTTTGATAAACCAAATACCACAAAGCTTTATACCTCAAAAGTCTTCCCCCTTCCTCTTCTGCCCTTGACACTGTCACTTTTAAAGGAACTGGAAATGCCCTGAGTCACCCAACACAAGAAGATTTGCAAAGCATCCAGAATTAGAATGTAAAATTTAATTGAAAGTCCATGACCAGAAAAATAAAGACCCAGCCCATGTTGTCAGGATATTTTGCTCTTTACATTTTATTTTATTTTATTTTGTTATGACAACGTTACATTGGCAATGAGAACAGACCATTGTGCATCGCTCGCTTCAGTAACACAGCAAAGGTGCTTCCAGTTGTAAAAATAAATAATAAATAAGAAAGCAGCTGATATCTCCCTGTAAACACAGCCAGGACAACAGCCAGAGGTTCAGAGGTGGGGCCAGGATGGGGGTGGTGGAAGAGGGCTCGGAGTAACATCCCCAAACTGGTCTTTGGTCCCTTGCTCTGCTCAAGCAGCTGTGAAAAGCCCAAAGGATGCTGTGCTCTGATGCTGCTGAGACAGGGGGGCAAAAGAGAGTTCCCTTGGCAAGGAGTGAGTACCAGTGGGATAAGGATCTCCAGGTTTGTTCTTTGGGGATAAACAGAGCCCTGGAAAGCAGCCCTCAGCAGGGAGCAGTGCTGGTGGCACATTCCCCAGGACCCAGCACAGGCTCCACATCACACACCCACCCACTACTGCTGCCAAGTGGAACCCACACCTCTCCAGGACCCCAAAATTCCTGCTGAAAGGGACTTTCTGAAGAGTTGCCCCCAGTTCTGGTGATGTGTCCTGCCACCCCCGAGTCACTGAATTCACAGGATGGTTTTGCTCACTCCATGGGTTTCTGGTAAAGTGCTGTGGCTGCAGGCTGGTTTCACCATCCAAGGGAACACCAAGCCTGATTACAAACCCAGGCAAAGCCCTGGGCTTTCTCTCCCATGTGTGAAAATCAAGTTTTCCATAGAGTTGTTCACCAAAGTGCCTGTTTGACCTCTCTGTTCCCTGCCTAGGACAAGCTGCTGAGATGCCTTCCACCTCTTTAAGGGGAGAGAGGAAACAACATGGGCTGCAAAGCATCCTTGCACTGCCCTCCAAACTCTCTAGCAGCCCTCCCTGCTGCTACTGGTGTACCTTGCTCCAAAATTGTGCTACAAATCTGTCTGGTCCTCTCAAATAATTACACAGAAAAGGTGGGAGGCATGCCAAGTGCTACAACAGCTAAAATAATTTAATTTACAAGCTCCTCGGAGCAAGGGATACACGTGTGTGCTTTCAGCAGTGCTCCTCTAATAAATATAGCTATAATAACAATAATGATGAAATAAATAACAATAACAGGGAGAAAACGTCACGCACGTGACCTAAGATTAGGTGCAATCTGAAGGTCGTGGAGCTCAAGCGAGGGATGAAAATGTCACTGCACTGGAAGGAGCTGGAAAGCTTCGATGCAGAGCATGCATAGGACACAGCTGGAGGATCTTGGGGTCAGGAGAAGGCAGGCTCAGGATCCCTCCAGCTGAAATTGCCAAGTAACCTCGGGGTTTTTATCCTGGCCATTCCCTGTGAGCAGGAGCGGCAGGTCCTGTGCTGGCCCCGCAGCCTGTGGCGGTCAGAGAGCAGGTGGGAGCTCTTGGGTTGCTTGGGGGAATCCATCTCTGAATGAGTTTGAGGTGCACTCACAGCCCAAACCCCATTTCTCTCCGTGTTTGCAGTGCTGCAGGTCTTGGCTGAGCCGCGAGGGGAGGCTCCGGGCTCCCACCCCCAGGGAAGAAGGAATGTGGGTCTGGCAGCTCATGAAGTGCTCAGGATGCTGGGAATCTTGGGGTCAGGAGAAGGCAGGAGCAGGATCCCTCCAGCTGGAATTGCCACATAGCCTCGGGGCTGTTATCCTGGCCATTCCCTGCGAGCAGGAGCGGCAGGTCCTGTGCTGTCCCCGCAGCCTGTGGCGGTCAGAGAGCAGGTGGGAACTCTTGGGTTTGGGTGCTCAGGGGAATCCATGAGCTGAGTTTGAGCTGGGCTCGCAGCCCAAACCCCATTTCTTTCCGTGTTTGCAGTGCTGCAGGTTTCCGGCCGAGCTGTGAGGGCTCCACCCCCGGGGAGGGAGGAGTGTGGCTCTTGCAGCTCCTGAAGCGCTGAGGGCGCTGAGGATCCTGCCAAACCCCACAGCTTCAGCCGGACCCCCGCCCCGCGGGCCGGGGCCCTCACACACACTCCGTGTCCCACCCCGTGCCTGGCCCCCGGCTCGTCCCCCCCGGCTCGTCCCCCGGCTCGGGTCAGGTGTGCGAGCGCTTGCTGGCGCCGCGGCTGGCGGCCTGCTTGGTCATGTCCTGGTAGGAGGCGGATTTCAGGAAGCGGGGGTAGGAGTCCTTCTCCATCAGCGTGCGCGTCTTGGCCTGCGCCTCGTTGAAGCAGGCCGAGGTGGCCCCCGAGAGGTTCTTGCGGGTGATCTCCCTGGTTTCGTGGTCGATGTTCACCTGCAAGGCGGCAGAGCCCACAAATGTTAGCTCCTCTTCTATGTGAGGACAAAACCTGGGTTTGATTCGTTTTCAGGTGAGCGTGGAGATGCTCACAAACCTTTCTATCCCTTCACTAATGCGGCTCCAGGGTTTTTGGGATCTCCCCTGGGCTGCCGTGGGTGTCCCAGACAGCAAAGTCCAGCTAAGCACAACCTGTCCAGGCCCCTCAGGCAGGCTCCAGAGCCACAGGCAATCTTAGCAAGCTCGGCTCTTAAGTGAGTTTGTCACTGTGATATTTTCTGAAAAATCCCTTCGCCAGGATTTCTTCTCCTGGGAAGCTGAGAAGCCTCAGAAAAGAATGAAAACAATAATTACCTGATTGCTTCGGAATGTGGTCTGGCGATTGCTCACCAACAGGTGCATCTTTGATTGGTTCCATGTGAATTGTTTTTAATTAATGACCAATCACCATCAGCTCTGTCAGACTGAGGAGTCAGCCAGGAGCTTTCATTATCATTCTTGTGAAGCCTTCTGATGTATCCTTTCTCTTTCTTTAGTATAGTTTTAGTATAGAACTTTTTAAGATAATATAATCTCATAAAATAATAAATCAGCCTTCTGAGAACATGGAGCCAAATTCTCATCTCTCACCTCATCCTGGGGACCCTCACAAACACCACACGAGATCAGCTCTTTAGTGATTCTCAGCTCCTTAGTGATTTTCAGCTCTTTGCTTGCTAAGTGCCTTTGGCAGATGTAGGGAGAGAGAAGAGAAGCCTGTATGAGGTTCCACAGAGGTTGTCTTTATTGGCAGCTTCTGCAAAGGGTCTCAGTGACAGCTCTTCTGCCAAACTGGGGCTTTATATAGGGTACAGGAGTTTTGGGAAACAGTCCAATAGTAAGGGTCGAGGCAAAAATGACCTATGGTCTTACAGGGAGATAACAAGGGTCTGAGGGTGGAAGAGGGGCTTCTTTGGCCCAGTCATCATGAGTAGGCATTTCTTATCCTAGACAACTGACCACCAGAGAGGCCCTGCAGGGTCTGTGCCTGTTACACTTCATGGTTGCACTCAATTTCTGTTCCAGCATTAAGTGAAGGACCACATGGTGTTAGAAATTAACAAGAGCACACCTTCCCACTGACCCAACAGCATTTTAATAAAACCCACCAGGGTATTTTATTCCTTTCCCACCCTATGTGATGTGACAGAAAATGGTCTCACCTCCCTGGGCGCCTCATTTTGGACAAACTCCTCGAAGATCCTGTTGGCTTTGGAGGCCAGCTTGGTTTTCGACCGGGTCTTTTTGAAGTCCTCGCATGCCAGCCAGAAGTCGAGGTTCTCCTCGCTGAATTCAGTCTTCAGGAAGGTGTGGAATGCATTCACCCCACCTATGGAGAGGAGAGAAGAGCAGTTAATGGGAAAGAAGGCAGGGGGAAGAGGATCAGCAGCAGGCACTGCCTGGGGAGCGTTGCCCTGGGAGCTCAGACCATGACATAGGCAGATTTCCTTCCCTTCCGGGCAAATTCCACCCTCTGAGACACTGCTAATTGGCCTCTAGACTCCAATAAAGTCCTTTCCCACAGACAAGTAATCCTCTGGTTTTATTTATCTGACCTTTCTGTAATGAGGCTTCAGAGTATTTTCTTTACAGCTTGGGGAAAGAGCTAATTCTACCTAAGGAGAAGCGCGCTGACGCATCGGAACGCTGCAGGAGCCGAGCAGCCGTGCCTGGGTTCTGATTTCTCAGCCCACATCTGGGGGGAACGAGGTGCTGAGGACAGCAGAGTAATTGCAGCAGAGCAATTGCAGCAAGGATTTCAAAGCTGTGCTGGGAGGGTGGATTAAGTTACAAAGCTAGAGATGCTCATTAGCCATCACAGCACGTGAGGTAGATGGAAAAAAAATACAGTTTCCCCAGACTTTGGCTGTGGAAGGAGTTTGTCTGGCTGGGGAAGAGCTTTTAAGGTAGACAACTATTTTTGGATTAAAATTTGGCGTTCCTGCCGTTTGAATTTTGCAAAGCTCAATCAAGGTAATTGTTTTTTAAAGGTAAATAGATAATTACAAGGTCTTGGCTTGTTATAGTCAGCAATCTCATTTTGGCTCTCATTATAATTTATCATCTCTATAACTGTAAAAATTGTTTTTGGAGGCTGCCATTGTGCAGAGTCCAGTGTAAGGAGGGGATGATGTGTGGGACTAAAAATGAGGTCCCATCTCTGGGTCTGGAGGAGCTGCCTGCATAGGGAGAGGGAGACAGCATCTCACAGGAGCCCTGTGCATCACAGGAACACAGCTGATATCAGAGTAGGAAAAGGGCAAGGTTATCCAGTCAAACAGCTGAATTCCTGCTCCCTGTGGAAGAGTCATCCCCGGAGGCACAGGACAGACAGACAGAGGGCAGCAATGCAGTTGTCTGAAGAAGCCCGAGGGGAGGTGGCTGCATGGCTGTTTCCACCAGACACCCAGAGCAGACACTGCCTTCTCCCCAGTGTGGGGAAAGGGGTGCTTTGGGAATACCATGGCATTCCCCCGGTGGGCTGCTCCTCAGGGGATGCCTGTGACAGTGCTCCTGTCCCAAGGCAGCAGTGAGACAACACTTCTACCCCCAAAAACACCCAGCCAGGAGGAAAACATACAGCTTCCTGGGTACAGCAGGCAGTGAGCCCTGTGCCCCAGATCTGGGCAGGGAAAGGACCTCTTTCTAAATCCTCAAACACCTCATTTGAGGAGGAGGCGAGATTTCATCCTACACTGACTCCAGTCATACAGCTCACTGTGAGTACATTTATCCTACACGCTCTCACCGAGAGAAGAAAACAAGATACTACTCACTTTTGCTCTTGAGGAGCTGGTCAAAGGACTCCCTCCATTCCAGCACCTCTTGGGAGGAGTTTCTGGAAAACACAAAAAGGATGTGAGGCTCGCTGTCCAGCAGTGAGGGATGGGAGCACTTCAGCTGAGCAGCTCCATCAATGGGACACAGAAACCTTCAGCAGGAAACCAAAGCCAGGGGCCAACATCCATTACCTGTGGGCTCTCTTTCCTCTCTCCTCCCTTTCTTTCACCTTCCCTGATGGCTCACCCGACCTCATCTCCATGTTGCTGGCCAGGAGGCTCTCTAGGGGCTGCTCACAAAAGCCCTTTTCTGCCGACACAAGTCCAGCAGGTTCTTTAGGGGATGCTCAGAAGAGCCCTCTTCTGCTGGCCCAGCAGAGCCTCCTCTGCAGGAAAGCCCCCTGCCCGCAGCAGCAATATTCAGTGTTCTGTGTTTAATGCTGCCTGCATTCCCCGGGGATTCCAGCCACTGGTCTGAGGCACCGGGAAGGGCAGGAGCCCTGCGGGTTCCCTGCCTCTCGCCAAGGCCCTGTTCTCTGAGCCTAATGCCAGAGCATCCGTTCCCTGCCGGGTTTTATAGCCGCTGGAGCAGGGGAGTGATCCGCCTTCCCGGCCCGCCTGGGTGGGACTACATGGAGGAGGGAGCTGTGCTCTGTGCACTGTGCTGCGCAGATGGGCAGGAGCATCCCTCGGGAACGGCTGCTCCATGGGGGCTCGGCCCGGGCTGGACCCGGGGCAGAGCTGTGCTTGGCTTACCTGCGCCTCGAGCCCAGCTGCAGCTTGCTGGAGCTCCCACTCTTGTGTCCCGGCTCGGGTTTATGAAGCAGGATGCCCAGGCGGGTCTTCAGATCCTTGGCTCTGGAAAGAAGGGAGGGAGGATGAGATGGGATCTCTGAACCATCCGTCTGCCACTCCCACCCCTGGCAGGGTCTGCACCCCGCGGGCTCGGGGGGACAACCCTCGCCCCTCAGCTTCAGCCACTTCTTGGCTCTCGGGTGTGTGAAATAAACGCTCCCCCCTTGCTTCTCCTGCTCCCTGGCAACCGCGCATTAAGCCTGGGGGACCGTTTTCTCCTGCTCGCTTCCCAGGCAGAGACACATGGAATACAAAGCCCGACGAGCTCTTTCCTCTGGGGCAGGTAAAAGCTGCTGAGTGCCCATCTGGAGCCCCCCTCCAGCTCCCCGGAGCTAGTCTGGTTCCTTTCCCCACCCCACTCTCCTGGCAGCGCTCCGCTTCTCCCAAACCGCTGGAAAAACAGCGATTTCCTTCCTCTCGGCACAGCGGGAGCATCCCCCTGCTGCCTGCCAGCTGCTGCTCCCCTGCTCTGATTTTTGGGGTGCCCCTGGGCTCCCAGGAGCCTGTCACCAGGCCGTGGGGAGGGCAGGGCCATCCACCTACCCCATGGCTTTAGGAGGCAGCACTGATGCTCCAGTGCCAGAGGCTGGGATGCTCCTGCCTGTCCCCACGGCTCCGCGGCCAAGGCACGGAGGAGGCACCTCCCTGTCGGGAGGTGTCTGCGGCAGCAGGGCAGGAGAAGTGGCTCCTGTCTGTCCCCAGGGCGTCCCCGAGGTGCTGTGGCCCAGCTGCTGTTTGAGTGCCCGCGGCTCGTTCAGGCGTCCCTAGGCGCCCATACAAAAATCAGGGTTTAAATGTCAAGCCGGCAGCGTGGGGCTTGGCAGGAGGAGCGACATGTCACTGAACAGTCCGGCCGTGTTGACAAAAATACTCCTGCTGCTGTCAGCCCGGAGCAAGTTGTGCAGAGGCAGAACCCCCTGGTGTGTTTGTACAGCTCTGGCCAGCCTCCTCTCTCTCCCTCCGCCGGTTTCACCTCCGTGTTCCCCTCCTGGGGAGCAGAAGGGATGCAGCCACAAGGAATCACTTTGTGCAGCCCAGTTTCTACCCTACCATCACATCGGCGGCAGCAGGGGCTGGTCCAGGTGCGACCCCTCTGCCTCCCAGAAGCGCCTTACCTTTCCAGGCAAGTGATGGGCAGCGCGGCTAAGCCCCGGCACATGCTGAGAGCTGGGCACCCAGGCATCCAGCAACTCATCGGCTCCTCCCAGGGGTGCCAGGGGCTGCAACAGGCGGCTGCGGGCACCACCTGCCCCGCGGTCCCGGGCTGGCGGCTGCGACAGCGGCGCGGAGCCGCGCTTTATATGGGCCGGGAGGCGGGAGAGCGAGGAGGGGGACCCAGCATCACTCCAGCCTCCAGCCAACCAAAAGCTGCTCAGGCAGCGCCCCTGAAGAGGAGAGCTTAGGTAAGTTTGTGTGTGCTGCTGAGGGAGGGGGGAGTGGGAGGCCCGGGCTCGTCCTTGAGCATCACAGTCATCGCCGCTTCCTCGGGAACAGGAAAAAACAGGCTCGTTCCCAGCGACGTGTGGAGCCTGCTGATGAAGCGCCGGCGGGTGGGAGAGAGAGGGACAGGACAGACGCTGCAGCCCTCGCAGAGAGTCGTCAGCCCCGTCCTGCTGCTCCACCCCGCTGCCCCAGGGCTTCCAAAGCTCCCGCAGCTCCAGCTCTGCCCCAGTGGTTAAAGCAGGGGGTGGCAGCCCCCAGCAGGGTCAGGAGGGTTTGTGCTTCCTGGGGGGATGCAGATGGAGCAGGAGGGTTTAATGTTTCCACTTCTCTCTTAATGGCACTGCCAGTTCACAGCTGGAATATATAATATATAGAATGTGCTGGCTGAAGTTGCACTTCTTCATCACAAATTCCCTGCTGGGTGTGTGGTGAGAGGAGGGAAGGGAAGGGATGCACATCAAAGGAGCCAAAACCTGGGAAAGCATCTGATAATGGAGGATCCTGATGAGACCTGGAAAATGAAAGGAGATTAAAAGCCAGGAGAGGTTGGAAACTGGAGGGGAAGGACTGAGCCAGCGAAAGAGAAAGGTGAAGAGAAAGGGTTAAATCAGTGCACAGCAGCAAACCCCAGGGCCTGGTGCTACAAGAACCAGAGGTCCATGAGAACCAACAGGCCCCGTGGTGAGGTCAGGCTCACCCAGGATCCCAGAGCTGCCTTCCCTGCAATTCCCCAGCTCAGCAGCTCTGGAAGGGAGCGACCTTAAAACCCCCTGCTCGTGGCCAGCCAAGCACAAGGCCACAGCTGCCACTTCCACTCCTCATCCTCTCCCTTCCTCCCTGCTATTCCCAGCTCAGACGTTTTTCCAGAGCTCAGGCTGTCTCCTCCCCTTGCTGCCTGCATTCATCACCCACAGCACATTGCCAGAGCATCTTTCCCTTTGCCAGAGCATCTTTCCAGGAGAGATGAACTGTGCCAGGAGAGTGGCAGCACGAAGCCATCTGAGCCCTGGGCCAGGGGGAAAGGCTCCTCTCAAGCTGCCTTTGGGAGCAGGAGCATGAGGATATCTGGGTGGGAGACTTCAGGAGGAGCATGAGGCCCCTCAGCCCACTGAGCAGTAAAGGAGAGTCCTGTCTTTCTCTCATCACTTACAAGGAGGCACAGGATGGTCTTGCTCATGGACAGACAGGAAGGATGCATCACATCAGGACTAATGACTGAACATTCACTTTGAGCTCCCCATGTAAGAGCAGCCTCCTTTCTGATGGTTCTGGGTATTTTCACTCAAATAATCAAGTTTATGCATTAGTTAGAAGATATTCAGCTACAGATAAATGGCTGGAGCTACACCAAGCTCTTATTCATGTCTTCTCTGTGCCTTAAAGCCAAGATTAGAGCTGTGATCCTTGCTGTGGATTCAAGGGAAAAAATGGAAGAGTAAAGGAGAGAGGGCTGGAAGGTTGCCTTTGCCTGAACAGCTGGGAATGTCTGTGCACACCCACAGGATGTCTGTGCACAGGGCTTGGCATCAGTTTTGGAAGTGCCACATCAGCCTGGACCTCCACCCCAGTTCAGCAGCACACTGGGAGCACTGGTGTCACAGCAGCAGTGGCACGGGAGGGTGGGGACAGGCTCCTGGCACCCACTCCCAGCTCTTCCACAGGGAGGTCAGGGTCAATGGTCAGGGTTGGAAAGGAGGGCTGGATATCATGCCAAAGCAGCTTGGCACTCACCTGTCAGCTGCAGCAGGTGACCAGAGAGTTCAGGATGGCAGTGCCCCTTCTCCTCACACCCCACATCTCCGTCTCCTCCCTGAATTTCCCACACAAATGCTGTAGAAACGTCCACCTCTGTCCCTCTCTCCTCTAGAGCTGCAGCCCATCCTCCCAGCTGCAGATCTGCAGAGTCACAGGATGCTCTGGTAACTCTCCCTGGTGTTTGAGGCATGGTCTGAGCAGGTCACACCGAGAGGAAAAGCTCCAGGAGCCTGGACACGTGTCCCAGGCACACGGGACAGATTTCTGGCTGCAACTCCATGGAACCTGGCACAGCCCCTGAGCTGGGAACCACGTGCTGCTTGGAGCAAATGTAACTATGGCAAAAACACAGCTGGCATGGCAGCAACTGCAACTGGTGAGCAGCCTGGGGGATGTGAGCCAGAGCAGAGAAACTCTGCACATCTCTGCCTGGAGATTATAGCCTGCTGAGCCCTCTCTTTGCTTCAGGCCTGCAGCCATGATATTCTCTAAAAAATCCCTTTGCCACGACTTTTTTCTCCCGAGAAGCTGAGAGGCCTCAGGAACAAAATGTAAACACTAATTAACTGCTGCTGTGGAATGCAACAGGTGCATCCTTGATTGGTCCATGTTGGTTGTTTCTAATTAATGGCCGATTCCAGTCAGCTGGCTTTGACTCTCTGAGAGTTAGGAGCTTTTGTTATTGATTCCATCCTCTGCTTTTCCTTTCAAGCCTTCTGATGAAATCCTTTCTTCTATTCTTTTAGTATAGTTTTAATATAATATATATATATCATAAAATAATAAACTAGCCTTCTGAAACCTGGAGTCAGATCTTCATCTCTTCCCTCTTCCTGGGGCCCCTGTGAACAGCACCACACAGGCCCTGTTTCCCTGCTGCTTTTCCCCAGAGAAATAAAGTGCATTGGACAAGCATGTGTGTGTGTGTGTCTGTGTGGTTTTACCTTGTCCCCTATGGCAGCTTTTGAAGCTCTGGGCTCAGGTGAGGCCAAACTGACAGTGAAACTGCCTGCGGTGAGAGAGAGAGCCCTTAGGGAAGGGAAGGGGTCAGTCAAAGGTTGTTTCTTTTTGGGGACCAGAAGAGGCACAAAGGTGTTTGCTGCTGCAGAGCTGGCTCTGGGGCTCAGGGCAGTGCCAGATCCTCGTGTACAGGTCTGAGCCCTGGACTGGGAGCAGGACTGGGCTGTTCCAGCAAAGTCCTCCTCACCAAGGCTAGGACAGCCCCTGTGCCCGCTGTGCCACAGCCACCAGCTGACCCCTCTGCTCCCTGGAGCATCTTTTCTGCCTGTCCCCTCCCATGGGGCTGCTCAAGGACGGGCATGGGCTGCTCTAGGTGAGATATTTCATATTGCACAGCCCTTCCCAGGGTTATGCAACAGCCTCTGAGCCCAACCCCGTGTGTGTACTCAGATGTCTTCGTGCTGCTCTGTATCTAATTGAATTACGTGCTTCCCGTCTCATTTAGCTTAGCAGCCTCCCGCGGCTCCGGCCCCGTGCCCTCCATTATTAGCCCTTGTTTTGGAATACAAAAAACTCTTCTGTGTCGCAACGCCTGGGGCCAGGCTCCCTTCCCAGAGCCTGCCACAACCCTGCCAGCACCAATCCACCTCCCATCCCCAGGGTTGGCTTTCATCTCCACCAGGAAGGTCCAGGCTGGGAGGTGGCTGGGCTGAGAAGGCACCCACAGGCAGCATTTTGAGGCATACAGCCACCCCCAGCAGCAAAACATGCACACCCCACCAGCCCCAGGGAGTGCTGCTGGTGTTCCTGGCTTATTTGCAAAATGCCAGCAACTTTGGAAAACATGAACCCAAAATGTTCAGCCCCAGAAATGGGGTGGGGAATGGGAAAACAAGGGTCTGGTGACAGGGTGCCAAGTGCCCTTGTGTATGTGCCCCAGTGCCCAGCCAGGCTCTGAGCAGAGTTTCTGGCAGGGGTATTTTTGTGGTTTTGTACTGTTCAAGTGGAATAAGGGGAGGATGCAGAAAGAGTTTTGGAAGGGGAGGCAGGGAGGAGGAAGAGGGGAAGAGCCAGGCTGAGCTGGGCTGTTTTGGAGTCTCACTGCAGGCAGGCTCCCCAAGGACTCTGTCCCCAATTTCTCCTGAACCAGAGGGGAACCACAGAGGTGGCAATCAGGGATGGCCAAACCTGGAGGCAGTCCTGCCATGAAATCAGGGAGGTGCTGACTGCAAAGGAGCAGAAATGGGAGGTTTAAAGGCCCTGCTCATGTTGCATAGCCCCCTCCTCCACCTGCAAGCTCTTGATGAGCTCTGGATGTGTTTAAGGAGGGAAGTAAGCCAAGGAGGTAGGGATAGGATGGAGGCTGGTGATGGGCTTGGCTTAGACCTGATGATCTTAGAGGTCTTTCCCAACCTGAGAAATTCTCTGATGGTGCCAGGGAGGAGCAGGGAATCTGCCAAGACTGAGACAGCAGCCAAGAATTTGCAAGTGGTGCCTGAGTAGCCACATTGCAGCTGGGGCTCAGCCATGAGCACAGCTTGTGGGACAGGGACAGTCAGGGGTGGCTAATTTGTGTGGCTGCAGGTGAGCCTGGCTCCATCTGGGCCTGCTCAGCCCATCCAGGATATCCCAGCTGCCCATGAAGGATCCCTCACCACGAGGAGTTTGATGGATTCCTAACACTCCACATTCACATGAGGCACTGGAGGAAATAGCTGCTCTGGAAATTTGTAGCAGTGCAGAAAGAGATTATTGAAATAATAACAATAAAAAAGAATAATTAGAATTACAAATGAGGTTTTCAAGGGGCAGCTGTTATCCACTCTGCCCACGTGCTCGCTTTGCACAGCTGCACAGGGAGAGGTAGCTGACAGCAGGTACTTTTAATCTTCTTTTTCCGTTCCCAGCACCTGCTTTTTAAAGCCACTGAACAGCCAGAAAAAAGCTAAAAGATGATGGCTAAATATATCCCAACTAAGAGGAGAGACAGAGCAGCACTAATGGCAGATCCTTCCCTGGATGCATTCAGATGGGTTTGGCTCAGTGACAAGCTGAGGGAAGAGCAGCAGATGAAAAGGAAAAGCAGCAGAAGAAAGGATTTAGGGGCAAAAATAAGGGGGGATAGAAAGAAGCCAGAGGGACTGATAAATTCCACTAGAGCCATTTCCAGAGGAAAACAAGCCAAATTTTTGGTTTCAAATGCAACATGTGTGTGTGCAGAGCACAGAGCAAACACTCACCTTTTGCTGTGCACCGGGCAGGGTGGGAGCGCTCGGTGTGCCCAGGGCCAGGTGAGATCCAGGTCACTGCTCTTCCTGCTGGCCACACCTGCTCAGGAGATGCTCAGCCCTTCCTCACTGAAGCCCCACACGGTTCGTGCAGTAAATCTCTGTCCTGGGTTGTAGGATATGGTTTGGGGGTGTGTATTCCCATCTGTCAGAGCTGGGGCAGTTCTCTGCTCTTCACCGGGCAGTTTTCTTTATCTCTCCCACAGCCAGTGCTCCCTCCAGGAGATCTCTTCTGTCCATGGGCCATTCATTATTAATTATCTTCTGTCCATGGCCACTGAGTGTCCCTGCAAGGCTGATCAAATTCCACCATCCCATGGGGAGATCCCCACCCAGGGGAGGAGCCAAGCATTCCTACCTGGATCCAATCTGACCTGGGAGCAGCACAGCAGCCTTTGCCCACTGCATTCCCAGAGGAGCAGCTTTCTGCTGCCCTGCATTCCCAGAGGGAGAGCAGGCCCATCTCCAGCAGCCCTGGAGCTGCAGAGGAAAACTCTCCCCTTGTGCAGGATCCCTGCTCCAGCAGAAGCACAGCTGGCACTGCAGGAGGGCTGAGCCCCCCTGGGATGGGACTGTGCCACCACCCTGAGCCCCCCTGGGATGGGACTGTGCCACCACCCTGAGCCCCCCTGGGATGGGACTGTGCCACCACCCTGAGCCCCCCTGGGATGGGACTGTGCCACCACCCTGAGCCCCCTGGGATGGGACTGTGCCACCACCCTGACACACAGGGGGGCAGGCATGGTCTGACTCTGGCAGTGGTTTGGTTTCTTTTTTTGTACTCTAGCATTTGTATTTTTATTTTTCCTAAAAAAGAACTGTTATTCCTCTTCCCATATCTTTGCCTGAGAGCCTTTTAATTTCAAAATGACAATAATTCAGAGGAGGGGGTTTACATTTTCTATTTCAGGGGTGGCTCCTGCCTTCCCTAGCAGACACCTGTCTGTTCCAAACCAAGCCAATCTCTCACCATGCAATTTCCCACTAACACCTAACCTCACCTCAATTGCCCTGCACCCTTCCCCTGGTAATGCCTCCCCTTCCTCTCTTGCTACCCCAGATTGCCCTCAGCTGCTGCCTGACCCTTCCCCAGCAATCCCAGCCCCCTCCAGACTCCCCAAACTGGCCCATGACTGGCTGGTGAGTCTCACCCTACTCCTGCTCATCCCTCCCTGGTTTAACTCACCAGGATGGAGCAAGCTGAGGCCCAGGTGTGAGCTGCCTGCTGGAGCACAGGGTGGTTTTTTATGGTCTGGAGAAAGCTCTTCATTTGCTGTTTGCTCTTTGTGACTCCATCCATCCATCCATCCATCCATCCATCCATCCATCCATCCATCCATCCATCCATCCATCCATCCATCCATCCATCCATCCATCCATCCATCCACACTTCTCCCTCTCCCAGGAGCTTGTGTGTTCCCCACTGCTGCTCCTGGTGCAGGGAGCAGCCTCAGCACTTTTTTCCACCTCTGGCCATGATGGTTTTGGGATTTGGGGCAGGGAGTCCATCATGGGCAGCAGGGAAGTGTACTCAGAGAAGGACAGCAGTGGGCTGCTGGAAGGCTCTTGGGATTTTCCTTCCTTGTAGGTCCTACTGACTCATTTGGGACTCATTTCCCCAAACTGGACCTCTGGGGAGCCTGGTTCTAAATTTCTCCAACTGAGCCATCCACATCTTGCAGCCAACCCATCCCTACTCTTCTGCTCCATCCAGCATGTCTGCACCAGGGGCTGAGGACAAACAGCTTCTCCCCTCCTCTTCTTCCTCAGCAGTTTGGCTGGGAGACACCCCTCCATCCCCAGGATTGCAGCTTTTCAGACACTCAGGCAGAGAACAAATAGTCTCAGGCTGTTTATTACATCTTCAGGGTGTCTATACAGCAGGGGTGTAACACTGCACAGCGTGGTGACACGGCTCGGTGGGGATTTGTGGCGTGGCTGAGGAGCTTCTCCAGCCTCCCAGGGAACAAGGGGAGCCTAGCAAACAAGCAGCTAATGCAGGGGAACCCAGGGAGCTGAGGCCATGCCTTTCCTTGAGCAGGAGGGGATCAGACTGAACAGCCTGCCTGGCCTGCCCCAACACCAGCAGCACTGCAGGGGTGGCAGCTGCAGCAGCAGCATCTCCTGAAAATAAAAGCATTGCCCAGGGAAGCACTTTTGAGCTGTTCTTTCTGCCTGGTGGCTCACGTCTGAGTTCACTGAGTGCAGCAGAGCCATCCTCAGTCTCTTCTGAGCCACCCACGAGTTGATTTGCAGAGGAGCCAGGTATCTTTGTTATTTCAAGCAGCCTTGCTGGGCGGGTGGGTTTGTAGGCAGGTCCTCAAGGGGACACTGCCATCCCACCAAGGTGGAGGTGCCAAGGAGCTCAAGGACAAACCTTAGCTCTGATTTGGGTAACTCACAGAGGAGCTGGGGGGAGAGGTTATGAGGAGATGAGATCTTCAATGGTAGCTCTAAAGGAAGGGGGATCTACCCCAGGGTGTGCTCGTACCCTGCTCTCTTCATTGCCAGGAGTTCCTACAGAGGTCTGCAGGAGTAAACACAGCAGAAGGTGCCTCCTTCCCCTCCCTGCTTTTCAGCTGGTGGCTGCAGGCACTGACAGAGCGACATGAAGACATTTCTCTCAGGATAAAGCTGTTACCCACACTGGAATTGTGAAGCTGAGCAGCTCCTCATCCGTCATGCTTTAGAGCCAGCCTGGGGCACGCAGCACATGAGGCAAACTGGGAGGTGTGGGGCTGCTTGAGACAAACAATTCACAGCACAGCTGCTCCCCAGAGCTCCCTGGTGCCTCCAGAAGCAGGCACTGCCTTTTCTCCTGCGCCTTTTTGCCAGGAGTGTTGGATGTTTTTGGTAACAAGCTCTCATCCCCCTCTGCCACCTCCCTCCCACGACCTTGGCTCGCCGAACTTGCGCTGAGTTCACCGCAGTCTCAGATTAGACACACATCCTCCTGCAGGAGGCACAGAGCACACTGACTGACTTGGCTGAGCAAATACAACCCACACACCTTTATTGAGACTATTTTTATAAACCAGAGAGCCACGGGGGTGCCCAGCTGTGAGTGACCCCGGCACGGGCACCCTCCACCCCAGCCAGCCCCTGCCACAAGCACTGCATGTGCAGCCTGCATGGAAGGAGGAGAAAAAGAAGGAAGACAAAAGACTTGGGGACAGGATGAGCCTCTGCAAAGCCCAAGGGGTGCATGGTAGACAGAAGCATTCTGGTCTAGCAGCAAAATGAACTTTAATTCCAGTTCTGGGATATAATGCTACGATGCCAGAGAGAGAGCACAGCACCAAGGAAGGAGACGACTGCAGCAGCCCCAGGGATGGAAGATAATGCAGAAATGATGTGAAACGTTTTGTTCTTATATAATGGGCAGGGAAGAGCTCCTAGGAGCTTTACAGTGGCAGTAGGAGGCGTGTAGGAGGGAGATGGCATGACCAGAGATGAGTGCCTGGGGAAGGGAAAGGCAAAGAAGAGAGGAGGGATGGATGGGGATGGAGGAGAGGCAGGCAGGGGGAGGTTAGGGGAGTCCCAGGCTCAGACAGATGAGGACAAACAGTGCTGGTGGACAGGAAGGTTTGGAGTGCTTCGAGGAGGAGTAGGGAAGACAACCAGGACAGGAGAGAGAAGGAGAGAGGAGTTTGGAGGGAGAAGCCAGAGGCCCCCAGGGAGGGGAGAGCTTGCACTGACAGGTGAGAGGCACTCCAGGACTGGCATGAGGTATGCTTTGCTATTGCTCTGAATGCTGTAAACATTTTGGTTTTGTGTCTATCAGTGAACATTCAGTTCAGTTTGATACATGTGCTCTTAGGGGTAACTGGGAACCTAGCAGAGTTTTACATCTCTTACTACTACTTGGACTTACACACGAAGCAAACACAACACTGGCTAAAGGTCTCAGTTTATGTCATTTGTGCCTAATTCTCCTATTTTAACATGCACATCTATGTCTCAGAAAAGCTTCTGTAGTAGAGGACACTAAATAAGATACAGATGAAGTCACATGCACTCTCATCTACCCACACCCCCAGACACACACAGCAATTTCCCCCTCCCTTTGCCCTTCACACCTCCCCAGCATGGGCAGCAGGGACCCCTTGGTGCATTCATGAGTCCACTCAAAGTGGTGGAGATCATCCCAAGCTTGGCTGATGGACCAAAACAGGAGAAACTTCAGACAGATTAGAGTTCAGCATCTGACCCTAGAGTTAACACCACCTGAAGCTCGAAGAAAAGGAAATTTGTAAACTCTTTTTCTCTTCTGCCACCAATCTACCTGCGAGCTGACTGGGTATGGGCCAGCAAACAGAATAAAAAGAACTGAGTGAACCAATTTTTTCCCCCTCTCTTCATGTGATGGCACATTTTAACATTGCTCCAAACAGGAGGAAAATTTTGGAGGTGTGTGCTTGTGGAGAGGGGAAATGGGTTTGTAGGTTGTGAGTGTCCCTTTCACAGCAGGAAGAGATGAATCGAGGATAGGATATTTGTCCTTGGTATGAATTAGTCACCACTCAGCTCTTTCCAAAGCTTTGGCTCAGTCATGATTTCTTTGATCAGCCCCTGTTTTAAGGGGTAGAGCTACAAGCTGCTTATTTTGATTCGATTCAGAACGACATTTGTCATAAAAGAAGCAGCTGGTGCCATTTTCTTGTTAAAGAAAAATAGAATTTTACTTTAAATAACTAGTCTGCTTTCCTTCCAGAGAGAAAAACTGCAAGAGCAGCAACAAAAATAACAAGTGGCAGACTCAAATGCCTCAGACAATACTTTTGCTCCACTCTGTATTCCAGGATGCTGTTCCCAGTGGAGGAAACAATTTACTGGGGAAAACACTTCTCCTAAATCAGCCAGCCTGATTCCAGCTCCTGCCACCACTGCAGCAATGACATCTCCAGGTGTGTGCCCTGCTCCAAGCAATTCCCCAGGTGGATGGAGAAGAGAAGGGAGCCTGGATTTACATGGTTTCAGCCACTTTGAAGTTTTCCCATGAGTTCTGATGTAAAATGAAAGAAATTCCAGCACCAACACTGCTGGAGCATCTCGTGGAGAGATGGAGTCACACTCTGGACAGGGGCAGGGAGTCACACTCTGGACACCAGGGGAGCCTGGGGATTGTCTCCACTCACATTCCTGGACACAAGCCTCTGGTTCCTGCTGTGTCCCCTGGCCTGGCTGTCTCTGTCACCCTCCCCAAGGGGCTGCAGAGCCCTGTCTGGGGTGCCTCAGCTGGCACTAGAGGTCAGCAGCACCCAACCCACTCAGAAGGTCTGTCTGGAGAGTTGCCATGGCTTTCTGCCTTCTTTTAAAAGCAGTGAGTGCTTCAGCCTCCTTCTGCTGGGCAGCTCTGGGATGCTTTTAGCATATACAGGCAAGAGGAGGGTGGAAAGGAGGAAGGCAGGGCCACACAGGGTGGCTTCATTCACCACTTGCAGCATTTGTTTGATGTCACAGTGCTGGGAAGCTGAGCTGCCCTTTGGCAGCACTGGGATCACTGGGTAAATCTGGGACCACAGGCTGATGCCTTAAGATTTTAGCTTTTCTATTTTTCAAGTCCTACAATGTATTAGTGCATGGCTCTAAACTCCATATAAAGTCCAGTTAATTCTCTCTACATTTTGGTCAGACAAAACAATCCCTCTAGGCCTGTGAGGCAAAGACACCCTACAGCCTCAGGCCCCAAAAAGGATAAACAAAAGTGAGTTGGGGAGGAGCAAACTGGGGGAGCATGACTTCATTAACCTGAAGCTGTAATTGGAGGATTAACCCCCGATATGTGAATGGGTCAAACTTCTAACTGTATGAAAAACTCGTGACCATTGTCCATCCTGGGTGTAGCCCCTCTCCAAGGCTTTTGGCTGTCCAAGCTGTGCCTGTTGAAGGCCTTTCATAAATAAACATTTCATCCTCTTAACTCTCTCTAGCCTCTGTTCTAGGCAGCCACTCCAAGGCATCAGTTTTGGGTGACCCAGATGGGAGAGGAAACTGCAATAGCAGGCTGTGCCCCTGGGGGATCCCAGTCGGTCCTGTGTCACACAGGGGTGGCTGACAGCATTTCTGGGAAAGGAGACTTCCCCCAGCCTCTGCTCACAGCCAGAGAGGGAAGATTTCCATCCTCCCTTGCAGGTCCAACCCTGAGTGTGTCACTGCAGCGTGGTTGGGTTTGTCCTTCTTGCTCCCTACCCCAGGGGCTGGGGGGTGATATGACTCTTTCTGCCTTAGTTAGATGATGTGGCTGGAGGTGTGTGTTCAATTCCCATCTGTCAGAGCTGGGGCAGTTCTCTGCTGTTCACTGGGCAGTTTTCTTTATCTCTCCCACAGCCAATCCTCCCTCCAGGAGATCTCTTCTGTCCATGGGCCATTAATTATTAATTATCTTCTGTCCATGGCCACTGAGTGTCCCTGCAGGGCTGATCAAATTCCACCATCCCACGGGGAGATGCTCCACCCAGGGGAGGAGCCAAACATTCCTACCTGGATCCAATCTGCCCTGGGAACAGCCCAGCAGCCTTTGCCCACTGCATTCCCAGAGGAGCAGCTTTCTCCTGCCCTGCATTCCCAGAGGGAGAGCAGGCCCATCCCAAGCAGCTCTGGAGCTGCAGAGGAACACTCCCCCCTTGTGCAGGATCCCTGCTCCAGCAGAGCCACAGCTGGCACTGCAGGAGGGCTGAGCCCCCCTGGGATGGGACTGTGCCACCACCCTGAGCCCCCCTGGGATGGGAGTGTGCCACCAGCCTGAGCCCCCCTGGGATGGGACTGTGCCACCACCCTGAGCCCCCCTGGGATGGGACTGTGCCACCACCCTGAGCCCCCCTGGGATGGGATTGTGCCACCAGCCTGAGCCCCCTGGGATGGGACTGTGCCCCCACCCTGAGCCCCCCTGGGATGGGACTGTGCCACCACCCTGACACACAGGGGGACAGGGCCTGCTCTGGCTCTGGCAGTGTTTTTGTTTGTACTATTGCATTTGTACTCTATTTTTCCTAGTAAAGAACTGTTATTCCTCTTCCCATCTCTTTGCCTGAGAGCATTTTAATTTCAAAATGACAATAATTCAGAGGGAGGGGGTTTACATTTTCTATTTCAAGAGAGGCTCCTGCCTTCCTTAGCAGACACCTGGCTTTCCAAACCAAGACACTTTTCCTGCAGCCCAGGCAGCACCAGGCACAGCCACTGGATGTGTGGCTCAGTGTCCTTTGCTTCCAGCTCTGATTCCTTTCACGCATTGCTCAGGTTCACCAGACCTGTCTCACTGTGCCTTGCTTGCCATAAAGCTTTGGGACACTGAGCTCCTGCAGGATCTGGCTCCCTTGGAGAAATCCTGGCAAATCTGGAGCATTTTCCAGGTGTCCCTCACTGCTCCCACTTTTGAACATGCAGCAAAAAGTTTGTGTCAAACTGTGCCACATCCAGACCCTGAGCTTTGTGTCCCTCGTGTCCCATGAGGGGCCTCAGCAGTCCCAGGAGCTGTGTCACTGAGCCTGGTGTGGCTGCAGAGTGTCACCTCTGTCACCACAGGCCAGCCCCAGCTCCTCAAGTGTCCCTGCAGGGCCAGGGGACAGCCAGGATGCTGGGTCACTGCTGCTCTTTCTGGCCATTCCTCACAGAAATTTAACTGGAGATGGGATTTGCCTTCCAAAGACCTGGAGGATTCTCCTGCTGACCAAGCAGGCACTGAAAAGCAGGTTTCCCTACTGAACAGAAAGTTTAGCCTTGCAATGTATTTAGACTTCAGTGTCTTGGAGACCACAGGAATACACCTCCAAAACAAACCCAGCATGGTTACCACCTCTCCTTGATCCTGTTTGTCCTACTGTTCTGCACATCATCCTTGCAAAATGTCTCAAAAGCTGTTTCCCACTTCATTAATGGACAGTAATTTTTAATATCCAGCCAGACTTTTTTTTATCTCGTTCCAAAAACATTTTGCTTGGCTTTAGAATTTGTTCTACCTCATTTACACAAAGTCTATATCAGCAGCTTTCTGATGTATCAAAGCCACCCACCACCCTTGGCTGGAGCAGAGGTTTGCAGCCTCTGGTCTGGGGGTGACTGAGAGAGGAAAAAAGATCCATGGGGTCAAGATCTTGGAGGATTAACCCCTGATATGTGAATGGGCCTTCATTAAATTAAGAAAAGAGACCTCTAGTCTGCAGGCTCAAATCCACAGACAGGCTGTCTGCTTCTCCCCTCAAAAGCATTGCAAGAATCTGCCAAGCTGGAGCAGCAGTGCCGTGGAAATGGGGCCATCAGAGGGGAGGAATCATTGCCCAGCCCAGAGGAGGTGCTGCACCCCTGGCACCTGCACAGAGAGTTCTCCTGCAGTGCCCATCCAGGCTATGGGAGTAGGGTCAAAGAGCCCCTCACACCCCACTGCACCCCCCAACACCCATCCTGCTCACTCCATGCTTTGGGTCCCCCTGGGGGCCAGCACCCTGCAGCAGGGTCTGTGTCCTGGGGAGCTCTTTGCAGGGCACTGGACCCACAGGGGACGCTCAGAGAGAGGGAACAGCCAGTAAAAGGGAAATAACAAAAATAGAAATGGGATATTTCACATTGCCACTGGCCCATGGAAAATGCCATCTGCTGTGGCAGACGGGCCTTGTGCTTTTCCTACACCTCAGCAAGGGCCAGAGGGTTCCAACAGGTCCTTCCTGAGGAGCCCCCAAGCCTGTGGCAGCCAGGAGCCCCTTTGTGCTGGGCTTTGGTCCAGTGCCTGGACGATGGCTGAGACTGAGTTACCACACAAATAAATCATAGCCACGGAAAACAAGCATTCACATTAGAACACTTGCCTGCCCAGGCCTAGTGAGAGCTTTTGGGATTGCCTTCCTCAGGAGGAAAGCTCAGCTCCTTGAGGATACTCTGAGCCTCCATCCCTGAAGGAAAGGGGGCAGTAACAGGGTGGCAGCCAAGCCATAAGGTGTGCAAAACAAATGGGGAAGTGAGCTGAGTTTGCTGATGGTTCCCACTTCGAGAAAGGGAATGAGCCCTGTGCCTTTGTCCCCTGTCCCCTCTCTCCCTGCCCTCAGCCCTGCAGGGTGAGGGGTGGGCTGGATGTGGCTTCACAAGGGCCAGCACTGCCCTGGGGGCCCTCCGGAGCACAAGGGAGAGGTGAGAGACAGGGAGATGTGTGGGAGGATGGAAAGGTGATATTTACACACAAACCAACCCAGCCATTTCAAAGGGAGCCTGCCTTGCCCACAGATGACCCTGAGAGGGTTGTGGGTTTGTGCTAGACAGAGGGAATGGCTGCAAGGTGCTACTGCTAACAAAAAAAAAAAAAAAGCACAGATAGTCAAAGAGTCTTAATACCACGCCTGGATCACTCTCTGGAAGCTTCCTCTGCCCCTTCTCCCTCTTTTCCCATTCCCACTGCTTTTAACACCAGGAAAGTTTCACATTTGGACATGTTGGCTGTGGAGGGAAGCACGTGGTTTCTGAGGGCCCCGTGGCTCTCCTAGCTGAGCCTCCTCTGGGTCTGAGACAGCAGGTCTGTGTAAATTTTGGATCTCAGGAACCTGGGGTACGAGTCTTTCTCCATCAGGCTGTGCACCTTCCCCTGAGCTTGGTCAAAGCAAGAGAGGGAGGGCTCCTGCACATTTCTTCTGGTCAGCTCCCGTGTCTGGAAGTCTATGTTCACCTGGGGAAAGCAGCAGAAGAGAGTTTGGCACTGAGAGTCCAGCTGGCCTCCTTCAAATGGCTCATTCCCTCTCTGCCACGGCTGTGGAACAGCAGCAGAACCAAGGTCCTACCCCTGCCCATGCCTGAACAGCCCCCAAGGTGATTCAGGGCTCCCAAACCTGGAAAAATTTGGTTTGTCGTGATCTGAGCAATTCTGAAATCACTTTGCTTTAACTGAAATCACTTTTGGAATCACTTTCATTCAGACTCTTAAGCAGCACATCACCTAAAGCTGCTGACTCGGCCTAACCTCTCTCCTGCTCCCTCTCTTCTTCACCACATGCCTAATAAATGGGTCAGTAAACTTGTAACTGGGTTTAAACCACTGGTACATTCTTATTAGATGTCTCCAAACTCAGTTGATCTAAAATAAACTGTTTGATTTTTCCCATAGCAGCTTCACTTTACAGTATCTGGAGGAGAGGCTTGGAAAAATAAACCACCCTATAATGTTATGACTGCCATTTGTTTGCAAAGGCAGCCAGTGGAGTTTTCCTGCTCTCCTTCCCTAGCAGAGTAATCAGCATTTTTTAGGGTTATTGTCTGGAAGAAAAAAAAAAAAAAAGGCTGAAAAAATGTTATTTGTTGTTATTAATTCAGTGTCCAAACTGGAAGGAGCCTGGAAAGTAAAGCTGTCTGCCTCAACGTGGGTGTCAGCAGTATGGATTAGCTCTAATAATTTAATATTCTAAGCATGCCAAAATTATGTAACAGTGCTAAGGAAACATCACCACAGGATCAAATTGTAGGAAGGACCCCATCCTACCTGCATTCCCATTTCTAATCAAAAATCAGCCTTCCAGTCCTTCAAATCTCATCAGGCTTCCTGAATAACAATGGGGAAATGCTCAAGGAGAGCCCTGAGACAGCCACAGAGCTCAGTGTGAATCTGGGTCCTTCCCAGTGGCCTTGCAAGGGCTTTCCTAGCTGGGAGAGGGAGGAAAAAGAGGAAAATCCCTGACAGGCACCCATGCAGGAGCAGGAGGGGCTGGGTGCAGTGAGGGCCCCCCTGGCTGTGCTGTGATTGCAGTGACACAAGGCAGCGTGGTCACCAGGCAGGACCTGGCAGTGCCACCAACAGGACCTGGCAGTGCCACCAACAGGACCTGGCAGTGCCATCAACAGGACCTGGCAATGCCATCAGCAGGACCTGGCAATGCCATCAGCAGGACCTGGCAGTGCCATCAGCAGGACCTGGCAGTGCCATCAGCAGGACCTGGCAGTGCCATCAGCAGGACCTGGCAGTGCCATAAGCAGGATCTGGCAATGCCATCAGCAGGACCTGGCAGTGCCACCAACAGGACCTGGCAGTGCCACCAACAGGACCTGGCAGTGCCATCAGCCTGTCAAGTGCTTGAAGGAGGATTTAGCCATCCCAGGCTCGGGGGTGTGGCTGCATTTTCTGTTCAGCTCAGAGTTATTGTTTGCATCTTTTGGGAGGTCTGGGTGAGGGGGGGGGTTAGTCAGAAACTCTCCTCTCCTCCCTTGGGAGTCAGCAAGTTACTCACAGAATTCCCAGAATGACAGAATCACTGGGTTGGAAGAGACCTCCAAGCTCATCGAGTCCAACCCAAACCCTGGCACCCAGTGCCACATCCAGGCTTGGTTAAACACCCCCAGGGATGGGGACTCCACCACCTCCCTGGGCAGCCATTCCAGAACTTGATCACCCTTTCTGTAAAAGCTTTTCCCAATATCCAAGCTGTATTTCCCTTGGTGCAGCTGCAGGCTGTGAGCTCTGGTTCTGTCAGTGCTGCTGCAGACAGAGCCCAGCCCCAGCTGAGCACAGGCACCTTTCAGGGAGCTGTGAGAGTGAGGAGGGCACCCCTGAGCCTCCTTTTCTCCAGGATAAACACGCTCCAGCTTCCTCAGGGCTTTGTTCCCCTCATGGGGGAATGATCCTGCACAAAGTGTCCTGCCAGGGAAGAGCCCACAGCCTGCTCGAGGCTGCCAGTAAAGGCCAGGAGCGCTGTGAAATGCTCCTGGGAGCTGGGTGAGCTTAGGGAATGTGGGCTGAGGCTGCCAGAGATCTCCCTGGCTGTGACTAATTCAGCACCACCACAGCAGCTGCCCTCAGCAGGGATGAGTCAGAGGCAGCTGGAGCAGCAGAGGCAGGACGGCATGGCCACCGTCCTCAGCCACGCTCTGCGAGGGAAGGCAGAGAGGGAGAGCACCCAGCTGGGGGTGACAGCCCTGCTGGGCACCCTGGGCACGCCCTGGCACCCCGTACCCACCTCCCGAGGGGCCTGCACGTCGATGAACTCCTCGAAGATGCGCTGGGCCTTGGAGGCCAGCTTGGCCGCCGAGCGCGTCTTCTTGAAGTCCTCGCAGGCCAGCCAGAACTCCAGGTTCTCCTCGCTGAACTCTGTCTTCAGGAAAGCACGGAAAGCTGCCAGCCCGTCTGCCAGAGACACACAGGGAGGACAGGGATGTGGGAATCCATAAAACCAGAGGGTCTGGGGAAAGCTGCAAAGGCAGGCCTCAGAGATAACAGAACTGTGGTTGGAGCTAAGCAGCAGCCATGAGATTGGTCAGCAGAAAAATGATACAGCAAGGAGAAAAGTAAGGACAAATGGATCAATGGTCTGTGTATTAAGGCTTGTCTAGGATAACTCCCTAAAGCTGCAGAAAATTTTATCTAGCGAGATATTAGGAAGTTCTAAGCTTAATAATGGAGCTCTGTGCATTGTGTTTTAAGGCTCACAAGCAGGTATTGTATCCAAAATAGGCAAGCATTGTTTAACCAAAGGTACGTGTGCTTATAGTGCTTGGGTAGAACCACTGTCAATGTGCTTCTGCTTTGTGTGATTGGGCAAAAAGATTTCAAAGTGAGTTGTAACATTAAGTTCTTCTCCCTGGGATGTGAGCTGATGGCATCTTCCCATTGTCATAACCATGTAATGAGAGTGATGCTGGAAAATCAAACAGCTCAAGGCACCTTCCCAGCAGTCCCGTCCCATTTGTGATTTGTACATAAACCCCTGGCAGGTGATACCAGGGATGCCTTGAGGAGCTGGAGCAGAGGCTGGGAAGAGCTAAGAGGAATAAAGTGGAGATTTGCTGAAATGCCTTGAAAGATCTCACCCGGCAGTACCGGAGCCGTGGCTCTGCCCGGATGGCTCCAAGATGGAAGCAAAAGAGGGCCTGGTCACAAGATCTCACATTTCTATAAGTTCTGCTCCATTTGAATATTGGAGTTAATTGTCCAATTCCAGCTCCAACCCATGCAGTCCCATCCTGCTTGTTTTTCTCTCTCCAGCCCACATTGTTTGTGCTCTTGGGCTGAGATTTGGATCATTTGTCCTTGGTGCCCAGCTGGAGCAGGAATTGTTTTGTCTCCCTGCTCTGTGCACAGAGCTCACCATCCCCTCATGTGAAGCCCAGACCCACACACTAAAGCAGCACAGAATCTGAAAAATGTAAAAAGCTAAAATCTGAGGGATCAAGAGAAGACAGGGAGCTGTTCCATTCTCATACATCCTTCCACCCACCCCAGCCTACCAAAGACAATTTGATATTTCTCCCAAGCTCTTCCATCCCAGGTTGCATCCCTTACTTGCACCACTGATGAGCCAGGCTCCTGAGGGCCTCCACAAAGCCAAACATCACTTGTTGTAACTCTGAAAAAGGGTTTTCCTTTGCTAAGGTGGCAAAAGGCTTTCCTCAGGACTGGGTCACCCACCCTTTGGGAAGTTATTAATGGAATGATCAAGGTTCAGGTCATGCTAATGCCACACTTTATAAGGCCTTATCTGCCACTAAGAAAAACCTTCAATAAAACCTGGCGGATGTGGACTTGTCTCCTATGTTTTCTGTCATTTTGCTTTATTGCCTTGTGCCATTTTTAGTTCTTATTTAAACAGAGGAAAGCTCTCAGAGAGTCTGTTACAGCTCCAGTAAAGGGGAGAGGGAAAGGACTTGGCCTAATTACAGCTTGTCTAGTCAGTGGTAAAAGTGTGCTTATCACTTGCTAATGCTCAGCATGCTCAGCAATTGTGACGTTTCAGTAATGCAATCTGAGTCAGCCCAGGCAGATTAGAAATATGGAAAGATTTCTTAGGCAATCTGTGTTAAACCCCTGCCTGGGCCTATTTATGGACCCAGCCATTGTTTTTTATTTCCTTTCCCTGAACAGCACCAGGGGAGTTGATGCAGCTGAAGGCTTCACACATCCCCTTTCTCCTCAGGATAAAGTTAGATTTTTTTTTTTTTTTCCAGTAATGTGTTTCTAACTCTTCCTGGTCTTTAGCAATAGCATCCAGGTTTTTGTAGTTCATGACTGGAAAGCTCTTGGCTACTTCCAAGCAACTGCCTAAAAATATTGATGGTATTGGTGAGGTCGGACTCCTGGGAAGGATGAAGGGAGCAGGGACAAGGCATGTCCAGCCTCTCATCCACCAGCAATCTGTTCATCCCCCAGCCTGGACTGATTTTGGGGGTAATCCAGGTGCAGCACCTTGCACTTGGTCTTGTTAAACCTCATGAGATTTCCATGGGCTCATTTCTCAAGCCTGTGGATAATCCTAACATTTTCTCCAAACAGGCTGTCAGACAGTTCCTTCTATATGCTGTATATAAGAGATATATTATATGCTACATTATATCTATATCTATATCTATATCTCACATATTATATATATATCACATATTTTATATATTTATTTATATAAAGTATAAAATACATCTTATATGCTTTCTATATGCTGTATATATCTATTTGCTGTGTGTGCTACAGATCCATAGAAATGTAACACTGCCCTGCGCCTCCCTTGCATGTCCTAAACTTCTTCCTGCTCCCCTTGTTTCTGGTAATAACTTAGATATTTTCCAGCTCCCTCTGAAACCTCAAGGCCTAAGGAGTGGCCCTGGGTATTGAACAGCACCAACCAATCCTATTTCTGTCTGTGTGCCAGTCAGAGGAGATGTCTGACTGCCCAGATCCTCAGAGGGAAAAGGAAAGGCCAGGCAAGCCCAAAGTACAGGCTAAACCTCTCTTCTCTTCTCTGCCTTCCTCAAAGCTCCTTCATTTGGGTTTTTTTTTTTTTTTTTTTTTGCACTGGCTGCTCCATCAGCAGTCTGCTATCAGCATAAAAATGGATCCATCCCATCTCAGCCATGCTCCCTCCTGCTGTCAGCCCTAGAAATAGCTGCATTATTCCAGCTCCTCCTGACACTTCTTCCTTCAAGCAATTTTAGGAGGAGATCAGGGCTCTGCACAAGCAAAGGGCCTCTCACCCAAGTGACACTGCACACTGAGGGTCCAAACCTGGGGCAGTGATGTGACATCAGCCCCAAAGGAGCAGGGCACCTGTGCTGCTGTTCTCTACCTGCTGATATCCCACCTGGATAGGCAAATATGGTGAGAGATAAATATGGTGAAGGTTGCAGAATTGCTCCCCTTCCTGAAACCTGGGACACAAAAACATTTCCCAAAACCTGTGTCCCCCTTAGTGCCTCTAAAATTTACAGGGCCTGTGTGAGAGCAAGGGAAGGACTGGAGAGCAGAGCAAGGAGTCTTTGCACCCTGGCAGCTTTCAGAAAGAAGGAAATAAAGCAGGGAGAAAGTTCCAGTTCCTCGAGGTCTATGTCATTTATCAATCATCAGCTCCTAGGATGCTTGGCATTAAATATTCCAGCACACAAGCACACTGCTATGTCTCTGCAGTCTCTGCTCTGTCCCTGCTGAGGTCTTGCTCCCCTGACTCTGCCTTGGTCCTTTTCTTCCCCCTTCCCCTCTACAACAGCCCCAGAGCTGTAGCACTGACAGAGGATCACTTGCAGGGATAGCAGTGTTGCATGAAAGTACCACATCTGCAGGAGGTCACTGATGCAGAATAAAATATCAGAAAAATAGGATACCTGAGAAACAAAATACCTGAAAAATAAAATACCTGGAAAATGTCATATCTGAAAAATAAAATACCCAAGAAATAAAATACCTGGAAAATATAATATCTTTAAAATATAATATCTGAAAAATATAATACCTGGAAAATATAATACCTGGAAAATATAATACCTGGAAAATATAATACCTGAAAACTATAATATCTGAAAAATATACCTGAGAAATAAAATATCTGAAAATTATAATATCTGAGAAATATAATACCTGAAAAATATCATATCTGAAAAGTATAATATCTGAGAAATATAATAACTGGAAAATATCATATCTGAAAATTATAATACCTGAGAAATAAAACACCTGGAAATATAATAGCTGAAAAATATAATATCTGAGACATAAAATACCTGAGAAATAAAATACCTGAAAAATATCATATCTGAAAAATATGATACCTGAGAAATAAAATACTTGGGAAATATCACACCTGAAAAATAAAATACCAAACAAATATAATACCTGAAAACTATAATATCTGAAAAATAAAATACCCAAGAAATAAAATACCTGAAATATATAATACCTGGAAATTATAATATCTCAAAAATACAATATCTGAGAAATATGATACTTGAGAAAAAAAAATACCTGAAAAATATCATCTCTGAAAAATATGATACTTGAGAAATAAAATACCTGGAAAATATCACACCTGAAAAATAAAATACCTAACAAATATAATACCTGAAAACTGCAATATCTGAAAAATAAAATACCTGGAAAATATAATATCTCAAAAATACAATATCTGAGAAATATGATACCTGAGAAATAAAATACCTGAAAAATATCGTATCTGAAAAATATGATTCTTGAGAAATAAAATATCTGAAAAATAAAATACCTGGAAAATATCACACCTGAAAAATAAAATACCAAACAAATATAATACCTGAAAACTATAATATCTGAAAAATAAAATACCTGAGAAATAAAATACTTGGAAAATATCATATCTGAAAAAAAATACATGAGAAACAAAATACCTGAAAAATATAATACCTGACAAATAAAATACCTGACAAATGCAATATCTGCTAAAAGAAGGGAATGTCACGAGTGACAAGGAGAGAAAGGCATTTGCTACAGCCCTGCCCCAGAGAGCAGCTGCAGCAGGTTCCCCTGGGACCAGGAGGTTTCCATGAGCTCTGCCTCCTGCTCTCATGTCAATCAGCTCCTTTTGATGCTGGAATAAGTTTAGACGGTGAATGGATAAATAATAGTGTCTGGCTGTTCTCTGCTTTTTTTATCCCCTGCTGTCATGCAGTCCCCAGAGCCTTGGAGGAGCTGCAGATGGTGAAGCTGAAGCTGTGAGAGCCTTGCCTGGGACACTCTGGGTGCAGGAGAGCTCATCCCTGACTGCCTGGCTTGCCATCGCTCTCATCTTTAACCCTTGACTGCCTGCCAGCCTTTCCAGCTGTGCCTGACTGCCAGGTTTGGGGAATCACTGCCAGAGGTTTGTCATGGAACAATGACAAGTGTGACTGAAAGGGCAGGAGGACAGTTGGGTGTGGGAGCTGGGATTTGACCTGGATATTTGTTACAAATATTGACTTAAATCTCCTCCTCTCCTTCCTAGCACATGAAAGCTTTCAAGGAATGATACTCAGGAATGATCAGCATTTCAAAGCTCATCCCAGCCAACTGGACATCTTTTTTTCCCAGAGCAACCACCACTGGAGTACAGTGTGATATCAGCAGGAGAGAGATTTCACCTGAAAAATCCCAGTGTGCAGTTCCAGGGGGATGCTTTTGAAAGCACAGAAATTAACTGGACATCTTTTAACTTTTTCATAAACTGGACATCTTTTTTTCCCAGAGCAACCACCACTGGAGTGCAGTGTGCTATAAGCAGGAGAGAGATTTATCTCCTGAAAAATCCCAGTGTGCAATTCCAGGGGGATGCTTTAGAGAAAGCACAGAAATTTTAACTTTTTCATTAACTGGACAACTGGACATGCTTTTTTCCCAGAGCAACCACCACTGGAGTGTTGTGTGATATCAGCAGAAGAGAGATTTCACTCCTGAAAAATCCCAGTGTGCAGTTCCAGAGGAATGCTTTATAAAGCACAAATTACCTGGACATCTTTTAACTTTTCATTAACTGGACATGCTTTTTTTCCCAGGACAACCATCACTGGAGTGCAGTGTGCTATGAGCAGGAGAGAGATTTCACCTCCTGAAATATCCCAGTGTGAAATTCCAGGGAGATGCTTTAGAGAAAGCGCAGAAATTTTAACTTTTTTCATTAACTGGACAACTGGACATGCTTTTTTCCCAGAGCAACCATCACTGGAGTGCAGTGTGCTATGAGCAGGAGAGAGATTTCACCTCCTGAAATATCCCAGTGTGAAATTCCAGGGAGATGCTTTAGAAAGCCCAGAAATTAAAAGCAGGATCAGAATTCTGCAGAGGCAGCAGCACAAAATAATCCCCAAGCTGAGGCCCAAAGGCATGGCCACTCAGGAGGACAGGATGTGCTGCTGGGGCTGCACAGCCCTTCAGGACAACTGTTGGACAATTATTCAGGAATTTGCCTCGAGAGTCCTCTGCTTGAAGCCAGAGGAGGAAATTGATCCTGGTGGAGCAGATAAATTGAAGGCAAAGAAGCAAAGCTCTTTACTGGGTGTTGAGAGTCTGGGGGAGAAGCAGCAGACATTTGATATTTGACTTTTGCAGTATAAATCTAAGCTTCAAAATGCCCTGCTCTCCTTTCAGAGTGCCTGAGGAAGGTGCAGAGGGGATTGTGCAAGTGCTCAGACATTATTCAGGATCCTGCAGTGCTGGAATCTGAAATGCAGGGAATTCTCAGAGCTTTGGACCTGTAAGCCAAAGCTTAGAGTTAAACACAGGATTTGATCTGAGACCTTGGGAAAGGCTTCTAAACTTAGGTGCCAGAAGTGAGAATGTGGATTTTAAAGCAGAGACACATTAAGTTAGGAAGAGGAAAGCTAAGGGTTTTAGAGCTTAAGATATAGAAAAAATAAAATTCGTTTCAGAGGTAACCAAGGAGTTTAGAATGCAGCACTGTAGGTTTGTGTGTCATAACATGATTGGCTAAGAAAGCTTACACTGTAGCATGAGTCCATAACATATTTAGGGATTGGGTCAAAAACATAAATATCCATGTTGGCAGTGTTTTCTTGGTTAATAAATCCTTAAAATGTCTTGTAACTAGGGGTCTTGTGACCTTCTGAGCCATGCAGTGAAGATGGGAGCTGAACTCACCCTTCCTGTCCGTGTAGAAGATAAGAAAAATATATCATCTAAAAAATTCAGAGGTGCCATCTCTAACTCAAAACTCCTTCCACAGCCCCCATGGTGCAGATCATCTGTGAGTTAGGCAGTGACAGGAATTTCTGGGGGATGAATGGGCAGTGCCAGGCAGGTCAGTGACCATGTGGGGACAGGGATTCCTGAAATCCCATTCAGGAGATGGAAAGTGGATCCTCTGCAGCAAGAAGGGACTGAGGTGGGGAGCAGAAAACACAAGACAGGGCTTAGCTAAACTTCATCAGCATGAGGAAGAGCCCAGATTAGTGGCCTAAATCATTCAGGCAGTTTAATAACCAAGCACCTGCCACTGTCAGAGCAAGAAAGCAATCCCCAATCATTTATTTAATGCATGTGTTCCACCCCCTCAGCAACCAGACTTCATGCAGAGAGGAAAAGTAGCATCCCTGTGGCTGGTGGATGGATGGATTTGTTTCCTGGAAGGTGTTGGCTGCAGGGCTGCAGGGACAAGGTCACAATTGCTCTGCACAGCACACGAATGTGCTCCCACTGCTGCTGAACAGAGCTTCCCTTCATCTCAGCTGCCTGTCAGCAGCACAATGCTAATGCTCTTCTGGCTCAGAAAGAGCTGGGAGTAGGTTGGGATATTCCTGTGCTGTGTAGGAAGTGAAGGAATGTGTAGACAACAGGAGGAGGAGAACAACAATAAAGTTTGGGAGGAAGAGCACGGAGATCACAAAAAAAAAATCCAGAGAAAAATCACCTTTTCCTCCAGATTTCAAAAAATCCGGGGGAAAATCACTCTTGAGATAAAAGTGGGAATTCAGGGTGAATGTTTTCGGTGTTGGATGAGAAATGGACCAAGGGTTGAGGCCAGACGCTCCTGCTGGATGCTGGAGGAACAGAAATCTGTGTGTCCAGCCCTGTGGGGGATGCAGAATGAGACATGCTGGGGCTTGTATTTCCCTCCAGCAGGCTGTCAAAAGAAATCCTCGTCTGGCCAGCCTCCTGGGCAGGGGCACAGGGAGGGGATTACTCCTCAGTTACTCACCAGCATGCACTCACACTCTGGGGACCACGCTGAGCTCACTTCCCTGGCACAAAATGGGGAGAGATGCCAAAATCCAGCTGTTAAAACCTCTGCTTTTCCTCCCTGAGCACCCAAGGAAATGCTGCACACGGTCTGCCTCTTACTCTGCCAAGAACAGCATCAGGCTCCCTCTCCTGTTGCTTGCTCAGAAGCCCTGACCCCGGGGAAGGTGGCAGTGAGCTCAGACAGGGTCCTGGTGTAAAGCAGGATTGTCTGCCTGACCCCAGGGTTTCTGAGTTGATTTGCTCTTCCCATTAACAAAAACAATTAGGAGTTCATTGCACTGACCTATGGATGAGGAGCTGCTGCATCCTGCTGTCAGCACTGCTCACTCCAGGAGGGATGAGGGAATTCAGAGCCAGGGCCAGCACAAAAGGAGGTGGGGAGAGCCCTCCCGCATTTCCTACTCACAATCTCTTGTTAACTCCAATAACTTGTCAGCTCAAATTATCCTTTGAATGGCTCGGGGAATAAATCCAAATCAGACCAGTCTGTGCAGAGAGAAGGGCATTACCCAGCCTGGAATCACCCAGGAGAAAACAACTGCTTCAAATCCCGGGGGATTTCAATCCTCCTCCCACAACAGGACCAAACATTACCTGCAGCCATTCATTCTTCAGAAGGGTGAGGGGAGAGCAGGGGCAGCTCCCCAGGGCTGTCCCACTTCCAGGGATGTCTGGCAAAGGTGGTCAGGGAATCACAGAATGGTTTGGGCTGGAAGGGACCTTAAAAGTCATCTCATTCCAACCCCTGTGCCCTGGGCAGGGACACCTCCCACTAGACCAGGTGGCTCAAATCCCCACGGATTCTCCATGGAATCTGTGCAGTGCATGACACTCCTCAGGTCACTTCTGGTTAGAAACTGGAGGAAATGGATTTGTAGAGAATTCTCAAAGCCTGGCAGAAGGCTCACCCAGTGAGCATCTGTGTGCAAACCTTGAGGTGAGAAATGCTGATTTAGAAATGCCATGGGATAGGACAGGCATTGCTGAGAGAGAAATGGAACTAGAAACAAGTTTGAAAGGATGGTTTTGTAAATAAGACTGGATACTTTGGAGAAATAGAACTATGAAAGATGCATTGTAGTAGGACCCAGGAGGGGTAATTTTAGATGATTGGCTTTAAGGCATCTACAGCAAAAGCTGATAGGCCAAGAAATGCTTATAACATATAAGCATTATTAGCTTACATATAAGTTTATAAGCCAAGAAGGGCCAGTTGTCCTCATTTGATCCTTGCCTCCTAGAGTGGAAAGTCAATTATTCAGTGGAAGATGTTGAGAGTTGAGGGGTGGCCAAAGAGGAGAGACAGCATTTCCTTCTAAGACAAAATTGGCTTTTGATTGTGATGGTGTGAATTATAACACCTGTATTGTCTCACCCATCACATCAGACTGAAAATGGAATAAAAGTTTTTAAAACACCTCTCAGTTACCCCATCTCTGGGTCAAAATAATCCAACAAGAAAGCTTTTGGAGACTCATGAGAACAGGAAGGGAATAGGAAGTGTTTTTCCCATCTCCCAAAGTACTGCAGGTCTCTGAACCTGCTCCATGTACGAGGGCAGCCTGCTCAGCTGGGCACTTTGGGGCCCTCCTGGGGAGCTCTGATCCACATTCTTGCTCCTGGGAGCAATTTTGCCACTTGTCCAATACAGGAGTGTGCCCCTTGCTGACAGAGTGACAAAACTCTCCTTTGTCCCTTTAGAATGGAAATAAGCCCAGAAGTTTCTCTCCTCTATTAGGTGAAAAGACATCTCATAGGACTTAGGGGACTTCACCTCAAATTTAAGGTGGACACAGCCAAAAGTCTCACCTGAGCAATTCACTAGAAAAAGAAGAGAACAAAGAAACTAATCACTTTTGTGAGGTGTTTTACCAGAAGCAAGAACCTCTTGCACCTAAATTGTTTTTTCTCTGTAAAGAGTTTTGTTATTTTTGCCTTTTATTAAAACCTTTTTGTTTCCAACACTGCCACAGAAGCCATCCTGCTGATTTAATGCATCCAAAGGTAGCTGAGCCATCTGGAGTGAGAAATAGAACTCCAAAAGCTTATGGGACCTGGCTGGAGGAGACCCCTGTTTCATGGCTGAGTGGTGGCCTTGGCACTGCTGGGTTGATGGACTGGGTGACCTCAGAGGCTTTCCCAGCCCAAACCCTGCTGGGATTGCTGCTGGCACTGCTGGGTGGACTGGGTGATCTCAGAGGCTTTCCCATCCCAAACCCTGCTGGGATTGCTGCTGGCACTGCTGGGTTGATGGACTGGGTGACCTCAGAGGCTTTCCCAGCCCAAACCCTGCTGGGATTGCTGCTGGCAGTGCTCACAAGCTCTGAGCCCTTCCCTGTGTGGATCTGCCTGTCAGGCTGAACTCCTCATCCTCTCCTCACAGGTGGGATTGGGACCACAGGGAAGCAGGAGAGGCCAATAGATGGGTTTTTCTCTGTAAAGTTTGTTATTTTGCCTCTTATTAAACCTTTTCTGTTCCCAGCACTGCCACAGAAGCCATCCTGCTGATTTTATGCCTTCTAAGGTAGCTGAGCTGTCTTGAGTGTGAAATAGATCTCCAAGAGCTTATGGGACCTGGCTCTAGGAGATCTCTATTTCAGTCCAACCCCTGGCAATATTTCCCACAAGGTCTGCCTTGTTTTCAGCTGCTCCATCAGCTCCTGAGCCCTGCTCCAGCACTTTGGGGGTTATTTTCCCTGGAGAGCAGTTTGGCTGGAAGACACCAAATCCATCTGACTGCAGAAAGCACCACAAAACCCCCAAAATCACAATCCCCTTCCCAAAATAAATGAGCTGTCCATCTAGTGCAGACACTTTCTGACAGATGCTTCAAGCACAAGTGCTCTACCTGCTGATGCTGTGAGCCCCAGGGGGAATTCTCCCCAAGCCCAGCTGGTGCTTAGCCCATGCCCCCAAGCATGAATTCCAATTTTCCCTGGCTAATGCTGTTCACCTGAGCAGCCACAGGGAAATGAGACTGGAGCAGTTCTGTCCTCCTCTTGGCACTAAAAGCAGAATTTTTGCTGGCAGCTTCCCTCACAGACAGATGCCAGCAGGCCAGGCACAGCTTTATTTAATCCCAGATTTTGGCCACTTAAGGCATAAGGCTCCCTTTACCTGTTTAACATCAGCACATCCTAACAGCAAAAATGCAACTTGGACAATATAATTAATTCTGTGAGTATGTGCTGTTCTCTCCTTTAAACCAGTGTAACTAAAATAACACTTCTGTTTCAACAGAACTTTTTGTATTTGCATCAGCCTTGACTGCCAGGCTGGCAATTCCAGAAACTTCAGGTGCAGAGCAGTTATAAAATATTCCTTTAGAAAGTAGTTTATTAAACAACAAATTTTTTTGTCACCAATCACCAGGCAATGTCACCGTGACTGCTGATAAAAATAGATTAATTTAAATTTTAAAGATCACCTTCTGTTGCCATTAGGAACTGAATATTTTTCATTAGAAACTGAATATTTTTCATTAGTGCCAGAGAGTTATCAGAATTACTTTCCATTCTAAGAGATGGGAAAGGTCTTGATAATTCATTTATCACTCTCTAAGGCTAATTTGTTAATAAAACCAGACACCCTGGTGGAGGCTGCTGGACAAAATCATTGAGCTGGGGTTTGATTTTGCATTTTTACAATAGTCAGCTGCAGAGGGAAGAATCTGTATAACATCAGGACATAGGTGGGTAAATTCACTGGGGTTTGTAAGCCAAGCACTTCTTCTGCAGTCTAATAAAGAAAATTTCTACTTTTACACCAGTGAAGAAGAAATGGGTTTGAGTTCAGGATGATAACAGGGGTGTGAAAATCCTGCCCTCCCCTTTCTCCATCCCCCAGGTACCCTGCAATCTCCCTGCTGTATTTTCCCCTTCCTGTTCTGAATTTCCACAAAAGAAATGGTCCTTTTCAGCCATACCCAGCTACACCATATATTTTTTTCCCCTATTGGCTGCAAGAGCAATGATCTCAACTAGATACTGCTGCTAAAATTACATCCTGCTTTTCCTGCCTTGGTCAGCCTGCCTGTTTAAAGTTATCACTTAATTCCCTGCCAAAACTGTTGTCATCTCAGTAGAAACCTGGCAAAATTACCTTAAAATTAGCTTAATAACATAATTTACACTTGCATTTTAAAATGGAAGGAAAAGCTGAGCCTCTAAGTGAGCCAGACAGCTCCTTATTGCCATGAAAGAGTTCAGCACCCACGGTGACTTTTCCCCGGCCTCGGCTCATTTGGGTTTTTCTCTTCAACAAAAGCCCATGAATGAACCCATACTGGGAACTTTGCTTTGTTTATAATTTCTCAGAGTGAAAATGCTGCTGGAGCAGAGCAATATTTGCAGAACAGAGCTCACAGGACTGAACAGAGCAGGGGTTGCTGATTACAGGTTGGCACGAGGGCTCTGGATGTGAAATTTTCGGGTTTGCTGCGATAGCTGCAGCTCAGGGGGACCAAGGGGGATTCCTCTGTGCCAGGCCAAGCTGGACAAGGGTGCTGAGCTGGAAAAGGCAGCACCTTGGGCTGATGGCTCCAGCAGCTGTGGTTTTCCTCGTGATCAGGACCAAAGATGTGATGGGAACACACAAAACTCTCTTTTTTCCTGCCTGTAAAGGATGGGGGCTCCTGGGCACTGAGCAGCTCTGAGGGACCACACCCCTGGACAGGGGTTAAGGGCAGAGGAGGGGAAAGAAAGGTAGAATTTCATCTCTACTCACATTTATGGGACAAAAGGACATCAAAAGAGTCTGCCCATCTTGTAGCTTCTTCTGTTGACAGTCTTCTGTAAGGAAAGGAAGGTGCAAGTTACAGACAGCCCACAGCTGCTCATCCCCTCTGGAGCTGCTTGGTGAGGACACCGAGGAAGGCTGGAGTTCCTCTCACCTGATTTTGGAGGTCTGGGCTGTAGAACTGAGCCAAGTGACCCTGGGCTTCTTTTAGAATCAGTGAGGAGATCCCAGGGGATCTGCAGGGACTCTGCTCAGCTCACATCCCCAGGCAGGCAGGTGAAATAGGCCAGATTAATCATACCCAAAAAGGCACCAATTTTTCCTCAGTGACTGAGCAGAGGCCCAGGAAACGAGCTCAGATGCAGACATTTACATTGTAAAAGCCAAAAGTCAGGCCAAATGGAACTCAGCCCTGCAGAAGCGTTTATTTCTCTTGCTTGCCTTTCGGGGAAGGACAGATTTTATCTCAGGTGGAAGCAGGGACTCTGATCAGATGAGTGCCATCCCACACTTCTCAAACCAGGACTCTGGAGGGGTTGAAGCATCTCCCTCCAGCATTTTGCAAACCATCACCTGAATTTTGGCACTGTCAAATGCAAGGCTGAGCTGAAGGTGACCTGATATTTCTGGTCACGTCTCACACCAAGCCAACTGCTCAGGCTTTGATTTGTGATGACAGAGGTGTAAATTACATCCCCAAAGAACTGCAGACATGTCCCCCACACGTGGCAGTGGGGCCTGGGAGCACGTCCTGTCTCGCAGTGCCAAAGGGACAGGAATTTCCCGAGGCTGGGTCAGTGCCGGTTTGTTTTCCTCCTGGAAGCACTCACAGCCCAAAGTACAACAAAAGAAAGACAATACTGGAGGGGGGAGGTGGTGGGTGGGGAGGAGAAGGGCAGGAGGGGGTTGGGGTGGGATGCTGCAGCTATACTCACTTCAAAGCCCGGTTGGGCTTGTCCGGAAGAATAGCTGTGAAATCATTATATGAGTCTGATTTGTGAGACAGGCAGCCCAGGCGAGTCCTCATCCCTCTGTTCCTGTGGTCGAGGTGGGGAAGCAGGGGTGTTAGCAGGGGAAAACCAAAGAACAGGATGATTATAAGTCTAGCCAGCTTGGCAAAAGAAAAAGAACAAACCCAAAATTAAAAAAAATAAAACCTCTGTGCCAGCTCTGTGTCCTTGGTTCCCTCACGTGTGAGAGGGACCCTGAGACGTGTCCAGGCTGATGTTAAGGGTGAAAGGCTTCGAAAGGCTGCGCTTTGGAATGGTTTCTTGGAAAGTCCTGCTCTGGTCAGGTGTGGGAGGAGAGCAATGGGCAGCAGCACAAGAAATTGGTCACCACGTTCCAGCAGCACCAGAAACAGCAGAAATACCTGAGGTGGAGGGGGCTGGAGGAAGGAGAGGGGTAGGAAGGCACCTGCAAGGTGAGCCTGTGCTGCAGCCCCCTGAGTTCCCAGCCAGGATCGATCCCGAGTGTCCTCTTTAGACTCAGGATTACATAAGCAGGATCAAAGTGCCTGTTTCCTGACACGCTTACCCAGGCAGAAAATGCCTTTATAGCTTTTTTCCTCTAAATTTCAGCCCAGCCCCAGAGCCTTCAATCCCATGCCAGCCCCTTCCCGGGACAGCAGCTGCAGCATCCTTCATTACATAACCTGGGATGGGCAGGACAGAGGGACAGGGACAGGGAGCACATGCATTGCACGGGACTGGCACCACCCTCTTCCCAAAAACATGTGGGGGCTTCTTCATGGGTTTGCATGGGCCCTGTGATCTGCCTCTCCAGCCCAAGGGTGTCTCCTCTTGGAGATTCCCTGGATATCAACCTGGGCCATTCTCTCCTCGGGACCATGGGAGGGACATTCAGCCACCCCATCTCCACTTCCCAGCTGCTGGACCTCCTTTGGAGCTGCTGAAAGCCCTTCCCCAAGCCCTGCTCCCAAACAGATGCCCAAAGCTCTCTGTGGCTGCACAAGCAGAGCATTTTTCCCCCTTCCATCTGTAATTCTTGCAGAACACTTCAGCACCAGTGCCTGAGCCAATCTGTAAGGCGCCTGTTTCCCCCTTCTCCTCCCGCCCTTCGGAGAGCTTCTATTATTGCACATTTTAATGTAATCTTCGAGCAAATTAAATGTTAATTAAATGCACCGAGTGTCTCCCTGGTGCAGCACAGGCAGCTCACAGCATTTAACAAGCACAAAACCCAGGAACTCCTCAGCCACAGGAATTGTTGCACAGCCTCCAACTACGGCCCCACGGCCGTGGGCACTGCACAAACTCCAAGGAGAGCACAGGGAGTGCCACATTCCCAGCTGAGCTCCAGTGGACACTAAACCCACTGGAGGATCCTTCTGGTCCCTCTGCAGATGCCTCCTACCCCCCACCTTTCTGTGCCCTGCTCTGTTTGCTCACGAATTTCCCAGCAAGAGGTGTGACAGGCGTCAGCGCAGCGCTGCTCCCATTCCCCTGGGATGCCTGAGATCAAGGGACTGCAGCAGGGAATCAGAGCAGGGAGCTGCTTCCTCGTGGAAAACACTTCTCTCAGTCAGGACTTCCAAGACAGGACACAGGGGAGAGAGGGGGGGAGAGAAATTGGGTGTGCAGGAGGTGGAGAGGCGAGGGAAGGGCAGCAGGGGACACTGCAGTGGGCAGAGGGGCTCGCTGGACGAGGTGGACAGTGACAGGATGGCAGGGTTGGGGGGTGCACTGTGGTTTTTCCAGTTACCTCCGTGGGATCAGTAAGGCAGCCATTCAGGCATCCAGCTACGGTTAACCCTTTAACTGGCTGGCTTGGACCGCAGTCAGGGCTGCTGGCAGGAGTGCAGGAAGGAGGGATTTACTGTTTCATGTCCTGGCACTTCAAAATACACCAAAGAATCCTCTTTGCCAAAGCCAAGAAGGGCCAGTTGTCCTCAACCCATTTGATCCTTGCCTCCTAGAGTGGGAAGTCAATTGTTCAGTGGAAGACGTTTAGAGCTGAGGGGTGGCCACAGAGGAGAGACAGCATTTCCTTCTAAGAGCAGGTCAAGTCCAGCTTCAGGTCTGAAGCAGTGGGAGCTTGGTGTCCCAGCTCACCAGGGAGCAGCAGGAGTTGGCATTATCCCACTCATCCTCCAGCACCTCTGAAGGTCTCTCCTCAAGGGGCAGAGCTCCAGGCTGGCCTTGCTAAGAGGACCAAATTACCTCTTGTGCCTGTCCCTGCAGGTCATGGCTGGTGTCAGTGGCCAGGCATCACGGGAGAGCTGGCACTGCAAACAGAACAACAGGAGGACTTCACACATCTGTGGGTGCTGCTCCTTCCCCAGGGCTCAGGCACTCACACAAAAACAGCTCAGGGCAAGCAGGGCCTCGATGGGGTGGTGGGAGGGAAGGAGGGAAGGAGGGAAGGAGGGAAGGAGGGAAGGAGGGAAGGAGGGAGAAGGGGGGGAGGAGGGAAGGAGGAAGGAGGGAAGGAGGGAAGGAGGGAAGGAAGGGAAGGAAGGGAAGGAAGGAAAGGAAGGGAAGGAATGAAGGAAGGAAGGAAGGAAGGGAGGCGGAAGGAAGGAAGGAAGGAAGGAAGGAAGGAAGGAAGGAAGGAAGGAAGGAAGGAAGGAAGGAAAGGAAGGAAGGAGGAAGAAGGAAGGAAGGAGCGAAGGAAGGAAGGAAGGAAGAAGGAAGGAAGGCACGGTAGGAAAGGAAGGAAGGAAGGAAGGAAGGAGGAAGGAAGGCAAGAAGGAAGGAACGGAAGGAAGGAAGCGAAGGAAGGAAGGAAAGGGGAAGGCAGCAAAGACGAAGGAAGCGAAGGAATGAAGCGAAGGAGGAAGGAAGGAACGGAAGGAAGGAAGGAGGAAGGAAGGAAGGAGAAGGGAAGCGAAGGAAGAAGGAGGAAGGAAAAGGAAGGAAGGCACAGGAAGGGAAGAGAAGGAAGGAAGGAAGGAGGACAGGAAGGAAGGAAGGAAGGAAGGAGGAGAAGGAAGGAAGGAGAAGGAAGGAAGGAAGGAAGAAGGAAGAAGAAGGAAGGAAGGAAGGAGGAAGGAAGGAAGGAAGGAGGAAGGAGAGGAAGGGAACGGAGGAAGGAAGGAAGGAAGGAGAAGGAAGGGAAGGAAGGGAAGGAAGGAAGGAAGGAAGGAAGGAAGGAAGGAGGAAGGAAGGAAGGAAGGAAGGAAGCGAAGGAAGGAAGGAAGGAAGGAATGGAAGGAAGGAAGGAAGGAAGGAAGGAAGGAAGGAGGAAGGGAAGCGAAGAGGAAGAAGGAAGGAAGAAGGAAGGGAAGGAAGGAAGGAAGGAAGGAAGGAAGGAGGAAGAAGGAAGGAAGGAAGGAAGGATACGGAGGAAGGAAGGAAGGAAGGAAGGAAGGAAGGAGAGGAAGGAAGGAGGAAGGAAGGAAGGAAGGAAGGAAGGAGGAGGAGGAAAGGAAGGAAGGAGAGGAGGAAGGAAGGAAGGAAGGAGGGAAGGAAGGAAGGAAGGAGGCGGAAGGAAGGAAGGAAGGAAGGAAGGAAGGAAGGGGAAGAGATGGTGGGGGGGGGGGGGGGGGGGGGGGGTGTTTGTTTGTGGGTGTCTCGTGACCTTGGACATGGGGATCAACTGGTTGACAACTCTCACATCAACAGAGAGTGAAGGTGGATCCAGCAGGCAGGAGAGCCAGGGGACACAGAACAGGACTCTACAACAAGCAAAGGCAAAGGTTTCTGGTTTGCCAGGCTACAGGTACCCTCCATGTCATGGTGTCACTGGGAGCAACTGAGGAGGAGCCCAAGGAGCTGATGAGAGCTGAGAGGGTGTGCAAGGAGCCAGGACCCTGCTCTGCTGGGGCCTGGGGAGACCCTGGAGCTTGGGCTGCCCAGTGCACCATCCCTCTTAAAACCTGATTACATTAAAAAGGCACAAAGCCTCTTCCCCACTAAATTAATGGAGCTGGGATTGCTGCACTGGCACTGAGTGCATTCCCTTAATCCTCGCCCCGGCCGGCTGCTTCTCTGACTGAAATCAATCCTTGTAATTCCTTAAGCCCCTCTAAATTTCCTCATTAACAGCCTCACCCCCATGTGGGGCCACAGCACATGACTTCCTAGAGTCCAGCAGCTCCTGCTTCTCTTTCCCACTGCTGCTCCGAGCTGGCAGCAGAGCCATCTGCCCTCTCTCCCCTGCAGCCTCCTCCAGCAGCCTGAATTTTGGGGTGCTGTTATGAAAGAGCCTTCTGCTCTCCCCCACTGCCACCCACTCAGCCCCCACGGCAGGCACCCAACTTCCCTGAGATCCCAAAGTCTGTCTGACTTCAGGGGTGCTGGCACCTACATTCCCTGTGGAGGCAATCCCACTGCTCAGCTGGCACACTCGTGGACCTTCCCTCTGTTTGCAAATGAATCCTGTCAGTTTTGGCTTTCAAATGTCATCTGTGGTGTCTGGTAAATTGCAATAAAGGTCTGGGTGAGAGGTTTTGCCTCCCCTGCTCCATCCCTCATCCTGCCTCCCCCTTTTTATGGAAGGAACCCGGTCAAGGAGAACCTCCAGCCTCATCATGGATGAGTTTTGGGGGTTTCTCCTTGACAGGCAGCAAGGGAGGGCTGTGGTTAGGACGTTGGGGTTATCAATCCACCTGGGCAAAGATAAAGAAGCCATCCCAGTCCAAAAAACCCCAGCAGCACAAAGGTTAAAAAACCAACCAAACAAATAAACTGAACGGCAAACCGTGAGATGTCTCAGGGGCTTCGGGAGATTAAGACCATCCATTCGCATGCAGAGAAAGCCAGGGGAAAAAAAAAAAAAAGAAACGAGCACGGAGGCACTGCAGACAGACAGACAGACACCGAGGAAAAGATACTCACTGCCTTTGCGCTGTCCTCTCTGCCGGTGGGTCTGTGCCGACAGCGTGCTCAGAGAGGCTCTGGGGAGACAGCAGAGCGGGCTTCTTCAGGGCCAGCCCCCTGCTCGGGGTGACAGGCACACCTCGGCTCCCCTCCCTTCCCCTCCCCTCCCCTGGCAGCAGCAGCGGCAGCAGCGCAGATCAGAGCCGCTCTCGCATCAGCCCCAGCCCGGCTGCGCAGCCGGCTCTGCTCAGGAGCCAAGCGCATCCCAGCTCATCCCCGCGCATCCCAGCCCTTCCCAGCTCATCCCATTGCATCCCAGCACTTCCCAGCCCATCCCAGTCCACCCCAGCACATCCCAGTCCACCCCACCTCATCCCACCCCATCCCAGTCCATCCCTGCACATCCCAGTCCATCCCAGTCCATCCCAGCTCATTCCAGTTAATCCCAGCCCATCCCAGCCCATCCCAACCCTTTCCAGCACATCCCAGCACATCCCAGCACATCCCAGTCCATCCCACCTCATCCCACCCCATCCCATCTCAGCCCATCCCAGTCCATCCCTGCACATCCCAGTCCATCCCAGTAGCCTCTCCCGCAGGCTCCCCCCGCGGGCCGCACACGGCCGGAGGCTGCCGGGGAGCACCGGGGGGCGGGAGGGGGATGCGGGAATAAAGCACCGGCCCGCCGGGCATCCAGCGGCTCCCGGGGCTCTGGGGAGGGCTGCTGCCCCCAAATCCCTCATCTCCAGGAGCTGCCACGGACAGGAGGGATGGGAGAGTTTCGCTGGAGAGCCCAGGGGCCAGCAGGGCCAAGGGGGAGGTTTGGGCACCAAGCAAAGGAGGGTTTTATTGCTGGGCACGGGAGACAGAAGGGAAATGCAGCCAGTGGTGTGGCAGACCCCTGGGGCTGGGCATCCCTGGGTGCCCTCAGCCCAGAGGATGGGCTGCAATCCCCTTTTCCTCCTGCACCCACCAGAGAACAGGTGTGGGATGTGTGGGGCATCACAGGGACTGTGACAACCCCTTACCAACCTCCCCCACGGCACCAGCATCCCCCAGCTGTGGGCTCAGTGGCACACAGGCACTGATGGGGGCACGGCCTCACTGAGAGCTCAGCCAGTGGCTTCTCCAGTGCTTTTTTTGATCCTGGCAGAGCTGATTGACTAAAACAAACAAAAACAAAAAAACACAGAAAGAAGAAGAATTACCATAATAAAAAAGTCCTCTGCAGTTTAACAAGTCACTGCCTGTCACATTCACATTCTCTGAAAAATCCCTTTGCTCAGGATTCTTCTCCTGGGAAGCTGAGAAGCCTCAGAGAAAAATGAAAACAATAATTATCTCATTTGCTTCTCCTGCATTTTGCTCATGTAAAATGTGTTTTAAAATTATTTATCCAACAAGTAATTGTTTCATTAGTTTCTGCTGTAAGTATTTTCACTCATTAACCAATCTGTGTTAGGCTCTGGAGAGAGTCACGAGTTTTCATTATTATCTTTTTAACCTTCTATAAATATCTTTTCTGTACTCTTTAATATAGTTTAGTACAATATTCTTCAATATAATATAATATCATAAAATAATAAATTAACTTTCTGAAAACATAAATTCATCATTCCCTCCTACCACAAAAATCCCTGCAAATACAATAATTGCCTTTTCCCTGGAAACTTGTAGTCACCTTCCTGTCTGCTAAAACACTGCTGGCCCTGGCAGCCTGGTGCTGTGAGCAGGAAACATGCCTTGAGATGGCACATTATCACCAGCCCCCATCCCTGGGGAGAGGCAGAGTCCTGGAGAAGCCCAGGGATTAGCAGCAGTGCAGCAGAGATCCCAGCTCCCCGTCAGCCTGGATCCCACCTGCCCTGCCCGCTGCTGTGTGGGGATGTTTGCCTTGGTCTCACCCTCCCCTGGCAAAGCCCAGCTCGTCCTGGCCGGGGTTAATCCCATCTCCACTTATCAGGAAACAAGCACTGCAAAAATGCCCTGGCCAGCAAAATCTCCTCTAAGCACAGTCAAAGGGTGAGGTCCATCCTCTGCCTCTCTTGCCACAGGCTGGTTTGGCCCAGTTCAATCCCAGTCAGCTGCAGCCCTTGCCCCAAAACCCCAGCCAAATTTAACTCCCAAGGTGTCAGTTTTGGTTTGATGCAGCATTTCCATGCCCCCAGGGGCCCTCTGGGGACTGCAGGGGGTCACGAGTGACAAGGTTGTCACTGCAGCCCCAGGACATCCCTGAGCTCACTCACAAACAGGTGTGGGCTGCAGGAGGTCGCTCTCGTGTTCAGTCACACAGCTGGGACTGGCTCTGCTCCAGCACTCCCACTGCCTGAGACTTTGCTGCAGCCCCAAAGACTCTGGTCCACCAACACTGGATGGGACACATCCCTGGATCATGAGAGTGCTCCCACTTCTCCCTCTGCTTATATTTATATTTATATTTATATTTATATTTATATTTATATTTATATTTATATTTATATTATATTTATATTTATATTATATTTATATTTATACCTATAAATTTATATCTATATTTATTCTTATAAATTTATATTTATATTCATAAATTATATTTATATTTCTAATTTTCGAATTTTATATGTTTATAGTTTATATAGCATATTTGAATATATTTATATTTTATATATATTCATATGTTCTATATTTCTATTTCATATTTATAATTATAGCTATAATTCTATATAATTCTTTGTTTATATTTATATACTTATATTTTTATATGTTTTCTAATTTGTATAACATAAAATACATATTATGCATAGTTATATATGTAATGTATTTATATGTACATATAAATAATATAGATATAGATATAGATATAGATATAGATATATATATAGATATAGATATAGATATAAATATAGAATTATAGTCATAATTCTATATAATTCTTTATTTATATTTATATACCTATATTTTTATATATTTTCTAATTTGTATAACATAAAATATATATTATGCATAGTTATATATGTAATGTATTTATATGTGCATATAAACAAATATAAATATAAATATAGAATTATAAATACTATGATTATGAATATAACTATAAATATAATATAAATATAAATATAAATATAGATATAAATATAAATATAAATATAAATATAAATATAAATATAAATATAAATATACATGTTTTCTACCTTGATATAGATATCTGTTTTATATATTTATATAAATCTATATTTTATGAATTTCTATAAATATATCTTTTTAGACATTGCCATCTCACAGCCAACACCACGATGAGAACCCCAATTCCTACTTGTCCAGTAGTTCCTTCGACCCTTTTTGTGAGCTCACTGAGATCCTGAATAACACACAAATAACTTGGAATCCCAACAATTTTTCCTTCTAGTTTCCTGGGACATGTGTGAGTTAATAGAGAACAAGAACAAGTGAACTGTTCTGACACAGGCACTACAGGAAATGTAATTAAATTGCAGATAAAGTGAATTATGGGGTTTTTACGGGGTAATATTTTAGAAAGCTTCTGTGCAGCAGGTTTACAGCAAATTCCTTCTAAAACAGCCCCCCTGCTTCTGACCACTCTTTAGTTTCTATTTAAATGCTTTTAATAAAATAACTCATTTTGATATTAGGCTTGAAACCCATCCAGAAATTTAAATCTCTCCAAAAATTACTCCAAAGCAATTTCCTGCTAACCTGGCAGCAGCAAACACAGCAGCAGTGCCCACGTGCAGAGCTGGGAGTGTTGGCTGTCACTGTGGAAGGGCAGAAGGGAATTTCCCAGCCTCTTCCCCACACATTAATCTCCCTCTCCAGGGTCTTTTTATATTTTCAATGCCTTCCTGCCTATTCCAGGTGTTTTGACCATTGATCATGGCTCAAATGGGTTTTATCCAAAAAAAACCTCATCCAGACCAAACAGCTCCACCAGCTGCAGTTGCTTTTACTTTGTGATTTTCCTCTGGCAGGATCTCTCCTTGCTGTGCCGTGCTCCAGGGGGTCCTTGCTCAAGCTTTCACAACCTCTTGGTCCAAGAGGATTTTCCCTCCTGCCAAGAAAAGCACTTCTTCACCTTGCTGTGGTGCTGGGCAGCTGCACCCCTGCAGGGGAAGTCACTGCCTGCAGTGTTTTCGTGAGACCCTGCTGCCTCTGAGATCTTCCCACAGCAAGGTGCCCCTGCCCATGGCAGGAGGCTGGAACTCCATGAGCTTCAAGGTTCCTTCCAATCCAAACTCTTCTGGGACTCTGTGTGGGCTCTGTGGCTGCAGAATGCCAATCACAGGGGCTGGCTGCCTCCCACAGCAGTCCTGGCTCTGGGAATTCAGGTGAGCTGCAAAGCCTGCCTTAGGCTCAGCCACAAAGCTGCAGCACGCTGCTGTAACCCAGGGGGGATTGGGGCTTCTGCTGCACTACTGAAAGGAGTAAAATGGCATTTGCTCTCCTTCACAGTCATTCCAAATTTATCCAGAGTGGCACTGATAAGGGCCCAACCCCAAGGGAATTCAGATTAGTAATTAATTAATCACTCTCCACAGGTTGCTCTTCTCCACCATCATTTGCAATTAAACCTGGAAGGAAATTACTTGGAATTTGCATCCAGCTCTGCTCACTGGGCCAGGCTGCCCTGCTGTCTTGTCTGAAAGCACACTTGGTCCAGCACAAGGTGACTGCCTTGGAGGGAAGGAATTATGGTTGGTGTAGATCACAAAACAAACCACACACTTGTCTTCATTGCAAACAGAACCCCCTTCTAAAATAATTAAAAAAAAAAAATCTCAGGTAATGTGTGGACAGCAGGAAATGTCCACAGATGAAGCTCAGAATGCTCAGAATGCTTCATCCACAGATCAAACTCAGAATGTCAACTTAAGGAGTTGATTTATCTGTTCATCCTAAACCTCAGATCATTCTCCACGTCAGGCCTGGCAGGGAGGAAATCCTGAAAGGAGAAAGAAGGAGAGCCAGAGTTTCAGGGACAGGTGAGGAGAGCAAGCAGCTCACATGTGCTCTGCGATGCAGGGCAGGAGATGGGAGACACCCACCGAGCCCAACTCCCCTTGAAAATGAAAGCACACGTTCAAAAATAGAAATAAAAATGAGTTACATAAAGTGAGATCCGCAGATGTGTCTGTGGCACAGCTCGAGAGCGTGGCAGCTATTTAAATTGTCCCCTGTGCCAATGACAAAAGCATCTCCTGGCCGTGCCTGTGGCTCCTGGGCTCGGTGGCTCCCGCAGCAGAGCAGATGCTTCCCCTGCTCCCTCCCCAGTCCCTCCGGGCAGGCAGGACACAAAACCAACAGCAAAGCAGGGCAGGGAGCTCCAGGCTGAGAAGGGCAGGCGGGAACCAAAGGGAAGAATTTCCCCTTTAAAGCACTTTATTACAATTTCCTAATTGTTCTCCGAGGAAACGCGCTGCCGCGGCCAGAGGCAGCTCCGCGGAAAGCGGCGCTGGGGAGGATGCTGTGAGAGCGGGGCAGGGAGGCAGAAGGGATCGGAGCTGACACAGAACTGCTCTGTGCAGCCTTGGAGCCCTCCCAGCTCCGCTCTGTGCAGCCTTGGAGCCCTCCCAGCTCGCAGCATCGCTGCTGCTGTCAATATGGCAGCGGCTGTGCGCGGCTGGGGAGCTGGGACAGACCCACCCCGGCAGACAGACAGAGCTCCACGGCCATGCCCTGCCACGGATTGCCCAGTGCCTCGCAGGGTTTGACTTGGATCTGACGCTCAGCGAGGGTCAGGGAGCCAGCCCCGCTGGCAGACAAGGTTAATTGTCTGCTGGGAGATGATCCGAGGTGCTCGCAAGCAGCCGGCGTTCTGTGAGCTGACTACTGCAAACGAGCTGTTTATTGAGTGTTAAAAATCAGCCCCAGAGCTCTCGGGGTTGCGGCCCCAAAGCCATTTATGATGGGCAAGGTCTGCTTTTGCTCCGCTCTTATCGCTGGTATCCCGCAGACTGGGGCCTGCAGGGCATCCAGGTCCCGCGGCAAGGATTTCCTGGGGCCATTCGCTGCTCCCACCGCAGCAAAACACCTGAGCACGTGCTTAGCTTTAAACACCTCGCCTAGGATGAAATACAAACAGAGCTAGCCACCAGGGAGAGCTGGGATTTCTCTTTCATCCATCTCTGGAGGCTGCTGCCGTAGCCTAAGCTAAAATATAAATGAGGCGGGCGAGATGAGCTCGTCCTCTTTCTCCGGCAGATTTTTCTTTCATAAAACTGTCTGATGCATCCAGCAGCAGCTTCTCCTCGGGAGAGCGGCTGCCAGCAGTGCCCGTGCCCTGCCAGGCTGCAGAGAGATGCCAAAGCCCAGATGGGCAATGTCCCCAGAGCCGCATGGCAGGGGGACGGGGTGGCAGGGGGACAGGGCAGGATTGTCCCAGCGCTGCTCTGGGGGCTGCAGGGACGGGAGAAGGGCAGCTCAGCAGGGCAGAGAAGGCTCAGCCCGCTCATTATGCAACCTGTGGGCTCCCCAGGGGGAGGAATTCCACCGCATTCCGCTGGGATGGGGCACAGCAGCCCCAGAGGATGCCAGCACAACGGGCCCCTTGTATTTGTCAGCTGTGCCAAATAACCGGTTTGTTTCCCAGCTGTGCCAAATAACCGGTTTGTTTCCCCCAGCCAGTGGAGAGCAAGGAGCTGACCCTCACTGCTGTGGGGTGTGACAGCCCGACAGTAAGGGCAGGAGGAAAATAAACCCCCAGTCCAGCTGGTTCTTCCCCAAAGAGTGCACATGCCTCTGCTATCTGCAAGTTATCTCCAGCCTCGGCTCAGCACAGCTTTCCCCTCTCCAACACGGAATCTTTTCGCTCCAGTTGGTCTCATTTTTAACCAGCTCAGCCCCGGCGCTCAGTCACAATGTCACAGAGACCCGAATACTCAAAGCAAACACAATCCACCATTTTAAAACCACAACAGTAGCAAAGCAGGGCGGGGGGAGATGCCGGCATGCCGAAGATCTCCGAGGTGCAGGCACAAGCACAGGCACGGGCTGGTGTTTTCTCCCAGCATCAAAGGCCCAGCGCTAATCCCATTGCAATGGAGATCACCCAGAACCGGTCCCGCTCCTCCCCAGGCTGGGCTGGGCTCAGCCTAAGAAAAGCTGCTCTTTCCCCGCCTGCTGATTAATTCCCAGCCCGTGCCCCTCTGACCATTCACAAGATGCCCCGGGAAGATTACCCGGGGGAGCAGCCCCGCAGGGCCATTATCGGGGTGACATCCAGCATCACCCTTCCCCTCCCACTCTGCAGAGTCGCCCTTCCCCGCAGGAAACCGGGGCAGGAACAAGTCAAAAATCCCTCCTCCCGCAGGGATGCGGCCAAGGGGAGGCCTCTCATCACCCTCCTGCCTCTTACCTGTGCTGAACCTACGTGGCTTTTGGTGCTCGATGGCCACGGCTGGCTGGGGCCCTGAGGAGCTGCGGGGTTCCGGAGCATCGGGGCGGGCGTGGGACCCGTCCCAGCCCCGTTATCCCCTCCGGAGCAGCACCGTGCCCCTTCCCCCCTGCCCAGCCCCGTTATCCCCTCCGGAGCAGCACCGTGCCCCTTCCCCCCTGCCCAGCCCCGCATCTCGTGGGAAGAACAAGAGCTGGTGGAAGGAGGGGGTTTCGGGAGGAGAGGGAAGGGGGAGAAGGGAGAGGGGAGCCCTGGCAGATGCACACACACACACACACGGAGCAGGGCTGGGGCACGCTGGCACTGCCTGCCCGGCTAATCAGAGCTGCGGGCTGGCTGCTGCCCAGGGGGACCGGGAAAGGGATGGGAGAGGGATGGGAAATGGATGGGAAATGGATGGGAAAGGGATGGGAAAGGGACGGGGAGAGGGATGGGAAAGGGATAGGAAAGGGATGGAAAAAGGAAGAGGAAAGGGACAGGAAAGAGTTGGGAAAGGGATGGCAAAGAGACAGAAAAGGGAGAGGAAAAGGATGGGAAAGAGTCAGGAAAGGGAGAGAGGAAAGATATGGGAAAGGGAAAGCAAAAGGATAGGAAAGGGACGGGATAGGGACAGGAAAGGGATGGGAAAGGGACAGGAAAGGGAGAGGAAAAGGACAGGAAAGGGATGGGAAAGGGATGGGATAGGGACAGAAAAGGGACAGGAAAGGGACAGGAAAGAGGAGAGAGATGGGAAAGGGATGGGAAAGGGACAGAAAGGAATAGGAAAGGGATAGGAAAAGGACAAGAAAGGGATAGGAAAAAGTCAGGAAAGGGACAGGAGAGGGATCAGGGCCTCACACACCGTCAGAGCAAGGAAAGGACTCCTTTATTTTCAGAAACTCTCACTCCTTCACATTCCTACTCCTATATTATCTACAAACAAACAACAAAACAAAACTCTCCTTTACTTTTAATTAATTTTAACTAACTAAAACAAAAGAATTCCCTAAACTATAAGGGTTTTTTCTCTTTTCTTTAAACCTATTCTAAACTAAACACCCCAAAATCCCCAAAAACTCACACCTATAACCTGGCAAAACTCAAAGCACAACATTTCCAACACCAAAAAAACTAAACCAAACTACAACCCACAAATAAACATTTCTAAATTTATCATCTCTTTTAAAACAAAAAAATATTATTATGTAATATTATTGATTTTTATATTAATAAATACCTATTAAATAAACATTTTTCCCACTTTTCTCCAAGAAAATTTTCCCAAACCAATTAAAAAAAAAAAAAAAAAACCACTTAAATTTACTTTTCTAAAAAAAGTCTTTAAGAATTTCTTTCCCAAAATCATCCTAAACCAAAACAAATACTGCTTTTGGGCTCCATGGTTTTTGTTTGCTGTCACCTGGGTGTGGGAAATAGATTTGTAGAGAAATCTTAAAGTTTGATGGAAGGATTATATTGTCTTTATTTGTATGTAAATTCTGAGATAAGAAATGTTGGCTTAGAAATGTTATGGAATAGGATAGATATTGCTGAGAGAGAAATGGAGTTAGAAATAAGTTTTAAAAGATGGTTTTGTAAATAAGACTGGATATTTTAGAGAAATAGAACTATGGAAGATGCATTGTAGTAGAATTTATGAGGGGTAATTTTAGATAATTGGTTTTAAGGTATTTATAGTATAGTGTAGTAAAAATTGGTAGGTTAAGAAACACTTATAATGCATTGTAATTAGGAAATGGTTGACTTTTGATTGTGGTGGTGTGAAATGTAACACCTGTATTGTCTCACTCTTCCCATGAGACTGAAAAAAATAAAATAAAAGTTTTAAAAACGCTTCTTAGCTGTTCTATTTTTGGGTTAGAAAAGAGTTTAATCTGACAAAATCGGTGCTGTGTGCAAGGAATAAAATACTGGTAAGTTCTGTGCTGTAAAATAGTGTGAAAACATGAAAGCCTTCATTATATGTTATATGTTATATATGTTATATATAACATATATGTTATATGTTATATATGTCATATATGGTATATATGTTATGGTATATGGTATATGTTATGTGTTATATTATATGTGTTATATATATTAATTTTATACATAATATATCGACTATACACAATATATTACTATTATTATAAAATAATAATAGTAATAATAAATAATAATGATAATGATAACGATAATGATGATGGAAATAATAATAATGATAATAATGATAATAATGTTAATAATGTTAATAATGTTAATAATGTTAATAATGATGATGATTATAGTAGTAGTAGTAGTAGTAGTAATAATAATAATAATAATAATAATAATAATAATAATAATAATAATAATAATAATAATAATAATCATAATAATAATAATAATAACTTTGCATTTTCTCTGCAGATCTATTTCCCACACCCTTGCAGGAAGGGATTGCAGAGATAGTTCAGCTTTTTGTGGGTGACTCCATTTTTCCTTTGAACATAACAAACCCCCCCAGCCCAGTGCTCCCCAGGGACACTGAGGGATGCCATGGGGGTGGCCTGAGCCAGCACATCCCAGAGCACCAGCTCAGCCTCCCCCTCTCACCCCCATGATCTGGCTCATCCTGATGCAGATCCAAGGGGCTGGCAGGGCTGTTTGGGGGGTGTAGGACACTCCAGCCATGCCACCTCCCCTCTGGATGCTGGTAGGGAGCTGCTGGCAGAGCCCCCTGCAGCCCCTGACACACCCAAAACTGGGGGAACAGAGATCCAGCCAGAATCCTTCCCAAAGGAGCACCAATTCCTCACCCCACAGATTTTATTGCTCTAAAACATCGAGTGCTTAGAAGCATGTGATCCTCTGGAAGGCAGGGAGAGCTTTGTACCTCATGCCTTTTTCAGCTTCTTGAAAGCTCCCACATCCTTCCCCTCCTCTGCTCCCATGTTTTGCCACTCAGATCTCACCTGGGGGAGCTCAGTTTGGGTCAGAAGGGTTAAAACAAAGTCAAGTCAGATGCTTGAGGTATTCTACCCTCCCCAAAAGCCCCACTCACCCGTTTTACTCCAAGGTTTCCCACTGGTGTTTGCTGCCACATGGATCTCTAGCCACAGGGCTGCTGTTAATAGAAATCAATGGGTGATGCATGGAATTACAAGTGCAGAATTTCCAAGTCAATTCCCTGCCCAGCAGCTAACCTGGGAGCACACCAGGCCCATCCCCATCTCTGGCTGGCTGTGTTCAGTCACACACCTTCCAGACTCACCTAAAAGGAAGAACATTCCCACAGCAGAGGACAGGATCAGTCCTACCAAGCAAAATCCAGTATCCTGCCTGCTCCACTGGCCTCAGGCTGTTGGCACCCAGCTGCAGGAAAGCCCCTCCTCACAGATCACCCTGCCAGGAGCTGTCAGAACAGATTTCAAGTCTCAGCATTCCATCAGCCCTGCAAGAGAAAAGGTCTCACTGTGGGTCCATGGCTATGGATGGATTCTCTGCCTGGAGCAGCATATCCAAGGCCCAAGGGATGATCACTTCAGGGCCTTTAACCAGGTATTGATGCCTCAGGTTTGAGCTTTTCTATTTTCACACTCTGTGCTGCTTTGGTGTGTGGGTCTGGGCTTTGTGTTAGGGGATGGTGAGCTCTGTGCACAGGGCAGGGAGACAAAACAATTCCTGCTCCAGCTGGGCACCAAAGACAAATGAACCAAATCTCAGCCCAAGAGCACAAACCCCGTGGGCTGGAGAGAGAAAAACAAGGATGGGACTGCAGGGGCTGGAGCTGGAATGGGACAGTTAACTCCAATATGCAAATGGAGTAGAACTGATAAAAGTGGGAGACCCCGTGACCAGTTGTCCATTTTGTGACCATTTTGGTCCATCTTGGGTGCAGCCCTGGCTGGGCTCTTGTGCTGCCCAAGGTGGATCCATTGAGGCCTTTTAATAAATCCCTACTTTATTCTTTAGCTCCATCTGGTCTGCTCTAGGTCAGCCTGCACAAGGCATCAGTATCCCATCCTCATTCCCAGCACAAGAGCAGTGAGGAGCTGAGGTTTGGTGCCATGACAAGATCATGCTTGTTTCTCCATCCCAGAGAGATCCCAGTGGTGCTGGGGAGCTGGATCCCTTTAGGATGCTGAAACTGGGAGCACTGTCACTGCAAAGGGGGGCATGGGCCTCTCTCTAGCAGCTCTCTGCATCTGTATCACTGATACCACTCCCAAAGCTGCCAGGAGTCTCTGAGGATGCACAGCTTTCCTACAGCCCAGGGCTGGGAGATTTCCAAGTGACATCCATTCTCTGTAGGGCTGTTTTTAATGCAGATACACTGCAGAGCCATTGGGGAGGGTGGGCAAGAACCATCTTTGGGGAAAATAATCCCCCCATCTGTGTCTTGTGGGGAGTGAGGAGCTGTCTGCTCTGTGCCCCAAGCCAAACTCCTAGTCTCTAGGAGGACAGGCACTCTGGCAGCCTTGCAGGCTGGGATCTGACTCTCCCAGAGGGGGAAAAAAAAAGGGCAATTTGATGATTTGCAGCGTGGTGTCCAGGACTTGCAAGGGGACACTGTCAGTGCCACTCTCTGTCACCACAGTGAAGGTGCCCCCAGCTCTACAGGGACAGGGACAGCTTCTCCCTGGCTGACCCAGGATTTCCAGCTGCATGTGAAAAAGCAGGTTTGTTTTGTATGAATGCAAGATCCTAAACTTAGTGAGCAAGATGTTAATTTGGGAGGGGAAAATAGGCCATATTTATGTAACTGTGAAAAGCTGCAGCAAAGGCTACGGATCCAATGGGAGAGGAGCGTCTGCTCCCAGCTCAGGGCTTTTGTGAGAGCTCCAGCAACTGCATATTCATCTCCCCACACCCCAAAGAAGCAGCTTTGAGGCTTTCCAGGCTAAGAATAGAGGTCTTGTTGTGTTTGCTGCTCCACGGGCCGGGTTTTTGTCCGGGATTAGAGGCACCAGGGTGTGGAGCTGCAAACGGCAGCATCTCCTCCTGCCTGTCAGCCCCGGGCCCAGCAGGAATGGAGAGCACAGAATAAAGGGGGAATTCATTCCCAGCCACACAGGATGGCATTAGTGCTGGCCCTCTGCTCCCAGAGACGTCCCCCGTGGTGGATGGGGCACCCACAGAACACGACTGCCTTGTGCACCAACAAAACCCGGGCAGGGCGGCTGGGCCAGTGCCACCACTGAAATTAGCAGCTCCTCCTGGCTGTGAAGGCTGATGGCTTGGATCCACCTCGGGTCCCTGCAGGGGCAGACAGCTCCCTGCCAGCCGTTTCTGTGACATTTCTGTCTCCTTCCACTCGCATTCTCTGCCCCACTTTAACCAGGTTGGGAATCCAGCAGTGCCCAGCCTCGGAAATGGAAAGAGCAGGGGCAGTCACTGCAGGGTTTTTCAGACAGCCCTGCACTTCAGGGCTCTTTCAGCTCCAGAAATCATCATGTGGCAGTGCTGGCACTGGTGGGAAGCAGCAGGACACTGCTCCCTGTCTGGCTTTGAATTTGTCACCCTGGGACTCTAGGAAAGCCCTTTAAAGGCTGAACTGGGCTCACAAATGGCAGCAAAGTCATTCCTGCAGGGAAACCAAGAGGAAAAGGAATTGTAGAGACTCCTGTGGCCTCTGGGGCCATATTCCTGGACACTGATCCTAAAGCACCAAGGGATGAGACTTCCAGGAAGGGTGGTGACCCAGGGCTCAGCCAAGGGCAGCACTGAGCACAGGCACTGGCTGCAGACAGCAGGATGGCTCCTGTCCACCTGGAGTCCAGCCTGGGAGGTGAGCAAGGCCACCACATCACAGACTGAAGGCTATGACTGATCTGACGTGTTGTTTTTAAATACAAATTGGTTTTTTTGAAACATGCAAGGAAATGCTCTGCAAAACATGAATCCCCTGAGAGAATGCACAGTCTCTGGGGAAGGTCTTTCTTGCTAAAACACCACATAACACAGAAGTCTCTTGGGAAAAGACTCCTGAGATAACCTCTCTCCTAAAATAAATGCCCCTGGGAGAAACTGTCTCGACAAAACAAAAAAAAAGGAAAAAAAAGTGTTCTAAAAGCTGCTATTGATTCTGTATTTACCCTCTCTGCAGCAGCAGCACACAGAGCTCAGAGGTGAGCCATCATCTTCCATGCTCCTTCCTAATCAGAGCTGAGAAGGATCCAGCAGTGATCCTGCTGCTCCCTCATTTCCTCCCCATCACTCAAACCTGCTCACTGTGAGCAGCAGCTCCACAAAACCTGTCCTAGGGGCGTCTGGCAGCACCACCACGGGGGCATCCCATCTGCTGCTGTTTGTTCAGCCCTGGCATTGCCAGAGGAACATCTGGGAATGCTGCTGAGCCCCTGCTCAAAGGGCAGGGACACGTGGGTGTCACCCCCCTGGGCTGTGGGACCCCAGCAATGTTTGGCAAAGAAGGAGAGGCCAAGAACCAAGTGGTGCCTGCTGGAATTAGCCACTCTCGTGGTGCTGGCCACCATCCAGGCACTTGGCCAAACACAGCCCAGACACTCTGACCCCAAGAACTGGCTCCCATGCCTGGAAAAGCACGTGCCAGCTCTGACTAAGCACCTGCAGGGTAATTTCTCTTTCACCTTTCCATCGGCGCAGCCCAGCCAAGCCCAGAGCCACGCTGGCAGGCAGCAGAAAGTCCCTCACAAACAGCCATGAGCTTGGAAGGCCTGAAAATTCTGCAGGAAACACTCATGGAGGCAGAAGACAGCCAGTGAGCACTGAGGATGTGCTGCAGGGGGCATTGGAGACCAACCCTTCTGCTCCTGGCAATGCTGCAGAGCCAGGAAAGATTCTTTGGATGTCTTTAGGAGAGGAAGGCAGAAGCATTCTAAACCCTGGTCTAGTAGCTTGTTAAAACCTGTCTTCACTGTGGTTTAAAGCCATAAATCTGTATTTATTGCCCTAATTCTGCATATCCTGCAGTCCCCTTATGCATGAACAAATGTGTGTTAACAAGGTGACCCCCAGAGAGGGGGTTGTATTGCAGGATGTTCCACCCTTGAGCAGCAGGAAAATGAGGTGTTCCTGAGACAAGGGGAGTTGATCCAGATCCATTCTGAGCTCAGACTGATTGCAAAGACAGTGTGGATGCAATTCCCAGGAGTCCTGTGGACTTCAGGAAGCACCCACAGAACACAACAAGGTTCTGTGTGAATAACAACTCCCTAAAAATCCAGTATTAAAAAATAATAAAATCCAGTATATGCTCTGGGACTGTACAGTTAAAACCAAGAGAAACAGGCAATGAGATCAAGGAAAAAAATAATACTGGACTTCCACAGCTACCTAAGCATGAGCATCTCTCTGTCTGGGAAAACAGAGGGACAGAAGTGGAACAGAAATGGACACCTGCTAAAGAAGCTGGAGTGGTCACAGTGTCACAGCACCTCTGAGTGGCCCAGGGCATCACCATACACAGCATCCATTCATTCACTCACATCACTCTCTGCCTGCCCTGCTGGCAGGAGGAAGGAGCTTTTCTGTGCCAGGCTGCCCATCCAGCAGCCAGGCACAAGGCAGCAGTGAGCAGATCTGCTCTGGCTCAGCAGGGACTGGGATCAGGGCAGTGGGCAGGGTCTGCTCAGGGGCACAGCTCCAGCCCCAGAATTGGATATTGTGGTGAGGGCAGCAGGAGGAGGCAGCAGTGAGTGTCCAGCCCCAGAACTGGATATTGTGGTGAGGGCAGCAGGGAGTGTTTTGCTGTCTGCAGGGCAGCTCACACCCAGCGTGGTGTTTGCCTGTGCACAATGGGCTCAGTTTGTTGGCTCATGCTCAGCTTGTGACCCAGCTCAGCAGCCTCTGCTGGCACAGCAGCTGCTCCTGCAGGGCTGCTCCAAACCCAGCATCTCACACTCACTGAGGGCTTTGCCCAGGCTTTCCATCACCACTTCTCAATTTATCAAAGCTCAAAACCTCTCCTCAGGTTTTAGGAGAAAACCTACCTTTAGGAGAACACTTACCTTTAGGATAAAAACTACTTTTAGGAAGAAACCTACCTCAGGTTTTAAGTGTTTCTGTTCTGCTTTGGTGTGCAGCTTTTAGCTTTCTATTAAGAGTTATTGGGATCTTTTCACAGGGTGGTGAAGACAAACCAGTCCTGTTCTAGCTGGAGACTCAAGGACAATCTCCTCAAACTTCAGGCCCAAAGCATAAACACTGTGAGAAGAGGAGGGTGGGCAAGCAAGCAAGGGGGATGAAACTTCATCATTTGAAGCTGTTAATTGGACAGTTAACTCCTAGATGCAAATGGAGGAAAACTTCTGAAAATGTGAGATCTCGTGACCTCTTTTGCTTCCAGCATGGAGCCATCAGGGCAGAGCCACAACTGTAGCACTGGTACTGCCAGGGTGTGGCCTTTGAAGGCACCATATATATCCATATATATATATAAAATATTTTTTTAAATTATATAAATATATATAATGTATATTATAGACATATATTTATATATTAGCTAAATAGATAAATATTTTATATAAATACTTAGATATAAATTTATAAATAAAGTTAAAATATAAATTAAAATATACTATAAATATAAAAATGTATAAATATAACATAGAAAATTATAATATAATATATTGCTAAAATATAGAAAATATTTTATATATTATATAAATATAAAATAGAAATTAATATTTATATATAAATAAAGTGAAGGCACTTCAATAAATATTCACTTTATTCCTCTTAACTCCATCTAGCCTCTGTTCCAGCTCCTTAAGGCATCACACCATCCCACAGATTCTCAAATTTGTATTAGTTGGCTCACAAATATAGGAAACAACATTTTCTATTCACCATCCCAGACTGAATTAAATGACCTGAAAATACCCATTTAATTTCCTTTATAGCAGCCTTCCAGTACCTAAAAGGGGCTTACAAGAAGGCTGGAGAGGGACTTTTCACACCAGCACTTCCCCAAAACAACCACATGGTTTTACCTGCCCAGCACCTTCCACACCTGTGCTTTTTATTCAGTTTTTTTGTCCCCCAACAAGTGAAAATCAAACTGATCTGTAATTACCCAGGTCCCCTTTTTTCCTATTACAGACAGGTAATGAGTGAGTTTTAACAGCAGTCAGGTTCCTCACCTATCCACCCAAATTTATCAGAAAGCACCACAAATTGTTCTCTTTATTGAAATCCCTGCCACCCAGGCAGCCTGATTTCCCACAAGCCCTCTTGAATGTAATTTTCCCCCCTCTGTTCTAAGCAAAGCCCTTACTATTTGTCATTATCACCAGCAGTGCTACTCAGCACTTCTTTCTCTTGAACTTTTTAACAATGGCAACTATGAAAAATGACCATTTTGGCCTTCTTGACATTTTTTGATAGTTCTTTTTGTGCCCAGGATTATCCCACATGGACATTAACAGCCTGAGGAGGACCCAGGGAAATGCTGACCTGGTTTGTTGTGATTACCAGCACCACTGAGAGAAGGCTTGTCACATCAGAACCAGTATTTCTTATATTAATGGATCATGATGAAGCAAAATGCATTTTTCCTGCAGGTTTAGAGAATAAACCCAGCCCAGGGTTACAAAGGGGAAGTGGTTTTATTCACCTTTAGGTCAGTGTCACAAAAAGCTCATTCCCAACAGCCCAACACTCCATCTATCATGAAATGTTATATGCCAAATTTATCCAGCTCCAGGGAGGGAGAACAAGCCCTAAACAAACCTGCAGCAGTTCAAAAGCAAAGCCAAGTGAAATGCAAGAGCTGCCCAAGAGGTCATAATTCAAATTCAGCTCAATTAGAAACACCCCAGTGTTTCTGGAGTGTTAGGTTCAAGTCCTGACTGTGGGGAGCAAGGTGAGTGAAGCATCTCACCCTCCTAAACATCTCAGTCCTCTTTTATGATGAACACAGCCCCCAGCAGAATTCTCCTCCCCAACTTTCCCTGTCCTCCTTAATATATAATATACTTAATAAATAAATGAGCACCATATATCCACTTCTACATTAAATGACATTTCCTGATTATGAATTTGTTCAAATGATTACAGCTTTCTATAACTGCACATTATATGGTGCCTATTCTTCACTATAGGATGCATAATATCACAGAATTTATATATCTACACCCAATTTTGTACCTCTAGCTTTTCATTCCCACTTCTATGAAAGTCTAAGGAAAAAAGCATCAACCTCTTTTAGGATTTCAAAAGGAACAGTAACCCCCAGGAAAGCACACAAAAATCTTCTGTGTCACTGGCTATTTAAAGAACAGCTTCAGTATTTCCTACTGTTGCATAATAGATTCTGATTATTTTGACACTTTTCAGTATTTTTAAATCTTTTTAAGCTGGAGCCATGGGAAGGCAGCACAAATTAGCTGCACCTTGTTTCATTCCTGCCAGCTAATTTCTAGATCCTCCAAAGCTCAGCTGTTTAGTCCTGTTCCTCACCAGAACTGCAGCAGCTGTTTTGGGAGGCCATGCAGTGTTCTGGGTCCACAATCTGCTCCTGGATGAAATAATGAAGGGCTGCTCATCAGGCACCCCTCAGATGCTTTGATCAGTGCTGCCAAGGAAGCAGTGAGGAGCAGAAAAAAGGGATGGCAATGTCCTTGATGTGAAGAAAAAAATGTCTGCAGGCTTCCAGCTTCAACAGCAGGTTTTTCAGGTAGCATTAACAAAATTATAAACTCACAGAAATTGCCTTTCAGAAAGCATCATTCCAGCTGAACATTCCTGACTACAAAGCACATTAATTCAGTCAGCACAGTTATTTAACTGGTGAGTCTACATTTAATAGGTGTTTATATTCATTAATATTTATCTCATCTTCCACAAATGAAATTAGTAACAGCATGCCAGAGATTTTCTCCACATGGCTCCTGCAAATGCATTAAACCCAGCTATCTCCAGAGGCAACTGTGGGCAGAGCTTGGCCCTGTGTGTTTCTGTGGCAGCTGTGCTAAAATTATGCTCCTCCCATTAAAAGAATCCTTTTTTTTTTTTTCTGGATCTGGCTTTAGTTATACAATATTAACAGTGAAAATAGGAGCTGAGAATTCATGACTTCATATGCTTTCAGTTTGAAATCTGTTTAGAGAATTCTCAGGATTTTTACAAGACATCTTACACATCCACATCAAGCTCTCGCCTTCCATAATTGCTTTACTATGAATCTTTTAATAATAATTATTAATAATAATTATAATGATTGTATTCTTTTAATAATATAATCTTTTACTATGAATATTACAGGGTACCTTTTATTTAAACTCTTGCCTTGAAAAGAAGCATGGGAGGTTAGAGATGAGTGAGCCTAAAATACCCAGAGAAGGAATGGTTTGGGCTGGGAGGGATCTCAAACAAAATCTCATTGCACCCCCTGCCATGGGCAGGACACCTTCCACCATCCCAGGTTGCTCCAATCCCCATCCAGCCTGGCCCTGGACACTTCCAGGGATCCAGGGGCAGCCACAGCTCCTCTGTGCCAGGGCCTCCTCACAGGGAAGAAAATTCTGGAAGGCCGCAATGAGGTTTCCTCCCCAGGCTATTTCTGGGATGCTCCCTCTGGAACAATGCCCCGGGGCACCTCGAGCTGCTCAGCCTGTCATCCACCCACATCTCCTCATGGCTCTCTGGCAGGTCTGTACAGAGCTGCAAAAAAGGGCAATTCCACACTTACCAGGGCTGTGTCATCCTCAAGGAAACTCCTGACTCTGGGCAGTGTTTGGTTCTGGCTGATGCCTCAGGTTTGAGCTTTTGTGTTTTCCAGTTTCTGTGCTGCTTTAGTGTGTGGGTCTGGGCTTCACATGAGGGGATGGTGAGCTCTGTGCACAGAGCAGGGAGACAAAACAATTCCTGCTCCAGCTGGGCACCAAGGACAAATGATCCAAATCTCAGCCCAGGAGCACAAACCCCGTGGGCTGGAGAGAGAAAAACAAGGATGGGACTGCATGGGCTGGAGCTGGAATGGGACAATTAACTCCAACATGCAAATGGAGCAGAACTGATAAAAGTGAGAGACCCCATGACTGGGGATCCATTTTTGGGTTCATTTGGGTTGCAGCCCTGGCTGGGCTCTTGTGCTGCCCAAGGTGGATCTAATTAATACCTCCTAATAAATCCCTACTTTATTCTTTAGCTCTGTCCAGCCTCTGTTCTAGGTCAGCCTTCCCAGGGCATCCTGGCCATGGCTGTTTTGCCATTTGGAATGAAGTGATGCTGTGTGAAAGGCTGGAACTCATTCAGTCCTTCTCCTCACAGCCCTGCTGCTGTAATTGCTGTCAAATTAGTTCTGTTCATGCTGCAGGAAAAAAATCTATTGAAGGCTTTTCTTTCCCAGAACCACCCTGGATGTCTTTTCTCTTTACATATAAATAAAAATAATGGCAAGGAAAATTGAATAGATGACAAACAAGGAGGCTGCATTTCAGGGGACAACATCAAGGAGCTGAGGACTTCATCTCCAATTCCCTTCACACTGTTCAAGTAAACAAGCAAAATTCTGAGAATGTTTTAAAACAATCTCTCTCCAAGCAGAGGGTAATATTAAAAAATCCAAGAGTACACTGTGACTGCTGTTCCAGAGAAAACTGCCACCAAACAGGCCCCTTGTACCAAGTGTTCTCAGAAATGTTTTTATACTGTTCACTTTGCCACTTGGACAAGAAAAAAGTGTTGTCCAAATTTGCTTCTTGCTTTTTCAGGTAGATTGGAATCTTTTTGAGCAGTTAATATATTTTAAATATATATATATATATATGTGATTTAATACTTGTTTTTGCACCAAAAAAGTACCTAGTCACTGGAACTGAAGGTTGGTAAATACTAATAGCAAGATGTAGGGGGGAAAAAAAGCACCAAAACAACCAACAAGAGCATTCAGCTTTGGCCATCCAGCTGTCCATGGGTGTATGAAAAGCCACTGCACAAAAGTCATGCAGGGATTTCCCCAGGAAAGCAGGTGAAATTGCCTAAAATTGAACAGCTTAAAATAAATGTGAATGAAAAAAAAAAAAAAAAAAGGAGGATATTAATTCATGAAGTTATAAGCAGAACAGAAAACACATAAGAAATTTGAATATCATTACTTCTATAAGCTACATGGGAAAGTGCCTTGTGCAATGATCAGGTGAGAGGTTTAAATTAAGCATGAGGAAGTAGTTTTTAGAATAACACATAATTTAACAGAACTCAAGGCTATAAAAATACAGAAGGGAGTCTACAAGAAAGAGGGGGAGGTACTTTTTGCAAGGGCATGTAGTGACAGGACAAGGAGATAGAAGTTTAAAGTGACAGAAAGCAGGTTTGGATGGGATATTGGGAAGAAACTCTGCACTGGGAGGGTGGGCAGGCCCTGGCACAGGGTGCCCAGAGCAGCTGTGGCTGCCCCTGGATCCCTGGAATTGTCCAAGGCCAGGCTGGATGGGGCTTGCAGCACCCTAGAACAGTGGAAAGTGGCCCAGGGTGGAACTGGAGGGTCTTTAGGATCCAACCCAAATAAATTCTTGGATTCTATGAGTCTATGAAATACAAATATGATTAAAATATAACCAAATGAATGGGGGAACCATCCACAATGCTTTTCTTCAGCTCTGTAGTGAACAGCAAGGCTATCAAAACATAACAAGCAGGCTGGCTCCTGATGGGTTATTAGAGAAAAATGTGACCAATCCATCTGAACGTATCTGTCACGGAGCTCTGCTCACTGAGAACTGTGCCTGGCACAGCTGGTGACTGCATGGAATCATCATTTTTTAATTACAGAAAACAAAGCTTCCAAAGGAACACAACAAACTGGAGCACAAGCCTGGAATCAGAGCCCAAACACTGAGATGTGAAGTCATGTGAAGCTGACATGGGGGATTTGCATCTGGCACTGTTGAGGTGGCTGTGTTGTCTCTGCTGCTGGGAGCACAGGGGCTCAAGAATGCACCAGGAGTGCTCCAAACACACCCCAGCGCAAGCAAAGGTAAGAAATAACTGGGGGGAAAATAGAAATCCATACATCTGAGAGCATAAATTCTCTTGATCCTTCTGCTTTTATCACTCATTTTCTGGAGCTGCCTGCATTCAGTGCAGCATCACTGCTCCTTTTCTCAGTGGGAGAGGTGCAGGTGGAACCCAGAGCAGCAGAGGTATTCCTGGGATTGGGAATGTACAGAGCTGCACCTCCTGCCCACACCCAGGATAAAATAGCAGGTACAAATCCGGCTGCAAACAGCTGAAACCATTCTTGGAATATTTCAGCTGACTTGTTACAAATGATAATACTTTCTGTTTTCAGCAGATTTGGGAATTCATCAGCTCTCTGAAGCTCTGGGTAGCTGCAGCACAGGATTACACAAAGCTGCTGTGATACATTGCAATTTGGTAAATTATATTGTAATTTAGCTAATCTCGAGAGAGATACCAGCACAATACAGGAATAAACTCCATATTAAATTCTGGGAACACTTTCTATCTTTGTGGCACTTTATACAAAACCCTTCCAGCTAAATTCACCCAGACCACCTGGGATGGCTGAAATCAAAGGTTGTAATTTCTCCCCAGCTTGGCCCAACCTTAAATAATCTGCATAGGCTTGGAAACTTTTAAGAAACAAAAAAAAAAATTAAACTAAAATAACAACTCACTCTTTGGCTGCTGAGAATCCCACCAGCATGCTAATTCCTGCTCTGGAGAGGAGGGGAAATATACTGAAACACACCAGAAATGGATCTCTGCTTCCACAAAGGGGTAGTATACATTTACTAGAGGGTTGTTCAGGCCAAATCTATTGAAACATACACAGAGTAGGTTCTCCTAGAGGTGGAGAATAATTTTACCAGTGTTTTGTTCAGATCCAACAGAAGAAAGTCAGTAAAAGGTGGGGTCAAAGAGCGCAGAGGCCTCACATCAAACCCTGGCTCCTGCTGGAGAACTCCTTGTACAACCCTACTGCCCACCCTGATCTTCACATCCCACCTGTGCCAGTGGGGAAGTTCTCTGGGGAGGAGAGGATCATGTCAGGGAACATTCAACCTCACATTCTTACCTAAAGAATAATTCCTAACAGAGGAGCCCAGGATTTGGCATGTTCTAGCACAGCTGCCAGAGCAGCATTTCTCCACAGGTTTGTCTGGTACAGGGAAAATAACAAAGAGCAGAAGCAGCAGGGGGTCTGTGATGGTTTCAACATCTCTTTTCAGGATCATAGGCTGGCATCTTTTCTCCAGCAAGCAGGAGATACTGGTCTGCAATAGGACCAGCCCTGATTTCCATGGATTTCTTTGTACTGCCTGTCTACTCTTGCTCCCCCAAAATATGCAATGTGCCAAGCAGATTGTGGTTTCAGGGATTTTCTGAAGATTTGGCTTCCACAAGCCCAAGCACAATCTTACACAATGCTCCATAAAACAAAACAAACACAAAAGTAGTATCTTAAAACAAAAGAAAAAAAAAGAAAACTTAGCATCTTCTGTGCACACAGCCTGGCAAACTCACACTTGAGAGCCTTGGGAGCCACCTTCATTCAGCAATCCAATCACAAATGGTTTTCCTGGATTTGGGACACACCTTTTAACATTTAACCTGATGGTGGCAGGACAGCAGCAGCTCAGACAAGGTGTTTGGTTGCACTTTTGATTTCTAACTGCAGTGAGTCCCTCATCTAGCAGTGGGTAAACAACCAGCAGCCAAAGCTGCTTGCACAAGAGGGATGTGCATGGCTGGGAGACAGCTCACTCACATGTTTTAACAAGTGCTCTCAAAAAGAATGTTCCAGGCAGGGTTACATTTCTGCCTGAGCCTCCCAGAGCATCAGCTTCCCCTTGATAATCTTAATTTGGGACTCAGCAGAGGTAAACAGCATTTGTCTTTGCAAGCAGGTGCTAAGCAAGCAATATGCTACTCCTGATTTCACAATGAAAAAGCAAAGTTCAGCACAATTTGTTTACAGTTACTATAAATAACAGCCTGGGGGGAGTGAAGAACTTTTGAGAGGAACTTATTTCCTAGGTTCCATGACCTCAAACAAGCCTGTGACATCCCTGCTTTGGGAACACAGATGATCCTCATGCAAATTCCATGCAAATCTTAATCATACTACCAGTGAAGAAACTAAATCAGAAAATCCAGCATCCTCTAAAGCAGCAGTCTGAATACAACACATAGCCTGCAGTGGCTGCACTTTGCATCACCACTGACAAGTCAGGAGAACAAAAATATCTGGTATAACTGCCCCAGGGTGACTCTCCTCCCTGCAAAAACAACAAAAATTAAAAATAACTGCTTTTAAAGTCCCTGAATGTCCTCAGATGGATGGCACCCAAAAATATTATAAAGTTTATCATGGATCTGCTTAGGGATCTGTTTTTTCAGGTCAGCTTCTCTCTGAAAACTGATCCTCACTCCATTACTGACAGCTTCTACTCAGAGAAAGAAAAAAGGTTAACTACAGATGAATTGATTTCAAGTAGAAAGAATAGCCCATATGAGGAAAAAATGAAGGAATTCAGTGTTTGGCTAAAATGAATGTGAATACAAATCCAGGATTGTTCTGTTTTGCCTTAAATAATATTTAACCAGCTCTGAGACTGAAAATAACAATCATGCCAGAAACAAAGAAAGCATTTTTCTTTTACACACGTGACTCCATCATTTTAGAATCTGTAAAGCAGCAGCTAGTCAGCTCTAGTGTCACTTCCTATGAATGGTACTCAAAAAAACCCCAAAAACCACCCTTGAGGAGAAGAGCTGCCTGCATTACTGATTCTTATCAGCAGCACAGTTCAGTATTTAAAAACAACTGTGAACAGCACCATGCAGTGTTACCCCAGGATGTGGAGACTGAAAGAGTGGCCAACCCTTGGAGCAAACCTAGATGTGATGATCTGCAGGACAGGCTCAGTATCAGCTCAGCTAAGAACTGCAGTCTTCCTTCTGTCCTCCAGCATCTCCTCTGGCATGTGCCTCCTGCTGTTCTTCCCAGCTGGGACACAGGAACTCTCCCTTTTCTTCCTCTGCAACATCTTCATCAAGGAAACTCTTTTCCTCAGTTTCACCTCCACCTCTCCTCAGAGCAGTCACTGTGGATGTTCTGGTGTGGGACAGGGATGAACCCCTGGGAGGAGCTTGCTGCTGCCTCACTCCCCACTGCAGCAGCAGGTTTGCAGGAACAGGCAGAGCTCACAGAAGCTCATGCTGTGCTCCCAGAGATTTCTTGTCCTCTCCTGGAGGGGCCAGGGGTCACAAAGCCAAACTGACAGCTTGCTGTTGTAGAGAAAGCCCAAAGCTACACTCAGGCAAAACCACACTGCCAGGTAACTTTATTTATAAACATACAAACTCCTGAATGACTGTGCTGAAAGCACCAGGACCACAGGCCCCAAAGACAGGTCAACACCTCTTTGATCAGTATTACAAGGACAACTGTTGCAAACATCATCCATGCTTCTCTCCCGCTCCTTTGAAGGGAAAACACAGCTGAGGGTGAATTCTCCATGGCAAAGTTCTGCATGATCTGCTATCCTCCAACAGGAGACAAGTTGCTGGCTGAGCTAAAGTTTGGCTGTGCAGTGTTCAGAGCTCCTGGTCCAGCAGAGTTTTATTGTCACAGTGCTCAGCTGATTTAATGAGGATCATGATTTAATTCCTGCCAGGGACGCTATCTCCTCCAGATTGTAGGAGGAATACTTTACTAGGGACATGTAAAAATTGGGAAAAAACAGGACCCATCTTCCCTCCAATATGACATCCTAAAGAAAACAGTCTCAATATCCTATGCTAAAATTATATTATTTGCTATTGCTTTTTTGGATGTCCTTCCCATTACCTCCCAAAGATGAATTCCTATCAGGAAGATCCCTTACCTACTTCCCTCTCCATCCAGCACAGTGGAGTTGGACTGTCCCCCACCCTGCCACAGCAGCTGATATTTTCTGAACTGAATCCTGGCCTTTAGAAGCTGTAACCACCTCTGGTCTGCATCAGCTTACACCACTGGCATGAAGTCAGTTTTTCTTTGCCTCTTTTTCTTCAAGAGGCCAGGAAACTTGAATGTGATATGGCTCTAGTTCTTCTGGAGTGACATAGTCTGGAGCATTGCCCATCAGGTCTCGTCCCCTGAAGGATTTTGGAAAGGCAATGACGTCCCGGATACTTGGAGCGTCAACAATGAGAGAGATCAGCCTGTCAAGTCCTACAAGCAGAAAACAAATTGGTGAAACACTTGAGTTATGGCTCTATATTACCTCCCCTGAGTCAGAAAAATCAGAAAGATTGAGGAGGTAATATCACTGAGCTTGAAGAAAAAGAGTGAAGCAAGTAAGGGAGGAAAAAAAATTAATCTCAGCTGGTAGCAGAGAAACAAATTTGCCTCGAGAGCAGAAATGTCTACCAAAATAAAGCTTCTCAATATTGCAGGAAGCTCTGTAACACACAAAAGGCTGCAGGACACAGAAAGCAAACACAGCATAACAAAACTTGGGCATCTGAATGGCAGAACACTGGCAGGGCTCTGCTTTACAGCTCAGGGTTCTGCATCAACCAGTTTGGATGGATTACAACTACTAAGAAAAATTCAAGAGGAACGAAAGGCTCTGGGTGACTGGATGGAGGAAAGTCAAACTAAGACCACAGGTTAAAAAAATGCCTTTGTTTTTTGTAGGCTTTTTTATTTTGGTGAGTGTAGGGAGGGTGCTGTTGGTTGGTTGAGTTTTTTCCCCCCTCTTTCTTTAAACAATGAACTTGCATTATTCTAGGGAAAAAACCAAACCCTGACATTTTCTGAATTCATGAGCAAAACAGGTAAGGAGAGCAGGGAAATGAGATGGCAGCAGAGGGGAAGGGTGTGAAACACAAAGTGCACTGCTGTCCCATGTCTCCAGGCAGGCAGCACAGAGATCCTGCTCTGGCTGCACAGGAATGGGAACAAAGCTGACCCAACCTCACTGAATACAGGGCTTGCAGATCAGCAGGTAAGGACCATCCTTAGAGTCACCAATGTCCTTGCTTAAGACCTAAACCCCACTGTCACTCTGGGGAGGAACACCCCAGCTTTCTGCTCTTAGTGACCAGACCTCTGTTTCTTTCCACAAAGCTGCTGCAGAGATGAAAGCACCAAGGCTTTTCCTAACAACCATGAGCCTGGTTCCCAGGATGTAGTATGAAAATAAAAAAACAACCAAAAAACAAAAGAAAAACAAACAAAAACCCACAAGAAACAAACAGACAAAAATCCAAACAAACAAACCCCAAAAACCACTAAAGACCTGCATCTGTAGAACTACAGATCACTTACCTAAAGCAATTCCTCCATGAGGTGGAGCTCCAAATTCCAAAGCCTCAATTAGATGGGAAAGCACCTCAGAGTCCTCCTGCAAAAATCACATTAAGAGGTGTCACTGGACAAGCAATGCTCCTCCTATTAGCAACACAAGATGAAGGTACAATGAAATCATCCATTGCTCTGGGCTAGGAGTTATATCTTTATCTGAGAAGAGGATGAATGTTTCTTTCAGAATATGCAATTAATATTTCAATTAATCAGTGCTTTTAAATCTCCAAGAGAGCATTAGAGGCATCTGTAGGTGTTACCTTCAGCACTTTCTCCAGCACAAAACGCTGCTGTTCTGCACTGTGAATTCTGATGGAGCCACCTCCAACCTCATTGCCATTCAGCACAAGGTCATAGTGCTGGCTACGGACCTGCAGAGAGACAGGGACAGGCACCTCTGTGAGCCTGGCCCACAGCTGCACCTAAAAACAACCTGCACAGAGATGCCAAAGACACTGGCAATGAAGCCCTGGCACTCTGTCAAACTGCTCTCTCAGGGGTACACTGCAATTCAGGTACCAGTCCTGCTGGAGGCATGGGTGCCTCTGATCTGGGAGGAGAACAAAACCTTTTGAAAGGTTTGTCAAACCTGAAGAAAATGAGATAGGTCAAAATAAAAGATTTCTGTTTCCTGACAGCTCCTCTGGCAGGGGCACACGTGAATACTTGCCATCTCTTCCAGACACATAGAAGGTCATAGAATCACACAATGGTTTGGGTTGGGAGGGACCTTAAAGATCCCCTAGTTCCAACCCTCTGTCATGGGCAGGGACACCTTCCACTATCTAAGGTTGCCCTAAGCCCTGTCCAGCCTGGCCTTGAACACTGCCAGGGATGGGTCAGCCACAGCTGCTCTTGGCAATCTCTGCCAGTGCCTCACAGGGAAGATTTTTATCCTAATACCCATCTAAGTCTTCACTCTTTCAGTTTAAAACCATTTCCCCTTGTCCTGTCACTGCTTGCCCTGCAAAATATCCCTCTCCAGCTCTCTTGTAGCCTCTTTAGGCACTGGAAAGGACTCTAAGGTTACTCCTGAGCCTTCTCTTCTCCATGATGCACAACTCAGCTCCTCCAGCCTTTCATCATAGCAGAAGTGAGGATCATCTTAGCAGCCTCCTCTGGACTCATTCCAACATATCTACATCTTCCTTGTGCAGTCAGTCCCAGGAAACAACATCTCCTTTTACACTAAACCCAGTTGCTGCTTGCCTGGTTTTCCATGGGAGCAGATGTACAAGAGCCAGCATGGCAGGCAGGAAGTTGGTTACCTTTGTGGGATCAGAATACAGGAGGCTGACATCTGAAGGATGAGGGGCAGTGAAGGGGTGATGAGCAGATTCCAGCTCAGTGGGATTCTCAGCCTTAGGGAGGAAAAGGGGGAAATCCACCACCCAGAGGAAGTGAAAGGCTGTGGGATCACGGAGTGCCAGCCCAGCTGCCTCCAGGAGGTTGGCACTCAACAACCGCAAGGCTCCTAGGGCAGAGCACTGCAAGAGAGAAGGGAGAGATGAGACAGGGTGGTTCCACCATCAGGGAACTCACTCAAACACCCACCAGACAAAGAGTGTTCCATGAAGAAAGCACCACAGACAGCATCAGCTGGAGTGCATTGCTCCCTTGAACACTTCAGCCTCATATCCTGAAATGTATCACCTTCCTGCTGAGGCAGCAGCAGCACCAGGGTTTGACAGAGACCAAGTAAGGAGCTTGGAAGTTCATGTTTTTCCAGCTACTTCATCTTCAGAATTTTCTCAGACTAACCTCCAGCTCCACACATGTGGATTAACTGGGGGACCACATGTAAGATCCACACTTTGCAGACATAGAAATGAAGGCACAGAAGAGAATGTTGGCTATTGAGCAAAGTGTGACACCTTATAATAAAACAATGCTTTGTTTTATTGTTTTATTTCTCTCTATTCTTGCCAGCAACATCTGATGGCAAGAATAGAGAGAAGGGTAGAAACGGAATCTCCCATTGCTGCTAATAAGTCATGCACTTGTGGGAGACAAAATTACCTAGCTGACCTCATTTTCCAATGAGTCTGATGCTTCAAAAATGAATTTTAAAAAAAAGAGGGCACTGATTTGTTGCAGGGTTTTTTATATTTCAGGCTTCATTTCAGATACAAGTCCTGCTCAGAATTTGACTAGGGGCCATAAAAGTAATAGGCACATTTCATGCTTTATCTGCTGTTGCTATAGCTGCCGTTCCAGAGAAAGAGAAAAAGAGATGATGACCTATTTTAATAATAAGAAGAATCAGACTAAGGTCAGATAACATCAAAACCATCATCAGCAACATTCAACTCACAGAGCCACCAAAGAAATGCCTCCTACCACTTGCTTATGTTCTCCAGCTGCCAGCAGCACCACATCACCCTCCTCCATGTTCAGTGCTCGGATAAGCTCTGACTGCTCCTTCTCACCAAGGAATTTGGTAAGCAGGGACTTCAAGCTTCCATCAGGTCTGCAGATAATTTCCATGATTTCCTGGAGAAAAGTAACGGTATGTTCAGTGCAGTGCTGCCCTCTCCTGACTTGAAGCATTACATGCTCAGGCTCTGACTCTCAGCTATTAAAAACTGCTCTCCTCCTCCCTCTGACTTTATCACACTTTGCCACTCACCCTTCCCAAAGCCTCAAAAGAGTTTCTGTCTCACCTGGTTAAACTGGGATTTTGCAGACTCCTTCAATGACCCCAAGTCTTTATTTGTAAGATACCTCTGGGGAAAGAGCAAGAGAAGACACAGCAAAGATCAGCTTGAAAAACTTGACTTGGTACCAAATCTACTGATTAAGCTGGTTCCAAACTTCTCCATTATTTTGTTTCTAGTACAAGTTCTTATGAAGGCTGTGGAACAGCACAGGGTCCTCAGCACTGGGCTGGGTGTCTGCTCTGAGGGCTCCTTTCAGGAAGAGACCCCTCTAGATCTACATTTCCCCCCCTCTCACAGATAAATGTATCTGGTCAGCAGGGTAAGATCACTCTGCTTCCAGCCTGCAGAACAAGGTTACACCACCACACTGTGGATGGGGAATGCAGAGCTCAAACTGGAGGAAGAACAGAGAAAAACAACTGGGCTGACTCTTGCATGCAAAGCCATGCAGTAAAAGAGGACATGCATCAAGATCTTGATTTTTTTTCAGCTGCTCCAGTTCTAGATGCCACTTTTGTGTTGCTCTAACAAACACCTCTGTGCCCTCTCGTGGGAAGCCACTAACTTGCACTTTGTGCCAAACTGAAAGGAATCCCAAGGGAAACCATGGCTACAAAGCCCTGCTCCCCAGATAAAACTGAGTATTCAGAGGATTTGTTTTTTCCATTCTGTCCAAGCTACAAAGATGCCTACAGCCAGAATTAAATCTGTTTCCTTGCCAAAATGCAAGGCTGTGTCAAAAGTTTTCCACATCTATTGTCAGCCTTGGATTTGGTCCATGACATCTCATGACAAGACACGAATTGTACCCAGAAATGAAGCTAAAGCAAACAGGAGAAGGACACAGAAACACCTGACCCTTGTCTGCCTATCCCAGAGCTGTGCCATGCCCAGCCCCTAAACCAGCACAAATCTCCTGTCACAAGGATTTATTATTGAGATGCTCATCAAAAAGCTGATAAAAAGCAAGGTGAAACCCCAAAAGGGTTCCTTATCCTCATGGGATCTTGCAGCTCTATTGTTTTCCTCCTCTTCCTAAGGATAAAATACTCTTCCTGCTGCCTTATCATTCTAACACCACTCAGCCCCACCTAACATGGATTACAACCAATCCCAAGCTCCCTTTATGAACACCAGAAATAGCAAGGAACATTTCCATACCAACAAAGGAATTCAAATTAGCATTTTATTTATTCCACTTAAACCAGAAACAGGATCTAAGAGCATCACTTACCACTCCCTGAGGGATACAAATGGCTCTGATGGAGCCATGGGGGTAACTGAGGGCATTCTGCACAAAGTGAATGTTTGATCCTCGTAAAACATCACTGATATCCACGATCTGACAAAGGAGAGAGCACAGGAAAAAGCACTGCTGGTAGGAATACAAAACAAAAGATCCTGCACTTGTGTCTTAACACCTTCCACACTATTCCCTTTTAGAAGCTTTTGCTCCTAAAACAGTCAAGTTGCATTGCTCCCTAGCACTACATCACCTTTCAAATAAAGTTTTATTAGAACATATATTTTCCAGTCAACTGATTAAATCCTCTCTTCCTTCAGCAGACTGCACAAAGCAGCAACAATGGAACAGGCACCTTGGGTTAATTACAGCACTCAAAACTCCAGCCAACCATGTATCCATGACCCAAAGGTTATTAAAACACTGACTGAAAGGAAAAGCTGAAAGCTTCCAACGGGCAAACCCTCACCTTCATCCCAAAGCGAGTGTCTGGTTTATCAGTCCCATAATCAGCCAGTGCCTCCTCATATGTCATGGAAGGGAAAGGAGTCATAATGGAGCCTCTTTCCTCAGGCCAGGAATGTTGCAGGAGGCCCTCTATGAGCCTCTGGATCCCAGCTTGATCTACAAATGACATCTCTATGTCTATCTTAAAACAGAGAACAAGGGGGGGAATTCCACATTAGCTACAGGTTGTGCTTTCACAGTGCTACTTGTGAGTACAAAGCCAGCAAAACAAGAAACAATACACAAAATGACATCACAGCATGACTGCATTAGGCCAGGAATGTGCTTAGGATCACCCTCCAGGCTGATGACTCAGGCAACAACCTCCTCAGAGAGTGAATGAGGTAAGGATGACAAGGACACAGAAGCAGCCTTGAGTGAACCAGGCTAACTCAGCCTGGGATTTCAAGGCTGAGGAATGGGATGTGTGACCTAGCAGGACAGGAGGAGATTGTATCATCAAAGTAAAATCACTGCTACAATGCAATTCCCACAGCTGCACCTGGGGCACTGCACCCGGCCAAGGACAGGAACCACGCACCCATCCCACACCAATTTCCAAGGGCGTGGCTGTGAAACACACACCAAAGCAGCAGCAGACTAGCACAGACTAAGCCTCCAGAAGAGAAAACAGCTCAGAGCCACTTGGGTTGAGGAGCAGGAGCAAGGCAGCAGAGGCTGGTTACCTGGGTGAATTCTGGCTGCCTGTCAGGCCGTGAACCCTCGTCCCGGTAGCAGCGAGCGACCTGGAAGTACCTGCAGTGACACTCTGACTTAGATAATGATTTAAAGTATCCTCAGCTCTACTGTGGCTTTAGAATTGATCAGAGAAAAGAGAAGAAAAAAATAAGTAAATCAGAGAGACAGGGCTTTGTTCCCACAGCAGATGATCTTTGTTCCTATCCCTTCAAAAGAATGGAATTTTGAGTGGAAGCACCTCTATCAGCAGCTGAATCCATCTCCAGCCATTTGTTCCAGAGGCACATGGAGACTGCCAGGTGAGCTATCCCCCAAGGGCAGCACACTCAACTCTTTATTCCACTCCAGGACTCTCCTAACAACCATGCAAAACTCTCAGACAAACCTGGCCTGCAGTTCACCATGTGAACAATTGTCTGTCTCCCTGCCCATCCATTTGATTTGGAGAAGTAAGCCCAATTAAAAGCTTTGCACCTCGGCACCCTGACATGCTTTTCCTTGTCTCAGTCATGCTCAGCTGCCCAGCCTCACCTCAATTAGTTCTGTAGGTTACTCCTGGAGCAGCTTTCACCACACATTAAATTTTCTGCCCTTCAGGCAGGCTCTGCTTCAGATCAGGTTTGCATTTAACACAGCAGTAAAGATTTCAGCTTTCCAGAAAGATACATTTTATCTGACTATAAAGTCCCAAGTATTTGAGGATCCCTCTCCAAGACACAAATCCTTAGCAGTGAGGTTTTTTTGGGGAAGTTTCTGAACTTCACAGATAAAGCAATCAAACCCTAGACAGGACATGCAGAGAACAGGAGGCCAAGAAACTCTTACCTGTCCATGCCTCCAACCATGAGGAGCTGCTTGAACTGCTGAGGACTCTGTGGCAGAGAGTAGAACTTGCCCACTTCCCTCGAGGGCACAAGGAATTCTTTGGCTCCCTGGTATCAGAAAGAAAATTTACAGAGTTCAGCAAGTAAGTGGCCCCAATTCCTGACTCTGGAACTGCAAGAAGAAAGGACCTATTTTTCCCATTGTGAAATCTCACATGTGAGGAAATGGCTGTTTGTACATTACACTTCATATTTGTTAAACAACTTGGTCCAAAATATCTGAAGGAGAATTCTCTACCTTCTTCTCTGAGAGACTAATGCATAATAGACCATCCAAGACTGGGGTTTAAATGCAAGAACTCCAGGGTAGCTGCACAAACAATTTCTCAGCTACAGCTCTCTTCTCTCTGACTATTTTTGAAATGAAAGAAATAAATATAAGATCAGAAATTAAATTTACTTGAGTATGACCGCTACAATAACCTACAGGTTAAGAGAGAAATGCCGAAAAGACAGTGCTTTCAAGTTTTTTGGGTTTATAATCCCAGCACAGACTTGTATTCAACATTTGCTCTACAAGGCAGAAGCTTATCTTGTTTGAAGGTTCAAAATTAAGACATGAGTTATCATCTCTCCACTTTCTCTCCCTCTACTTTTAAAAGAATTTGTGGATGATATCAGAAGTTTCACAAGCTGTTATTTAGCAAGGGAAAAGCAATGAAGGCTGAGTGGCAACTGGAAATGATTCAGCCCTGACTGTGCACCTGTAGGAGGCCAAAAGCATCACATACATACCCCTGGGGTTCTTTTAAACAGAGTTGGAGTTTCTACATCCACGAACCCTGGGGAACAAACACAGAATATGCTGAGAGGAGGGAAAACTAACATGACAGAGTAGGCCACAGTAGGGTTAGTCAGCAAAATAGGTCACGTAGCACACTATGGAGCCTCTCCAAAACCAACACACTTTACTACTTCTAATAATTATTCCTGTAATGACAGATCTAAAGGCTCTGAGCTACTCTCATGTTCTGCCAGAACTGTTCATGACAGAGGACTCCAAACAGGCTGAAAATGTGTTAATTCCCTATCTATTCTAAACCAGGCACTGATTTTCCAAAATGCACATCCTGAATTTAAGAGAGGCAAAAGCTCTAAACAAAATGCATCCCTCTGACATGCCTCAAGTGGGTGACCAAAAGAGAGCAACTACCTGCAAAGAGTCTTTCTCATTGGAAACAGCTAATTTGAAACAGGTTGCTCAGAGCTTCATCCAACCTGGCCTTGAGCACTTCCAGGGATGGGGCACCCACAACTTTTGTGGGCAGCTCCTTCAGGCCTGACAACATCCCACTAGAGATCCCACCACAAGGAGACATTTCCTTATTGAGTGTGACCAGTTTGGAGCAGCAAGTTGGTTAGGAATCTCTGCCAGCACAAGGAAAAAGCAGCAAGGAGAGCTGGAATGCGTTGAGTTTGTGAGGGTCCCCAGGATGAGGTGAGAGATGAGAATTTGAATCCATGTTCTCAGAAGGCTTAACAAGAACAATAATGATAAACTTGTGACTGACTCCTCAGAGTCCAACACAGATGATGGTGATTGGTCATTAATTAAAAACAATTCAATGAAACCAATCAAACGTGCACCTGTTGGTAAACAATCTCCAGCCACACTCTGAAGCAGCGAAACAGGGAGAAGCAAATGAGATAATATTGTTTTTTCTCTGAGGCTTCTCATCTTCCCAGGAGAAGAAATCCTGGCGAAGGGATTTTTCAGAAAACATGCCAGTGACAGGAATGTTTGCTGCTCCAAGCAGCTCCCTCACCATGGAGGTTGCAGAGGTACTCGCGCATCCTCATCACCACACGAGAGCGCAGCCGCAGCGCGGACTGCAGCCGGCAGCTGCGCAGGTCCAGGTACCGATACTGCATCCGCAGGGCCTCGGACTTCTGGGGAGGAGAGAGGATCAGGGTTAAGGGACAGAATACAAACTGTTGTCCAGTGAAGGCGCTCCTAAAGCCACAGAGAAAAAGGAGAAGATAAATAAAGAGATGGTGCTCGGTTGCTGCAATGCACAACCTACACGAATATGGCAATGGCTTGAAACAAAGAACCAAACTGCCCACAAAAGCTGGGGCTGCCCCATCCCTGGAAGTGTTCAAGGCCAGGCTGGATGAAGCCCTGAGCAACCTGGTGGCATCCCTACCATGGCAGGGGGTTTGGAAAAGGATGACCTGTAAGGTTCCTTCCAACCCAAACCACTCTGGGATTCCACGAGTCAAACAGCCTCATTTCACACTCAAAAAGCCAGCGTAGCCCCGTTTCTTCCATTCTTTCCTTTGCCATCAGTGCTTCCAGAAATCTGGAATCATTCAAGTCCTGTTTTCTGCTTAGCTCTAATTGGAAATAAATCCTCCCAGCAAACAAACTGTTCTAAATACCATCATTTCTCCAAAGTGAAGTGGGGAGAACCAGACTCAGCTCTCAGATGTTTTGCCATCACCCTGGGCAAATTCCCAATTTAGTGAAAAGTCACCACTTTGACAAGAAAAACACAGACACCTTGATAAAATCCTTGATTTCAAAAGGCAGCTTCTTGCAGGAGTTTAGGATCTCTGCAGTCTCTGCCTTCACTTCAATATCCCCTGTTGGCATTTTCTAGAACAAAAAGGCAAAAAAGTTAAAGTCAAACCAGTTGGACAATGGTATTTCACAGATGGTCTAAGGGAAAAACAGAAGTAATGTGATTACCCTCCCTGCCTTCTAACACAGTGTATAAATCAGAGATTTTCTCCTAAGGACAGATTTCTTCCAGATTTCCCTTCTGTTCAGAGAAACACAAGTCACCAACAAAGATGGCAGCTTCTTTCCCAGTAGCATACTGGTAAATAAACACATCAGCCCCAGCAAAACCACACAGTGTAAGTTTCAGTTAGCATGAGCAGCAGCCCTTAATATTGAGTCAAAAAAGGCAAATGACGAGGAACTTCTCAGAACTTCCAGTTCTAAACACCACTTCTCAGAACTGGTCCTCTTTTGACTCCATCCCGAGGGAGAACAGGCAGCTCCCCTCACGTAGCATGGAGGCACAGCAAAGTTCACTTGATCCTGCAGGACTCTCACTATTTACCAGGGGAAAGGACACACAACCTTTCCACAAAACAAGCAATGAATAAAAGAATGAAAGGCATTGCTTGAAGCCTGGATTTTAAGTGGACATGTATGAGATGGAGCAAAAAGGAGTTATGATCATAAATGCCGTCCTCTTTTTAGACCTGCCAGTTATATGTACAATCCTGAAAGATCAGTCTGCAGCTGATTACAATGACAGCTGAGAAATGCAGAACATTAAAAAATTACTCAGCCTCTGTTCCCTATACAGGGAGAGCAGCAGAATCAATAAACAGGTAGAACTCGACATGACAATATTTAATTTCAAGCAAAAGCAATTCCCACCACACTTTGAAATCTGGAAAATCCAGCATTATCCTTGCAAAGGGCTGGGATCCAGTTTAATTTGTGGGTGCCTGTAATGTGTTCTGAGATTCTCCAGTGATCTGACATGGCACTGATTTCACCTCACACTATCTAAGGATGGGCTGTCACACAAGCAGAACCTGACAACGCTCTGACACAAAGCCCACCATAATCCCACCATTCAGGAGTGTTTCCTTCAAGGAATAAAAGCCCTGAGAGCCCCCCTACCCCATCCTCACCGGATTCTCCTGCCCGGGGGGCCGAGGGGACACTGTCCCAGTGACTCTCACCACAGACTCCAGTGGGGCGTTGGACAGCAGCTCCTTCACGTGGGAATGTGCCTGCAGGGAGAGGACAGAGCCTCAGAGGAACTCAGAGAGCAGAGCAGGACAAAGGCACTGTGGCCAAGCACCTCGACCCAAAACCACTCTTAAGGCAGGGGAAACAGCACTGATGCTTCTGTTGCAGTGTCAGGTCAGGGCTCTCACGACACTGCAATCTACTTGTGAGTCAGAGCACTCAGTTTGACAGAGTGGCTGCTGAAGCCAAGCTTCCAAAGGAAAAATAAAAACACAGACTCATGTTTTGGTAGCACTTACCTCATCCTGAGGAATGATGACCTGGGTCAGTCCCTGGAAATCCCTCAAAACCAGAAACAGGCCTTGTCTGATCCATGAAAAGCACAAAAGGAAGAACATTTTTTTCACAAATTTAGTAGTTTCTGCTTTTTAAAGCATATGGCAACTGGCTACACTTTCAGTATCCTGCAACTCATCCCAAAGCACTTACAAGTACTGAATTATAAACACTTTTCCCACACCTGAACAATTCATTTCACATTGTGACCAGCCTCAGACAACACGCATATAACCAGGAGAGGCAAGATTTTAACTTGAGCTTTCATACACGCAGAGCTGGGATTCTGGACACCTGAATTTTCCTGCTGGGAAACATCACACAGCTAAAAACAATTAAATGAGCAATAAAACTAAAGTTCACGTGGAATAAAAACAACAACAACAAAATCCAATCATAAGTCAAGAAGGGGAACACTCGTCCCATAAAAAGTTCCACATGAACAATCCAACTGCCAGCCTCAGAACCATAAATCTTGATTTCTTCAAGCTGCAGCAGGGACAGCTGCCATTATGCTTTTTCCATAAAAAACTGTCCAATAGGACATGCCTTGGTGCCTTCCAAAATAAGATCACCACGACCACATCGCAATAATCCTAACTCCTTTTCCTGGGTCCCCATCTACAACTGGTCAAAGATGAGACACTCAGGACCTCCTAAAATCAAAAAACCCATGCAGACCATCACTGGGGAGCAAAGGTGGATGAAACACAGCTTAGAGTGGATGTGGCAAATAATCATCTCCATTTTCACCATGGTTTGCACTTACCTTTGATATTGAACCCATCCATACAGGGTCACCTTCTGTCCCACGTGAGCAGCACGCAGCTCTCCACATGTGTTGGTCCGAGTGACAAAACTGTTGAAGTCTTACATAAAAATAAAAATTTAAAAAAATAATAATTAAAAAATATATAATATCTCATAGCTTTTGCAGATGAGACAGAATAAATGAGTTTTCCCTCCCAATAAAATTTATATATATATGGAGAAGTTACTTCCTATATAGATCTGCACTAAGACTATAGCATAAACATGAAATGAAGCTAGTCTGAATGTATTTTAAACAGGGATTGTTTATGTTTCTCAGTTCATAAAGATACTTGAACATAGCCTTGCTGCAAACTGTTTCCTTACAAATTTCAGAAGTAAGAGAAGCAAAACTCCCAGATCAATCCTGAGGGGTGCTGACAATTCCACATTTAAATCTAGAATCAAAGAATAGTTTGGGTTTCAAGGACGTTGAAGCTCATCTCATTCAACCCCCTTGCCGTGGGCAGGAACACTTTCCACTATTCCAGGCTGTTCACAGCCCCATCCAGCCTGGCCTTGGACATTTCCAGGGATGTGGCAGCCACAGCTCCTCTCAGCAGGACCACGACCTCACCACCTACACAGGGATTAATTTCTTCCAATATCCAAACCAAACCTGCCCTCCTTCAGTTCAAAGCCATTCCCTCTTGTCCTGCCACTGCAGGTCCTGGCGGTGACACGGCAGAACAGGGCTTAACAAACCAAGAATTCAACACACACGGAGGACACCCACCATGCAGGTGTAAACTGAACAGCTCCTGCCTAAAACAACTGGAAGGCGGCCTCAACCACGGTTACAGAAAGGTTTGCACAGATCCCCGTGTGCCTATAATCACGGCCTAAGTCACAGATCCAAGCACAACCAATTACAGAATGTGCAAGAGGCTCAGCCTGCAAGGAGAAGCCTGAAGGCATCGCCTAGACATACATAAATAATTTCAAGAGGCAATCTCACTACATTCATGACAGGCTTTAGAATTAAAAGAGATTTAGACTAGACACTTAATAAAGTGATACAGGGAAAATAACTCGTGACATTAATCAACTCTGTGGACTACCCTGACCAGTACCCCGGGAGAAAAGGCTCCCAAACCTCGAGGGGACGGGGCCAGCGCTCCTCCTCACCTGGAGCCGCAGGTGCGGCGGCAGCGGCCGCCCGGTGCAGCGCTCGCACCAGCAGCCGGGGCAGCGCCATCCCACAGCCGCCCCTCAGCCAGGAACACGGGAGGAGGGCCGCAGACCTGCGCGAAGCGGAAAAAGGTGAGCTCCGGAGGGGAAAAGGGGAAAGGCACAAACCACGGCCGTCTCCTCCCCTCAGCACCGCCCGCCCCAAAGATGGCGGAGGGACGCGCCCCCCCCGCGCGGGGGCCGACGGGAAGAAGTTCGAACGGCGCCGGCGGGACGCGGCGGCCATGGCGGAGGAGGCGCCGGAGGACGGCGCGGTGCGGACCCTACCTAGCCTCAGGCGGCTCTCCCGGGCTCTGCCCTTCGGACGGAGCCATGGCCGCCTCGGCAACAGCCCCGGCTGCCGCCTCATTGTGCCAACGTTGTTCTCTCAGGTACGGCGAGGCGCGGGCGGCGCCGCCTTTGTGTCTCCTCCGCGTTCCCTCCGTGTCCCCTCAGCCGCGCTGCGCCGCGCGGGCAAAGCAAACTTTAACTTTTTTCCTTTTCTTTTATTCTCCCCACCCCCAGGAAAAGGCGGACCCGCAGAAAACAGCGTTCTTGCTGCGTAAAGCCTGGACACTGTACAGCGTGACCCCCCTGTACGGCTTCCGCCGCGCCCGCCTCAGGGACTACGCGCGGCTGCTGGGCGCCTTCATCGCCGCCGAGAAGCAGAAGGGGCTGGCGGTGGAGGTGGGCGTCGAGCTGGACATCAAGGTGGCCCTGTCCAGCCTTCCCGACATCAGGGGCAGCGAGCTGGACCAGGCTGCCCTCCTCGTGCAGGTGAGGGCGCTGGTTTTGCTGTGATGGAACGCTCTGTCTGGAAAGCAAGCCCCAAGGTTAAACCCTAGCTGTGTGGAATAGCTACTGGAGCATCCGCTGTGATTTAATGAAACTGAATTCTGTCTATTTTTAACTGGAGCGGAACGTTTATAGAGTTAAGCTGTGCCAGGGCAGGTTTAGGTTGCACATTAGGAAGAATTTCTTTACAGAAGGGATGATTAGACATTGGAATTGGCTGCCCTGGGAGATGGTGGAGTCACCGTCCCTGGCGGTGTTTAAGTTAAGACTGGATATGATACAGTCAAAAGCCTGGTCTAATGACAAGGTTGAGCTTGGTCACAGGCTAGACTTGATGGCCTCTTTTTCAGCCTAATTGATTCTGTGATCTCCCCTAGGCAATGCATACAGTAAAGAGCAAGTTTGAGTTCAAGTTTTTAACAGCATCAGAGTATGACTATACAGAGCAATCTCTGTCTGATGTTTTAGTTCAGTAGTCAATTTACTGCCAGGACTTGGATGGGTTCTTTTTCTTCCTAGATAAAGCATAATCCCATTTCCAGGCCAGTGCTTAATTAATGTTTCTGAAATTGTTTTGCCTCAAGTGAAATGTGCTACTGAAATGTCAGGTTCATTGTGTCAACAGTTGTAGGATGTACCATGGGAGTTAAGCAGCCTAAACTCAGATCCTAAGGAATTTAAAAGTGCTTTTTCTGCTGTTTTCAACAGAATTGCATTCAATTTTTAGGGATGTCATGGATAGACTGAATAATTGTATGTGCTTGACACAAGGGGGGAAAAAAACACACTTTAAAAAAAGGCTTAAAACTTTAAATCAATATCTGTTTGTAGCTGATGGGAAAGAAAAAAGCCACACTTGCTTTTCAGCATTGTAATGCTTCTTCTCCCCATCCCAGCTGTCTTCGAGGTCACGAGCCTCCTCCAGGAACTCTGAGGACAAGCCGGTGTGGTCGGGCTGGTTCTGCTCCATGTTTGGGGATGATCTTTTCGAGAACGTGCCAGAGCACTTCACCTGCCTGCCCCTGTTCCTGAGCCACGGCGCCGAGAGCTACACCTCCCTGGTTGGCAGCTGGTTCCAGAAGACTTTCGACTGCTGCTTCCGCCGCCTGGCCATCAGCCCCCTGAACCTCAGCTGGATGGTGGCCATGTGGGCTGGCTGCAAGCTGGACAGAGCTGCCTCTGCCGTGGAACTCGTCTTCTCCGTGCCCCGCCTGGCGCAGCCCCTGGATATTTCCTACGCCATCCACCCCGAGGACGCCCAAGCTCTGTGGGACACAGTACAAAAAACGCCAGGAGAGATCACCCAAGAGGAGGTGGACGTCTTCATGGACTGCCTTTATGCCCACTTCCACAGGCACTTCAAGATCCACTTGTCAGCTGCCAAGCTGGTGAAGGTTTCCACAGGGGTTGCCTTGGCACACTGTGATGGGATTGTAAAGGTGAGGCCCTTAGCAGCAGGTTGTTCTAATGCTGGCCAAATAAAACAGCTGTACCTGAAAGTCTCATGGTTCTTTTGCGTGATTTCCTACAAGGAATTGTTAAACCCTCAGCTTTTACTAGTCATACTTAGCTTTAGAGGTGGGGCAGCTGCCAGCACAGTATTTTATTACTGCCTTGCTGCAAAAGCTACTTGCCTGGGGCAGAAATAGGTGTATTAGCTGTGGTATGAACAGGAAAGTTTCTTAGGCCATAAAAAAACTAATTTTGGACTTAAAAAGATCCCAAACATTAAAAAAAGTTCCTAGTTTTCTAGTACTGTAGTTATTAAAACACAGGCAGAAGACTCCTTCACATGTAAACCTTTTCATAAAGGTGCTGGTCTTTCTACAGAGGTATCTCTAAACCACAGAATATTAATCCTTCAAGCAATACAATATTTTCTTCTGAGTTAAAGAAGAGTTTGTGTAAATGCAGTTGTTTAAAATTACTCTATGATGAAGAGCACATTGCTTGTTTTTATCTGTAATAGCTTAAAAATGTCTGACACAACTCCTGTTGCAGGTAAGTAAGTACACAGAGATATCTCAGGCTTTCTGAAGGGTGCTCTTGTGGAATGTGTGCTGTGTAAATTCAGTTATGGCTTTTCATAATGGGATTCAAGTCATATTCAGTATTGGAAAAGTAAAGCAACAACAGGGCAGCTGATTAAACACACAGAACACTTGGTAGTTTCCTTCCAACCAATGCTTCAGGGTGTGGAAATCTGACAACTGCAATTGTTGCTTTGACAGGCTTTTTTCTCTTTCTTTTGCAGATTCTAAACAGCCAACACCTGCCTGGAGTGCTGATGCTACTGACTGAACTCGCAATCTCTCAAATCCAGTGAGAGCCATTGCAGTAGCACTTCATACTCAAAAGGCTTTGTGTTTGGACAATCTGTATGGAGAAATCCCCAGGAAACTCACTCCTACAGCATCTTCTCTCCTCCCATTCTGGCTGACTTTGGACAGACTGTAAGTCCAGCACTTTGCTGTGCATGGAATTACACAGCTAAGTCAAGCAGACATTTGGCCCTGAAGAAGGGCTGCAATGCAAACTTGTGACAGCTTCCTGAGCAGCTTTGTTTTCTCAGAGTCACTCATTTCATTTGTGTGCAGGTATCAGCTCAGAGACAAACAGTGCAAGTTCTTGGTGCAACTTACTGGCAGGTATTTCCAGTTGGTTTTCACTGGACAGCCTAAGCTATGCAGACCTTGGCTAAACTGTGACTACTCTTGGGCTAGCCTAAATGCAAAGTGCAGCACACCTGAGAAAGGGTGCACACTACAACCCGGGCCAGAAAAATCCAGGTTTCTAACTCCCTTTTCAGCTTGTAAAGAGTACATGGTAATGGTGATAATGTTCATTTATGTTCCAGTTGGGCATGAGATTGGACACGAGGCACTTGTCAGCCTGTTGGTCCTCCCAGGCACATTGATAGATAGGAAAGTGAGGTGTGGATAAGCTTGATAGTTACTAGGCTTTGTCCTGATGTTTGTGATCTTCGATGTAGTCCTGTAGGCCAGAGAGCTCTCAGGATTGGAGCTCTGTGCTAGAATTTGCTTGGATCCCTCCCTTCTGGAGCAGGTAAGAGTTCAGAGGGACATTTAAGGAGCAGAAAGTAGCACCCACTGAGACATTTTTGTAATACAGTACTAAAGAAAGAAAATCTTTTCCATCTTTTGTCTTAAGGAAAGACCACCACTGTCTTATTAAATATATCCTTGCATGGAGCTAATTTCCAATTACAGCTTACCTGACCAAACCACCCCTTGTTACTTATTAAATGCTTCTGTGAGCAGCAAAATTACAAGTCTAGTTTCTTGCTTCACACTTGTGCAGCACCTCTAGGAGCTGATTTGTGCTGTGACTTTCTCCTAAATAGGGGTGCAAGTTTCCTTTCTTTTCCCAGTGTAAAACTGCCTAACACATGACATAACTGCATGCCTAGTTCCTAACCTGCTTCCAGAATTAAACAAAGAAACAGGCACTTGATTTCAGATCCTTTACTAGTTGAAGATGGATTGGTTTTGCATGTTAAGGTGGAAGTCTGGTAATTCTTACCCTGTTAAAAGCAGCTAAGTGATCTTCTGAAGGTCTTGGCAGCTCAGCAGCTACCTTAACTATCACTTCTGGTGCTTTAGTTTCCTTTTTTGAAATATCTCAGACAAAATTTGCTATCTGGAGTCAGAAGAGCACTGGACAAAGGAGTAGAAGGTCTGGAAATAACTGGCACCTGTATTTGGTTTCAAAATAGGACTGTTACACCCAGGGCAAAGTTTTAAATCTAATGCTCAGCTCTTTACAACCAATTTGCATAAATAATCTCTAAAACCCTAAATTCTTAGAGCCTCTTTTAACCTCTTCTTTGTCTTGTCCTCATTGTTAAATGCAGTTAAGTGAGCAGAGATAAGATTTAGCCAGATAGCACAGATACTTCCTGTCACAAAAAGCTGGTTCTGAGTGAAACAGCAGAGTTTATTAAGCCTCTTTTACTGGGATTTATCTGCGGGGAAAAAAACCTCCAGCATCTTTGTCCATATAAACCACAGAAAAACAATCCCCACTGCTTTCCCCCCAAGGAACAAACCAAGAACAGCGTAGAAGAAATTTATTAAGATAGCACTATTTATACAAGTTACTCATGCTAGAAAAAAGCATAAATGATACATGTAAACATTTGTTTACAGAATACTTGTTTTCCTTGTAAAGGTGCAAATGATCTTCATATGTAAACACAAGAATACCGACCTTTAGGGGGGAAGGGGCTTTTATAAAAGTTTTTATGTCCCATTTATGACTGTAGTGTTTTTTTTACTATATTCAAGCACATTAAAGTCTGAGTTACATGAATCAAATGATGAAGTTAAAGAACTTAAGGTGTCAGCATTGCCTTCTTCATCTCAAGAATTTACAGTCCTCTTTTTCAAAATGAAATTTAGTAAGGTCCACAGTTAGATCAGGTGCAAAAGGTCATTCTTCCTTACTCAGTAGAAATTACAGTAAAAACAGAACTGTTGAGTCTTGAGTTCTTCCCTGCTCTCCCCCCACTCCTGGGTGACTCCACAGTTATTCACAGTGCCAGAAAACAGCCCTTCCCCTCCAAACTCTTAAATGAGCCTCACACCTTTCCCTGCTCTAACCATACACAGTCAAAGTGCACAAAAACCACTCAAAGAGAGGGCACCATCCATCATGGTCAGGAATTCTACAGACACAGACAAGATGGCAGCTGAGGTGAGGCTGGTCTGAGTGGTTCTTTTTTCAGCAGGAAGGAGCTGGCTGTGGGTCTGCTCTTTCAGCAAGAACTCAAGACGTGGGTATCAGAATTAACAGATGGTACCTGCATCCTGCTTCAGACAAGAACTGACATCAAGCAGACAACAGGAGGAAAAAGGCTTTTAAAAGTGAGCTAGAACTAGGTGGGTTTAAGTTCCATCAGTGGTTGCAGGATAAAGTACCAGTGTGGGTGTAGCCAAACTATTCCACACCCAGCTGCATTATTTCTGATATTATTCCTGTTAGTGGTGGGTCCTTTGTAACAGCTGTGAGCTGAGTGCAGTGTTCTCTCTGTCCTCACAAAGGGACAACTACACCCAGCCTAAGGGGGGGGTCATGTCTGCCAGTGGGCCATCAGGGACTCCCCAAACTATCCTATGACTCAGGATTCCATCATGTCGTTGGGAAAGCCCTTGCTCTGGGGGAGGGATTCAACATTCCTGCCTGGCTTTGAGGGTGCATGATCTGGGGGTTTGGGGACCTGGACAACAACCACCACTGGACATCCAAAGAAGGACCAGGCCTTTCCATGGGACCAGTGCTTTTGACAAGACCTCATCCATCACTCTAACAGGACTGCAACCACCGTTTAATCAGGACTGGTTTTAAGCCACTCTTTGTGTATTCATTACATTTATTGTCATCTTTCTATTGAATTGCAACTCCGACTTGAAATCTCTCACAAGGTATTTCTGTGGGGTTAATTCCTCCCCTGCTGGTTTACCTTCAAACCAGCACAGATTCACACACAGGAGAGAGGAGAGGAAAGCTGAATTTTTGTACTGTAAAAAGGCATTCCTTGCAATCCTTTTCCTCTCACCCTTTTTGGGCACTTCACTGATTCAGCTGAGCAATGAGAGTTCCAGTTCTGAAAAGATACTCAGGGCACTCATCCTCACAGCTCTCCTGTCCTCTTAGAGACCCCAAATCATACCACAAGGGTTGGAACCACAGTAGTTGGCAGGACACAGCCCTGCCCAAACCACCAGCTGGTCGAAATGCAAGTCACACATACACACATATATATATAAAATACATATATATATATATGCACACACAGATGTATATAAAAAGCTGGAATCATCGCTGTGAGCGATACAAAGGAAATACATGATACAAATCAAATGAAAAAATAAATATACTCTGTGCACAGAAAAGCTTCTGTGCAAAGGTGGCACCTTGCAAGTCAAGTACTTTTTCTTTTTTTTTTTTTTTTGAAGCTCTCTGTAAATAAGGCAAAAGCAATGTTTTCTGTATCACTTTTTTCTCTTTCGCCCACCAAACAGCTGCCACATCCACTGCTCCCACAGCAGGAGGGAAAGCAGGAATCCCTCCTCCTGGCCAGACTCCCAGTACAGAGTGTATAGGCTCTACATCAGCATCCTTTTAGGCTACAATAACTGTTTACAGTTTGGTTTATTCAAAAAATGTAGAACTATTTAGAAAAAATACGGACATAAGCGACACTTCTACTTTTGTCCAGTGGTTCCCTGGAGTCTGACAACGTGGTCTCCCGCGGGGCACACTCTCACAGAAGTCAGTTTTTATAATTCCATAGAAAGAGTTCACCGACAAAGAGTTACATTGGAGCTAGACCGTGCATACTAGAGCTGCAAAGAGGTCCAGTGTCAACAAGTCTCTGCAGTTTTTTTTCTAGGAATGAGAAGGCAGGGGACTCCCTCCCTCTGGAAGCTTACCATATATGAGATTCACAGTGTGTCATTTTGATAACCCCCACGCCGCCGCCCAGCCGCCGGTAGTTCATCCCGCCGTACAACCTGCAGAGACAACATTCCAGAGTCACACATCCTCCTCTCCATGGGGACACTTGGGAGCTGCCATGGGAAACTCTGAGCCAGCCCATGTTACCATCTTTAATGTCTGCCTAAAGTGAAGAAGAGGTTGTGGAGCACCCACCCATCTTACACACTTCATAAGTAAACAGCTGTATTTGCTCGTGCCTTCCTCTCTCAGAACAGAAACTGCTGATTGATTTGACACCAAATTTCTGATAAATAAATACTTCCTGCTCCTTGTCTGGTAATGTGCAAGACAGAAAAGAACTTTGTAGGCTGTAGCTGACCTTAAGCTAGGTTTTGGGTAACACAGGACTAGGCTTAGTCCTCCCAATTCAACTAATTTATTTGTTATGTCTAAACCCCTACATTCAGCTGAGCCAACCAAGATATAACACATCCCAAGCACCATCTGCTGACTGCAATGGTGTCTGCATTTCATAGGGATACCAGATCCCAGCAGATTGCAGCTGCCTATTCCCCTCTGTGCCACTGGAGTCTGCTGGCAGGAACAAGTTCTCCAAACAGCTTTGTTAAAGTCAAATTGCAGCAGAATCGTTTCTCAGTCAAGCTGCACAAATAAAAAATACCTTCAATATACAAAGGAAAGGGAAGACCATGGAAGCTGGTCACCTATTTTGAGTTCAGTGGAGGAAAAAAAACACAAGCTAATAATACCTTGAATAATCTCCCAAACTGTGTGAATGCCTGCAAGGCAGTCACTCCTAACTCTGGACTGTCACAGGGAGTAGCTGAAACCATTCCACTAAGGAATCTGATGTATGTACCACTTTCTCCTCAACTGCTTTCCTCAGCAGTTCAAAAGGTCCTGTGGATCCATGGCTCACCAAACCAGGGGAAATTCCTTCACTGCTGCTCATGACAGCCATTCTTACCAGTGAAGGGGTAAACTATTACTATCACTAGTAAGGATAAGAACATTAATTTCTCCCCGTTTTTCCCATTTCTCCCCCAATTTTTCCCCACCCTTGCCAGATCACCACAGCAGCAATAATAGCCACAGGTGCTTGATGCTTTATGCTAATTACATTTGGGAATTGAAAACACAAGCAATTGTTTTCAAGTATAGTTATGACTAGAAAGGCTATCTTTCCTCTTTCTTTTCTGCTCAGCATGTATTTTGATCAGCAATTTCATATTATTTGTATCAGCTTGGAGATTCTTGCAGTGGCTGAATCCTGCTGATTTAAAGGGGAATAACATCATATGCTTGAAGTGTTTGAGCTCCTCCAAAAGGATTCAGAAATCACTGCCTTAGCCTGAAAGCAAGAAGTGAACAGGCCAAATTCTACATGGTGGCTGTGAGCTCCTTCTGCTAAGGACAAGCCCAGTTTGATTGGGATGCAGGAGAGACTCAGCCCAAAATGAACAGGAGGAACATAGTGGGATATTTTTCAAAATATGGTTCTTTCTTGCAAGGCAAGAAGCCAGAATGGGAATGTTGTGATGGTTCTACCCCACACAAGTTCTCTGTTATGGGGGTACCACATTCCTACTTTGCCTGGGACAGCTCCAGCTGGATTTCACTGTTTGATTGCCACACAAATTCAAATTACCTCCACGTGTTAGCATCTGGATCAAACACCTCAATGGTCTTCAGGTACGTTGTGCCATCAAAGCCCCCCACTGCCATCAGCTGTCCATTCACCACGGCCAGGCCAACCTGCAAAACAGCCATCAGACAGCAGCTACTTAGCTGGGATGTCCTGAAAAGAAGGGTTAAAATGGAAATATTAATAAAGCTATTTAGTAACTGTGTTTGGTGAAAGGCAGTCTGCAGGAGAGGGTTGGGGTTTTTTCTTTAGGGCATGGCACAAATGAAATACCATAAAAAATGAGACATGGAAAGTTAAATATGTATCTCAGAATAAAGAATCTCTCAAAGAAAAAGCAGGGGGTTCCCCTTATTGCCAGCTACAAGAAGTAGAACCATCTGACTGATGATAAATACATGAGAATCTAAACCTTTTCCATACAAAACTTATGTTCTGGACTGAAATTCATCCCCAAGAAAGAATATCTACCAGCCCACAACACTTGGTTAAAGTAGCAGAACCACAGGCAAGCCCCTGGTCTCGATCCTCTCAGGTTGGGGCTTGGACCATCTGTAAGCACCTTGGCCTCCAGATGTTCTATTTAATCTTTGAAATCACTGAAACATCAAAACATGACTTCCAGGGGAAAACGTGGAGTATAACAGAAAAAAGGGAAGGTACACATTGCAAAATAGTCCCTGTTTTGGTTTTGAGGAAGTCAAAAGAGCTGCAGATACATCTGCAAGTGTTTAGCAGTTTCTGTAGAAAGCAAATACAGAAGCAGCTGATAAAGAGTCACTGTCTAATGAGAAACTAAAGTGGACAGTGTTGGACAGCTCACTCTGTGCTTGGAGAACAGAAATAAATATGTTCTCTGCCTCCAAAACCAGTGGTTGCTCGAACTGTGATTCATACTTGCCTGACACCAGACACTGGAACACTAACACACAGACAGAACTCATCCTCTCTTTAGCACATAATCCAATATCTAATGATGAACACCCAAATCATTTCCATCTCCCCAGCCAAGATGACTGCTGAAAACTGCATAACCTGTTGTTCACAAGAAAGCACCACGACCAGCAGTGTTTAGGAACTTGCTGTCACTCACAGCATTCAGAGGAGAGGCAGCAGCCCAAGTGAAAGCCCAGGAGCCCTGTTCCCACACACTCCTCCAGGCAATGAGAATCTGCTGGGAATATGTATTTGAACACGTGCTAACCCAGTTTCCCAGCTTTTTCCTCTCAGCAAGTGGGTGTTTTCACCTCCTAATTCATCCAGAGAGATCCAGGTACTAATTTGATAGTGTTCTTTGATGGTATTTCATACCAAGTACAGCTATGTCACCTAAAAGCTCCTCTGCTTCAGGCTTAGCTGACCACATACAAGGGCCCAAAACTATTGAAAAACACCCTCAAATGTCTCATTTCCCCATCCTAAACAGCTGTCTGTGGTATGACTTGCCAATCTCTTCACCCTTTAGTCTTGCTAGAGAGTTTTTTGCAAACTTTTTTCCCTCACAAAGAGGTCAAGATGCAGAGGAAGCAGGAGAGCCTCGTGACACACTTGACTGTGTGCTCTCCCCACAACAAGAGTGACAATGACACCTTGCCCTGTGCCCTCTGTCCCCACATGGTGACACGTGGCACAGAGGAGCCCACCAAGCCCCACCTGATGCCTCGAGAGGCTCCCTGGAACAGAGGTTGGACAGTGTCAAAGGAGTAAAGTAGGGATTTATTAAAGGCCTTCAAAGGATTCACCTTGGGCAGTACAAGGCTACAACCAAGATGGATGACCAGTCCCAAGTTCTCACACTTTTATAAGTTTTGGCCCATTTCTATATTGGGGTTCATTGTCCAATTCCAGCTCCAGGTGATGCAGTCCCATCCTCCCAGTCTGCTCTCCTCAATTCCATGTTGTTTGCACTTTTTGGGCCTGAGGGCTGTAACACTGTTCTTGGTTCTGAGGCTGGGAAAGGATTGTTTTGTGTGACTGAGCTGTGAGGAGAACTTGCCAACACTGTCTATGAAGTTCAGAGTTATAAACTAATGCAGTATAGAATCTGGAAAACGTGGGAATCAGAAAAACAGAAACTTCCACAGACACTGAAGGATCTGCTCTGCAGCCTTGGAAGAAGCTTGGATTGATGTATAAGTACAATACACAGACATTTAGCAGAAAAATCATAAGCTTATGCTTCTATAGTTTTAAGAATATGCTTTAAATGAGTAAGAAACTGTATTGATAAGATGGTGAAGGGTTTGTAAGGTAAGGGTGTGGCTGTATAGAATAAACTAAGAGTTTAGAAGTTATGAGAGTATGCAAGTGAGACAGAAGCCACTGGATAAAAGTATCCACAGTGCAGCAGAAGTAAATAAAGGTGATAGGTTAAAAAAGCAAAATAAATTCTGTGGCAACTGTCTGCTGAGTTAGAAAGCTCTATATTGCCTTGTAACAAAGAACTTGTGACTACTCTTGAGCTATGGCCGAATGCTTCCTCCTCTAAAACCTCATGGCCTGTGAGACTGACCAATAAATGGTTCTTAGCTTGGTAAGAGCCCCATTCCTTCATTTCTAATGGCAACAATGACAGGAAAACATGAAATGTAAAACCTGAGGCATCAGACTCACCCCGCTGCGCCGGGACGTCATGGCCACCACGGGAGACCACTGGTTGGTGCGTGGGTTGTACCTCTCAGCACTGCTGAGCTCTGTGGTGTCATCCCTGCCTCCCACAGCATAGATCATGTCCTGGTACACAGCACAGCCCAGGTGCTTCCTCCTGGTGCCCATGGGGGCTATCGTGTGCCAGCGGTTCTCCTGGGGGTTGTAGCGTTCCACTGCGGAGGGAGGGAAAGTGTGGGGTCAGCAGGGATGGCAGGCAGTGGGGAGACCTGATTTCCACACACCAAAAATGCCATGAACCCATCTGTTCCAAAGCCATGAACCCCTTTGTTCTTTCTTTCCTTCCAAAGCCACGAACCCTTTGTTCTCTCTTTTCTTCCCAAGAACTCTTGCTAACCTCTCTCCTGTCTCCACACTCATATCTTCACTGGAGAGGGAGGTGGCAATGCTACAAACTGACCTGCAGCAGTTTTACTTTTGGCACCTTCCTTCCTACAGCAAAAATGGCTGCTGCAGGAATTTAAGAAAAAAAATGTGCTTGCAACTCCTATGCAAATGATCAAAGCCTTATATTGAGGACATGCTGCCAAATGAAGCACTGAGAAAGTAAAAATGTGACACACAACCAGGTAATAGGGGCTCACAAGTCTGGAAAGTGAGCTATTGTATGGCAAAATAATATTTAAAGAAAAAAACTCCACAAATTGATCACTGAGATTTTCAACAGCCATCTGGGGACATGACAGGCTGCCAGGGCCAGGACAAGCCCTGACTGGGATGCAGGGACAGCAAAAGTCATACCAGTATTGAGAGGAGATGTTCCATCAGAGCCTCCCACAGCATACAGGAAGCCTCCCAGCACAGCCACTGCCACTCCCAGGCGCCTGGTGCTCATGGAAGCCACTCGAGTCCACTTGTTTTCTTTGGGATCATACCTGGCACAAGAATAAACACCAGAGCTGAGGGAAGTGCTGACATCTTCACAAAGGGGCAGTAAGACTGACTTTATTCTCCTCCAAAAAAAAAAAAAAATCCCTGTAAGATTTGTACAGCTCCTATCACCTCTCCAGCTTGTCTGCATCAGCTGCACCCTCTAAGAGACCCTCTTTCTTGCTGTGCCCCACTTTTTTGGGGTTTATTTTGCAATTAAAATGTACCTCTCCACAATGTTGAGACAAGAGACACCATCCTGGCCACCCACAGCATAGAGGTAACCTCCAAGAACTGCTACTCCAACACTGGTCCTGCAGGTGCTGGTGGGAGCCACATCACTGCTCCACTGATTGGTCTTTGGATCATACCTGGAAAAAAACACACCAGACAGCAAAAATTACCTGCCTAGGTCTGCTTCAGACTCTCCCAGGCTTGGGAGCTCTACTAAGGCTGTGAAACTTGCCTATCCTGAGCTTCAACTGCAGCACAGCTCTTTGTAAGCTGGATAAAAGCCCTGAAGTGATACAATGCATCCCCTACATGTTATTGCAGGGATGTTCAAACTGCAGGTTGGGATGAATCAAGCTGGAGATCAAAGGTTCAGGCTCCTGAGAGAGACTGGCTGGCGTGTGGTAACTTGCAGCAGAGTTAACTCTGCTCTGTTCCCTGCAGTTCACACAGGAACTCAGCCAGCACTGGGACTTCCAGCTAAAATATGGAGGAACAAGATGGATTTGGGAATCCAGAGACAAAGAAATACAGTGCATAGCAAGGAAGTGTAGGACATGGGACATACAATGCTAAGGTCATGATTCGGGAAGTTGGGAGCATTCAAGGAGATGGGTGGGAAGAAGGGGAGGCTCGAGGTGGGAGGAGGTATTTGTACAGCTCATTGGGTTTGTTACAGGGCCAAGATTTAGACTAGTAGGAGAGCATGAGTCATGTGGCTTTCAGGCATGGGAGTTGCCCTATGCAGTTCCCAGAAAGCTTGGTAAAACTTGTTTGACTTTAATCTTTCACAGATCTAAAACTGACCTATTTTTCTTCTTCTGCCTATGTGCCAAGGTTCCTTAATGCTCAAGTTAGCACTTAACAAAAAAAAAAATAAAAATCCAGGATCTTTCCCTCAGCATCTAAGTAATGCTCACTGCAACCTCACCTTCTGTGCCTTGCTTTTCTCTGTGAAGAGAAATGTGGCCACAACCTTCCTCAACAATACTAAAAACAAACCCTCAATTGCAAGGAAGGTTAACCAGGGTCACCACTCCTTCCAACAACATACCCAGACCCATCTCCTAGAGATTCCTTCCTTATGCCAGAGACTTTGGCTTTTCCCATTAAGCTGGGGATAACGTGGCACAAAGCATTCTGCACCAAGGGTGTGCAAGGCACGAGGAAACAACAAAATGAACTCATTCCTAAGAGGCTGCACCCAAGTTTAAACATTCACAGCTGAAATTCTGCACAGGGGCCTTATGGAGACCTACCTTTCCACACTGTTGAGATAAGAGGAGCCATCATGGCCTCCCACAGCATAGAGGAGGTCATCCAGGACGCTGACCCCGACACCACAGCGCCTCTTGCTCATGGAAGCCACCATCCTCCATTCGTTGGTCTGGGGGTCGTAGCGCTCCACGCTGGAAATGGCATCCCCGCTGCACCAGCCGCCCACTGCAGCCAAACACCAAAACAGGGTCACAAAAACACTCACTGAGCTCACACACTGCCTGTGCTCCTGGCACAAATTCCCCCCTGCGGACTCGTCTCAAAGTCACTCCTTCTGAGGTTTGTATTATAAAATAGAAGGAGATTTTCAAGAGCCTGGACTGAAGTTAGGAAATGCGGTGGCATGCACAGCACCAAAGAAATCCTGTGAGTAAGAACATAAGTTAACTCAGACTTTCAGATATTAATGCACAGGTCACAATCAGAAAGAGATTGGGAAGACTTTTTGGGAACACCACCACCAGAAAATCCTGCCTGGAGTCTCCTGGCCTAAGCCAGTGGGAAAAATACATTGATTCAGAATATCCTGACTTGGAAGGATCAAAGTCCAACTCTCCTGGCTCTGCACAGGATAGCCCCAAGAATCCCACCAATGTGTTGTCCAAATGCTTCTTGAGCTCTGATGGGCCTGGTGCTGTGACCACTGCCTTGGGAAGTCAGTTCCAGTGCTAGACTCTACTGTGGGTGCAGAACCTTTATTCAATATCCAACTTAAGCCTCCCCTGACACAGCTCCAGGCCATTCCCTCGGGTTCCACTGCTGGTTACCAGAGAGCCCAGAGCAGCGCCAGCCTCTCCTCCCCCTCACAAGGAAGCTGTAAACCATGACGAGCTCTCCTCTCAAGGCAGAGCAGATCGAGTGACCTCAGCCACTCCTCCAGCACCTCCTGCTGACACCACAGACACACCTGCAGGGACACACACCTGCAAAGAGCACCTCTCCACAGCGGATGGGTTTGCGCGGCCTCGTTCGCGGTCCCTGCATCAGCGGCCGCTCCTGGGGCAGCAGCAGGTAGTTTTTGGCTTCATCCACCAGATCCCTGTGCAAGACAGGAAAACATTAACCCCCAGAGCTCAGTCTTGGGAGAAGGGGCCAATCAGAACAGATGGGAATAGCAGCCAGCACTAGTCATGTGCCTCAGGTATTGCGAGGTCACACGAGAAGAGCGTGAGCAGCTCTGGTTAAACGCACGCTGTCACCTAAATACTCATCGGCTGTTTACAAGCCACTGACACAGTGACAGCAGCAAACCAGCACCAGAGCTTGGCCAGAGTTCAAAATAGATACAGCTTGCTATAAAAAGACTAATAAAAAAAATATATATGACAAGAGATTTGTCAGGCTTACTGTGCAGAAAAGAAAAACCCAGCCTGCCTCAAGCTAAAACTGAACAGTCAGTGGTTTTGCCTTGGAAGAGAACAGGAGTTGGAAAGCACACAAATACATAATACACACATGAACCAATAGATGGTGATAGTACCCTTCTGAGGAATATTTTCTCCATCAGCTCTGGCCAGCCCACACTGTCCATCCATTCATGACTTGCCACCTGGACTAATCCTAATATTACAAACCACTGAATAAAACAAAAAAGAACAAAAAAGTCCTCCTTCCCTCTACAAATGTGGAATTCCCCCAGTATGAATGCTTATTCAGGAAGAGAACAATGTAGCCTATGCCCTGAACTTCTTTACAATATGCACAAGATATATCATGTGCTTTGTGGATGATACAGAACTCTGTAGAACCAGAAAGGTGAGACTCATACCATAAAAGGAGGAAATGAAAACTTCCCTGCATTATCCTTGTGGGAAAGAGCAGACTCCAATTCCAGAGTCCAATTCAGCTATCAAAATGCAGACATCCTACATAGAAAAACTACTTTAGATCCCACTGAGATCATCATGAAAGCCATGCAAGAGCTGAGCTGCAATAACAGGCCGTGACTAGAGGGGGTGAAGGAAAAAAAAAAGGCAAAATGAAAATCAATATACTGAAAGGTCTTTTACCAACAGTCAAATTGCACACTCAAAGTTTGACATTTCACTGAAAACTTGAAAGAACAAAACCACTTCTGGGGTGCACCAGTGACAAATATTATACAAAGAGAAAGCAATTTCTCCTGCTTCTCCTATCCTGCCAGAGACGAAATTGTGAGGCATCACCCATTTACCGGTGACAAATGAGCACAGTTTCAGGGGACAACAAAATCCAATTCTGTAATTGGCTGAGGAGATTTACCTGCATTCCTCATCACTCTTAATGAGTGGATCAGAGCCCACTGTACCCACAAGAAACTTGGGACTCAACAGGGGCAGGCGGACGTGCTGCAGGACCTGAAACACAAACCAGAACACCTATGGTGAAACCACAGATACCCACAGAGATACAAAAAGCCAAATGGAAAACAACAGAATTTTAGTTGAATGGAATGCAGCTTGTCTCACAGCACATTTGCCTTTTCAATATCCCAGTTTAGATACCCAGCAGAAAATCAGTTTTCAGAAAGGGACAATCCACTGGATCAACAGCTGAAAGGTCACAGCTGGAAACCTTTAGAAAATTACAGATGTCAAGACATCTGCCTGAACACTAGTTAAATTAGTGGTTTTTTCAGCCATTTAGCTCTCAAACCTGAGTGGTATTGCAGAGTAAATGAACAATGAGAAACAACACATCTTTCAGAAGGGTTTAGAATTTGAATGCCCAAGCACATATACAAAGAGGCAAACAGTTATAAAAGCATAAAAGCTGCCTTGAGAAGAGCAGCTTTTTCCAGTTTGGTTTGTTTACTTAAAACCATTTTCAAAAGCTTTCCAGTAAATAAAGTTGCATTTAACATCTCTTTCCAAAGCAGAAACAGTGAGGCAGGCAGATGCTCACCTCTTTTGATCATCCAGCCCCAGACTTCAGAGGCTTTGGGCTGACAGCTTTGTCAGAATGGGTTCTGCTCTGTGAAATGCCTTGGCTTAGATGAAGCATCACATTCCGACGAAACCATTCTGACAAGCTCCACTGTAAAATCGTGAGGGCTGAGACACAAATCAAGCAGCAGAGCTTAAAGAAGCATTGCAAAGCGAGACAAGCCTTTTCCTCTCCACTGTGGTTTTGATACAGCTCTCCAAGCAGTGCAGGCAGGTTTGTCTGGACAGACTGCTGGAGTGAGCTCGTTTGGCAAGTCCTAGCTGGGAAAAATCTAACAAATCCCCTAATGAAGGCTCTGGCCAGCCTAGATGAAGGGACAGTGCAAACCACCTAACACAGGTGGGAGTCAGAGAATTTTAGTGGCTTTACAACATTCAGAAACACTCTGGCACCGCCCTACCATCCCTCATTCTTCTCCCCCTGGATAAAGCAGCCTGGAATGTCTCTGTGAGACATTCCAAGATTACCTGTGGCAGCTGGGGTCTTCTCTCCTGGATGCTGTACTTCACCCAGGCCATCACAGCGTTGAACACCTGCTCCTCGCTGCGCACGTTTAACTCGTCACTGGAAATGATGTCTATGAGCTGGTTGGCAGGAAGCAGCATGAACTCTTCACTCTCCATCACCTGGGAAAGGCAGAGGAAAAAGGAAGGGAGTTAAGACAAAGCATCAGAACCACTCACCACCCCAGCACTTCATGGACTGACCCAGTAAAAAGCCAAATCCCCATCAGTTCCAAGACCAACACACGTGAAGGGTTTGCTGCACTGGGCAGAACGCAGCCCCCAGCAACACAACAAGACACTTCTAGATGGGCATGCCTTTTACACCCTTTAACACTTTTAAAGGGTGAAACCACACTGATCAGGTTTTGAAATACAGGAAAAACAAAGCCCTTCTTTAAAATCAGCCTCCTCGTTTGCCGTGCCTAATACATAAAGCAGAAATGAAACCACAATAAATACATGACTAAAAAGCAGCACTGGAGCACAGAAGATTCACAAGGAAAGCAAAACAGAGCAAAATAAGAGTCTCAAACAAGTTACCAGAGGCATTGCAGAGAACACAGAAAGCCTGATTTGTGGCAGAACAGAAAATATTTCAGGAGACTCATCTGATCCTGCCTCTTTCATTTGCTCTAAATATATACACATGGAGTGTGCAGCAGTCGAGATGCACTAAAGAGGGAATCAGAGCTTCTAGAGCCCCTAAGGACTGATCTCTTGTGAAAGTCAAGCCACTGACAAACACATTAATTCCTTCAGCATCCAAGATAGCAACCGAGTTTCTCAGGAGGCCTTGGCTGCTGCTGGGGGACTGCTCACACAGCATGAGTCAGTCAGACTGCCCTGGGAGCTCACACAGCACCACAGCTCCTGCACAGACACCAGATAGATGGGAAAAGGTACAAGAATCAAAATTAAAACTGCAGAAATGGCCTGACTGATAACTGCAGGCTCGCCTTCCCTGCAAGCATTCCCAGCCTGCAATTTCCAAAAGGTTCAGGGACAGAAAATAACTGAATGCTGGCTTGCTCTTATCATCTGTGACCACATTAGAATTCCGTGACTTATTTCACAATTTGCTGCATAAATTAAAGAAAAACACTCTTTGACACGATCATCTCAACAGCAGTCAGCTGTGCAGTCCTTTTAATTACCTGAAGAAGTTATTTAAGGGCACTGAACAAATATGCAATTACTGACAACAGAAAATATTGTTAAAAAAGAACAAAGAGGACAATGAGATCAGTTACCAGACTTGGTTCTTGGGCACCCTGAGCTTTTGGGGACAGTAAAGACCACAGCAAGGTTGGCCCACACAATCCTTCAGCCTTTCAGTAGGAACTGGCTTGCTCATTAAAGATCTTTATCAGCTTTTTTTTTAAGTTTTTTATCAGCTTTTTTCCATGGTCTCCTTTCCTCCTACAAAGCTTTTGTGTAAACTTTACTCTGATGGTTTTTAAATGCAGCTCCTACAGAGTCTGGAAACAGCAGCTGTGGAAATTCCTGAGTTAAAGATGCTGATCCAGTCTCTCCCTTTGAAGCTCAGGACACCCAGTTGCATTGATGGCCTCACAAAATTCAAAGCACTCAAAGCAGTTCTTTAAACCAAATTATTACTACTGTGCAACTTGTTAGTTTACATAGTAAACCAAATCATATTTAAAATGCTTTGGCTTTTTTTGGCTTAATTATCAGGACACTCATAATTACCTGACTAATATTAATGATTTATTTTACTGACTTGCTTAGTGGACAAGAATTGGCTGAATTTCATTTCCTCTGCAGCATTCCTGAACATCAGTGCCTTTATAAACAGAGAGAATTAATGTCAGACACTACAATATAGAGTCCAATTTTTGTCTGTTGATAAAAGTGCAAGTTGTCCACCCATAAATATAATTTTTCCCTACACACAAATGTCAAGAGACAAAAAAACCCAAAAAAAAACCCCAAAAAAACCAAGGCTGTTCTTGTACAGTGGAGTTGTTAATAGAACCATTTCACATTATATGCACAAAATCTACGAGGGGTTATAGGCAACAAATTAAATTGGGAGGAATGGAAAAAACTGAAAAAACATTTTACCAAGAAGTTAATGATGTAATGCAGCAATACACATCAAAATTTAATAGAAGCAGAGGTTAGCACAGCAGAGGACATGAAGTAATTCAAACTGTATTCAAAGTAACTGCATGGGTTGGCCTGGTGCCTGCTGCTTAATATTTCACCTTGGCACCCAGGAAATTCCCAGCTCATGTCCCTTTCTGCCAGCTTGGAGGAATGATGACACAGCCTCTGCACAGGAAGACAAACTTTTTATCAGCTTTTTATTTATTTTTTATTATTTTTCAACCTCCACAGTGGAGGATGGTTAAACAGAAAAGTGCCTGGCTTCCCCCAGGGATCACCAAGCCACTCCCCAGATGGAAAATACTGCCAGAATGGAATGCAATCCCATGGAGCAGCAGCACTGACACTGTCTGTAGAGAAACAGTGGAAGCAAAAGAAGTGATTATTAAGGATGAAGAGCTGAAGAACTCCTGGGGCACTGAAATGGACACCAAAACCTGTCCAGGACAAAGAAATAGTGCTCTAATCTAAGCCTCAGTTCTCCAGAGGCTGTGTTTAAGTCAAGTCAATTATAATTTGCATCATCTTTGAGGAAGAGTGTTCTCTTCTCTTTTGCCTTCATGTGCTTTAACAGGGATAAGGAAGACAGAAAGTTGTCTTCAAGGGACTGCAAAAGAAAAGAAGCCCATAGCAAGCAGCTCTTAACAGCCAGCTGCATGTATTAACGCTAAAATATTTTAAAACAAAACTGTCAAGCTGATAAAATGTTATTTAGAGGCTTCTAAGCATGCCCTACTCATGTAATAACAAGATCTAATAACCAATAAAACAACTCATGTAATAACAAGCTCTAATAACCAATAAAATAAGCAAGCACTGAAAATAAACAACCATCTGGATAGCATCTTGCTCCTCCCCACAAAAAACCCAAAAACCAACAAATCCAGAAGAAAAGAAGTGCACAGCAAGCACAGAGGATATGAAGTGGCCAGTTAAAATGCAGGGCTTTGGGAAACCACCAAGTTCTACAAAAAACAACCACATCTTACCAGTAAATTCTACTTGGTTAGAGAAGATGCATTTAATTGCAGCTTTTGTAGTAAACTGATCTTGTGTCCACAGTTAGATACCAAGAATTGTCTCCACTGTGTCCAACAGTTGTGTTCTGTCGTGTTGCCCCAGCTCAGATTTTTCTTAAGTACTACCTGACTGAAATTAATACAATTCCAATCTGCTTCTTGCATGTTAGAAGGAAAAAAAAAAAAAAGAGACAAGCTGCCATCACTCACAGCACTTCCATACTGCTGCTTCTCTGGGGAAACTAAATTAGCACCAGGAGTTCCTGGAGTTCCCCCCTTTGGAAAGGATCTCCCAGTGAAGCTGGTGGGAAAAGGAGATTTTTCTGCAGCAGTTCAGTGAAGACCCACTTTTCTCTGACTATTGCTCACACAATCCTTAATTATAATGTTGATCCTTGTCTGAACCAGCTGCTGGCATTTTTTTTTTCACCAAAAAATCATCTAGGCAGAATTAACAAAGGATGAGAAACTTGAGTTTGTAAAGGTCAGCTACAATATTACACATCTGCATTACTTTCAGACAGCTTCTGCTGAATAATAGATGCAAAACTCTAGTTCTGCTACAACCAGGGATTTGAAGACTCCCCTGAGGCAGCCTCATGCTCTCCCAAACACCCACTTTTCCAATCTCAGAGCTCAACATCAAATTCCTTGGGTTCTATTGATGTGTTATCCTTACTTTTAACACCTGCTCCCCCTCCAACCATGTAGAATCCAGAATATTTCTGAAAGAGGAGTGGAATGTGCAGGCAGGACAGATTCAACGCCAAATCCACCTGCACCCACGGCCTTGCCTCCCACACAGCACTCACCACACACCTTTCAGGGAAGAAATGCTGTGCATCATATACAAACCACTGGTACAACACAGTCCTGCCACCTCCCTCCTCTTTGCTCCCCACTTAAAATCTGGCACATCTGGCACCCATCACTATGGGTCCCATCACTGGCACCCACTATCAGGGCACAGAGCAGGTGAACAGGCTGGATTTGGAAAAAAGGACAAAATGAGAGTTGCTGAAAGCTCTCACAGGCCACATTGATGCATTTTACATCACAATTCCAGCACACCAGCTCCTTACCTCCTGGAAGTTGTGCTGTGTGAATTTGTCAGCGATCCTCAGCAGCTCGCGGCACGAGTGAGTGTCAGCAAAAGCCCGGATGCCCAGGCAATTGGAAGGGTCCAACTGTCTCTTGAGGAACTCACAGCAAGCCTCCTGGATCTCAGCCAGCTGGAGAAGACAAGCAGCTGGCAGCAAGGTCTGGACATTGCCCTCCTCCACAGTGATCTGCGAGGTGTAGGCGAAGTCGATGAGCAGCTCCATGGCGCGCTCGTCGATGTCCCGGATCACCACCTCTGTTTGCCGCGACTCCGCCAGCTCCCCGGTGAACATGGCTCGGAAGTAGGGGCTGCAGGCCGACAGGATCACCCTGTGGGCGTAGATCTTCTTGGCCCCCACTACCAGCACCACATCGCAGAGCTCCCGGTGCTTCCTCAGCAGGTTGATGACCTCCAGGGTCTGCCGGGGGTGCTTGTCGGAGATGTAGGGCATGCGCGCGGGCTGCGGGACCCCCTCGGGCAGCTTGTTGGGGTCTCCGAGGGTGCAGCGGCTGGTCACGTCCATTCCGGTCTCTCCTGGGCGAGCGCTGGCACACCTGCAGCGCAGGAGATACAGATACAGCACCATGGTCAGGGATCCCAGAGCCTGCCGGGATCTGAAGCTCCGCAGCTCGCGCTGAGCCCGAGCCGTGCCCGTAAGTCCACGGCGGGACGTGAAAACAAGCACGTGACCACATGAAAGAGGAATCCATCTCCAAGCAAAGCTTGCTTAGAAGTAAACAAATGCCAACTTGCAGCAGGCTTCTATTTATTGCTATTTTTATAGGCTTTCTATGACACACGGCTGTAATATCCAGCTACACATACATATTTATGAGCTGAACCTCGCCGTAGCCTCCTGTGGTAAAGGCACATTATCCCCATTTCACAGAGTGACTCAAAGCACAGATTAGCTGACTTGCCCACTGTCAAATGCTGGAGTTCTCTTTGACAGAGGTGGAGATGGATTTCTACTGCAAAGAGTTCCAGCTCTGTGATTTAACCAAACTTCTCTGTTCTACCCACGTTTTTAATGGGGTCACTCATCACTGTAATGTCTGAACACACTAAACTGTCACACAGACTTCAGGAGCTCAAGATGACCTGCAGACTACCATGAGCATGTTTCAGGTTCACAGAATACCCATTTTAATCATCACCTCTTCAATTATTTTTGAGCTATGGAGTCTCCACCCTCCCTGACACATGTCAAAAGAAGGTTAATCCTCCCTAAGAATGGCAGAAGGCAGGCAAAACCAAATCCAACCAAATAGAAAAAAGATAAAACAAGTATCCACTGCTATCAACCTACCAAAAAAGGAAGAACAAGAAGTCAGGATGGTAACTTTAGAGCTGAAGAATCACTTAAGAATACATAAACTAAGTTACTGGCACAGAGAAGAAATGCAGTATCTTCCCAGTTTCAGATGCAATCAGGAAAAAACAGGAAACTGCTGCCTCCTCCCACATCAAAGGAAAACCATCACTAAAAGCAATTAAAGGACATTGAACAAAATATCAGAATATTGATGGTTCATGTCCATTGAAGATGCACTGAAAGAACCAAAACACACTGGCCACTAGCAGTTTTTCCCTGGTCCACTGGCATTTGTGAGCTGTCACTACCTCACTGTTCATATTAAGAGTTAAGAAGAAATCAAGCTTGGCTTTGCCTTGGCTCAATGTAATTTGCAGCAGGCTTGAAGAAAAGAATTAAAAAAACCAAACACCTCACATCTTTTCCCTTCATTATTATGTCAAATGCACTCTCCAAGCACTGGGAAACCATCTCTGCAGCAGATCAAATTATTTACTTACATCTTAGCCTGTTTTCCCATTCCCTCCACACCCTCTCCTTGATCATCATATTCAGATGTTTTAGACCATTACCTCCTCCTCCTATCTTGGTTACACAGATCCAGCTGGGGCTCCCCTCTGGGTTTTGCTGCTTGCTCCTGCTCAGCACCTTAAATGCTTTGGATTTTTATCCCTGCTCCATCTTTTTTACATCCATCACCCTTCTGCTTCCCTGACACCTCTGACAAATCCTTCTGCTCTTATACTGCCTCTCACTCTCCTCCACCCACTCCTGCCCCTCACAACCCAAATTCACCTTTGGGGGTTTGACAATCGTTCTCAAAGCTCTGCCAAGTTCCTCACAAACAATGCATAAACTAAACTGCCCTTGCAGCAACACACACCAACCACAATTAATGGTACCCCTGCAAAAACCCCAAGAAACCTCAGCTGAAGATTAATTTACCTAATTGGCTTATTTTCACAGTCCTAAGCAGCCAAGGCCAGAAGGTAAGTAATTCAATCCCTCTACCAAAAGATGGAGAAAGGTGGTAACAAACATTCCCCTGAAGTTTGGCTCTTGCTAAGCAAGATAAGTCAATTTTATTGGGCATTAAGTGTTTTCAACTATGTCAAACCAACCCTTGGAAGGAAAAAAAGAACACAGTAAGAGCTCTTTTAAGACACATGCTACTACAGTTCTGGACAGTTTGTCTTGACCAGGCTGTCAGTCAAAGAACAGAAAAAGCATTCTTCAAATAAAAACCCATTTCATGTAACTACAGCTCAGAAGAGACACTGACATCCAGGACAGGGCATCCTTTTGGAAAGCCCACAACCCCTCTGTCCCACCTGTAGGTTTTCCTCATCTCCCACTAAAATCAGTCCTAAAGCAGATCTCTGAGTGGCACAGGTTCTAAGCACAGACAGATGAGATAAGGACCATGCTGCCAGAAGAAATACAAAATATTCCTGCCAATCCCACAGCCCAAGACTCCCTGCCAACACAGGGCAAGGGGATTTACCATCTTGTGCCACAGGATTACTTGGCCAGATTTAGGCAGCAGTCCTTGTCTTTCCTAGCCAGGGCAGAACAGGATTTTTCTGCCCAAATGAGGCCCTGCTGAACACATCTTTAACTCACTGAAAAGGTATCTGGTTAGCAAGAACTGCATTGTTCCCATCAGCATTTATCTGAGAGTCTGCATTGTACCCAGCCCTCTCACTCCTGGGGAGAAAGTGCTGGTTAATGATTAAAGAAGACTGAATGGATGGAAAAAAGAGTAACAACCAAACGTTCCTGATTCATCCATAACTTATCTCTGGGTGGTGCAGAAGCCAGTGATCAATTGGCTTAAGAATTTCCAAGCTGGATCAACCCAGATGCTTGATGTGAAGCTCGGTGGGCTGCTGCTACACACAGGCACAGAAGTGTGAATTTAAAGGACACGTCTGCTGGCTTGTGTCTCCACAAAGATTGTAATTCCACTGCATTCTGTGTGCATTATGCATAAATATGCAGAGAATGAAATGATGAGTCAGTAGCTTAGAGGTGTGAAAGACAGAAGGCAGCACTTGATTCTCACATGGCAGGGGAGCTGCCTCCCCCCACACAGAGCTCAGAGCTGCTCCTGAATAGCCAGGGTGATTAAGGAGGGCTGAGGATCCAGATGAAATGTGTGTGTGTACCCGGATAAAACATTCACACCCAGCTATGCAGATATTCTGGGATTAGCTTCCATCAAAATGCAGGGCTGGGGAAATCAGCAAATACAATGGGATTAAGAAAGGGCTGACAAAGGATCAGTTTTTGTAGCACACTGCTGAGAAGTACAAATGGGAACACAGGCAGTCTGCAACACTAAGTCAGCTAAATAAACAGTCTGCTCTGCCTCCATTTTATTCCACTAATGCCCAAAATTTCATTCATTAACAGGGGCATGTATGAGACATCCATCCTTACAGCAGCTCCTGCTAAAGTTAAAAAAAATACCTAATAACACACACCTCGGGAAAATTCCCTCCCATGCTGTCATAAGGGCACCTTAACTTTCAAATCAGCATTTTTTAAGACAATGTGTGTCTCAGCACAAGATTATAAACAGGCTTTAACACAGTTCAGCAGAAAACAACAGGCTGACCTGAGGCTTATGAAACACACATTTCAAGCTAAAAACATCAACTGAAATCAAAAAATCATACATTGCTGGAGTGGATTTCAGTGGCAAGAGATATTAGAAGCAAGTAAAAATAACAAACCAAATGGGTAGTGATTTCTGTCAATGCCTTGATTTGAAATTAAGAAATAGTTCCTATACTCCTTACAGAGCTGCAAGAACAAGGGCCACTGACTTGGCCCAGCCTTTGGCAACAGAAGTCACCACCACAACATGCCAGCCAAGTAAATGGAAATGCTTTATTGTGGCATCAGTACTCCAGGCATTAAGTTAGCTAGAAGTCTGATTATCAGGAAAAAGACCACTGATTCATTTTCTTGCCTAGCTAGCAAGGTTCCAGTAAGTTTTCTCAATTAAGTTATGCAAACAAGCAGATAAACCTGACTGAAATACTATTTTACATTACACAAAAGGAAACCAGCAAGGATCTGGAGTATTTGCCCCTATTTATATTGCTTGGTTTGAATTTACTGACCAAGCCCAGAAATTTCAGTTTCACCCTAACTGAGGAAAACATCCCACTCAGGGTGAAACTGAGGATGCCCATACTCTGAAAGAGGAGGTCATTACTGGAGCCTTCCAAAACCTTCCTGAGCCTTCTGCAGTTTGTTTTGTGCAAGAGCTATGTCCAGGCAGTTGAATAAGCTCCTGAGTGCACGACCAGGATCTGAAGCCTCCTTCCTCCTGCCAAGTCTGGCTGCTCAAGCCTGCTCTGATCCAGCACTGCTGTTGGGAAAAGGCTGCCAGGAAAAAGCTGGGTGAGGAAGAGCTGGGAGAGCTTCTCCAATTTGTTTGGGAGCTGCTCAAGCCCTCCTGCCTGAGCCATGTTGAAGATATATCTGCACCTGACAGTGCACCCACCCATCCTGAGCTGATTTCCCTGCTTCCTTCCTCACCCTTACTTGCCCAAGGGATCCAGGACTCCTGTTTGGCCCTGGCCATCAGATCTGCTCTGCCCTCCTTGTCTGGGTGCTGTTGGACCATGCCCTTTACTCAGAAGTCCCTGCTGCCTTGTTTTTCCCTTCAGCAAAGCCACATTCTCTTACTGAGAGTGAGCAAGAACAGCCTGCCCCAGCCACCCCTTCATTCCTAATGCAAGGTAAATCCTGTTTGCAGCAGCAATTCTGTGTTCCCTGCTATAATCTTGACAGGAATAGCTGGAATTCCTTATCTGTTCAAGCTGTTCCTCCTCCCCTCTGAATGCTGTACATATTTGATACCATCTCACTCTGTTTATTAACCCATTACTGGCCAAGCCCCACTCCCCTCTTCGTGCAGGATCTACCACAACCCTCACGTGGGGGTGTTAAATTGGCTTCAGAACCCTGAGTAAAAAGATAAAAGAAAGTGTTCTGCCATCTGCATAGCTGGAGTTCATAGGAAGATCTATGCCCAAAATCCAATCAGGAACCTTTTATCATTTTCTGCTAAGACAGGCAATAGGAGGAGAACAAACAGAAATTTTAACAAGCCACACTGAGGCCCTTAAAACAGATGAGTGTTCTCCAGAACTGGAATCCACAGCTCACAGCAGAGATATGCTTGTCAGGCCAGGCTGCAGCAATAATAAAAAACCTCCACTTCTTCAGCACTGTGCTCCTGCCCACCACAAAAACTCAAACTGAGTGGCAGCCAGAACTTCCACAATAGCAAGTCCAAGGCCACGAACCCACAGACACACAAACTCCAGCACAGGAATTCTCTGCCTCGGTGTGACATGGAAAACAGCAGGCACAGAAACTACTTTAGAACCTCAATTTCCCCATCAGGAACACAAAAAGTAGGGAGAAAACAAGAACACGAGGCAAGCTAGTCACCAATTTTATGTTATTCTGCAAAAGCATCTTGATAAATGGAGCACAACATCAAAACCTAAAAAGCTGGTTAAGATTTAAATAATCTCTACTGAAGAGGGCTCCAATGAAAGAAAGCTCATCTGCTATTTAATCCATCTTGGAGGAAAAGGAATTCACTGCAAAAGTCACATACAGCTCCTCATTGACCAAACCACATGTCTTATCTTGGCAAAAATGCAGGTCCCAGGTTTACTCATTGCTGAGCTGCAGCAGCGGCACAGCAAGTTAAATTCATTAAAATTCATTTAATTAAAACAGCATTGTGCCATTCTTCAAGGGTTTAAGTGGCTACTTACTTCTTGCCTCCTTACACAGAACCCAGGCTAATGGTTTCTGTGGCTAAGAATGCTCTATATATTCATCTATGGTTAAAACCCTTGCCTTCCCTTACACCAGTGTTTACAGATTTACCCATAATAAAGTTTTCCTTCTTCCAACATCCTAAAGAGCACAAACAGACCAAGCAAGCTGCCTGAGTTCTCTCCAATTCATTTAGAGGTGAAGAACTTCAGGCAACTTTGCTTCCACACAGCCTGTATCACGTACAGAAAATTTATCTGCTGCTAAATTTTGCTGTGGGTTTGCCATAGAGCAAGGAAAATCAACAAGAACTAGCAGGGAACCATGTTTGCAAACCTGTCATCATGCTGAACTACTGTGACAACTTTTCCCTCTATGAGAGAGAATGTTTTTGACACAACCACAGCAAGAACTCCCCTGAATTAAACTTCAGCTGCATCTCCAGCTCATTAGAACTGAGGCAGCTGGCATCCATAATTAGAAAAGGCAATCCCCTTTTCACCCAAGACCTCACCAAACTCCTTTCGTTAAGAGAAAAATAATGGCCCTTGGAAACCAAGTTTAAATTTATTCCCAGGCAGTTTATTTTCCACATTTTATTTTTTTAATACTTAAGTAATTAAATACTGAATTTTAAACATGACAGTAATTGGGGGAACTGGAAAAGGGGATGGAGAATTACAGTAACTTGCCTTCCATAAAGACATCTGGTCTTGTAAATACAGAAAACTCAATACATTTAAGAAAGGTACTAAAGAGGAATGATTTATTTCCCAATTCCCATAGCCAGCCTTTTTTAAAAAAATCCAAAACTACACAACATTTTACAGTGCAGGCAGATAGAAAACCAACTCACATGATTTATCCTGTTTGGGGAAGAGAAGAACAATTGGTTTTGTGTCTTACCTGCGCATTGGCTTTCCGTCCATGCACCGTGAAGAGAAACCGTCACCCTACACTTCAAGACCTGATCCAACAGAAAAAAAAAAGAGAAAAAAAAAAGGTGATTTCCTATGGGTTACTTTTAATTTTTGAGGGAATGCTTTGCTAGGCTCTGTCTCTACAAATGAGCTGATATCTTTTTGGTATTCTGATAGAATGGTGTTACATCTCTTGTGTCTCACTAGTTTTACATCTCTTGTGTCTCACTACTCATCGAGACTGAGAACGGAATAAAATCTCTTAAAACATCTCTCACTTACCCTGTCTCTGTAAAAACTAAGAGAACCAACAATTTCCAAGTCAAAAGAACCTTCCCCTCTTCAGTCTCCCTCAAAGAGAACAGAGCTGCCCACAACCACATCCTAATGTGCCTTTGAGCTCTTATCCAGTTATAAATTCACAGCCCAGATTAACAAAACCTGGACTGCAGAGAATAAAGCAGAAGAAAACATCACCAGCATTAAAAACATTTCCACCACGGCTGCACAAAGATTCCTTACCAAACAGAACACACACATTACAAAGTCAGCAAACTGCCTGCCTCCCTGAATCCTTAAAACTGTTCTACCAAAGGGAAAATATCTGAAGTGACAGGGTGCTCACTGTCACTCCTTGCTCGAAGCCAGGAGGTATCTCTTCCTCACACATTTAGCAGAGATTTAAGGCAGGCTGGCACCTAATAAACAGCACAGCACTGCTCACCAGCTACACTGCAGAGCCAGAATTTGATAGAAGATAAAACTTGTGTCTGGAAATTGAAGATAACTGTGCCCCAGAGGTAAGAGGGATGCTAATAATGCTACTACATCCGCAAAGATGAATGATGCTGCCTGATGCTCACTACACTTCCACTCCAAATATTCATTTTCTGAGAGTAATAACAGTTGCAAACTGCACAGGCCTTTCATATTCAATCACTAACTTCTAATTCTAATGTAAATTAACCCTTTTTACAAGGGCATCGCTTGCCCCAATTTCATTTTCGATAGCTATTCACTTAGGAATACATTTAATTCAATTATTATTCAAAGCAAGAAGCCTAACTTTTTGTGGGGGAAAAAAAAAAATCTATTAAAAGAACAGAAAGGTGTTCTGCTTCCACACTGATAGTCACAGGCTTCTACCCCTCCAGAAAAAAGCAAGAAACGGGAAACCACTGAACTATGGGAAAAGCAATGACAGAACGAGAACGAGAATGAATTAAACCTTAAAATAAACCCAGGTAGCATTCACAAGAGGGAAAAAAAATTAAATTTAGGAAAAGCAAGATCATTTTTGGAAGACTGGGACTGTCAGATTGGAACCCTGCATCCAACAACGAGCAAAATATTTTTGGCACAATTTAAATTGAACTACAGAACTGTTATAGCTACGTGAAGAAGAACCTCATTTCACAGGCAGCACTCTCCAGGAGCATTATCCCAGACACACCAGCGGAGCTAGCTAATGAAGAATAAGCTCAGACTTGCTGTCTGCCACACTTGCAAATTACTCAGGTTCGCAGCTCCCTGCAAATAAAGACGGGCAATTCCTCCCGGTTAGGGCACCGCATACAGATTCCGAGGGGAGCTCGGTGCTGCCGGGGCACCGAGCACGGCCGCAGCCCGCCGGGGCTGTCCCGTGAGCCGGCAGCGCCGGGCGGCCCCCGGAGCACCCCGCACACGCGAGGGAACGTGCAGCAGGCTATTCTTAGCCCCCCGATTGCATCAGATTTAATCCCCTTAAACCCACGTTGAAAGCCGGGGAGGAGGGGAAAATACACATACACGTATACACGCAAAATAAAGGCATTGAAACCGCGCTGTCCGCGGGGCAGCAACAGGCTCAGGGGCGGCTCTGCCAGCGAAGCTCGGCCCTGCAGCCCCCGCGGCTCAACTCGGCTCTGCCGGCGGCAGCTCCTGCGGGACGGGCACCGCTCCCCTTCGCCGGGCCCGGCCGAAGGGCCACCCCGAGCCCAGCCCAGCCCAGCCGAACCGCGGAGCCCACGCTGACCCAGCCCTTCCGGGCAGCGCTGCCCGGCCCACCCCGCGCCCCCCGGCCGGCCGAGCCGCCTCACTCACGCCGGGCGCGGGCTCCTCGCCACCGCCGAACCGCGGTCCCGCAGCGCCGCCCGAGCGCCTCCTCAGCCGCAGGAAGCGGCCCGGCCCCCGCCAACCGCCGCCGAGCCGCGCCCGCCCCTTCCGCCCCCGGAGCCGCCCGCCCGCCGCCTCAGCGCGGCCCGGCCCCGGGGCCGTGAGGGGGAGCCCGTGTGGAGCCCCCAGCGAGCGGGCAGAGCCGCGGCAGGCGCAGGGCCCCGCAGGTGCCGGGATAGAATCAGAACGGTCAGCGCTGGAAGAGTGCTTTAAGGTGATACCGAGCCCGGGCGTGCGCCCAGCGCTGCCGCTGGAAGCGCTAAAGCAGCGCCAGGTCCAGACGCCTCCTGAACACCGATTCCAACACGTCCCTGGGCAGCCTGTTCCAATGCCTGACCGCCCTGACAGTGATTTTTATTTTTCCCCTAATCTCTGATCTGAACTGCCCTGTCTCAGCTTTTCCATTTGCTCTTGTCCTCCCGCAGAAGAGACCGAGCCCAGGTGGCTGCACCATTCTGTCAGGTGGCGACAGCGACGAGACACTCCCTGAGCCTCCTCTTCTCCAGGCTGAACACCTCCAGCTCCGTCAGCCGCTCCTCAGGTGTTTTCCAGACCCTTCACGAACCTCGTTGCCCTTCACTGGATACACTCCAGCACCTCAATGTGCTTTTTAAAGAGAGGCGCCCAGAACTGAATTCAGCCTCACCAATGCCGAGTACAAAGGGATGATCACTTCCCTAGTCCCCCTGTCCCTCTATAATTCCAGATTAACACAATTTCTCATTCTCAGTGGGTAATGCATTTCTCAATGTGCCCGAAATTGGCACATGGTGTGATTCTGGGGCTGCCGTGTGCACGAGGAGACCTCATTAATGTGTATAAACATCCCAAGGGGAGATGCCAGGATGCTCTTAGTGGTGCCAGCCACTGGGAGGAGATACACGGGAGGTTCCACCTGAACAGAAGGAAGAACTGCTTTACTGTGCAGTGATAAAGCAATGGAACAGATTGCCCAGAGAGGCTGTGGAGTCTCCCTGGGCAGATATCCCAGAGCCACCCGGTTACAAAGCAAGGTCGTGTTTTGAAATGGCCCTGCTTGAGCAGGGAGGGGGGACCAGAGGACTCTCTGTGCTCCCTTCCAACCCCACCCATTCTGTTATTCTCTGCAGGGCCACGAGTTGGATTTGGATCATCCTTGTGGATCCATTCCAACTCAGGATATTCCACAATTCTGTGAACTTCTGGCTTGCCTCTTACCATGACCATTTTGCCCATGTGTCCCTGTAAGGTGACAGTGCCCAGTGCCTGCCCATGGCCTGCTGGGTTCCTTAGTCCTTAGAACCTCCAAGACTGGCAGGATCACACCTGGAAGAGGAGCAGATGTTTGGAAGTGGCTGGATAACAATGCCAACTGGAGTGTTTTCCTCCAGACAGCAGTGAATTCCCTCCAGGATGACAACCACAAGGTGCCTCGCCCACCAAAGGCTCCTGTGGTAGAGGCTCTTCCACTGCCTATGCCCTCTTCCTCTTGCCTGTCCCTCTGCCACCCTCCCAAAGGTGTTGCCAGGCATCCCAAAGGCCAGGAATCTGTCTCCCTAAAAATGACAGTCAGAGCATGCCTGTGCATCAGACATGTCAGTGAAATTCAGTAAAATTCCTGCTGTGAGCAACTGACTTTGGGAATCTTCTTGAAAGGTTCATATCTTTTATTGTTCCTGTGGCATGTGCCCTTTTGGTAGGAAGGGCATCCAGGGAAGGGGCAGCAAGGAAGGCAGGGGTGTCAGCCAGGCTGCTGTCTGTGAGCTTCCAGGACGTGTGTGCGCTCTGGGAGACATGGGAGGACTGGGGTGGCAGAGAGCAGGCACCCCACAGGTGCCTGGGGCACAAAAACCCCCACCCCTTGTCCTTGCCCAGGTGGACATGTCCTGGCTGCTCTGCAGGGCCTGGAAAACTCTGGGCATGCTGGGCCTAGCTCATATTGCCCCCAGCATCTGGAGAAATGTGCAGAAAAACCAGAGGTGGGCAAGCAATCTAAACCAGTCACACAGGAAGGGACAGGTTTGTGGGGTGCAGGTAAGGCCTGGCCCTGTCATTTCCAGGGATGGAGACAGCCAGCTTCACATTCCACGAGGACAGACTGCCAGGCAAAGTGCACCTCCCCCTGTTCCCAACTGCACAAGATGAGGGCCAAAATCGTGGTGATGCTCAGGACCAAAACCATGATGCTGATGATTGGGGCTACCAGGATTTTGCATCACCTATACCTGAAGGAGCTCCAGCACCAGCACTAGCAGAGGAAAGCAGCAGGAGGAGTTTGGAAATCCCCTTGAGAAGGGTCATGGCTTAGAGCCAGTTTCAGGAGAAGGGATAAAGCTCCTCTCCCAGCTGAGAAATATTTCAAGTTCACAGACTGGCTGAGGTCAGAACGCTCCTGGCAGCTCAGTTTGTCCAAGCCCATGCTCAGGTGGGGTTGTCTCAAAGCAGTTGCCCATGAACATCTGCAGTTTTGATATCTCCAAGAAAGAAACTCCACAACCCCTCTGGACAAGCTGTGCCAGTGCTCCATTACTCTCCCCGCAGATGTCTTCTGATGTCCAGAGGGAACCCCTTCTTTTTCAGGTTGTGTCCATGTCCAGCCACCAGCTGTCTTTTCACCCTCCCTCCTGCCGTTTTTATACATGAATAGGATTCCCCCTCAGCCTCCTCCAGTCTGAACAATCCCACATGTCCTAATCTTTCCCCACAGGAGATACCTTTCAATCCCTTCATCATCTTCATGACCCTTCAATGGACTCTCACCAGTAGCTCCTGTACTGGAGAGCCCAGAAGTGGACACAGCACTCAGGTGTGGCTTCATCTGAGCAGAGGGGAAGGCTCACCCTAACCCAACACTTCCCCTAAATCTGCCCAGGATGCCATTAACACTCTGCTGATGGACAACCAGGACCCTCAGAGCCTTCCCTGTTCATTCCAGATGTCCCAGAATGTACTGGCACGTGGGCTCGTTCTTCCCCAAGTGCAGGACTTTGCAATTCCCTTTGCTGAACATCAGAACGTTTCTGTCAGCCCATTTCTCCATGATGCAGGCCTTCAGTCAAGGTGTCAGATGGGCTGGACCTAGTGACACGAGTTGCTGGTCTTCCTCCAGACCTCACACCACTGATCACCACAGTCTGGGATCAGTCTGAGACCAGTCTTTCAGCCAGTTTTCCATCTACCACAGGGTTTACCCAGCCCATCCATCACCCCTACGAGGAAGTTACAGGAGATCCTATATATATCCTTGCCTGACTCAAGCCAAGGCAGACAACATGCCCTGCTCTTCCCTCACCCACCCAGGCAGTCATTCCTTCAGAGGGTTATCAAGTCCTTTAAGCCTGACTTCCCCTTTTTGCATCCATGCTAACATCAAGTGCTTTGCCACAAATTGATTTATCCCTTTGCCAAAAGCAGTGCCCCCTTGCCTGACACCCTGCTGGTGCTAATGCCACCCTGCCTGTCAGGGCTTTTGATGACTGTCACTTATTCAAGATACTGAGAAGGGCTGGTCTTGTCCAGCTCTGCTGTTCTGAGAGCAGAGGGGTTTCACAACAGCACCTCAAGCCACATGTGCACCAGGACTTGCTGAGTGTGACAGATTGATGTCTTGAGGCATTTTGGGGTGCATGTGTGTGAAGGGGCAGGTCAGGCCTTGCCCTGGTGAGGTAATGCCCTGCTCTGCACATCCTCCATCCCCAGAGTCTGTATCCCAGCCCTGCAGGGGCTGCCAATCCCTGGCATAGCAGAGGCAATGCTCCACACCTGCCCCTGGAGCCCCAACCGAGCTCCCCAGTGGCCAAATGACTGGAACACCCACCTGGGGTTTCCCAGTCGAGGTGAGCACAGGTCTTGACCCTATCTCCTCTTTTTACCAGAGTTTTTATCAGATCAAACACCTCTGGAACCCAGGAGGAAGGTAGCTATATGTGTCCTTTTCTCTCTCTTTTGCTTTCTTCTTTAATTACTTCCTCTTGGAATTCATGAATAATTTAAAATTGAATGGGCTAAAGTTTGCAAAGCTGAATGGGCCAATTTAATTCTCTGAGGTAAGTGCTTTATGTTTAGTGTGTGCTACTCTAAACCTTTAGTCAAAGTTCTTTTATTTTCTAAATTGGCCAGCAAGGTCTTTTTGGTTGTTTTGGCCTCTTGAGAGTACCCTATCAGTATTTCTCCTGTGCAAAACAGAGCACATCAACAACCACCAGCCCTTTTAAAAGCCTTGTCAGGTGAGTTTTTTGGGGCCCTACAGTGGGGGGGAACCAGCCAAAAAGCCAGAGCTGCTGTCTTTCTTCACCAAGGGACTGATCTGTGCCAGCAGCTTTGCTCCAGGTCTGGCTTGGACTTGCAGAACTAAGACAAGGTTGGCCAAGCCTGCTTCTATGCTGGGACTGCAGTCAGCACCGTGCAGCACCAAACAGGAGACAACACCAGCATCCATTTATTCTGTCTTTATTCACTGGTGAGAGGAAGCCAGTATTTCATCTTGTCTTCTGCATGAACCCTGAGAAGCCTCACCAGTTCTGCAGAGCTTTGGTCCCTCTTACCCACACAGAATCAGCCCTTGGTCATGGCAAAGGTGATGTGCCTGGAGGACTGCTGGCACATAGGGAGAGGGATAAAATGCCTCCTTGTCACTGAGCAAGAAGGAATGAGTGTGCCCCAGCAGCAGTCACTGGGGGAAGGTGTTTCCTTTGTTGTTCTCACCAGGATCAAACCTTGTCCCAGCTCACATCAGGCTGGAGAGCAATGGAGCATGGTCCATTAAACTCTTAACCATAGAGCAAAACCAATGCTCTGGAAAGACTGAAAGAACCACAAGGGAGCAAGGCTAAGGGACTCTGCTCCAAGCTTTGTGGGATGCCTGTGAAATTTTGGGTTTGGTAGGGCAAGTCAGTCTTAGCAGCACTGGCCAAAGGATCTTTGCTGGCCACCATCCCACCAAACCCCTGCCCCAGCCACACTGCCCCACCTTGCAGGGGGATTCTCCAGGCATCCCTAAATCTGCAGTACAACCCCACCAGACCCCTCTGGACATGGCTGTTGTATCACCACCACGTTAGGCAAGACTAACTCTTACCCTGGGCAAGGGAGGGCACTGCCTGGGCAGCCCTTGGGACAACAGACTGCAGGGACAGTGTCCTCCCCCAGGACAGTGAAAGGGACACAGGCAGGCTCTGCAAACAGGGAGCAGAGGACTGCTGGGCACCCAGTTTCCCACTACCCAGGTGGGACCTGTGGATGTCCCACATGGGGATGCAAGGCAGCCCAGGGCCTACAGAAGGGCAGCTCAGCAGCTGCCTTTGATCAGCCATTGCCCCTTTCTTTGAGAAGAGGCTGGTTGTCCCTTAGCCATACCTCAAAAACCCCAGAATCCCCCACACAAGAGCAAAACCCAAGTGAGGAATGAGATACACCTCTGACCTGCAAGCCAACCTCCAGGCAGGTCAGCCCAGGGTCAACTAACAGTGCCACCACCACCAAGCTCCAGAGGGGCTGAAGGTATCCATGTGCTGCCATGGCATGGGGAATGCTAAAAAGGCCATGTTTATATGGCCACATACCCAGCAGGTCCTCACTGGAGAGTGTGGCAGCAGCCCCACACCTGTGGTAGGAAGGGGTGTCAGGCATGCTGTTGAAAGGCTGAGACTTGGAGCTGCAGAGAGACAGGGGGAGATCATTCCCCATCATTCTCCCAGCTGCCAGGAGCACTGTGCAGCACCTTCCAGCCAGAACCAGGCTGCTTGCACCTGAACAGCAATGCCAGGAGGAGACAAACCCAACCCAGGTGTAACACTCAAGCTGCCCAGGACGGACACCACCACAGTTCTTCCTTCCTTACCGAGTTTGAGGTGAAGATCCTGACACCAACACCTCCTAGCACCCCCCTTTTTCCCAGTCCCTCCCAGCAACACTGAGCCTGGCAAATACCTTCCAGCAAGTAATTTTACGTTATTCTGCATTTACGCAAAAATAGAGCAATTCTATATTTATAGAGGTTTATAGCCGGTTCCGTGCTGGAGGAGTTATTGAGCAAGGCCGGGAGCTGAGGGTGGTCCGGGCTCCCGAGCAACCGGCTGCTTCTCGTTGGGCAACTCCAACATACAAAATTAAAGGCATTCGTCTCCGTCTGGTTTCTTAAATAGATAAGGGGGGCACGAGTGGACAGTATGTACAGAGGGGCCGTGCTGGCCTCGCGCTCTGCCCGGGTCAGTGGGGCCGGCTGCTGGACTCTGAGGGCTGCCGCTGGCGCGGGGGAGTGTAGCCATTCAGGTACCCGTTGCTCTGGCGTTTGCTGAGTCCTCCGTTAAGAATGTCCTGGATGTGCTGCACTATCAGGTTTATGGCCACTGCGAGCAAAAGGGGGAGAGAGGGTGTTAGGATGGCAGCAAAAATCAAGCAGAGCCAAGGTAGGGTTGTGATCCTGCTGTCCCTCCTATTGCTGTCCTCTCCTATTCCCCCCTGGGACCTGATCCCTCTGCCTCTCAAGCCAGGATAGTCAGGGCTGAATCCAGCCAGGATGGTCAGGCTGATTCCAGCCAAGGTGGTCAAGTGGATTCCAGACAGGACACTCAGGCTGACCGCAGCCAGGATGCTCAGGCTGACCCCAGCCATGATGCCCAGGCTGAACCCAGCCAGGATGCTCAGGCTGACCCCAGCCACGATGCCCAGGCTGAACCCAGCCAGGACGCCCAGGCTGACCCCAGCCAGGATGCCCATGCTGACCCCAGCCAGGATGCCCAAGCTGAACCCAGCCAGGATGCCCAAGCTGAACCCAGCCAGGATGCTCAGGCTGAACCCAGCCAGGATGCTCAGGCTGACCCCAGCCTGGCTGACCCAGCTGCACACTGCCTTTTGTATGGGATGAACCAAGAGTTGGCCTGGAGGTAGTACAGGAACACAAACTCCCAGTCAATAATGCTCCAAGCAGGAGCAAAGGGAACAGGGCACACTTGTGGTAGCAGCACTCTCTTGGCAGTGCTGTTCTCAGGCAGTGGCCTGAGCCCCCTCTGGGACAGGTCCAACCTAACTCCACTGCAACAGCAACAGCCCTAAGCTGGCTGCCAGGGCAGAGCAGCAGGGCCTGAGTGCTTACCTTCATTATCTGCTCCTCTGGGAATGATCACATCAGCGTATTTCTTGGTCTGGGAGGAGAGAGAGCACTTTGTTACAGGGAAAAAGTGGGGAGACAGCGGGCTGGGGCATTGTCCCTGCTCCCTGGGGCAGCTCCTTGCCCTCCCCAGACCCTCTGGGTGGTATGTCATTGCTGATAATACATTTTGGATGCTCTTATTGTGTTCTGCTCTGCATTTCAAGGGCCATGCTTCATGCCCTGACTCCATTTTCAAGAGCTCACACAGAAGCCAGTAAGAGGCACCCTGAACAAAATCTACAATTAAGAAGCCTCATAATCACAGGACTCCAGCAGCTGATGCTCTTGGGAACATCCTTCCCCCTGAATCCACTTCAGACTTGCTCCAAGAGCACGAGCTGGCATGCCTGGGCACAGCCACCAGATCTGCCTGGGAAGGGGGGAGAATTCTCTACCACACCACTTGCAGAGGTGTGATTCAGGACACCAGTCCTGACCTAGTTTCCCCTGCAGGTGCCAGTCTCAGTCTCCTCCCTGTTTGTGGCAGTTTTACAGCTGACAGCCGAGCCCCACCAAGCCGGCTGGGGTGAGGGGTGTCACCTGACACCTCCAAGTGCTTCCAGACATATCAAAAACCACCAGGATATGCTGGACCATTTCAGTACTGCACCACTTGGCTCAGAGCTGCTTTAGGAGTCAAATAACAGCAACAGGGGGTGCTGAGCCTGCAGTTGCTCTGCAGCTGAGCCAACACCAGGTTGGAAGTGGGAGCAGACCATTGCAAAGCTGTGGGTAGAAACAAGGCAGTTCTGTGCCCTCCTTGTTTCACACTTCATTCTCCTACAGACTCATCAGAAGAGCCTGATGCAGCATCTGCTGCTCTGAAAAACTGTGGATTTATCTTGCTGGGGACTTGTACGAAGAGGAGCCTTGCAAGCTGGACCTGCCTCTCAGGAAAAGCCTTTCTGGGCTTTGGAATTGGTCCCCAGAGCCACAGCTGAGTGAGACTGAAAAAAGGGAGCTGTGCAAGAGCCAGGAAAAGATCTTGTAGCACAGAATCAGCCCTTCTTAAGGTAAGGGGCAGAGCTGACCAGATAGACAGGCATAGGGATGCTCCTAAGCTGGGAGGCACAGTTTAATTCCTGCCTGTGGTGCTGGCCAGCAGTTCCCAGGTTTCAGGACTCTGCTAGCTCACTTCCTCCAGGAAAAAAAAAAAATCCTCATGTACCACCTCTGCTTGAAAAGCCTTGAGAAGCAAGGCACAGGCTCCTCTCCATGAGAGCTAGGAAAGGTGTACAATGGCTGATGCTGCAAAGATGCTATTTCCCTGCAAGTCTGCAGGACTGCAATAAATTCCCTCACACAGTCCCTGTCTGCCAGGCAGCCCTGCCTCTGTTATCAGCTCCCAAAAAAGCTTCCTTTCTCCAGGCAGGCCTTGTCCTCCTGGCCACTCACCAGCCAGGAAATGCAACCTGCAAGGCCACATCCCCCTGCACAGACAGAAGGAAGAAGCTCCCCTGCTCTCCCAAGCACGAGGCCAGCAGCACTGCAGGGTGAAAAGGGCAGGCAGCACAGCCCAAAAGAGGAGGCAGACACAGCAAACCCTGCCAGGGGGCAGAGACCTCCCACTCCCCAGCTAAATACAGCCAAGGATCCTCTCTGCCAGGCTGAGCTGCCCAGGGAGGGATTCCTCTGGCCATGCTGCCTTCCCAAAGGGAAGCGTGATCTCACCAGGAAGGCAGTGGCTGTATAAACAGTCCCCATCACAGCCTGCCCTGGCAGAGCCTGCAGAGAGGGAGGCAGGCACAGGGGGTGATGTGAGCTCTGGGCACAAGGCACTCTCACGGGTGCCATTCCCCTGACTCACCGGCAGGCAGAACTCCTCGAAGGCAGGCTTGACAAAGGTGATGTACTGAGACAGGATCTGCTCCAGGTCCCTGCCTCGCTCACTGATGTCTCGGAGCACTGAGGGGAAGGTGGAAGGCACAGTCAGGAGCTGAGGCACAACTCTCTCCACCCCTTTCCCCTTCACTAAGCACAGCCTTTGGTTATTTTGCCTCAGATCTCCGTTCCTGCAAGCTGCTGTCCATGTGTCCGAGCACATCCCATCCCAGCTCCGTGCTTTTAACCTGTTTCCAAGTTTTCCTGGGAGCCAAGGGCTGGCTGACCTGGCCAAGGGCTTTTCTTGGCCCCCTTCTCAGCTCTGCATGCATATTCCAGCTGTAACCAGTGCCAGCCCAGTCCTGAGTGCTCCCAGCCTCAGGCTTTGCCTCCCTCCTGTCACTCTGTCCTGCCTCACTGGGGAATCTCTGTCATCCTGGTGCAGAGGTGCCCAAAAAGTAGAAAATCAGTGGGGTTCAGCCACACATACACATTAAGGCACAGTTTAACTCAAATCTGCAGAGGTGGGGAGAGTAAAACTCACCCACTTGCACAGCTCTGCCAGGCTCCTTGTGCTGTCCCCAGCTAGCAGGAGAAGCAGAGGTGAGGAGGTCAGCTCAGGAGGAAGCCCAAAGGCAGGAGAGCAAACTGACCTCCTGCTTGTTCTGCCACTCAGGCCTTTCACCCTGTTTGCATGAGCTGTTTGGGCCAGTGCCATCTCCAGTCTGAAGCCACTTCAGCAGGGAGAAGTGGCTCAGTTCAGCAGGAATTCAATCCTCAGGGAAGAGCCAAAGCAGCCCTGTGGCTGAGCAGACAGCTCCTGGCTGTCCCCAGGGGGCTGCTGGCTTTTCCCCAGCATGTGAGTGCCTGGCACTGCCTTTGGCATGCGCCTTCCCTCGTGTCCCAAGCAGAGCCAAGGCACAGCACTGCCCTGCCAGCCTGCCTGACCTGCTGGGCAGCCACTGCCTGTGTGCTCTCAGGGCCAGGACACTGCTGCTCTGGCACTGGCCCCATGGCTCTCTTTGCCCTTGGCCAGCAGCTTCACAGTGTGGCCTTTCACAGCCCTGCAGGGGGAAATGATGGGGGAAAAGGGCTGGCAGCAGGATGGGGGCCAGCTCCCTGCCTGCTCCAGGAACCAGGAGCAGCTTCTCCAGAGAGCAGGACTGAGCCCCAGCTTGAACAACACAGAAAAAGAGGCAGGGAAAATACAACACTTTTGTTTCCCAGGCCCCACACCTTATTTGTTGGGGGGCAGGAGGCCTGTAAGCTGGGCAGGGGCTGGTCCTGACAGGGAAAAGCTCTCCTGCCTCTTCCCAGGGCACAGCACAGCAGGATAATCACTCCACACACAAACACAGCTCAAACACCTGCTGCTCGTGCCTGGCCCCAAAGCAGCAGGTCCCAAGAGCCCAGGTGAAACCACACAGCCTGTCCAGAGGCATTGCTGGCAGGCAAATACCCCAAGGACAGACTGGCACCCCTCTGCAGCCAGCAGGCCCAAACTCAAACTGGCCCCAAAAGGTGCACGTGACACTGGTTTCTTTTTTAGGGAAACTGGCCAAGGACAGGGCAGTGAGGGAGCTTAGCCAGAATGAGGTCCCTGAGCCCCATGGATCCCATGGTACCTGGCAGACCTTGCCCCTTGCACTCTGCTAGCAGAACTTCTGGGACAGGTGCTGAGATGGGCATGGTGTGAGCTGCACACACTGAACCCCAGCACTAGTGATAAACTGAGCTGTCAGCTGCACCTCCAGGAACCTCACCTCCTGCTGCTGCCCAGCTGAAAACCCAACTGCTGCAATCCTTTAGGGCTTCTGGGACAGAAAGATGACTCAGGGCCACATCACAACACAAGATCCCAACTTTTGCAATGAGTTGCCTCCAGCTACGTTCCAGGGACGTGATTATACCTTTGGCACCTCTCACACAGGCTCTCCTTTCCCAGAAATGACAGGCAGACATACAGTAAACAGATTTGATGCTGCACTGGTCCTACCAACTGCTGATGGCAGGGAAATGGCCGGATTCCTACCAGGAGAGCAATGAGCTGCAGTAACTAGGAGACAGCAGCACCTCCATCAGCAAAGCTGCCCTTTTGCAAGTGACTGATGGTGGGTGGGAGAAGTACAAGCCTCACAAGAGCAGTGTGAGCACAGCAGTGAGCCCAGAGCTCCACACTACACACCACCTTCACCTGTCCTGAATGACCACCAGGACAGATGGAGCCCAAAGTCAGGGGCTGAATTAACTCAGGGGACACTCAGATCTGTTACAAGGGTGTTCCATAAAATAGGGGATTGATATTTGTGTGAAACACCAAAGGTGGGGAATGAGAAGGGACTGGAGAGTGTGGGACCTGAGCATGATTTAGGTGGTTTGGAATAAGGGCAGGAGAATGTGCTGGTTCTGGTGGGGATAGAGTTAAATTTCTTCAGAGTGGCTGGTGTGGGGCTGTGTTTTGGATGCGTGCTGAAAACAGTGTAGATAACACAGGGATGTTTTTGTTATTGCTGAGCACTGCTCACACAGATCCAAGGCCTTTGCTGCTCCTCACCCCACCCCAGCAGGGGGGGAGGGGACACAGCTGGGACAGCTGACCCTGACTGACCCAAAGGACATCCCACATGCTGATACAAAGCTAGGGGAAGAAGGAGGAAGGTGAGAGGAGACATTCAAAGTGATGGCATTTGTCTTCCCACATAACCATCACACACCATGGTGCCCTGCTTTCCTGGGGATGGCTGAACACCTGCCTGCCCACGGGAAGTGGTGACAAATCCCTCCTTTTGCTTGCCTCGTGGCTTTTGCTTTACTTGTTAAACTGTCTTTGTCTCAGCCCACAAGTTTTCTCACTCTTACCCTTCTGACTCTCTCCCCCCAGGGGAGGTTGAGCAGGGAGCTGCTTGGGGCTGAGCTGCTGGCTGGGGTCACTGTCACCACCACAGCGTCCTACCCTGTGGCTGGGTGTGGCCCTGAATTCCTGCACAGCATTTTAAGGGATTAGGGCTCACATTTTGGGACCCTGCATATCTGTGACCTGCTAAAACATCTCCCTGCAACTGACTGTGCTGTCACCTCCCTGGGTGAGTCATGCGAGAACAGTGGGCAGGGTCAAGAGGGATTGGTAAAAAGGAGATGTTCATCAGTGCTGATGACATCCCAGCAGCTGAGGAGGCTCTGCATGTGCCTGACAGCAGGAGGGCAGGCAAGACCAGCTCCACTGCAGAGTGGAACAGTCCCATGCACACACAGTCCCAGACTGACGCACTGAGACGCGCTCCCCTCGTCACAGCGCAGAGCTCTGGGAGGGACTGCTCCTCTTGAGTCATCTTCTGCATCCCCAGGCACCCTGTGGAACCTCTCAGAGCCAGCCAGGGGTAGCAATAGTCCAGACAGAAGTGAATTTTGCCCCAAGAGTCCCTAAATGATTTTTTAGTCACCCAGGAGATGCTGCATCAGTGACCCACCCCTCAAGGCTGCTTAGAAACAAAGGACAACTCAAGCCGTGCAGGCCCTGCAGTGTGGGTGTCCCTCCCCACATCAGCTGGCACCCCACAGCCAAGCCAGCAGGACTTGGGAGTCCTGCAGAGGGACACTGGTTTCTGGGGCTCTTTGCCCCCAAACCATCACCCCAATGCCATGTGCCACACAAAGGCTCCACAATGGGCTGCACAAAAGTACAACCAGACTCCCCACGTGCACCAAATCCATCCTCAGAGCACACCCACAGCCCGGGTCCTGAGTGGATCTCTCAGGCTCTGCCTTCTGGCTGAACTGCCCAGCTGCTCTGCCTTGCCCACTGCACCCTTCCCTGCTGGCATCTGCTGACTGGCAGCAGCTGCTGGCACTGGGCTGGTGCCACGGGGCCGTGCGAGGACACGGCACACTCAGCAGTCATCAAAGGAGGAATCCCAGCCAAGGCAGCAAAAACCCTGCTGAATCCCAAGAGACACACACAGAGCAAGCCACAAGCTGCCCTAGTGACACTCTGCACTGGGTAGGAAAAACTCCCCAGCACTTCACAGCTTTGCGCCATCTCTGCTCTGCTCACTGTCACCTGCCTGTGTGCCTAGAGAAAAGAGGGGCATTTGTGTCCCTGCTCACTGTCACCTGCCTGTGTGCCCAGAGCAGTCAGGGGCACTGGTGGCACTGTCACCTGCCTGGGTGCCCAGAGCAGTGAGGGGCACTGGTGGCCCTGCTCACTGTCACCTGCCTGTGTGATCAGAGCAGTCAGGGGCACTGGTGTCCCTGCTCACCTCTGCGGGACAGCCGGGTGTCGGCGTCCGTGTCCACGAAGAGCTTCATGCGGAACAGGTCCCTCACCTCCTGGCTGTAGAAGGCCAGGATGCCCTCGAAGAGCACCACGTCGGCAGGGTACACCGTCACCGTCTCCTCTTTCCTGGCAGGGGAAGCACAGTCAAACCCTGCTGCTGGGGGAGGCTGGCCAACACAAAGAGAGGTGTGGGGGGGGAAACAGCTGTGCTCCTAAAGCACTGCTCCGACCCTGGGACACCACTGCTGCACCAGGGGGGCAGGACAGGAGAGGAGAGGGGAGGGGAGGGCAGACCTACCCCACCGCCGTGGAGGGAATCCAAGGCATACGTACGCTTCCTGGAAGGACAAATGGCAAGGCAGGAAGCATGCCAGCCCTTCTCCCCCTACCTCGGCCAGCTGCTGCTCACAAGGGTTATGTGCCAAGGCAGAAAGCCCAGCAAAGCCTATGCAAGGGAACCTGCAAGGGCAGCTCTGCTTCCCTGGGGAGCAGGCAGCGCTTCCCTGACAGCACAGAGCTTTTGTGGGAAACACAGCAGAGCCACGCCGTCCACAACCAACACGGGCATGCAAAAACAAGCTGAACGCAGGCAAGGGGAGTGTTACAGGAGCAAGAATTGTTGTCCTCCTCCTTTCCTGGCACTGCCAGGGTGTTTGAGGCTGGAGTGCTTGTTAAAGCTGCAAACACTGAGTTTATGGGGAGAGGAGGCGTGGACGGGGGAAGAGAAGGGAGGTGGTAATGCCCAGCTCTGATGCCTGGATGTTGCTGGATGGCTACACAGCTTTCCAGACCCTCAGCCTGTGCCTCTGTCTGCCTGGGATGCCCTAACCCAGGGCTGGAGGAGTTAGGATGGAAACTTTGTGCTGGCAGGTTAGGCACCCAAGCAGAGGCAGGAGTTTGGGGAGGGCAGGGCTGCCACAGGACGTTAGCAGAGGCACAGCAAGGCAGGAGCAGCTGTTAGACCTGGAGTGGGAGACAAAGTCATAGACAGGAATCTGGACCGTCTTCCCTTCTGTGATCTCTTTGAGCGTTTTCACGATCAGCTCGTTGTCAAAGGCATCTGAGGAGAGAGGAAACGTTACCCTAGGCAGCTTTGCAACCTCTCCCACCCACCAGATGCTGAGCTTTGCCCAAGCCAGAGTCGTTGGCACTTCGTGCTGGGGACAGACAGACACACAGACTTGGGAGGAAAGCCCTGCACCTCCCCAGGGAGCAGGCAAGGCCCAGCTCTGCCAGAGCCACGGGGCTCTGTGGCTCTGCACCAGCCTGGGATGTGGCCTGCAGAGATCAATACTGTCCTTGTGCAGCACTGCTGCCAGCCCAGGCACAGGAAGGCATCTCCTCCAGGGCTCCAGCCCTCGGAGAGAGACTGCAGCAGTGTTCCAGCACGGAGCTGCCACACAGACAGGGCTCTGTTTGCTCAGGGCTCGCTGCCTCTGGCCATTGTCCTCGTGGGGACCAAGGGACAGCAGCTCTGGAATTTCCCCACCGAGCCCAGAGATGGTTCAAAGAGCCCCTGTTGTGGTAACAGGCAGGGCCCCTCGGTGGAAGGGTTTGCAGAGCAGCTGCACAGCTGGTTCCCTCCTTGAAGGAGGGACATGGACCTGCTGGCTCCAGGGACTCTGCCAGGCCAGATCTCTCTGGGCCTGACTCAGCTGCACCAAAAACCAATCTGTTCCTTTGCTGTCTGCTCTAGGTGAAGGATATTGGAACAAGATGACCTTTAAGGTCCCCTCTAACCCAAACTCTTCAATGATTCTACAATTCTATGAAAACCTTGATCAAACTGGGGGATGTTTTTGCAGGAAGAGGAGGGTCTTAAGGAATTTGAGAGTTTATAACCTGCTCTTTCACATCCCAAACACTCCACCCCATTTCCTTCCTAAGAGAGATGGGGGGAGGACACACAGGTGGTCCCAGCCACCCTACTCCACAAGAGGCAAACTAAGCCATCCCATGAGGATTCAGAGCCCCAGTGTCCATGCAGGCTCTTTGCTGCTGCAGCTGAGGGTCCCACTCCATCCCTGTGCCCACAGTGCATGGCAGAGCCCCAGTGCTGCTCTCCACTCACCTGGGTGGTCAAAATTGAACTGGCCTTTGAGTGCTTTGGATTTCTGCTCCGAGGTGAGGACCCTGTAGAAGCTGTCTTGGCTCACGATCACCACCTGCTTCTGGCGATAATCCACCTCGTTCTGGCCCAGCAGCTGGACAATCTTGGAGCACACTGAGGACTGGGAAAGGAATGGCAAAGGAAGCACATCAGCAGCAAGTTACATCTTAGCAGCACAGGGAGGATGTCTCTAGGTAACAGCCCTGCCTGCTTGCTGCACCTCCAGCCAAGAGTCTGTGGCATTCCCAAAGCCACCGAGGGAGAAGTGCTCCAGAGGCATCACCATGGTACTCTTTAGTGTGACAGCAGCACCTCTCCCTTCCTGCCTGCCGCCCTCTCCTCCGCCCCTATAGCCTGCCCACAGCTCCTATTCTGGGTACAAGTGGCAGCAGAAAAACAGTTGGCTCCTGCCTGGGTTCAGCCACATGCCATGGGGCCCCAGCCACTCCAGCCTGCCAGGCAGCTTCCCATGGGAAACTTTCTCCTTGAGAAAGCAGTCTTGGCTCCCCCAGCTCCTTCCCATCCCAGAAACCCCACCACAGCATGAGGGAGAGCAAACAAAGCCCAGGATGGGAAGGTATGAGGAGACGAGCCCATGGGACTTTATCAGGGATCTGTGCCACAGCTGCCAGGGCTGGGAGGAGCCAGCACATCCTGGTGCCTGTTGGCACAGGAGGCTGGGGCACTGCAGAGTCAGCGGCTGAGGGGCCACGTGGCCCTGGCTGCTGGCACGGGGAGCGGGCACCTCGCACTGCCCACCGAGCAGGCTGGGACAGGGCGGCTGGCACCGGCTCTGCTGGCACCAGGGCACGGCCACCACTGCGACAGGACACAGAGCACAGCTTGGGGGACAAATCCCAGAGCCTGCTGCAGTCCCTTCTCCTTAGGCATGGCAGCCCTTGGCCACTGTGTGAGGCACTGGTGGCGACTGCATCGCTGCCTGGCAGCCAGCACTGCCCCGGCCACTGAGGGCCACTGCCCCATGGCATCACTGCCCCATGGCACCACTGCCCCATGGCACCACTGCCCAGAGCAAAGCAGCTCCTGTGCCAGAGGGAGCAGCTCCCACTCGAGGAGTCACACTGGCTGCAGGTGTCCAGCTGAGCTGCTCCTGGCCCTGGTCACCACAAGTGTTGTGCTGAGCCCTGTGCCTTGCAAAGAGCAGCGTGATTGCCCCAGCCTGCCTGCTCCAGCCTGCCAGGGGCTCTTTCCATGCTCCTGCCTCCTGGATGGCTCAGTCGTCTGCTCCATACCTGGCTGGCAACCTCCAGCTGCAGAGCTGAAGGCAGCACTGAGAGGGAGCAGGGAGGGGAACACATGCCTGGCAGAGGAGGTCACCCAGGCAGGCAGAGGGCAAGGCTGTTTGCCTAAGAAGCTGGAAGATTTGACAGCATTCCTGTCTCCAGGGACCATCTCTTCCCTCCAGGCCAGGCTGACCTGCCTTGGCTGTGGCCACTGGGCTGTGAGTCATCGCCAGCCTGGCTGAGGCTCACTCACAGCTCTGCTGCAGAGGGAACCAGCTCCAGCTGACCCACAGCAGTCCGGGTGGCCCTGGGCACCAGTTTGGGTTATGGGTCAGGGATGGGGTCTCCTGAGCATCCCACCTTCTTCTCCTGCCTCTCCCAGCAGGCAGGTCATGCTTCCCAAGCCAGGCTGGCAGCCCTGCCCTGCAGCAAGCTGCTCCCACCCAGAACAAAGCCCTGCAAGTCCGTGCCAGTCACTTGCCCTTGCACACACACAGACAAAGCCAGAGCCTGCTCTCCCTTTCCCCTGTTTTCCCACTCCACAAATCCTTCTCCGGCCTGCCTCAGCCCTACTGTTTACCCAGCTGTATCCCATAGGTTTTGCAAAACCAGGGAGTGTTCAGTGTGTCTCTTCCACCTTTCCTGGCTGCTCACTCCCCCAGACACCACTGCCTGCCTGTGCAGCAACAGGACACAGTGCAGCAGGGCTCAGCCTTGGCTACAGCTGCCCAGGACACCAAACTTCCCAGGCCCTCTGCCATCAGGAATAAACTGCCCTTCAGCACAGCCACCCTGACAGATCCCCTGAGCCACAGGTTCCACGTGGATCTGCACCAGAAACTGCTTTTGCCAGCCCAGGGGAGGGTGCAGGACTCCTTTCCTTTGAATCAGTGAAAGCAACACATGGATTTGTATTCACTCTCTCCCCTTGGACCTCAGCATGTGTATTGGCAATAAAATCATTTGAGAGCATCAGCAAATGGTGCCAGTCCTCCCTCTGCCTTGTGCACCCTAATCTCTGGTCTGTGGATTCTGGAAGGTGGAGAAGAGCCTCCAGCAGCTCTGAAAACCACCCTGTAGCTCCATACCTCACAATTTGAGACACCTGATAGTGAGAAAAGCCCAAGGAGAAAGTACCCCAAAGCAGCTGGAGAAAGGAACACGTCCTCCCTGCAGCTTCCAGACAAGGAACAGATTGTATCCCAGCTGCATTTGCCATCCAGGGCTGGGGGGCAGATGGTGCCTCTTGGAAAAAGCAACCTGGCAGACACAGTGGACCCTTCCCTTTTCCCTGGTGGGCTCTGGAGAGCTGGCAGAAGTGGTGGAGAAAGAAAGCCATAAGGACATCCTGCTCTCAGGATCGAGCTCAGTTTCAGCACACCATACTGCCTGGGTGAGCAGGGATGTCACCTTCTGGCTCTGGGAAGAGGCACACTTGTCACCTTGGTCCTGTAAGTGTGGGCCAGGCACTGCTCACATTTTGCACCTGCATTAAGTGCAGCAGGACACAGGGACAGTGGGGGACAGGGCATGTTCAGCTTTCCTTTGTAGGGCCATGAACTTCAGCGAGGTCCAAGAGAAGGTTTTTCCTTTTTTCACTATCATTTGTGGTAGGAACAACAATGCCTCATGAGGGGCAGTCCCTGATGCCAATCTGAACAACTCCTACAGCTGGACATGCAGTTTTTCCCCTTGGTTGATAAACACCCACTGTTAAGGAGGAAGAAAAACCAGAAACACACAGCATGGAAACTCCCCTACACAATGGGAACAGAAACTCCCAGCCTCGGGAAATGTCCCCCCAGATAAATGACATATTACCTGCTTAAACCCTTTTTTCCCAAAGCAGCACAGCACACACATGTGACTGTGAAAAGATCCATCAATAATAACTGGAAATGAGCACAGCCAGGTTTTGGGGAGACCCACAGATGCCCAGTAAGAGCAAGAACAGAGCATGACTCCAAAGAACTGTGCCAGTGTGCCTCAGTCTGGATGCAGGGGACACATGCTGACAACAGGCACTTAGCAGCCACTTGAAGGGGCAGCCTGGGCTCAGATTCCTTCTTTTGCTGCTTCTCCCGGGGAAGAAGACAATTGTTTCTTCTCCAAGAAGCCCAGGAGTGCAGAGGATGCCTTGAGAAAGGTGACTTGATCCCAGTACACAAGTTGGAGGATTTGAAGCCCATCACCAGCCATGCCTTACGTGACACCACTCCTCTGCAGGACTGTGAGAGCTGTGCCAGAGCCTCTTGCCTCTGCTCAGCCCCTTTCCATACCCACCTTGCCACGAGCCAAAGCCAACGCTGCCGGTGATTCAGCCAACTCCAAGCAACAGGATGCTTTCTCAAGCAAAAGGAGAGAGCTTCCCCTCCTCCAGAACTCGGTTAAAATTAAATATAGCCAGGCTCTGAGCCTCTGTGGTTGCCAAGCAGACCTTTCCCATGGTAGCCACATGGAACTGAAGCAGGACTTTCCAAGCAGGAGGGAGCCTGGCTGCTGCCATGGACCACAACTTCCCACATGCTGCAGCGAGGGGAACTCAGCTCCAGGTTGGAGCTGCACTCCCCCAGGCTTTGTGCTCGAGCTGCTCCCTGGGAAAGCTGTGCAAAGCAGCCCACACCTCCCAGCTCGTGGAGAGGAAGGTATCAGCACAGCACCATGCCAGCGACAGCTCCAAGAGGTTATTCCTGAGCAGGAGCAGCTGCAGCTCCCCTTGCAGGACTCCTCCCCTGAACCAAGCACACAAACAGCCAGTGTTCAAGGAAGAAGTACAGCTTTATTCTGCTAGGAAGATACAGAGGGCACCTGGAGAAGAAATCCAACATATTTCCCAAAAGGAGAGAGGTGGTACACAGGGAAGGAAACTCGACAGAGGAGTGTTTTGGAGGCCCACCTCTAACATTGATTTGGAATGCATTAATTACATATTTAATTCACATTCACTCGTGGCCTATAGCCAGCTGCTCAGATATTCTTCAGGAGTTGACTAATTCCCTGACATTATTATGCAGATTATCCCACAATCCCTCCGGGGTAGCTCTGATCAGTGAATTAGTACAACTTCTGACAGGTATGAAGGAGAAAGCTGATGGACAGTGCCACTGTCACCCACCAGGAACCACCAGGAAAAGGGGCCAGGACACAGCTGATGCCTCCAGCCCCAGGAGGACAAGGCCTGTCCTGGGCTGGCAGGAGCACCTAAGCCTTGTGCAGGTGGATATGCTGAAAGCCACATGCTGAGAGCAGTCTGTCCATCCCCAAGGAACCCAGCACTGTACAGGGATGGTCCCATTCCAGCTGCACAGAGGCCCTCCCGTTTTCCCAGGGACTCTAGATGAGACACCCAACCAAACTAACTTATCTAGGTAAGTGATTCCACCCCTAAAGAAACATTGAAGCTGCCAGATCCCTCAGGAGGAGGAAAAGGGTTGTGCCAAAAGTGTGGCACAGCCTCCTGCCACCGCTGCAGGCTGCTGCTCATGAGGACAGAGCAATGCCCTTGGCCCAGAGCACAACCAGGAGCAAGGACAGACTGCAGCAGTCCCATCCCAGCAGGGAGAGGAGCCCAGAGGTTATCTCCAGGGACATCAGTGCCATAACGCCCTTCCTGCAGGATCTGACTGGGAGCTGGCTTGGCAGGAGCTGGCCATGGCTCTGCAGCTGCAGCAGCCTGGTTGAGGTGTCCTCATCACACCTCTGTGGATAAGACAGTCTCCAGTTTTGTGCTCTGGCAGGATTTTCCCTCAGATCAAACCTAAGGAACCACTGTAATCATTTGTTTAATTTCTCTGCTGTCCTCTGTAGCACGCTGCCCTTATCTCCTGCAGCACACGAGTTACAGATGTTGGTCTCTTCCTGAAGGTTATGGTAATTATAAACTACCAGGAAGTGCTTGGACTGGGATACACACAGAACAGACAGCAAATTGGGAAGGGTCCCAGAGCATCCATCAAATGCCTGTGACTGCAGACAGCCAGTTCATGACCCACGACATCCTTTCCAGTCCTAATGGGAGCACACACATGTGGCAACACCAGGACTGGAAATGGTATTCTTGAACCAAAAGCCTGGGCCTGCACCCAGAGCACTCCCAGGCAGGTTCACCCTCCTGCCTTTCCCTCTGTGAGCCACAGGCCAAGCAGAGCAGGAGGGGCACAGCCAGGTTTCTATTCACTCACCCTGGGACACTGTGCATGTGATCAGCAATCCCCAGGCTGGAGCATAAACAGGCACACACAGAGGCTCTAAACACAGATTACACACAGGGAGGAAAACAAGCCCCCGAACACAATCCCTCCCAATCCTCTGGTTTTAGGCACAGGATATTTTTCCCGAGCCCCTGCTGCAAACTCCATAGCCCAGAGCTGGCTGAGCCCATGGGACTATGGTAAGCAGGCTCCATAATGAGCACATATTCCATCAGTAACAGGAAAGGGCTGACCCATCAAAACGTCCTGTGGATCAGTCTGATCAGGGCTGGCACACAACAACGTTCTACTAGAAAGTTTGATGAGTCTCTAGCACACGTTGACACCAGTGTTTAACTAGTCAGACCTTGTGATGCAGGGCTCCTGCCAGCCACAAACCAACGTCACCAGGAAATGGTGCTGAACCGGCACAGGGCTGCTGCAATTCCTGTTAGTCCCCCTCCCGTGGGGGAGCCATTCCCGGATCTCCCCTGGGCTTCTCTGCCAGCCATCCGGGTGGTGACACTGTGGCAGTGACCCCCGGGCTGCTGTGGGGGACCTCAGCCCTTGCTGGGCTGAGCTGTGTCACAGAAGAGGTTCCATGAGAGATGGAGCTGCCCCAGGCAGCTCCAAGCACTCCTTCCCTGGGGGCCAGCACTGCTGTCCCACCCTGGCTGGGCAATTCCAGCCTCCTGGCTGGCTCAGCCTCCTCCTGCAGCCTCAGCCAGCCTTGCCAGTGTTCAAAGTGCCTGGTGGAGTCAGTGAAGAGCACACCTGGCTGATCACAAGCTGTAATCTTGGTGCTCTGCAGGCTGGAAACTCTGAGGCTGCATGTTCAAACAGACATTGGGAACTGGATGTGCTAACTCAAGACCCAAATGATGTAACTCCAGGGCTGCAGAGGCACCCCTGCTCAGCCCTCACTTCCATCTGAGCCATGAGCAGCCAACCAAAGCAATCTGTCATTTCTCACAAGCTCCTGTTGGAAGGCAGCAATCAGCACCTCACTTCACGTGGGGACAATTAATGCTTCAGCCTGAGCTCCCAGAGCTCTCCCCACCCCTGCAGCCACCCCAGCACCAGATGCTGCTGCTGGGAGCAAGCTGCTCCAGGCACTGCTGGCAGAGCTGCAAGGTCCCAGCAGCTAAGCTGAAGTGAGGACACAAAGAGCTTTAGGAGGTATCCCAACAGTTCCCAGCTCATCTCAGCAGTCAGTTTGCTGAACTTTCCTCCAGCCCCCAGCCTGGCTGCCTGCCTTGTGCACTGCAGAGCCCTTGCTGGTCAGGAATGTCTTGCAGGAGCAAGGGAAGGAGCTGTTAGCACAAAGGCCATGGGTGTAAGAGGGAACAAGAACTCCAGCAGAACACTTGAGAACAGATAGGGTGAAAGAAAATGTGACATCAAGCCTTGGGAATTGCTCTGAGGGATTGAGGCAGTTGCAGTCCTTTTCGTGTTTGGAAGGACGGGGGTCTTAATGCCAAGTCATCTCCAGCCCAGGAAAGCCCAGCATGCCTTGCCCAGACTGCATCGTGCCTGAATTTCAGGGGACAGCTCTTTTTTTGTGAAGAGCCTGTCCCAGCTGAGCTGACTCAAAAAAGCCACTGTACAGCCTGCACTGCCCTGGGCCGCAGCATCCCAGGGTCTCTGCAGCTCCCCAGTTTTGCTCCCAACACAGTCCAGCTTTCTTCCCAGAGCCAAAAACCAGGAAAGCACTCAGTGTTCTACCCCTATTTGAGTGGGCAAAGTTGCTCAAGCCTCTTTTGCTAACTAGGGAAAGAGCAACTCAGCCTTCAAATTTGAGTTCTCATATTTCTCAGATTTAAGGAACACTATCCAAACAATCCCAGCTTTTTGGGAAGGCTGGTTGCTTCCAACACCAGCTTCCCCAGGGCACCAGGGCACACAAGTCAAGACCAGCTACAAAACACAACCCCATCCTTCCACAGCCTGACCCTGCTGGTGCACCAAGAGGGATGGAGGGGACTGTGGAGCCTATTGTCCCCATGTCAGACCCAAAAGCAGCAGTGGGAGGAGCTGCAGGGGGCCTTGGAAGGCAAATTCCCTCCGTTATCTTTGGGCTGGTGTGCTGCCAAAGGGGTGTGTTGGGACAACAACCCCCAATTGGTGTCAAGGCAAGTCAGATGGATTTGTCACTTTCCCACTGGGAAAGGTGCCTGCTTCTCTCCCCTGCTAGCACTCACTTTTCACCCAGAGCCAGCACATCAGCACGGCAGCCCTTGGGCTGGATTTTGGATTTGCAGGCAAGCCCTTAGCTAAGCAAACCTCATCAGCCCCACTGCTGCTTTCCCAGAACATGCTGCAGCACCCAGCACAGGCCACTGTCACCAGTCAGGTGAGGGACAGCCCCCACATCCCTGCCTTGCAGCCACACCAAATGTGAATCTGAGGGGCTGTGGGCACAAGTCCTGGGTCATTTTTTCCTGTTTCTTGGGGTTTTTTGTCAGCATATTTCTTGTGGCCTTTTCCCACCAACTTTGTAGCGATCTGCTGGACTCCCATCAATAGGCAACATTGCACAGAGGTTTTCAGCAGCCACTGGAGGGGGAAAAAATCAAAGCTGAGAGACAGGAAAAGCCAGTTAGTACATCTCCCTTGCTAGAACCATTTCCCTATTTTTTTCCTAAGGCAGCCTGCTGCTCTTGAGCATTTTCACTTTGAAGTTGAGCACCACTGCGGTGCATTGTACTGTAATCACTGCTTTTACCTTGTGGGCCTGAGACACAGTGTTCAGAGACATAACAGTTCAGCAGCGCCAGACACGATGTTATTGGGACAACTACAGAGAGGCAGACCCACGCATCAGAGAACAGACAAACCCAGCGTGCTTGAGTCACCAGGAGCTGTGCTGCAAGAATAATCCAGCTTTGGTTCCCACCGGAGGAGACTGCATCCTCTCTCTCACCATCCCTCCCCTGTTACAGCTGGATTTTTCCCCCTTGCAGCAGCAACAGCAGACCAAGAATCAATAGGGTACTCAGAGACACATGCTTAAAACACTGGGCTGAGGTACAGCAGCTGGGTTATGCCTTCAAGAGAAGGAGGGATCTCCCGGAGATCAACCCGCAGATCTCAGGCTCATCCTTCTCCTGTGCCAGCCCACATTCAGTTTCCTCAGCAATAAATATTTCACAGGTATAGCTACTTCCAAATCTATTAATCCATTCCAAAATACAGGTAGAATGTACTGCCCTGCACACGAGTGCTGATGAGCTGTGGAGCTGCTTTTACTGCTCTTAAATAAGAAGGGGAAAAAAAAAAAAAAAAAGCTTTTTTTTTTTTCTTATTAAAAAAGAAAGTGACCTAGCGAGGTTAAACAAATTCAGACAGGCACACTGCTTGAAACAAGGAAAATAAAACGCTGAAAAGCTGCAAGGCTGCCGTGCGCTGCAGTTTGGGTGTAGCAGCCTGCCGGCAACACCCGCATTGCCCCGGCGGGCGATGCCCCGTCCCCGCAGCCCTCGCCCCGCTCCGCTCCCACCTGCCGCTGCCAAGGGCCAGCCCCTCCCGGCACAGCAGCCAGGAGGTCGTTCTGCCGCTGTGAGTCAGCATTTGCTGCAGAATCCCCGCTCCCGCTACCCTAAAGTTGGGCAGAGAAGGACACCCCCATGCACGACCGACACCACTGCGGGCGGCGGGGGTGGAAATTAAAGAATTGCATCGCCCCCGAGGTGCCCTGCGGGGCGGGCAGCGCCTGGGGTCGGTGCGGCTGAAGGTGAACGGGGAAAGCGCTCACTACAGGAAAGATTCTGGAGGGGAGGGAGATGCCGCCTCTGCCCCGGCCGAGCCGGGGCCACCCTTGCTCCGCGGAGCCCCCGGCTCTGCCCGCTACCACAAAGAGACACAAGGTCCCGGCCGGAAAAAAAGGAGCGAGTAAATCCCGCACCCACCCCGCACCCCCCTCCACGTGTCCGCGGGGCTCCGTCCGCCGGCCGGGCAGAGGCCTCGGTGGCCGCGCTCCTTCCACCCGATCATCCTTCCCGGGCAGCCAGCGAGCCCGCCCGGCTCCATCCGCAGCCGCGGCCCCGGCTCCAGGCGCAGCCCCGGCACCGCCAGCCCCGATCCCGCGGCCCGGCCGCGGAGCAGCGCACGTGGCGGGGCGGCCGCTCGGACCCGCCGCGCTGCCATGTGGCCGCCGGCCCGGCCTGGGGGGGCCGCCCCGCGGAGCTCCCCCGCGGAGCTCCCCCGCCGATCCCCGCACCTTGCCGCTGGCCGTGCCGCCGCTGACCCCGATGAGGAAGGGCTCCCCGCCGCTGGGCTGCCCCTGCTCCTCCAGCCGCTGCTCGCTGTCCCCCGCCATCCTCCCCGGCTCACCGCCGCGCCTCCTCCGCCTTCGCTCAGCCGTGCGGGGCTGGATTTATCTGATGAGTCAAGGGCCTTCCTCCCCGCCTGGTTCACATCCCCGGCGCTGCGGCTCCTTGCCAGGTGCTGCCGCAGCTGCACATGCTCCGGCCCAGCCCGCCGGCGGGCGGCACTGCGGCCACATGGGCCCGCACCGCGCCGCCGCCCTCCGCCCGCCCGCCCGCCCGCGGACAAAGGCGCCGAGCCCCGCGCTGCCCCCGCGCCCCGCGCTGCCCCCGCCGGCTCCCTTCGACTCTCTTCGTCTCTCCGGACACTCCGCTTCATCCCACACCACGGTGGCCCCCAGCAGAAGCTCCATTATTTGTCTCCCACTCTGGCCAAGAAGGCCAAGGGCATCCTGGCTTGGATCAACAATAGTGAGTGTGGCCAGCAGGGCCAGGGCAGTGACCGTCCCTGTGTGCTGGGCACTGGTGAGGTCGCACCTCGAAAATTGGAGTCAGTTTTGGGCCACTCACGACAAGAAAGACATTGAGGGGCTGGAGCGTGTGCAGATAAGGGAACAGAGCTGGGAAAGGGTCTGGAGCACAAGGCAGAGGGGCCGCCTGGAGAAAAGGAGGCTCAGCAGGAGCTTTATTACTCTACACCTGAAAGGAGGTTGTTTTTTCCTAATATCCAACCTACCTACCCAAGCCTTTTTCCTAGGCTTGGGTAGGTAGGTTGGATATTAGGAAAAATTTCTTCACCTGAAGGGTGGTCAGGCATTGGAACAGAGTACCCAGAGAGATGGTGGCATAATCACCATTCCTGGAAATGTTCAAGAACCACAAAAGTGTGGCACCTGGGGACACTGTTTCATGATGAACAGAGCTGGGTCAATGGCTGGATTTGGTGATCTTGAAGGTCTTTCCCAACTGTAATGACCCTGTGATTCTCCCACCCCACTTGGGCCCTGGTCCTGCAATGCACTCATAAATTATTATTATTAATTACCCAAATCCAGGAATAAAAGTTATTCTTATGTCTTTAGCAAACGGAACCTGTCTGGAAAGAGCCATGAATGCTCTGGAGGCCAGGATTCAAAGTCAAAATGACCTCAACAAAATGGAAAAAGGATTGGAAATACGTAGGGTGCAAGTCCACGCAGACAAATGTGATATGATCCATGACAGTGTGAGATAGGAGCCTGCTGGCTAAGCAGGCCTTTTACAGATAAAGATCTGGTGTAGAATGGATCAAAGAATCAATTGGTGATGCCGCTGTGAAGAAGGCAAACATCCCATTGGGGCATATACACATCCAGAGGTGGTGTGCTTTGAGAAAGGTGAGGCCTGGTGGAGAGACTCCAGTGGGGACTCAGGAACAGCCCAGGGTCTGGCTTTGTAGGACTGCAGGACCCATCCATGTTCAGTCTGGGGAAGGTCTCTGCTGGGCTGTAAGGCTGTGTGGACACGATAACCATTTACAAATACATGAAAGGCTGCCACACAGAAAGGGAATACGTTTCTTTTACCCTTAGGGACTAAAACAAAATGTTGCCAGCTGAACACTGTTACAAGGACAATTGAGGGACATTTTGTAGGGTTGAAAATTGTTAAATCCCAGAAAAGGTTGTTTAAGGAGAGTAAGGACTTTTACATCTGAGGATTTAAAAAAAAATAAAATTAAAAAATCCAATAGACATGCTCCTGTATGGAAAGTGTTCAATAGTGCTGATCCTGTTTTGGAGCAGGAGCCAGCCCAAGCAATGCCCCAAGGCTCCTCCCAGCCCTGTTCAGAGATGATCAGAACACTCATTTAGGTTTCTAACTTCTACTTCAACACAGCAAAGCAGGTGTGGAGGTGTTTGCCAGACAGGTGCCATGTCCCCCATCACACAGATGTGAGAGAGGATCTCCTTGGCAGCCCTGACCCCTCTGCCCACTGCTCCCAGTTCCTCTCCAGCAGTGCCAAGGGAGGCTGGCACTGCATGCAGCCCCTGCCAGGGAAGGAAGTGCTATATATGGATGAGAACTTCCTGCAGGGATGAGTTCCCGTGGATTCCCATGGCCCCCTGCCAGTTTCCAGGCACCGGCCATGGGCAGAGCTCCTGCACACCCCACTGGGACCCTGGGGGTCCCACACAGCTCTTCTTTTTTACTCCAATGCTGACACAGCTCTATGTGGATGGCAAAACCCCCTCAGGAGAGAGAGAACTCCAGGTTCTTGGGTTCTCCTTATGCCTGCCATCACTGCTGCCCTGCTTGGGGACAGTCCAAGCCCTCTGCTGTGCTGTTTCAGGCTGTGTGCTGCCCATCTTGAGCTTCTCTGGAGGATGCCCATCATGGCATTTCACCTCCATGTCTCTTGTGGCTGGACATGTGGCAGGAGCTGACACACCTGCAGGGGAAGGAGAAGTAAGTGCCTCTTGGAGGAGGTTGAGCTAAGGATACCTCATATAAATAAGCTAAGGCTTATTTATACAGAACACAAGGAGAACTTGCAAAGGTCAGGTTAATGCCTCTTTCAAAACCAGGCCAGGGCTGTGACCTAGAAGTGAACTAGATGCAAGTCCCAGTTGGTTACAGATGGTACCTTTCCTCAAAACTGAGAATTTTACACACCCTTTTACTGGCTGCTGGTCACTAGCACACTGTGCAAAGTAACTGAACCTTTTGTTCAGTTTAAGCTTGGAGACTTCAGTGTGTGAAACCTACTGGGATTATGTGTCTCTCTAATCTGGTTTCAAGGTTGCCTCCATAAATATTACCACTTCTATATCTAGAATGTTTGTGGACTACACCAGCCCCTGACTCATGAAACCAGAGCGATGTATTATGCAAATGCCTTCCTTTTTCTCCTATCCCAGGCTGGTAGATCAAACCAGACTGCACCCAGCTCTCATCTGTCCTTTACACGTTGATCAAAGCACAAGAATGCTGTTTTGAAAAGGAAATGCCATTGAGGGTAATGTGCTGTGTGTTGTCTGTAAAAAGGATCTGCTGATAAGGATCCCCGTGTGATTCAAAGTGACAGGATGAAATCACAAAGGGCCTGTTGTCACCTCTACCTCCAGTTCAAAGCATGGACCCTGCAGAGGAAAGAGGTTCATGGTTCACTGACCATCTCCTCCTGGTCTGCATCTGCCCTTCAGTATCAATAAGTGATACCATGTGAATCATTTCCCACAGCAGCATCTGAGAAACTATTTCAAAATACTGCTTTGATAGATGCTGATACATCTCACAGCCAGGAAAGTCAGGGAGCTCTAAAGAGAGGGACAGAGGGTGCAGGAGGGCATTCAGCACAGGGAACTGCATGAGGTGGCACAAAATAATATAGAATCACAGAATGCACTAGGTTGGAAGGGGCCTTACAGCTCATCTCATTCCAAGCCCCCTGCCATGGGCAGGGACACCTTCCACTAGCCCAGGTTGCTGCAAGCCCTGTCCAACCTGGCCTTGGCATTTCCAGGGATGGGGCAGCCACAGCTTCTCTGGGCAGACTGTGCCAGGGCCTCCCCACCTTCACAGGGAAGAATTCTTTTCTGTGTATCACAAATCCTTCTGCATCACCAGCTGTCAGCATCTCCCTGCTGCTCACCCCGAACAGAAACATCCACCTCAGTTCCATCCCTGCCTCCCTGATGGCTCTGAGTCCCGTTTTGCTGACATCCAGTTCTCAGTTTTGCCCTGATGCAACGGGAAGTTCCCTGGACACGGTGCTGGGACTTTTCCCACCTCCCAGTGACGTCTGTCACAGCCACCTGCACACACGTGGCTCTCTGCTTTCCTTGTGTGCCTGTCCCCAGGCTCGGAGAGGTTGTTTGCTGTCTGACCTCACACCTCACTCGCTGTCTTCTCTGAGCTCCTCACCCTCTTTCTGAATGGTGTGTTTAATTTAAGGGTGGTAGGTTTTTTTCCTTTCCCTGTTTTTCACTCAGCTCTGCCCCTCTAATCCCACAGTGCACTTCTGCACCAGCAGCAAACTCCTCTGTTATGTAAGGACAGGCACAAACCTGCCCTTCCCTGCCTGCCCTGTTTCCTTTTCTGTATTTCTGCTTTCTAGGTCTCCTCACCCCATTACAACCCACGGGTTTGGTCTAGTTCTGCTGCTCCAGGTGTAATTGCTGGAGCCTCAATAAAAGCCAATTTGTCTGTCAAAATCCTTGCTCTTATTGCACTGGCCTCATTAATGCACTTCATAGTTCCATCCCTTCCATGAATAATTTACACACACACGAGCAATGGGAGATTTGGTTCCCTGTGAATCACAGAATGCTGCACTCCACTGCTGGCTCTACAAGGGCTGTGTGGGACAGCAACAGCCCCTGGGAAAGGGCAGGCAGCAATATTCCTAAATATTTGATCCCAGAAAGCGCCTCCTGGTGAGATGCACTAACAGGCTAGTCACAGAATCACAGAACCCTTCAATGGTTTGGGTTGAAAGTGTGAAAAATGCATATTTTATGATTGGCTTTTCACAGATATTCAAATGAATATTATATGTGTTATGTTAGAAAGCGATGCTGTATTCATGTTCTTGAGTAGTGTGTTAAATATACTTTTAGGGTATAACATAACGTTAAAATAGAAACTATGCTATGTAGGATACTTTTTTAAAAGAAAGGACTCACACCAGATATCAGCCACAGGACACCTCAATCTTTCAGAGAAATAGAATTTGTTGCTCCATTATCAGAAATGAACTTCTTCCTGCCTTGCTCAGCCCTGAAGATGCCGTCAGGATTCAGAGGAAGAAGCTGACACTGCCCAGACAGAATCCTGTGTTTGAATGGGATTGATGCACCATGGATGAGGTGTATGAATGTGCAACAGGCTGTTGCTTTTAAGGGATAATCCTCTGTTAACATGGGTCCTTTTTCGGGCTTATTTTGCCCAGAAAAGGTACTTGGACTGTCCCTAACTCTTTGTTTTTATTGTCTCATATTTGTCCTAATCCAAATTGTCCAAATTATTATTAATCTAATTATATTACTATTTTTATAACCATTACTATTAAACTTTTAAAATTTAAAAAAAGATTGATTGGCGCATTTCACAATGGCGGAGGTCTTTTCCCCACGAACCGATTCTGTGAGCCTGAATCGCGGCCTGGCGTGCGGGACTGGGCCGGGCCGCGGCAAAAGCCGGCTCCGGACCCGCCATGACACCGACCCTCCCTCAGCCCCGCTGGGGGGCGTGGTCACCGCCACGACATACAGATTGACAGCCGCTTCGCCCAATCACAGCAGCGCCCGCCGTGCTTTCCCCGCCCCTCGCCTTTCCCGCGCCTTCTCGCGCAGCCGGCGGAGCCAGTCGGAAGTGCAGGTGGTCGCTTCCGGGTGTTGCTAGGCAACGGGGGCAGGCAGCTTCCGGGTGGCGGGTGCGCTTCCGGGTGCGCGGCGGTGTTACCGGGTCGGGGGCGGCGGCAGCACCATGAGCACCATGTTCGCCGACACCCTCCTCATCGTGTTCATCTCCGTCTGCACCGCGCTGCTGGCCGAGGGTGAGCCGGGCGGGGCGCGGCCGGCAGCTCCCGGCAGCGGGGGAAGGGGAGGGAGGCTGTGGAAAGGGGCTCGGGGTCGGCTGGGGCTCCTCGCGGAGAGGAGGGCGGGGAATGCCCCCGGTCAGCGCTGAGCTGCGGTGCAGAGCGATGGGAGCTGGGGTTGTTGCCTGCAGGAGGGAGGGAGGGAGGCTGTCGGAGGGTGACAGGGGACGGAGTGGTTTCCCCCATAGCTGTTGTGGGAAGGATGTGACGGAGTCGCCTGGCCTTGCAGTGATGGTGGTTTCAGCCGCTGGAAAAGGTTTTTTAGGTGCCAGTGGTTGAAACAGGGGCAGCTTTTTTGGGAAGTGCTGCATTTGGGGTAGTCACAAGTCCCAGGTCCCGTTTCTGGTGTTGTGCTGTATCCCTACATGCCCTTTATAACCCCTGTCCCCAAATCTTCATCCCACACCTGCAAAACAACTAAAAACTTCTTTCAGTTTCACACCTATAGCTCGTTTCATGGTTTATGTTCCACTTCCATTTTACCTGGAACTTGGAATGGGGGTTTGAGGGGAGGGGATGGTGCAGTTTGCTGGTGCTCTGTGCTCCCTTGGCTGGGTCCTAACAGACCAGGGGTTTTGTAGACATAAAGTTGAATTGCTGCAGGATTTGCTCCCTGCTAGCAGCATTGCTGCAGGAGAATTTTCCTTGCCTGGCTCCTGGCTGAGTGTTTGTTTCAGGTATAACCTGGGTGCTGGTCTATCGCACAGACAAATACAAGAGGTTAAAGGCTGAAGTGGAAAAGCAGAGCAAGAAATGTGAGTACTCACCAGGGGCTTATTTCTGTCCTTAATTCTGGTTTTTTTTTTGCTGGAAGAAGCTCAGCCAAAGACCTTTTTGCCTTGTGTAAATTGCCCCTCCTGTCAGTGGAGGACAGGAGGGAGTAAGAGATTGGTCCTGGCATCTTTTTTTTATGCACATCAGCAGCCAGTGTCTGAAATAAATGTCTGAAATACATTCAAAATATCTGAAACACATGTTCAAAGATGCAATTTCTGCCTTTCAGGGGCGAAGAGGAGAATTTGAGGTCTGTAGAAAGGAAGAGTTAGGGTTGAATAATGAATACCACGAGGTAAAAATATTTTATGTAAAGGTTAAAAGTGGTGATTGATGGTGGGGAGTGAGTAAGGACAAAGCCATCATAGAAAGGTCTGAGCAATCAGCTAAAACCAAATTATCCTAATATGAACTGGAAGCAAACAGGTTAGGAAAAATTAGGAAATAAGTTCATGCCACAGAGAGGAGGTCTGGGAGGGGGTAAACAAAGTATGAGGGGAGAAGGGAAAAGGGAGCTGAGGGTGAGCAGTCAGATCTGCATCAGATATTGAGAGAAAGGATGAACAGGAGCATGTAGTGTTTAAATGGACCTGCCTGTATCAGAAGCCAAGTTTTGGCTGAGAACTTCCGACCTTTTAACCTCAGCTGTGTCCACCCTGCCCAAGTTCCAGCAGTGAGAGTCAGCACTCATCAGCTGGAGCCAAAACAGAGCTGGTTTTACCTTACAGACATCTCCTTATGGTGTCAGTGCTCTTTAATGCTGGGAGAACAATATTATCACACCTTGCTCTCTGCAGCCCAGCTTATTCCACCTTCCCCTGGGCAGTTTGAAGTGCAGTCATGTTTGTGTCACAGCCCCCACATTCTTTTGGGGCTTTTGTCACCACAGCAGGAGCAGCTGGGGATTGCATCCCTGCCTGCCTCACTCGAATCCCACTGCTCCTGTGTGTGGGATGGAATTAGCCCCAGAAGAGCAACTTAGAGAAGGAGTTGAAACCCAGCTGCAGATTTAGTGTCCTCTTGTGTTTGTGCTGCTCAGTTCCAAAAGCAGTTAGCAGGGCTTAATCTCTAGGGCTGAGTGACTGCTGAAAGAGTTTGATGCTGTTTGCTTTTATTGCTCTCCTGGCTGTCATCTGTGAAGGGAGTGATGAAGGGTTCATGTGTCTCAATTAGTTTCTGAGCTCCTTGTTTGATTCCCCACCCCCAACAACAACAGCATAAAAGGTGAAGCTGAATAAGGAGTCGGTAAAAATTCAGCTTTGCTTTTTTCCCTTCCCCTCTTGTGCTGAGGACAGCTGGCTGACCTGAGTGATTACAGCTTGCCAAGTGGACCACTTGAGCCACACCTTTCAACTGTTATCTAACACATCTGAAACAGGAAAAAACACATTTGAGACCTTTAAGCTGTCCCGTGAGAGCCCTAGCAGATCCTTAGGATTTGCAAAAACAAAGGGGCTGGGTAGTGTGCTTGAGCAGACATTGTTACTCCTTAATTTCATCTCTTCCTGTCCTCTCCTTCCTCGGGAGAGGCTCAGCCTTGCCTGAGGTTGCTGCAGGGATTGTTCTGAGTGAATGAAGGGCTAAATGGACAAGGCTGAAAGCTGTCCTTGGAATTTCTGATTTGTTGGATGTTCCCACGGGCAGTCCTGAGGGAACTGGGGCTGGGAGCTCCCGGGGCTTGGCACGATTCTTAACAGCACTGCCTAGAGTTTAGAGCTGGGGCTGTGGGGTGATGTGCACCAAGGGAGGATGGGCTCATGGGGTTTCCCAGCTGGATTTGGCACAGGGAAGGTTATGGAGACAGCATTCTGTGAGCCCTGGGTGCATTGTGGTATCTGACACCTCTCTCCAGTGTCCCCTAGGGACACAAGATCCCTATTTTCCTCCCTGCCCACCAGGGATCCTCTTGTTCCTTGGGAAAAGCAATTGTTTCTCACTGTTGCCATGGAGGGATGATGTTGAGGTGACTTGTCTGAGCAGTTGTGACTGACTCACAGGCATTTCTAAGGCAGCTCTACAGATCCTGCTGTGGCTTGGGAGGTTGGCTGGCTGCATTTCCCCTGGCTTGTGAGACCAGGGCTGTGCTGAGCTGGTGCTCCATGAGGGAGGGCAGCCCCAGCACTCAGGTGTCTGTGAGCTGGCAGTGAGCCCAGGCTCCTGGTTGGTAAAGTGGATGTGGTACTTGCACTTTGAATAAATACAGAGTTTAAAGTAAAAAAGGTTGTTAGACCACGGTCATGCTTCATCATCCTTGTGTTCTGTACTCTTGTTATAGGTCTTGAATGAAGGTGTCTGTTGTTCCTGGAAAAGCCCTTTTTGCTGTCGCAGAGCCTCCTTTGCAGCTGAGCAGCACATTTGCTATGTTCCCCTGTCCCTGTGCTGGCTCTGCTGGCCTACTTTGCTGCAGTGGTGGTCGGTGGCAGGTGCTCAGTGCATGTCTCATGTGGGGTTTTAGTACCTTTGACCTTAGGCTTCTGCTTTAAAATATTGGAAATGCTTCAGTGCTAATGAGTTGAAGAATGGAGAGGCTGTGGCTGCCTGCTTGGGCAGCATTTCCCCTGAGAATGCCTGCCTGTGAAGAAGGGATGGAGGAGAACACAGGCTTTCCTGTATTCTGCTTCCCACTGCAGATAATCAGGAGCAGTGCTTGCCACAAAGCTCTTTTCATTCCACTTGCTGAATCAAAAGTACTGTCTGATACTAATGACAAATCAGCAAGGGTAGCTTGAGCCAAAATTGTCCCCAGACTGCTCAGTCCACAGTGCCATGGGCTCCTCACAGAGTTCAAAATTAACCCTTTACGTATGTTTGTATCTTATCCAGGGTTTTGATTTTTTTTTAAATTATAGTTTTGAAGAGATTGATGTAGGTAGTTGATAACTTACTGATTCTGAACATGTTCTTAGCCCTACTTAGCTGCTTTTTGCGCCCCTGCTCTGCAGAGGACTAAAGTGTTCTGTCTGGTGTGTGGAAAAGGTGTGGTGGTGTCACTGTGCAGAAATGATGGAGTGTCTTTTCATTTTGCAGTGGAAAAGAAGAAGGAAACCATAACTGAATCAGCAGGCCGACAGCAGAAAAAGAAGATAGGTAAGACTGGCACCTCAAGAATAATGGAAAGTTGAGAAACTGATGGAAGTGATTATCCTTTCCTTCCTTACAAGGCTATTTCTTCATTTGCCTTACTCTTCCAAGGGAGGAGACACCCAGCTTCCTGATGGTTTTGGTCAGATGGGTGGATCACTGGCAGGAGCAACACCTCTTGCTGAGCTCCCTGACTTTTTCTTCCATTTTAGCCTTGATATCTATGGCTGTTATTAACTTCAGCTGTCAAAGCTCTTTGCTGCAGTGCATGGCACCTTGCTGCTGTCAAAGCTCTTTGCTGCAGTGCATGGCACCTTCCAGCTGTCAAAGCTCTTTGCTGCAGTGCATGGCACCTTGCTGTAGCTGTAGGACTCAAATTGTGATTTTATTTCCCCTTCATTTGAACAATTCTAGAGCTGAAGATGTTCACAGTAACTGTAAGCATGCTTAGATTAATTTCAATCTTGATAAATCAGTTTTGCTCAATTTTAGGCAGTGATTTATTTTTCTATTCTTTGTCAGTAAGCTGAGTTCTTTCTGACTTAGGATAACTCTTTAAGTACTGAACTAAGCAAGAACAGGATAAAGAGAAGTTTAAAGGTTTTAGGAGGATCTGCCATCTGCAGGACTCGCAACGTGCAGCGAAGCTCAGTTAAGTTATTACAGAGATCGTGGCAGGAACACTTTTGAGAGCTCCTGGGAGTTGGTTTCCTCATTCCTCTGTAACACCAGGTAGCTGGATTAGTCATTTGATCTGTACAAAGCTTGAGAATTATAAACACATCTTCAAACAGCTCTTCCTAGGTAGAAAACCTGTTGTCGTTAGATTCCTGAAGGGACAGGAGCCAAAATGCTTCCTCTTGTGCATTTCAGTTCTTAATCTTGACTAATCCCTGCGTGGGATGAGCACTGCTTGGTGGATAAGGCCACTTTGAAAGTGACCATATGCAACAACTGCAGATAACATTAAATAAGGAAAGTGTGACAATGACTTTTTTGCAGGGCATCATCCAAGTCTAGTGTTCCTAGCAGACAATATTTGACTTGTGCTTGGACTAAACCAATAAACAGTAGAATCTGAGGACTTCAGATGCTCCAGGAGTTTTTATACACTGAAATAATCTTGTTTTGCAGATGGAAAACAAAGCACAAAGGGACAAAGATCAGAACTTAGGAAACGACCACTGATTTTGTTTGCTGTGATGCTTGCTGGCCAAGCCTAAGATTCTGACACTGATTTTTTTTTCTCCTTTATTTATCAAGTGCTGCATAACTTCAGTATTTCATTTGTGTTCAGGCAAAGATGAATTCTTGGTGTTTCTGAAAAATCAGACCCTAAATGTCACACTGGACTTCCAGAAAATGACTCATAGCTGTTAAGCTGAAATCTCTGATCTCAGGAACTTACTGGATGTCAAATCATTCTGCAAGATGGGGCATTGTTGTCACAGCAAATCTACTCGTGCTGGAGTTCTTCCAAGTTCCACCATTTTAGTTAACAAAAAGTAAATATTGAGCTGAGGCTTTATGGATAAGTAGCAGCTGTGGTACAGACCTACCTCAGTTGCCATCTGTTCTGCACACAGATAAGACAGGAGGTGTGTGGATGATACTACTTGGTTTCATAAGGGATGAATCATGCCTGTGCATAAGGAGCTAGGGGGAAAGTAGCTTGGGAAGGCTTAATTTGGTGTTTCCTACTTAAAAACCCCTTTATTTTTAACTGTGAAATGAACAGATTGTCACATTGTGTCTAAATCACCTTGGGCACTGCTGGAACAGGACACCTTTAGCGCTGGTGTAATCTTCTGTCATTTCAGTTTAAAGGGATGGTTTGTTAGCTTAAACCTTGCTACTGTTTTCTGTGCCCATGTGCTTCTGGAAGAAAGGACAGACTCCTGACATTCCCAGGAGTGCACATGAGTGCTGGATGGACAGCAGAATTGAATCAAAATGAAAACCCCCAGTCCTGGCAAATCTCTGTCCCTGTGTCCTCATGGTTTGTGTTCCAATGAGCAGAGTAAGATGATTTTGGACTCCAGGGAGCTGCTTGTTACCCCAGTCCTCTTTCTCTATGCCTTTACCAACTGTAAACTACCCAGCGAAGTGCTCAACAGGCTGTTGATGTGTGATTTGGGGAGGAATAAACCATTGATATAAGTTGGTAGATCACCCAGAACATGTTCATTTTGAATCTGTAGAAATAGGTGAGAGACAGGTCAGGTATATTGGACAATCAGAGCTGTGTTCTTTCCTCCCTGTAACCTTTAGCCCACCTAAATAGATGTTAATTATGCAGCAGAGGGGAAAAAACAAGTATTTGTGCCAAATGTGATTCCTGAAGAGCTGGCCTGTGGTTGCTGAAATGTCCCAGGACACAACTTTCTACCTTGCTCAGGAAACAGGTGTCTGAAAGGTTTCTGCCAGAGGGGATGGCTTGTAGTTAGGAGCAAGTGGAAAGAGCAAAGAGGTTACTAAGGAATTTGGTAGGGGTGTTGCTGTTGCTTTTTATAACACTGACTTTGAGTCTTTGTGCTTAGCAGAGGCTTTGGGAGAGAATATTGGAGTTTCTGAGCTGTGGGCCTCTAGTACTGAAACTTCAGTGGGGATCCCTCAAAATTCCCATGCTGGATAGGCCTTGGCAGTCCTTCTGCACCCTCCCCTTTTCACTCATGCTGTTCTTTGGATATTCCTACATTGTCCACATCCTTACTTCAGCTGGCTGTTGCTTCCCAGCCCTGGCTGCCCCTCTGGATCCATCAAAGGCATGAAAGGTGACAGATAGTGGATAATGCTGAAGGCCAGAGCAGCCCTCCAGTGAGGGACATGAAAAATGCCCTCTTGAAAAATCTGAGTGTCTTTGAAGTCTGTGGTGATTTAAGGACAGACTAAATTATTTTCATAGTATTTCCTGCAAAGCACAGTAATACACTCACTACTGAATTTCATGCAGGAAATCTCTTTCCTCTTTGGAGAATCTCCTAGGTGTGAGGAGAAGAGCTCAAAATTCATTATTAAGACCAGCAGGATTTTGGCATTGCTGAGGTGCAGCTCCCAGCTCTGTGCATGGTTTTCCCTTTGGAGACCTCCAGAAGGAATCCTTTCTTATTCAATGTATTTATGATGGTGTGCAGCAAATTGATCACTGCTCCCTTTGGGAACTGTGCTAGAGGGGCACAGGTTTTGTTTCCTGGCAGCAGTGCTCATGCTCCTGTGTGAGTTGGTTGAGTTAGCAAATCTGACATTGGGTGCATTTCTTTCTAAAGTGCTGAATGTGTGATTCCAGCCACCTCCTCTCTTTGTGCCTGGCTCGCTGCATGTTGCTGTGGTGGAGAAGCAGCTGGCTATGTGCAGTTTTTAACTTTCTACTGTCTGGCAAAGAGAGCTGGAGTTGATTTTGGAAGTGTTATTTGTTTGGAGAGCCAAAGAGGTTAAGTTTTCCTGGAAATGAAAACACTCTGGTTTCCAGGTTGACATAACTGATTATAACTGTTGGTTTTGTCTTTCCAGAGAGACAAGAAGAGAAACTGAAGAATAACAACAGGGACTTGTCAATGGTATGAAAATTTAAAGCCAGTTCCCAACTGCTGGACATTTCAGTCAGTTTCCCAACAGAAAGACTTTGTTCAATTGGCAGACAAAGCTGCTTTTTCTCTGGAAAGGTCCTTCTGGATTTTCTCTAATAACTAGAGATATTAGTATGAGCCACAGAGTTACTGCCTCATCTCATGCCAAACCTTTGCTATTTTCATCTTGTTCAGTTTCCATGATGTTTTTCAATGTAGAATTAATTTTTGTGGCTTCCTATACTTTGGTCACTGTAATGATTCCCTGCTGGGAGTCCCCTGGGAATCCCCCTGGTGGGTTTTATAGGCTTAAGGAAAAAATACAACCAGCCTGTGCAAGGTGACAGGAAAATTCTTGAGCACTTTTTGGTTTTACCTCCCTGCAGCAGCACTTGCCATCAGTGGCTGCCTTTGTACCCAGTCTCCTGGGGACTTCTCCAGTCATTTTCACAGCCCCTCTGTGTCCTGAGCCATCCTTTTCCCTGTTGATTTCAGTGATCTGTACAAAGCGTGTTTTTAAGGGTGTGAGATCATAATACCTCAGTGTGGGCCTGTTGTTTTAAATCTCTCTGACCTTTTGCAGGTTCGGATGAAATCCATGTTTGCCATTGGCTTCTGCTTCACTGCCTTGATGGGAATGTTCAACTCCATGTAAGTACCAGCTTCCTGCATTGTTTTCTGAAATTTTTATGGTGAACATATTTTCCACCTTCCCTTCATCACTTGAAGTGTTAAGAGTGACATTGTCCAGCCAAGAGCCACAAATAAATAAATGGATCCATATTTCATCTGAAGATGTGGTGGTTTGGTCATCACATACACATTCTGCTCAAGAGGGAGCATTGAGTACTGAGCACAACCAAACTGAACCAATTGCATTCAGTCTAGACACAGCTTTAATATCTTTTCTGCATGGGAACATCCTGGTTGGGGCAAGTTTGGTGCATATCAGGCAAACATCTTCAGTATTCAACTGCTTTGGCCTTGCTGTAATGGTGTGACCAAAGAGTGCTCTTGCAGACAAAACTGGGTCAGCTGCCTTGCCCTTAACATGAGCTGTAATTGCAGAGTTTGTTGTTGCCCTACTTGAGGAAATCAGAGTCCAGATACAAACAGGTCCAGGCATGGGGCTCCAAGCATCACTTGTTTTAAAAGTGACCTGGGAAGGGTGTAGTTTAAAAAAACAAACAGACAAGAAACCCCAAACTGGTTTGCATGGTTATAGACAGCTTTGTTTCAAATATGAAAATCTGAAAGGCTGTGCTTGGCTTTTAAAACTTGATTTACTTGTAATATGAACTGTTGGCTGTTAAATCTGAAGATGACATGAATACTGTTAGGATAACCTGTAGGAGGCTCCTTGATATCTGGGCAGTATCCTTGCCCTGCAATCAGGAATTTACATTCTTGGGCACCAAAGCCTTTGGCTTCTGTGCTGGCAGTCCCCAGGATACAGTCAATTGTTATTTTACTGGAGATCTGTGGGTGGATCAATTGCAAACATGGGGTAACATAATAACAGAAGTGCCACTGTGTGGATCCTTTATTTATTCAGCTGAGTCAGACTTCAGCATTCTGAGCAGAGCAAAGCAGCCCAGCACTGGAGGATTTTAAAATTTGGGCACAGTCTTGAGTCAGTGATGTCTCATTTCACTGCAGGGCTGGAGGTGCATCATGAGCAATGGGGGGTCTGAGGGGGCATTTGTAGGGTTGCACTTGAGACCTCCAAGTGCTTGCCTTGCTCTTTGGGTACAAACACCAACACCTGCCCCTAAAGCAGACTGAAAAACAAACTAAAAATGCTTTACCCCACTGTGCCCACTTTCCTAGAGGGGGAAGAGGCAGTTGCTCTGAGTATTCTGTGACTAACAAATACTACAGAACTGTAAGTTGGATAAGAACTTTAAGAAGGGGTTGCTTAGGGTTAAATTCTATGTGGCTCCTCCTTCAATAGATATTAAATTAAAAAAAATAAAGAAACCAATAAACTTTACCAAGTTTTCTTGTCTTGTTCCTCTTTTGAGGATTCTTACCCACAGAGACCATGCTGCTGAGCAGAGAATTGATGTCAGCCTTGGGGCATATCTTTTATTTAACTGCCTCTTTCTTTAGAGGCAGTTTGAGCAGCAGGAGTATCCAGGAGTATCCATGGAGGCACTTGTGGGTGTGGGAGGAAAAGGAGGAAAAGGGTGGCTGACACCTGCAATGGCTGTGGCCACGTTTGCTGCTTTTCCTGTTCTTGAATGAGTTTGTGGCTGTTGGGAAAAAAGGAGCAGGAATTGTGTGGAAGCAGCACCCTTTGGACAGGTACTTTACAGATGCTGCTACTCTGTCTGAGCACCTCACCATTGCCAAGTGCCCCCTTGGCCAAACTGGAAATCACTGGGATGGTTTCCCTGTCATTCCTGGAGTGTCAGCAGTGCTGGGGCAGCAGGTTGGACCTTGCTGGGAGGATGTGGAAGTGTCAGCAAGGCTGGTTTAAACCCAAAGAGCAGAATGCTGTGCCCGAGACAAACAGCTGAGGGACTGTTGTGGCTTAAAAGGTTCATTCTGGCAGTGAGATCTGCAGCAGCAGTGGCCTCCAAGCCACCAGGGATTTCACCTGGGGCAGAAATTACCTTCTGTGCGTCTCAATTTTCTCTTGCCAGGAACTTTTTAATGCAATCTCACTCCCCTGCCTTACTCTAGGAGTTGTGCATTCTGGTACCTCTTAATAACTGTGAAAACCTGCTGGAATTAAAAGCAGGTACCTGAGGGTGCTGCTGCTGAAGTACTTGTCATTCTCACAGCAGGAATAACGCAGAATTTTAAGCCACTAGGGGATGTTCCAGGGAGATAAACATCCGTTCTGAGCTCTTTTGCCAAACTGCCTGTGAGATGTAAACAAAGTTGGCGTGTGTTTGAGCCGTGGCTGTGTGAATGCATCTCCACAGGAAAGAAAGCTCATTTAGGATCTCTTGAAACAAGAAACACCTGTTCAAAAATCAGCACATGCAGAGAAAATAACATCCAAATATGCACATGCTGATGAGGCATCGTACACATCTACATCAAAAGATTGGGTTGACTGCTCTGGCTTGGGAGAAATCTTTGCTAACTGGCCAAAATTCACACTCTGCCTGATGCCCTGGAATGTGGGCCTGGAGGGATTCCAGGAGCAGGACATGCTCTGGGAATATGCGGTATCATCCTGCCTCTGCACTGCCTTCATCCCCACAGCTAATGCAGACAAACTGGGGGCTATCAGGTGTTCCTTGATGGCTCTCCTGTGCATCCTGAGGAGCACAGCTGCTCCAGGGAAGGAAAAAGTGTCTTTGATTTATGCTCTGGTTTAAAAAATGCTGTTTTGCTTGAAGCAAAGGGTCTGTCTTGTTGCAGTAACTGCAGTACAGCAGGGTGACAGTCATTCATCTTTTATTGAAGTGCTGACTGTGTTCTGGGAAGTGATCTGCTAAATCTGACTTGGAAATAAAGTGCACCAGAAAACTGCAAAACACCAAGATTTCATGAAGCAGCAGCTTGTCCAGTTGATCACTTAAATCACCAGGAAACACTTAGATTATGGTAAAATTGTTCCTGAGGGAATCCTACCCTGTGGAGGGCTTGGAGAGAGAGATGTCTTTATCCTCCTTGGTGTAGTGTGTGGAGAGGAGCTGGAGAAGGCCTTTTAGCTTTCCATGTTGCCTTACCTGCTCTGGTGGCCTGTTGAAGATGCTCACTTGTTCTTTCCATATCCTCTTCTGCTGTCTCCAGTGGTGATCCAGTGCTCTCTTTTCCAGATTTGATGGTCGAGTGGTGGCAAAGCTTCCATTTATCCCCCTCTCCTACATCCAAGGTCTCTCCCACCGGAACCTCCTGGGTGAGGATTACACTGACTGCTCCTTCATCTTCCTCTACATTCTCTGCACCATGTCAATCAGACAGGTGAGTACACTTTCCCTGGAGCAGGGAAAGCATATCCCCATCCAGGAAGAGGAGTAGTGCACGTGTAATCTTGGATCTGTTTGTGGTTTCTGTGTTTCTCTTCATTCCTGTGCCTCCTATTCTAAGCAATTCTAGGTTGGGATCATTAAAATTGCTGTCCTGGATGGGCCTGGAAGACCTGGCTGGAGACTTGCACCAGGACTCTGGGACAGAGTTGGCAGAAATGGATTCCTGACCTGTATGATAACTTTGTGGATTGTCATACCAAGAGATTGTCTCCATGAGAAGCTGATCTAAATCCTGCTCCTTAGTAATTACAACTTTTACAGCAATATGTGCATCTTTAGGGGGAGATTTCTAGGTGGCTTGCAGCTCTATAAAAGTTTCATCAGTCAATAAAGTTGCTAGAAAAGTGAGGGAAGAGTTAAAGCTGATATTTTGGGTTTGTCCTTCCTATTTTTGCTGGCTGCCTGATTTTTTTCAGAGTCTTAAGAACTGTACCTTTGGTGTCAAGTCTCTCCCAGCATTAGGGAAGTGGCACAGAGAGGGGTCTGGTATGGTAAGCCAGGAGTAGGCTCCACAGAGCTCTCCAGCAAAGCTCCATCATCCCACCTTTTGGAAGAGGATGAGGATAAGGGACCTGTTCAGGAAGGTTCACTGGCAGCTCAAGTGGCAGAATGGCTGGTGAGGACAGCAGGGCCTTCTCAGTGCAACAAGAAGTCTGTTTTGTTTTCCACTTTACCTACAGGATAGGTTAATGTACTCTGGATGAATGCTGGTGCAACTAGGTGCAAATTAACTTCCCTTCTGTATTCATATTTCCCTTTTCTTTGATTCACTTCCTGAATTCTTGCTGCTTTTCTCCTTAAACCTCTTGTTGTTTTTCCTCAGGGGTGCCAAGGAAACTTAGACTTAAATCAGATCAGCAAAGGGAGGTGGTGTGTAATGCCAGGGGCTGGGCTGAGCTTGATGGAGCAGCTCCATAGCAGAGTTCCTTTAGCCACAAAGTGCTTGCTGGTGGATGGAATTCCCCATAGCCCTTTGTACTGGGTGTTTGTGCTGAAATGGATCCCAGTCTGGTCTTGTGCAGAAGCAGATAATGAATTGTAGAATCATTTATGCTGAGAGGAACATCTGGGGGTCATCTGGACACCCCTCACTCCAAGCAGGCCCAGCTTCACCAAAGGCCAGGCAGGGGCTTCCTCACTGTTTTGCTGCAAGACAAACTTTCACTTCCCAGTGGCTAGAGAAGGGTTTGCTGCTTTGAAAGCACTGAGACATACTGAGCTCTTAAGATCACCTTCCAGAATTCTGGAATGCTGTGGTCTGATGCTGTTCCTTCAGGCAGTCTTGGTTGGTGCTGCTCTGTGTTACCTGTTACATGGAAAGTCCTTTCTTTTCAGTGTTGCAGATTATGACAGGAAAGTAAATAGCACCACCAGCAAGATTTCCCTGTACCCCTTGGGTTGACTGGGGAACTCTCTTGCTGAAAAATACCTCATTTGTTTAGTTCAAAAATAGAATTCCTGTGGTTAATTCTAATGCTGGGTATTTCCTGATGCTTTATGTGGTGAAATTGGGCACCATGAACCGAGGGGCAGAAATGCCAACCTTTTTGCAGTGGGTTGAGCTCTCTGTAAAACTTGTGGGAACAAATTGCCCTTGTGCTTGAGAGCTCCTTATGATGTCCCCTGTGGAGGAGGAGAGTGAGTTTATTGCTCTGGAGAAGGGTGTGAGACTGCAATCTTCACAGTGCTGCATTACCTACGTGATCGTGGGTAACAATTCCTGCACTTCTGCAGCTGTCAGGCAGCTCAGCTTCTTCCTCCTTGCTGCTCCAGGGAAGGGCAGGGACACCTTAGTTTGCACAAGAGGTCAGAACCGAAGCTGTGATTCCTGCTGGCATCCTGCTCTTGGCTTTATTGCCATTTGAAAGAACCTAGGTGATAACAGCATTGGGAAGAGGAGGTCAGAGCTGTGACAGGCTGGGGGAGAGGGAAGAAAGTAATTAAGGGCTTAAAATGGTGCCAGACTTGCACTTCATGCTTTCAGTGACCTTGGAGGTGAGGGCTTTGTGAGCCTTTGTATTTCACTGTGTGCAGAAGGGGAAATCTTGCCAGGTTGGCTTTAAAACAGGTGCTGGCCCTGGGGAGGACAAGTGGTGTGGGAGTTGGTGTCTGGCTTGATGCTGCTGACATAAGAGGAGGAGTGCAGATGTACCAAAAATCAGGGAAAAGGTTGTGAACAAACCAAGGAGACCATAGTGCCTCAGTTTTTCCTGAAATTCCCTTAAAGCCTGTGAAACCATCAAAGACAGGGAAGAGAGATGTTCCTGTGGAGCTCAGAGGTAGAGCAGGAACTCGGGTGTGTGTGAAAAAACAGCAACCTGGTGGGAAATGCAGGGGAGGCTGCCTGGGCGGTGATTAAAGTGACATTAGTGGGACAGGCAGGAGCAGCATCAGGGACTCTCTTCATGTGGGGGTGAGAAACTCTTCAAACACTGACTGGGAAGCTTTGCTGCCTGTGACCTGGCCAGCATCTCCCAAAATAGTCACCTCGCAGTGAGTAACTTCCTTTGCGCTGTTCCCAGCTCTCCCTGGCACGTAAATCCTGTCCCCCAGTTCCTCCTGCCTTCCTGTTTGGAGAGGGGAGGGCTGCTGGGAGAGGCCTTCCAAGGGTCCTTGAGCTGTTGGGATTTCAGCTGGGAAAGTCTGTTGCTGGGCTGGGTGGGAGCTGCAGTGTCAGGGTTACATCCTCTGTCATTGCTCCTGGTTCTGAGCTCCCAGCCTTCACCTGTGCTGGTTGGGAAGAGGGATGTGCTGCTGTTCCTGGGCTGTTTGCTGCTCCTCACTTCCTTTTCACACACATCTGAACTGTAGATCAGGCTGCTTCTCACCAAAATGTATTCCCAGTGGGAAGGGGAGCCAGCAATTATCCCTGCTGCCAGGAGTGTATTTTCCCACAGAGCCTGGTCTTAGGCAGGGAGCCACTTGCTGCCTTGTCTGAGGTCCCTTCTGGGTTTGAAGACCAAAGCAGGAGCAGGATCAGGTCCCCAGGAATAGCAGCATCTGCAAAGTACCTGCCCAAAGAGTGCTGCTTTGGGAATACATTTTGGTGAGAAGCAAAAAAAATCACCAAAAATCACCAAATGTGGGAAGGGGAGCCAGCAATTATCCCTGCTGCCAGGACTTTACCTTCCCACAGAGCCTGGTCTTAGGGCAGGGAGCCACTTGCTGTCTTGTCTGAGGTCCCTTCTGGGTTTGAAGACCACAGCAGGAGCAGCTCCTGTGCTTCCTGCAGTCATTTGAGGGAAGATCAGAAGAGCTCAGATGAGGGATTTGGATCCCTAAAATATTACTCTTCCCTCCCTGCTCCTGAGGATGATGATCAGCTTGTGTTGGAAGCAGACACTGCACATTTCCTTGTCCAATGTGGCCCACAGCAGATGGGACAAGGTTTCTGCTGGACCTTGCCCCATCTTTGGTGTTTCCAGGTGTAGGTTTCAGGATTGCTGTCCAGCAAAACATGCTTTGGAGCTGATGTGTGATGCTTTCTGCCTTCCAGAGCAGGGGGAGACTGCATGGAAGGGTAATGCTGGACAGTGTCTGTAGTCTAGAATACAGACAGACAGACTGTCATCTCCCTTCCTCTTGAAGCAGTTGGAATAAACTTTAGCACCTCTTTCTCCCTGCTAGAAGGAACGGGGAGGAGGCAGTGCACGCTTCCTTGGTGCCCTGGATCCCTGCTAGATCTCTGCTCCGCGGCTGAGCCGCTGGAAGCTGACAGGACACGGGTCCTGCTGGCTCTGCAGCACCCTCTGGTGTGCTTGCTCTGCCCCTTGGCTGCTCCTTTCTGTCCCTGCCTTGATCCAGGAAACACTGAGAGGAACCAGAGCAAGGAGTTAATGCTCTCATACCTATTCGCTTGCTGAACATCAACCAGTGGCTGGTTTATGTATGCCATGTGATGTAATTCCTCTTCTTGTGTTCCTTGTGTGTGGGTTGAAGCCTTCCTTTTCAAAATCTCCAGCTGAAATGAATCCTAATTTTATCTTATTTTAGCTACTGTGGAATTTCACAACTGTCTCCTTTTTCCTCTGTTTTCCCCATTCTTCCCTTTCCCCCCCGCTTTTTTTATCCCCCCCCTTTTTCCCCCCTCCCCCCCCTTCTCTTTCCCTCTTTTTTTTTCTTATTTAGTTTATTCTCCTGCCATGATAAAAAAAAATTCAAGAGCTCTGAGCTCTGTGCCCTTGCTATCTGACTTATCCTGACAGTTATTTTGGAGAGGACACTCAGATTTGAAGAGAATCCTTCCTCCTTTTGTTGTCTCGACAGCCAGCACTCAGGTGGTGACACGAGGAGGACACCGTTCTTTTCTTCTTTCCCCTGTGTCTCACTGCAGGAGCAGCATCTTGAGCTGGACTTACAGTGAAGAATGAAACTGAAAGAACTGAGGGCTCTTTGTAGTTGCACTGCTGTGAAATTTAAAAGAAATTTCACAAAAATCAAGAGAAGCATTCACATTTAAATATTTTGCTGTGATTTTTTTTGGCTTATGTTTGGCTCTGCTAATTAGCTTTTCCCCTGTTTGTTGTTTTCCACTGAAACACCCCGCTCAGATGCAGATGAGGTCATCCCAAAACTCAGGTTTTGGGGTTTGCTCCATATGTCCTGTTATCCTGCATGTCTCCAGTGCCCCATTGTTCTGTGTTGCAGAACAATTAACAGGCATTCATGTTAAATCTGGGCCTAAGCTCCTGACTTGCACTTGGCACACGCTCTGGTTGCCATGCTGCTGTCCCAAATTCCAGCTGCATTAGGAGACTCCTGCTCCCATGGCCACCACCAGCAGTGCTTTCTGGAATTTGGGAAAACCGAGGGCTGCAGGGTCTGCCCATGAGCAGTGCTGGGAGCCTGCACTGCAGTTAAATTGCAGTGGTGTTTTATGGAAATAGGGTGTGTAAAGACAGCTGACTGTGGGGTGTGTAGCTGAAAATGGGAAAGAATCCTCATCCAAAATATGGATTTGGTGTTGAGCTGGGGAAGAATGGCCCAGCCATTCTTGTCTGGCTCCATGCTGAGCTGTTTGAGCACATAGGAAGAGAGGTTCAGTATTAGGATAGCCAGATGGATTATGACTATGTGGGTGAGAACCTGAATCTGTTGAAACAAGTGGGGAGGTTTTACTTGTGCTGCTGGAGAGCCACAAAGATAATTTGGGGTCTGGAGAATCTCTAAAGAGGAAAGGACTGCAGGAGCTGGGCCTGTTTAGTCCACAGAGAAGACTGAGAGGGAATCTTACCACGTGAATATCTCAAAGGTGGGTTTTCAAGAGGATGGTGTCAAAACAGGATGAGGAGCAGTGGCCGTGAACTAAACAACAAGAAGTTCCACCTCAGTGTGAGGGAGAAATTCTTTACAATGAGGGTGACAGAGCACTGGGAAAGGCTGCCCAGGGAGGGTGTGGAGTCTCCTTCTCCAGAGACATTCCAAACCCACCTGGACGTGTTCCTCTGTCACCTGCTCCAGGTGACCCTGCCTTGGCTGGGGGGATTGGACTGGATGATGTCCAGAGCTTCCTTCCAAGCCCAGCTTTTCTGTGAGCAGAGTCAGGATTTCTTGCTCTTGGTTTCCCTTGCTGTGAAAAATGTGTATTTTATGATTGGCTTTTCGCAGATATTAAAATGAATATTATATGTGTTGTGTTAGGAAGTTATGCTGTATTCATTTTCCAAAGTAGTGTGTTAAATATAGTTTTAGGTTATAACATAAGGTTAAAATAGAAACTATGCTATGTAGGATACTTTTTTTTTTCCTAAAGAAAGGACTTGCAGCGAGATAGCAGCCACAGGACACCTGAATCTTTCAGAAAAAGAGAATTTATTGCCCATTATCAGAAGAAATTAACTTCTTCCTGCCTCACTCAGGCATGACCACACCATTAGGATTCAGAGGAAGAAGCTGACACTGCCCAGAGAGAATCCTGTGTTTGAATGGGATTTATGCACCAGGGATGAGGTGTATGAATATGCAACAGGCTGTTGCTTTAAGGGTTAATCCTCTGTTAACGTGGGTCCTTATGCTGCCCTGAAAAAGTCCGTAACTCTTTGTTTCTGTTGTCTCATGTCTCAAATTGTCCAAAATTTTTATTACTCTAATTCTATTGCTATTTTCATAACCATTTTATTACTATTAAACTTTCAGAATTTGAAAACCAAGCAATTGGCGTTTTTCACACCTGCCACACTCTGACCTGCCGTGCTCTGTGTTGCTGTTGTTGCAGAACATCCAGAAGATGCTCGGCCTTGCTCCTTCCCGGGCTGCCACCAAGCAGGCAGGAGGCTTCCTTGGCCCCCCACCTCAGGCAGGGAAGTTCTCCTGAAGCACAGCCCTCACGGGAAGCCTGGCCAGTGCAACAGGACTGCCTTGGAGAGGTAACAACAGGGATTCTGCACCAGGCATCACCTGTCCGAACCCCGGCTATGCAGCACTGACACCATCATCCATTCCGAGTGTTCCACCAGCAGTTGTTCGTTCATCCAACCAAGAAACTTCTCTCGGAAGATAGCGCGACCTTTGTTTCTGAGTAATAAACGGCATGGGCATGTTAATTTATGTTAACAACGTCTCTTAATTGTGTGCTGGGGAGCGGGCCCGGCGGGCGGCACGCCCCGGGCGGGGCGGGCCCTGACGGTGAAAATGCGTCGGAGGGAGAGGCGGCGCCTCCGGCCGCGGCGCCTCACGGGATCCGCCGATGTTGGCACAGACCCGGCTGCCGAGCCTCCTCCTCCGGCTGCGCTCGCTCGCTCCCGGCCTCGCCACCATGAGCTCCGCCACCGGCACCCTCACCGTGCAGCAGCCCCTCAACTACCGCGCCGGCGCCCGCGTCCAGCCGGCCGATGGCGGGCAGCTGGAGGAGGTGTTCGAGCCGGCCACAGGTACCGGGGAAGCTCCGGGGGCTGGGAGAGCTGTGTGCCTGCAGGGCCCGGTGCCCTCGGCTTTCCCCAGCTCGCCCCTCAGCCGCCCTGCCGGACTGGCTGAGCTCTGCCTCCAGTGTTTGGCCATCATCGTTCTTCGTGCAGAAATCAGCTCTCGCTCTGTCACTGCCTGATTTTGGCAACCTCCCCCCGATTTAAATATCTCTATAATTATGTAGTTGTAGTTATCGTTGTGTGGCGTTCAGCAGAATCGTTTCTAAGTGTTTAACCCTCCTGGGGAATGTGTAACGAGAGTCCTGAACAGGGTAGTAGAAGTATAACAAAGTCAGCTGGAAAACCCAGGAATTTTGTGGCGACTGGAGGTAATTAGTAACCAGAACACGACTGTGGGCAATGTCAGCTCGTTTAATTGGAACCAGCTGAATCGCAGCACCTCTTCTCTGGCTGATTACAAATCAGTGGGTTCCAGTGGGAAATTCTGTGCCTGCTGTAAGTGGCTTGACTGAAGTATGTGGGGTCTGGTGTAAGTAAACCACGTTCTGGGCCCCTTTTCTGAGATTTCCATCTCATTTATTCCTTGTTCAAAACGTGCCTAGGTCGTGTGCTGTGCAAGCTGCCCTGCTCTGGGGAGAAGGAAGTTGATCTGGCTGTGCAGAGTGCAAAAGCTGCCTTTAAAATATGGAGTCAGATGTCAGGCATGGAGCGGTGCCGAGTGATGCTGGAGGCTGCCAGAATTATTCGGGTAGGTTGGGGGGGAGAGGGGTGGTTCTGTCTCTGAGCTACCTTGTGGGTTATTGTGGCTCTTGGAGGCTTCAGCAGGACTTGCAGAGCTCCAGGAGTTGCTCAGGAGTTAAAACCCACCTTTGGCCAGAAGAGAAAGGCGGCTGCCTTAAGCAGGGCTTTGCTCTTATCACTGGAGTCAGCATCCGTGCCTGCAGCTTCAGCCTTATCACTGGATTCAAGGCCAGTGTGTGCTTTCTCAGCTGAATTTTGTTAGAAGACATAAAACTGAAGTGACCCATTTGGCATCTTGCAGGGTTTGTGATTCTTTTAACAGCTCCAGAGATTAAATTTCACTGCACACAGTTTCAAAGCTAAAATTGCATAACTGGCATGGCTGAACTTTTGGCTTGTCAGAGGCTGTTGTTACATGACTGGAATGTGTCCTGGCAATAAGAGAAAGTAGGAGTACTGGTTTTTATCTGTCAGATAATACACATGGGGAGGATGCATATAAGTGAGGTTTAACAGAGACTCCTTTCTAATAACAGGTCCTTGGGCATCAGAGTTAATTTCCATCAAGTTAATCTCCATCAAGTTCTTACACATCTATAAGAACCCAGACTTTCCCCAGTGTGTATGAGTCATGAGAAAACTTTCCTTTATGCCAAACTTTTTCTTTTCCCAGACTTGCAGAGCAGGGTGATATTTCTGCCTGGGAGGTGGATTGTTAAAGGATGCTTCCCAGCTGCATTGCTTTGTCCCTCTTCACTGGCCTCTGGTTCCATCCTGATCTTGCTGTTTGCTCTTCCCAGTTCAGTTCTGCGAATTCTGATCGTTGTTTTCCAGCCGGCTTCTAAGTTTGTGTTTGTTCATCTTTTAGATAAACAGGGATGTTAAACAAGACTGGACCAGCAGTGAACCCCAGCAGCTTTCCCTTTGACATTGCCCTGCACTCTGTCACCATGGGGACATGGATAAACAGCAGTGGGGAATGTCTCTTTCGGGGATGACCGTTTCTCATGGCAGGATCTTGTTTGGGATTTGTGTGCTTGTGGAGCAGCTGTCTCCTTCTGGGGTTCTGGTCCAGGCTTCTTTAATGTGTTGTCTCTGTCCTGTGCCACTTACAGGAGCAGAGGGAGGAAATTGCCACCATGGAGACCATCAACAATGGGAAATCCATCTTTGAGGCCAGAGTGGACATCGACATATCCTGGCAGTGCCTGGAGTATTACGCAGGGCTGGCAGGATCTCTGGCGGGTGAGGAGTTACTGGAGTTTGCTCTTTGCTCTCTGTCCCACCTTCCCTGGTGACTCCAATGGCACAAAGCCATCCTTGCTGCTGATTTCTCTGAGAGATGAACCATTCCTGAAGACCTTGGAAGGGTTCTGAGAGGTCTCTGCCCAATGCTGCCATGCTCTGTGGGCACTCACACACTTTCTGTGAGCTGGGGTAAAACTGTGTCTCTGCTCCCAGGCAAAGTCAGACCTGACCCCTGGGAGCTCTGATCAAACAAGAAGGGACTTTGCTCTTTTTTACCTCCTGGCTGTTTCTTTCCAGGTGAACACATCCAGCTTCCTGGGGGATCCTTTGGGTACACTCGGAGAGAACCGCTTGGGGTGTGTGTTGGCATTGGAGCCTGGAATTACCCTTTCCAGATTGCCTGCTGGAAGTCTGGCCCGGCCTTGGCTTGTGGTAATGGAGCCTTTCTGCCCACTCCAGTGTCTCTTCAAAGCCAAGTGATCCTGTGAGGCAGAGTGATCTCTGGGATGAAGTCTATGATTACCTTAAAGTGTTGAAGGATTAGCAGAATGTTTAGGCTGTTCCTCTGGCAGAAAGGGAAGGGAAATGGAAGGAGGAGCATGTGAGATGTTGAGAGGTTAGGAGTGCATCCAGAAAAACGCAATTGCTTGGCTTTGTACCAGATGGGGAAGGTCTCTGGAAATGTCTGCAGGGCAAAACCAGCAGCCTCATCTCCCCCAGGCTCTCCCCAGCAGCAGGGGCACCCTTAGTTGCAGTGATCAGCTGAAAGTGCTTCCTTCTCTCTTGGGGGGAAACTTCTGGTCTCTGGTGAGACACACTCACTGTGGGGTGGGGATTGTTTTTGTTTCTTCCCTGAAGCAGTTTGGGTGTTAACCCCACCTTGCCTGTGTCTGGGTTCCCTTAGGCAATGCAATGGTCTTCAAGCCTTCACCCTTCACCCCTATTTCTGTGGTGAGGTTGGCAGAGATCTTCACAGAGGCTGGAGTGCCCAAGGGGCTCTTCAACGTGGTGCAGGGTGGGGCTGCCACGGGCCAGCTCCTCTGCCAGCACCCAGATGTGGCCAAAATCTCTTTCACTGGCAGTGTGCCAACTGGCATGAAGGTAAAGACACCTTGAGACAAGGGTTGTATCAACTACAATCAGTCTGTAGATGATAACCTCCTTGAGCTTTTCTGCACGGGGCTTGTCGAGGCAGGGTGTGGGTCAGCATTTTTGGGCCTGGGCAAGGAGCTTGCAGCAGGTGCAGGGTCATGCTGGGGATCCATTTAACCTGCTGGGCATGAGCTTGGGAAAAAAAGCCCTTGGTCAGCTTCACTTGCTTGGCCTCTGGCTGCAGTGAAGTCTCTGAGCGGCTCAGGTGGATGTTGATGTTGGGAGGAGAGGACATGAAACAGCAGCACTAGAAAAATGTGGTTCTGGCTGCTATAAAGCACTAAAGCTGCATGCAGCCTACTGTTTTTAAGCAAAGGAATAGTTTCTGTGAGTTTCTCACCCTCAGTTTATTATTCCAAAATGAAAGAAAGACTTTTGGGAATAAATTTTGAGTTGAAGGGAGGGGAAATGTCCCATGAACGTGCCCCTACACGTGTGTACCTGTGGGTTGCAGTGACAGATGGCAGCTACAGCTGCCTGCAGCTTACACTGAGCATGAGACTTCCTGCAAATGCCTCTCCAGGTTTTGTTGGCTTTATCTTTAAAAAAACAACCCCCAAACCCTCTGTGGCTATTCTCAGTCTGAACTCACCACATCTAGGGAGCCCAGCTTGCCCTTTGTGCTGCTTCTCTTGTTGGTGAATGGTCCTTTGTGTCTCCCCACCAGCCTCCCCTTGGCCAGTGGATCACTTTATCTCTTGTGTCCTTGTTCCCCTCAGATCATGGAGATGGCAGCTAAAGGGATAAAGCCAGTCACCCTGGAGCTGGGGGGCAAATCCCCCCTTATCATCTTCTCAGATGCTGACCTGGAGAATGCTGTGAAGGGAGCCCTCATGGCCAACTTCCTGACTCAGGGCGAGGTGTGTGTCTGTGGGGCAGGCTGGGGCAGTGGGGCCAGCCTGTGACCTCCTGTAAGTGAGGGCTGCCCTGGGGCTCCCTTCCTGCCACACCTTTCTCTGTGCAGTGTCAGAAGGGATGCCCTTGCAGGAGCCTGAGCAGTGTCCCAGCACAGTGTGCCTTAGCCACAGGACACACTTAGCCAATGTGCTGTCCAGTTCAGGATATCCACCTGTGCTGCAGGTTTTGTGTAATCCTGTGGGCAAATTTGCTCTGCAGGGTCATTTCTGGGAATTCAGGAGTCAGCTCAAGGTCTCTGCTGCTGGTGACCTGATGTGTTCTTGCCACCTGGTGGCATCAGAACCACGGTGTCCAGCAAGGACTGTTCAGTGCAGTCAGAGCCCCAGGGTTATCTCCTGGTGTTCCTTGTCCCCAGGGACAAGTTAGCTGTTGCAACAGCATGGAGGGGCTTTTCCAAGAGCCTCTGGAGCAGGACCTAAACAGGGAAAAACTGTGGAGTGCTGGGTTTCCTATTCTGAGCTGCCTCTCCTGTGTCCCAGGTGTGCTGCAACGGCACCAGGGTGTTTGTGGAGAGGAAGATCCTGGATACCTTCACAAAGGAGGTGGTGAAACGCACCCAGAAAATCAAAATTGGAGACCCTCTTCTGGAGGACACACGGATGGGAGCCCTCATCAACCGGCCCCACCTGAATCGTGTGCAGGGCTTCATCAAGCAGGCAAAGGAGCAGGTGAGATTGTGATGCTGCCTTGTGCTTGCCCTGAAATGTCTCTCCTGTTGGACAAACACACTGCCAGCTGCCCTCCTGCACTGTGCCTTCCCAGTTAAGCTGGTTTTTTTTTGGTTCTTTTTGGTTTACTCAGTGGGCGTGTTGGACCACTAGATACAGAAATCTGTGGGATCTGATGGAATGCACCCCAGGGTCCTCAGAGAATTGGCTGATGTAGTTGCTGAGCCATTTTCCATGATACTTGAGAAGTCATGGCAGTCAGGTGAAGTCCCAAGTGACTGGAAAAGGAACAACACCCATTTTCTAAAAGGGTGGACAAGAGCCTGGAAATTACAGACCCATCAGCCTCACTGCTGTGACTGTGAAGAGATCATGGAACAGATCCTCCTGGAAGTTGTGTTAAGGCACATGGAGGACAGGGAGGTGATCTGAGCCCAGTACAGGGTCAGAGAAACCCTTGCTTATCGCTCCAGGCTGGGGGATGAGCAGATGGAGCAGCCCTGTGAGGAAGGACTTGGGAGTGCTGGTGGGTGAGAGGCTGGGCATGGCCCAACCACATGTGCTGGCACCCAGAAACCCCCAGGCTGCATCCAAAGCAGTGTGGGCACCAGATGAGGGGGAGCTCTGCCCCTCTGACCTGCTCTGGAGAGACACCACTTCAAGCTCTGGAATCCTCAGCACAGGAAAAACACATGAGGAAAGGCTGAGAGTTGGGGTGGTTTAGCCTGGAGGGGAGAAAGCTCTGGGGACACCTGATTGCAGGATTTCAGCACATAACAGGGACTTCTAAGAAAGATGGGGACAAATGTTTGAGCAGAGCCTGCTGGGATAGGCCAAGGGCCAGCCAGAGCTGAGCAGGATGCTCCTGGATGTGCCTGCATCCCTTCCTCTCTTGGCTCTTTTCCAGGGGGCAGAGGTGCTGTGTGGTGGGGACCTGTATGTGCCAGATGACCCGAAGCTGAAGAATGGCTACTACATGCGGCCCTGTGTGTTAGGTAGGATCCATCTCAGCCATGGCACCATGGATGATGTGGGATTTCTCCTGAGCAGTGAGTTCTGCTTTGTAACCTGGCTCTGTGATGTCCCCAGCATGGATGGACACCAGGATGGGGGTCCTAGAGAGAGCTGAGGCTTCCAAGAACTGCATCCAGGGAAATCTGGGCTGTTGGAGAGCCTGACAGGAATGGTGCTGTTGGTGCTTTTGAGGTGCAGGGTGTGCCTGGCTGCTCTGCCATGCTGGGTGCTGTCTCCAAGGCTGTGTGGGTTGCTGAGTGCACAGGCTGTGCTGCTGCTCTTCCTCCTGAAGCACTTGTGCTCTGCCACGCTTCCAGGGAACTGCAAGGATGACATGACGTGTGTGAAGGAAGAGATCTTTGGGCCTGTCATGGCCATCCTGCCCTTTGACACAGAGGAGGAGGTTCTGGAGAGAGCCAATGCCACTAAGTTTGGCCTGGCAGGTGGTGTCTTCACCAGGTATGACTGGGCTGTGTTGTGGAATCATTTTGGGGAGAGGAAATACTGCAGTGATTTGCTGCTCCTCTTGCAGTGCCTGGGCATGGGTATCCTCTTCCAGAAAAGCTGAAGCAAGGGAAATCTGTAAATGACTGCACAATCTCCCATTTTTTCCCCAAGTGTTGGGTGGGCCCAGCTGTCCCTTGGGTTCCTCCCAGCCTGGCTTGGCCTGCTGCCTGCCTTCCTGCCCCTCCAGGATGCATCAGAAGCCTGCTGTGCTGCTGTTGGCTACTTGCCCCACTTTGTATTGCTGGTGTCCTTGTCCTGCCCTCTGGAATCAAATGCAGCTTGGAGCATCCTTGGGAATTGGTGCTGCCTCCTTTGAGCAGGCAAAGGCAGAGTAGGGCAGGTTGGACTCCATAAAGCAGCGTGGCCTGCTGGCCTTTGTCCAGTGGGTGTTGCCTGGCAGGGAAGGAGGGGGTCCAGCTGAATTGCCCTTTTCCTGCAGGGATATCCAGAAGGCTCACAGGGTAGTGGCTGCTCTCAAGGCTGGGATGTGCTTCATCAACAACTACAACATCAGCCCAGTGGAGCTGCCTTTTGGGGGATACAAGTTCTCAGGTGAGCTCTGTGTGACCTCCCCTGGTACATGCCAGCTCCAGGGGCTGTGAGTGGCCACTGGCACTGCCTGGAGCTGTGTCCTCACTGCAGCTCTTCCCTGCAGGATTTGGCAGGGAGAACGGCCGGGCAGCCATCGAGTACTACTCGCAGCTGAAGACGGTCTGTGTGGAGATGGGGGACGTGGAGTCTGTGTTTTAGTGCCTCTGGGGCCTGCTCAGGGGAGCCTCAGGCAGCTCTTTGCTGCCAGCCAGAGATGTGGATCATGTACACAGCAGTAAAGTACCCTACAGTTGTCAGTGCCTGGGGGAAAGCAGGGCTGGAGCACCGTTTAGCCCCCCCCTGCTCCTGCCAGGGGGGTTGGACACACAGGGCTCAGCTCTGACCTGCCGGTGGACAATGGGAAGCTCAGAGCAGGAGGCACCAATCTGGCTTTTGGCAGCAGCTCCTGCAGCCACAGGGGTGTGACCAGAGCCTCGTCAGTGACCAAGGCTAGGCCCAGGCTTTCCAGGCTGTGTGCCTTGATTCCCATTGCCTTCCACCCTCCATCAGCTTCAGTTCTGGCTTCTTAAAAGGTAGGACCCTTCTCAAGGCAGGTACAAGCTCTTGGACACAATTATATCCTGTAACTATCCTGACCCTGTCTGTTCTGTAACCACATAAATGCCTTAAGTGCATCATTGCTTATTCCCTCTAGACCCTTGCTAACCTCAAGTTTTGGTTTTTTCTATCTGTACCTTACTTACAAGTGGGACAAACCATTGTGGGGAGGGTTGGCTGATGCAGCCTGGGCCAGGCATGGCCCTGAGCATGACCTCCACACAAGAGGGGTGGTGAGCTCCAACACAGAATAGTGAAAGCTATCTCCCTTCCTTTCTGTAAACTTACTGTTCCTTATACACATGATGAAGCAACAACTTCAATTGTTTTCTTATGTCTTTTTTTAGTAATCAAATAAATATTTACTCTGGAACAGATTCTCAGTGTGACATTGAGGTGTCCAGAAATGGGGCTGTTGCTGTATGGCTTAAATGAGCTGCATGGTGGCTTTTTGATCACTAAAATCATAAAAGCTAGAAGGAACAGCTCTGCCTGACAGATAGATTCTGTATTCCTACAAAACCAGAGTACTTCTAGCATTCTGCAGAGCTTAAGAAACCTCTCTGTAACTTTAGAATGAAAATACAGAATGGACAACTTCCTTTTATTGAGAAAGAAAAGGAAAAAAATACAGGAAGCCAAGTGTTCTAAAAGAAAACAGATGAAAAGTCCCTTTAGGTTCTGCAGATGAGCTGGCAGCCCAGCTGCTGGTAGGCTGAATAGACGCCTGTGCCCACCAGCCCAAGGAGTGCCACGCAACCAAAGGCCCCTCTCCTTCGGTTTTTGGGCTCTGGAAAAGAAAAATCAGAATTTGTCAGTTCACTGAAAGAGTAGCCCAGCCTGGAAATTGAAGAGGGAGCAGGAACTAAAGGGAAATCCCCAGGGCAAAACAGCTCAGGCCTTTTAGGGTAGTTATCCCTGCTGGATGAGAGCTCTTCCCAAGAGCAGGAGGAGTGTGCTGCAGTGTTGGCAGCCTGCAGATCCTCCACACCTGGCTGGGAGCAAAGTCCTGAGGTCACTGTAGGAGACCTGAGTCTCAACAGTGTGTGCTGCAGGGTGCAGTCCTACCTCCTGTGTAGTAGCCATAGGCATAGATGAGCCTCCCAAAGATCCAGGTTATGCCAAGCCCTGTGGCCACTCGCTGCAGAGAAAGGAGAAGCATTAAAGCCTTGAGCAAAGTTGTGCAGGCAACCAGGCATCAATCTCATTTCATCCCTAGCCAGTTAGTGAGCCAGAGCAAGGAGCAGGATGGTGGAGGCAGCTGCTGCTCCAAGCCCTGCTCCAGTGCCTCCAGCAGGTGTTCCAAACTTCCACCTTGACTCTTCATCTAGAGCTCACTCCAATGTGGCTCCCATTAGTCAAATGTGCCTATGCTGTTTCCCTCCCTCTTGAAAAGGAGTCTGTCTTCAGGAAAGATGTGATTTGTCTTTTGATGGCAAAGAGAGCCACTGGATTTGGCCTCTCCCATCTACCTGTCTCCTCCCAAGCTGTCTCCATCTTTCAGTTAAAAATAACCCAGGCTTTTGTCTTCCTTTGGCAGGGCTTGGAGAAACTGGGCTGAAGGGATTCTTCCCAATCAGTGGCTGGAGCCTGCAAATGCTTTGTTTGTCTAACAAGGCACCTTTAGGGGAAGGGCTCTAATAGCTGAAACAGCAGAAATGAGTTTATTACTTGTGATTCTCCTGCAGAAAACCTTCTACAACTAAATGTTAAGAAGGGGCACTGCAGTTAAATGTGATGTGGCTACTGAAGGGGCTGTCTTGGCCTCCTGCCCCCCACCTTGCCCAGGTCAGGGAGCCAGAGCAGAGTTCTGCATCACTTACCGGGTGGTAGATTCCACTAGTGCCTAAAAAGAACAGGAAGGCAGGGTAGTCTTCCAATCTGAAAATAAAAGTGAGGAGGTTGTGTTTGTGCCCAGGTTGCTTACAGATACAAAACTCCAGAAGGGCAGAAACTGCAAACATTCCCTGCCAAGGGCATTTTGGGCTCATCACGAGTCTCCGTGCTCGGTGCTGTGGCTGAGGAAAGAAGGGATCTAAGCACACACAGTTTTAGGGGCTTCCTCCCAGCCTGTGCCTCTCTCCCAGGACACCCACCCACTCTTTCCACTTTGTTCCCTAAGCCACTCTAAACATTCCCCAGGAGTTGTGCTTTCCCAGCACCCCTCTGATGTGCTGTTGCAACATGTCCACAGGAGTTGGGTGGACTTGGGCCTCTCCCCAGTGAGACCTGGGCAGCAAAACAAATCAGAACCTTCTGGAAACAAGATTCCTCACATCACAAGATCCACCCATGAAAGCAAACTGGTGGGAACTGGGGAAGAGGAGATGGCTTCACAGCACCATCCCATGGTTTAAATCATGGTAAGGAATCAGCAGAGCCTTCCTGCTAAGCTCTGCAGGGCTGAGCCTGGATCAAAGCAGTGGCAGCAGCACCTCTGGGGCTGTGGGCCCTGCCCCCAGCCCCGTGTGTTCCAAGGCCCCTGTTCCAAGGGGTCACTCACGTGTTCTGGTGCGCACGCTGGATGCAGTTGAACATGTGCCCGTTCTCAGGGTCTGTGCTGTACATGGTTGGATACTGCCAAAAAATAAACCAGCAGCAAAGCATCAGCAAGTGAGGCCTGCAGCTCCTCTCCCCAGGAGCCCAGGGCTGTCTGGGTGCTTGCAAGACCAACCTGCAATGGCGGCTTAGAGCCTGTGCCTGCCCTGGGGCCCACAAAAGCTCTGTTCAATGTCACTGCCTTCCTGGAGCTGCCGCCTGGCTCCAGAGGCTTCCCCGGGCCTCAAATCCAGCCCTCTACACTGGCTACACTTGCTGCAATTCTGACTTGATGCAGCAGGAATGGGATCACCCCAACAGGCAGCTGGAGCTGCCCTCGTGCCCACCCCTGCTTGGTACTTCTGTGAGTGAAGTGGTGAAAGAGCAAAGGAGCCAAGTGGCACAGCAGCCACTGCATGCCATGGCCCTGACTCACAGCTGTCCCCACCCAGCCCACAGCTCTGCCTGCCATAATGGCTACCCAACAGATGCTGAGGGAAGGTCACTTGCAAGACTTGTGACAAGGCTCACATGCTCCCCCTGAGTTTAAGAAACCCTCCTGTCACTTTAGTGCCACTATGACCCCCTTTCCCCCAGTGCTGCATCAAGTCTTATTTGCAGGGAAAAAGGGCTGAGCAGTTTCTCACCCATCAGTGCTGCCAAGCTCAAACCCACATGCTTTCAGCTTGGTGCCAGGCACCTTATGCCCCAAATCCCAAGCTGTGTTATGCTTTCTGGAGAGCCATGGCAGCTCCATCCCTTCTACATCTGTGTGGTGGGGCAGGAAATGTCAGCAAGTCAACCCAAACTGATCAAGGGGTGTCAGCAGCCTGGCTCCAAGCTTGCCATGCCCTCTCACTCACCTCCACATGGTACTTCTTGCGGGCCTTGCCCACATTCATGGCGAGATGCATGACCAGGACATAGCTGGCAGCCCCAGTCAGAATGACGTAGCCATATTCCTTGGAGAGAACAGCCATCGTGGTGCTGCCAGAGAAAGGGAGCCTGTGAATGCCTGGGGAAGTGGCAGCGCATGATATACATGCATGGAAGACTTGCTAAGCTTGGACCCCGAGAGCTACCAGCACAGGGACAGGCTCAAGGAATTTGTACCTTTTGTACCTTTCTGGACCTGCACAAACCCAGAGTTCTCTGCATAGTTCCTGTCAAGCAAGGCTTAAAATCACCTAAGCATTGGTGGGAAGTGGTGGCTAGAGAACCTTAGTGCAGCCTGGGCAGAAACTCATGGGCCTTTCCAGCCCCAGAGCTAGGGGCCACCACATGAACTCAGTTTATTTCCAGCCTGTTCCCTAAGGGAGATGTTTCTTCATGCACGGGGAACCACACCTGTAGAATTCCTTGCCAAGGGACATTGTGAATGCAGGCACTTCTCATAAATTCACCAGGAAACTGGGTGAGTTCTGGGAGTAAAAGTTAAGTTGGGAGTTATAACAGAACCTAGCTCAGAAATCCCCTGAGCTGGAAGGAGCTGGGCTACATAAATGACTAATTTGTACTGCTAAGGTCATCCTTTTATAAAATACTAATAAAACCCAGCACCTCAGCAATGATAACAACTTTTGGGTAAAGAGCCACTGGCCAGATGATTGATGCTCAGCCCTGCAGCTCCCAGGAAGCCTCTCAGAGTCACAAACTGACAAACAGCTCCAACAACACACAGCTACTGGCATTTATAGACCTCTGCACCAGCAGCCAGGGGACACCAGGGCCTGGGTGGCTTTTGTTTAATGGTTCTGTGCTCCCTCCTGCAGGCCTGAGACAGGAGCATGGGGCAGAAGGTGCATCCTGCAGCCTCTGCCACGCTGCCCTACATTCCACATTCTCACTCTTTCCTGCTCAGCAGCCCCCACAAGCCTGCCCTGCTCCATACAGAGCACAAGGCCTTCCCCACAACCATCCTGCACAACCCCAAATCTCAGACTGGGTGCCTGGGTGATCCTGGGGGGTGGTGCTGCATGACACAGCCCAGAAAAGATAGCAGAGACCTCCCTCCAGCACTGAGACAATTCTCCCAATCAAACCCCAGTTGGTGCCTGTTTCCAGATGGCACCTCCACGATGAAAGTAGTTAGGTTTTGGTGCTTCCCTGCACTGACCCACCAGCACAATCTGTGTGTGAGGAAAAACAGGCCACCTCAGGGAACTGCTGCAGAGTCTTCCTCTTGCACCCCTCACAAGGGATCTTTGGGGACCACAGAGTTTTGTATCTCATTTTGAAAAGGATTATCATCGATGGAGCAAGGTGAAGACAGCAGCTGGCTCTGTCCACAGGAAGTGAGGTAAACAATAATCAGTAAGAATATTAAAACCCCGAAGTAATGAATAAAAGCCAGCTGCATGCACCTGTAATTGAGGTTAGCACCTGACAGGTGACACACTGAAAACAGAACATGTAGAGCAGGTTAGTTGTCACATTTGCCCATTTAAACTAGAAGGTGGTTGGAGAATCAGGCATTTTATCTTCCAGCACAAAGTTATAATCTGGGGGCTTATCTTGGGAGCAAAGAGCACGGCAGAGCATTAAACCGGGTGTGTCATAAAGCTGCTGTTCTTACACTACAGATATCAAAGCGTACCTCAAGCCTTTTCTCCCGTAATTTAGTGCCATATAAAGCACTCCAAAGTCACCCGGACTCCCACGGTCGTTTCCGGACTGTGGTGCCCGGAGCGTTTCAGCAACCTTTGCCCACAGCCGCCAGGGCTTTGCTGTCACGGTGCACAACACTCAATTTCTACCTTATCACCCTGAGACGTCTCCGGCTGGAGCCACAGAAACGAGATTTTGGAGCATGACACGGCACAGATCGGCGGGAGAAAAAGGGTCCTTCCCAACTCTCCCACAACACTGCAGCTGCTGTGAGTCAGCAAAGCGCATTAAGGCTCCTCGCACAGCCCCACGCGTGGATTCGGACTGGATTAGCCGATGTAAACTCAGCCCTTCGAGCCAGCAGAGCGACAAAAGCGGGCCGAGCCCTGCCGAGCCTGCTCGCCCTGCTGCCCCCTTCCCCCGCAGCCTCCCCCGGCTGGGAGATGTCCACCGCGTTTTCCATGAGGACAAGCCTACCCCGGGCGCACCCCCGTGCCCCCCGGCCCGCACTCACCCTCACGCGGCGCGGAGCGGCCGGGGCGCGGCGGGACGGAGCGGGGCTGAGGGGGGAGCCGGGGCGGGGGCGGGGCCGTCCCCTCACAGCACCGCCCGCGGGCGGGGCCGGCGCTCGGCCGGGCGCGATCTGTCCCCAGCTCTGAGGGGAGAGGGGGGTGAGGATGGTTGAGGGCCTGCTGTGTCCTCAGCAGCTCTACCCGTTATCCTCAGCCTTTCCCCCACAGCCTTTCTGCCATTTTACCCGTTATGGCTAAGAGCTCTCACCTTTGATTCGCAGTTTGCAGTTCAATGGTTCCGAGTCTGGTAATTCACACCGTGCTTGCTGAAATCTCCTGGTTTCCCCTGTTGACTCACCAGAGCCCGCAGTGTGTTTCACACCTGGGGTTGCTGTGCTGGGTCATTGTGAAAAATGCGTTTTTTATGATTGGCTTTTCACAAATATTAAAATGATTCTATGTGTAATGTTAGAAAGTTATGCTGTATTCATTTTCTTAAGTAGTGTGTTAAATACAGTTTTAGGGTTTAACAAAATGTTAAAATAGAAACTATGCTATGTAGGATACTTTTTTAAAGAAAGGACTCACACTGAGATAGCAGCCACAGGACACCTGAATCTTTCAGAGAAAGAGAATTTATTGCTCCATTAACAGAAATGAACTTCTTCCCACCTCACACAGCCCTGAAGACGCCGTCAGGATTCAGAGGAAGAAGCTGACACTGCCCAGACAGAATCCTGTGTTTGAATGGGATTGATGCACCATGGATGAGGTGTATGAATGTGCAACAGGCTGTTGCTTTAAGGGTTTATCCTCTGTTAACGTGGGTCATTTCTAGGACTTATGCTGCTCAGAAAGAGGTACCTGGACTGTCCCTAACTCTTTGTTTCTATTGTCTCAAATTGTCCTAATCCAAATTGTCTAAATTATTATTAATCTAATTATATTACTTTTTTTTAATAACCATTTTGTTACTATGAAACTTCTAAAATTTCAAAACACAAGTGATTGGCATTTTTCACAGTCGTGTAAGCAGATACTTCCCTTGGCAATTCCCAGCGCTGGTGGTAACAAGGATCTTATATCTCCCTGTAGATGTAACTCTGACACTTTGGTATGGACACACAAACCATTTCCAAGAATATTTCGAGAGCATGTAAGCAACATTTTTACTTTCTAAAACATTCCAGTTTTAGGGTTGTGTGACACAAAAGCAGAGCTGGACTTTCCAGTTCTAGAAATGTTAATACACCAGTGGAGGCACAGGCAGTCTGGCTGCACTGCAGGAGCACAGAGGGTTCTTTTGCTGTCACCAGTGTAATGGGAAAGAAAGGAAGAACCAGTGGGATTCTGGACTCCTAAAAGTCCTGGTTTTAATCCCTTTGCCTTTCCAAAGCAGGAAGTTCTTAGATTCTTTGGGGCTCTAGCAATCCAGTAATTCCCTGGGGCTCCCTGTGTAGGCTGATCTGTGTAAGCCCTGCTGCGTTTTTTTGGCCAGGAAGGGCCTGGTGACCTCCTTGGCTACAGCACAGTGTCAGGACCTTTGCTGTATTTCAGTACCTTTTCAAGCCAGTCCTTATGTCCCTACTGTTCTGTGGTCCCAAGGTAAGGTGGAAGTGGAAATGCCTGGCACTGTGCACTCCTCTCACACTTGCCCAAAATGAATATTTTGCCAATATCCTGAGTCCCAATGGCAGAAGACTGGGTAAAGAACAGAAGTGAAACTGGAGAACAGCAAGTGAAACTGGAGCACAGATACTTCCTTCTCTTGCAGTTTTATTTCACTTACCAAAAAAAAAAAAAAAAAAAATCTAAGGTGAGACAACATGGGAAAACAGGCAGGAAGGTCCTGCCTTTGGTTTCCACAATGGAAGTTCAGAAGGGCTGATTCTAAGTGGCTGTGTCTTCTTCCTCCTCTTCCTCCTCCTCTTCCTCTCCCTTTGAGGTATGGGCCTCATAGATGACAGCACAGACACCGGCCAGCCAGGCTGCCATGGTGCCAGCAAGGAATATGCAGAAGCCAACGAGGCCCAGAAAGACATAATCCTGCTTGTGCAGCTGGGTCAGGCAGCTGAAGTGGAGCTGTGCCTCTGCTGCTGGCATCCTCAGGGCACGCAGCTCTGCTGGGGTGTAGCAGGTGATGTTGTCAGCATCTGCAGAGAGATGAGCAGAAGCAGGACTCTCTAGCCTGTATCATAATTCAATGAATAGAAGTCCTGGTAGAAAAATTAGAAAAATTATGGGAGTGCTTGCTAAAAGCCTGAAAAATAGCTGCAGACTTCATGCCCTCCCCGCCTCTCCCCCATGGCTTGGGTAAAATCTGACAGCCAAACTCATGCCAAACCTGTGCTAAACCCTTGCCAAACCACAATTCCCAGGCTGCCAGAATATTTTTTGCAGTGTTGGCTCCATAGGATAATATTGCCCACAGGATTATGCCACTGTGGCAAACTGCTGTCCCTGCCCTCCTCATCTCTGCTGATTGAGCACTTTCATCTTCACATAAGAGCACCTGTGTTTGCTGGTTTTTTTTAAATCTCAAACACCTTCTGAAGTGATACAGCCTAGATTATGCTGGAATAATGAGGCTGCTGTGGGTTTGACAAGGAGGGTGGGTTTGCAGTCATGCACAGCCTTACCTGCTCTGTGAGGCAAGCAAAGGCAACTCATCAATGATTCAGTTCCACTGAAATAACAACCATACCCTGTCATATTGCAATATCTGCAGTGATAAAACAGATGCTGCCTGCTCCCTTTCAAGTTAGTGAAGGATCAGTGTGGTGCAGGGTGTACCCCCAGCCATCGTCTGCGGGTTTTGAGCCCCACAGACATGGTCACTGTGGTGGGCACAGGCTGGGCACTGCTGGATGGACAGGATGGAAGAGCCTGAGGGAAAGCGAGCACTGCTCCATGCATGGGATGGAATGGGAGTGCTGGAGGGGAATTTTTATTGCATTACACTGTCTTGTATATGGCTGAGTGAAGTTGTTCATACTGATCTTGCTACTGGTCCTGAGTAAAACTGAAGAGCTTTTATCTCTCTGTCACCCAAATCCATCCAAACTTGGGCAGCTTTGTGTCAGCCCCCAGGCTGAGCTCAAAACTCTGAGGCACAAACATTTCTGAAGGTCAGGAGCCTTGCTAAAGGCCAGGCTGGGGTCTACTTGCAGCAGAGTCCAGGGCTCTGTCCCAGTATCCCTTTGGCCTGGAACAACCCTCAGTTTAAGGCTGCATTTCCCCCTCCTCCCCTCCCCAACAAGCTGCAATGAGCTTTATTCTCCTGTTGCAGGGTTCAGTGGGTTATCTCCAATCTCACTGCTGAGAGCTGTACTTTATTCCACTGTCCCATAATTGCATGTATGTGGAAAAAGAAAGCCTTTATTGTCTATAAGGAGCTTACTACACCTAATAAAGACACTGAGACATCTTTAATTCAGTTCTGTCCTAACACCAGCTTCCAGCTGCCCTTCCCTATTTTTCCCTTGGGCTCTTTTGTAGCCCTTCTTATTCAGTGGACAGACTTTCTCAACCAATTTCTCTCTTGCAGCTCTCTCTCACCATTGTGCCCTGCATTACTGAAACCAAAGCTTTTCTTGTTCATGTGAGCTGTGCTCTGTCTCTTTCCAGTCTGAAAAGCTAAGTCCATGTGCTGCAGCTGCAAAGCAAAACATCACCCTTGGGATCAGTGTTTTTATGGGAAAGGGAACTGGTGATTGCCCTGCCTCGGCCTCCCCAAGGCCCAGTTATAGAATCTCTCAATATGAAGGGCAACAGCTAACTTTGGGGTGGAGACAAGGCAGGAAATTCAGAGCAAAGATTTTCCCAGCGCACATCTCCCTGGAGCTGTGTGGGGCTCCTCGTTCTTGGTGCTGTAGCCATGGGGTGCTGTGCCCCCAGGGACACCTGAGGCTGGATCCAGGTGTTTCAGGGAAGCAGCAGTGTCCCAGCTGCACACTACACCTCCCTGGCTGCCCTGGGCATGTGAACAAGAGGGATTTTTCATGTGTGTAACCCAGCTGCCCCATCCCCGGTTTGTGTGACAGAAGAAAATGGCATGCAGTGGCACAGCCCTGTGAACTGAACTTTTGGGAAGGAGAATAGAGGGCTCTCTCTGTTCCACACACATCTGTGCCCTCACCTGGAAAATGCACATCGCTCTCCATCATCCAGGTGATGAAGTCCAAAAAGGAACAGTTGCAGTGCCACAGGTTGTCACGGAGCCCCAGAAGCCTCAGGTTGGGCAGGTCCCGGACGGTACTGGTATCCAGGAAGGTTAAGCCCGTCCGGCTCACATCCAGGTGCCTCAGCCAGGTGTTGTTGGCAAAAGCATCCTTCTCGATGGCCACAAGGTTGGGATTGTCCGAGATCTTCAGTACCACCAGGCTGAGGAGGTGGGAGAAGGTGCTGAAGGTGACCTGTGTGAGGTTGTTGAAGCTGAGGTCCAGATAGACAAGCCTGGCCACACCAATGAAAGTGAAATCCAGGTCATCCCCCAGGAGGTTCTTTCTGCAGTCCAGATAGACCAAATCAGCCAGGAAGCTCAGTTCCACTGCTGGCAGGTACGAGACGTTGTTTGCTGCCAGAATCAGCTGCCTGGTGTCCAGAGGGATGTCCACAGGGAACTCCTGCAACTGCTGCCCGGTGCAGTTCACCTCCAGGTACTGACAGCTACACCTGCTTGGGCAGCTGATCCCCTGTGATGCCACCCCCAGAAGAAACACGAGGCTCAGGGACCATGGGCTACTTGAAGGAGACATGGCCTGAGACCTTCCAGGCTGCTTAGCCCTTCATGGACTGCAGGCAGCCCTATGGCAGCTGCACTGCCCTCCCAGCCATGCTGAGGAGATGACCAGCTGCAAGGCTGTCGGGAAGCACTTTGTGGCTCACCTGAGCCCTTGGCAGAGTGCCCAGCTGGAAACTGAGCCTGGCTTTTACATGGGCAAGTGTGGAATGGTGGCTGGAGTGTCTCTGTCTCACACTTGGTGACAGGTGACACCCCATGATGTCAGTGGCTTGCAGAAGCTGCCTGTTTTCAGGGACACTGCTGTGACCTTGCTGACCTGCTTCCAGCTGGGTGGAGGTACAGGAAGCTGTGTGTGGTGTGGGAGCATCGGAACTTTGTGGGGAGAGTGTGAACAGCCCAAATTTTATCAGAAATGGTGTTGTGAAAAATGGGTATTTTATGATTGGCTTTTCACAAATATTAAAATGAATATTATATGTGTTATGTTAGAAAGTGATGCTGTATTCATTTTCTTAAGTAGTGTGTTAAATATAGTTTTAGGGTATAACAAAATGTTAAAATAGAAACTATGCTATGTAGGATACTTTTTTTTTCTAAAGAAAGGACTCACACCGAGATAGCAGCCACAGGACACCTAAATCTTTCAGAGAAAGAGAATTTATTGCTCCATTATCAGAAATGAACTTCTTCCCACCTCACTCAGCCTTGAAGACGCCGTCAGGATTCAGAGGAAGAAGCTGACACTGCCCAGACAGAATCCTGTGTTTGAATGGGATTTAAGTATCATGGATGAGGTATATGAATGTGCAACAGGCTGTTGCTTTTAAGGGTTAATCCTCTGTTAACGTGGGTCTTTTTTGGGCTTATTTTGCCCAGAAAAAGCTACTCAGCCTGTCTGTAACTCTTTGTTTCTATTGTCTCATATTGTCCTTATTCAAATTGTCCAAATTATTTTTATTCTAATTCTATTTCTATTTTCATAACCATTTTATTACTATGAAACTTCTAAAATTTCAAAACCAAGTGATTGGCGTTTTTCACAGTGTCACACTGCAAGGGGTGGTACTGGTTAGGCAAGCGTCCTGTGCAATGGTGGGCTGGCATTGTCTCCTTCCAGGAGCCAGGAGGTTTTATCCCATGTGGAGTAGCGTGTCCAGGTCCGGGGATCTCGGCACAAGATGTGGAGATGTTGTGCAGAGAGGCCATGAAGATGCTCAGAGGGCTGGAGCAACTCTGGTGTGGGGACAGGCTGAGTTGGAGCTGTGCAGCCTGGAGAGGATTATGGTGAGACCTCACCTCAAGGGTTTTTGGAAAGGAGGAAGAGCGACTCGTTACACGGACAGGTAGTGAAAGAACAAGGAGGAATGGCTGTAAACTGAAAGAGGGCAGGTTTGGAGTGGATGTTAGGAAGAAATCCCCGTCACCTGGGAAGGTGATGAGGCACAGGGTGCCCAGTGAGGATGTGGCTACCGGTAATTGTTCAAGGCAAGGTCGGACAAGGCATGGAGCAAACTGGGATAGTGGAAGGTATCCCTGCTCATGTTAGGCGGAAAACTAGGTGAACTTTAATGCTCCTTCCAGGGATTTTATGACTCTTCCAGAGGCCGTGCCAGCCCCGCCTGACAGAACCGGAGTGACGCGGCCACCTCACCCCGCCCCTCCCCTCACGGCCCAACGGCCGCGGCAGGCGGGGTCTTCCACACCGCGCCCATCAGGACAGCGCGGCCGCTGATAGGGTAGGACAGGGCGGGAACGCGCTGAGCCCTGCCCCCCGATGACGATACGATCTCTGATAGGTCAGCGAGAGTGCGGGGGCGGGGCGCGGAGGATTCAAGCAGTAGGCGCGCGCTGGTACTGCCGTTGGATCCCCGCCGCCTCCCCGCCACCGCCGCGTCCCCGCCACCGCCGCCATGGAGACCATGACCTTCCCCCGCTACAGCCCCGACGACATCATCAGCTACCTCCGCTCGCACATCCTGGAGGGCGCCGAGGCCCGCAACCTGGTCAAGGGCGACGTGTTCGGCAACCCCAGGGTGCGTGAGGAGGGCGCGGGGCGGCTCCGTGTTCCGCCGGCTCCCGTGTGGGACGGACCCACACGGTCGCGCTGGCCCGGCCCGAGTGACCGCGGGGCTGGGTGGAACGGGCTCGGGGTGGGCTCGGGGCTGTGCTCGGGCTTCGCCGTGGTGTCACCAGCAGCACACGGCCTGTCTTCCCCAGTCCTGTGGCAACTCGGTAAAAATAGCCACGGTGTCTAGTTCCAACATCTTGCTTTTAAACATTAAGTGCTTTTAACCCCCCCCCTGCTTCACCCCCTTTCATCACTCTAAGTATTTAGTGTTAGTGAGTGAAGGAAAGTGGCTTTAAAGCAGAGTTGGTGCCTCTGAGTGATTCTTGGTGCTGTTGTTGCTTGGTTTTGAGCCTGCGGTGAGGGGGGTCTGGCCCTGCTTGTTTAGGTGGTTTTTAATAAGCAAAATTGATCATGGATTAGTGCTATAAATGAAAAATTGTTCGGCTTGTGATTTTTTTTTCATCTTCGTGTTACTAATCTAATGAAGGGCACTCATTGCTACAGGATTATAATTTCTGTGACCTTTTTTAGGTTTTTGGCATTGCTTGGTTTGGATACTGCTCAGCAAGCAGCAGTGTAATGAAAACCAATGAAAACCAATTACAGTCAGGGCTGTAATTTCCCAAGCTGACTGCTGCCCCTTGAAACTGAATTATCAACAAATAATGCTTGAACTGAAAAATGTTGAAAGTGAAACTTGGTTGTCTAGGTTGGTCAGTGAATTCAGCCTTCATGTGTTAAAAGCTGAATGCTTTCATGGCCTGGCCTGGGAGCCCCGAGTAATCAAACATATGGAATCCTGATTCATGTCCTCTCTTCCTGCAGCTGGAAGTTTTACACCTGATTTACCTGAGAATCCTGCAGAAAGTGTGTGGGATCCGACTGGAGCACGCCTACATGGTAGGGCTGCCTGTGGCAGGGGTGGTGGGATGTGAAAGGAAAAAATATTGGACTTTCCTGTTCTTTGGGATTCTAAGGGTGCCAGAAATGCCTGTAAGGTCCAGGAGGGAGTGGGCAAGCTTTTGGAGGGACACCATGCCTTGAAAATCCATAATGGGTTCCTGCTAGAGGAGGTTGGACTGAATGGAAGGAATGTAAATGTTTTTTATATTTGATCAACTCTACTCCTCCATTAACTGAGAGGAAAGTGAGGAGAGGCTGATACCTAAACTGACTAACAGTTAATTTACTTACTGTCTCTGGTAGGCAAGAACTTATCCTTGAAACTGAGAGTAAATGGTTTTGTCTCATGGCTTTTCTGGATAAACTGAAAGGGAAAAGTATTATGTGCACAAGGTAACTCTGTTCTTGCCAGGCAGTGCCAGCAGCTGCCATGCTGTGCTGTGAGGTTTAAAATGTCAGAGAAAGGGGACAGTGCATCATTACATTCTCCTCCTGACTTCTCCATGAAGCAGCTGAGTGTGTCAGTTTTGGGGTGTTTAAAAAAGGAGCTTCTTGCTGGTAGCTGTATAATGTTGTGCTGCACGAGTCATGAACAAAGTGAAGCAGAGTTTAGATTCAGTTCCAGAGTTTGTAATGTTGCTGCTTTAGTTGTTATTGTATTTTTTATGTCTTTTCCAGCCAAAGTTGACCCTTAAAATAGTATGCTCTTTACTTTGTTGACATTTTCAGCCTTTAATATCCTTTCCTTGTGGATGGGAAGATCATCCTCAGTGTTCTTAATCTATTGGAATTATTCTATGCTGTAGAAAATACTGCATAATTTTTGTTTAAGTATTCTCTCTCTACTTATGCACTGACTCTCTTTTTACTCTTTAGATGCCCCTCAACGTTGACATAATGTACCCACAGATCCATGAAGGCTTTCTACCTGTCTGTAACTTGTATATTCACATGTAAGTAGAAGATGCTTGCTGGGCAGATGCTCTGGGATGAGAGGACAAGATCTATTTTGTAGCAAATGGGGACAGGACAAGAACAGAGCCATGGTCACAGAGCCTGAGTCACAGTCACTCAGCTGAGGTTGTGTTTTGTTCTCCTTGCAGGGAGCGCTTGCTGCCCATGTGCCGGATCAGTGACTTCCAAATCGCTGATGTTTTAAACCCAAGTAAGCAAGTGCCTCGTAATCCTTGTGTTTCCTGGCTGCTGCTTTGAATTCCAGATGCTTTTTCTCCTTGGGCATGGCCAGATAGGTATCTAGTGTGGAGAAATGTCCTTCTGGCTGCTCTTCTTAAACAAGCTGGTTCTAGTGGACAGCTCTTGTTCCTTATATGGGCTGCTGCAGTCAGTAAGTGAGGGCAGTTTGGAATGTTGTGAATCTGTTGAGCTGCTGGTCTGGAGGTGGGCTGTGACATACTTATAACAGTGTAATAATAAATGGGGATGAAAATTACCCTGACAGCTCTGGAATACTTTAGGATTTCTTATGCCTGTGCTCCACTCCTTTCAATACCCAATTGTGATTCTGCCACAACACAGACTTGGAAAATGCTGCACTGAAGAAATCTTTCACTTCTGGATCTGTCTTGTCTAAGACATTCAAAGCTTTTGTAATCATCTTTCAGAACGTTTGCTTGGAATAAAGACAGAAAGTCCCTGCAGTTCAAATTGCTGCCTTCAGTTTGGCTGATAGCTACAGAGAAGTTCTCTCTTCATAGCTCAAGATTGACACTCTTTCTCCCTGGCTTCTGTTTGAATGGGAGGCTGTGTGTTAACAGCCTTTTCTCCCAGGTGCCACTATTCATTTGTTAAATTACACAGAATTACTAAGTGTTGGTAACCAGCTCGGTGCTGGTTTTTGTGCAGTCTGAAATCTTTGCAAGTTGAGTGGGGGAAGAATTAATTTGGACTGTGTTTTGTAATTTCTGTCTCCTTGAATTATGCCTGGCCCAACTTTTTGGCAGCAATTGCAATGCTTTTGGAAACCAGCTCAGTGAGCTCTTGCAATTCCTCTTTCAGAGACCAAGAGGACAGTTCGCTTCTTCAGTGGCATCCTCAACTTTGTGAACTTCAGGGAATTCCGGCGTGAGGTCTACTTGGAGCTCCAACAGAGCTATGTAAGATGAAGTGCTGATTTATTCCAGATACCTGTAAAGGTATAACTGATATTAACCTAGAACTAAGAGCATGAGGTTTGCACTTTAACTTCAGGCTTATGTAGTATATTGGGATGTTAAATGTAGCCAAGTAATTCAGGAAGGTACTGATTATTACTTAGGATATTACTGAAAGGCTTGGGGTTTTTCCCCCCCAATATATTGGGGGAAAAATATTGTATAGATATATATTTATATATTATATATATACATATATATATATTTATATCTTTCCCCTTACGATATATTATTGGATACTTCAGCCTGGTAAGTGAAGGATTGACACCTTGTACCATTTTGAGAAAAGCTGGGTTGTAGGTGGCTTCTGTTCTGAATGTCTTAGTTCAGAGATGGTGCATTTCATGTGAAATAGCAATGAGCAAGGCTCTAATAAAAGCCCAGAGAGAAACCACACTTCTCTAAAATTAAATATTTAACTTGCAGAAATTAGCTATGGAGAAAAACCAACACCTGGAGGCTGTGAATCGGGAGGCAGCACTGAAGCTGGAGAAACTGAAGTGAGTGTGAGGAGTAAGCACTGTGAGATGCACTGCTTGCCTTTCCTGCTCAGGCTGGATCAGTGGGCCAGTTGTGTGAGGCTCAACAAGTCTGAGTGCAGAACCCCATTCTTGGGTCATAATAACTTGGTTCAATGCTACAGTTTTGGGGAAGTGGGGCTGAAATGTGGCCCAGCAGGGGAGGACCTGGGGGTGCTGGTTGACAGCAGCTGAACAAGATCCAGCAGTGTGGCCAAGGAGGCCGATGGCACCTGGCCTGTATCAGCAAGTGTGGCCAGCAGGACCAGGGCAGTGACCATCCCCCTGTGACACTCCCTGAGTGCTACATCCAGTTCTGGATCCCTCACTGCAAGAGGGACATTGAGTGTGTCCACAAAAGGGCAATGAAGCTGGGAAGGGTCTGGAGCACAAGTCTGATGAGAGAGAGCTGAGGGGGTTTATTCCCTGCTGGCAGATGAAAAAAAAAAACCCAAAAACTTTTAGTGTATGGTTGCTCTGAGGGAATCCTGTGTTTGTTTGTGGAGAGCTAGGTTGAAACTTTTTGCTCTTAGCTTTTAGTGATGTGTCTTTATCCATTTAACAGCTGGAGGAAGCTCATCTTTAACTTAATAGATGAGTAAAGTTGTCTTCCTTAGTTATTTGACATGTTTGCCACAATCTCTGTTTTTCAGGCCATTTAGCCCTGCTGCCGGTGTCTTTGTACCATTAAGTTTTGTTTTTGCTTGTGGATAACAGGATGAAGAAATGGCTGGTTTCCAAGAGAGCTTTCAATACAAAGTGGTTTTTTTTTCTGACAGCTGCTCTTGTGCTACACAGGGGGTTCCCTAGCTGTGATAGGTCTACACTAATATAAGCTATTTGTATGACAGGTAATATGCAAATTTCATAAATGAAAGTCACCACCAAAATTGGTAGGAGTGTTGTACTTTCATGCTTTGCTTAACATGATCTTTAAACTTAGTCCTCTGTGTTTGTGCCACTTCCTTCCAAAAGAGCTCTTTAGATTATACTTCAACTGCAAAATCTTACAAGCAAAGGAAAAGAAGATATATTCATTTGAGACTGTCTTGCTCTGATTACTGAAGTTACTGGCTGTAAACTCTATGGAGGCAGTGATTGTTTTATCTACTGCACTCTGACTGGTCTATAATGATGCTGGAACTGCCCAATATCTTTATTTTTTCCCTCAGCACAGTCCCAGTTGAACATGAGGCAGAGATCAAGCAGCTCACAGAGAACATTCGGGAGCTGGAGCAGCTGCTGAGGCAGGACTATCGTCGGAAACAAGTAGGATCTTGTTCTGTATTCCTCTGAAAACCTGCTGTGGGTCCCTCACTTCTCTTGATTTTATTCCCTTCCCTCTAACTCAGTGGATAAAAGGGACTTTTCTGGTTTAAAACAATGGCCATTTTAGCAAGATGCTGTTGGAACTCTTTGTTTCACTGTAAGGAATGTGAAATGTGCTTTAAATCAGACTTGGGGAATACAAAGGTGTAGTTGAGTCTTTTTTTGAAATGCATTTCTGCAATGACTTGGGAGATGCACATCACACTTCCAAACAGGAAAACAGGCGTGTTCCTCTTTGTTTTCCATTTGAATTCAATGAATTGGAACTGGAGGTGAGCCATGGCAAGAAATGAGGCCTAAGAAGGGTCACCCAAGGGAATGCCTGGCAGAAAGAATAGTGTTAACTGCAGGGGTAACTTTTCAGCAGTGGAAACCTGCCTCTCAGGTCTCATAAGTAACTTTTTTAGCTCCTTTGGGAGAAAGAAAATAACAATCTATGGTCAGGATTTTTTTGTTTTGTCAAGTCCTGTTTCTATTATTAGCATTATTAACCTTGTGTTTGACTGTTATTTGGGGCTTTATGTTAAATTATATTTTTCCCTGAAGAAGAGAGCCCCTGGCAAAGAAAGTTGTGGGGGTATAATAACTGCCAGGGTCAATGAGAACAGGGATAGCCAGTTCCAAATTCTTATCCCTATTCCTAGTTAGCCACTGCTGGCTGCCTCCCTAGTGCTTCCAGTGGTTTTGGTGACAATTTTCTCCTTTCCTGTCTTTGAAATCTTACAGACTGCAGTTTTTTCTACTGGTTATGGCATTCCAAAGGACCCATAAAAGGGATTTCTTCTGTGGACAGATCTATGATAGAAGGATAAGGCAGGCAGCAGCTGTAGAAATACTTGTTGAAAGTTTGGTGCTTTTTTTTTTTCCCAGACGGCTTTGCAAGAGGTGACTTCTCAAAAAAAGGCAGATATTGCTGAGAGAACCCAAAAACTGGTGAGTATAGCTCTGTGTGGGTGCTGGCTGAGAGATCATCTCTCTTTCTAGCATCAGATTATTCTTGGAATTAAGTCACTAGAAATCTGGACCTCTGAGGTGCTGTGGGTTTACCTTGCCTGCAGAGAGTGGGGCTAATGAGGCAGAACAGGAGGTTTTGAACTTGTTTCTCTTCTCCCAGAGTGACAGAGCGTGGCTCTGGAATGCTGCAGTCACTGTCTCAGTAGCCCTAGGTCCTTTCCAACCCAAACCATTCTAGGATTAGCTGGCAGGCTCTAACAGCAGTTAACTGCTGTTCTTCTGCACCCCTGTAAGCAAATGTGGGAAGCAAAATAGGCTGTTGATTGCTTTGATTTGGAATGTTAATGCTGGTTAGAGGAATTTATTTTTAAAACTTCCTAATAAGGAATAACTGCACACCAAAGAACCAGTCCAGTCATAAGACCATGGCAAACCTTGCTACACAATTCCTCTTTGTTCACCTAATTACTAATAGTGAAAGTGTTTGTGTCATCAACTAGAATGAGTATAAAGTGTCTCTGGCTACTTTGAAAGAAGAACAAGAGCAGCTGAAATCCAAAATTGTGGAGAGTCCAGAAGAACGGAAAAGTTACAACGAGATGATGAAAGAGACTATTAAGAAATTGAAGAGATCTAAGGTGAGGTTTCCCTCTGTCCACACTAGGAGGTATTCTGTTAGAAAAAGCATGGTTTACTGGACTGTCATCATCTTGAACTGCTTCTTGAGTGATGGTAAAACACCAGCAGGACAGTGGTTGGTCTGAAATGAAACCACAGCCTCAGAGAATTGAGGGTTTGTGGTAGAGGTGGTGATGTATTTTTGATGGGCTGTTTTTTCCTTTTGAAAAGCAAGATTGCAGTCACTTGTAAAATCAGGTGTTGAACTTTTGAATCTATACCTGCTTGGCTGTTTGTTCTCCAGAGAAGACAATATTTTTTCAGCTCCCAAATATCTTTGTATTTAGAACATTTGTTTCATAGTGCTTCTGTTGTCATTCACTGTTTCTGGAATCAATGGCTGTCTTCACTAATGTGCTGAACACTGAGTTCCCTCCTAGATTTATTTATTCTTTTTAAAATTATAATATCCACTCATTTTTGTGGTTTGAGATTGCTCACACTTCAGTGGTTTGCACTTTGCCTCTGAAGGTTATTTTTGTTCCAAAGGTATAAACTCAATTGCTGTAATTTCAGGCACGAAGCTTTACATAACTCTTGTTTTACCAGTGCAGAATTTCTTCACTGCACAGCTTTTTATTCTGAAAGCTCTTGGAAAAAGCTGATTAATGATTAATTCAGTGTAAAACACTTGTATGTCACCTTTATTTCTGTCCTTCCAAATAAATGCCTTAATTTTATTATTTTTTTAATGAAGAGCTCATTTCGCTATCCCTTAAATATTACTTCTAGTGTCTTTAAACAATGAGGGGAAGGTTCAAAGTTCAATATGCTTTAATTCTATATAAAAGAACTCTAAAGCTGTTTATTGATAGTCTTTTTCTCTCTTTAAAGCAAGAAGTTACTGAGAAATATGAAGGTTATAGAGATGTAGTTGAGGTTCTGCCATCATGCCAAGTGGAATTGCAGTTATACCAAAAGAAGATGGAAATACAGGGAGAAAATGTGGAGAGACTGGCCAGTGTGTCATCAGAGGTCTGTATTATCCAAATTCTATCCTGTTAGGGAGAATTTGATGTCCAAGCAATGTTCCCCTCTTTCCTTTTCACTGTGAAGAATTACATTTTGAAGTTTTCACATTCTTTCTTAAAAATGTCAGTAAAACATTGCTGCTGCTTTGCTGGGTGGCACTAGCTAATGTACTATGCACTAGCTATTGACCACTTTGAATAGCCAAAGCCTTTGTTGCCATAGAAACCTGACCTAAAATAGTTGGAGCTGTCTTGGGGTTGTTGGTAGGAAATGATGGGAAAAGAAAAGTGAAATCGAGTTTCTTCTGCCTTGAGAGTGGAAACTAAGAATAAAAAATTGTTACTTCAGGAAGAGTCATGTCTTAAGTGCCTTTAAATTTATTAATATTGCTAAGCCAGACATTCTCTGATGAAATGTTTGTCACAATACAGTCCCTTGCTATTTTGCCACTAGGTTTTGGGAGAATGCAGTTGTTAGGAGCAATTGAAAAATGGTATGGAGTCTTTTTGGGTATTTGTATAGCATGTGTTCAAATGAGCTTTGGCAAAAAGCTATAGCAGGAGTCCCAGTCACTTCTGAAAGCCATCCTAAGGGAGGGGGCCTTATCAATTTATGTGAATTTATAATCAAAGATCAGGGAAGAAGCTGGCAATCAGATCTTCAAAAAGCAGCCAGCTGCTTGCAATCTTAGCACATTTACAGGGTATGCTGTCTTGATAATTTCCTGCCCCCATTTAATTTATTTCTATTTCATTTATTTCTATACTTTTGTACTCTAGGCCAGAAATCTGGAAGACCAACTTGAGAGCTCTCAGGTAGAGCTGAAAAAGGCCAAGACAGATGAAATGTCCCTGAAGAGAGTGGTGACTGCAAAACATGAGAAGCTTGCTACAGCTGAGATCCAGCTAAAAAAGATGCATGAAGATATTGAGCAGCACAAATGCACCGTGCTCGAGTATGGAGGAGTTGATGTTTCTGCCTGATGCTGCTTTATGTCTTTGTCATGTGCTGCCAAAGTCCATGTCTGCTACAAACACACAGCTTAGCAGTGAGGGGAAAATGAGCAGTGTGGGACAGCTCTGTATGAAGACCAGTAATGCTTCAGGCAGGGATTTGGGGTCTCAAATCAATAATTGCAATGTGACTTGACAGCAATTCTTTTATTGGAGCACTAATTTAATTTATAATGCTTATTCTTGATTCTTTTATCTTCTTAAAGAGAATGTCACATTGGGATAATTTTCCAACTTATCAGACTTCAACAAAGCCCCATTTGCCTTTCATGAATTTTTCATAATTTCCCTTGCCACTTTTGCTCATTATCAAAGATGTTCAAGACCCATGGGGAAATGGGGCTCGCATCTCAGAGGAGCATTATCCTGACATGATGCTTCTAAAACAAAAGGAAAAGTGTCATTTGATCAAAGCCTCTCAGCCCCTCTTCCTTCCTGCCATATGCTGAAGGCAGCACCAAACTGCAGCCCTGGAAGGTCCTGGCTTCACTGTGAGCTTAGAGCTGAGCTGGTAGGGAGAAAATTGATTTTTAAGCAATTTTCATCTACACGGATGGAGAGGAAAGGGAATATGGAACATTATTGGCTGTGGTGGAAGGGAGCTTCTTGCACATGGCTGGGAGAGTCAAGGTTTAGTCAGGCTTGAGGTTTGTGTGGTGTGCAGAATGGCACTTAGTGTATTGCACCAGCTAAAGGAGATTCTTTGGGAGGAAAATATGTTGGACATTGGGAGGGATTTCTGGACAGAAAGGTGAATAGACCTTGGAATGGGCTGCCCAGGGTGGTGTGGAGTCACTGCCTCTGGAGGTGTTCAAGGAAGGACCAAGTGCCATGGTCAAAGTGACAAGGGAGTTTTCATAGGCTGGACTTGATCTCAGAGGTCTTTTCCAAATTAAATGATTCTGTGAGGAGTAGCTTTTAATTTAGCAATGAAAACAACATAGTCTTACACTCCTTTTCATGAAAAGTTGCTGCCTATTTCTGTTTTTAATGTATCAGGTATTTCCCTTGAGTGATTAAATTGAATGCTTTGATAAGCAAGAGGGGAAGGGAGGTAACCTTGGTTGAAGAAAAGAGTTTTGCTGGTGAATAAAAGAATATGTCCTGACTGTTCCCTTGAGGTGGGGAGGTGCATTTGGGCTCCTGCTAAGTATGAGTTTCACTTATTGTACCCAAGGTGTTCTAGTTTAGAAATCACATTAATTTCTGAGAAAGTAAATTCTATATATCGTTGCTTCTGGAAGTTGCTGGTTTTATGTTCATAAAACACAAGGTTTGCTTATGGTGGGCTTCAGTTTCATCTGGAATCATCAAAAGGCTCAGTACTAACTTTTTTTTCTGTCACCTTTAGACATTTTAACAAAGTCCAGGAGAAGAGGGGTGCTGTGTATGACAAAGTTATGGCCATTCGCAAGGAAATCAAACAGAAGAAGGGCAAAATTGAGCAACTGAAGGATGATGCTGAAGAAAAAGCAGCAAAAGCCAAGGTGAGGAGGGTTTTTTACCCCCCAGAATCTTCTCACATTCCTGTTGTAGTTTGGACAGTGCAGTGATCCTCTAAGCAGCCTCCCCTCTGTGTTGTGAATGCTGCTTCTTAAGCTATGGGTGAGACACCCTTGAAATCATTTGAGTCCACCAGACCACTCACTTGACATCTTGCTTGATAAAGATTTAACTTTGCTGATGGATTTTTTTTCCCCTTCTTTATTTTCTCTTTCCAGGAAATACACCTAATTTTGAAAGCTGTATTGGACAAGTGTCATGAATCTCTCCTTAAGGCAGTAAAGACTTCTGCAGCCTCGAGAGCAGAAAAAATTGATGAAATAAGAGAAGGGCTGTTCAGCATTCAATCTTCTGTAAATGCTTCTTAAGCCTGTCTGAACTTGTATTCTACTTTCATTGTGTTTGTGCTCATACCTGAACTCAAGAGCTCCTGCTTTGCATGGGAGGGAAAATAATTCCAGGCAAATCCAGCTTTCTCCAAAACCATGTCAGAACATGATTAGCTTTCCAGGCTGATCCTGATGTCATGGAGATAAGAAAACACTCAGTTTCTGGTGTTTCAGTCTGCACCTGGTCTTAGTGGTAATATTGCAAGTCTTGCTGTCACCAAATGCTCAACATTTTAGACAGAACCTTGCATTTGTAGAAACTGTTCTGCAGACTTTGATCTGGGAGCCCCTGGTGCCTTGGTCTGGCTTGAATGTCCAAGATAAGTCAGTAACAGGTGATGCTCCACCACTGTTATGCAATTAAGATGAAATCCTGACAGAGCAGTAGCATCCATCTAAATGCCAAGTTACTCTCATCATAAATATTTGGAACTGTAAACACTCAGAAGTATCATTTTAATATCATTTTAGTTAACAGTACACTCCCTCTCAATGCTTGAACTCATCGTGTCTGCTTGGTGGGGTATTGAACCCTCATCTGTGTTCATCAGTCTGTGTTAGGATGTCTTAAATATAGACTAATGTTTTGTACCTTAACTTGTGAGTGGTTTTCATTATTTGGAAAAAATAAAATGTTAATTTTTACACTAGTAAAAATATTTTTATGTAAAAGATATTTAAACCTTTTTCTCTTGGGTCTTTCCACGCCCCTAACTAACTTGGCATAAGGTTTCAGCTGGAAAATGTTGCTTTGTACATTTGTAGGAATGTGTGCTATGAGCAGTCTTTTATGAGGAAAGGAGGAGGAGCATTCAAGCAATCTTTAAAATTTTAATTCGTCTCTAGAGGTGCTAGCAAGTCAGTTAGGAAGAGCAGGTGCTTGTTCCTTCTAGAGCTCTTATGAAGGCATCAGACCCTTCTCAAGTTTTGCTTTAAGCTTTTTTATTTAATTTTTTTTTACACTGTAACAGCATTGTTTAGGTTGGAGAAGCCCTCTAAGCTAAAGTGCAGCCATTAACCCAGAACTGCCCCTCTGCCACTGAACCCTGTCCCCAAGTGCCACCAGTGCACTTTGAAATATTGCAGTAGCAGTTCCTTCCTTAGAAAGACTGGCTGGGGAAAGAGATTCCCAAAAACTTCCAAGAGATACTGCAGGGGATTATTCCAATCAGCAAATCAAGATTCTTAGGCTAGAGAGGTGATAGAGATGATGCTTATGTATCCCAGTGATGAGGAATTTGCAGGACAAAGAAAAAGCTGGAATCTGGTTCCTGCTCTCAGATTTTGGGTAAAATAAAATGCTGCAATTCATGATGAAAGAAACTCTTGATTTCCAGGTTTTTGTATTTCCAATAGGTTCTTGTTCTTTCACTGTTGCTTATTTGTACCTAGAATACTTACAAATAAAACATAACTAAGATATAATTTATCTAGAGATAACTGTGAATGGATTCCTACTGCTGCTTGTCAAAAACTTGACTATATGGAAAGGCAGTGGGGGGAGTTTAGTGTGGCCTGGAGAGCCGGGAAGGGAGAAGGGTTTTGCTGAGGCAATACAGCTCCCTTTCCCTCAAGAGGGCAGTGTTAGTCAAAATTTTCTTTTTTTTTTTGGTTTGGTTTTTTTTCCTAATCTTTCTGCCTTAGCTACTGTTTAAAAGTGTAGCTTAATTTTTTTTGTGTGTGTGTACTTTAGTATTTCATATGCAACATAAAGCTTGTAGCAAGTTTGCATCCTGCTGCTTGGGCTGGCCATACTTGTTTAAAACTTGTGGAGTTATTAATAATCTGTACACAAGCTTTTAAATTCTGCAAGAGGAAAAAATAATAGTGGCTAAGGTGGGAAATGGGTTAATAGGACACCTTTAATCTCTTTATCACTCCTCTCTTGCATTTACTCCAGAGTGTGGCTGGAAAGCTCTTCAGAGCTGTCTCAAAAGTCAGATTTTGTAGGGTTTGGGTGACAGTAGGTGAGCCAGGTTTGTATTTTCACATTTTCAGCTGCTGGGGCAGAGGGATGAGCTGGAAGAGGAGCTGGTGTGCTGGCCACTTGGTGGGGATGTTGGCACAGAGAGTGGCCCTGGATTCCTGTTCCATTCCTGCCACAGCTCTGCTGAGGAAGCCAAAGGAAAACCTGCTGAATCTTCAGCTTCAGGATAACAGCTTTTCAGCACTCATAAATTCTAGGACCAGCCAGGACCAGGTAAGCTACAAGTTCAAACTTACTGACATATATTTCCATCTAAGGAGATGACCCTTGATGCTGCCAGAGTAGGAGCTACTCTGGAGGAAGGAGCTTTCACTTGGGAGTCTGTTCCTTGTTATTTGTGCAGGGAGATAAGGAGGGAGTGTGAAAGGCTCAGGTGTGTGTAAATCACAAGGTTGTGAGGTGCAGAGTAAAGAAATCTGGCAGATAAAGGCACCTGTGTGTTGAGGTCTCTTGTATCTAGGGCACGTTTTGGAAAGATTCTCTTGATGCTTCCATCAGACTCGTTAAAGGCAATCCTTATTATGATACAGTAAAATAAATGGCTGGAGATACCTGGGAATAAGACCAGAGAGAAAACTTGGAGCTGAATCCAAATTCTTGTTTCCTGCAAAATTCCTTTTTCCAAAGGAAATGCTGTTTCTTGAGATGCTGGAAATGGAGAAACTATGTGACAAGATAAAGTCATGGTTGCAGAAGTTCCTGTGTGGTTTTCCACTGAAAAGTTTTATTGCCATGAAGCTTTTGTCCCCTTTTCCCCAGGAAGAAAAGGCAGCAAGGTGTTCAGGAGCTGAGTTTCTAATGGGCAGCACATTACACAGTCCTTACTGCAAAGAGAGAGTCTGGAGGCTGGGAAAGGATATTGAGAAAGGCAATCACTGAAAAATGTACTTGCAAAGATAAATGGGTATCAGAAGGAAACAAAAAAATCACTGGTTTTGCAAGCTGCACGTCCACCTGGGGAGGACTGGGAGAGGCCAGTGTTTGTAGAAAATGAACAAACAAAAGGAGGGAAAACCCAGGTTATGTTGGGGTTTCCATAGCAACACAATGCTTTTTCCTGGAAAACTCAGATGATGAGATCTAATCTATCTGCTGTTTAACTCTTGCATGCAGAGCCCATTTCTTGCCTTACCTGTCTCCTCCACAGCACAGTCCCTGCTGATGGCTCTGCTGCCACTCCACCACGGTGGTCCCCATGGGGAATGATGTTCCTGAGCCGAGGCTGCTCCTGTTCTGCTCCAAAGCACACAGAAAAGGAAGAGTTTATGAGGCAGAGGCACCTTTTGTGCGTAGGGAGGACTTACCAGGTGTGCTGATCCTGCTTGAGATCTGTGGAAGACTTTGTGTGACTGTTTGGAGAGTTTCTCAAAGCACCCTGACTCCAATTTGTACCTGATTTAAATTTGTACCTGGTGTTCTGCCCTTGGAAAAGCCCCAGCTGTGGGGAGTGGGAATCCTTGGTGGCAGGGAAGTTTCTTGTGGAGGAAGGTGGAAGGCTGGCAGATTTTGCCTGGCAAAATGGACAATTGAGAGAGTGGGCAGCACCACAAACGTTCATGAGATGGCTACTGGTCTCAAAAATGCAGCAGGGGAGGGTCTGTTTTGGGGAGAGAAATGGAGAGAGTGGATGTGAGACCTCATCTTGGTACAGCAGAGAGGAAATGGATCCTGTTCCCTGCCTTCTGAGCAGCCTTTGCAAGAGGGGCTGCCCTTGGAGGGGGAAAATGGGATGGAAGAGGCAGAGTTTTCTCATTTTCTGGGGTCCCCTACACAATAAGTAGTTACAAAGAAAGGGTGATAGGAGAAGGCAGGGATCCCAAAGGATGTTGAGTATATTGTCATAGGATCAGGGAATGGTTTGGGTTGGAAGGGACCTAAAAGATCATCTTGTTCCAACACCCCTGCCATGGGCAGGAACACCTTCCACTGTCCCAGGCTGCTCCAAGCCCTGTCCAACCTGGCCTTGGGCACTGCCAGGGATGGAGCAGCCACAGCTTTGTGGGCATCCCGTGCCAGGGCCTCCCCACCCTCACAGGGAAGAATTTCTTCTGTCTGATGTGTTTGTTATAGCCCTGTTAGGGGCCTGGCAGTGGCCAACCCCTGCAATATTCAGCAAAAGCAATATTCTGTTTAATTGGTGGGTTTTATGTTTGTTTTTTTTTTTTCTTTTTTCCTCTCTGACTGTTGTTCTGTTATTAACCTGTTATTGCTTATTGAGCCCTGAAGATTTGTGAATAGAAAACAACCATCATTACAATATTTAAAAGAAAACCAATTCAGAGGGGTTCAAAGACCAGTAATCCAGGTTTGTGCCAAGAAATAGGAAGCAGTGCTTTATTATCTCTTCACAAACCATCCCCTATCTTTAAACATTTATTATATTCCCTCTTATTTCTCCTGACAGCCACCTGTTCCACTTGTGACCTGTTTGTAAAAATCTGCACACCATCTATCAGAGGGATGCACTCACTTGCAAACTTCTGTTCTGTGGGCATTGAGTAAATTATTTCTTTAAGATCATATGGCAGATCTATAATTAATTAAACCCTCCATGATATTAGTGCAAAATAATTTCTCCTTTCTAAAAAGGTAAATGTAATTTGCCGATCTGGTATTTGGAAGAATGCTTTCCCCAAAATCAATTCCTTTAGTTTCCAGAGAATAGAAATGAGAAGCAATCTCATTTTAATTATATCTCTTTATTGCTAACAAAGGAATGATTTATGCAATTAAATTAACTGGCTAGAAAATTATTCTCAGCTGGGCTGTCCTAATTCTTTGCTTTCTGAATTGCAGGCTCTTACACTTCTCTATGTAGATTAATTTTTCTGATATGCAAACAATGCTCCTTGTGTTCATTTTTAACATTTTTTATTCACAGCTCCCCTTTTCTTAGTGTCAATGACATGAGTAATATTTGTGCACTGCTGGGCTCTGATTCAGGCCTTTTTTTATGTAGAAAGATTGGGGGGAAAAAAAAATCTTTTCTTTTGAATCTCATTATTGCAGAGCAAGGTTTTGAAGTTTTCTTATCTATTGCTGAGAAACAGCAGCAGGAACACGGAGGGACTGCAAAGATGTCAAAGGATGCAAACTTTTGAAGGAAAATGTATCAGCACTGAGGAGACAGGTGAATTTGCAGTCAGTGTTAAGAAAGCATTTTTTAATGTATTCCTCTTATACCTCTGCCTCCTTGCAGCCAGGCAAAAAGCTGAAATACAAGGGGGAAAAAATGAGACAGATTTATGTTGTACACAGACTCAATAGGGAATGAATTTGGGATTTTTTTTTTCCCCTCTTTCTGCCTGGGATTACCTTGCAGCGGCTGGCCAGAATGTGAGCTAGAGATATTTGGGCTGAGGGGAAAATTACCATGTAACAACACATTGTGACCATGTGCCAACACAGCCTGACATCTCCTGAATGGGGCATTGGTGTAATGTGCTGCTCTAAACCAGCAGTGAACATATTGCAGAGCACGTGTTGGCTCTGTCTGAGCTGTCCTGCCCTGTATCAGTGGAGATGTGTCAGCTGGTCAGGGTTTGCTGTGCTGGCACTCTGTGCTGCTGTCAGATGGCTTTGAACTGAGAGAAAGGAGCTTTAGATTGGATGTTAGGAAGAAATTCTTTCCTGTGAGGGTGGGGAGGCTCTGGCATAGGGTGCCCAGGGAAGCTGTGGCTGCTCCATCCCTGGCCAGGCTAGACAGGGCTTGGAGCAGCCTGGGATGGTGGAAGGTGTCCTTGCCATGGATGATCTTTCAGGTCTCTTCCAACCCAAACCAAGCTGTGATTCTATGAAATCAAGTTAAAAACTTGATAGAATCACTTGATCTATGAAATCAAGTTAAAAACTCCAGAGTTTTTGTCAGGGTTGGAATGTGGTGGTTGGGGTGTGGAAAGGTCTGCTCCATTGTGCCACCATCACATCTTCTGAAAAATTCTCTTTGCCCAGGATTTCTCTCCTGGGAAGCTGAGAAGCCTCAGAGAAAAGAGAAAAACAATATTTATCTCATTTGCTTCTCCTGTGTTTTGCTGCTTTGGAATGTGGTTGGAGATTGTTTATCCAACATGTGAATTGTTTTGACTTAATGACCAATCACAGTCAGGCTGTGTCAGACTCTGGAAGGGGTCATGAGTTTTCATGATCATTCTTTTTAGCCTTCTGTCTGTATCCTTTCTCTATTTAGTATAGTTTTAGTGTAGTATTCTTTAATTTAATAGAGATCATAAAATAATAAATTAGCCTTCTAAGAACATGGAGTCAGATTCTCAATTCCTCCTCTGTCTGGGGAACTCAGAAAATACCACACCATTGGGATTCTGAAGGCTTGTGAAATTCCAGAGAGGAAGAATCAAGTTGTTCTCACTTGGGTGGGACAAGGAAGAATTTTGGGCCCCTCTCCTTGGACTGGGGATCATCCAAAAGGAATCTTTCCTCTGGGCTGCATGGCTGCTGGGTGGGTGAGGGAAGGGGCAGTTGCTGCAATGCCTCTATTGACTGCAGTTGTTCTTCTTGAGGACATCAGTGTAAAATCAGCATAAACTGAATTTGCTTAGCAAGTGGGATCACACTTATTTATTGGAAGAACATTTCTCAAAGAACAGTTGCCCTTGGCTTACTGTCAAGAAGTGATTTTTAAATTTTTTTTAATTAAAAAAAAAAATTCCCTAGTTCTGCAAATTCCCTGCACTGAGTTCAGTTCTCCTGCATGAATATCTTGGCTCATACAGGAAATAATCCTTTGCAGTGCCTCAGGAAGATGCTGTGAGGTGTGAGTTTACCAGCAGTCTGCAGAGAAGGCTTTAAGTTCAATATTATCTATACAGCAGGAATGGTTAGAAATCAATAAGATGAAATTCATGACAAATGCTACCTTTAGGGAGGAAACATCTGATTAAAAAAATGAGAAACAGCTGCCTAGGCAAGCAGTACTGCAGGGAAGGGTTTGGCTTCAGAGTGAATCACAGACAAGTGAGTCAGTGATGTGCCTTTAAACAGAAATCTTGTTCCTGGAAGCATTAATAGGAGTGTCAGGAGCAAGTTGTGGGGTCGGGGGAGAGATATGACTGCTCTGTGCTGCTTGGTGAAGGCTGGCAGAATGTATCCAGCCTTGCAGCCTGCATTTCAAAAGCCAAGAATGGGGAAAGAACTGGGAAATCATGATCTGGGGGATAAGTAATGACAAGCCTTACAGAGGGAGAAAATTAAACTTCACTTGCAGCAGGAGAGAATTGAGCTGATACCAGGAAAGGCTCCACCAGAACCTTCAATTCTCACCTCTCAGCCCACCTGGAGCCCTCTGGATGTGCTCTTGGGCCCCCCAGCCCCACCTGCTTTTACTCATCACTCCCTGCTACCTTTTTCATTCTGGTTTAGCAGCAAACTCCAGTGGGGGCTGGCACTGAGAGCTGTTCCTGGTGATGGCCAGGGGAAAGGTTTGATTTCTCAGTGCCAGAAATCCTCCAATTCTTTTGGAACAAGCAGTGTGTGTGAGGAGCAGTGTAAGCAAAAAGATGTACTCGTAGTGGAAGGGAATGAAAGATGAGGAAGGAAAAGAAACTGAAATAAGAAAAAACTCCAGCAACAAACAACCACAACAGGGGGGGAAATAAACCCCACCCAAACCCCAGTGAAACCAGAAAATGTCTCCCTTCATGGAGTTGATGATAAGGCAAGGCTTCCTTGCCATCTGGGACCTCTAGAACAGTTTAAATGGTGGGCAGTGACAATTTCAAGGATCTGCCCTGTTACAGCCTGAATTCTGGACTCCTGCTCTGTTCCTTAACAAAGGAAATAAGAACGAGTTCCCTCCACATCCTCTAATAGAATTAATCACCTCTCCATGGACCATTTCCCAAATGTGCCAGGATTTAATTTCACAGCTAGTGCTATCCAGATGAAAAGCTGCCTTTGCTAACGTGGGGGATCTCTCCTCTGCAAAGTCCATCACCATCACAGGTGGCTGCTCTCCCTGTGAGCAGATCCCTGTGCCCTGCTTGCTGATTTATCCTGCCAAGGCAGCTGCCTGGGAATGCCCTTCCTCTCTGGGATAAGGTTTAGTGCCTTGTGAAGCTCCTGTGGATGTGTTCTCTGCAGGTGTTTTTCTTCCAGATGAGGTGCTGCTGAGACAGCAGGAAAACTAAACTGGGTGGAATTTGAGAGCCTTGTGCATTTGCCCAGTTTCATTAAAACAGGAGAAAATCACCAGAAAGGCCCATTTTGCTGTTGATTCATTCTTTTCTCTTTGCTGTTTTGTTTTGTCCACGGTGTTGTTCTTAAAAATCTGATATTCCTGCTGAGGTTCTCACAAAGCAGGACCCAGCAAAATGGAGGTTGGGCTTGCAATATTTCAACAAAGCCAATTTTAATTTTTTCCCCTTTTGTTTCATTGTGTAACATAAAAAATTTAATGAACATTTTACTCCAAGTTCAGCAAATATTTCATTTTGAATACCATACTTTTGTTTATATTGGATTCTGGATATCAGAGTGCTGAAATCAGAGGTTAATCTGGTTCACTGCACTGAAAGAGATGCAAGTGCTGGAAAGCTTTCTGTTGACCTTGTATCTTCATTTTTCCTGACTTTTCATTTCTAGTCTTTCCCATTTCCCAGTAAATTACTCAGAGATAGCTCCTAGCTGTGTCTCACAAGCAGGAGAAGAAATGAAGCAGGGTAAAGTATAGATAATATAGACTGCAATTAGGCAGTATAGCCTGTGCTTTCTGTCTCATTGCATTTCAGAGGGAAATTCTGGGCAACAACCCTGTTTCTCTGGCCTTTTAGAACCTATTTTGTTATTCTTGTCGAGGGCTAGTTTGGAGCTGGGTGAGCTGAAAAGTCCCACCTGAACTGTGCTGCTTCTGTGAAGACGGGTGTGGCCACTGCCCCCAAATTGCCATCAACTGCTCTGGGTGAGGATTTGCACTCAGAGACAAAAGCCAAACGTCCCATTTGAATGTCCCCAGGCTCTCAGCAGCATCCTCCAGCACACAGCTTGTCCCTCTGTCTGTCTGCTCCCTCCCTGCTGGGATGCTCTGTGCCACACGCTGGTCCCAGTGTCCATCCCTTCAGGATGGACCATCACCACTTGGACTCGGTTCTGCTCATCCAAACTGTTTTCTGCCCATCTGATTTCTCATTTCTGCCCACCCTGAATCTTCTTCTTCCTCCTTTCCACCCAAATGAACTCTCCCTACAGAAATCTCAGTGCCTAGAGCTGTCTTGGCAAAAGACTTGGCCACTTGAAAGGGCTTCAGCAAAATGTTAAATATGCAAATAATAATAATAATTATTGCTGGTAATAACAGGAGCAGCCTGGGATTTCTTTATTTTTTTCCTTCTTCTGTCCTTTGCAGATGCCACTTTAATGCAAATCAAACTTTGCGGATTGTGTTACCTATTGAAAAATAGTTTCAATTAGAAATTCAATTACACTGTCTTGGGGGGGATGGAACTGACAGTTTCTTTGAATTTTGCACGTTATAGAGGGCTCCAAAGTGCCATAAATCTGCTAATTGATTTCTGTACCTGTAATGTTTGATTAGGTGTATTTTATTGTCTTCTTGGTTTTAATTAACCCCAGGCTTGTCAAAATGCTTCCACTGACAAAGGATATATGATGAACTGAGATAAACTCTATTAACAGAGGCTGACTTTTGTCAGTAATTGCTATCATGCCTGAGAGTTATTAGAAATGATCACACACAAAGAAGCTGTACTTTTGGTAACAACTTTTATGGGCTGTTATAAATCTGTTGATTGCCCCCTACACGCAGGAGATAAGCAACTGTGAATGACAAGGGGTCCGAAGGAAAATCCATCATTTCCTGCGGGTCTTATAAATATTAAGAGTGACAAAATGGGAAGAGTTATGAAGTTAAGAGTTATGAAGCACTTTTTCTAAGTACTGAAAATGGAATTGATGCTGAGGCACCCATACCTGTCCCCTCCAGAGAGCAGGAGGGCTCTGGGGACAAGGGCATGGCCACCTCTGCTTGTGGTGGAGCAGAACCTTCTTACCTTGGCTGGGGAGCTCTGAAAGGCTGAAGTGGGGCTGAGATTTTTGGGTTTTGGCCTTTGGTTGGAGTTCAAGGCTGCCTTGGAGGGCAGGCACCCAGCAGGGCCACGTCACTTGTGTGTTTGGGGGCTTGCCCAAGAAGAAATTTGTGTATTTCCTGGTGCTGTGTGCTCTTTGTGTTAGAAATGTTTGACCTAGGAACAGCTAGGCAAGCCATCTCCTGGGCATAACCTGAGAGAAGGGTTAATATCCCTATTATTACTGATATACGCCCCTCTAAGGACTTTGTTTATGTAAGATGTTTAGATAGAAATGTATCTAAAACCACACAGAAGTTCGTGCATAAATATTTTTTGGGTGAACTGCAGATCTGTTGGAGCTCTCTGCCTCTGAGTCCTGGAGCTCTGTGTGAATGTGGATGCAGGTGCAGTCCTGAGAACACAACTGGGATTGTACTGAGCAGGAGCAAAGCCACACAAAGCTGTGAAAAAGGGACAGACTTTGTGCAAATGATTTGTTAATGTGAATACTTCCTATAGACACCAGTACATTCATTTATAGTTCAGGTAATGTTTGTAAATGGTTTGGGGTTTTTTAAACATATATATATATCTATATGTAGGGTGAGCACACAAAGTCCTCAGGAGTTGCTGTGATCTATTCTCTTTTCTGCCAACTTCTGTCCAAGCTTTGGACACTCTTGGCTGGTTAATTCAAAGTTGCTTAATAGCTCTTCTGTCTTTTCTGCCTTGCTCAAAACAGTTATTTTTAGCTTGGTTTGGTTTTTTTTTTTTTTTAAATCTACAGCTGAGAGGATATTTTAAACTGACCTTCATTTTCTTTGCTGCTTTTTCTAAGAATTATCCCAGTGATTTGCAGTTGTGTGAGTGGGCATGGAGAAAGGGGGAGCAGAGTGGGGCTTTCCCCCACAGAGGACACTACAGTCCTAAAAGCTGCTTTACCTAAGAGCATTAGGATATTCAGCTATTATTCATGTTTTGGGGAGCTCATAAAATACCTCTGCAGCTTGCAAGGTGTGAGATTCTCACTTTGCTGTCTCAGTTTAGCCCAAAATAGATTTTTCCAGTGCTTGGGGCTTTTTGGAGGAGGGTAGAAGGGGCTGCTGGTATTATTGGGGTGGGGAGGCACAGCTGGAAGTGCTGCCATGGGTATAAGCATCCTTCAGTTCCCAGGGAGAGGGATCCATTTACTCTTCTGACCCTCAGAGGGTCTGGAAACCACATTCTGCTTGAATCCCAGCTCCTGTGGATCACTACACACAGGGCAAGTAGTCTTGGATTGAATTGCTGAGTGAGAACTGTCACTGATTTCTGCTGCTGTGGGTGAGGAACTCTCCCAGCTGTGGCTTGGGATGTGGCTTGATGTTTTGTGAAGAATTAGAAGAGTCCTGGACATCCCAGATCTTGAGATGTGGGAGTGTGAGTTGAGACCAGCAGGGGAAGAAGAGCTGACAGCCAAGGATGGATGCTCTGTTTTGAGGAGCTGGGGCAGATCTTTTACCCTTGCTATATTTGGAATGGCTCTGCAGGCTGGAGAGCTCAAACTCTCCTGTGGTGTCTCAGTGGATATCATGGAATTTCAGCTGTCCCACCACCCCCCTTAATGCCCCCAGCCCCCAAAGGGTTTAGGGGTGGGTTTAGAAGCTGAACCTTCCTGTTGGTTTGCCTTGGCTGCACGGCTCAGTCCCAGAGATTCCATGCAAGTCTCGTGTGTGTGAGAGAGTGCACATATATCTATATTCCCTCTTGGGGCAGGCTGAAAACAATCCATTCAGAAACCAGGTGTCCTTGTCTCTCTTGGCATCTGGTTAAATATCAGCCAAGTAGGAAAAGGTAAATCCTAGTAGGATGCTTTAACAACTGCCGGGGCCGTGGAGCCCTGGGCTCCATCTGATGGGATTTGAAGGTCACAGTGGCTGCCCACGTGTGAAAGATGTGTCCTTATTCCCCATAGATAACACAGAGCGAGGTGATCTGTCTCAAGGTGTCCCCAAACCCAGCGGATCGGTGATACCTGCACTTATGGCTGCCGAGAGCAGAGGTCGCTGTTGAACTGGGAATGGAGCCCCTGAACCTCTCCAGGGCCACCTTCCCTCTCCATTGTGTCCAGCCCTGTGACACCTCAGGCTGCTGGATGAAAATCCTCAGCCCCTTTTAGGAATCGCCAGAAAACCCCCAGAAAATCCGAACTTGCTGCAAGTTGCCCAAGTGAATTCACATCTTGTTGCCAGCATTCCTTACTGCTTGGAAACACCTTGGGTTTTAAGGAAACACCTTGGGTTTTAAGGAAACACCTTGGGTTTTAAGGAAACACCTTGGGTTTTCAGGAAACACCTTGGGTTTTTTGCTTCTCTCTGGAGAAAAAGCAAATTAGAGCTTCCAGCAGAGACTGTGGATGCTCGTGCCTTTCTTCATGAGGATGATCAGAAACCTTTGGCAAGGTGGGACATCGGTGGCAGCAACAAGCTGGGGAGTAAACAGGCTGTGCATCACATCACTCCACTGATTCAGTATTCACAGCAGCCTGAGCTCCAGCAGTTTCTTCTCAATTGGTTTATTATAGTCAATACTTATTATTTATAGATATGAAAGAGACAAGATCTGAGCCTTTTGATGTCGTAAATCGATACAGATTTGTTCACTCCCTGAGCCTGCAGGGCCACAAATCCTTAGTTAAAACTTCAGCCTTTTGCCCAGACCTGTAAACTTCACGTGGAAACCTTTGTCTTGGCAGAAACAGCACTGCCATTCATCCCAGAACCCTGCAATTCCAGCAGAAGGCTGCCAGGCTTGGTGTGGTGTGGTTATTTTGGCAAACGTGGGCAGCCAGGCCAGTGTCACAGAGAATTACCTGGATTTGTGTGGACACATTTCTCCTCTCTTTCTTTGGAAGCAGAACTCTGTGTTCAAAGCAGTGGGAGTGCAGGAAACACCGTGGTGTCTAAATAACTTGTAATGTTACAGCACAAAAGGTCTGAGTTAATGATCCAGTTGATTTACAAGTCAACTGCATGACAATAGAAATTAATATTCGCTGATGAGTCAAACTGAGAGACTCTGAATTATTTTTATTTTTTCCTTCTCTAAGGGTTCTGTGTCAGATCTGTGTGGGAGTTCACACACCTGTGCATGGAGCAGAGGGTGTCTGGGGATAAAGGAGCATTTGATGAACTTTTGGACTCTCCTGAAAGATGCAGAGTAAGAAATCACTGTCCAAGTGCTGTGCTGTTCTGAAAATGTCTTCTAGTGCCAGTGGTGAGCAGGTGGAAAAGGAGATCCCTGATCAAATGTGGCTTTGTTTAGGGGGCAAAATACAAATAGCTGAGGTCAGATTCTGCTCTCTTTTGCTTCTGATTTATATTTATCTAAACTTGCATCACTGTAAAGTCACAGTGAGAGAAAAGCTGTGGTTATTAGGGGAAGAAAGTGGCACTTTCCTTTAAATTAGCTGATCTGTGGTTAAAGCATGGGCTGTTCAGGGAAAGCTGCTGGCTGTGGGATGTCCTTGGCACCTGGATGACTTTAATCAGTCCAGCCCAGCCTGAGGAAGGAGAAAAACCCATAAAAGCAGAGATGTCCAATGTGCTGTGCCTGAGGGGAGAGGTTGCATGGACAGTTTCCCATCCGCCTTGGGCCATGTGGAGAATAAGGACTTTCAGGAATTGTGGGATCAGAGCACCATTATGATTGGAAAAAGCCTCTAAGACCTCACCCAGCACTAAACAATGTCCACAAGTGTTGCACCCATGTGTTTTTTAAATATATTCAGGGTTGGCTACTCCATCACTTCCCTGGGCAGCCTGTTCCAGTACCTGACCACCCTTTGGGTGAAAACATTTTTCCTAATAGCTGACCTAAACCTCCTCAGGTGTGACTTAGGATCTCCTCTCCTCCTTATTGCTTGCTCTTGGGAGAAGAGACCAATCCCCACCTGGCTACCTGCTCCTGTCAGGGAGTTGTAGAGAGTGATAAGGTCACCCCTGAGCCTCTTCTTCTCCAGGCTGAGCCCTCCCTCAGCCTCTCCTGGTGCTCCAGACCCTTCCCCAGCTCTGTTCCCTTCTCTGGACTCATTCCATCCCCTCAATGTCCTTCTTGCAGTGAGGTGCCCAGAGCTGGACACAGGATGGGCACCTCACTGGTGGGCACCCCTGTGCTGGGCACTTCCCTCAGCAGTGCCCAGCCCAGGGGACAATCACTGCCCTGGTCACTCTGTGGCTGGTACAGCCCAGGTGCCTTTGGTCCACTTGCCCACCTGGGCTTTGCCAAAAGCATCCCCAGGTCCTTTCCAGCCTCTCTGCCTGCAGCACTGCAGGGGTTGCTGAAGCAGAGGGCTGCTCCATCCCTTGTCCCTCCTTGCACTGAGCACCTTTTTCTCAGAGAACACAGGGAGAGGAGCTTGTTGGAGCTCTTTGTTCTGCTGCTCAGCACTGGCAGGGACTGGATGCAAATAACTCATCAAAGAGGTGTAAAATAGAGTTCCTGGCCCTGCTGTCTGCTCTGCAAGGCCCAGCAGGGTCTGTGACTTCCCCAGGCTGTCCCTTGCCTGTGGCTTCCCTTGCAGAGCCAGCACTTAGCAAAACTCCTCTAACAGCCTTTATGCTCTAAACCCAATTTCCTTCCAAACTGCCATATGCTGTGAGCTTTGGGAGGGATTGAGAATATGAGAAAGCTGCTCTTTTAAATCCCACAGAAAGGAGGAAAAGTGGCATTCTGAGTGCCTGCAGGCAAGGAATAAAGAAACCTCATATGGATTTTGGGGCAGGAAAACCCATGTGCCCTCACCAAAGTGAAGGCTGCCTCCCCCAGCAAGCAGTTTTCCCAATCACAGAAAATGTGAGGGAAGCCTCACTCGCTGTTTTGCTGTCACATTGGGTGATGCTCTGAGATGCTGCTGGAACCTGTGAAGAAATGAGACCAGGCAGAGGGTGATGAGCTCCAGAGAAGAACCAGATGCTGCAGAGATGGAGCTGAGCCTCCTGCTGAGTAACCACTTCCCTCCCTGCCAGGGGGAGATCCATCCCAGCTTTTAGGGAGGCTTTTGGAGGGTGCTGAGCCAGCCAGGTGCTGTCTTCTGAATCATTGCTGTGGCATGTGATTGGAGTTAGTGTTTAATTGGGGAGCTAAAGCCCTTAGATTGGGCAAGGTAAGGAAAACTTCAGAAGCTGGGTCAGAGACACCCTTCTGGCAAGCTGGTGATCCTAGAATTAGGCTTGGAGGGTCTACATGTGACAGGATCAGCCTCTTCAGGACTTGCAGAGTGGTGCTGAAACCCTCCTGTCCCAGATGGTTTGGTGGCAGTGTTGTGCTGTCCCTCAGCCTGGAGGAGCACGTGAGGCTCTGGTGGCTGCCACATGGAGCTCAGTCCTGCCTGGGCCAGGAAAGGGAGCAGGGCCCTGTGGCCAGAATGCCTCCATCTGGACCAGAAAGAAGAGTCTGTCTCCACAGCTCTGGGTGGACTTTGTGCAGTGAAGCTGAAACTGCAGAAGGTAGGATTTCATGTGCTTCTACAGAAGGTCTGTGCCCAGTGCATAAACAGATTAAAAGTGGATGTATTTTTTCACCTGGGACACCTGATCTTTGATGGGTTTGTAGCCTTGTGCAGGGGGTGTTGCAGCACAGCACCAGGGCAATGAGGGAAATCTACTCTGTCTCCTGCTTTGGATGTCTGTGAGTTATTCTGCATTTAGAGAGTGCCTGAGATCCTTTGCTGCATCTGTGGTTGAAGGACAAAGTGCAGTGATGGAAACAGTTCTGAGATGCAGGATCCAGAGGTCAATTAGTGAATGAGCAGGGATAAGAAAATGGAGGTTGAAAAAGAGTCAAAGATATTTACAGCCTGCATGGCCTTCCCTCTCCTGGTGCTTTGTTTTTAATGGCTTGCTGCTTTTACCTCTCTTTGTTTAATGAATATATTGCTGAGTTATTGGAAGCACAAACTGCATCCAAAAGCAGGACACTCAGGGTTTATTATATTCATATAACTCAAAAACAGCCAAATTGATTTTTTCTCTTTTTTTCTTCCCCCCTCCTCCTCCTCCACCTCATTTTTAAACCTTGCAGCAGGCTCAGTGGCAGTGACAGGTGTGAGACTGACAGCACTGGAGATGAGAAGCTGTTTTTAGGGGCTGGGGAGAGCACCTAAACACCTTCTTTTCCTCCCCTGGTGCTTTATTCCCCTCCAGCCACCTCTCCCTGTGCTTGGGGCAGAGGCAATCCTTGGCTTGCAGTTCCCCAGTGCTGCAGGAAAGCCTGTGGGAAGCTGGGGCTGTCCCTCCCACTGTCCCCAGCATGGCTTTGTGCCTGTGTGGTCACCTTCCCTGTGTGACCAGAGAGTGGACACAGTGGGACATCCTTGGTCACCACAGCACAATGGGAACGTGCAGTGCAGGGCTCTGTTGGACCTGGAACTGCTGTGGTGGCTGCAGGGAGTGAGGAGCTTGTGAGGAAAAAAACATTTGAAATGGTTTCTCTGGGTGGTGTTTTTTTAAAAAAGCATCTCTGTGAGTCTCCAGGTCAACAGTCTGTCCAGGTAGCACGTTCTGAAGTGGCAGAATTTGGTGTATTTGGTGATTTCTTCCCTCTCTTGGGGGTGTTCTCCTGGCTGGAACAGGGATGGACATGGCAGCAAAGTGTAGGACAGGTTTTGGAGCCACAACAGCTGCTGGACTCTGGGACTTTGTCCCCATCCCTCTGATGGGAGTGCAGCACCCATGGGTGTAAGGGACAGCCTTGCTCTGTCCCCCGGGATGGAAAAGGGACAGAGGAGGTGAACAGGGCTAGGAAGATCTCTGCTCCTGGAGAGAAATAAAGGAAGCCACCCTCAGCACAAACAGCGAGAGGTTTGGAGCTCAGCCCTGGTTAATGAGGGCATTTTGATCTTCAATTGTTGACTGCAGAAAGAGCCTCCCTGATAAAGGGGGAAGGGATGTCCTGGGGGAGAGGGTCGCTGAATATGCATGGCCCCGGGTCTCTTTGTTTAGCTGATATCTGACTATATTTATTCTTCTAGATTACACATTCTGACTGCGGAACAAAGGGCTGGCAGGAGCTGCTCTCTTGTGCTTAATAATTTGAGTGAATTTACATTTCAATGCAGCCCTGTGCCACTTCCCACCCCCCGTGGAAAGAGCAGAATTTCCCTGTTGCGGGGAGGGGGAAAAGAAACTCCCACCGCAGTGGCCAGGCTGGGAGATTTATTGCGGCTCCTCTCTGAATTTATTCCTCCCGAATCCTGCACACGTGTGATGCGGAGATGTTTTCCTCTCCACCCCAGACCTGCTCTGCCTGCCCCACCTCCCTGCTGAGCGCTGTGATTCATCCTCCAGTAATTAACCATCGGCAGCACAGAAAGTACCTGCCTCTGCACAAGTGTGGAATCACATCTGCACCTGACGGGAACCGGACTGAAGGTTTTTCCTCTCTGAGTGACACCCAGGGAGCTGCAAAGAGAGAAAAAGGCAGAGTTGCCAAAACTCCCCTGTAGGAGTGACCGTGGGTAGGATGGTGGGGATGGACGGAGAGCAGAGATCTCTGCAGCCAGGTCGTGGAACTTGTGGGTTATTGCAGAGGGCCTGGGTGCAGGGCCCTGCTGGGAGCTGCCATCACAGCTCAGAGCAGGGAAGAGAAGTAAAGAGAGAGAAGGCAAGAGCGTGGTAAAGAGGATGAGAAAGTGAGGAAGAGTAAAAGAGAGAGAAGTTCCCATTACAATACCATAAATCTTCTGTGCTGAACATTCTAATTCTCACTAACCAATCTAAGATACAAATCCTATAGCATTTACAGACAGCCTGTAAGAATCATTACATGACCATCCTGTGTTACATTTTAAACTCTAAAGTCTCCTCTTTGGACCCCTCCTGCCAAGCTAGCAGGGTCTGCTCTGACCCTTGGAGCTGCCTGCAAGCAGAGGGTATTGTTTCATCAAAAGGGAATCACCTTCAGCCAGCCATACCATTGTTTTCCAGTTTTTCAGTAACTAAGGTATCTCAGAGCTTGCTTTCATTTCACTCTCACTTATAGTTTCCATATTCTCAAAATCTTTTGCCAGGCATTCATATTTATAAGGCTTTCCTGTTTCATCTTCCCAACACTCCTCGAACACGGTCTGGTTTCTATGCAACGTCCTTTTGGCTGTACTTTGGGAACTGGAAGTACAAAAACCCCTTTGCTGAGTCAGAGTTGGCTGTGGGGATGTGGAGGTGGCAGGTTTTTCACTTGCTGGTCTGACCCTTGGGTCCCTGCCTGCAGGGTGGTTTGACCTGCTTGGCTCAGCTCTTGCTCCTCAGCTGAATTTTCCCTGCTGTGCTTCTCTGAGCTTATCTCTGAGAATGATTTGGTGTCCCTGCACAGGACACTCATGCACACAGGCCCAGGATCCTGCCTTGGCTGCCACCCACTTCTTACTGAGTCCCAGTCCTGCAGTTTAATCTTAGGAGAGCTGCATAATTTTCTCTTGCCTGCCTGATAATAACTTTGCAGGGACTTTATGTGCTGATAACCTCAGCATGCTACACTCCATTTGGGTCTTTCACCACCAGCTGCTCTGCATTAGCCCATTTTAATGAACTTTGATTATAGGCACAGCTCCTCATTGCTGTTTTAGAGGACATCTCTGCTTTCCTTGAGCTTCCCAGGAGCTGGGCTATGGGGCCATAAGCACAGCACCTCACTGTTTGGGATTTGCATGTTGAGATGTGGCTCAACTAATACTTTTCTTTCACTTGCTCTTCTGCCTAAGTCCCACAGTGTCTCACATGGTGCAAAATGAGGTGGACTCCCACTATTCTTGGGGCTGAAGAAGCAGAGCATGAGGGAAGTGCAGCCTCCCATGTACCTGAGCACAGCAGCAGCCTCTTCCAGAAGCTCATTACACCTGAACCCATGCCTTTGGGCAGCCAGGGGACAGGTACTGCTTTTGTCCTGAATTCTTTTCTTGCCATCTTTTTCCTCCTCTTTGAGTTGGTGTGAGGACCTGTGTGGGAGATGGGAGTTGCTGAGCTTTGAGCTGCTCAGGGCTCCCATGGAGGAGGGAAGTCAGCTTCCAGCAGGCTCCATATGTGTGACCAGTGGCTTTTAACACGTTCAGTTCAAACCTGAGCTGCAAAAGAACTTGGAAACAGGTTTTATAGCTGTGTTTCGTCACTCCTATGTGCTTGGGAATATGTCAAGCTCTCTCTGTGTCTCTCTCAATGTGTCTCTCTCTCTCTCTGTGGATGTGTGTCTGGGGGAGCCCAGAGCTGAATTCCTGACTCTGCAGAGAGCAAGGCAATGACCCCAACTTAGCTAGTAAATGCATGTGATGCTGCTCTTCTTTCTGCTGACATTTCTAGATGTTGGTATTCTGCACTGCAGAATGCAGGAAAAAATATTTGAGGACTGGGGATAGAACCAGGACCTTGCCCTGTGTCCTGCTCCAGCACGACAGAGGGGATTTCCTGCCCTGTGAAAATGGTGAAACAGTGTGTGGCTGTCAGCAGTTCTGTCCGAAAGGCCTGCTGGAGCAGGTAGCTGTGTTTATTTTAATGGCTGGATGTATACATTCATTATTTCTCACTGGTTTTGCATTGTGTACATGCACAAAGGTGGAACCATACATATGTATGTTCCATATCACACACACATCCACAGCCTGCAACACCCACCAGCACAATGTAGCATTAAACCAGGGGGCTTTCGCTTCTCTTAATTACCTAATTACATTGATTCTTACATTCTGTACATCTTGGTTTTATCTGAACTTTCCAGAAGGTGTAAGCAATACACATCTTGTCACATCCCATTTTCACACTAGCGCTGGTGCTGTATGAACCATTGCTCGAAATAAAACACGACGAGAATAGGCAGCCATCTGTCTGGGAAGCACATGCAGTCCCAGATGGCAGCTCCTCTCCTGCTTGCTGCTAGCAGAGTCCTCTGCCTGAGGAGCACGGCAGAAATGTGTAACAGTTCAGCAGGGAGATGTAGAATGTGTGGTCCTCCCCCCGGGCTGGGGCTCAGGGCCCTCCAGCGATGGGAGGGAAACTTGAAACTTGGAGCAGGGAGCCCATCCCTAAGGGGGGCAGGTGTTCCTCTCTCTCACAGCAACCTCTCTGGGCTCAGCTCTCTGGGAATGAGGCTCCCCATCCCGTCTGTCTCTGTGTGAATATTCCTTTGGAATGGTGAAGTGGGGCCCTGGAGAAGAGGAGTCCACAGGACCTTGTCAGATAAAGCTGGAGAGAGGTAAAAGCCCTTGAGCCAATTTTGAGAAGGACAAGGCTGCTCTGGGGTCAGGAGGGATAACAAGGGGTGCTGAAGGCTCATCACATATCTCTGCTTTTCTTTCCATCCCAGGGGTTCCCCCTTCTGCAAGGAAGTGCTCAGATCAGTTCTCTCTGGACTGCTCACACCAGTGACTCTGCTTGGTGTGCAGGCAGCTTGGCCACCAGGAAGTGACACATGCCAGCCTCCAAGGGTCACAAGCCACCTCACAGCCAGTGTCCCTCGACGGAGGAGTTGTCTTGTGTTGTTCAGGACAGGTGACACTGCTGCCTGCCCTCAGTCAGTGCCACCTGTGAAACCACAGCATGGGAATGTCTTTCTTGCCAACAGAGGTGAATGGTGATGGAATATCTCTGCTTAGCAAAGCTTGGTCATTTCTGCTGGACATGGCATCCAGGGATTGCTTTCACTGATCAAATTTAGCAGAAAAAACCCAAGAATGTGTAAAGCACCAAGTCTGTGAGTGGCTGGGTGAGAATGCAGCTTCCTTATTCTTTGAACTTTCTGCCCCTACATGCAGGTTTTAATCTGGCCCGAGGGAGGGATAAAGGATGCAGGGACAGGTTTCTACAGAACGGAAGAAATTATCAGAAAAGGAATGACAGCCCTGGGGAGAGGCACCTAAAGCCATCTCCCTGTTTGCTGTGACTTTCAGTATAGCCTTTAGAAGCCCTGAGCAGTGGTTCTGTGAAACAATTAAGAATTTCCTTGTGATTTTGCTAGAATTTCCTTGTAATTTTCTTTTGCAAAACCATCTCCTTCCTGGATTCCAGTTTTATGGAAGACAAAGAAAAACTGAGCAGTGGTTTTGTGGAACAATTAAGAATTTCCTTATCTTCTTATAATTTTGCTTTGCAAAATCATCTCTCTGGGTTTCAGTTTTCTGGAATGTCTTTTGAGAGTGTCTCCATTCCCAGAACAGCCTTTGCACCAGATAATGACTTTTTAACCTTGTGATACCTGTTTCCCATGTGCATTTTTTCTACTGGGAAGCTCATGGATGTGGTATTTTTACTGCAGAGCTTGGCACAAGTCCTTTTGTACAGGGTGAAACTGCCATGGGCAGAGCACCTTCCACTATCCCAGGTTCTCAAAGTTCCATCCAACCTGGTCTTGAACCTTTCCAGGGATGAGGCAGCCAGAGCTTCTCTGGGCAAGTGCTGCCAGGGCCTCCCCACCCTCACGGGGAAGAATTTCTTCTTAATATCTAATCTAAACCTAATATTGTTCTAATATCTAATCTAAACCACTCTCACGGTCAGGAGGAGAGACAGTGCATGCAGGAAAGGTCCTGCTGAGATTGTGCAGAGGGTCAGGTTGTTTTGGATGCAGGAGGGAAACAACTGCTTATTCCTTCCTCTCGGAAACGATTTCGCCTTGGCCCAGCTTGTGCAAAATGGAATTAGAGAGCCTTGCTGAGCACCGGGAGCTGGCGGGAGCCATCACTCAGCCAATTCATCATAATGGGAGCCTGGTATCTAATAAGCAGGTAATAAATGTGCTAAGTGTCCACCTTCAGCTTGCCTGCATGCCTCCCTCCTGCCCAGAGCCTGGGTTGCAGCTGCTGGCAAGGAGACGTCACCCTGGCTGAGGAGCAGATGATGCTGGAGTGTGGAGTTTTCTGAGATCCCCCGTCGAAGGGAGAAATGAATGAATCTGACTCACTCCATGTTCTTAGAAGGCTAAGTTATTATTTTATGATCTATATTATATTAAAGAATACTATACTAAACTATACTAAAGAATACAGAAAGGATACAGACAGAAGATACTAATGAAAACTCATGACCCCTTCCAGAGTCCTGACACAGCCTGACCGTGATTGGTCATTAAGTCAAAACAATTCACATGTTGGATAAACAATCTCCAACCACATTCCAAAGCAGCAAAACACAGGAGAAGCAAATGAGATAATATTGTTTTCCTTTTTCTCTGAGGCCTCTCAGCTCCTCAGGAGAGAAATCCAGGGCAAAGAGGATTTTTCAGAAGATATGGTGGTGGCACTGGAGCGATGCCTGTCTGGCTTTTCTCTCCTGCCACGGGCTCTGTAGGGCAAGGTGTGGGGCTGGGGAAGGCAGGAAAGCCTCACCCCAGGTAAATCAGGCCTGGAGGCTGCAGTGGGGCTTGGCTGATCTCTGTGAGTCAGGCAGCAGGTTGGGGTAGGGAATGGGGAGGGTTTGGCTGTCGTGGAATGTTTTGTATCTTTGGTGGAGGTGCCAAAATTGTGATTGCTCTGGTTTTCAGTGTATGAGAAAAGGGCAGCTGGAAGGAAGGACAGAGGGATGTTGAGTAGAGAAGGCACAGGGCAATGGTCCCCCTGCCCTGAAGGAACAGCCATGGGGCAGGCTGTGGTACCAGGGAATGCTGGAATGCTTTGTGTTGGAAGGCACCTTAAGGATCACCTAGTTCCAATTCCCTGCCATGAGCAGGGATGTGTTCCACTAGACCAGGTTGTCCAACCTCCCATCCAGTCTGGCCTGGAGCACTTCCAGGCATGGAACACCCACAGCTTTTCTGGGCAGTCTCCTCCCTGCAGAACAGGTGCTACCAGGAGAACCTGGGCCTGGGATTGGAGCCACCGAAGCTCAAGGGAAGCCCGTGTCCCAGGGAATTGCCTGTGGGTGGCTTGCTGGGGGACGTGGGTTAGGACAGGTGATCCTGGAGGAGGTGACAAGTCTGGAGGAACAGATCCTCCTCTGGCCTCATGGGGGAAACGCGGATCCCATGGAATTGCAAGGGCCTTTGCTGGCATCGTCAGGAGGGGCTGGGGACAACCCTGACAGGGGGAGATTGCAACAAGGGCAGGACCAAGGACCTCTTTACATCCTCCAACTGAGAAAAACCTGCTGGGGCACAATCTCTGGCACCACCACCTGTGACTGACAGCTGTCAATCTCCTATCCTTGCTGGGGGGCCCTGGGGGTCGCTGCTCTCCTGGTCCCTGCTGCTGCTGCTGCCTGCGGGGCTCCGAGCGGGCGGTCAGCGCCGCAGGCCCCGCTCGGCGAGGCGGGGAAGGCTGTCCCTATTTGTCACCGAGCGTGGGGCCTTGGAGGTGAATCAGATGCAGTGCATTAATGGCTGTAATCATGGCAAGCCTTGGTGCTGCCGGCTGCAGCAATCTGTTTGCTGGCTGACAGCGAGCTCGCCGCCGCCGGCGCGGGGAGCGCGGCCCAGCGGGACGGGGCCTTGAGGGTGGCTGGGCCGGGCTCTTCCCGGGAGTCTGATGCCTCAGGAGTTTGGCTTTTATGGTTTTCATCTGTTTGTGATCCTGTAATTCTTCAGTGTGTAGCTTTATCTCCATGTACAGTGCTAGCTACTGGCTTCCCATTTTGGTCAGACACAACAATTCCTCTCCAGGCCTGGGAACCAAGGACACCTCACTGCCTCAGGCCCTGAGAAATGTAAAACAAAAATGAATTGGGGGGAGCACACTTGGGGTAAATGACTTCATTACCTGAAGCTGTAATTGGAAGATTAACCCCCAATATGGAAATGGACCAAACTTATAAAAGTGTGAAAACCCATGATCTGCCATCCATTTTGGGTGTAGCCCCTGGGGGGGCTTTGTGTATCCTATATACCTAGAAGGCCCTCCAATAAATATAATACTTTTTTTCCCCGTGATTTTGTCAGGCCAAACAGACAAAATTAAGGGGAAAAAAATGTCTTTAGCTACACCCAAAAAGGCATCAAGTTGGGTGTGTGAAATCCTGGTCTCAAGCTCATGGGCGGCAAACCCAGCAGAGTGGATTGAAGCCAGGTAGATTTTGGGTTTTGGAGAGTGCCCCGTTCTTTCAGGGGTCTCTCTTTTCCTTGGTTATCCTTAAAGAGCTCTGCTGCTCCTTTCAGTTTGCTGGCATCCCCCAGTTTTGCATTTGTCTTCCTTGCTAATGCTGCAGTTGGTGCCAGTGCTGCTTGGGGTTTCAGACCAGCCTGGGATCAATAGGGGAGCACTTGCAAGCATCATATTAATTGAGTCTTATGTTGAGAGCCCTTGTGCTATTGATTGTAACAGTAACTTCAGCTGGAATTTGGGAAGCACTTACTTGAAGTCGAAAAAATGAGGAGAAAGCAGAATGCTGGGTGATTGCATTGACTTCATTTCCAGAGGATTACACTGTAATAATTGTGTGTGTCCAGTCTGCTTTCATTACTTGTCCCTCTAATGAAAGTACCAGGAATGCTTGCAGATTTCAATATGCAGGATTACAGGGCTTGCTTGGAGCAAGCACCAGAGTACAGTGGCCAGGAGCAATATGAGAGACTTTATCTTAATAACCAGCAGAAGATACCCACTCACATTGCTGTCTGCCCCACTCACATCCTTTCCTTTGCTTTCCTTCCTCAAAAAAAAAAACCCAAAAAGGAAACAAAAATGCCAATTACTGACTGAGAACATGAATTTTTCATTGACCTCCTGTAATACCCCACAAAGCTCAGGAGCCTGGAAAGTAATGAAATGAGATTTCTTCAAAGAACAAATGAATGAGAGATGATGACTGTCTGAACCAAAAGTGAGATGAGGGCATTGCCAAGGGCCTGACTCTGAGGTGAGGGAAGGACAGGGCTACTCTGGGGTCAGGAGGGATAACAGGGGGTGCTGAAGGCTCATCACATTTTTCTCCTTTTCACTCCAGCCCAGGGGTTCCCCTCTCTGCAAGCAAGTGCTCAGATTTTGGAATTGTGAGATGCCCTGAGGGGTTGGGGCAAACTCAGCATGGGTTGTGAAGCTCTGCTGTGTTTTGGTTTTGTTGTTTTTCTTCTTTTCTGACAGCCAGCCTTCCTCTGAAGCTCTTGGTGTGGGGCAAAGTACCCCAAATACATCCAGGCTGGGCATGCTTTGGCTGTCAAATGTCCTTCCCTGTTTTGCAGAGCTCTTTGGGGACCTGCCCTGAGTGCTCAGAACCCCAGGTTTGGGACCAAACTTGCTGGGATCTTGTTGCCATGCTGGGGCTTTCTGGGACTTCAGTTGTTTTTAATATGTTGCTTTGCAATAACCCAGCAAAAGCGACTCTCAAACTCATTTATTTTTTTTTTATAAATGCTCCCCCCACTTTTTCTCTTTTTTTGTTGTTGTTGTTGTTTTAAGATGCTGTCAAATTGCACTTCTTAAGATTCATGGTGGATCTCCTCTGCCTGACTCTATTACCCAATTTAAATACACAACAGCAAGAGGGGTTGAATGCCACTGTGTTAACATGGTGCCAGAGACCTCTGCGAGGTTGTTTGTTAAAAGCAAATTGTACCTGTTAAGGGGCTGGGAAGGGGAGCACAGCTGCTGTTAACTGCTTTACCAAATTGACTCTGACTCATTCGTTTCAAATGAAAATTGAAATGCTTTTGACTTCTCCTTTTTCTTCTTCTTCTTGTTTTTTTTTTTTTTCTTCATCCTTCCAGTGGCAAATTTGCTTTACTTAACGCTAAGTGGGGATCATTTCTTGTGATTACTGAAAAATGCATCATAACTTTTGATTACGCTGCTATTAAGGATGCAGAATGGCAATTGCTGCTGCTCGCAGAGAGGGAGGGGGAGAGAGGGAACGCTGCTGGAGGAGCGGGTGTAACCCTTTGCTGTGCCGAGTGCTCTGCAGAAGGTGGGAATGCTGCTGCTCTGCTGCCCCAGGCTGAGGGAGCCGGACCTGGGATGGAATTTGGGCTGGGAGTGGACATGAACACAGCTGACCCCGGAGGGATGCAGTGATGAGGGCTGGAACATTGCTGAACCGCCAGGAGTTTTCCTTTTGCAGGGGTTAATAATCCTCTCCTGAAATGAAAACA